>NC_089036.1:5985000-7363333 GCF_034140825.1 Oryza sativa Japonica Group | reverse complement strand
TGAACCACAAAACCGGACATTCTTCACTCCCAACTATACAAACCGGACAAATTACCCCCTGGACCCAATCTGCGGTGGTTTTGGTCTACGTGGCAGTCCAGTCAGCATTTTTTTATTAAAAAATAGGTGGGCCCCACCTGTCAGTCTATCTCTCATCTATCTCTTCTATCTCCTCCTTTCAGACGGCGAGGCGAGTCTCTCTCTCCCCTCTTTCAGACGGCGCGGCGAGGCGAGCACGGCGGCGGCGGCGGAGGAGGAGGCGCGGCGGCGAGGCGAGCGGCGGGGGCGGAGGAGGCGAGGCGGCAGCGGCGGCGGCAGAGGAGGCGCGGCGGCGAGGCGAGCGACGGGAGCGGAGAAGGCGAGGCGGCGGCGGAGAGGCGAGCGCGGCGGTGAGGCGAGCGGCGGGGGCGGAGGAGGCGAAGCGGCGGCGGGGGCAGAGGAGGCACGGCGGCGAGGCGAGCGACGGGAGCGGAGGAGGCGAGGTGGCGGGGTCGGAGGAGGCGAGGCGGCGGCGGCGAGGCAGGGCGGCGCTGGGGCGGGTGCGAGCGGCGGCGGCGGCTTCTCTCCCCTCTCCCACCCGTGTGCCGAGGAGGCCGTCCTCCTCCGCATGATGCAGGTGCTCGCCACTGCTCCGCTCCTGTCCGACGACCACGTGGGCGAGGCGAGCGGCGATGGCGAAGTCGGCAAGGAGACGGAGGCGAGGCGCAAAAGGGCGTGGGCGGCGGCAAGGAGACGGAGGCGAGGCGGCAGCGGCGGCGAGGCGGTTGGCGGGGGACGACGTTGCAGCCTTCTCGTCTCACGCTGCCTCCTCTACTCGCGCAGCCGCCTCGCCTCGCGCCGCCCGTCGCCACCCAGCCACACCCGCCAACCGCCTCGCCGCCACTACTACCTCGCCTCCTCCACCGCCGCGCTCGCCTCCTCACGGCGACGTCGTCTCCCCGCCAACCGTCTCGCCGCCGCTGCTGCTCGCCTCCTTCGCCGCCGCCTCGCCTCGCCTCGCCGCTGCCTCCTTCGCCGCCGCCTCGTGTCGCCTCACCGCTGCCTCCTCCGCCGCCGCCTCGCCTCGCCTCACCGCTGCCTCCTCCGCCGCCGTCACCTCGCTCGCCTCTCCGCCGTCGTGCTCGGCTCGCCGCCGCGCCGCTGCCTCCGTTGTCGCAGTCTAAAGGAGGAGAGAGAGAGAGTGAGAGATAGAAGAGATATAAGAGAGAGAGACTTACATGTGGGGCCCACCTATTTTTTAATAAATAAATTGCTGACTGGACTGCCACATAGACCAAAACCACCGCGGATTGGGTCCAGAGGGTAATTCGTCTGGTTTGCATAGTTGGGGGTGAAGAATGTCCGGTTTTGTTGTTCAGGGGTGTAATTCGGATGACCGTGATACTTCGGGGGGGTAACTCGTACTTTTTCCTTTTTCTTATTTTGAAAAAACCTTGACCCGAACATGGTTGTAATCCAATTGAACTAGCTTTTCTTGTTGAAAACTCTTCGACCCATCATTCCATTGTCCAAATTACATGCACCTGAGTTTTTTTTCAGTACTTTGGTGTATACAATTGGTCCTCTCTAGTCTTACATGTGGATCACGCATTCAGGCATTAATTAGCAGGTAGCAGTATAGCACCACAAGTGCTTTCCGATATAAATTAATTAAAATCATCAAACAAATTTATTACATATATTTGAAAAAAAAGGTTCAGATGAATATCTGTGGTTTGTGTTATATTAGGACTAAATAATTAATTATGAGAAGTAGAACTGAGAAATTTCACCAGAATTTTTTTTTTCATTTTGTATTTGTTGTCTTTCTTAGTATATACTCCCTCCGAATATAAATAGTT
Organism: Oryza sativa Japonica Group; assembly: GCF_034140825.1. NCBI lineage: Eukaryota > Viridiplantae > Streptophyta > Magnoliopsida > Poales > Poaceae > Oryza > Oryza sativa. The sequence continues at coordinate 7,361,492 of NC_089036.1, read as the reverse complement.
GACGCAATTGATTTTTAACATATAAAGTTTAATCATTTGTACTATTAAAAATTAGTAAAAATATAGTTCACGTCTAGAGTAACTTTAATAATAAAACAAGTCATAACAAAATATATAACATATGTATAAATTGTTTTAAATAAGAGGAGTGATCCAACTTTACAGTCAAAGCTAGTCGAATGGCATCGAATATATGATCGGAGCGTTTCTTTAAAAGGTTTCCATATGATAAATAATGGTATCTACCTAAATGATGCTTGTGTTGTAGTGGAATAACACTCTGCCTATGTTAATACTATGAGATTGACCATACAGACGTCCTACTTATATATGTCTCTAGCTAAATTAAGTTTGGAGTACCTCCTTGGAGAACGCGTTATATACCACCCTGGACGTACGGACGGACCGTGTACAGTATAGAAAATTTTTAACCTAACAGGCATTCTAATTTCTGAAGGCAAACACAAATCGCATCAAGGTTGAATACAACTCTCCCTTAATTCGTAAAAAATGCGCACCGTTTAGCTTTTTTATAGAGTATCAATTCGAGCTATGAGTTTGACCATAATTTAATTTAGAGAAAATTCCTAGCATGCTAATGAAATTCCAGTGGATTCCTTTCATGCCTTCTGATGAGTTTAATTTGCTTAGTATCTTATATATTCCCTCGAACTTTGCTTCTGATTCCTTCCATACATATTTCATTAGTTGACAATTTAATAGCGGCATAAAAGTCAAATATACCCAAAGGCTTGGAAAGAATATGTATAAATTCATGGATCGAGTCTGTGTTGCTGGAGGTATAAGAGAGTTTGTTTGCACAAGACTCTTATATTTAAGAGTTTGTTATACGAGGTGCATATTACTCATGATTAATTAAGTTTATTTTTTTAAGTAATGAAAAAGAAAATGTACTGTATATCTATATTAAAAAGAGGGTATCTACCATATATATTTGGTGCTATATATACAGCAGATTTGGCACTTGATGTATATAGTACATAAGTAAAATGGTATACTAGTCTCATTGCTATACTATATAGCATCTACAAAAATCTATGCTTACCTTTTTGTGAATATATGTTAAACCTTACATATATATAATACAACCTCATATATATGATTATTATAATTATTGTAGTCACATAATTTTTTACTGTAGACTTTACATATTCCTACATTCCTTCTATGTTCAACGGAAAAAATCAACTATTTTCACATATATTAAACAATCAACTGATAGTCAAATAATGGAATAAGTGTAGAAGGGATTAAAACCAAAATTCGAGAGCATACAAGGGAGTGGCAAAACTCATGGGCATGGGTATGAAAGGGATCTGCTGAAATTTCAGGGACATAAAAATTTTCTCTTTTAAATGAGAATAATTAATTAAGTTTATAAAATCCAACAATTATTTAAGGTTAAATCTACTTATATCATTTTTATGATTTCACATTAAGTAATTAAAGTCAATGATAGTCAAAGTTTAACCAGAATTTGTCTGAAACCTAAGAATTTAATTGTGACATGAGGGAGTATATATTACGGTGGCCGATAATGCATAATTATATATTTTTTTTCCTTTACTTCCTTAAGACTATGATGATATTAGCTCCAAAACCCGTATTTAATAGGTCAGATTGGATCCTGATTACCCTACTACACATGTAAATATATGTTATCTTTTGTATGATTATATGGTAGACGTATACGTGCATACATCACTACATACATAACACCATACTTACCTCGTAAAAGCGCGCTTAACATATGCTCTAATATAAGAGACAAAAACTAACGACGACATTATCCTTGATCTCACTAAATTTCTATTGAAAGGTCGCTTGCATGTGGGTAATATTTATAAAATGGGTGGAGTTATACATCCACGACTCCATCACAACATCACTAGTGCTTTCCATGCAACACATGTAGATTGATTTGTAGATACCGTTGAACTAGCCCATTAATAGTAAGAATCAAGAGAAAAATATGCTAAGATTAAAGTGGATTATTATTCTTCGAGCTACGACTACTCGATCGATCCCCTGGAGTAAAATTGACGATGACTTGATCATACACTGACAGTACACTTAGGGCCCCTTTGAAACACAGGATAGGAAAAACACAGGAATAGAAAAAACGTAGGAATTGAAGTTGTATGTTTTTCCAATCCTACAGGAATTGAAAACACAGAAAATAGAGAGAAGAGCCCTTTGATTACACCACAGGATACACTCAACAAAGGAAAAGGAAAGTTTCACAAGAGGTCTAACCCCTTGCTTATTTTCCTATGGAATTGATCAAAGGAATGCAATCCTATGGAAGTTTTCCTATCCTCTTCCTATGAATCAAAGGGCTCTATGGGAAAAAAAATCCTTACGAAAATGAATCCTCCAAAATTCCTTTGTTAATCCTCCATTTCAAAGGGGCCCTTAATGCTAGAATAATTCACCTAAACGGGTATAGACCCGACCCGCTATGGAACCTTATATATATATGCAGCGGAGCACGAGGAAAACACAAACACACAGCGACCACGAGACCTAGCTCGCTCTCAGCTCCGGCCAGCCACGTCCACACCGGCCGTCGTCCCTGATCGATCGGATTCCGGCGACATGGAGATCCCGCCGCCGTCAGCTGGTGGCGGAGGCGGCGGCGGCAAGCCCGACCGGAAGACGACGGAGCGCATCCGCCGCGAGCAGATGAACAAGCTCTACTCCCACCTCGACTCCCTCGTCCGCTCCGCTCCCCCCACAGTTAATTCCATTCCTTCACATTCAAATTCAAATTCAAAATACCATCAAAGAAAATTACGGATTCTCGTAGTGAACTGATTTACGGAATATTTAAATTTGGCATCTAGTCACGAAATAGAAAAAAAATTATTGTTGAATTTGGGTGTTGCGATCATGTTTAATTCTACGCCTTATAAAATAAAAGGTTGTCAGCAATTGATACCAGGGTATACATGAGATTACGGTAAATTAGATAGGAGACAGATATATGATGTGATGTGATGTGATGTGAGCAGGGTGGGGCGGCGGCGGCGACGACGAGGCCGGACAGGTTGGGGGTGGCGGCGGAGTACATAAGGCAGACGCAGGAGAGGGTGGACATGCTGAGGGAGAAGAAGAGGGAGCTCACCGGCGGCGGCGGCGGCGGCTCCTCGTCGTCGTCCGGCGCCGGGGCGGCCACGGCCGCCGCGCCGGAGGTGGAGGTGCAGCACCTGGGGTCCGGCCTGCACGCCATCCTCTTCACCGGCGCGCCGCCCACCGACGGCGCCTCCTTCCACCGCGCCGTCCGCGCCGTCGAGGACGCCGGCGGCCAGGTGCAGAACGCGCACTTCTCCGTCGCCGGCGCCAAGGCCGTCTACACCATCCACGCCATGGTCAGCGATCCATCTGATCTTCTTCCTACGCATGCAGCTCAATTACCAACCAATATTAATTGCAATTAATTAGGGATAAATGGTTGCTAATGATCTTGCTTTTGCAGATTGGAGATGGATATGGAGGCATTGAGAGGGTGGTGCAGAGATTAAAGGAAGCAATACGGAGCAACTAATCAAGGATTCAAGGTTGCTATGCATGCATGCAATCTTCTGACGAAATTCCCACCCAGCTACAAGATGGTCATAACCTATATATATATATTTCGATTCAAAACATAATTAAATATCCAGCCAAAATTTCACTCAAACACCTTTGAATTCAAAGCGGACCACCACTAGCAATGGAGTGCTAGTTTGTCTTCATGCATGCAATATATGCATGAATTTAACTATAGAGCTTTGAATTAATCCTAATAACTCGTGCGTTGACTTGCTATCTGACACGGCCAAAAGTCAACGCGGCGATGATCAAGCCAGCTGCTCTGTTGGTGCAGCAGCAGCTGGTATATTGTTTGGAGTGTGATATGGAGAAATGGACTAGTTCGTCGCTAGCTACAGAGTTTACACGTACACTGCACTACTTGAGTGAGAGAAAGGCAGAGATCCATTTCGATCGATGTTTGACTCTGACGCGGTAAAACATTTACGCTAGCTATGATATGATTGTATATCAAATTAATTATGTTGTCATATCATATCGTGTGTATCAGGTGTGTTAATTTGAGCATTGCACGTGGATAATAACAGCTGATTTGCATGCACTAGCTGATCTTGCTTATTTTATGGCTTGGTGTTCAATTATTATTAATTCTGCTTTAGCACCGCGTAGTGAGAATTTGAGTTGATCAGCTTTGTCGGATATGATGTTGGGTGTGTCGTTGTTCAATCTCCATGGCTATGCAGTATATGTATAATAAAACTATAAATGAATGACTATATACAGGAATATATTACATATATATAATTGTATTCAATTAACCAGAATTAGATTGTTTGAATTAGATGTCAAATAATTAATGGGAACAAAGGCGCAGTTTGGTATCATCCCTCAAAGGAATATCCCATTGTTTCGCTTACGTATAATCCAAAGAGTTTTCAAAAAAAAAATGACAAGAGCAAAAAGAAATTTGACTTCTATATATAAGTTGTCAAAAAAATCAAATTTTTTTATAACTTGAGTTGTTGGATTTGAATATACATATTTGTAGAGTAATATATCACATATTAATCTATTTTGTTAAAAAAAATTGATTTTTTTATAACAATTTTGATGGTATGAGAAAAGTAAGGGGACATCTCTCTTGAGTGATGAAAGTGAAGTGCATGAGTTTTCCTGATCATTGCATATACAAATTCCACAAATGTTTCATTTTTTTTCATAATTGAACAGACCCATTTTCTGTTAACGATCTTAACGAAGGAGAAATTTTAAGTATTATGGAAATGTATTTATTGTTGTATATTTAATGTAAAACTCATGTGTTCCATATAGGACCTTAAGGGGAAATATATGGTGGAAATTAAAACACAACTTGAGCAAAAAACTTGAGAACTTTTTTATAAAATTATTGTAATTTAAAAAAAACTCATATAGGCAATTTGATATTAGCTAGACAACCATACAAAATTTCAAAGATCAACCTGACATACTTTTGTAAGATATAAATTTACAAAAAAAAAACACTACTGGCCTGTCTTTTTCTTCCCTATTTGATAATTTCATATATGTCATAAGCGGAGGGACCATTAATTTCCTTTTAAATTGAATATAGTTGTCTAATACTTCCTCCATTTCGTATTATAAGTAATTCTGACTTTTTCTAATCAAACTTTTGTAAGTTTGATCAAATTTATAGAAAAATATAGGAATTAACATTTTTAACACAAAACTAATATATTATAAAAATATATTTACGGTACATTTAATGAAACTAATTTAATATTATATATGTTGCTAATTTTCTACAAACTTAGTTAAACCTAAAGAAGTTTTTGTCTCCTGTAGATACCTTTATTAATTAATTACTACCGTGAAACCGTCAAATTAACATACATATTGTTTTATATATTATCTAATTCATTTTTTTTCTTAGATCATATCAGTCCTCAATCTCTTTGCTTGAGAAACTACAGAAATAGCTCTAGTCGATAAGTTAAATGCAACGTAACAACATGAATTAATTCAACTGGACGCGGACGGAGAGAAGCGGGCAAGCTGGATGGTGGTGTTGGACGTGGAGAGAAGAGAAGGCAAGACCGGCTGCAGTAGTATGTACTCCCTCCGTATTTTAATGCATGACACCGTTGACTTTTCGATCTCAACGTTTGACCATTCATTTTATTTAAAGAACATTTGATGATGAATCTAGTCACAATAAAATAAATAACAATTGCATAAATTTTTTGAGTAAGACGAATGGTCAAACATTGGATAAAAAGTCAACGGCGTCATACATTAAAATATGGAGGTAGTATAACTCATCAGCGTCGGTTCGTAAAGAATGTATCTCAGTTCCGCTGATGTGAGAATCTGTATCTGCAAGTAAACAAGAAAAAGAAGCATTGAGCCGACTCAATAAATCGAGCCGATGCTTCAAATCTAACAATAAAAACTCCAAACAAAAATAGATCATATATAGAACCAATCTTTAGCGATCGAGTTGCAACATTTATCACATTATATTGGAAGAATTAAACATAACATAAGTACACATAGAAGAGGGTGCCATAGGCCGAGGCCACTGTCGCCACTCCACGTGGTGGAGAAGCCCACCTGCCCATGTCGGTTTGAAGCAACCGACACCTCACCGTTTATCAAGCGGGAGTCTTGAGCTCAAGAAAAACATCCATCTATTCACGCCCAACCTCGTGGAGACTTGATCTCGCCTCCCCAAGCTCATGGTAGCATGATCCAGCGAGTCTCGAGCTCCAAATGATCAACTCCAGAGAGCAGGGGAGGGAGCCAACGCTGCTCACCATGGTGAAGTCCGCCGGCCCGCCGTCGAGCGGGCCCCTCGAGCTCGGACAAGTGGTGGGTCTAGTCACTCCAAACCTCATGGTGGTCCGATTCTGAGCTCTAGACGGATTAGATCCGGGGCAAGAGATTTTGAGTGGGGAGATAGAAGCAAGAGATGGGGGAGAGAGCGAGTACTTTACTTTTTAATTCTTGATCTAGCTCGGTGATTTCTTAGGTCATCTAAAATATAGCATTGATAGTGTTTTTTTCCCTATGCTGGATTGTTAAGGAATCGGCACCGCCTATCTAGAGAGCATGCATGGTTAGGTGGGTGGAAATCGTATCTGTGCCAGTTTTTGTTTAACTGGCACTAATAGAATATTACATTTTAACATCCTTTATTAAAAAAAATAGAGTATCACATTTAATGTGTTCTATAGAAGGGTATCTTCCTCTATCTCTCTATCCTTTTGTGGTGATCTTTTGCATAATTGGAGTGGACATGCATAATTATTCGAGGGAAATGTACTAGGAGTCTAGGAGAAAATACAAATTAAGGCCAACTGATTGAAGGAACTAACTAGGAAGATGCCATTTATATATCTAATTATCCAGCAACCAAAGTGTGTACTACATGTGACGAAAGTGGTTTGTTCTCTTAGTGGCATCAGCACAAAGACGACAATTCAACTCTTACGACTACCTGTCAAATCCACTCGTTAAAGAAGGAAAGTAAAAAAACAGAGCCGTTTTCAGAGAGTTTCAGTTGATGAGACATTGAGACTGTATAATCTTCGCAAGCATCTGGTGAACTCGTGCAACAACCTTAATCAACAATAGGACGATCCTGGTCCATCGGAAACACCAAACAAGGATCTTTCAGAATTTGGGAAAGATCAGCATTCTCTGTTTTTGTACACTTCGATTCTGTTAACCGTTTTCTACTAGATAAAAAGGGAATTATATTGATACTCATAATAAGTAGTACATTCTTGAGAAATTATTTTGTTCTACATAGAAAAGTAACTAACTTAGCATGCCAAACATGAGAGTTTTAACCGAATCCTTTGCGGCCCGGTACGAGAAACCCTGCAATGACTTTTCTGCAAACGCAATTATATTAACCAGTACTCCCTCCATACTCGTAAAGAAAGTTGTTTTGGACAGTGACATGGTCTCCAAAACACAACTTTGACTTCTTATTTCTATAAAAATATTTATTGAAAAGTGATATGTATACTTTTATGAAAGTATTTTTCAAGGTAAATCTATTCATATAATTTTTATATTTCCAAGGTTTGACTTAAAACAAACGACTTCCTTTATGAGTATGGATGAAGTATGCATGCATGGTTTCGCCTTTTCTTTAATTTCCTCATTGATTTTTGTTTTCTTAACTACTACTACTTTTGTATTCATATTTATTCCCGCTGTTTTAAATAATACTAGGAGCCACTCCCTTTGCTTTTACTTAAAAAAGTCTGCACGAGCATGAATCGAAACAGTTTCTACCAAATTCCCAGCTAGAATATTCTGCATCCAAAATTGATTGTATGCATGTAGTAAGTCTGAAGAAAGCTTAATATAATGTACCCCTGTCGGTTTACATGCATGTTTTTGCCGGCTTGTACTTAAACGAACGCATGCGTGTGTGTGTGTCTCTATATATATATATATATATATATATATATATATATATATATATATATATATATATATATATATATATATATATATATATATATATATATATATATATATATATATATATATATATATATATATATATATCTATATATATAGTGTTTTTTTTAACTGTATACGCTGGTTGTTAATATGGAATTTTAACTGTTACTATATATGAAAAAACTGTTACTATTGACCAGTGAAATTCTAACTTTAACCACCAATAGATTTAAATGGTTAAACCATGATATATACGAAAGTTTCGCAAGGATGTAACATGTATAGTACTTCATTAAATGAAATTCCTTTAAGTATTTCTTTTTTCTAAAAAGATCAACTATTAAAATTTGAAGATGAATAGTATCTCGTGACAAATATTTGAAGATGGAGAGAGTATATTAATTCCCTCTTATACTCTAGAAACATAAACACTAGGCCTATTATGGTTATACCATTATAATTAGGGGCATTAATCTTGCTACCGATGTGCATGTTATGTACTCCCTTTGATTTTATTTATTTGAGGCTTAACCAATACTCCCTCTTTCCCAAAATATAACAACCTTTAGTCCTCGGGATTTGTTCAGGACTTGTCCTGAAATATAACAACTTCTCCACCAACATTCTCTTCCTAACCAATCACAACTCTCCACCATTCACTTTTCTCACCTACTTCCACTACTCATCCAATCATAACCCTCCACCACTCACTTATACATACTTTCTTAATAACCGTGTCCAACCATAAAACTTCTTATATTCTGGGATTGAGGGAGTATCATATAACAGAAGGAAGGAGAAAGTATATGCTAGTGATGCTAGCCATATAAGGTTGTGTTTTTTCTCCTTTCTTTCCCAACTCATCTCCTACTTTTCGCTCACACGTTTTTTAAACTGCTAAACGGTATGCTTTTTAAAATATATATATATAAGTTATTTTAAAACATCATATTAATTATTTTTTTAATTTTTTAAGCTAATACTTAATTAATCACATGTTAATGGGTAACATCTGTGGGTAACATCAGATAGAAGTAGAAGGTAGCATAAGACCATCATCTTTTTCCCTTTCTAATATATTATACTACCTCTATATTTTAATGTATGACGCCGTTGACTTTTCGTCCACTATTTGACCATTCGTCTTATTCAAAAAATTTACTTAATTATCATTTATTTTATTGTGACTTGATTCACCATCAAATGTTCTTTAAGCATGACATAAATATTTTCATATTTTCACAAAAAATTTGAATAAAACAAATAGTCAAACATTAGTAAAAAAAATCAATGGCGTCCTATATTAAAATACGGAGGGAGTAGTTTTTCTAAAGTATCCTGTGAATCACACGCGCATATGTAGCTTGCATAGTTACACAAAATATGCCTCCTTTAAATGCCGGAGCTACCAAAATGGGCTCATAATAGCCTGAAATTAAGTAGTCCCTTCACCGACAAAACACTAGTTACTACTGTATCATCAACAACGACCTGAATTTACAGTAGGGGAGAAACAGCTTGAATATAAGCTGAAATAAGTTGAACCCATACCATCATCGCTAGTGAAGAGTTTGATTGCAGATAATTAGTTATGCTTAGTATAAAATGCAAAAATCCATCTGATCTATAACAATAGGTAAATAAATCACATCTCTAATTTATTTACCCATGCTGGTTCTTTCAGAAATAATATTTAAATACTTTGAAAGTTGCGTTGAAGACAGTCGGCCCGGATATTAAGGTTCAACTTTATTTCTTTTTTCATCAATTAGTTTATGCAATTCTGCCCAATGATATTGTTACTAGTAAATTTTACAGACAGTAGCCAACACTGTGGATTTATTTATTCCATAACCCATGAGAGAGATGTGATAATATGCACACACTACTAATTCAGTACAGTGATTTAATATCACTTATATCTCATCATATCTTGGATGTCATGTAGAATACCAAGTCAATGCAAAATCTATTTTCTTTTTTTTTCACCATTAAATCTTTCACCAAATCATAAAAAATCTTATGTGGCGGCTAGCTCATTTAATCCTATGTAAAACATCTTAGGTCGAGTATTAGGACTGTGCCAACAGAAATACTATGTGCTAGCCCAGCTTTCAGGGGCCCAACAATCACCAAAGTAACTCTGCCCTTCGGAAAATTAAAGGCAGCCACTCAGACACACAGTGATATCCAGCAAATGCACGACGGATCACATGGAGTTTCAGCCCCAGGGCCAATCACATCTTGCGCAAGTACAGCCGTTGCTGGTATCTTCAACCATTCCTCTATTATCTCCTGGCCTGGTCCTGCTCAGCTGCAACTGTAACGGTTAGTTCAGTCCCATACTTCTTCCGTTTCACAATGCAAGTCATTCTACCATTTTTCACATTTATATTGATATTAATGAATCTAGATATATATATTTGTCTAGATTCATTAACATCAATATAAATGTAGGAAATGTTAGAATGACTTATATTGTGAAATGGAGGGAGTATGTACGTATGGTTTCAGAGAGTTCGACTGTTCCAGAAGTTAAGGGCAATAGACAGTTGGATGCAGGCTACTAGTCATTACCTGGTAATTTTCTGCCTTTTTTTGTGGTCATTGTAAGTAATTCTTGACAGGAGATCACACATGCATAGCTCCATTTCATCTGCAATGTCAGACGCTGTCAAGATTAAGGAGTAGGAGTTTTGTTTATAGGAGGGACGAAAATGTGAGTGATGGATAGCATGATGAAATCGCAGGTGCGATATTGATGAATGACTGCAGCAGCATTACACTAATTGCTATATATATTTTTTATTTAAGAGCAGCAAGGTCTGTTTGTAACTAAAACAGAAATGTTTTCAATTAAAAAAAACTAACAGCACAAGGTCTACAGCATACCAAGTAAACTAACGCTAGCTAGAAGCAGCCAGATAGATCAGAAAAACTCGAAAACTTTGCAGCACAATTCTGTAATGTAATGTGCTGATAATGTATAGCATGAAAGACTGCGGCACAAATCAGTTCCAAGAAACTTACAAGAATTAACAAGCGGAATTAGACCAAAGCATCGCTTTTTACACAAAAACAATTGTAAAATCAAATTTGGTGCTTCCACATAACAACTGGGCCAGGGAATCTTACCATACTGTGCTTCCATTAAATTGAGAAATTCAATTTTGCCACCACAGCATGAAATCCAGCTCGAGGCATGGTTAAGTGTACTGAGTAGGTGGCAAGCACCGATCCCCATTAAATCAGCAGACTTTCGGGGAGGAAATCCATTCTGCATGGAAAGAAGACTGCCAATATCCATGGAAGCTAAAAGTGCCATGGCCTCGCTCTAACCTACAAATTTGGACACAGATTTGAGTTAAAGAACTCACAATGGAAGCTTCATCATGTGAATTGAAAGCGAGCAGATCACCGTCATGCTGAACTAGCTGGACGAATCAAACCATTAAATGATAGACAACTACTAACAGTGTCAATGGAACTGTAGAGCATCTTTCGCATGTATATATAGGCGCACAAAGGCAATTCAGTTCATCAGCTCAAGCACCTCAACCAGTTCAGTCATCCATTCTGTCTTCTCTGCAGATACTGAGAGCCAAGATGAGTAGCAAGGTTCTTCTGATCAGTGGTGTCCTGGTGGGGCTCCTTTCTCTGAGCTCATGCAGGAGCCTGGGAGAGTTGTCTGAACAGAAGACCTACTCTTCTACTACTCAGTGTATTTTTCTATCCCCCATACCTTCTGTGCAATATGCCATTATTATATTGTATCTAACGTGGTTGATGTGGCGATGTTAAAGAACACTGCATATAGCATCTAGTTAGTAAATGCAAATACAAAATAACTAAATTATGCAGAGCAACTAAGAATGTAGTGCTAACTCACTGTTAACTCGGATGTACTATAAGGTACGGTATATCACATTTGTTTGACCATATTACAGGACAGCAAGGATATGCCATACTGTTTTTTATGTCTTTCAGAATTAACAGTTATAACAGATGTGATATTGTATATGTTACCAGATGGTGGCTCCCCAACTCCATCATATGGATCAGATGGTGGTTACAAACCAACACCAACCCCAACACCAGCTTACGGCTCTACACCAACACCATCTTATGGCACTACACCAACACCATCTTACGGCACTACACCAACACCATCTTACGGCACGACACCAAGCACCCCCAGCACACCTGATGTCCCTGAAGTTCCGACAAAGCATGATTTCTGTGGATCCTGCGAGTAAGAGCCAGTATATGAGTTCACATTATCAAATATCACAAAGAACAAAGTCTAAAATGGTTTTACTTTTTTCCTAAAATTACAGTTACTGGAAGAACCATCCAGATGTTATCATCTCAGCTATTGGGTCCCTTGGCGACATTGGCAAGACACTCGGTACTGCTTGCAGTTTGATCACTGGCAAGAAGCTAGAAAATCTTCATGATGCACTTTCAAACACTGGAACTGATGGTACTGGTGCTCTGCTCCGCGAGGGAGCAGCTGCATACCTCAACTCCATTGTGAACAAGAAATTCCCTTTTACCACCCAACAGGTTAAGGATTGCATCGTCGTGGCCATGACCTCTGATGGCGCTGCTTCTTCCCAGGCTGAGATCTTCAAGAAGGCAAATGATTATCACTACTAGTTCAAGAGGTGTTTCCTGGCTAAATTATTTGCTCCTATGTGTTTCTTCATTGATGTAATCTTGCTGTTTGATAAATCCATTGTATTCTTTTGGTTTGCAATGTAATACCACCATCTAAGATATTTGATTTTTATAAATCCATCACAGATGGCACTGCAAGATTTTGCTTTGGTGACCTATAAAAGCAAGCTATAGCGTAGTCACAAGATCACACCATAACTATGAGATATTTGTGACTGCTGTAGCGCTGTCTGTTTCTTGGTTTTACACTGACAAAGAAGTGTAACAATAGCTGGGCCTAAAAGTACATGGCTGAGGAGTACCTCTGGTAGTCTGGTTCATTGATCTTGAAGAGTGAAACCTCTATCAGAAAATTCCAATATTCTGATCTTTCCTAATATACCCAACAATAATTCGGCAAAGATAAATTACATTAACAAAACCAAAAACGAAATAAGATGGCTAAAATTGAATGGAGAATGATATAGAAAATTTATGACAAAAAGAAGGGTCACTTATTGAAGGAAAAGTTACTGGTGAATTGGTGATGCTTTAGCATCAAGATGGATGGATCTGCTTGGTTTATAGCCAATGTAAACCAACAAAAATATTGGCAAGCCAAAACATAGGTGCTACCAAAATTTTGGTAAAGTTAGGGTGTTTGGTTTATTGCCAAAATTTTGGTAGAGCACTAGAGAATGGAAGCAAAACAAACACATCCAGTATATCCATGGAGGCAATACAATAAAACAATAAAATACAAGCATATTGGCATTGATAAATAATTTAAGCAAACTTTGCAGATTGCTCAGCTAATTGTTAATTTATTGATGAAATTGAAATGTGCACTTCTGTGTAAAATAGTGCTTCAAGTAACAGAGTAAACAAGAACCTGCAAGGAGCCAAGGATTGTATTTGCAAGACAATGTTACGATTTACTTGGAAGAGACAAAGTGCCCATCAATATCTTTGTGATGATTAACTGAACATGGTACCCAATGGAGTTATATTCAACAGGAACGTGAGATACTTCCTTAACAAGATAACTGCAAAATCCTATATTTTCAGTATAGACACTATTGCACTAGAATATTTTGTTAGAGAACACAAAAATGCTTTGCATGTCTTTGCTTTGTGACTGGGTATGAAAACATTTGCTCTGCATGGACCAATTGTTCGGCATCTTTATCATTTTTCTGTGGATTGAAGTAATTCCTCTGTTACAAGATACAATGGTAATAAAACGCCTGTTACATCAACAACAACAATGGAAGAATGGAACGTAATTGTATTAGAAACTACAAGTGGGCATTGTGAACGGTAAACTGCGAGAAGAAGCCTTACGAGGTTTTCCTCCATCTTCCCATCTCTCTTGAATCAATGATTGTGCATTCCATTCCTCAAAATCAGAAGCATCAGCTGGATCCACCATCGAATTGCTCGCTTCAAATCAGTTTCAGTAGCATTGCCACTAGAACACTTTCAGCTCTTATGATCCATATGCGACTCAAACCAGTCGAAGATTTCCCCATTCTTGAGGCTGGTAAACTCATGGTACGCATATGCAAGATTCAGCTCCTCCGTGACATGCCTCTCCAGCCGGAATTCCTCCGGCAAGATCTTCGCCTCCTCCGCCGCCTTCTTCCACGGCGTGCTCCTCCCGTCATTCTTCAGAAACCCCTTCTCATCCACGAACCCCTTCCGGCGAAGCACATCGACCAGCCCATCGGCGACGGCGAGGGTCAACCCGGGTATCCTCGCCGCCAAGAACTGGGCGCTCACGGCGAACTCGCCGCATTGGATCTCCCGCACGCTGACGCGGCTCCCTCTGAGCTTGCCCATGCTCGCCGCCACCTCCCGCGCCCTCTCGCCGTCCTTGGGCATTTGCACGAACAGCGCCGGCGGGTACCTCGCCGGGATCTCCTCCATCGTGGCGAACACGCCCTCGGCGATCATGATTGCGACGCTGCTGAACCTGACCCTCGCCGCCAGCGCGGAGAGGAAGTACCCGCCTGAAGAGGCGCCGATCCCGACGAGCGGGAGGCCGGCGAGCTGGTTGGGGTGCCTCTCCTTGACCCACCACTCGATGATGGACTCCACGGCGGCGAGCTCGCCCCCGTCCCCGGTGTCGAGGGACCAGCACTCCGCGCGGCTGGACACCGCGAGCACGGCGTACCCGCGGCGGAGCGCCTCGCGCGTGAAGCGGCGCTCCTCGGGGAGCCCCGCGCAGCGCGGGCACCCCGGCGAGGCGTCGAAGAAGTCGGTGGCGCGGATGGTGCACCCCGGGGCCACGAACACCGCGGCGCGGGGAGGCGTCGTCGGCGGCGGCAGCTGCCACAGCACCTCGTTGCCGCTCCTCCGCTCGACCCTCGCGTCGAGGCGGACGGCGGCGGCGGCGGCGGCGGAGGCAAGCTGCTCCGGGGCGGCGGGAGGAGCGCGCGGGAGGAGGAGGACGGTGGCGAGGAGGACCAGCGCGCAGCACGACGCGATCAGCGCCGCCGGCCTGCGGAGCTGCGGGATTCCGGCGAGGAAGGCGTCCATTTCGCCGGCGATTTTTGGCGGCGGCGGCGGCGGCGGCGCTAATGGAGAGAGAGATCTTAAGCTCGGATGGATTAGAGCCCGAGATTAAAAGTTGACTTTTCTCCACCTGTTGACTTCATCAGGAGGAGGAAGAACGAACGAACTCAAATGGGCCGTCATCTCCTCTACGCCTGCTTGGGCGGCCCATAATAGTTATGGCCCGTACACGACTATGGAATAAGTTCACTTTTACTCACTTAACTAGTGACGCGCAAGGGATGATTCATGAGACCTACTCCCAAGTCCCAACTCCCAAGCCGGGGGAGGACAGTGCCGCCTCGGGCTCTAGGAGCGGTACAAGGTGCAGCTGCTGGCATAGAGTTTGTTGGGTTCAGATCCCCTAGAGTTGGCATCAACTCCACCTGGATTTTAGTAAATCTCGGCCATCATTTTATTCCTATGGTTGAGATCCTAATTGACTCTCTTCATTGATGTAGATTTGGATGTTTCTTTTCAACTAATCAATTTCCAACATAATCAGGAAAATAAAATAAAGCTCTCAAAAAACAGAAAATAAAATAAATGTATTCTTCTTCCTCCCCCAATTAATTGACCAACATGAACTTTTTTAGAAGAGTGGTATTGTAGTCATGTAGATGATGAACATGGACAGGATCTTGCGATGGTGGAAACTGGGCGAGCTCACTATAAGCAAAGCCTTATACATTACACCAAGCTCCTTGATGCTGCTGTACAGCTAGTAGATAGAGCCGATGGTAGAGGACTTGTTTATACTAAAAAAGATAAGATCAGAGAATGGAGAAACAAATTAAGGATATGTTGAGGTGTACTGATTTAATCTCACCGGTAGGTGACAAATAATGGCTGAGATTAGCCTAAATCTACCAGGTGGAGTTGAAGCCAACTCTAGGGGATATGGACCCGGGTTTGTTGCATCGCGTCCACCGCAAGGCAGAGCAGGTACAACACGAAAGAACGAGATCGCCGTGGAGGAACTATCTTGATGGCAGCGGCCTTTCCTCCACCCCCATCCTCTCCCTAACTCGCTACCGAGGCACTCTCCTCCCTCCCTCCCTCCAATCTGCTGCGTGAGGCCTTGTACTACCTCGCGACAGCACCCCGCGCCTCTTCACCTATTGTTCCCTTGTCGTTGGCGTCGCGTGGGATTGGGAAGCAACTCAGCGTCAGCGACGAACTCCAACGATGACACCACCTATCCTCTCAAGCTCCGCAGTGCCGCTGACGCATCCAACCTCGGCTACATCCCCCACCTCGATCGATGGTGGAGACACGAGGCCACTGCTATAGCTCGGAGAGAATAACGGAGAAAGCGGTTGGTTGGGCCACTGGAGCCATCGTCCAATCCCCATCCCTCCTCCATCGCAAACGTCTGTTAATGTCAAATTTTGGTAAGGTTCTTTAGTGAATTCGGTAAAAAAAAAAAAAGAGATCAAATAACCAATAAAAGTTTATCTAGAAGAGACTAAGTACAAAGAGAAATTATCAACATCACAGCATAGTAGTTTAGTTATATCTATTGATTAGATAAGATTTAGTAGCTTTTCTTTTATCTTTAGAAAATTTATCTAGTGTCTGATCAAGGCTTCTAAATTTTCTTTTATCTTTTAGCAGTTCGGTTCATCCTGGCGCTTGACTAGGACGAGGAGGTGACGCCGTGATGGTTTCTCTCGATGCCGACAACCCCATCCTGCCGTTGGCGGTCGCAGCGGCGCCTTCTGTCACCAAGGCCAAGTTTAGTTCTAAAATAATTCTTCAAACTTCCAACTTTTTCATCACATCAAAACTTTCTTACACACATAAACTTCCAACTTTTTCGTCACATCATTTCAATTTCAACCAAACTTCCAATTTTGGTGTGAACTAAACACAACCCAAATTTAAAAGAAAATCAAGTTTACTTAGCCCCGAAGAGAATTCTTAATGGTCATTGTTTCTCACAAGATGGAACGAACAAGAACACGGAGTGGACGATAATCTCCTGGTAGAGAGGGAGGAACAAATAGGTTGATAGATTCATCATGAATAAAACTTTACTGCATATGACAGCAACCAGAATAACCGGAACGGTTGCACATGCTTATAAGTTAAGCCATAAACATTCAAATGTGTGCTGCTTTCATAAACTTGAATCAATCTCAGACATCTACAGCAAATGCAATAGCATACATGTCAACATAGTACAGGTAATATCAAATGCAACATCCTGTGACAGAATAGTCAAATGCAACATCATCTGTCAAAAACATCAGTTCGCTAGGTTTTATTGGTTTATCATTCAGTCCCACACGCTCTACCTCTCTAACTCACCTTCCTTGATCTCTGTATATGGGAGTATAGTTTGACAAAGACAAGCCCACGATGATCCATCCAGTAACAGCATCAGAACATGGAGCAGGAAAAAAAGGTGAAGCAATTTAGATATTGAGCACAATAATGTTGCATTGCTTCATCCATGGTTTATTATTACTTGTTCTTGAACTGGAAGGCTTCTCACGCTTTGATTGTTAGAAAAAACAACGCTAGTAGAGCTACTCCAGGAGTGTCTTCCCTATCTTCACAGAAGGACATCAGTTTCATGCTAGCATATCTGAATCGAGTTGCTCAAGATTTGGAAATATTGTCTTCAACGTGGATGAATAGTTTGGAGCTTTTGCCTGCAAAAATGAAAAGACATAGGCAATGACAATTCAATCTCAACATAGCACTGGACAATAGTAAATATACATGGAATGTACATGCATTTCTTAAAAACCAACAGAAATTATTTTGTCTAATCTGACTAGCATAACAGAGTTTATAGTACAGACTATTCAAGCTCAATAACATCCTAGCTATTATGTTTGTACTTCGATAAACAAATTGTTGGTAGTTAAATTTCAACTGTAGCACGATTACAAAGATTCGTGGGAAATCAAGGATGAATGCAAATTCAAGCAATGACGACACTCTGATGTAACTTTCCATTCAAAATAAAATAAATGGAGTTGTTTGGAAGCCACTAAATGATGAAAGGCTTTCACAGTTGATGAATCATATGTGGTTAAATTCATCAGAAGCTGGGGAGCAAATATAGTAATACGATTGTGTTATCTTGGCCCTGCGTGGAGAAGGCTCCTTGCTTATTCCCAGTTCTGTTCATCTTTCAGATTATTACCAAATTTCAATTTACAAGAACAGTTGATGACTAACTACATAAGAATTGCAGTACTTACGCAAGGATTCCGCTCAAGATATATGGTAGTCAGCTTCTCCCGTGAACTAGCCAAAGCAGATTCTATCCCATCTAGTGATGGTATTTGGTTGTCATTCAACCACAAGTCCTCCAACCTGCATGGCCAGTGAGGATGGTACCGAAAGGAGTCAGAACCAATTTTTTGGTTATGCTGTTTACTTTTTTTTTTTTTGTCTCCGAGGGTGAGAAGCAATCTGCTAAGTGTAAACAGTGTTACCTGCTTAAGGTTTCAACATCTTCGATAGCAGTTAGCTTGTTGGATGAAACATCTAAAACACGAAGGTTCTGCAAGGTAGAGAGACCCTCCATCTTTTGTATTCCATTATGACTGAGGTATAGTTCCTCTAGTGCAATACATTCCTGAATAAGAGAACAATGGACTGGTTATCAAGTAGCGCTTCACAAGAAAATCAGGGGATGAGAGAAAGTAATGTCACAGTACTTGTAACCCATTCATTGAAGTCAGTCTGTTGCTTTGCAAGCTTAATTTTTTTATTGCTTTCAAACTACATAGGTTGATTGTCTTTATTCGATTTCTTCCCAGCCATAGCTCCTGCAGATTTGCCAAGGTTTCTAGATTTTCCATCACCTGAAATTCAGTAGATAAGTAAGAATGCATGTACACAATGCATCATTATACATCAAATCTGACTAACTTGACTGGCTGGTGGAACTTAAAATGCACTGCAAACTGCTTACCCTCAATCTGTTGCTACCAAGTTCAAGAATTTGTAATGCATGAAAGTGTTCGAGTTCCTCCATCTTTGCAACTTCATTCTTTGAAACATAGAGTTCCTTCAGTGTGCTGGAAACCTTGGACAGCCCCTTTAAGGAAGATATCTCATTGAAAGATACATCAAAGACCAGAAGGCCTTTGAAGATGCTGGCATCAGGAATCGTTGTAAGTTTGTTATCTCTAAAGACCAACTCCTGAAACAGGGGATGTTTTTCAGATATTATTATCAAATTATTTTGACAACACATGAATTCCGCACTGTGACATTGGAGAAGTAATACCAAGTTGAAGAAAAAACTTTATGCGATTAATCACTTTGAAACCACGATAAATGTATTTAGTATAACATGTTAGGTCTGTTTGTATTTTCAGGATAGATGTAATGTGGACAAGTCATACACCATTTCTAAATCATATAATTTTTTTTCATATAGATGTAGTTTACTCTAGCTACCTGTACTTGTTACTGGTTGAAACAAGGAAACATGGCCGAATTGATCACCTCAATATGTATACGGTATACATATTTACCTAACCAAGTATATCTAAAGGCACAATTTATAGAGTTCTTTTCTTACAGAAATCCTCTGTGTCATGATGTAACTGCAACAAAAAAAGGTTGTTGCTTTAATAAAAGAAATAGCAGAAATGGTTTACACAAGCTTATAATTGGGTAAACAAGAGCATTATTACGATCGCACGAGCCCCAAAAGGACTGGCGCAACCACACATTCCTAAATCCCTAGATTCCCAAATAGAGAGACGGAAATCACAACCACCTGCAGCCCAGCGATGTCGGCCCAGGTGGAGAGGGGCGCGACGGCGGCGTCGTCGAGGAGGTTCTGGCGGAAGGAGAGCTTGCGGAGGCCCGGGAGGCGGCCGATGCGGGGGTCGACGGCGGCGAGGCGGTTCGCCGTGAGTTCGAGCTCCTCCAGGGTGGGCGGGATCTCCACCTCGCTCAGATCGTGCAGCTGGCAGCTCGTCAGGTCGAGGCACTGGTCCGCCTCCACCTCCATCGACTCCGCCGCCGCCGCCGGCGCGTCCACCGGATCGCCGGACGCCATGGGGGTTTCCCCGACTTTCCAGAAGCTTCTGGAACAACGCCGCGGACTGAAGAAGGCGAGAAAGAAGCACACGCGACGCGAGAGCGAGCGAGAAAGAGAGATATTGCAAGTGGATGGGCCTAGTTTGGGCTCGAAATCGAAAGGCTAGGCCCAGTGGCCCATATCGGAATCTAATAAGAATAAGTCTACATGGCTTCCCTCAACTCATGCGCCAGTTGAAATGCACCCTCAACCGCAAAACCGGGTATAACCTATCCTCTAACTCACAAAACCGTTGCAAATTGACTCCCCCAGCAGTTTTGGAGGTGATTTCATCCTATGTGGCACTTACGTGGGGGGTTAACTTGGTTTACATCCCATGTGGCATCGACGTGTCGCTTACGTGGCACTAAAATAAAAACAAACCTAAATAAAAATAAAATTTAGGCCACGTGTCAGTTACTCAACTCCTCCCTCTTCCCTCTTTATACTCGGCGTTGATCAAGATGGAGTGAGCATCGGGGCGGTGAGAGCTCGACGGGAGCAGTATGACGACAGGAGCGCGGAAGGGGGGGCGGGAACTCGATAGAGCAGTAGGAGCAGTAGGATGGCGGGGCGGGGCTCGAGGCAGCAGAACAACGGGAACGGCGACACCTCCTCTCCTCGTCGCCACCTCCACATCCGCGCCCTCACCGCCGCCTCCTCTCCTCTCCCTCCCCGCCGCGTTGATGGCGACGTCCAGGTTGATGGCAGCGTCGACGGTGTTGGTGTCGGCAGCCAGGAGCTCGGCGAAGCGGTGGACCGGCGGGAGCAGCAAGACAGTGGGAGTAGAGAGAGAGAGAGTAGAGGTGAGGAAGCCTCGCCGCCGCCTCCCCTCCCGCGCCCCTCCGCCGGTGCCTCATCCCCGTCTTTCCCTTCACCCTCTTCTCCCTTCCCACCGCCGCCTTCCCTCCCGCGTGCCCTCCTCCGCTGCCTCATCCCTGTCCTCACCTCCTCCTCTCATCCCTCCCCACGGAGTACGGAGTAGACACGGCGAGGGAGAGGTGGCTGCGTCGGGCTTCAGCGGTCGGAGAGGAGAGTAGCGAAGTGGCGGGAGCGAAGCAGGGAGGTGGAGGAGACGTGGAGGTTGATGGAGGGGCGGTGATCCTCGCTGGTGTCGAAATCCACATTGTAATCGGGGCAAGGGGTCAAGGTGGAGGCGGAGGACGAGGTCAGTGTTGGGAAGGAGAACAAAGGAAAGGAGGCGGCGGTGTGGGGAGCCAGCAAGGACGGGAGGGAACTAAGCCGGCGTGCGGAGTCGTCCCCTTTGCCGAGATTGACGTAGCAGCGCTTGCGCGCCGTCTGCTGCGGAGAGCTCATCCGCCGGCCCTGCTGGCCTAGCCGTCGAACTCTGCCGTGCTCTGTCTCGCCGTTGCCGACGCCATCCACTGCCGTCTGCCGGAGTGCCAGTCGCTGCCATCCACCTGAGAGAGAGAAAAGGTAGCTGACACGTGGGCCCGGAATTTGTTTTTATTGTGTTTACTCACTGACATGTGGTCCCATTTATGTTTATTTTAATTTTAGTGTCATGTAAGCGCCAAAGATCAAGTCAACCCACCATATAAGTGTTACGTAGGATGAAACCGCCTCCGGAACACCCGAAGAGTCGATTTGCTATGGTTTTGAAAGTTAGGGATGAGTTATATCCGGTTATGCAGTTGAGGGATGCGATTCAACCAGTATGAGTTGAGGGAAGCAAAGCAGACTTATTCGAATCTAATAGAGTGAGGCCCAATAATAAACTGGGCTCTCCTCAAATTGGAGAGTCCACGAGAACCCTAAAACCCTCGTCTCTCTCTTCTCTCCCCTCTCCGGCCATGGCGTCGCGCCTCCGCTCCTTCTCCCGCCCCGCCGCCGCGTTCCTCCGCTCCGCCGCGGGACGGAGCCCGGCGGCCTCGCTGCCCCGAGCCGTCGCTCCCGTCACCAGGTAAAGCGGGCAGGGCTGAACCCCTCGCTCATTTTTTTCTTTCCCCTTCGCGGAGATTGAAATCTTGTGTGTGGTGCAGGGCGGCGTCCGTGGGGCGGCTGGTGGGGCTCGCGAGGTCGCTGCAGCCGCTGCACAGCGCGGTGGCGGAGGCGCGGCTGACGTCGCGGCTCGGGGCGGAGGTGGCGCGGGCCGTGTCGCAGGGTACGCTCTGCAGCTCCTTCCCGGGAGTCTGAGTCTGATATCAAATCTAATCTTTGCATCCTGCATGTGAGTTGTGACCGCACCCGGTTGCTTTGCTTTGATTTGCCTTGTTTGTTCTAGTTCATCTTGTGCCTAGATTCGGCTGGGCTGATGTAATTGTTGTCGGAATATGCTTAGTTTTAGTCATCAATAAAATCAAATTCGTTGATCCCGAGTAACTGTTGGATATGGGATTAAATGTCTATCCCTGGGTCTGGTTTGTTGAAAGCAAAGTTCTCTCAGTGCTCCACTGCTTCTGCAAACCAAACGACATTGTAAATTGGCAACGGAATTACTATGAAATATGGTGGAAACTGACAGGGTCACACTAGATAAGAAATGCTGGGATGATAAGAACTTGTAGGAGTATTGTTCATGCTCTTTATGCTGTCATTCTGTGTCTGCAGGACATAATTGGTTTTCTGTTTGAAAGACCATTAAGGCCACCACTAGATCGATTGTACCAACACTTTGTTGGACAGTGCAGTGTATCCATCCTTAAGGCATATTGGAAATAAATACATTAACATCCCATGAATATAAGAATATTACATTGAAATGCCACTTTTTTTCCCAGAAATGGCAACTTGTTCTGAATACTCTCATTTGGTTAGTTAAGGTACTCAGTGTTCTCTATTTTCCATATGGGAAACATCAAACAAGAGAGCAAATTGTTAGGATACATAAGCATGTTATTTGATAGTCAGTTTTGCTTCTTAATAGGGTGCCTAACATCCAGTTAATATATATATATATTTTCTGTTGTTGAACAGGAAATACCACATGCACAATATTCCACCGTATCCATAACTTTGGGGAAAATGTTTTGTACTTGTACTGTAGTGCTAGTCTACTGCTACTGCTACACTATGAGATCTAAAGCAGTTCTACTTCTTACTATCTCTTTCAAAATGCTTCACATTGTTGGCTGCTACTATTCAATTTTTCAACATTATTTTTATCAAGATATTTATTGAAAAAACAAGTTGTAAACTAATTTCAAATTAAGTTTCATGAAAAATGTAACGTAAAATCTTTTCATTTACCATAACTGAATAGTTTAATAAAATATTAATGCTCAAACTTTTCAGGTTATCAAATGCAAAATTTGCGGCCTTCTGTTTCCCCTTTTTTTTTTTGGTTGGGTGGGGGGGGGGGGATTACACACAGAGGGCTTAATGAACATTGTGCCAAGCTAAAGGCAAGATCCAGTAGAATAATCAATAGCATTACTCTTCAGAAAAAGAATGATCAATAACATTCCCCACCAGAAAAGGAATAATCAATAGCATTGCAATGAAATCCTGCTCCAAAACATATACCGTCCATTAGAGGTGCCAAAGTCATTTAGTGAACTTTTTCTGCTCAACTGAAGTTTACAATGCATTATTCAATCTGGGAATGGAATTTATTTTGGTCTGTTGGACAGTTTGGATCCATATTGTCATTAATTGTAGCATTCACTTTTTTTTTTTGGATTTCATGAAATTGGTTTCATACTGCCTATAATAATTTCAATACAGACGTGTCTTTTTCGACACTGTTTGTCGTGTCCTTGCCTCCTGCAAGGCATTCTAGAGTTTTGGTTCATGTCTCCAATTTTACCATGAATCCGTGATGCTTGTTTAGTTCATGCCTCCAGCAAGCCAAGCCAGAATTTGGTATTGCTAAAACTTAGAAAGCCTGTTTCGAACTATAGCTAATATTCTAGCAATTTCCTTGCCCTTGGAGTGCATTCATTTTGGCACCACCAAATTTCAAGGGTGTTATTACACTGTACCAAATGTTGGTGCCAAACAAAGCAACCACCAAGTATTGGTGTTATCAATATTTGGTTTGTTTTACAATACCAAAGCAAAGCAAACACCCCCTTCAATGATTTTATATTACGAAGTTCATCAGTGCTGAATTTTTTTTTCTGTTTTTTTGCGCCAACACATAAGCAACTTCTCCATACCTGTAATACCCCATCTTTGGTGCAGATGTATGTAGATGTTTTTGCTGCAGGACAACCTGAAACTGATGATCTCCTGGATGTCTTGCAGAGACGGGTCTCAGCGTGCCTCGATAACGAAAGACGACACTCCGGTGCTGCCGCGCGCGGCAGACTTTCTAAGCCTTTTGTTTTCCTTCAATAATCGGTTTAATTAGTGTGGACTGCTGTATTCAGGGACATCCACAAATATGATAATATGTGCCTATGACCACATCTTACCTGGAAGCAATTGGTATTTTTTGCATTTCGTTTGAGTTAAAGCGTCCACTCAACATGGTTTTCTTTTGTAAAGAATCTGGTTGAATTGGGTCAACTGCTGCCTGTTTCATCCATATCAGAGCTAAACTTTATATTAGTCTGTGTTCATACATTGTAGTTTCTGTCGTACTTTGGCATACAAATATATGTTTGATATACCTCTCTGAAAACTTCAATTGCCGCGGCTACATGAGACACCATATGGAGTTTAGTAATTCACAGGAATTGCAGATTACCAAGTGTATTAGAATCACCCGTTTACTTTATTTATCGAATTCTTGGTGGACAAGTACAATTAGATAGATTATTATTAGCTGTATATTTACATGAAGATGCGCAGCATGTAGTTGGACGATGTGGAGCCTGTTACACTCATTAAGCTCAAGCTAAAAGAGCAACAAAAGCCCATAATAAAAGTCAAAGGTATAAACATATATACATGCAATGCAACATTGCCTATATAGTTAAACAATATGAGCTGCCTATATAATGTCTTTTAACTTATAAGCACTCTTCATTGGTCAAAGCTAACATACAAGCTTAATTAGCCACCACAAAAGCATCAGCTATAGCTTGTTGTACACTTGTCCATGCAACTTCAGTTTCTTTTTTTTTTTTTGGAAATTATGCAACTTGAACTACTTTCTACGTTTCACAAATGTAAGTCATTCTAGCATTTCCCACATTCATATTGATATTAATGAATCTTGATAGATATACATGTCTAAATTCATTAACATCAATATGAATGTTGGAAATGCTAGAATTAGTTACGTTTGTGAAATGGAGGAAGTAGCTATATACTACCTCCATATTTTAATATATGACGCCGTTGATTTTTTGTCCAACGTTTGACCATTCGTCTTATTCAAAAAATTTATGTAATTATCATTTATTTTATTATAACTTGATTCGTCATCAAATGTTCTTTAAGCATGACATAAATATTTTTATATTTGTACACAAAATTGAAATAAAACGAATGGTCAAACGTTGGTTGAAAAGTCAACGGCGTCATACATTAATTAAGCTAGCTGATGAGCATGCCGCCGGTGGATTTGATGGCCCCCTCTGCCGTCGTCAAGTGTCTGCGGCTAGTGTTGGTCGGCTTGGGCGATCCAGGGGCGGCGGCGGCGGAGAGCTTCCTGAGGATGTGTCTCATGGCGTCGGCCTGGAAGAGCGCCGGGTGCGTCCTCCCGAAGCCGTTGAAGCGCCTGCACACGCCCATGTGCGCCGCCAGCGCCGCCTCCCGCTCGCCGCCCTTCTTCTTCCTGGCCTCCTCCGCCACCGCCTCCGCGCACAGCCCGCACACCCACCGCCCCGAGAACCGCCGCCGCACCGCCCCGGCGTACGCCGCCGTGCACTCCTCCGACATGCCGCAGCACTCGCACTCCGCCTCCTCCACCACCTGCTGCTGCTCCTCCGCCGGGATGCTCTCGCCGCCGCCGCCGCCGCCGCCGCCGGTCGTCGTCGCCAGCAGCTCCATCTCCTTGTGGCCATGGCCGTCGCCGCCGTGCCCGAGGTGGTGGTTGCCGATGAACGTCGCCAAGAACGGCGCCACGGCGGCCACCACCGCCGACGAAGCTTCTCCATTGGGAGCCATGGACAGCTTAGCTTGCTGCTGATTTCTGTGTGTGTTGCTTAGCTTAATTACTAGCTTAGTAGCTATACACCCTACTAGCTACTACGCCATGGGAGCTAATTTATAGAGCTTTTGTGTGTAGGCAAGAAGAAGAAGAAGAAGAATCAAAGGGAGCATGGACAGTGACATGAATCAGATCAGATCTTGTGATCAAAATTGAGGAGCAGATTCGCCGGGTAAGCAGCAGCAGCACGCAGGATTTGATTGTTTGATACGAGCAGAGATTAAAGTTTGTGGACAAGGTGCTCGCTGCGTGCTTATCAGCTTAACTAATTATTACGCCGTACTTATCATCAAATTAAAGCTTTGTGTGCACTATTGTGTGGTGTGGTCTCATGATTGGTGACACGAGTAGCATGCTTGCATGAGTTTATTTTAGTGTCTCACGTATGTGATGACGTACTAATCATAGTTGTAGGTGTATCTAAGTATTTTAGATAAGGTTCGAGTAGCTTGTTGCAAACCCAGTTATATGGATGACAGTATGAGGCTGGTTTGAATCTAGCTTCTTAGAAAAAAAAAGGCCGAAATGTATTTCATTTATCTAAAAATGTAGAGGTTGAATTAAATTTCGTTAGGGATTGTTCAGTTAATAAAAGGGTTAGAGGGGATTGATATTGCATCTTAATAGGTGTGTCAATGATTTAAATCTCCGGCTAAACCCTTTAGCGGCTATGGTTTTCATCAACTATAGCCAGCTATAGCTGCAGCTAAGCTATTTAGCGGTTTTAAAAAAAATGACATGAATCACAGATAAATAGTACATCACTAGAACAAAATAAATATTGTCTCACATGATAAGTGTACTGAACACACTTGGAAGAGAAGATTGGATCTCTGGATGTAGTCACCGCTCGGAGATGAAACGAAGAACAAAGAAGAATGGGGAGGGAGGGAGGGATTGGTGCAGCCACCGCCGCCGTCGCCACCGCCTCCGGGTGCTGCGCCTGCCGCCGTCGCCGCCTCCTCCGGGTGCAGCCACCGCCGGCTCTGGGCGTAGCCGCTGCTACCGCTGCCACCTCCGGGCGCAGCCGCCACCGGTCGCTACAAAGAGATGGAGCACGCAAAAGAAGAAAAGACTGAATGTGTTATGTTAATAAATGTGTTAGAGGGGATTAATTTTTCGTATCAATAGATGTGGAACAAATTAAATCTCTTCTTTCAATTCTATTGTGAAAGGGATTAACTGAAGAAGGCTTTGCATAGAAAAAAAAAATAAACTCCCAAGTTGCTATCTAGTGGTTCATTGGTACCTACAGACGCTGTATTCTCGTGTTTAATACTGTCGAGTAATTTTAATACTACTTGGTATGCAAATTATTAAGGCTCTTTTAAATCTTTACTAAGTCCACAAATAGACGAAAATTGGTTATATATGTTAATTAAGGGACACTTTTGCAGATATATCAGTATATCACGTGTACGTGGTGATATACGTATAACTAAAATCGAGAATTCAGTCGTCTAAAGGACTAGAACCATCGATCTCATCGACCACCACTGTTTGAGTATGAAATTCAGTATGAGTATAATTATACTCATACTGAGGTGAGAAGATATGTACTAATTCGTATAAGAGCGTTAGGTGATCACAGTTACGTTAGCCATGACCTTATCATCAGCTATAGCTACCTAGCTAGCCCCTTGATCTCCCTTGATATTTTTTCTCATGACTTATCACAACTTTTTGTGTGTGGTGATTAATAACCATCGCTGATTACTATTGACTAACTACAAAAAAAAGTTGAAGCGTCAAATAAACCCTGAAGCGACAGAGTTAATGGTGATATTGGTGATTAGGATTGTATAATCACGTGGAAGTTATTCAGACCAGGTGATCGATGATGTGATCTTCATCATTAGCGTACTATTATGACGACGACGACTGCATCAATGTCATTTTCATGGTCACGGACGACCAACGATTTCATGCCAATTAACCAGTGTTTGTGCAAGGAAAAGAAGAACAGATGTTAAGCTTTGGAAGCTGATACTGGCAAGCATGCAGGCAAATCAACACGAGTTTGGAAAAGGAGAGGTAACTAAAAGCAGTGATAAGTGATCATCTGAACTTGTCATGCCAATGCTTGATCTTAATTATCAGCTTATTAGCCTTGTTTATGAGGATGTACGTTGGCCTTATCAGCTTGGTAAATGTAACCTTAATTAACAATTCGAAAAACAAATCCTCTAATTATAAATAATTTGATGCTTAGAACTTGGTTAAACTTCTGAAACTCCGACCATCAATTTTATATTAAAATAAGTTTGCAAAATCTGAAGTTTTGATATAGTAATTTTCAAGAAAAATCTACTTATACATTTTCTTTTGTTTTTAAATTAACTAAGTTTTTGAGATGGTCGGAATTTTAAGGATTGGACCAAATCTTATCCAAACCGTTATTACCGGTGGAGTAATCAATAGCTTGATGAGAATGGCTGTCGACCGAGGTGTGACCTCTGCAGAGCTGAGATAGATTCATCGGAGCCTTGATAAGTGATGACTTTGTGTTCATACTATGGGTGTGGGTCTCATCATTCGCCCTACGGCTTATAAGTCAATACCAAAATTTGAATTTTGAAGCTCAATTTTGAAGTTGATTTAGATGTGTTTTAATATAGTTTCTTTTTCAGGAAGACTTTTAATTCGCTAATAAAACATTATGGTTTATAATCAGCCCTAACCACCAATAGATGGGGACCTGTACCGTTGTCTTGAGAACAGTGTTCATCTGTACCTACCTACAGAACAGGGGGGATACCTCATTCCTCGCAAATTTCATACTGTACATCACTGAACCACAAAAACTGACGCAAAAGAAGCTGACAAATAGACCAATATACTCGAGAAATCGATATCATGGTTGCATTCTCTGAATCTTCCGGCATCCTTGCAGGCCAGATGTGGAAGGGGGATTTGCAATTATGACACTATAAATATTAACCTTTGCTATAATGACACTGGACCCATATTTCATACACACACATAGATGGGCCCAGTTATCATCACTCGGAGTGTCAAAACAGCGAAGCCCCCATATTTGGGGGAATCATGGAAGAAGGAAGGGGAGCGCACACACAGGGAGCCGTCGGCGCATCGGTTGAGGAAGACTAAGGCTCTGTTCGTTAGGTGGAGATAGGAGAGATTGTGTCTCGTTTTCCGCGCGCACGCTTTTCAAACTACTAAACGGTGCGTTTTTTGCAAAAAAATTCAATAGGAAAGTTGCTTTAAAAAATCATATTAATCCATTTTTAGAATTTAAAATATTTAATACTCAATTAATCATGAGCTAATGGCTCACCTCGTTTTGCGTATCTTCCCAATCTCCTCAATCCCCTTCTCCTCAAACACTCCCTAAGGATACGGAAGTTTGGGCCGAAACGGGATGCTGTGTCGGCCCATAACGTTAGAACTGAACTGGACTTTGTGGCGAAACATGAGGCCCATAATAGTTGGGCCGGGACTGTATAATTCGGGCCGGCCTGCTTATGCAGCAAGCGTGAGTCGCTTTCAGACTATGGGCCGTCCATCATGTGAGGCCCACCGGTCTCTGCGACACGGAGCCTCGATGCTGAGCCGCATAAAAAAGATCGGACGGTGCGCACCGCCCCAAGCTCGTTTCGCCGGGCACAAAAACAGCTCTCAGTGCGTTTGATTCTGAGGGGTGAAAATCCTAATGGTTTGTTTGACGTTAATTTGTTTGTCGACTCTTCATTAATGGAGGTGTCGTTTCAAACTTGGATGGAAATTCAGCTATGATTTGGAGTAGTTCTTGGTCTTTTATTTTGTCCAGCTTTAAGAGGGCAAGTTGTCATAATTGTCATGATATGTTCACAGTGTCATAGGTGTTTTTACCCCTTTTTTTAGTGTTCTTATATCCCTAATCAATGCAGAGGCCGGATGTATTTCATTGCTTCATGAAATGTCCCCTATTAAAAAAAAAAACTAGTTTCCCCATCGATTCATTGACTGCTAATTTTCCATCGCCCCCCTGTTCCATGAAGCTTAATTAGCTGCACATATATAGAGTGGTGAAAAGGTTTCTCAATATATCTTTAGGGCATAATTATATATATATCGATCCATCTCTCTAAGCATGCAGCAAGACATGCAGGTCTGTCTCATGAGAACTGTGCAAGGTGAAGCTATAGCAGCCAGTAGTAGCAGCTGGCCAGAAGCAAGAAGGAGAATGAAGTATATAGATTTTAATGATGGTATATCGGTATGCACATCAATACAAGGCATGAATTTTGAAAGTGAAAGCAGTGATGCATTTGTGTTGAATGACCCAATGAATTGTGGTAATTATTGGAGGGGAGGGGACAAATGGATGGATTAACTATTAAAGAGTTAAAAACATACTACTTAACATAGCTTTATACGAAGTTCTTATATAGAAAGTTTTTCTTTTATGAAAAATCATATCGTTTAGTTTAGAAGTTCGAAAAGCGTACGCGTTCATCTATTCATCTGTTAAGCACAAAAGAACATGATAAAAATAAACTATAGCATAAAAATTAACCAGTAATACTACAACATGGAAATTAACCAGATATTACTCAGTGCTTTAACTAATTAATGTGCAGTTTAATTTGCCAGTACACATGACTGAGAGGAGTTAGTAAGGTGTGCCCAGCATATGGTGGTAGTACGAGTCAGTCAGACAATGTGAGCCCTAGTTAGCCGGGGAGTCCAAAGTCAAGTCCATGAACACCCGTTCTGCTACGGCTGCGTGTCAGAGAAAAACGGGCAACAAACGGCAGCAGGCAGCAAACTTTCTCCGAATCTTTTAGGCTGTAGTACTGTGGCTACTGTTCTTGATAAAATTTGCAAGGTCAAACTGATGACTGATATCATGGCAGAAAAAGAAGAAAAAGGCAGGCAAGTGCTCTGCGAGAATGAAGAAGACCAGAAGTTAAACTGATGGTTTCTTGGAACAAAATCATTAATTAGATCAGGATCAGGTCAGCTATATCGCATAAATTTTGGCTAGATGTTGGAACAAAAAGATCAGTTCTACATTGCCATCAACCATTTATGGGGGATTAATATTAACTGTGGATCCTTATCTCCCTGCAGGACAACTGGGGATTGCTTCAGCAGCACAAGAAATCAGCACACAAGGCATGCGAAATTCAGCTTAATTAAGATTAGGAACAAGAAGATTCTTCGATCGTTTGTTCCATGCCTGGTCCTTAAATAATAAGGGACTGCTTCATCTGCTAACTAATTAATTGCTCCACATACGACTGCTCCTCAACTACTTATCTTGGATTGGATAATAGTCACTCCTTCACTCCAGCTCAATACTTAGACTGAGCTTAAAGTGAGTTTGGATATTGCTACTCATTCATTCACCTTGAGCACGTTTCTGAGACAGCTAAATAATACTCCCTCCATACACAAAAGTTACACATATTACTTTTGACACCAAAACCAAGGAGAAATTAAATTATCTTAGATGTTACAAAATCAAGGAGTGAATGCAAACATGCAACCAATAAGTGTTTAGATGACTTCTTGGGTTCTAATAAAACATTTAATTTATCTCTTCATTTAAGTCTTGAATGCATAAAGACTATAAATAGGAACAGCTTATTTAGAAAAACTCAAATGTGAAATAGGTGTAACTTTTATGGATGGAGAGAGTATGTGCTTTACAAATATTTTTTTATGTAGAAATTCCTTTAGAAACTAGCATATTGCTCCCGTGTTGCAACAGGATCTTGATCAGTGAAAATTATTACTAACCCGTTATTACCGTTATTTTTCATATACATCATATCTTAATTTGATAAATTTGTTATTGACGTGTGGGCCTTTTGGCTCCACTCTACCATTTTTCTCTTTCAGAAAAAAGAGTTGGTGATTGTCTGGTTCTCAGGCCTCACATAATCATTTCTCCATTCTAAAAGGTATGGAGTTACTCCAGTGGTGAATAGTGGCAGATTCACCACTCATCACCATTACTACTTTTTAATGGAGTATATAAATCAAATAAATCTATTCCTTAACTTTGTAATTGTCGACGTTTAATGTCGCGATTCCGGTATTTGTATAGTATGGGGATCGTTGGTACTAAGATATATGCGAGATTGAGGTAAAAAAGACGGAGGCGAGGATTTTTATACAAGTTCGGACCCCTTATCTGACAGGTAATAGCCCTACATCCTGTTGGCCGAAGCCGGTCGTTGCTCTTATTCACCATAATCACACTAGTACAATATTTGGGGTAGCCTATCTATCTGTTGTCGACATGACGGCCATGAAACCATCCCGTAGTCGACAATAGGGTAGTCTTCATCCTCGAGTTCGTGCCCGACGAGATCAGAGACAGCGCTAGATCCCTACAGCCGGCCTCCGTAGATACCGGATAGGGTCGGTCCAGGCATATCTCTGATGTCGATATCCGGTGTCTTGTCTTGGCGTATGTTGGCTTGTACGTTGATCTTGTGTCTTGATCTATTGTTCTGTCTCCCCTCTCCTCCTAGGGGGCCTTGTATTTATACCCATATGACGGAGCGTGGGGCTCCTCACCGGGAGACCGCGCTGGCCCCCCTTTGCCGGTTCGGCCGGAGACCCTGGGTGAAACTCTAAACTCCCGATCTGTATGTGGAAGGTTCGCGAGACAGGAAGCACAGAAGACACCGGCGATGTATACAGGTTCGGGCCGCTGAGAAGCGTAATACCCTACTCCTGTGTTTTTGGGAGATCTGTGTATCAAAGAGCTACAAAGTATCAGCCAGCCTCTCCCTTGTTCTGGGCTCCTAATCTGGAAAGGTCCAGTCCAAGAAAAAGCTCTCTCTAAAATCTATCCCCCTCTCTCCGTGGGCAAGGTCCTCCTTTTATATCTTAAGGGGATACCACATGCACCATCCCCCCTTTTTTATGGGGACTTACCCTACCTTTTCATAAATGGACGGAGATCTGCATGGTTGCCGTTCGAGTCACCTTCTGATGGGACGGCCCGCACCTACCTCCACTTTCGCCGGGAGCAGGCGCGACGTAGAATCATGGCTGTCTGCTGGCGACATGACCGGTGTCAGAATGGTCACAAATCGGTCATTCTTGTCCACCACGCGTCAGCTTAACAATCTGCACGTTGGCCCTCCTTCACACTACATTTTGCCTGTAATGGTTAGGATGAAGCCTGGCATATATCTGATCAGGACTAACGTGCCATCTCTGGGAGGTAACACGCTAGCTCCAGCTGGGGACGAGCGCCTAGAAGCCCTCGTCCTGACGGGATGGGGCGAGGCGTGCGTCAGACCGCCTGTCGCCACCTAATCCCGCGATCTGACCGGTCTGTGACTGGTCACAGACCGGATAAATGAGTGCAATGCACTACGTTACATGCGTCGTGACACGCTCAGCCAAACCGCAATAAATGTGGTTAGGTGAGCCCCACTGTGCTCACCTACCCCATACACGCGGAGCGAAAACCCACGAGGGGTCGGGGCGCCTCGGCCCTCGGGGCCGAGGGGGGTGCAGCCCGACCCCCTCGGGGGGACTAAGATGAGGGCGAACACACCACCTTCGGGCCCGACGTCCCCCGAGGGTGCCAGGCCACGTGGGCGATTGTGTCTGCCTCAAACCTCTAGTCATGATACTCCCGATCCCATGTCACCGACACCATAGGTGTCCCCTTGTCCAAATAGAACTAGGGAAACCAATATGAATACAATCCGAGTAGTCCTTGTCGTTTCCATATAGAACTCTGGTTGTCTTTCCTTATCCGGAACTCCCTCCATATCTGAGGTCAGTTTCCATATAAGACATGGTATGTGATGGGTCCTGCCGAGATTTAGTCAATTACTATTAGGTATGTGGTATCCATAACCCGAACAATAATAATTAATACACAATTAATTCTACATTATTGACTTGTTTTGTTTTACATGCCACTAAGAAATCTAAGCCAGAATTTACTTTCAAATTTAGCCTTAATTAGCTCTACAAGATACTACCAAACAGTGAGCTAAACCATCATCCAAGACAGTACTATACTCCACTAGTACTATAGTAAAAGAGAAACTGAATTGAAGATCAAATCAGTCAAACTACAATTAATTATAAGCAAGGTTCATGTAGTAGCTATAGATATTTATTAACACACTTTAGAGGAACTGAGCTTCTGGCATGGCAACATTAAAGCTGAAACGTACCGAAATTCTTGGTTGCAACTACAGGTTGTCCTAGTGTCCTTTGTGGTCAAGAAAGGTTGCAACCATAAAATTAAGAGGATATGACCAAGTCCGCCAATACTGTTGTACCTTCCGACACACCCAACCAACATGCTAAAGGCTGCTCCTGTACCCTCATCTCCACAAGAACCAAATCATGCATATCCCAACTCTTTTCAGCCCCCCTATACTACTATCTCTCACATCACTCTCCTTTACAATACCACTAGCTATAGTTCTACGTAAGCACGTATAGATTGATGAAGAATTATTCATCGGATTATTGAAACGGATTATATATATTTACTTATATACACGCTTTGAAAATTGTGTTTTCTCAAAATTACTTTCTTCTACTTGTGTTAAGCTATTTGTTAAGTATATTTTTAATAAAAAATATGTTATTTATTATCTCTATAATCAAGTAGATAATCTGATTAATAATCCACCCAACAATCTAAATCAACTGATTTTCTAGTGATTATTATGTAAGGAGCATTAGAATAACTGAATAAGAACAATTAAACACAGCAAAAATTAATCTCTTTTGATAGATGCTACTGGTTTTTAGGGTTTAGGACATGACAAGTAATTAGTACGCAGTAGTAGCAATGGTAGCAACATGGAGTTTGGTGTACAAAGCACAGCCGTACAACGTCGTACAAAGAAAGGCTTGTCTCTCGATCGATCGATCGTGTGCGTGGCTATGGCGATCGACCGCGATCTAGGCGATGCCGGCGGCGACCGGCCGTGGCGCGCGGCGGCCGGCGTACGGGCTGGCGCCGTAGTAGTCCGGCGTGGCGGCGACGCTGCGCTGCGCGCGCAGCTGCTCGTAGAAGCGCCTGATGAACTCGTCGGCCTTCCTGTCCACCTGCTGCTGCGCGCCGCCGCCGGCCTCGTCGCCGTTGCTCGCGGCGAACGGCGAGTCGGTGGTGCGGCCGCGATGCCGGCTCGGCGCCGCCGGGGCGGGGCTGTGGGAGTGGTGGGAGCGGGCCGGCGTCCACAGCGGCGTCGTCTCGGCGGTGGCCGGCGCCACGGCCACGGCGGCGTCGTCGTCGTTGAAGAGGTGCTCGCTGTCGTTGAGCATCTCGAACACCCTGGCGACGTAGGCCGCGTCGTAGCCGTGGTCGTAGTAACCGCTTCCGCCGGCGCCGGCGTCGTTGGAGAACCCGTAGTCGTCGCGGCGGTGGTGGCGGTTTCGGCGGCGGCGTCCGAGGAGGCCGCCGCCGCCGCCGCCACCGGTGGTGGAGGAGGGCGTGTTGCTGCAGCTGAACTCGACCTCGCGGCGTCGCCCGCGCGAGGGCTCGTACACCGCGAGCGCCGGGTCGATGCCGCGGCACGACAGCGACGACGACCCCGCCGCCGCCGCCGAGGCGGAGAAGCCGTGCCCATGGTTGTGGTGGTGGTGGTGGAACGTGACGAGGTGGCCGAGCGCCTTGCCGGCGATCTTGCCGCGGCGGAGGAGGAGGTGGAGGTCCATGGCGAGCTTGCGCCCGGACGGCGCCTGCAGCCCGCGCCGCAGCATGTACAGCACGGCGCGCACCACGCGCCACAGCCGCCGCGCCACGCCAGGCTCCGCCGCCACCACCTTGCCGCCGCCGACGAGCGCCATGGGAGAGAGGAGTGTGTGTGTGTGTCAGTGGGTTGGGTTGAAGGACTTGAAGTGGCTGGTTGGGGTTGGGGGAGGGGCAGGTATATAAAGGCCCAGAAAAGGAGAGGCCAATGGGCACTTTGGGTCCAAAAGAAACGAGGAGGAGGAGGAGGAGAAGAAGGGCAGGTAGGATAGGATGGTATGGAATGGATTCATGGAATTGATGGAGACCTCTAGCTCCATTATTGGTTGGAAGTAGTGGAGGTGGAGCTTAGTTACCATGTTAGATACAATTTTATTTTTTTTAAAACAACCGGTATATATAAAAGACAGTACGACTATAACCTGATAGTCGTACGACGTTTTGTATTGATATAGCATAACAAAAATTATAAGACCATAGCCCTAGGAGATCATGGTCAAGAATAAGAAAAAACAACCATACCACACGCATATGACAGAAACCATGTTGCTGAGAAACAAATAGGAACACGGCGCTCGACGCACCCAACTCTATCCACGACTTTGTGTTGGAGAAGGACAAGGAGAGGGAGAGGGTGAGGAGAAGATTGAACCGCTCAACCACGCACCACCCTATGCCACTGCTGCCCATCCACCTCCCGGGTCAGGGACGAAATCTCCTGGCTCTCGTGCCGTGATAACTTGTCAACCGGTCTCACCATATGGCCACACTGTGCTAGGAAGGCCCAACCAAACGGAGCCATTGCCACCTCCCCGCTAAAACTCTCGCTTGCCATCGTTAGGCCGCCAGCCTCGTTGCCAATAAATCCGACACCTCTGACCCGCATCGCCACTTCCGGTAGCACCACCTCCATCCCTCCACCTCGTGGAACACCGGCCATATGGCGTCACGACGGATCTGGCCGTCTTCATATCACTAGCTAGGTCCGCGCCGTCGAGGCCTCCACTAGCACATAGCCGCCTTCCCCACCACCCTAGCTTCCTCATCGTGGTAGCTTTGTCTGCCAATCACAAGCCTTGTGCCACCTTCTTGCACGCGTTATCGGGTGCCACCATCGAGGGTTCCCCCCCCACACCGTGGCCTTCCTAGCTCATCGTGTGGCTTATCAGCGGCATCGTGGCCAGTGGTGAGGGGGGGGGGGAGGGATGGGCACCGGGTAGGGTTTCGCCACCGAGTGGCCAGTGATGGATCAATACAAAATTTTTCAAATTACGCTAGAATGGCTCTAGGCTTGAGTAAACTGTATCCCCGCTACTAGGCCTAGGTCTATCTTTAACACCAAGCGTGCGTGCCATATGCACCTAGCAGATCTAACACTGACATTCAAACAATTAAAGTGAATTTACACCCACTAGTTAAATTGTGTGTGACTGGTTTGTTCAATTTTATAATAATGTGACTAAATTACGTTCATCTTACGAGTTGTGGCACCACCATCCATATATTTCACTCAACATTATTTCTGCACCATGATAGAGAGAGAAACACAATAGGATGTTTACGATTGTGACCCTGATTGATATGAACAGTAACGTGGACCTAGTTAATTAGCAGCTAGATGCTAGCACGGATCTAAAAACCATCTGACGTCTAAAAAAACGAATGATGGAAGGCTCATAAATCTGACAAACGATAGTTAGCAATTCCGTATTATATATGGTTAGTTAGTCAGAAAGAAAGGTGCAGTTTTTCTGCGTATCCTCAATCAAGATCATTCTAGCTAGTCGTCATAAGAACCACAAGATCTGTATGTCTCTCCTCATGTTTGATTGCTACCAAAGCCGCTTTAAGTAATGTCACATAGTTTTAAATGAGCTAAGGGAACTCTTCTATATAAAAAAAAAACAGCAGGTGTCCCTATAACTCGTTAACTGTTAAATATTTGGCCCTATGAATAATCAAATTTATCCAAAAATCCACCATGGCTCTAGAAATTTAGACATATATACGCTTTGTCATTTGGTAACATATATAAAGGTTGTTTTTTTTAAGAACACGCAGGAATAGGTGTACGGTGTTAGAGAAAGACTCCGACACCCGCCCACCAAGGATACAACAGAATACTACACACCCAAAGAAAAAAAAAACACAAACTAATTAATACATTAGCAGCACAGTCCTAGTAAAGAGATCACTGAGCCTAGCAGCTCCTGCTAGGTACCAAAGAGCGCCCTCATTAGTGATGGTTCGGAGGACATTGACCAAGCATGGGGTAGCGCCATTAAACACACAATTGTTCATGTGCTTCTAAATTTCTCTAGCGATCAAGATGATTAAAGAGTTTAGCCCTTTCTTCTTATTAGTAGGTAAACTCCTTACCGTTCTTGACCACCAATTGACAAGAGCATGCTGGATTTATATATGTGATTTCTTTCGTTGAACCTTTGGATGTCTCGAGATCCAAGTTTTTAGATGGTTCGGCTCTAAACTCAGTTTTAAAAAAGGACGCCACTACACAGCTTATCACTTGAATGTGTTGGTAAAACCAAGATTATGATTGCTCGAACAAAGCAACAAAGTGTTTCACCTGTTAATTGATTGGGTGCCTTCTTCTCTGCGTTCACTTTGGGAAAGTAGTACGTGGCAAAAGCCTAGCTAGATCACACAAAAAGTTTAATCCGTCTTACAGAAACCCATTGATTGGCTGTAAGTTATCCATTTGGTTTGGATGTGATTAGCTAGCTGGGACGACACTTGTTGCCAAATCAAGAGGCACACTTGGCATTGGTCCATCTGTCCATGGCACCATGTGGCATGCCAAGTGCACATTCTTGCCTTCTGGCTTTTTTATATATATGTTATAAATTAATTATTCTATATACTTATTAAGGGGGAAATTTGGGAATTAATTTTATTGAATATATTTTCATATGTAAATATTTATATTATTTTCTCACCAAGAAAGAGAAACTGACAAAAAAGTTTATGATTGCGACTTGAGTGATATATATGGTTTGTCAAAGAGAAAGGGAGGTGCAAGTTTTTTTGTGTACCCTTCAACCATATGTTGTTCTAGTCATGAAAGCCATAAGATCTCTCTTTCTTTCCTCATGCTTGATTGCTACGAAAGCCTCTTTAAGCATTGTCATAGTTTTAACTGTCTAAGTTACTCAATACAAAAATCAGGCCATAAAGGATGGACTCTTTCTATTTTGGTTGAGTTCGTTTCTTGAGGTTCCTAACCTCCACTCCCACATTTCCCGCGCACATGCTTCTCAAACTGCTGAATGATATTTTTTTTAAAAAAAGAAAACTATAGAACATTTACATTAAAAATATATTAATCCATGTTTAAAGTTTTTTAAGTTAATATTTAATTAATCATATGTTAATCTGTCGCTTTGTTTATTGTACGTGGGGATTAATTCCCAACACACACTAAAGAGCACATTGAACTATTGGAATGTATATGCATGCCCATAACTACTAAGCACGGTTTGCTATAAAAGTTCCGTTTGCACAAAGCTTCTTATCAGTTATTGAAATATAAAGTTTATCAGGACACTACTACACTTCTTATTAACTAATTATTGAAACATACTACAAGTTTCTTAGGGCTTAAGGATGACAAATTGCACAAGTGTGAAAAATATGATGGACCTAGAGAAGACACGTACACGCTTGTGGCAAGCAGTCAAAAGCTCAAAAGGATGTGAGAAAGTCATGGACCATTGATTTAAATCGTGTGTTAGAACACTACACGCATGTATTTTTTTTATAAAAAATATGGTGTAGGAAAAGACAGTGTCACTTCTTTGGATAGGGACCTTCTTAATAAAGAGATGATATAAAGCTATGTCGTTTTATTCATGCCTGCAAATTGCATTATTGACACTTTTTCAGCCCACAAGAAGAAAACATAATCACAATCAGTCGGTTCTCAAGATGGGGAACATAGATTTCTTCACACATGTAATTTTTTTTAGGAAGGTAAAAAAAAGAGTTTGATATGTGATGTCTCATAGATCAATTGAACATTTCTGTAAATTCTTGTGCAATGAGATGTTTTTATAATGCTTTCTACTGATAATATAATCAATCTAAACTTGGACCATATCTATTCATGCTATCACATCAACTATTGACGGCAGAATACTTTTTTTTTTACTGATAGTGGAACTCAGAAATCATAAATCAACGGTTGAAATTACTTCTATCTATCTATCTATCTATCTATCTATCTATCTATCTATCTATTATATACTAAAAGTCCATTAAAATTCCTAGAAACGCTATCAAACCGCCACATAGCACCCCTACAAACGCTCTCAGGTCGCCACATTGCGCTATAGAAAATCAAAACATCTAGCCATCGGTTTTCATTAAATCTGGTGGGCCCATTATTTTTCACCATTAGATCCATATTGAAAATTTACCATTTATTTTTTCCACAATATAGAATGTACATCGCTGCACGGATGTACGTCCGTACATAGAAGCCCCTCCCAAAAATAGGTACGTACTTTTTTTTCTTTTTTTCTTTCCCAAACTAATAATCCAATTCCATATTATCTATGTTTTTATGCTTTGAGCCATAAAAATATATCTGATTAGTATTATTAAAAGTTACTCGCTCCGTACGGTAGAAAAAAAGCATGTGACATTACTAAATTATGGTTTTATTTATTTATATATTATTTGAAAATTAACGATCAAATATATTATTTTGACACCAATGTCCTATATCTCCTACTTCGACTACATTTGATCTAGCTCATTGGCTAAGCTAAAAGTCTATTAAACTTCCTATAAATACTTTCAAACCGCCATATGGTACTCCTACAAACGCTACTGAGCTGCCACCCATCGGTTTTCATTAAATCTGGTGGGCCTATTATTTTCCACCATTAGATCCATATTGAAAATTTACCATTTATTTTTTCCACAATATAGAATGTACATCGCTGCACGTATGTACGTCCGTACATAGCAGCCCCTCCCAAAAATAGGTACGTACTTTTTTTTCTTTTATTCTTTCCCAAACTAATAATCCAATTCCATATTATCTATGCTTTTATGCTTTGAGCCATAAAAATATATCTGATTAGTATTATTAAAAGTTACTCGCTCCGTACGGTAGAAAAAAGCATGTGACATTACTAAATTATGGTTTTATTTATTTATATATTATTTGAAAATTAACGATCAAATATATTATTTTGACACCAATGTCCTATATCTCCTACTTCAACTACATTTGATCTAGCTCATTGGCTAAGCTAAAAGTCTATTAAACTTTCTACAAACACTCTCAAACCACCATGTGGTACTCCTACAAATGCTTCTAAGCTGCCACGTGGCGCTCTAATAAATAAGAGAAAATCTTACAAATTATGAGAAAAAAGAAAAACATCCAACCATCGATTTTTATTTAATTCAGTGGACCCACTATTTTTAAACCATTAGATTAGATTTATTTAAAAATACATCCCACGTATATATATACATGTATGTATACGTACTTCCATGTATTGCTACTCGCGAAAAAAAGGAACAAAATACGTAATTATGATTGAAAAAAAGAAGAAGGATTAGCCATGCCACGGTCCCACCTAATTGCTACGAGAGAAACGTACATACGTGCTGCTCAACAAAAAAAAACTGAAAAAATTATCATATGTATAAACGTGCTACTATCCATGATTGAGAAAAAAATAAAATCTCCCGGGTATGTACATACTGCACACAGTTCTTCCCTACTCGAATCTTTATACATACGAGAAACATCCACCCATCCCTAATAAACTTATCTAAATTAGATGTGTACAGGGAAAATACTACGACTACATTTGATATTAACTATATTTTCATTTAAAAACTATCACATGGAAGCATTTTTAGCTCTTTGCCCATTAAACATTCTGTAAACCCGCCATGTAGTACTTCTACACACAATTCTACGCCGCCACGTGACATTTTAATAAATTAGAAAAATCATAAAAATTATGAGAATAAACAAAATATCTGGTTGTCGATTTTCACTGATATATGGTAGACCCATTGTGCGTATGTACCTCCTCACCTATATCTTTTCTCTCCTATTTTCCTCATTTAGTTAGATGAAAAAAATATTTTATGTTAACAAATTTTAAACAACTATACTATCTAAATCATATAGCTAACTTTTTATTGGTGTCACTACAACAAATATACCTTGTAGAGACATTTTCCTAACACTATAGAGACATTTTTAAAATGTCTTTACAATGTTATAGAGACATTTTGAAGAGTGTCTCATAAGTGTCTTTTGGTGAATTGTCTCTATGAACTAAGAGGCATTTTATAAGATGTCTCTATG
The DNA here is from genome assembly GCF_034140825.1 of Oryza sativa Japonica Group. Taxonomy (NCBI): domain Eukaryota; kingdom Viridiplantae; phylum Streptophyta; class Magnoliopsida; order Poales; family Poaceae; genus Oryza; species Oryza sativa. The sequence goes on along the minus strand of NC_089036.1, from coordinate 7,319,065 downwards.
CAAATAAAGGCACTTTGTAGAGGCATTAATATGTTGCGGCAACTAGCAAATCAATATGAAAAAAAAAAGAAAAATATTATCCCTTATCAATCTTTGAACTCATGACCTCTTGAGTTGAACATTTTTATCTTCAATGCACTAACCATCTCAACCTCATATAATTACATGCAAATATGTTATTTTTGTTACTTATATCTAGTTACTTTATATATGTTAATATTTGGAAAAATGCCTTTACATCATTTTAAATGCCTTAAGAAAATGCCATTACATATGAGGCAAATTTTAAAGTGCCGAAAAGATGTCTCTATAAGATAAATTTAACAAAGTATGCTAAAAATATTTTAGGCGATTTTAAAAGTGACTCTAAAAAGTGTCTTTAGACTATAGAGCTTCAAAACTTAGAGGCGTTTTGAAAATTGTCTCTACAAAAGAGCCTCTACATAAGGTTTTTGTTGTAGTGTGTACACCATTAGATTATTTAGTATAAAACTTAAAATTAAAGAACCAAGTTAACTATATTTTTTTAAAAAAAATCATTACTTTGGTCATACATATTCTATGCATTAGCTATTGTTCACTAATCCATACATTTTTAAGAAAAACATCAAATAGATTTTAAGACCTTTTGATTAATAATAAACACTTAAATTAGAACAATTTAAGTAGTTTAATTAAAAATACAATACCTAAAGTATTTTCTAATAATCAACTCAAAACTAGGACCCATTCTATTTATCTTGAGAACAATAATCTCCTCCCATTCTATTTATCTTGAGAACAATAATCTCCTCCCATCCTGCTTTACGTACACCTTTACCCTCCCCTATAACTCTCTCATCCTCTCTTCTCCAATTCAATTATCTCCTCTTCTATTTTTTTAACTAACATAAAATAAAAATAATCATAGCTATTGTTTTATTTATAATAAAATAAATAAATAAAAATCACATTAGCTATATTTTACTATATAAAATTTAAAATACATCATTTAAAGGTTGACCCTATCGTGGCCTGACAACTAAACAACAACGAAAAATTAATTGAACATATGTATTATATTATACTAGATCACTGTATGTAACAAAAATCAATTAAACGCCCTCCACAATTAAACGCCCTCCAGAGCACTCATAAATGACCATATATCATCTCCTAAAATTCTAAGAAAAACCAATTAAATTGATGCATCCATTATATTTGACTATTAGATCTATTTTATTAAAAGAAAATCTTAAGTTGCCATGTGTCACGTCCTATAACAGAAAGAACCTTAGAAATTCTTAAAAAATGAAATACCCCATCATCGGCTTTCACTTAATTCATATAGAAAAAATTAGAAAAAAAAATCTCCTCCACCTCCTCCTTGCCATCACATGCACACAACACTGTTCGTCACCTCCCTATTTTTTATCTATTAAACTAAAAAAGAAACAACAAATACTGTTGGATATTTTTTTTAGAAACAAAGACATCTTTTTTATCTATTAAACTTATTAAACTAAAAGAGAAACAACAAATAATGTTGGATATTTTTTTCGAGAAACAAAGTACATATGCCCCTATGAACGCATACCCTACTCCTATCAGGACCTCTGAGAGATTAGGCCGACATATTTTGAGATTGACGAAGTCACCACGAGCGCCTCACTGTTGATGGATACGTCGTCTACCACTGAAAAAAATTTCAAGTTTGGGACTTGAACCCGAGTGGGAAAGTTCCACCACAAGGAAACTAACTAGTTGAGCTACGTTCACTTCGCAATAATGTTGGATATTAAAACAACCATAATTTTTAAGCTACATCTCTGGAATATTCCTATGCCTTTTAAACCGGTGGAACCATTATTTCTAATCGTTAGATATATATATATCGTTATATGTATTCATGGTACATCACATTTCAAAAATATTATTGTACAATTATATTTCGTCGTTATCGTATTTATGTTAGGTTGTGTAGTACCTCTTACCCACTCTACATAATATGTTCATAGATAGACTGCCTCTCAAATTATGTCAATCATACTAGGCTATATACAATTTAGTGGAGCTTCATGTCCCACCCAAATCATCCTCTAATAAACCATGATAATAGGTATGCAATTAAACAAAAAAAATCTTACTTTTATTTTACACTTACTTTTACTTTCGTTGACATGTTTTCTAAAGAAAATAAGTTTACCTTCTTTTCAAAAGATGAAGAAGATTATAAATAATTGTTTATAGATATTACTTAAATATGATATAATAGAAAGCTAATAGGTTAGAAAATTGTAAAAGCAATTAATGCCGACGAAAACAATTTGGGAGAAATTATGGCAGATGTTCTCCGGTTAATACTTCGCTCTTATAAGTATCTCAAATCTATTATCATACGACCCGTCGCGCGGGCTACTTCCTAGTTGACGATAATAATAGTAGTAGAATACCAATAGAGAGCATATGGTGCTGTTGTGAAATTGCTACAAATTTAGCACACACTCTCCGAATTAGAGTGCCAACATAGCAGTATAGCACAAATTTGCATGCTTGATTGACCCCATATTCTATTTTTCTTCGATCTGCATAATGTATAGTACTAGAATATAAGAAATATATGAAGGTCTGCATATGTTCTGATAGTCGACTATACGATATTGTGCAGCTGAAAATAATAAAGCACAATGTAATAAGTTTTGGATATCCCTTTATCCCTTTGTCTAGCTCTAAGACACAGTAGTGCTTAATGAAAGTAAGAGCACTTTGATTTTAATCACTAACTAGAGTCTTTTTTTTTTCTTTTTTTTTCTCTCTACAGATAATGCTCTGCCAAATCATCTCAGATAAGTTATAGCTAGTACGGTCCATCCGTCAGTTGGCTTTTGAATTATTGTTGCAATATATTTTCATTTAAAAATCACCATTCATCATTGCAGTTCATTGGTACAATTATTATTAGGGGATGGAAATGAAGCTGCTTTTTGTCTCTTTTTCTTTTTCCCAAGTAATGCATTATTGGTGCTCTGCTTCACAAGTACATTGCAGTAATCGTCTGGTTCAAATAAGTTTTACACAATGCTGAAAATAGTGATCATTCTGAATTTCTGATCAGCATGGCAAACACATGCTGATGAGTCAACTGTCACTGAAACAAGATCTAATCAGGGCAGATAATTAAGTATAGCTAACTAACTAAAGCCATGGTAATTTCATGGCTACTCCTGCCTGAAACCTCTGCATGTCTCACATTGCAGAGCAGGAGTTAGTTAGAAGTGCCATCTCCACTGCCTAACTCCCCAGCTTTAATTCCACCTTTGCAGTATTTATAATCGCTGAAAAATTCCACTAGTTGCAGCTACTGACCAACAAATTGCTCCATCACTAGGAGTTTAGGGAGATATGCTAATTTAATCAGCTGTTGGGTCACAAGGTGGTATAGAATATGCAGACCTGCAATGCTTTCAGGCAGCCGGTTCAGCAACAAGTAGGCAGGAAACCAAAGCTAATTGATTATTTTCTTTAAAAAAAAGGCAGTACTTGATTAGTAATTAAGAAAAGACTGCTTTTGAATTCTTAATTAGGGCTATGAATTATCCATATGCTTTGGCTTCTTCAGGGACAGGAGATAAGATAAGCTTTTGCATGATCAGATGGTCTCTCAATCTCTCTCATACTTGTACTACTAGTCTACTACTACTCTTCTCTCTTGTCATCTCTTTACTTTCCCTACAGCCCTAGTGTAGGACCAAAGCTAAGGATAGAGCATCAAAGCAATGCAACCTTTGCTGCTCTTCAGTAAGCTTGCAAAGCTATTCACTGGCTGCATTATGAGATGGTCCCTGAACTGTACCTTGGAGGGCAAAAGGGCAGACGTTGTATACAGTCCAAGATCACCTGACACACACCACTGTGAGTACCGGCTTATCGACGCGGCAGCCGTTGACGCTTTCAGATATGAGATTTTTTTTTTTTTTTTGCTTCCCTTCTGTCCCGGTCGATCTTGAATCGATAGAGCAATGTAGCCTTCAGCTAGCTAGCTAGGGTTCGGAGTTCTCCAGAGTGTTTCCTCTTCAGACTTGAATTGGGTCTCTTTCTCCCTTTGGTCTCAATCTCAGTAGCCTTGGTACTAGCTATATGTCTGAGGAGTCTTCGAGGTTTACAAAACCGACAAAAACAGATTGGTTTTCGCAAAAACCTCAAGACTTCTCGGGCCGGTTTGAGACACAAATCACTCAGTTTTCTAGTCAAATTAAAAAAAAACTAGATTATACAGTTTTCACAAAATTTGGTCGGATTTTACCATGAGTCAATGGTTTTCGTGGAAACCGATTAACCGAAAACCGCCTTGGTCCAATTTTTGTGAGCGGGTTCATTTTTGTGAACCCTGGAGGAATCAGCCTGTGTTGGCATTGTTCACAAGCTAACTAGTGGCGGAGCCAGGATCTTGACACGTCTAGGGCTCAAATTGAAGGCTAACAACTATCAATGTCAATTCGTACGAGGAAGTACAGTACAAGCACGAAAAAAAATGCAAGACTGGAATACAATTTCTAAATATGCACCGAAGTACAATAAAAGTATAGAATAAGTACAAGAGTAGACTAAAATTTTGTTAGAGTACCTAACACGACATATCTTCATAATTTTCACTCTTCATCAACAGAAGGTAGAGAACCTGAAGCTGAATCTGGAAAATGATATTATATAATGTAAGTGATTATGAGAACTTAATTATTTGTAGATTACAAAGCAATGCATGACATACCTCTAGGTAATTTGTACTTGCGCGTCCTCAAAGCATGATAATGTTCTATAATCTGACGATCTTCAATGCTAGTAAAAACATCCCGCTCAATATAGCATATCATGCAGTGATTCATCCATTCATCATTCATCTTGTTCGGTGATGCGGTGTGATGTGCGATAGAGAGGAGGTGGGATTAGGGTTGGCTTCTATTGGGCTGTGATGGGCTAGTTATTGGGCTGAGAGATGTGGGGGCTGAAACAAGCCATGTGTGAGGCTAGGCCAGACGAGTAGGGCTGGGCTATAGAATTTGGGAAAATCTAAAAAAATAAGTAGGTACTAGTCCACTAAATTTTTGTCACGAGTAGGGCTTGGGCCCAAGCTGCCCTAGGCCCAGTTCCGCCCCTGGTGCTAACGATGTCTTGGGAAGATTCTTTATATTTTGGATTAATGCGAGAATAAGACTTTACATCAATGATGCACATGGCTAACATGAAACATGTGCAACATCGTAAGAACAGAGGAAGGGGACAAGACAAACCTCTCACCCCCTTTGACCGGTTATAAAATAAAATCATCTAGCTCTCGTAAATTCTACTTATAGGTGTCCACTCGTAATGGAAAGAGAAACCCTACTAACCAACTCAAAGAGTGGCTTTGCTTTAGCTATACTTATATACTAGTTGATTTCCCACGCATTGCTGCGGGCTTAGAAGAATAACCAAAATATGAGCCATAACACCAGGAATTGTCTATTTATTACTTCCTCCGTTTCACAATGTAAGTCATTCTAGCATTTCCCACATTCATATTGATGGAGTGTCTAGATTTATTAGCATCAATATGAATGTGGGAAATGCTAGAATGACTTACATTGTGAAACGGAGGAAGAAGCAACAATTTATTTAAAATACATTGCAATATGGGTAGCCTGTATATGATTCGCTTAGTGGCCGTACACATGACTGCGTTGATGAAAAATTGATACTCTTTCAACCACCTAAAATCCTACAAATAAAAGGTATACTTACAAAATTATATGTGAAACATGAAGTGGACAAAATAATTAGAGAAGCCTTCTCGGGGCTATGGCGTTTTGCTGAAACCAAACCTAGCAGTTGCTCTATTGGAGGAGAAATGTATAGTTGATAAACTATTGGCATGGATGAGCGAAAAAAGGTTGAGGCAGTAGAGACTCGAGCCTATAGCAAAGATGTATGTGTGCATACATGGTCAACCGGTGCTAATGGGTTGATATGGAGGAACAGGGTAAGTGAAGGAAAGTGCGAGCATGCATAGAAAGATGAGTGTGTTCAGCAGGAGAAACAAATTTATAAGTACATTGTGGACCGTTTGCGTTCTCGATGGGCCGGTTCCAGGTGCATCATGCATGTTGATATAACAACAATTAATTGCCATTGATGTGCATGTTTAGAGGATGAATTAGAGGTGCTAGGGTACTTTGATGAGTCTTGTCTTTTCAGATGCTCATCCTGTAATGGGGATAAACCACTCATTAAACATGGTTTAGAACGATTCACGATGGAGATGAATCGGCCATGCCAGGTCGATGGGAGATGGTGGTCATTCGCGGTGAGCAGAAGATGATCGCTGGTTAGATATTTGGAATCGGACCAATTAAGAGCAAGTCGAGGCCGAGGAGACGATGAGTCAAGGTCGTTCGCAGACACGCGCCGTGGTTCTTCGTGTAGGGATGATGGGCCGCGCGGACCGCTACTCTGGAGATGGGCTCCGCAGTCTTACTGGGCCGATTGGAGGATGTGCGGGACTGAAGATGAGTCTAGCTGGGCCGACCCAGCAATTTGGACCTTTTTTCTCGTAGATAAATGAAGATCCAATAGTGTATATCTGATGTACATATTGATCGAACGGCTGATATATTATTGATAACGTGACGAACTGAGAATGCAGCTTTGGGTCTTAATTTTATAGAAAGAAGGGATTGGTCCTCCATCGCTACATATTGAGCGTGAAGTCCAATGATAAACATTTTTACTAGGAAATTAATTGAGTAGATCAAAATAAGTGGATTTAGGCCGGTTCTTTTTCGATTATTCATGGGGGGGGGGGGGTCTCTCGGGCCGAAATGTAGCCCGTCTATCCTAACATTGAGAATTAATTGGCATGTTTATATTTATGGCTTGTTTATTTTGTTGCCCAAATCAACCACACCAAATTTTGGCACATTTTTACATTACCAAAATTTGTTAGCATTGACTTTGGGCTCGTTTGGTAGGATTCCAACTCCTAAATTTAACTTCAAGAGTTGGGTCGAGAGTGGGTTGTGAGTGCGCTTTTTTTATTTTGAAGAAAAGGCAAAAGCTTTGCCTTCTATATTGATAGAGCAGGAGAAAAGTAAACAAACGGTATACAAAGTTATTTACAGTGCCAGATTGAAGACTACTAGCCCGCAAAAGGAGGGTCCCTAAGTGATATCTCCCAAAATACCTAGCTCTTGCAGGGTTGTGTCCCTAGTGTTAACCCATGCCCTTCCCTCCTCTTTGATTTTTTGCTAGAATTGAGTGATCCTTGTGTTGCGCTCGCACTAGATTTCCCAGGAAATTAGCATCACTAGGGTCCGGATTGGCTTTCGAGGTGTATTGGGAGACCCCACAACCATAGACCGCCAGTGTTCGACCGAATGGCAGTCCATCCTCTTATCCATCTATAGATCGGTAACTATGAGTGCACTTCAGCCAGCTCCACTTGATTTTAAGTGGAGCTGAAACTGTTTGATTGGACTCCAACTCTAAGAGAGATGGAGGTGGAGCTAGAGTTGTGTCAGATGAAACATTTGTTTGGGTTTACTTACCAAAACGAAGTTATGATAGTAGAGTTTTAAGAGAGGGAGCTTCTAGAATTATCAAAAATTGGTAAGTTTGTAATGGTTGAAGTGCTTTTAGTTTGTGGCCCAATCAAAAATTGGTAATGTCAAAATTTGGTAAGACTGAAAGTGCAACAAACTAAACATGCTTTAAGTTCACTACCCTAAAATTTGATTATTATTTTCCCCCGCACTTGAGCACATTGGAGGATTTGGCTCCCTTGCTCAGCCAAAAACACAGTGTATGACGTGTTGGTTTGCTGCCCGAACTTGCCATGCAAAATAAATGGTCAGATATTCTGGACAGAGAACCAGCAAACATTAGGTCAAACACATACCAAAAATTGACAATAATCCAAACAACCGTACTGTACCAAAACATTTGGCTTGTCAAATCTTCCCATTAACAATATTGGTTTGGATTGAAACTAATGTTGGCCCATACTGACGCAACCCTAAAAGTGAAAAAAATCGAATTACAAAAGGTTAATTACCCGACTATGCAAATGAACAAGTACCTGCGGCCTCTCCATTTACTTGCTGTATAGTCTAGAAACAAGAAACCAAAGCTTGTAGCAAAAAAAAGGAACCCGTTTGATTTATATTATCTCCTTGATTATGGGAATAAAATAAAAATAAATAAATCTAACAGATATAGCTTAAAATAAGTGGTCTAAGTAATACGGTATAAAAAAGTTCTTTTATGAAAAAATATTTTTCAAAGCATAGAGCAAACAATTCTTTCCAATAATCCGATGAATGGCTCTGTTGGGCTAGGCCCAAGGTTTACCAAACGGGCCGGGCCGGGCCCGTCTCGTCTCACCTCGTCTTCTTCCTCCAGCCGCCGCGCCCGCGCGCGTCTCGCCGGCGTCGTCTCCTCCCGCGCGCCACCCAAAAATAGCGCGAGAGAGCGAGAGAGAGAGAGAGAGAGAGAGTCCACGCATCCCGCGCGCCTCCTTTCCCTCCCGACCTCACCTCTCCGCGCTCCGATACGAATGCGCCGCGGCTTAAATCCCCCACATGGCCGTCTCCATCGCTTCGTTTCACCTCGCTTTCCATGTCCAGCAGCAACAATGCCGCCGCCGCCGCCGCCTCGCCTGACCCATGTACGTCTTCTTTCTCTCTCCCTTTGGTTTCTTGATTCGATTCAACGCTTTCTTTCTTGATTTCTTGGGTTTCTTGGTTTGATTTGGTTGGCGGTGCAGCGAGGCGGCGGGAGGACGTCGTCGGGTGGTTGCTGGCGCTGTTCCCGGACCTGCCGCTGCCGCCTCCGCCGGAGGCCACCGACGAGGACCTCCGCGCCGCGCTCGCCACGGGGAGGCTGCTCTGCGCGCTGCTCCGGAGGCTCTGCCCGGGGGCCCTCCTCGACGACGCCTCCACCGACAACGTCGGCAGGTTCCGCGCCGCCGTCGAGCGGATGGGCGTCGCCAAGTTCAGCGCCTCCGACCTCGAGCGGGTTCTTGCCCTAATCGCGCTGCCCCCCCCCCCCCCCCCCCCCCCTTTTGCCGCCATGCCAAATTGACAAATTCCCCACCCATTTCTGATTGAGACACTGTTCCATCTAGGGCCAAATGACGGCTGTTGTGAACTGCATCCTTGCCCTCAAGGATCGGTTCGGATCGCGCGGCGGCGATGACCACCGGAACCCTGGTTTCCTGACCAGATGCGACAGCGAAGGGGGCCGGAAGCGCGTCGAATCCAAGCTGCAAAGGATGCTCACTAGCCCAATTATGTCAGGTATACCTGGAGTGGACAAACTGACAATTGCAACTGATTTTGTGATGGTGAATCATCCAATTGCTGGCTGAGAGAGAGACATCTTCTTGTCTTTTGCTTGTATTCAGAGCCATCCAGCCCTGTGTTAGGATCCGATCCGTATTCGCCGTTGCAGGTATTTCAGCTCAAGCAAGGAGGATATGCTGATCAGCTCGGTGGCAAATATTCAGACTTGCTGAAATCCACTAGCTTGGATGTAAGTGCATCTAATTATCCCTACTAGTAATGAGATACCATGTTTTACTTTAGAAAAGTTTTTACATTGTCACCCAATGCTGGCTTGTTGCAGAATGCACCTACGCAGTCACTTCTGGGTGTTTTCAACAGCATCCTTGATGAGAGCATTGAGAGGAAGAATGGACAAATACCTTATGTAGGCTTCTCAGAAAAGAAATGCAGTTAGTTTGTTCTTTCCAAATTTAAGTGATTTCATGTTTTTAACACCTTCCCTTGTACAAATGAATGTAAATGTTTCATTGTAGCGCATTGCTTGCTTGCTGAGGAAGGTCATACTAGAGATTGAGAGGCGCATTTCCACCCAGGCTGGGCATATACGGAACGTAAGATAAATATTTTCTATATGTGTTCTTATACCAGATTAGTCCTTTGTGATTTCTTACTTGTCTGCAGCAAAATAACCTGATTAAAGCTCGCGAAGAGAAGTATCAGTCAAGGATAAGAGTGCTAGAGGTGTTAGCTGGTGGGGTAAGTGGGCAAACACATGTAAACTCCAGCAACTTCTCTGAGCCATCTATCTTGACTTTGGGTTGTTGCAAGAATTTTGTGTACTTCAAGTGAAGTATTCACCTGGCCTAAATGAGGTTTTGAAGATCCTCCTGTCACCATTAATTAATAAATATTAAAAAGATAAAATGGCAGACAAATGGCAATGCTGATACAATTCCCTTTGTCTTATTTTTCTCTGAGATTGATATGTCAACAGAATGACTGGGATTCTTGTTCACTCTGTAAAAGATGACAGGTCTTTAAATCATTAGTTCTTGAGAAGCAATAGATAATTTTGATTTACTCTTATTATGCAGATGGAGAAAGACAAGTTTGGAGATAAAGGGCAACTAGCAGTGGAAGATATGGAAAGGTTAATGAAGTACCAGGATGATGTTGTTAGATTGATGAAAGAAAATGAGGATTTGGTGAGGTTGCTGAGAGAGAAGGAAGATATGGTTAGGTTGCTAAAGGAGAAAGAAGATATGGTTAGATTGCTGAAGGAGAAAGAAGGCATGATTAACTTGAAAACAGTCAAAGCTGAAGAAACACAACGAATAGAAGATGAAGATAAATATAGGATAATTAAGGAGAAGGATGATGCTTTAGATAGATTGGTGAAGGAAAAGGAAGAAATGATTCGGTTGTTGAAGGAGAAGGATGATGTAGTTAGACTAATGAAGGAGAAGGAAGATTTGCTTAACTTGGAAAAAGGTGAAGTTGAGGGTACAACTAAAATGACAGATGACAATAAAGACAGGTTGATTAAGGAGAAGAATGATGTTGTGCTTAGGTTGACAGAGGAGAAGGAAGAGATGGTTAGGTTACTAAAGGAGAAGGAAGATATAATTAGACTTATGAAGGAGAAGGAAGATATGGTTTACTTGGAAAAAGGGGAGGTTGAGGATAGAAAGCAAATGACAGATGACATTAAAGACAAATTGATTAAGGAGAAAGATGATATAGTGTTTAGGTTGACAAAGGAGAAGGAAGAGATAATTAAGTTGCTTGAAGAAAAGGAAGATATAATTATACTTATGAAGGAGAAGGAAGATATGGTTAACTTGGGAAAAGGTGAGGATGAGGACAGAAAGCAAATGGCAGATGACAATAAAGACAGGCTGATTAAGGAGAAAGATGATATAGTAGTTAGGTTAACAAAGGAGAAGGAAGAGATAATTAAGGAGAAAGATGATATAGTAGTTAGGTTAACAAAGGAGAAGGAAGAGATAATTAAGTTGCTTGAAGAAAAGGAAGATATAATTAGTTTGATGAAGCAGAAGGAAGACATGTTCATGTCTATCAAGGAGAAGGAAAATAAGGCTGAATTGAAGAAAATCGCGGATGAAGATGCAGCAAGGTCAATTAAGGATAAGGCTGAGATAATGAGGTTGATGAAGGAGAAAGAAGATGGTAACAATACCATTTTGAAACTTAAGAAGGAATCGGAAACATTAAGATCATCATACGAGGAGAGCTGCAGGTTGTTAGAATCTAAGAAGGAAGATGTGGCCAGGCTTCTCACAGACAAGGAAAACAATGACAGTATAATTTCAGAACTCAAGAAAGAGCTTGAAGAAACAAAGAGATTGCATGAGGCACACAGTCAGCAATTAGAGACTAAGGCTGCACAAGTAAGTAAGGAGTTGGAACAGAGGATAGAAGAAGTAAAGCTTATGTTAGACGATTCTACCAAGAGAAGAATAGAACTTGAGGAATTATCCGAAACTAGAATCCAATTCTGGAAAAAGAAAGAAGTGGTGATCGATCAATTTGTAAGTTTGCAAGTACAGAATGTTCAGGTATTAGAAAAATAACTTCCTTTTGTTCTTCCTTTTCAAATTTTACGGAGTTCTTAAATTCTGCAGTTAGTCAAAAGTGTTGTGTTTCATCAGGATTTGAAGCTATCTTCTGTTTCCGTTAGGCATGAAATCTTAAATTGTCAAAACAAGTGGTCTGAAGAACTAGCTGGCCTTGGTAAGAATTAACCTTGTGATTACTTGTGGGTTTCATATACAAATACTTCTTTTCTCATCGATGGATTGCAACTAACATTACCAGTTGCAATCTTCAACAGGAAAAAGCCTTAAGGTGGTAACAAATACTGCAGAAAAGTATCATGGAGCTCTTGCAGAAAACAGAAAATTGTTCAATGAGATCCAGGAACTAAAAGGTACATGTGAACTACAATCATCAGTCCATTTTGTCTGGTTATCTAGGTCAAAAGATATCACCTTGGCATAGTATTTCTGAGCAGGAAACATCAGAGTATATTGTCGGATAAGACCTTTTCGACCTGGGGAGGATGACAAGTCCAGTTCAGTTGAATATATTGGGGACAATGGTGAACTAGTTCTATCAAACCCTACAAAACAAGGGAAGGAAGGGGGCAAAAATTTCACATTTAACAAAGTTTTTGGCCCTATCACTACACAAGGTACATGATAAGTGGTCAGTACAACTTAATCTTCTGTTGGGTTTCCATTGAAGCTATTGCATCAAATTAGTTCAACAAATCCTTCAAAAAATTATATCCCATAATAGTGTATGTCATATACATCAATTCTCTTATCCCTCTTATTTTGTTAATAGATGCTGTCTTCAAGGACATACAGCCACTAATTAGATCAGTTCTTGATGGCTACAATGTCTGCATTTTCGCATATGGGCAAACTGGATCAGGAAAAACATACACTATGGTACGCTGAAGCTCAGGGCAAAAACATTTGGTCTGTTTATTTCAGTTTGCGTGCCAGAAGATTTCTCTACAGTCACTATGTGTTTACAACGATCTGTTTCTATCAATTTCTCAGATGGGACCTGAAAAGGCAACTGAGAAGGAATGGGGAGTCAATTATAGGGCATTAAATGACCTTTTCAATATTTCTCATGACCGTAGAGACACAATCACTTACGAACTTGGTGTTCAGATGATTGAGATCTACAATGAGCAAATCCGTGATCTCCTTGGCAGTGGTGGCGTGCAGAAGAAATATCCTTTTCCCCCAGACTTGCATTAGTGTAGCCTTTCACCAAATAGAATTTAAATCTGCAATAAAATTTGCAGTTTTTTATTGTGTACACACACGATGGCCATCCTTCATCAGATTCTAGTGCGATCATCTTGCTTGAGAAGTTCCATACATTGATTTTTGCAGACTGAATTGATGTGAAGAAATATCCTCCTTTTTCTTAACTTCCAACACACTAGGGATCCAGAACACCATCCAACCCAATGGACTTGCTGTTCCTGATGCAACAATGTGTCCTGTCACCTCAACTTCTCATGTAATCGAGCTAATGCAAACAGGGCATGACAATAGAGCCATGAGTGCAACAGCTTTGAATGAGAGGAGTAGCAGGTCTCACAGGTAATTTACTTGCCTTTTCTCTTTTCTTTTTTTGTCGTAGGACTAACCCTTCTTACTAGAGATCATATTTTTTTTGCAGCGTTGTGACCATTCATGTCCGAGGCCAAGATCTGAAGACTGGAAACACTTTGCGTGGCGCTCTACATCTTGTGGACCTTGCTGGAAGTGAGAGGGTGGACCGCTCTGCAGTTACAGGGGACAGGCTCAAAGAAGCACAGCACATCAACAAGTCTTTGGCTGCTCTTGGGGATGTTATATTTTCTTTATCACAAAAGAATGCTCATGTACCATACAGAAATAGCAAGCTCACACAAGTCCTGCAGACTTCACTGGGTATTCTGCTTCACTTGAGAACTATTTTACATGCCATACACGGAGTTGTATTGACATGCATAGTTTGATATGCAGGTGGGCATGCAAAAACCCTAATGTTTGTGCAGGTCAACCCAGATGTTTCATCTTACACAGAGACTTTAAGTACTCTGAAATTTGCGGAACGAGTGTCTGGGGTGGAACTTGGTGTTGCTAGGAGCAATAAGGAGGGGAAGGAGGGAAAAGATGTCAAAGAATTAATGGATCAGGTAACCAAATTTCTCAATAATCATCAAGTCACTTCTGACTTCTCTTGACATAATGGTCTCAGTATTGAAATGGCAAAAGGTTAAGAATATTGTTCGGGAATGTCAAAACATTATGTGATGTAAGCAATGGAATAGTAATTCACCATGAAAAATACTGTTACATCTATTGTTTTGTAATGTTCTCCTTGCAGCTTTCACTTCTGAAAGATACCATTTCAAAGAAGGATGAGGAAATCGACAGGCTTCAATTACTCAATAGTAGCACCAGATTGAAGCCAACGAGACAAGCTGATTCCGTATTGAAGCATTCGTCCTCTTCCCCGGGCATTACATCCCTAGGGAAGGGCACAAGTGTTGGCAGTGGGGCAGCTTCTGATCTTGATAACTTCTCCGACACCAGTGACAGGCAATCTGAAGCTGGGTCCATGCTCTCCGTTGATCCTGAGATTTCTGGCCTTGCGGATGTCGACTCGGATGGAAGGTTAAGCGATGCTTCGGATGGTATTTCCATGGGTGCAGAAGCTGATAGTTCAGTAAGCAATGTAGCAGATCAAGAGCAAGAGAAAACATCCAACACTGCTGCGAAAGAGCGGTTGTGAGTAATTCCAATCTTGTTCTTATACTAGCTAACTCTTTTTTTTTTCTGAATTTGACATCTTTATTGCATACTTGTTTCGTATAATGTCATTATCTAAAAAAACTTGTTTTGTATAATGTGAAATTTATTTCCACTGGTTATCTGTAACTTGCTATTTCTCATGCAGGACTAGGGCGGTGAACCGTGTCCAGAAGCTTACATTGCCGAAAGCTGGCCAGTCATCAAGCTTGCGACCTAAACCAAGAGATCCTGCCCCAGCTAGATCTTCAGGTGAAGTATGGTTTAAGGCAATGATGTATGGTAGAATGGATCTTAATCTGTCAGCAGTAGTTATACAGATAGCTTGCCTCCTGAACTGAATAAGTGGACATGAATCAAACAGGGATACCATATACTGAACTTTTCTTTTGCCGGGTCGGCCGAAAGATACAGTCAACCAATTTCATTAAGAAAGAAGAGGGGGTTCATTACATTTTGAAGCTTACAACGACAGTATGCTGTCGAGATGGATTGGGGGAAAGCCCCAAACCAGTAAGCTATTGACGCTTACAACGACAGTATGCTATCGACAGTATACTGAACTTTTCTGTCAAAGTTGGCTGTAGATGGGTAAAACCTTTTTAAAAATTTTATTTTGCTTTGACAATCAGCTAAATCCTGAGACAACATGGTAAGGCAGTTTATCAATTTATTACACCACCGATATAGTCTGACACGAATTCACTTGAATTCCTATAGTTGCATACAGTATATGTGACTCAAATTGCTCAGCGAACCAAGAACCATCAGTTTTGAATAGTGGTTACTGAACTTACAGTATTAACCCCCAAATCCCAAAGCTATTTAAACCCTAGTTTTTATATGTGCCTTTTTTTAATTCCATGTTTTATAAATGCTATTTCTATTTCTTTAATGTTATTTTTCTGCAGCAGCAACAGGTGTACGAAAAAGTTCAACTTCCCAGGCAACTCCCCTTGCAAGAAATAATAGTACTTTGAAGAGAGGACCATAGATCAAGTTCATAAACATTTAGCCAACTTATACTCAGCTTTATTTTTTGTATAGTTTTTCAATATATACTTTTTTAAGATGGACAGAAAGGCTATGCTTTAGACATGGAGACATGGATTTTGAAAGTCAAGCTGCCATCTGATTTTCTTGTGCAAATAGTAAGCTTACACTGGCTAGATGTTGTGCCCTATATTGATATCAAAGAATGAGAAAACCTTGTGGATATTTTTAGTATGAAGAATGAAATGGTTTTTCACAATGAAATGGAGTACAAGTCCAATCCTTTTTTGTAATTTGTTGATGCACTGCAAAAATATCAGTGTTTTAAAATATTTACTGTTTCTTCATAGTCCAACAGTCATTTTTACTCCTTGTAACTGTGATGACATAAAATCTGAACAAAAGAATCACCATCGGTTGTACACCAGAGAGCCTTCTGTAGTTGCTTTTAGAGCGGCACCATTAATAAATAAACTTCCCCATACAATTTACAACAAAGTGCAAAAGCTTGCAAGGTGACACAGAAAATTTACTTTATTATGAACCCCAACATAGTAGCTCAAAATCAGATTAGCAAGCTTATTTTTGAACATCCCTAGCAGCAACTACTGATGAATAACAACATTACCTAACACAGTACTAAATAAACAAGAAGTGGACATGAATAACATGAAAATTTCCTACTTTACAGCTGCCCTGTGCCAGTAATGAACTCTTTTCCCTTGCATAAGGAGCATGAATAGCAATCCTCTTCTCTCATTTACAACTCAAAAAGCTCCTCCAGCCTCATGGTGTGATCTTGCAGATTCCAATTTACAGTGTTATATAAAGATTGAAAGCAGAGTTGCTGAAGAATTAGGCCTTTGTAGCCTGCATTTGCTTTGCACCAACAGCGAAGAACTCGGTGATGACTTCGAGCGGCATGCCCTTCGTCTCGGGGACCTTGAGGAAGACGAACACGAAGGCAATCGAGCAAACAACTGCGTATATACCAAAGACACCTGCTAGGCCGATGGCATTCAGCATCACAGGGAGGCTGTAGGTGACTATGATATCACCAATCCAGAATGTCAGGGCGCAGATGGCAATGCAGATGCCGCGGACCCTAGTGGGGAAGATCTCCGCACACAGAATGTTGGGGATCGGACCGAATCCCATGACGAAGCAGCAGAAGTAGATGATGACGCTGATTGTGGAGAGTGCGGCGTGGGCCACTGTACCCAGGTCGATAACATTGGACACAACCAAGACAACTAGAGATGCTATCAAGACTGGAATTGTGCCCAGAAGCAGAAACCTAAAAAGGAAACAATGTATGATGTAATTAATACTAACTTGGGTGCATTTCTTGTTTGGTATATTTGGTAGTACTAAGATGATGCAAACCAAGGAAACAAGTTAGTACCTTCTTCCAGAGATGTCCATAAGTCTCATGGCTAAACCAATGCTAGGAAGCATCAGTAGGGTGGTCAGAGAACTGATCAAGATGGAAGCTGATGCTGAACTGAGGCCAAGATTGGAAAGGAGAACTGCCACCCCCGCTTGCTCAAGTATTTGTGGAGTGTAATAGAGAACCCCATTTATTCCAGCAAACTGCACAAGGAAAGAACATAAAAGGAATTAGTGAATTCTTAATAGTACACAAATCTTAAACACCGTCAATGTTGGACAGTACAAAAAAGAATTATGAAATTGGTATCATCTCTACCTGTTGAAGGATTTGAATTCCAACACCGACTAACAACGCACGCCTCACTCCAGGTTCAAACAAATCTTTCCAGCTTGAACCTTTGGCAGCTGCCTCTGATGGATGAATCATGGCTGGACCGGACATACGCTGTTCAATGATATCCTTGGAGTAAAGTGCTGGTTGGCTTACCAAAGCGGCAGCATGTATGAATTCGCTGCCTTCAGGAGCGTCCCCTCCACCAGGAAGTGAAATAACTGAGCCCCTTCTTGATCCTGGCACTTCCTCTTGGTGCAAGTAGATCCTTTTAAATCCTCCTTCCTTCTTACCATCCTCGCCTTCTCGCTCTGACCATTTCCATGCAAGCTGCCATCCCCCACCAATGCCAGTGCTGCTCACCGCCTCGCCACCCTCTTCCAAGAGGCTTCTTCTTCTCATACTCAGAGCACTTCCACGATGAGCATGGTGTGCAATGTCCTTCCCTTCTGCGCTCGTGGTCTGTCGGGACAGCAACGGGCTGTGGACATTGTCTTCATAGTCACCTCCAGCACCATCAGACGCGTATTCCTCATCATCCCTATGAAGGTTCTCCTCATCCCATTGATCAACCTTGGGGTGCTGATCTGTCACACTAAACATACTACCAAAGTTGGGAAACAATGTACTCCGCATGCTTCCTCCAGCATGAGGCATGTTCTCATGGACACTGCCGAAAAGCGTGACTATAGGATCCATAAGTGGCACGCTCTGGTTCACCATGCTGCCATGACGAGATGTAAGAGAAAGCACACTTCCAAGAATGCTGGGTCCCTTGGAAGGTCGAGCAATCCATGATTGGCCCTCTTCAGGCCCGTACAGTGTTATTTGGTCCTTATCGCCATCAACAACATGCTCATCAGCTGGCTCTATAGCCGGTCCGATGATGTACTCTTCAATGGAAGTGTCAGCTCCAACCTCCAAACCTTCAACAAGAAGAGCCATTTCTCCTGCGCAATTTGATAATTTGAATGATTATGCAACTTTATTTTTTCACGTAGATTACATGATTTTATTTGGACATTGGTATAAACATTGGCATAAATAAGTAGTAACTATGAATAAAGCAGCAATATAAATATGAATGGTGTGCCAGAAACAAATAACAGAAATATAAGGGCCCAGCTTTAATAGAAAGCTAGCATAGTGCAGCTGGGGACAACCAGCTTACAGCGAAGTTCGATGAACTTAAAATAACAGCAATATTATGCTCTCAGCCAACCGAATACTGTCCATTTAGTCTGTTGTAGAGGAGAAAATAGAGAAACCACTTGCTAACAGCATATGCCTATTTTGATGTTGACACATGTATTATGTAATTAGTTTGAGGAAAGCATGAACTTAAGGATAAATCATTACTAACGTTTCTGAACAATCACTGTTGTTAGGCATGGCCGCTGTGGGGCTCCTTGACCCACTCTAGGTCAACTAGATGGACTTAATTTCACTTTTAAAATCTCAAAAGCAAAATATAGTTCATTTAGTTAAACTAGAGTAGATAAGGACCCGTGGGTCGGCCCACATCCACATTATACCAGCAGGTCCCACCCCCCAAATTCTAGAGTTACCCTTACCAAAAAAAAAAAAAAGAGGGCGATGTCTATCTAGATCACCTGATTATTTTTCTCCAGATTAGGACTCAGCAAAAAGTTGGGACACCTCATTTGGGCTCTACCTGGTGAGATAACGATTGTACATTCCATGTTCTGCCTTCTATGGAAAATGAATTAGTGTAGTTATGTGTACTTAGTAATTTTTACTTGAAGATTCATAAGCTTTTTCAAAAGAGCACCGATAGAAGGCGCTTAATAGATTTTGATTTCTTTTACCCTTTTTTTTCAAAAATACACTATTTCTGCATATGTTAAGTTCGTGTCAAGAAATTAACAGTTACCAATGCCACACATGTTTTCTAGTATTAACCATGAGTTTAGAATCTGGGAGAAATTGTTTTTAAACTGGTCAGCTGGAAATATGGGTGAAATGAACATCAAAATTTTCAGCAAAACATACCTGAGACATCCTCTCTCCCACGTAATTTTTGTAATACCTTCTTTGCCTCAGCCATCCGCCCTTTGCTGACAAGCCATCTTGGTGATTCTGGCAGATAGAATATTGTCAATCCGAAGAAAAACAACGAAGGGATTGCGAGAACACCAAGCATAATTCTCCAGTCAGGTGACGGCAACAGTGACATCCCAAACACCATGCAGTAGGACAAGAACATCCCTCCTGACCCACTGAACTGTGGCAGTGTATTCAGCAAACCCCTGATCTCTGAAGGAGCTGTCTCTGAGATGTACAAAGGTACAAGTGTGACAGCCAAGCCGATGCCGAATCCATCTATAAGGCGTGCGAGCAGTAACACATAGACATTCGGGGACCATAGCATGATGAGGCTGCTGAGGAAGTAGAGAATTGAAGAGAGAATGAGCATAGGGCGCCGGCCGATCCAGTCTGATACCGGCCCTGAGAATGTTGTGATGATGGTTGCACCAATCAGTGACATGGCCACGATTAGCCCCTCCACAGTGGGCTCACTTTCTAGCTTGAATTCCTTCTTTATGTATAGTACAGCACCTGAAGAAGTTTAATAATTGTGCCTTGTTAACATTTACACTTTCTTGTTGGATAGAACAATCTTTACAGGTGTTCAGAACAAAGAATGGCAAACAGTAATGATTCAACAGACAACACAATAGCTAACAATTATGATTAGAACATCTCTTTCTTCAATAAGATTAGTACAGATCTAGAAAAATTAAGAGACTATTAATATCATGCGATCCAGTTTGCTGATAAACAATTGTGCCAATTGCTCTTAGGACTCAAACAACAACACCAGACATGTTACTAGAAGACCATAATTAGCACTCAACAAACATCTGATCTAAAGCAGTCTATTAATCTGAAAAATTTAGAAGGTACACCAACACTGATAATTAAGAAAAAATTGACAGCTGTTCATATTTCCTAGTACTCACAAACTCTCAACCAAATAACCAATCTAGCACGACACGGGAAGTAAAACCTTTTTACCTGCAATGGTGGCATTGTCCCATCCCTGCAGCAGGTTGCCGATGGAGGCCGCGATTGCGACGAGAGCAGCACCCGACATCTTCACCCCTCTCCGATCCCTGCATCCAAGAAATCAGCAGCAAGAAATGAACACACCCGAACCAGCAATCACAATAACAACAAACACAGGACTCCCAAAATTCTTGCAGAACTCCATCACCGCACCTCCCAAAGAAGACCAAAGAAACGGCCAAGAACCGAGGAAGGAAGGAAGCGGGGTGCTCCTCGGTCCCAGATCAGAATCGAAGGCGGCTCAAATGGAAAGCCAGGAGGCAGCCACTCCCTGGATGCTGGAAGTATGCAGCAGCAGCAGCAGCAGCAGCAGAGAAGAAGAAGAAGAAGAGAGAAAGGGCAAGGGCCACCTGCGAGTGAGGACAAAAGGGCTCAGTGGGGAGGAGAAGCTGCAGCTGCCGCTGCCCAGATGCCACATGGATGCGAGCCTCACACGCGCACATACGGACAGACAGACGCAGCGGCGGCAGTAAACTAAACACCCGGTGATTACTACACTAATCTTTGGTTAATTAGTGCCCACCCGCTACGCCCAGAGCCACCCACGAAGATAAAAGAAAAAAGAGTAAAATCCCACCTCTTCTTCCACCTCTTGGGCGACGAGACGAGCGAGGCGCGGCCGCGGCGAGCGAGATCCCCTGGAGGAAGGCGCCGCAAGATCCCGCCTTGTCCGGCCCAGGCGGAGGAGGAAGAGCAGGAACACGCGCGGCGCGGGCGATCGGATCTCCTCTCGTGGGCGGTGACGACAGCGCACGCGCACGGCGCACGGTGCGCGGGGCGCGGCGTCGCGCCAAGAGCCACCCACGACTGATCTGTCAGCTCAGCTCAGGCAAGCTGCTGCTGCTGCCGCGGCCTCGACGACGCGCCGCTAATTTTCTAGCTAGCGACGCCGCGGATTGGACGGTCAGGATTGGCTCTCGTGGGGCGGGCAACAGCGCATGTGAGCTGATGGAATCCACTCGAACTCGGCCAAATCTTTCCCTTTGTTTTTTTTTCTGGGTTTATTTTTGCCTTCTCATCAAGTTTCTGGTCTTGTTTTCCCCCAAAAAAAAAAAGTTTTTGGTCTTGTTGGTTGTCTCGTGGAGCCGGATGATACGGGGAAGAGAGAAGAGTGTGTGCTTCCAGATCGTTACAACTTGGCAAGATTACAATATACTGTACAACAGACCAGGGTCCTTACATTGTACAGTAATAAGGCTGTCTCGTTCTAAACTGTTAAACAATATGTTTTCTTAAAAATAAAATTACATGAAAGTTGTTTTAAAACTATATTAGTTTTTTTTAAAAAAAATAGCTAATACTTAATTAATCATTCGTTAATAAGTCATTCTGTTGTGTGTTCGTGAGAAATTAGTTCCTAACCCAGCCGTTTCTTCCACTGAGCCTAAATGTCTTCGGACCATTGTGAAATTTATGGGTTTCTTTTAGTCTTATGGGTAATTATTTTTTATGATATGCAGGTACAAATTATGCCTATAGAGATAGGCGTATTTTTTGTAGAGATGAGTGTACACGCGTTGAAAGCGCTAATAATCGCTAAAAATGGCGGTGTTGTTTTAGATCAAACCTTTTTTCCTCGTGATTACTCCTCCCGTTAAAAAAAACTCAACCTCGGTACTACGATGAGATATGTAGCCCAATCTTTACGACGGAAGGATTACGTGAAATAGGTACACACATAAACGCCAATACTCAAATACTCAGACATGCATCTGTCAGCTCAGGCAAGCTGCTGCTGCCGCTGCCGCCTCGAAGACGCCCTGCGGAGCTAATTTTCTAGCCACCAACGCCACCGGATTGGACGGTCAGGATTCGCTCTCGTGGCAACAGTGCATGTGAGCTGATGGAATCCCCTCGAATCCGGCCAAATCTTATTCCATTGTTTTTCCAGAAACATTGCTACAAATGTAACGTTCACAGCGCGCAAAACCTCATCCCTATAAACATATACGCATGTAATTTATCTATATAAGTATCTCCAAAAGAGTATATCTTGAGATTGATGAAGCAATCACGGACATCTTGCTATCGACAAATACGTTAACTAGCACTAAAAGAAAATAGTCATAAATGCAAGCACGTGTTAAATCTATAATTTGAATTTGGATGGGCTAGTTTCACCATAAGAAATCTAACCAGTTGAGTTACGTTCATTTCAACTTCTTTTATAGTTTGTGTAATTGGTAATTGGGTTGAGGTTCATTTATTGTTGAAGTTTTTTCAGGAAATACATTTTAAATAAGTTTTTAGAAAGAGTAAAAATGTCAAATTTTCGGAGATCTTGGATCGTGGAGCCGAATGACAGGGGAAGAGAAGTTGTGCTTCCAGATCGTCACAACGTGGCAAGGTTTACAAAATAGTAGTATAGAACAGACCATGGTCCTCGCTAATTAAATCTCTTGGGACCATAGTGAAATTTATGGGTTTTTAAACTCTCTTTGGTCAGAAAGAATGACGAAATCGGTGGCTATTTTAGTACGGTTTGGTTTGAAAGAAAGAATCACGATGTTATTACAACCCCAGGAGAACAAAAAATAAATGACGGTGCTGTTTTCGGTCAAACCTTTCATATGTTTTCTCATGGATTTCGACGTACACATAAACATCTGTCAGTTTGTTTCACTTTATACACGCTCAAAAATATGGGGACGGATGAAAAATATCTGGTCTCACTAAATTCTTGGTGTTTGGTGATATGGTGACCTTATTTTATAATAATTATTAAGGGTACGTATGAGTGAATTGACTATTATAAAGTTGAAAAATAAATTTAAACAATATTCTGCGCATATATAGAAAGTTTTAAAATCCATAGTAAATTTCATAAAATCACATCCATTATTTAAGTTTCACAAATCCACAGGAAATTTGGTATGCGACACGTAAGCTTAGATATTAAGGTCATAACATTTCACAAAACCACATTAATAATTATTTTAACTTTGATATACCGTACTTTACAGTTACAATCACTTCTCAAATTTCTCAAATTTATTAGCACTTTATCCATCCTATAAATGCTACATCCATTCTTTTTTCTATTTTAATATAGGAATATATCAAAATGGTTACCGTGTGGTTTTCTAAAACTTTAGAATCATAAAGCTAGGTTATATGTCAAGTGCCAAAATACCTAACATTTCGTGCAACTTGATGCATAAATAGGTGGGATTTAATGAAATTTACTCTAGTAATCACCCTTAAGAGCTCGGGAAGCGTTTCCGTTAATCTATGTGTCCATTTCTTGAAAAAAAAAGACGGGGTAAATAATAATACGAGCTGAGATGAAGATGTCAAAAATGATAAACTCCGATCAGATGACAACATCTTGTTATGATATCATGGCTTTTGCATTAGTTGTATTGACGGTAGGTAATAACTAAGATAATATTTGCATTTTTTAGGCAGAGGTATCAACAAAAAAATGACATATGGTTTCTTCAGATGGCCATACATACAACAGCTTCAAATTTCGCTCCATGAATATCTGTAAAGCGGATAGTGACGGCAACAACAAAACGCAAAAGGTTCAGCAACAGCCATTCTGCCGAATGCAAAACTAACAAGAAATCTAATAGAAGCGTAGTAGCGTGCAGTCTGACGAAAGAAATAAGCTGTGTTCCCATCACCAGAAGCAACTGACGCTTTTTAATTTGGTAACTGACATGACGACCAAACACCGGCAGAAAAACATACGTCAAAATCTGACGCCGATTACTCATACGAGCTAACTCTGTGTCAACTGATTCTCCCTTGCAATAATACTAATAAGGAAGCCATAATGAGCAAACCTCTTTGTCATCCTATATATATATATATATATATAAAGTTCATCCCCACTAAGTATAGTTAATGCTAATTCTCTTTTCTCTCATAAAATCACATCATCTCAATTGTTTTTAGCCTTTGGATGATTCATCAAGGGTGTAAATTACATCTCTTCACATCACCTCAACTGTTTTTAAGTTTTTGGATGATTCATAAAAGGTATAAATTTCATTTATTCCCTCCAAAAGACACACCATACAACCCAATCATTTATAACCTATGTATAATTGATAAAGGTAAAAAAATATAAACACATGAAAGAAAAATTATATAGTAGGTAAGAAAGAAAATTTTAGAAGTAATGGGTGTGTTCGGTAGCGCTACTAGCTGGCTGCCTTGCAGCCAGCAGCCACAGTCCCACCACAAGAAAGATACTAGGGAAGCAGCAGCGCTGCGGCTGTACAACCACAGTTCAGCACTACCGAACAGACCTAATATCTACTATATTATCACATAATTTTTCCGCAACAATACGCGAGGTACCCATCTAGTTAGTCCAAAATTAAAACCGCAGTCCGAAAATTCCCTGTCATCAGTCCTCCAAATTGAAAGGATAATCGGCCAAATTCTTTTGTCATTAGTCCAAACTGAAAACTCAAGAAAGAACGTGCGTGCTCCAATCAGGGGCTTTCTTGATCCGAGATATTTTCACAAGAGTTTCCAGAATTGTGAAAGCAAGCTGTTATACTTTTATATAACTAATAAGATACCCGTATATTACTGTTGCGGACATTAAATTACTATTGCGGTTAATTTTGTGTGTTCGCTTGTGTGCATCTTAGTTATGCAGATATCACAAAAATTGTATTACCTTAATGTAATCGATTGAGTTTAATAAAAACTTTAATTATCTAACAATAATTATTTTTATAGGCCAATGGCCTATACGATTGGAAATGGGTTGGTAGCGTGATAGAGTAAAAGCGTGGTTATTCAGTTTTTTGGGGATATGGTTGCACGCCATGTGAGATGTGAAAGGGGATGAGCGGATGACTCCGTTTTTAAGGAAGTATAAGGTTTTGGTTTTATGATTGAGATCGTGAAGGCAAGTTCAAGCATTTCAGCTAGGAGTAGAAGTGAAGAAAAAAACTGATCAGTGAGCACTGTCCTAGTGCAGTGCAACTGAAGCGCTTAGCCTAGGAAAGAAAACCTGCAGACAGAAGTTTCATTTTCTGAAATTATTGCAGGGATCCCATAAAAGAATCAATGGACCAGAGAGTGATTTGTGATTTGAAAACAACAACACAATGAGGGGGCCAGGCCATATCAAGATCTACATTGGCCACAAGATATGTCATCTTGTCGTCAGGTCTCTGCAATAAATAATTCAATGATCTGGAGTTACTGAAAAATAGTGGCAGCATTTCCCTCTGGAACTCCTTCGAGATCTTTCCAGCTCACGAACCAAATCTCCTGCTCCTATTTGAACAATAATTCAATAAAATGATGCTAAGCAGAGACTTGGGAGCACAAGATAACAAGATCTGAAATTAATCAACAGGTAATTAAGCAAGCATGCATGAGTTCAGCTTCTGCAGCTTAACATGTGCTACCTGTTCCATCACAAACAATATTTTCCTGGATCATGGACCAAATCAAATGGCACGCATCACAAGAGGAAAATCACGACCATGATCAATGATCGATAGCCATGGAGACCAAACTCAACTAGTTTACTCCCTTCGGTCCCAAATTTAAATATTTGCATGATTCAAATTTGTACATGATATAAATATTTATAGGACAATGATTATTTCAGTGCATGGAAATTCTATCATTTTCGACCAAATTATCTATGTTCCAAAATATAAGTATTTATAGGTTTAGCATAGATTGATGTTGAGAAGAAAATAGTTTAGTGCCCCTCAATAAATAATAAGATATGGATAGGGTGGGAGGGTAGACGGGGTAAGATGGAAAGAAATTTGAAGAGAAAGTGATTAATAAGACAAATGGTATTATGAATAATGCTAGAAATTTTTATAATTTGAAATAAGATTTAATTGCTAGAAGTTGTTATATTTAGAAAGAGAGAGTACTTATGACCATAATTTAAGTAATTCAAAATTTAAAATTTGACTAAAAATGTAAATAAGGAAAATCTTTCGCCCTGTTTTTAATCTTTAAAAAATTCTTATAGTAATATTTATGAATGGTTGGAGTAGCATATTCTTGAGTTATTTTGCTTTTGATGGTGAGTTCGTTCGAAGATAATTAGAAAAAAAATCCTCGTCTTTCCCACGCACGCCTCTGTTTTATAAAAAGTTTAGTGTTTAATTTATTGCTTACCTTATTTTACTTATTTTTTCAATCCTATTTGTTCTCCTGCTCTCAGTCACTGAGCTAGTTGCATAACCATCGTTTCGCGGAATAAGCGAAATGGCACATTTGTAAAAGAAAGGTAATTTGTGAATAAAACTTTTATATACGTGTTCTTAACGATCTAAAAAGAAATGCTGAAAAATAAACTTCGATAAAAAAAACCTTAAAATCAGCTCCAAATCTCTAAATTTAATGTTGAAAATTTCAAATTTTGGTTGATAAGCGCCCTTAGCCTGTGCGTGTAGTGTATGCCATGCATTGGGCTTGAAAAGATCAGCAGATCGTGTGACGTACTACGGCCGGTCTGCTGCCAAAACACCGTTCTAGGGTCACCAATAATTGGATGGAATCTGGCACTACGTTACATCAAATTATTGGCCAGATTTTTTTCCCCTTTCTTTCTCTCCTCGCTTTCACGGTCGACAACAGCCACGGCCATGGTGCTGGCTGGACCCGTCGTCTCGTCCCTGTGACAGGCCTAGGCGTCCCGGTCGCCATGGGATCCTGTTTGGATTCTCATGACAAGCTGCTCAACGCCGCATTTTTTTTTTTTGCAATACTTATGCGAATTGTCCTAAGTATTCCCTCCATCTCTAAATATTTAACGCCGCTGATTTTTCTAAACATGTTTGACCGTTCGTTTTATTTAAAAAATTTAAGTAATTATTAATTATTTTCATATAATTTGATTCATTGTTAAATATACTTGTATGTATACATATAGTTTACATATTTCATAAAAGTTTTTGAATAATACGAACGGTCAAACATATTTAAAAAAAGTCAATGGCATCAAATATTTAGTAGCGGAGGGAGTATTTGACTTCTTGTGAGAGGTTTTGTCCAACCTTTTAGGATTTTGATCTCCAATAGTTTTCTCAAATGCATAGTTTCTTTAAAGAAAAGTGTTATAATAATATTATAAATTTATTATATTTTATGATCTTAAAATTTCGAAAGATTAATTGAATTTTGTCAACATTAAATGGTTATGATCAGAGAGAGCAGATGAAATTTCTAAGCTTAAATTAGACCCTCGATGAATACCCGAATGTTAGAAGTACGATTTGACATTTTATTTGGTACAAAGGTTTATTTAGAGTTGCCTCGGTCGTCATCATATATTGTTGGAGAATTTCTGAGGAGACCAGCAGCATATTCATGGAAAGCAAGAAGAGAAATGGAATTTACATGGCCTTGCATCTTATTTATACAAGGTTGGCGAGGCATACAAGTCTCCAACTGTTATGGATAGTTGGACTCTAGCGACTTTCAGATCTCATCTTGTGGTTTAATTTTCTCCCAAAAATATCTCATCTTGCGGTTTGCTTGCTCCTAGTTTTGGTTTTGTATATATCCTCCTTCATACATTTACACAAACCTTGCAATTTGCTGCTAAAATTTCCGTGAATTTTTTTATAGTAGAGTAAGTATTCGTGTTTCTGTACCTGTAGGTATATTAAGGGTGAATAACCGATACGGTACGTAGAGTTTTGCTCTAGTATCAATTTAGTTTCCGATGTTTCAAATTGCCCAAACAAATTCTCAAAATGTGGTACACATGAATTCATTGGACGCACACACATGTGTATATTTTTCAAAAACTGGTGAACACTATATCGACTCTAGAATTAATTGGAATCTCAGTTGAACTGGATGCACGACCACACATAGCCAATTTGGCCAGGCCAGTTTCCAACTTGTAGTGTTGTTTGACGCTATTTCTTTCAATTCATTAGATGATAATTTATTTAGTGCGAGTGACTTCAAGCGCTTTATTCTTCCTTTTTTTAAAAAAATCTTTTCAATTTCCCAATGCAATTACACTGGGCCTAGGCGCGAGCAGTGGGCCTAGGCGAGCAGGTTTTTGGTCCAGAAGAGATATGGAATTTACATGGCCAGCCCAACAAATTCTAAAGTCTAACACTAACATGGACTCGTAATGCAAAGCGCGTGGAGCAAATACTTATGAGGAATAAGTACACCGAAGGTCCCTCAACTTATCATTGAGTTACAAAATTGTCCCCCAACCATAAAACCAGATATCCAGCGTCCCTTAACTAATCAAAACCGATCACAATAGGTCCTTCAGTGGTTTTGACCCTGGTTTTATCTTACGTGGCGGCTGAGTCAGTGTGGGACCCACATGGGCCCACATGTCAGGCTGCCACATCATCTCTCTCCTCCCTCTTTTCTTCCTCGGTTCCTCCTATCTCTCTCTACCTGTAGGCCGGTCGGCGGGGCGAGGCGGGAGAGGAGGGCAGCGCCGCGACGGCGGCGATAGCGGCCGCAGTGAGAAAGCACGGCGGCCTCCCGGCGGAGCTCCGCGGTGGCCAAAGATGGGCCCGGGGAGGCGATAGCGAGGCGAGAACGGTGCAGGCGTGCAGCGGCCGTGCGCGGGCGTCGACGGGGAGGTAGGGGTCATCGACAGCAGGTGTGATGCCGTCAAGGTCGCTCACCTCGTCGCCGCGCGGGATCTTCATCCTCGAGCTCGCCCGCGCCGCCGCCGCCGACGCCTCCCGGGCCACTCAGACGGTCCGACCACGAGGTCGCACGGGATGCCTTAGCCACCACCTCCTTTCTCAAGCGTCGTAGCTGCCGTCGCCTCCCTTCTCCCGTGTCGTCGCCGCCGCATCCTCCCTGTCGTCGTCGCCACGGCTGTATCCACCTATGTCTTCGTCGTCGCCGTCGTGTTCTTGGACAGCTTGTACCCAGACTTGAGGAATACGAGGGCCGCGACATCGGTGGGGGAAGCGACGGGGGGAGGGGGGCGGCGCGCCGGCCGTGAGGCAGAGAAGCGACGTGGCGGCGGCAAAGGCGGCCTTCAGGCACTTGTCGGAAGGGAGGGAAGGGAGGCATGTGGCGAGACTGAGTGTGCATGCCGCCTTGTAGGACTTGGAGGTCGCCTTGGACGTCGCGATGACTACGACGAGCGGGGACGAGGCGGCGGCTAGCACACGCAGGGTCTTGAGCGCGGCCGCCGCGGCGGACGTGGCGGTGGCCAGCGGCTTGAGCGCGCGAGCGGGAGAGAATGAGGAGCAGTCGCACCCCCACCACTACCCAGAGCAGTCCCTATCATCGTCGCCATGGGCGCATCCTCCCGTGTCGTTGGCGTCGCCGCCATGTTGTCTGCCGCCTCCTTCTCTCCCGCATCGCCCCAGTGGCCTCCTCCCCAGCTGCCGGCCGGCTTGCCCAGAGAAGAAAAGAAAAGAGTGAGAGAGAGAGGAGGGGGAGGAGGAGGAGGAGGAAGGGAGAAAGATGACGTGGCATCCTGACATGTGTGGCTCATGTGGATCCCACGCTGACTCATCCTCCATGTAGGATAAATCCGGGGTCAAAACCACCAAAGAACCTATTGTGACCGGTTTTGATTAGTTAAAAGACATCAGATATCTGGTTTTGCAGGTGGGGATGAGACCTTCGGTGTACTTTTTCCTACTTATGAAGTATAACAGCATCCAACTGCCTATTGGCTGACTTTAGGGCCTAACAATCTGAGCAAGTCACCTTCAGGCCGTGTCTTCATGGGCCTCAATCTCGGCTCGTGTGGGCTGGGATTTTGAACTTCACATAACACTACTTGTAAAAAAAAGAAAAAAAAACTTTACATAATACACAACACTTTCCAGCAGACCTGGCAAGTTTTTGTTTCCCCAGAAGCCTATTAAAACAGTGTGGATACAAATGAATAATGCTCGCTCCGTATTTGTTTTTATATTCTGGGTAATTGGATCAAGCTATTATAACTCCTTCGATTTTAAAAAAATACCGTTACGTACTATTCGTCTATTTAGAGCCATGTCATTGTAATTTGGTCAAAATTGAAAATATACAAGTACACTTCATATCCCTTCAATGCAATTATAAAACAGAATTGGACCAGATTACCCCTCCTCCTTCCTTATTCACCCCTTCTTCCTCCTTCCACTCACTAATCTCTGTCATCTCTTACACTGGTCCGATCCGGCGATTCCCATCCAGCCTACCGGACGGACGCTCCCTCTGTTCTCCACTCATCATCCATTCGTCCATGGTGCCGCAGCACAAATCGTTGCAAAAAGCTCCAATTCTTGTTAGGGTTAATTGAATCCATGACATTGTAAATATGTCGATTCAGATAAATGCCATAACAATTCGTTTATTCATAGTCGTGCCATTGAAATTTTACAAAATTGGAATCATGCCAATGCCGTCACTTTTTCCATCCATCTCCATCTTCTTCCTCATCTGCACGTGGGACCCACATGTCAGATTCATCTTCTTCCTCCATTTTCCCCCTCTTCGTTTTTTTCTCATATCTCGCCACGGAATGTTCCCAGCGGTGGCGGCTGGCGGAATAACAAGCGGTCAAGGAGCGGCGGTACGTCTGGTGGCGTGGGGAGGAGCAGATCTGGACGTGTGGCGGCCGTCTCCTCAGCGGGCAATGCAGGGACTTCGCCGGCGTCGTCGCTAGCGTTGCCGCGGCTAGGGTCACTATTGTCAATGCTAGGGCTCACCGGGGGCACCTTTGCTAGCGTCGCTGCTGCTCGGGATCACCTGCTGGGCCTGGCTATGCCGCCGCCGCGGCCACAGGGGTGCGGATCCAGGCCGCCAAGCCGTGACCACATGATGGCAGCACCGCCTAGTCCATGTCGACAACGAGGGGGCCCTGGACCTCGCCATGGCGGCCATGCCCACCTAGTCCCCTCCGTTGAGGTGGTGGAGAGAGATGAGAAAAAAAGGGAGGGAGAAGATGGAGGAAGAAGATGAATTTATCTGAATCGACGAATTACAGTGGTATTTATCTGAATCGACATATTTTCAGTGGCATATCTGTAATTTCGATCCAAATATTTTATAATTGCATTGAAGATGTACATAGTGGTATATCTGTAATTTCGGTCAAATTGTAATGACATGTCTCCAAATAGACAAATAGTAATTGCATTTTATAAAAAAAAAGTTACAGCGGCGTGGATCTAATTAACCCTTATATTTTTAATTAAAGACAAAAATGAATATGAATAACTGAAATAAATACATATTATTTCGAATACAAATAAATATTTAATATTGGACACAAGTATGGAAATAAATATTTCTTGAAACATGAAAACCTAGCTAATTTCAAATAAACCATTAGATAATAGGCTAAATGATGCCGATTGAATTCAACACATACGATCGATATAACAAGTATAAATACATGTGAAATTAACGAAGCGACATAAATACATGCCTATTAATTTAGATTGCTATTTGCAAGTTGAAATAATATTAACAGCATGCGCTAGTGTTGTAGGCTAAAGCACCATTAAAGAAGGGTAATTTTACTATTTCTTCAGAAGGTAACGGAGGTATAGATTTTCTACTGTAAAATTTATTATCTCAAGGTACCAACAATATAAATGTAAAATTTAGTTATCTTGAGATATTTTTTTCAAGAACCATACAATTTCTCTTTAAGAAAATGAGAAAGTTTGCTATAGAACTAGGCCTACAAGCGGGATGATGTACATTTTGTGTTCTGTGGATAGCAGTGTAGCAACAAAGTTTGGATATCCATATTTTTATCCGCATCCATCGGAAACTAACCAAATAGCATATCATATGATCCAGATAACTCAATCACTCAATAGATAGATGCAACCAAGGCTAAGGTCCTATTTGATTCAGTTTAAAATTATTATAATCTAAATTATTATGAGTAAGCTGAAACAAACAAGTAGATTATTATGATAGATTATTATAATTTGTAAGCCAGATTACTATAATCTAATAATCTCCTTTGGAGAAGCTTTTTTCATATTATTGGTGGTTAATGACGCACTACCCTTAGATGCCTTCAATAATCCGGAGAAACAAACAACTCGCAGCTTATTTTATATTAGCTTATTATAATTCAGCTTAAAGTAATCTAATTTAATAATATAGATTATAATAATCTTAAGCTGAAACAATCAGGACGTAAAAGCATTCAACAATTAATGAAACAAAACCTGCAGTATTGGTAGCTGCACTCGTGCACTCGCGTGACCAACGGTACGAGTGAGATGATCATCATACATAACCCAATCAAATACTATCTCCATATTTTAATATATGACGCCGTTGATTTTTTTGTCCAACATTTGACCATTCGTCTTATTCAGAAAATTTATGTAATTATCATTTATTTTATTATGACTTGATTCGTCATCAAATGTTCTTTAAGCATGACATAAATATTTTCATATTTGCATAAAAATTTCGAATAAAACAAATGGTCAAACGTTGGTCGAAAAGTCAACGGCGTCATACATTAAAATACGGAGGGAGTATATATTATTCATCCAAACAAGCTAGCCAAAAACAAGTTAGCTAGCTTACCAATTTCTCCACAAGAAATTCAAAACATCAATCAATCCGGATCCAAGGACCCAAGAGTGAGCTATTTATCACACACACACATGCATGACCCACACGATCAATTCGAAGGAAAAAGGGAACTTAATTAGCGCGAATATATCTAACATATGCATATGGAAGAATCGATCGATCTCGAATTTGTCATGGATCAAATCATCATGTATATCATCCGTCGTCGTGCGGCGGCGATCGGCGGACGAGCAGCTGGTGGAGCTCGTCGCGGATGTGGAAGTAGACGGCGGCGAGGAGGTCCCATAGCTCCGGCAGCACGGCGGTGAGGTTCCGGCACGACGGCACCAGCGCCGGGAACGGGCACAGCATCACCCCCACCGCGAACAGCGTCGCCCCCGTCACCGCCGGGCACATCGATCGCGATTTCGCTTAATTTTCTACTAACTAAAACCATATACTAAATTAAGCCACTGAAATGATCAATCGGATTTAGCTAATGTTCAAGTAGCAGCAGCAGCTATATATACCTGAGTTACGCTTCACTTCAGTTTAGAGCAAGCTAGGTAGAATGTGTTCAGTTAACGCCAAAATTAAAAGTTTGATTAGAATTGGAACGATGTGACGAAAAAGTTAAAAGTTTGTGTGCGTAAAAAAGTTTTGATGTGATGAAGAAATTGAAAGTTTGTTGAAAAAAATTTAGAACTAAACTCGGCCCTACTAGCTACTGCTACATGTGATGTGCAAGAAATTAGGTTACTTCTAAAAAAAAGGAAATTTGGTTAGGTAGCTCAGTAGCTGTATACTATGCTGTGCTCATCTGCACGTGCCAGGTTTGACTGGTAGATATGATCGGACCGGTAGCTGAGAGGCCCAATAACAAAACGGCCCATTTGTCTCTTCAGGCCCATTATAATCGGCCCAATATTCCCATTCTACCAAGCGGCCCAAGCCAGACCTAGGGTTTGTTCGGGGTGGTATATATAAGCCCCCACCACCCCAACCCGCGTCTCCCTCGCCGCCGCCACCGCTCGCCGCTCCTCTCTCGCCGCCGCCGCCGCCGCCGCCGCAGCGAGGAATCTCCGGCGAGGACACCACCGACGCAAGCATGGCCGACACGAAGACGGCGCCGGCGGTGACGCTCCGCACCCGCAAGTTCATGACGAACCGCCTCCTCTCCCGCAAGCAGTTCGTGCTCGAGGTGCTCCACCCGGGCCGCGCCAACGTCTCCAAGGTGCGTCGCGTCCTCCTCCTCCTCCGGTGACCGTCCGGGCTAGGGTTTCCCGCCGCCGGCGTGAGGCTCATGCGTGCGTGTGCGTGTGCGTGTGTGCAGGCGGATCTGAAGGAGAAGCTGGCGAAGCTGTACGAGGTGAAGGACTCCAACTGCATCTTCGTGTTCAAGTTCCGCACCCACTTCGGAGGAGGCAAGTCCACCGGATTCGGACTCATCTACGACAACCTCGACGCCGCCAAGAAGTACGAGCCCAAGTACAGGCTCATCAGGGTACGCGCCTCTCTTGTCTCGTTGATCTCGCCCTGCTCTTGATAGTTTAGTTTAATCGTGATGCTATGCTGAAATCTGAACAATCTAGTACTACTAGAGTAGTTGTCTGATGGGAAAAAGGAGTAAATTTCACTTGGGATTACCATTTTGAAAAATATAGTATTGTTGGTTCTTGTTGATCGGTGTTTTTTTTTATGTTGATCAGTAGAGCACCATTTCTTGTAAAATGTGGTTTGGAAGTAATGAATCACATTCTTATGCGTATAAATGATGTATTTTACTAGCATCGTTGCCTTTGTTAGCAAACTATGACTTTTATGTTCAGAATGTTAGCGCGATTGTATTGGGTAGTGTGTAAAACATGTACTGCTGAAGCTTGGTGTGGGTTTGACTTCCCATCTTATTCTAGGAATTACTGCAATATGTGGTGGTTTCTACTAATCTGCATGATGATTACAGAACTTATAACATGAAAAATTGGTTAAATCATGCTTGAATACTCATCTTTTGACATGCATAATATACTGTTGCATGTAGTGCTTGATTCCGAGCTGTTTCACTAGCCTTATGCATTACTGCATGCTGCCAAACTTAATGAGTTTCATTGCCTAAAGCTTCAGGTGGCAGGTGTACCTATTAATTACTTTCATGGGTTTTGGAATTCAACTTTTCCATGATGCATATCAATTTAACTCGTGAAACACTATGAAAGCCCATGTTTTATGTATTTTGTCTTTCTCATTTTCTTTTTGCTGCCATACCTACAGAATGGCCTCGCCACCAAGGTTGAGAAGTCTCGCAAGCAGATGAAGGAGAGGAAGAACAGAGCAAAGAAGATCCGTGGTGTGAAGAAGGTCTATATACTTACCTGACCGCCAAGTTCTATTATTATAAGAGTTATAAACCGCATTGCTAACTACATGTAACTAAACTGCTTGCTTGTGTCGATTTTGCAGACAAAGGCTGGAGATGCAGGCAAGAAGAAGTAAGCAATGGTGTTGAATTGACATACCACCTTAGCTGCCTTAAGTTCTCCGCCCACTATCAATTTTTGTACCCCTTAGCGCATCTCCTTGTCGCTATTCGCAGAATATGGATTGATCTGCTAGAAAAAAAAGTTTTTTGAGCATTTTGACATATGCCCCCCTGTTACATTACATTGCTGCGTTTACTGTGACTTGGCTTTGATCAACATACCATCTCAGTGTCCCTATAAATTGGCTCTTAATCAGCTTTCCTGCTCTTAGTTCGCTGGCACAAGGTTTATTGGTCTTGTTCTTCACTCGGGCCTTTTGTTGTGGTCATTGATTAAGTGAATTATTCGGCTCTTTTTGACATCGTATTTCTTGCTGTGAGCTGTAATGATATGGAGAAATCAAGGTCTGTTAACCTGGGTTGCCGAATGCTACCTTGTGTCCTGTGTTGATGGCAAATGAGTTTCTATCAGTCAAATTGCACAGTTTGCAGATGGGCTTTGTAACCATAGAACTTAAAATTGAAAGGAATAAGTTCACTTGTGGTCGTCCAATTTGTTGCCTAGATTTTCGTCCTTCCACCCAAAAACCAGATACAACTAGTCCTCCAACTTACAAAGCAAACGAGGTCTATATGTGGCTAATTTGTCCTTGTTCTCTGTGGTAGTGATGAGGCACTAAAAGCAACATATAAAAATTAAAAATTAAAAAACATGTAGGGCCTACATATCAGTTAGATAAAAGATAAAAGAAATAGGTGGACCCACGTATCAGTGGATCCCACCGTCCTCTCCTGTCACCGGCTCATCGCCTCCACGGACGGCAGTGTCGGTGCCTCCTCCCAGCCATCCTTCCTCTCTCCTCGAGCTTCCTCGTCGACCGGTGAGCACACGCGGAGAGGG
Organism: Oryza sativa Japonica Group; assembly: GCF_034140825.1. Taxonomy (NCBI): domain Eukaryota; kingdom Viridiplantae; phylum Streptophyta; class Magnoliopsida; order Poales; family Poaceae; genus Oryza; species Oryza sativa. The sequence goes on along the minus strand of NC_089036.1, from coordinate 7,282,752 downwards.
AGAACGGAGGCGGGCGGCTTCACTGGCGCCGCTCAAAGGGAGACGAGGTCGCCGCCGGCTTGCTCCTCTTCCATCGTAATGGAGACCACCGCCTACGGGGCGAAGGAAGCAACTATGTAGAGGGAGGGAATGGTCATGTCGGCCTTCGAAAAGGAGAACTCAACGACTAGCAACAGCAGGAGGAGACGCGGCGGGAGGGGATCTAGCGGTGACTGGCTATCGGATCCATCATCATCGGGAGGGGACCCAAATCCGCGTGGTTGCTGACTTGCTGTGGGTTCAGTGCTTAGCCTACCCACGGTGGGAGCTTAGGAGGCACGACGGCGATGTAGGAGCGGAGGTCCCTAGACTTCCCTGCGGCGGTCGAACTCGGTGACGTCGCGGCCGTTGCTTAGCTCCTTCCCGCCGGTCGCCGCCCTTCTCCCCTATGGCCACCGCCCCTCTTCTCTTCCATCGGACGTCATGCCTCTAGGGCTACCACACTACACTCCTAGTGACCTGGCAGATCTATTGGGTGCAGGAGGAGAACGGGGTAAGAAGGAAAGCGACTGGGTTGTTGTCCGCGGCCTCTGTGGTAGTTATCAGAGCATGTGCTTGTGGTGTAGTGAAAGCTAAGGCACAGCTCACGCAGCTGGCCCAGGAGTCGCACAAGTAGTCGGCGGGGGCCCATCGCTTGCGGCGTCGTTGTCGAAGCAGGTGACCGCCTCCGTATTTCCTCCGCGTGGTGAGGATGGAGGCTATGGGAGATGAGGCAGGAGCAAGGGACAGCGCGGGCGGTCGGTCCTCCTCCGCGCATAAGCGTTGGTCGACGGCGGTGGAGCCGGAGCAGAGGGGGCGGAGATCTAGAGGAAAAGGAAAGCATCCGCTTCACTCCCGCCGACTGCTGCACACCCCTCCTCTTCCACCGCTCAGTGCGCTCGCCGTCCTCCTCTCCCTATTCCTCTTACCACCGCTGACGTTCTTGAGCCCGCAAGCCATAGGTGGCCAACGGTCACCCACTTCGACGCCGCTGTCGTGGGATGTCGTCGCTGTGGGAGCACCGAAGGATGGAGGATGGAAGCCTAGAAGAGGAAGAGAGGGGGAAAGGATGAGGTGGAGGAAGTGGGGGCCACTAACATGTGGGTTCCATTATTTTTTAATCTTATTATTTGACTGACATGTAGGTCTATATATTTTGTTTTATTTTTTAAAATTGTTAAATTTTTGCTTCATATGCCATGTCAGATGAAGACCGAGTCAAATTAGCCACTTAGGTGTCACGTCAATTAAAACCGTCATCCAAACCACCTTGAGATCTATATTACACCGGTTTTGACAATTGAGGGACCAATCGTATCTTGAAGGTGAAAATCGGATTTGTTGACAAGTTAAAGGACGTCAGATGAACTTATTCCAACGAACGATGGTGCCATCGGCCCAGGCTTACTCAAGTGGGCTGCACGGCCCAACAGGTGTAGCGTATATTTATAACCGAGAAAATTAGAATGGCATGTTTTAAGGGAGTGTCTATGTATCTTTTGAAAGATTTTTATAATCATATCACACAGATTTTTAATCCTTAGATTAAAATCCAATAGACACAGTAAAAATGCAAAAAACAACTAAGAAACACCATAATGGATACTATATTACCATATCTTCAGAAAAAAAAAGACCAAATCCAATATAAATTTCAAAACTTATATGCGAAGATTCAAAAATTACACTGTAACTTACAAAAGTTACCGTGCAAATTTCATAAATTATATTGTAACTTACAAGAAAACACACTGTAAATTTGAGTGAGAAAATCGAGTGAGAGATAAGAAAAAATCTTTCGAGTGAGATATAGCAAAATCGATGTTTTAATATCAAATCCAACATTGTCAGTAGAGAAGTAGAGGGAATAGAAATACAGGCAAAAACGCTACGATTTCATAGAAACCGTTGTCTTGTTGGTGGATTGGAGTCGTCTGCATTTTCGTTCTCGCGTTGGTGAAGTCGTCTCGTCTGCATTTTCATTTTGCACAGGCACACAGCACCAACTGAACCAGCTGCAGAGAGGAGCAACACGAGACAATGGCAATTTGCAAAGCTGCTACTGCTCCTCTCCTCTGCCAAGAAAGCCCAAATTTTGCCAGCCGGTCGCCACGTGGACAAGTTAATCTGCCTCCAATGCAATGTACTACTGCAACAGTATACACGTCGTCCTGTTTGGTCGGTCACATCACAACCTGATCTCGATTACTCGTACTACTCAGCTCACGTGTTGTTCTACCGATTTGTAGTATGCTAAAGGGGTGTCTACGTGTAAAATTTTAGTGTTACATCAATTATTATATATGGTGTCATATAGGGTGTTTAGATACTAATAAAAAACTAATTATAGTATCCACTAGTAAACTGCGAGACCAGTTTATTAATCCTAATTAATCCGTCATTACCATAGTTTACTGTAGCACTACATTATCAAATCATGGAGCAATTATGCTTAAAAGATTCGTCTCGCCAAGTAGTCCCAATCTATGCAATTAGTTCTTTCTAAGCCTATATTTAATACTTCATGTAGGTGTTTAAATGTTTGATGTGACAGGGCGTAAAATTTTAGGGTTGGATCAACATGCCCTAAGGTCTCCTTTGAATCGCAAAAAGAAAAAAAAAGAATAGAAAAAAAATACTGGATTACGATAGGAATGAAAATGTAAAACATACATAAGTGACTGTTTGATTGAATCACATAAAAAACAAAGGAATCTGATGAGAGAGATAAAATCAAAGAAAATTTTCTAAGAGTTTTGAGTTCTTGCTAAGTGTTTTTTCAAAATCTATGTGCAATGAGTCATTCCATGGAATTTCATATGATTTAAAAAGCTCTAATCCTTTGTATGAAAGGGTCAAATACCTATAAAATTTCTCCAAAAATCGTTTGATTCAAAGGGGCCATAAAAATATATTTATTTTTCATCCATCGCACACATATCAACACATAAAAAAGAACTAAAATATCCATATTTTATCAAATTTCAATGCAATTATTTCTCTTTATGTCCTCCAAATACATTTATTCTCTATTTCCACAAACTCCGATGCAACGATAGCTGATTAATATAACCACACTACTACATAAACTATATTTCTGTGTGGTCAAATTGATTTTTCCGTGCGGAGGTTTTCCCCGTATGGACCCAGGTGTCTGGAAAAATGAATATTTTCGTGTGCGGGCGGCCCAACCGCGCAGGATAATCATTTTCCCGTACGGTCGGGTTAAGTGGACCGCATGGGATAATCGATTATCCCGTGCGGTCAAATAATACCGCACGGATTTATTTTTGTCAAAAAAAAGGAACTTGTTTTGTCTTCCCCAATCAAATGTTTAGTTTAGGCCGTGTTTAGATCCATGGGTGTAAAGTTTTGGCGTGTCACATCGGATATACGGACACACATTTGAAGTATTAAACGTAGTCTAACAACAAAACAAATTACAGAATCCGCCTGTAAACCGCGAGATGAATTTATTAGAATTAAATTTGAAAATATACTGTTCATTCAATTTTTTCTCAGGAATATTCAGGATACAAAAACTTGTGCAAAAATATACCGTCAGTGTCGCACATTCGTTGCGCGAAAATGGTATCACACGGTGAAAGCGCGAGACCGCACGGTCTCGCGGAATGGAAGAGCGAGACCGAACGGTCTCGCTGAAGCAATCAACGACACTGTCCAATGGGTTCCATTTGATTAGCGATCGCTAATCAGGATAATGATGAGGACATCATCCACTATTACCCGCTGGCAAAGATGCAAAAGTTGGGCGGCGACCATGTGAGCCTCTGAATAATCCCACCTTGCTTAGCTTGAGAGGAGGAAGCCACTTTAAAAGGGGAGAGCCACCATTTCCCTATTGGACTAGTCTTTTAGGGAGATTGGACATTTCCCCGAGTGGGTGTGCCTATGAACTGTTGAGATCCGGGCAACCTTAAGTTATCGAGCCTCGGCCAACCCCACCTGGGCCGGATTGTTATCAGATAATTAATCGCTAATTAAATCGGCAAGGCACGGTATCGCAGTTTGCTTGAGCGAGACCGCGCGAGACTGTGCGATCTCGCACTTTCACTACGCGATACCGGTCGCAATGTCATTTCCACGTTATTTTCACGCAATGGTTGTGCGAGACCGATGGTATATTTGTGCAAAAGATTTTGCATACCGAATATTTCTAACAAAAAATTGAATGAACAATATATTTTCAAATTTAATTCGAATTTATTAAGCCTAAATCATGGCGCAATTAGACTTAAAAGATTCGTCTCGTAATTTACACGTAATCTGTATAATTAGTTATTTTTTTCGTCTATATTTAATACTTTATGTATATGTCCAAACATTCGATATGATAGGATGCAAAATTTGCAGGAGATCTAAACCGGGCCTTAGTTTATTGGGAAAATTGTAACAATGCCATTATAATTTTGTAAAATTGCCGATAAGCACGTTGTACGAATGGTAGGAGCTGGCTTTGAATGATATCTTATAAAATAATGATCTAAGATACAAATGTAAAACACAAATAATTTGAATCACAACGATGGTAGCATCTGGACCTGCATATTTTTTTTAGGAATGTGATTAATCATACGAAAACTTACATGTTTAGTTGCCAGCCACACTTTACCACAACTAACGTTAGATAAATTATGACAGCCACAAAAGTGTGGTGGATAAATTGCTAGCCAAAAAGTTTAAAAAAATAAATCTATGGCATATGAAATATATTATTTAAAAAGTATGACAAGTCACAACTGTGATCATAAAATGTGGTCATCACATCAGCAGAAGCAGTACAGGGGACGGCAGGAGGGCCAATTGACCGCAGATAATCTTTGTGAGCTGCTAGCTGCGCCGTCCGTCCGTCCGTCCAAAAGGTTGACGGCGCGGCGGCGGCCGGCAGCACGCGCCGCGGCGGCGCTGGCCCCTGGCCGGCCACACCTACCTACCTACCTTTTCTTTCTGCAATTTATACTCCTACATGTATTTTGGACCACCGTCCTAATGGCCTAAACTAAACAGAAAGTAGCTAGCTAAAGATGGTATCACCGACTATACCACATTTTGGTTGTTATATATTCTCTTCTCATCTAACACACACCCACGCCTGCATGTATTCATGCCATGTTTTTTTTGGATTTCTTTTTTCTCTCGGTGAAATCTACCAAGAATAATCTTGTAGAATTGGGCATTTTCAAATTTCTATTCTTTGTTATCCGTACAAACTTATCTAGAAAATCCTGCTATTAATCACATGATGATATTTCTCTACTTCTTTAAAAGCGTCCTCCTTATGTTCCCTTTCCTTCGTACTGATCCCTCCGTCCCAAAATATGAACATTTTTGGACTTTGGCACGGTCTCCGAGATATTACTTTGACCAACAATATCAATATAAAAGTAAGATGTTTTAAATAAAAAAGTTAAATATTATGATAGTTTGTTTAATGATAAATCTAGTAACATCAATTTTACATGATTGATCTTTTTTATTTTTTGTTATTAATAGTAAATGTTGAAAATATTTGACTTGCCACTATGCTAAAAATGATTATATTTTGGGACGGAGGAAGTATGTGCATAGCCACAGTAAAATTTAGTGATTTATTCTTAGTGATCCAAAGTTTTACACAAAGCCCCCCCTACGTTTACACAGAACTCCCCATATTTTGCAAGAAAAATAACCTGGTACGACCAACTTAACTTTATTTGGTATTAAAAAAACATAAATTTATTGGTGAACTAGAAAAAAGTATCCGTGCGTTACAACGGGTGAATGCTATTTTAATCTTATTGTTGCTATACGGTTTAGTTATGATGAAATTCATTGTGAGAATTCGCTTGGATAGTTCTTTAGAAAATCATGAGCTACAATTAGGAGTCCAACTTTCATCTTAAGTTAGCATGCGAGTTTTTTAAAGAGATTTCTTATACGACTCTTTTTATTTCCAAAAGCAAACGGACTTAAAATCCGACTTACATACGGATATGTGTTTCCAAAAGCGAACAAACTGACAGACTCAAATACGGATGGTGTACCAAGAGACCAATAAAAACATCTTCAGTTTTTATAATAGTAGAGATTATTAGTCCACCCATCTAGTCAATTTCTAATTATATAGGCCTATACCGTTGTATAATATGGACATATTACAGGTTATTAGGAAAACTAGAGTTAGAAATGCAACATTTGCATAGTGCTGGAGGTATACCACGAAGGGCCTTCGGCCGGACCTGCCGAAACCAAAAACTCGGGCAACAGGCTCAGACCGGAGGCAGGCGGCGAAGGTTGAGAATAAAGCCATATGGGCGTAAGCCGTGGCTTGGGTTACGCCAGCTTCGCCAAGCGGAGTCCTTGCCAGAAGGCTGCACGGGTGTAGATGATGCGGCGAAAGCCTCGGCATGAAGGCACGGTTTCGCCAAAGTACGGAACCTCGTCGTCGGGAAGCCTAGCGGGCCGCTACGTCCTCAGGAAATTTTGGCAGATAGATGGGCCGAGCCATTTAAGTCCAGTAGGAGCCCATATGTGTAAAGGACACAGTGTGCCCTCAATAATATTCCTATCATAAGGGTAACAATGAAAATTCCCCTGTAAAATCTAAACCCTAATAGGGAGAACTTGTAATGGGGCTATAAATAGCCCCCTAGGGCCATATAATAGGGGGATTCCAAAAGTTTTTTTCACTAAGTAATACAACTGTTTCACTTTTCCAACAACGGTTGAAAAAAACCACGTCTTCGACGTGACGTGGTTGTCTATTCGACAACACATAGTTACATGATTAATGGAATTAAATTTATTAGAAGCGTGGAAATTTCATCTAACTCTCTCTCTCTCGCGGTAGAAACATTGACAAACCTTACATAGGACGCTAGATCAAGGAATCCTTGATCCAACGGCCACCAAGAAGAAGAGGAGCAAAGATGTAGGGGACCAGAGAGAGGTTTATGCAAAGGTGGTGGATGGAGGTTACTACTACAATGATTCCCTCCAAAGTCCAAAATGGCACCCAAGTTGAAGTTAGTCACTCACCACCTGCACACTGTTGTTGCTTGGATGCTGCCACCAGCTCATTATTGTTGACCTCTAGGGGCACTTGCTTTCCTAGATGCAGAAAGTGCATTCTTGTGCTCTCACAATTTTTTGCATGGATGGTTTCATGCTACAAGTAATTTTGCATGAAGTTTCAAGCAAGGTTTTGCATGATATCTAAGATAACTATTTTTTCCGCAAATTGTGCAATGTGCCTTTTTTTTTCCATGGGCTCACTTCACATTCTATTTTCAGTTGCCAACAGATGTTACAAATTTACAAAACAGGAAATAAGAAAAAGCAAAAGATAACTCCATTGAGAAAGCAACATCAATGTGATCATGGGAGGGAGTCGTAGATGCATAACTCTATTCACTGGGATTCAAATATTAATGTTATCATTTATTTTTGCAGAGGCCAAAGGTAAGCATCTTTTTGGTTTGTTGCTGCCCAAACCAACCCTACCAAACTTGGTAATACCCAAGTATAAATTTTGTTATTACCAAAATTTGATAATATTGATTATGTTTGATTGGTAGGCTTTACCAAAATATGATAGAGATTTTAAGAGCGAAAACCTTCGGGACGGCCAACTTTTAGTAAGATAGAAATGACAAGAACATGTTTGATTTGTTGCATTATCAAATCTTGGTAATACCAAAATGCTAATACCAAAATTTGGTACAGGAACAGAATGGTCATGAAAGTTGCAACAATCCAAACATGCCCTATTTCTTCTATTATCTTTGAAGGGCATTTACAATATAAAATGAGTGGTTTCATGTTTCAACATTAGATCCGAGCTACCACTATCAGTTGGGAGAGTGATCCTGTTGAGGGTGCGCGCACCCTATTAAATGCCTTGAAAAGTAGACTATTGTGCTGAGAAATATTAAACTCTCTCCATTTTATAATATATGACGTCGTTGATTTTTAATGTGACGTTTGATTATATGTTCTGTTTAAAAAGTTTATATAAATGCTATTTAATTTTTTATGTTTTATTTTATCATATAAAACTCTGACCTTTACTTATATTTTTAAAAATTTACGCTAAATTTTTAATAAGACGAATAGACAAACATTATACGAACAACCAACAATGTTATATATATAAAAAGCGGAGGTAGTATTTGAAAAGAGAGGAAGTATCACACAACATAAGACCACTTTCTACATAAAATTCTCCAACAAAACAACTCTCCATTGCTTGCTCCAAGAATCAATGCATTATGCATGCCACACCTGCATCCCTGCAATTGTTTACAGGTGCAACGCAATGCAAGGCACCGAAACAAACAAACAAACGAACCCAGAGCTAGCGATGAGTACTCTGATCCCAACTCACAAGAAAGGAAGAGAAAGGCAGCTTTCTTGAGCCAACAACCCGTCGTCCGTTGGCATGCCAACAACCACCAACTCGGGAGCCGGCCTCGCCCGCGCGCAAGAAGAAGAAGAGGAGGAAATCATCAAAGCCAAAGCAATGCAAAGCAAAGCAAAGCATATTTTGGTTTGGTTGTCACCTTTGCTTGCTTGCTTGGCCACTGTAACCTTTTCAGTGCTCTGCTGCCTCTGCCTCTGCCTGGCCTGCAGTTTCTCTGCACTGCATATTTGCATTTGCATTTGCATTTGCCCCTGAATCCTGATGACCCTGACGACACACGGATAGACAGACAGGGCAACCACAACAGCAATGTGCTCGCGGCCCAACGCAGGCAGGCACAGAGGCCATGAGAGAGAGTAGAAAGGAATACTAGCCGAATAGGAATAGTAGAGTACTACAGGTCTACAGCAGCGGCCAAAAGAGCAGGATCCTGCAAATCTTCTCCGCTGCACGCCTAATTATCCCCATCACCATCTCATTCTCACCCACCTATGGCCTTGTCGCTTGCTGTTCTGCCTCCATAATCATCATCATCTTCTTGCTAATACTACTCTATTACTAGCTGATGAGCTTGTTAATGGCACTTTAATTAGTCTAAAGCAAAACCACCACATTATTAGAGCAAGTTTAATAGTATAACCCACTACTTAGTCTAATTCATCTATAGCCGATCTAATAGTCAATTCATACAATAGTTGCTTACTATACTATTAATATATGGTCCCACCTATCATACATATATTGTGTCTTGGAGTCCGTGCTGCAGCTGGCTACAGATCTGTAGCCCACTGCTTTTCTTTCTCATTTTTATCTCATTAAAATATATTTATAGCTAGCTTATGCTATTTTAACTGCTCCATCTGCCACCTTTTGAGTGAGAGGAATATAGAGAAAGAGAGAGAGAGAGAATGCAGTAGGCAGCAGAAGCAAACACGAATCTCTCTCTATCAGGGCATGATAGGAGGAGTAGCAGGATAGGATGTCATGGGCGGCATCTCAGCTCAGCTCAGGCTCAGCTAGACGCTACTCGCATCGGAGCATCACATTGCCGTGTGCCGTTGCTCGCATTGCAGCTGCAGCTACTACTACCATTCCCACACCTTTTCTAGCTCTCTGTTCCACACCTCTCCCTCTTGCATTGCAGCCAAGACAGCAACCAGCAGCAGCAGCAGCTCAGCTAGCTAGTTTCTGCTTTCTTGATTTGTTCTTGGATTTGGGCGAGCTGTACATCTAGAGAGCGGGTGATGGGGGAGGCGTCGGAGAGCATGAAGAAGATCAGCAGAGGCCGTCTCGGCGGAAGCTGGATGGGGGAGCCAAGCGATCACCATCGCCATGGCGATGAACAGGAGGAGGAGGAGAAGACGCTGGAGCTCAGCCTTGGGCTCCCCGGAGGAGGATGGCGAGCGGCGTGCAGGGACAAGGGGACGACGACGAAGCACTCCATTGCAGCAGCTGCTGCTGCTGATGATGATGATGGTGACAAGAGCTCCATGCTCTCCCTGGGCTACTCCACACTCGTCTCCCACTCGCAAGGTACAGATAAAAGAAAAAGTTCACAACTCTGTAACTGATCTCGTGTTCTTGCGATGTCAGTTGCATGTTACTGTAATAGACATCTAGTTATACGTGTGTTTTTGTTAGTGTTTTGGTGTTGTGACATACCACAAAAATGTGCCTCATTTTCTGATGAAACTTAGTTAGATATATGGGTAATGCAGCGTTTGAGACCTGAGCAGAAATGTGTGTGCCATTGCTCTCAACTCTGAAGTAGGAGTGGTTTCTAAAATTTGGCTGAGGAGAATGAGCAGAAAAGAAACCTGAAAAATTAGTTGTTAAGAAGATTGTTGTTAAGAACTTTTTGTGTTTTTATTGGGGGGAGCTGATAGGTGCACTGAACTTTTAACAGTATGGTTTCAGAGGTTTAGTTGACTTGATATATACTTGTGGTAAACACTGCTCAAGAAAATACTTGTGGTAAGTGTGTTTACATAAGAAACCTAGGTAATATCATTGTTGTTTAATGAAAAATCCATTATCTGACAAAAAAAAAGAAGTATTGCATATGAGTAGAATATTGCATCATTGGTTCTTCTTCAATCTTGATTGCATGTGCCATGCTCAAAAGTCAAGAACAGCAGGGGAAAAAGTTCTCTGAAGCATGATATCACATCTTGTTTCTTCCTCCTTGTTCTTGTGCAGGCAAGGCAAACAAAAACAAGGGGTCCCCAGAGGAAGAAGAGGCACATCCACCACCAGCTACAGGGAATAATGCACTTGCATCCAACAATAATGGCTGCTTCCAGACAAGGTTGGGAATCATAAGGGCCTCTCCTCACATGTCAAAAATTCCACAGCACCATAATCTTTTGCTTTTTATGAGTGGGCAAACTCAACTATTGGATTGGTAGCTAGCTACTAGCTCCTGATTCTTTTATTCCTCATTTCCTCCTCATCTGCATGAATTGAAGAGGGAGATGCCTCCATCTCCTGCATGCCTGCTCCTCATTTATGACAAAAACCATTTTGCTTGTTTGCTTCTGCCTGCCTGCATGCTATCCATGGAGATAGATAGATAGATCTCCTACTCCATTTATGAGGGATGCAGTTGTCTTTGTCAACATGTAGTACTGTTTGTTGTTTACTTTCTAGTTTGTCCCTTCTGTTCATGACAGTTGTTGTTAGTTCACCTGACATACCTGGTTGCAGGATTATTTACTTAAGTATAATTTCAGGAAAATTGATCATATGCCACCCTTTAGATTGCATCCATTTATAAGCCACTCTTGTGTCACCATATATAGGCAAAGCTTTGGCATTAGCTAGCAATCATTTACTGGTGTTGTACACCATCAGGCACTAAGCTTCCTGATCTGAATGTAGACTACTACAATGTGTATGTTTTAATTTGAACATCCTTTTTCCAGAGAAATAGTTTCTGATGCATAGGTGATTTAGGATTTGTACAAAAAACGGAAATTGAAAGGTAATAACTATAGCTAGTCAGATACTCTATTTTGTAGTTTGATGTAGTTATTCTTTGCAAAATAATATATGATACCATTTCTGAACTTTTCAACCTTGAAAAATAGTAACTATAGCTAGTCAGATACTCTAGTTTTAGTTTGCTGTAGTTATTATTTGCAAAATAATACAGGAGATCATTTCTGAACCTTTTTCAACCTGACAACCTCGAAATGCAGATCTCCTAGTACTCCTGTTGTTGGTTGGCCTCCGGTTCGAACATTCAGAAGAAATCTGGCTACATCCAGCAAAGCATCTCTTGAACTGCAGAATGGAAAGAAGGCTGCAAAAGCAGAAGAGATCAAGAGAGCTCCATTCATAAAGATAAACATGGATGGTGTCCCTATTGGTAGAAAGATCGATCTGAATGCTTTTGATAGCTATGAGAAGCTTTCTTTAGCGGTTGACAAGCTATTCCGAGGCCTTCTTGCAGGTATATGAACCTCAACTCTGTTGTTTTGTAACACAATTAAATCATTCAATTGCGACTGCAGTTTATGATAGAGTATCTGAAGAGTTTTCCACTGATACTGAACCATGGCACTGCATAAATTATTTCCTTATTGTTCTTTCGAAAGTTCGCAAATTATTTCTTTGTTATTTTCAGTATTTTGAAATTTGAATGGCTGAGTTATCGGATTAGTATCTGATCCAATGTGTTCAATTTCCGTCGTTGTATTTAAGCCCAAAGAGACCCCCTCACTGCTGGAGCAAAGGACTGCCAGCAGGAAGATGTGGCAATATCTGGCTTGCTAGATGGAACTGGGGAGTACACTTTGGTTTATGAGGATTATGAAGGCGACAAGGTGCTTGTTGGAGATGTGCCATGGGGGTGAGTTTTTCGTTTTACCGTTGCATTTTCAGAGAGTAGTAAACAAAGTTACTACTTTTATTGGATGCTGATTATGCAAACAGCAATGCTTGAAAATGATATGCAGTCTATTCCCTTGTTTTTTTTAAAAAATTTATTGATTATCAAACTGGGAGAAAATAATTTTACCATCAAACTGGACCATATGCCTCCTAACTGATAGTCTGATACTGCAATTCATGCAGGATGTTTGTTTCTTCAGTTAAGAGACTGAGAGTACTGAAGACATCTGACCTCTCTTCATCTGTCAGTACCTCTTTCCACCTTAGTTCTATTACATCAAACTCTGTTATCTCCGCATTATTCTGAAATTTGTTCACGCCATGTAATCCATGCAGCTAATAACCTCTGGACGGAAAAGAACAGCTGCTGAGTGTTGACCTTCTTTTTTGGAGCTGCTTTGACACATTCAGTGACCTGCTGTGAAGAAGAATATGATCTTCTGAGCTTGTATCATCGTCTCTTTCTCTCAATGTCTTGCTGTGCTGATCTTTTGGGGTTTTCCTGTTCCTACTTAACCAACTTGCTTCCTTCTGTTTAAGACACTTGTGTGAAGTGAGTGCAATTTGACATGACCATCATGTAAATGTTCAGCTAAATGCTCTACATTTATGCAGTTTATTCTCTGGCAGATGATATTTGGAATGTTGCTTTGTTGCATGAGACCCATTTAATAGTTTTGTTCTCTGTTACTGGACATGAAATTGTTGTTGCTAGGAATCAATCTATCTATCTATTATATACTAAAAGTCCATTAAACTTTCTATAAACGTTCCTAAGCCGTCACGTGGCACTCCTACAAATGTTCCTACGTCACCACATGGCACAGTCTAATCTTAGCGTCGATTTTCACTTAAATTGGTGGACCCATTATTTTACACTATTAGATCAAATCTATTATTAAAAAATAATAACTTCCGCATGTTTATAATGTACCAGCGCTACTACTGTCCGTACGTATGAGTTTGTACGTTACAAATCCTACTGCTGTTCTCTCCGTACGTATACAAACGTACATGATTGTGAAAACAAAACGATAAAGTTTCCTGATCTTCGCTGGAAGAAAACAAATACATATACGTATACATAAGAAAGACAGAAAAAAACATACATACATAATAATCAACGGTCTTTTTAAAATATGATTTTCTACTATATAAGGATAAAATATATTACTTCACAAATATCAATATGTTTAGTTAAATTAAGATCTATAATAAATATTCAATCAATGTTCTTTTAAACCATCTTCTAAACCTATCTATCAAAAAAATTATTAGATCTATTTTTTTAAATAAAATCTTAAGTTACCTTGGGGCACGTCCTATAAAAAAGGGGATAATCCTTGGAAATTCTTAGAAAAAATAAAGCACCTTGTCATCAGCTTTCACTTAAATCATTTAGAAAAATTAGAAAAATAAAATCTCTACCTCCTCACTCTCACATCTACACAACAGTGTTGTCCCATCCCTATTGTTTTATCTATTTTTCTAAATAATGTTTGATGTGTTTTTAAAAATAAAGTACAAACGCGGGTGTTCACAACGCACACACTCAGCTCTATGAACTCACGCATGCACATACCCCTATGAGTACTTCCGAGAGACTAGGCTGACATATTTTGATATTGATGAAGTCACTGTGTACTTTTCGCTGTCGACGGGTATGTCACCTACTACTGAAAGAATTTGTCCTAGTCCTTTCGAGAGACTAGGCTGACATATTTTGAGATTGATAAAGTCACTATGCACTTCTCGCTGTCAACGGGTACGTCACCTACTACTTAAAAGAATTTGTCCAAGTCTAGGACATGAACCCAAGTGGGCAAATTCCATCACAATGAACCTAACCAGTTGAGCTACGTTTACTTCGCAATAATGTTGGATATTAAAACAACCATAATTTTTAAGCTACATTTCTGGAATACTCCTATGCCTTTTAAACTGGTGGAATCACTATTTAGAATAGTTAGATCTATCTTATATAAGAAAAAACATATGTGTATACATGGTACATCACATTTCAAAAATATTATTATTCAATTATATTTCGCTTTCATGTTAGCTTGCGTAGAACTTCTGACCCACTCCACATAAAATGTTCATAAATGGATCTCAAATTACATAAATCATATTAGGCTATATAAATCATATATTTAGTGGAGCTTCATGTCCCACCCAATTAATCCTCGAATAAACCATGATAATATATATGTAATTAAAAAAAGTAAAATACCTTAGTTTTATTTTACACTTACTTTTTATTGACATGTTTTCTTAAGAAAATAAGTATACCTTCTTTTCAAATGATGAAGAAGATTATAAATAATTGCTTATAGATATTACATAAATATGATATAATATAAAGCTAATAGGTTAGAAAATTATAAAGGAAATTAATGTCGACGAAAACAATTTATGGAGAAATCGTGGTAGATATTCACCGGTTAATATTTCGCTTTTATAAGTATCTCAAACTTAGCGTACGACGCATGCCCGCGCATTCGCGCGTGCTACCTTCCTAGTTATATACTAAAAGTCCATTAAACTTCCTATAAACGCTCTTAAGCCACCACGAGGCGCTCCTACAAATGCTCCTAGGCCGTCATGTGGCATAATATAATCTCATCGTCGATTTTCACTTAAATTGGTGGACCCATTATTTTATACCATTAGATTAGATCTTTACCTGCCGTTGATTTTCACTTAAATTGGTGGACCCATTATTTTATACCAATGAATTAGATCTACCTTTCTCCCGTACGTATGTACGGTTTGTCGGAAGGATTAGTAACTATGGTTGTTAGAAGTTGAGATTAATTAGCTGTCATATTGTGTTACTACTAATCATAGCTATATTTATTACATGCACGGCAATACACACACACACACACACACACACACACATATATATATATATATATATATATATATATGTAAGCTAGGAGATTTACAAGAAGATTATACATAGCTAATTAAATCAGTTTACATGGCTTTACCGTGATATTATGTAGCTAATTCGAACCAAGCAATCCAGTTAAATCGTCCAGCTTAAATAGGTGTAATTAAGATTACCTTTTTAAGTTATTATAATGACTTTAAAATTAAAAAGTTTTTTAAAAAACAAAATACATGATAATTGGTTTTTGACCTAAATGATTTAGAAAAAAATAGAAAAACAAAGTCCCCTCCACCTCACCCTCACCATTAGATACGCACAACACTTTCTGCCCCCTCCACTTCTCTCTATATTTTTTGAGTAGCTATGATAAAGAGAAACAACCATGGTTATTTTAAGCTACACATATCATATCTAATCTAACTGTTGCTCTATACATAATTAAACCAACAATTTAAAATTCAAAATAAATTAAAATCGATAATACATATTACCGTCAGAACAAAATCAATGATCTTTAAAATATAACTTTTTACCATATAAAAATATATTACTCCACAAATATGTGCAAATATAAACTAGATCTATAATATAAATAAAAAATATGAAATCAATTATCTCTAAACGTTCATCTTTTAAATTATTTTAAATTATATAATCAATTTGTGATCCCGTTGCATTTCTTTAATTAAATAAAATATTTGTGTCTTATAAAATTTATATTGCGGTTCTAAATTTATATAATAATTAATGTTATGATAATTTTAAATAATTTCATATTATATTTTAGGATATCAAATATCACTTGATAAATGTACTACGTAATTGCGAAAAAATAAAGCAATTTAGTTGTGTTTTTTCAAGTAGATCTGATTTAATTTTAATTTGTTTGGATTAAGCCAAGTGACACTCTAAAATCTATCCATTGATTTTCTTTTAAAATTGGTGGGTCCAATATTTTTAACTATTAGTTCGAATAAAAAAAAGTATGTGCTCCCACCTTCTCCACACCCTTCCGTACTCTCCTCATCTCCTCTTTCCTTTCCTACTCTCTTAAGAAAAAAATCTTCAAATTTTCTAAACCATTAGATCTATCTCAAAATTTACCAATTAAATTTGTAAACAATAAATAAATTGCCTGCGCATCTGCGCGGGCTACCTTCCTAGTTCAGAGAAATGTGGCCAAATTTGTTGCAAACGTTGATCAGGGGGCCTAAACTGAGGCTCCAACGTGTGTTGCAACTTGCAAATGGCTCATCCGATCAGTGGCCAAAGCTCAGATGTTTCATGATGCTTTTATATGCTTTAATTGGGTTAGTAATTTAATATAGCACATTCAATTGTTATAAAACAAATCAGAGAAGTGAGTTAAATTAGTTTCAATGGTTAATTGGACTCATGCCATTGTAATTTCTTCAATTTTGAAAAATACCATTACTATTCATCTATTTAAAGACATGCTGCTATAATTTGACCAAAATTAGAGATATGCCACTATGTACCCCTCCAATGCAATAAGAATTTACACCAAATTATCCCTTCTCCTTCCTTCACTTCCTTCTTCCTTCTCCCTCTCACTAATCTATGTCATCTCTTCCACCGGTCCAATCCGGTGATCCCAATCGAGTCCGCTGGCTGCCGCCCTCTCCACCTAGGCCCACTTCTCACCGTCCATCCCCATACCATAGAGCCGCGACCTCTCCATCACTAGCCATCCCATTGAGCTCGTGGTAGATAATCGCGGATCTCGTCGTCCTCTTGGATGACAGTGGTGGCGGCGGGGCTGCCCCGATGAAAACCTTGGTAACTGGGATGACCATGTCGAGGAGCGGTTTGTGGTAGCCCCTTCAAGCTCGAATCTTGCTGTCACCCTTTTTGGAGCTCCCCTGGCGGTGGTAGGGGAGAAAGCAAAGTAGAGGAGGACACGAGGGGGTGGTTCACCTTCAACATTAGTGTGTGGGTGGCGGAGGTTCTAGTGTAAGGAAGAAGGGGGTGAATGAAGGAGGGGTAATTTGGTTCAAAATTTTTTATAAGTGCATTGAAGGGGTACGTAGTGGTATATCTCTAATTTTAGTCAAATTGTAATGGCATTTTTAATAAGTGAATAGTAATGTCATTTTTTTTTATAACCGAAGAAGTTACAATGGCATGGATCCAATAGTTTCAATGCTTAAACATCGACATTATGTGAGAGAAAAAGATTCACGTTTCCAAATAACTGAACACTCTGTATTTGGTTAAATAATTCATGCATCTGAAAGATTATAAACTTATATTACATTCAGCTAGGAAAGACAATTTGCTAGAAAAAATTTACTAGAGATAAGTATAGGCATGAAGTATATTAACACCAAATAATAATAAGTTGAAACTCAACCTCATTTGAGAGTACTACTCACCAAAAAATTATCTTTTTTCTACTACCAAATAAAGTTGAGTTGGCCCTACTAGGTTATTTTTCTTACAAAATATGGGGGAGTTCTATACTTCTACTAGCACAGTGCTCGTGTGTTGTAACGGATGAAGTCAATTTTGATTTTACATACATACTCTGCACATGCAAGTTAGTGGATAAGGAGTCGAAAGCGATGACACATCAACCGAAAGCAACTCCACTAAATCGAACCTTGTATTGTGGTGCAACGAATTGACACTCACTACACTCATACCTATTTGTTTGTTGTTTTAAATCCAGTCGATTTATGATTATAAGAAAGATATTGATACCACCTTGAAATAAAATTGTTTTTTATTGACTCCTATATTTATGGCTACAATAAGTTATTTATTTTTTGTATGTCATGTAATATTGTCCATATCACGGATGCCCGCCGTCCTCCTCGTCATCGTCGTCGTTGTCACCGTCGTCGCTGCTGTCCTCATCCTCGTCCCCGTCCTTGTCGTGGGGCGTAGGGGGCTAGGGTTGGCTGGGTCTGCCCACTCCCTTCACCGTCGACGCGCGGGAGGGGGAGCTGAATCCGCTGCCCCCGTGCCTCTTCACCATCGGATCCGCTGCCACCGCTCATTCCCACCACCGGATCCGCCGTTGTCGGATCCGTGCGGGCGATGGCCGCCGCGCCTCCCCACCGTCGGATCCGCCACCACACGCCTCACCATCGTCGGATCCGTCACCGCTGTCGCATCCCTCCTCCGCCCTCTCCCACTGCCTGAGCCCTCCACCGCATCGGGAGGGAGGAGAGGGGAGAGGAGGAGTGGGGGAGAAGAGGAGGAAGCCGTCGTCGTCGCCCTTGCCCGCCGCCGGTAGGGTGGAGAGGAGTGGGGGTGGTGGGAGAGAGAGAGAGGACTAGAGAATAAACAAAAGTGAGAATCTTCAGGGGTATTTTTGCATGCGGGTAAGTTAAACACCACATTTTCACGTGTGGATATTTTAAATGGTCCATTTGGAAAAATTGATTCTTGCATACGGGTTTCTTAAGAAACCGTACGGGAAAATCGGGATCAATTTTTGCAGGCACGAACACTTATGGCCTGTCTACAATCTATTCGGGTGCTCATCTAGAAAAATCATTTAAAAGTAGTGAATGGAAAGATGACGTGATAAATCCAACCACATTTTTTTGCTCTTGGTTACACTTAATGCTATGTATTTGTTGGTGAATTAATGTTGTATATAAATAAATTAGTAAGTTGTAAATGTATAATAAAATTTCCTAAATATAAAGCATGGCTGGATTTAATTTTATTAAATTCTCCATGGTTAATTCTGCTCTTTGGAATTTTCTAGGATTTTTCAGAGCTCAACTACTAATTTTAATAATACAAAGAACATTTCAGTAATTATTTAAATAATAAATTAATCATTAAATGATCTTGTTTTAATGTTGTTAAATACTTAGAGTGTCCAAGTATGTTCAAGATTTTTCTTGAAATTATTTGAGCATTGGAAATATTTTTAACAATTCAAAGATTATTTCATTGGTTAATTTATTTGGAGAAGTAATTAAAAATCCTCTCTCTTTCTTGGGCCTAATCCACGAAGTTTACAGCGCCGAAAGTCCGTTTCATGTCCCTACTTCTTCTCCTCTCGGGCCAGCCTTTTTCCCCAAAGTCCACACCACGTCCCAGTCGCTACAGTGCTGTCTTCAACCTCTGGCCGGAGACTGAGCCCGACCCGGCGCCGCTTTCTCCTCCAAATCCTGGCTCCCCTTTCGATCTTTTCCAAAATTGGTTAAGGGGAAATATTTCTCTTATCCTCCTCTTCCGTTTTCCTCAAGAATCGGATCTTATCTTGAAGAAATCAACGCGGAATTGAGCTCGATTCGAGCTTATCTGTCCAAACCGAATCCTAGTTTTTGTGGACAAAGCGGAAGGGGACGGTGACGGACGAAAAAACGCGGGTCAAAGGATGCGACGAGAGGAATAATATGAATCTTTTAATTAGTTAAGATTAAAATTGAGTTTAAGATGTAAACGTAGTGGGGGCTTTGTGTAAAACTTCGGATCGCTACCAAATGTATCGACTCGAATCAAGGGGGCTTTGTGAAAATCGTATCAGAAGAGAAATCGTGGCCGTCGGATCATATGCGTTGCGAAGATCCCCCCTCTTCCGCGTCCGCGCCGGCGCCGCCTCCGCGCCGCGCACCCCTGAAACCTCCCCGCGGGACGCCGGCGCCTCTCCTCCTTCCCCCCACCCCTAGCCACGGATTCCATCGCCGCGGAGGACGAGGCGCGCTCATCGATCCGCCGCTCCCCGTCGACGACGAAGCGACAGCATCAAGGGTTCTAACCACCTCTTCCCCCGCCGTCGCCGTGAGCGCCTTTTTCTCTTCCTCCTTCTCCGGAAGAATTGGGCGGGGGATTTCGCTCTCATCACGAAGGTATCGAAATTTAGTTTACTACCGCCTGCTGTCTTTGCTTATTAATTGCCTTGATAATTCTGAATATTCTGATATATATATTCCCTGGATTCCCAATATACAGTAGTAAGCTTTAGCTGAAGTTTTCCTGTCTCCAATGCACAACATTTTCACCAAATTTTTTTAGCTAAATGTATATGTTATGCATGGTTGTATCTGGTTTAATGAACATGTGTTGGCAGCAGCAGAACAAGCACAGATATGGTAGTTTAAGGAGTCCTCTAAAAATAAAGGAAAAAACAACATCCTAGGAAGTAACTATCATTATACACAGTATGGTAGTTTAGAGGTGTAAAGTTTCTGGTTTTATTGTTTGAAAATGAAATCTAAATACTATCGATACCACTGGAACTGGAACATCATATGTTAACTATTTGGAACATCGATTATGAACACCTGGAGGTTCAACCATGGTCTAGAAGTGATAATAGTGGAAGTTTAGCTAACTGAAATAAACAATCTAAATACAAGGGCATGCATTTTTTTTCCTAGGCGCTCAAAACCGTACATGCATTTTTTTACAAAGCAAATAGATTTGAAGTTGCAGTCAAGTAGTATTTACTAGTTAGGTTATTAAGAATGTCCTGCACTCATCTTTAAGCTTGATTGTTGATCACAACACTTCCCTTCATTTTGAATGAAATATCTTGCTTTTATGCAACATTAGAAGAGAGCATCGTGCCATTTCCTTGCAAGCAGGATAATAAGTATCTACCGAAGCTTCGGTGAAAGCTCAACAAGATTGATGAGGACAAGGATTGAGCCATAGGAAAAGCCAAGGCGGCTAGGGCTGAGCAAATATGCCCTTAACTACCCATTATATATTTTCAGAATTTCTATTGTATTTTTATAGGGCCTGAATTGGATTGCAGAGTTTGGCCTAGAATTTAAGCACTACCAGCCCTAGGCATGTCTTGGCCCCTGGACGAGGATAAATCATATCATATCTAC
This sequence comes from Oryza sativa Japonica Group, assembly GCF_034140825.1. NCBI lineage: Eukaryota > Viridiplantae > Streptophyta > Magnoliopsida > Poales > Poaceae > Oryza > Oryza sativa. Next base: position 7,261,694 of record NC_089036.1, on the reverse strand, counting down.
GGTGGATTTTCACCCACCACTTTACTCTCCATTATATATAATGATGATTCTTGCCGCATCATTGCCTCCTAGATTCTCCATTTCTTACCTCCTAATAAAGGCCAAAGCTCCTCACCTTTCGCCACTTGATTAATTGAAATGGCTACATCGATCCTACGTATATTAGCTAACTAATTGAGCACTATTCAACGTTCAAAGGCAGGTCGTGTTCTTGGACTCGTCCACTGATGGACAAAAGCAGATAAAAAAGCTGTAATCCATTGTAAGTTACATCACTGCCTTATCTTTGTGGATAAACAAATTGATTGCCACCATCCTGAGATATATAGCATAGATTTGATCACTCAGTTCGGTTGGTACCAAAAGGGACAACCTGTATATACACTCATCCATCTGTTTGGTAGCCATTTGCCTGAATAGTCCCCAGCTTCTGCGCACGCGTGCAGCCGGTTTATGAAAACGAATGGAGGCATATGCATACGTACTAAGATATGCCACTTTCCAGTGCCGGCCTGGCCGGTCGTTCGTAGAGTTCTCATTTGGAATTTCTAGCTTGTCAGGATGCATGATTCGCACAATTTCTAGCTTACAGAAGGATGCACAATTTGCGGCTATATTTACTCTGTTTTGTTGATTAAAAATAAGACATACAGTATTAGCTTTTGACGCAGTCTAACTACTTACACATTAAACATTAAACGGTTTCTTTTTTTAAAAAAAAAATACATTGACGGGGCTCTGTTATACTGTTAATCTATATACTCTGTTGACTGAGTTCTTTCCTGCTGAAATGGCTCATCAAGTTCAGCCCAAATCTTGGATTTCTCTTTTTAGTTTATGGCAGATTATATGCATATTTTTTAAAGTTCACCCAAGACTTTGTTTTGATCTTTTGATTCTTCTTGATGTGGCATGCACTTGGTCCTCCTTTGTTTGGTATTGCTTATGATAAAAAAGACTTTGTCGGACTTACACTTATATTCAAGCATACAATACTTGTTATATTCATAATGATCCACTCATGTTAGGTGCATTAGGCGCATGAAGTACTCCCTCCACCGGCAGCATCAAGTAATTTTTGACCGGAGTAACTAACTAAAGTAAATGGGGCTATGAAGAGTAGCCAATTAAGTTTGGAGAATAATTATTCTATGCATAGTCTAAGAGAAAATTTCCTTGCACATTACACCAATAAAGAAAAGGCCCAAATCCATTATCTGCCATGGGGTAAATCGTTTTATTTCCTCATGCAATCGGCATTACAAATCCGCAAGCAATTCTCCATTAAGCTTAGGAAAAGATTTTGATCTAGAGGACTGAAATAGGGTTGTTGCTCCCAGCACTGACAAATAAAGGCCTCACTTCCATGTGCATATCTGTCAAAATTTGTGTTATCCAAAAACTATTTCATGTGAGAATAATAATGCATGATAACCTAGCTAGGAACAAACATTTCTTTCCATTCTATCTAAAGTTGTTGGGTGCTAGTGGATTTGTGGTGGCAACATATAAAGGAAGAAAACTCAGTTGGGTGGACTCATTTATCCAAGCTTCATCGCATATAATGATTTTTGTGGATGGCATACAATGGATTCCGCTTATAGTTTAACTAGACCACCCTATATATGATACCTTTTTTTTCTGAAAAGAAAAAACAGCGGAGGATCGAATAGCCATGGTCAAATTATGCTTGCAGTTGCAGTCCACTGAGGCACATATTCTCCTTTGAAATTCCAAAATCTTTTGGGGACAAAATTCCATTGTGTACCATCCATGCAATTAGAAATGCAAGCCTGACCATGCTTGAAGCCACAGCTGAAACCATGCTGTTGCCTCCATTGGTGCGAACAAATCTTACAACCCCAGTTAACCTGTCGACAGGGCTACAAATAAACTAGCTTAATTATGTAGGATATATTCTTCTCTAAACAGGACCTAGTACGGAACTAGCTGTATTGGATCACTGCAGCTATAGGCGTCGATGTGTTTAGGATGGCGAAGTAGTACGGGCCGTTGGATTCTTCAACAGGCCTGATCTATGCCATGCACAAATCTTGAAGCACTTGAAGGGATAATATGTCTAGTGAGCCAGGAATCAGACACTGGCTGAGTTTATTTAGAGCATGTACAATAGCAGGCTATAAGCCAGATATAAATATATTTTAAAGAGATAAGAGAATAGAGAGAAGACTAGCGGGCTACAGATTTATAGCCAGCTGTAACACGGACACCAAGACGTAATGTGTGGATGACAGGTAGGACCAGGTATTAATAGTATAGTAAGCAATTATTGCATGAATTGGCTATGATATTGGCTATAGATGATTTGGAGATAGTAGTGGGCTATACTATTAAACTTGCTCTTAAGCAACTTTAATTTCCTAGTTTTCCGTGAGTATAGTGGTGCGTTTTGTGAAAACATTTTCTACATATAAGTTTCTTTAAATCAAATAAATCTTTTTTTAATTTTTAATGGTTAATTCATCCGGAGTTCCGCAGTAACCAAACATCACTGCCGAACTTGTTCTAAAAGTTTGTGGATTGCTGATTCATGCAAGTGTAGGCCCTGTGGGCGCACTGTTTACAGGGTTAGGCACAGTAATATCTTCTACTCGCAGATAAGAACTCGCAAAGCTACAGTAGTGGGTCACTTGTGAAATTAAAGAAGATGTGCAACTAACTCATGGTTGATGTACACTTTGCTGGATGTGTTTGAGAGGAGAAGAAAAGAGAAGATTGAGAATATACGTAAACAAGACGAGATGATGATCCATTAACTACATGGTAAATTGAGTATTGATTATTTTAAACCTGAAAAATAGAGTAATATGACATTTTAAAGTAACTTTTATATAGTGATGTGTGTGTAGGAGCTGAGCTAGCCTAGGATCGATCAGGCATTCAGGCCACTTGTTCGTGGATGTCATATTCGCTCGTTTCGGCGTGCTATGTGGGTTGTTCATAATCCAGATCGATGATTATATGCCTCGATGCCAAGCCACGCCTTCTCGATGCATAAAAATGAATTAGGTCGTATTAGAGATAGATTATTGATTGGATTATTATCGTAAATCTGCTTTATTATAGAATAATTCGAATATTTTAAAACATAGGAGTAATCATCAAGGGATACACCCGATTATACTGGCCAATTTTTCCATGCTTAATTATTTGTCTCGATCTATATTTCATCAATTTGAGCTACTTATTAAACTCCGTTTGCACAAGAGGCACCCTCACAATGTGTGTACGAGTTGTTGAAATGGATGGATGTATATCATATCCTACTTGAAAAGAACAATAAAAACACACCCTACGAATTGGAGCACGGTATAATTGTGGGGTTGCTTGACTTCATTTATCATTATTTAAATCATCATATTTTCAGCAGAAATTTGTGTGGCATACAAATTTGTCCTTCATATTTATTAACCTGCTGTCACTGGCAGAGAAACCATCTTTGGTCGGTCGACCCAAATTCACAATAGTCCTGGTTCCATTAAAAACTGGGACTAAAAATAATTTTTAGTCCCAGTTTATAAGAGGAAGATCTTTAGTCCCGGTTGATGTTATCGACATGTTGTGTGCATATATTTTTAATATATAATATTGTACTATACTAAAAATAAGGTGGTGGTTGCCCCCATCCCACCTACTACTTCCATTGCATATTTTACAAATTACTGAGCATTTTTTCAAAAATAAAAAGTAAAATTTGTTCAAGGCTTGGTTTGAAATAGATTATTAAGCGGATTATTGCTATGGATTATCTAGTGGATTATGGAGATAAATATTTTTTTAGTAAATAAATTTAACAAACAACTTAAAACAAGTGGTCCAAACAATTTAATAGAAGAAAGCTTTCTGAGAAAATGTATTTCTTTTAGCAAATAATTCATTTAATAGTAAATAATCTGAAAAAAACTAGCTAGTTTTTGTCAACAACTAAACTCTAATGGTTATTGATGAAATTGCGCGTGCGTGGTATTGAGTGCTAGCATTTGCAACCCAGTAATTTCTATGTACTCCCTTTATCTTAAAATATAATAATTTTGTGCTCTATGTATTTGGACACATTTGAATATGTTCTGATATATAGTTAGAAGTTGATAACTTGATATATCACTGTATGTCAAATACTTAGCCAACAGTTATTATATTTTTGACCGGAGACAGTAGATTTTTATGAGTGGGCCCTAATATTTACTTCTTGTCCGTGAACCACTAATCCTCTTATGTCCAGTCAAAATAATCGTCACTAGGCAATAATTTCATGATAAAATTGGTGCTGTGCGCATCATGATGTGTATATATTGGAAAGCTACCAACATGCATCCATAGTGTCAAAACACAAATATGTGCCGGTTGAGAAACCCCCTTAGCTACTGGTTTTCCCAACCAGCACTATGGAGACGGCACTGATATGAAAAGAAATAGGTGCTGCCTTTGAGGTTCCACGACCACGAGCATATCATCTAATCCATCACATATCCAATCCACAGATGGATTCATCCACATATCAATCCATTTATCCACAATACAAATTTTGAAACTCAAATTCATCCTAGATCTTGGTAATAAAAAATCCATAGATGGATTCATCCACAACACAAATTTTGACACTCAAATTCATCCCAGATCTTGGCAATAATAATAAAAAAGAATCCACACCTCTTCCACACCTCTCTGTCGTTGTCCCGCCATCGTCATCGTCGCACGGTCGTGTAGCCGCTGCCATAGTCGTCGTCTTCGAGCCGTTGCGTGTGCGCCACCTCCTGTCGTGTCGCCTCCCCTTGGTGAGCCCGTCGCCTGTTGCCGCCTACCCCTGGCGAGACCGCCGCCATCTCCATCCGCGAGCCCCGCCGCCCCTGCCGCCGTCTTCCCTCCCTCCGGATCTGGTGGAGGGGAGGGCTCCTCCACCTGCCGCCGCTGCCTTCCCTCGGCGAGACCACCGCCGCCTCCATCTGTGAGCTCCGTCGTGTCCGTTGCCGCCTCCCCTCCCGCCGGATCTGGTGGAGGGGAGGGCTCCTCCACCTGCCGTCGCCGCCTCCTCCCCGCGGCTAGACCGCCGCCTCACCTCAGCAAGCGCACCGCCGTGTCCCCTCCGCGAGCCCGCCGCAGAGTCGGTGGGAGGAGAAGAAGAGATAAGGGAGATAGACAGTGGGAGAGAGCCGGTGGGAGGAGGAGAAGAGATAAGGTGGGGACACAGTATCGAGAGAGATAAAAAGATGCCCACTCGGCTGGCTTGTCTCCACCCGGCTTGGCTCGGTTATAAACCGACACCTTTAATAAATTAAAGGTTTTGGGTTTTATCAAAAACCGGCATCTATAGTATAGGTGTCGGTTTTTCTTTAGAATCGATACATATAGTTATATAAAGATGCCCGTTTTTTTTTGTATTTTCAGCCCGTAGAGGCCGAAAAAGGCCTATAGGTGCCGGTTTTAGCACTTCCGGCACCTGTAGTGCCAGCATCTATTTGATGTTCTGTAGTAGTGTGTATTCATCCTCTTTCATTTTTTAGGTGCCATCAACGATTTTTTTGAAAAGTTTTCTTTGTATTCCTGTGCTTAATAGATACTACTACAGCTTGGATTTATCAACTTGTGACTTCTCCCAACATAAAGTATGATCCTCATACTACTGTAATATATAAAAGAGTAAAAACTACACAACCGTTCCTTAAATATGGACTAAGTGTCATCTAGATATGTGAGCTTGTAGAAATACACATTTGGGTTTTTAATCTTCGTTTAATGTATCACCTGAGGTTTAAAGTGCAGATGACGCAACTCATGCGTTGATGTGGCCATCCACGGTGATGGGAAATTTGCATTCAAACTTCTGTGTTACATTATGCTTTCAAATTTTGGAACTTCTGGAAGTGCAGTAGATAGAAGCTTCCCCAAATAGGACGTACTTTAAATTGACCCCCCACCATACGATCATGGAAGTGGAGATGCAGAGATGGTGATTAGGGTGTCATTGATTGTCAGTAATAGGAGGTCCTCGGAGTCGAGATAGATGATGTGATAGGAAGAGAGTAATCCGACGAACTCAGTGTGGCACGATTGTCGTTGTGAAGACAAGCGATGGGCCTTGCACCGTCTACCTTGGATTGCAGCCACCCTAATAACCACCTCTTGACCTCCTCTCCCACACACACACACACAGTGGGAAGTAGGTTTGGGAGCATGGGGAGTTAATATATTTTGGGGAATATTGTAATGGTGGGAGTTTAAATACAAAATTCTCATTACTATGGATGACCACGTTAACACTCAAGTTAAGTCTTTTGCACTTTGGACCTAAGGTGATACATTAAACCAAGATTATAGACTAAAATATAAATCGGCCATGTATTGTACTCCATATTAAAAAACCTTTTTCTTTCAAATGGTTTTTGCTCACTTCACAAATACATGGCAAAAATATCAACCGCCTGGGATCTACCATTGGAAGCGTGTGTCGTTTTCTTTTAAATACAAGAAGTTAAACTCACCCATACGCTCACGCACACACCACATGGGTGCATCAGATTACACATTTCAATGAGATTGGTACATACATATGCTATCCCCTAAGCTTGAGTACGTGTTTCACAACCCAATACACACTGCGTGTGGATTTGCTAATTGGTGGGCAGTTGCGCGTGTCCCTCCCCACGTGACTAGACATATGGCGCGCACGAAGAAAGGGTGGCGGACAGCGCGCTGCTCATGGGAGAGAGCAAGCGAGTTTTTTTTTTGTGTTTTTCAGTTTCTTTCTTGTTTGTTTTTCGGTTTTTTAATACGTATAAGTATAGAACTTTGTATACATATATTTTTATACTTTTTATCCGTACGTATATAAACTTTCTATATATACATAAATATTTGTTTATATTATATATATATATATATACATATATATATATTTTTATACATTAAAAATTATACATATATATATATACATACATACATATATATATATATATATATATATATATATATATACATACATATACATACATACATATATATACATATATATATATATATATATATATATATATATATATATACATACATATACATACATATACATACATATAATATATATGAGTATATAGCATATACATACATATATACATAAACTATACAGGAGAGAGGACTAGAGGAGGGCAGCTGTTCACGTGGCGCGCGTGCATACATACAGATACATGAATTATCCTCTAAATTAAATTCTTGTAAAATACAGGTATCAATTTTAAGTATAAGATCGACTTGAACGCGCGTCAAGTTCCTCCTCTATGCAATAATATTTAATACTATATCTGTCTCTACAAGAAGAAGTTCACTTTTTTCTTTTACAAAATATACGTGATTGAGATTGTTTTATTATGAAATAACGGTATCATAGATTTGATTGATGCTTTGTCGACAACCTTGATGTTCGAGTCGTTTGGGGACGATGGATAGTTCTTCTGCACCCACATTCTTTACACTTGTGGTACTTCGTTTTTCGCCGGGCCACTAGTACTTCGTAATAATCTATATGGACCGTTATGTACCATTGGGCAATACTTTTTGCAGCATCACCTTTTTTCTAGTTATTTTAGTGCTTTATTAATATAAAAATAGGTCAATGGTGACCAATGCCAGTTGCCCATGCTGTACATAGAAGTAGAAGTAATGCTGTATGTATTCCAAGTAGACCCTACAATAATCAATACTCTCTCTGTTTTAAAATGAACAAACAATAATTAATACTCCCTCTCTTTAAAATGAACAAACATAGGCTCTGTTCAGATTTTAACTTTTTTTTCTTCAAACTTCTAATTTTTCCGTTAAATCGAACTTTTCTACACACATAAACTTTCAACTTTTCTGTCACATCATTCTAATTTTTTTAAACTTTTAATTTTAGCGTGGAACTAAACACAGATGTAATACAGATGTACTGTAACACATATTAGCCTATCCAAACTTACAGTAGCATGATGTGTTACTTTTCGTGTTTAATTTGTTTATTTACGATAAAAGTATTAAGCACTAAAATAAATCCTTCTAGAAGTGGAATAGTCTAGGTGGGCCACTGCAACTACAGTTACAGTGACAATGACAATTACATTATTGGTGGAGAAGACTTTGACTTGATGACTTCTGACAAACCAATCACTTGCACTGCAGGCAGCTACACACAACTTTTCCGTAAAATCAAGGACTGGTTTGGTCTAAGGCCTAAATTTGGCTTACCAATATTTGACAATTTTAATAGTATTTAGTGTCTATTTGATTTGAAGCTAAATTTTGGCATGCCTAAGAAAATAGGCTATTTCAATAGTTAACTTAGGCTATTTTGGCTTCAATCCAAACACAACTTTGCCTTCTCAAAATTTTTCGTATCAAAACTTGCCAAAATTTGGCATTGCCAAAAATTGGTAAGGCCAATTTAGGTCACAAACCAAAGTAGCCCCGAATGTTTGAACACATGTATTAAGTATTAAATGTAGACAAAAAAATCAATTGAACAGTTTAACTGTAAATTACGAGACGAATCGTTTGAGCCTAATTACGCCATAATTTAATAATGTGATGTTACAATAAACATTTGCTAATGATAAATTAATTAAACTTAATAAATTCATCTCGCAGTTTACAGGCGGAATCTGTAATTTATTTTATTATTAGTCTATATTTATTACTTGTATTCGTATATTTAAAAAAAGTTTGGCACACGAACAGCCTCACAAGCGAAACAGCCACCACGCATGCCAGCCGGTGACAGTGAATCAGTGATGCACATGCCCTCAGGAAGATTGCTGCTGAATGCACCATGGTTCTGACATAAAGAGAGATGTTCTCTCTTTTTCGGGGCTGCTTAGGGCCTCGTTTAGTCCCAACTTTTTTTTTTAAACTTTTCAACTTTTCTATTATATTAAAATTTTACTACGCACAAACTTCCAACTTCTCCGTCACATTGTTCTAATTCAATCAAACTTTTAATTTTGGCGTAAACTAAGGCCCTGTTTAGTTCACACCAAACTTCCCCCAACTCTCAATTTTTCATCACATCACATCACATCCAAAACTTTTCTACACACATAAACTCTCAACTTTCCCCAAACTTTTCTCCAATTTCAGGAACTAAACACAGCCTAAACACACCTTAGATCCCATCCCAAAAATTTTCACCCCATCGCATCGAACGTTTTTTACCCTGTCACATTGAATGTTTGAATACCTGCATGAAGTATTAAATACTACCTCCGTCCCATATTATTTGCTGCTTTGAGTTTTTGTTTGTAGTGTTTGATCATTCGTCTTATTCAAAAAAATTTTGGAATTATTATTTATTTTGTTTGTGACTTGTTTTATTATCAAAAGTACTTTAAGTTTGACTTATTATTTTTGTACTTGCACTAATTTTTCAAATAAAATGAATGGTCAAATGTTGTAAGAAAAAAGTCAAAGCAACAAGTAATATGGGATAGAGGTAGTATAGGCTAAAAAATAATTAATTGCACAGATTGCGACTAATTTGCGAGACGAATCTTTTAAGCCTAATTGCTCTAGATTTGACAATGTAGTGCTACAATAAACATTTACTAATAATAGATTAATTAGCCTTAATAAATTCGTCTCGTGGTTTACTGGCGGATTCTGTAATTACTCCCTCCATATTATATGTATGACGCCGTTGACTTTTTGACAAACGTTTGATCTTTCGTCTTATTAAAAAAATTTATGTAATTATAATTTATTTTATTGTGACTTGATTTATCATTAAATGTTCTTTAAGCATGACATAAGTATTTTTATATTTGCATAAAAATTATGAATAAGACGAGTGGTCAAATCTTGGTTATAAAGTCAACGGTGTCATACATTAAAATACGGAGGGAGTAGTTTTTTTATTAGTGCCCAAACATCTCATGCGACATCCTACATAATACCTGATGTGACAATGCCAAAACTTTACACACCCGTCCCTTCGTTTGTACAAATGGCCAGATCGACAGTGGGTTATAAGAGCAGAAAGCTTCAAGTTTCCGCACTGATTATGACTGGATCGTCGGCGTTAGAGAATTCTTCTGCGAGTTCAGCCGATGTCGTTCACTCATCAGTCATCAAGCTCTATCATCAATACTTCAATAGGACAAGCGGACGACGGGGAGTCACGGAGTCACCTCTTTGTCCACAACCAGCTGAAGCAGACGTGCGAATATCTCGAACTTCCGGTTCTCTGCCCTACTAAAATTTGATAATGCTAAATGGCTAATATTCGTCGCAAAGATAGCTTGCGTATAGAAAGGATAGAGATTGCAAAACTATTTTAAACTCTTGACAGGATTTTCTCTCGGTGTTTGCATGTTACCCAATTAGTTATGATTTTTTTTAAAAAAATTCAACAAGATAGATTAATATATGATAAACCACTTCATAAACATGGTCAAATTTAACTTCTGCAATAAAAAAATTAATTACGAATATACGTTAACTAGTCATAGTTTAATTTGTTTTTTCTGTTGGAACTTGTAGAAGTTAAATTTTAACTTGTATATTTGTAGAGTGATTTATCATAATAATCAGTCTTGTTAATTTTTTTTAAAAAAATTTTCATAACTATTTAGTTGACTTCTAAACAACGAGAGAATGTCATCTTGAGAGTTTAGGAGATATTGTCGTGTGATTTGTTCCGTAATTTTTGAAACACATAAGAGGGTTGTGTTTGTTTTTCTTTAGAGAAGACAAAGGTTTGTTACTGTTTTGTGTTGGAATTTTTCGAAATGATAGATTGTCGTATAGGTGTTATCTACAAATCTGGTAAAAGTTTTTGCATTGGGGGTTATGCTTGCCACTTCTTAAAAAATGATTTTTCTAGACGAACACCCCAATAGGTTATAGATGGACCATTAGTGTCCGTGTCTGCAAAAATCGACCCTCATTTTCTCATACGGCTCTTTAAGAGATCTATACGCAAAATTCAAATTTTTCAGACGGACCACTTAAAATATCCGCACACAAAAATAAGGTATGTTTACATGCAGGGCTCTTAACTCACCCGCACGCAAAAATAGCTCACTCTATTTTATTTATTCTCCACTCCTCTCTCTCTCCCATCACCCACACTCTCTATGCCCGGCTATCTCCTCTGACCTCTCCTACTCCTCCTCTCCCCTCTCCTCTCTCTAGGCGGCGGGCTCCGGCGGCGATATCAATTTTTACAGACCATTTGGTACGTGATGATCGCTTTGCCGCCTGCAAAAACTAGGATTGGTGTCGAAACATGAATTCGGCAATAATAAAAGGGGTAGCGCACGAGACCTAAAAGTGGATGGATGCGGAGACAAGGATTTAGAGAGGTAATACCCTAATCATGTTTGGGGATTTGAATCCGCCGGGTGTAGTATAGATCTGACCATCATATGTGCTCATGCCCCCTAGAGGGCCTCCTGCCCACCTTATATAGGATGGGGGGCAGGATTACAAGATAGAAACCTTAACCAATACGGTATCGGTTTCCTAAATCTACTTTATAATTTTATCAAACCAGGACTTTAGGCTATTCCATAATAAACAGGGAAACGTAATACCCAAGTCATGATCCGTTACATATTCCATAGATATAAGTTATCCCCTATAATCAGTCGGAAAACCATATCGTGTGGGTATGGGATACTCATAATCTCCACAATTGGACATTTGGAAAAACCGGATTTATAGTAGTATGCTACTGTGGCAAATTATTGATGTTAGAACATAAAATCCATCATGAGCGTGAGATACCTTCCCTTCTCCATACGTAATATCAATAAAAATCGATGACACCACTCCATTGGAGAGAGCTTAGTTTTTGTCCCGATTAATAACATCTTGTGAGAATTCCATGATTTACACACGTACGTGGCAAAAGAAACAGTGCACAACGAAACGAAACTGAATTCAGAAACAGAGTGCGGCGAATATACCTGAAGTCCTGAACTCTCTGAACCTGCACCAATTATTCAGAGTTTCAGATATGGGCGATCGAGAATCACACGAGTTTCTTCAGCTACAAGAGACGGTAGTAGATACAATCTCGCCCCCCCCCCCCCCCATTTCTGCCGAAAAGACAGAACAACATATGTATGTAAAGCATAAAAAAACTTTCGACAGAACAGAATAAGAACATTTCGACTAGGAAACGGCAATTCCATTCTCACTGCATGTCCTTGCTTTCGAGTGCCGTATCATAGTGATATATAATCGCATATATATCAAACGGAACATATTCCAAGTAATTGTCTTGTACTACACCAGAAGGTGATCATCCTTTTCATGCTTCTAATCTTAAATACATTCAAGTTGGATGAAAGAGGATAGCATAGTGCTCAACTGACAACTCACATGTCTCTATCAGAGCATCTTTCAATCACTAGAGGATTGGTGCTAAGGAAGCTATACCGAAGACTTGACCTGAGGTAGTGACGCACTTCGATGGTGGTTCTCTCTCTGCCTTAATTTCTACTTAAGATCACTCCGACGCCATGTCTGAACATCCAAGAACACACCACACTCGCAAAAAATGGCTGTCTACAACATCCTCATCCTCTTTCTACTACTATTGCTCTTCTCTCTATCGACTGCGCAGCCCAGCGCCGACGAGCAAAAACTACTCCTAGCAATCAAGCAAGATTGGGACAACCCAGCTCCACTCAGTTCATGGAGCAGCACCGGCAACTGGACTGGTGTTATCAGTAGCAGCACAGGTCAGGTCACTGGCCTCTCCTTGCCAAGTCTCCATATAGCCAGACCAATCCCAGCCTCCGTTTGTAGCCTCAAGAATCTGACCTACATAGACCTCTCTTGCAACAATCTCACCGGTGATTTCCCCACGGTGCTCTACGGTTGCTCAGCTTTGGAGTTCCTTGACCTATCCAACAATCAATTATCCGGCAGACTTCCGGACCGCATTGACAGGCTATCGTTGGGGATGCAACACCTCAACCTGTCCAGCAATGCTTTCACCGGCGATGTGCCGTCGGCTATTGCAAGGTTCTCGAAGCTCAAGTCATTGGTCCTTGACACTAATAGATTCAATGGGAATTACCCGGGTGCCGCCATTGGAGGCCTTGTGGAGCTTGAGACGCTGACGTTGGCATCCAACCCATTCGAGCCGGGTCCAGTCCCAAAGGAGTTTGGCAAGCTGACAAAGCTGAAAATGCTGTGGCTGTCATGGATGAACCTTACTGGGACCATCCCTGATGATCTGTCGTCATTGATGGAGCTCACATTGTTGGACTTGTCACAAAATAAGATGCAGGGACAAATCCCCGAGTGGGTATTGAAGCACCAGAAGCTCGAGAATCTATATCTCTATGCAAGCAATTTGAGTGGCGAGATTGGTCCTAACATCACAGCTCTCAACCTGCAGGAGCTTGACCTGTCCATGAACAAGTTCTCTGGATCAATACCAGAGGACATTGCAAACTTGAAGAAGTTGAGATTACTATATTTGTACTACAACAATCTCACTGGACCCATCCCGGCTGGTGTTGGTATGATGCCGGACCTCACCGACATCCGTCTCTTCAATAACAAGCTCTCTGGGCCCCTACCCGCGGAGCTTGGAAAACATTCAGAATTGGGGAATTTTGAGGTGTCCAACAACAACCTCTCTGGTGAGCTACCGGATACACTTTGCTTCAATAAGAAGCTCTTTGACATTGTGGTGTTCAACAATAGCTTCTCCGGCGTGTTCCCGACGAACCTTGGGGATTGCAAAACCATCAACAACATCATGGCATACAACAACCACTTTGTTGGGGACTTTCCCAAGAAGATATGGTCATTCGAGTTGCTCACCAATGTCATGATTTACAACAACAACTTCACCGGCACTCTACCCAGTGAGATATCATTTAACATCTCGAGGATTGAGATGGAGAACAATCGCTTCTCCGGTGCCCTCCCGTCGACCGCCGTCGGTCTGAAGAGTTTCACGGCGGAGAACAACCAGTTCTCCGGTGAACTGCCAGCTGACATGTCTAGGCTTGCCAACCTCACCGAGTTGAACCTCGCCGGCAACCAGTTATCCGGCTCGATTCCGCCGTCTATCAAATCATTGACAAGTCTGACCTCCCTCAACCTTAGCAGAAACCAGATTTCCGGTGAGATCCCTGCCGCAGTCGGGTGGATGGGCCTCTACATTCTTGACCTCTCCGACAACGGGCTCACCGGCGACATACCTCAAGATTTCAGCAATCTCCATCTCAACTTTCTCAACCTTTCTTCTAACCAGCTCTCCGGCGAGGTCCCGGAGACGCTGCAAAACGGCGCCTACGATCGTAGCTTCCTCGGCAACCATGGCCTCTGTGCCACGGTGAACACGAACATGAACCTTCCGGCTTGCCCCCACCAAAGCCACAACAAATCGTCGACGAACCTGATCATCGTCTTCTCGGTGCTCACCGGCGTCGTGTTCATCGGCGCCGTCGCCATCTGGTTGCTGATCATCCGACACCAGAAGCGTCAGCAAGACCTCGCCGGGTGGAAGATGACGCCGTTCCGTACCCTGCACTTCTCCGAATGCGACGTGCTCGGCAATCTCCACGAGGAGAACGTGATCGGTAGCGGCGGCTCCGGCAAGGTGTACCGCATCAACATCGGCGGCAAGGGCAGCGACGGCATGGTGGTGGCGGTGAAGCGGCTATGGCGGACGGCGGCCAAGTCGGACGCGAAGAGCGACAAGGAGTTCGACGCCGAGGTGAGGATCCTCGGGGAGGTAAGCCACATCAACATCATCGACCTCCTCTGCTGCATCTCCGGCGACGACACCAAGCTGCTCGTCTACGAGTACATGGAGAACGGCAGCCTCGACCGGTGGCTGCACCGCCGCGACGACGGCGGCGCGCCGACGGCGCCGCTCCAGTGGCCGACGCGGCTCTGCATCGCCATCGACGCGGCGAGGGGGCTCAGCTACATGCACCACGAGTGCGCGCAGCCGATCATGCACCGCGACGTCAAGTCCAGCAACATCCTGCTCGACCCGGCCTTCCGCGCCAAGATCGCCGACTTCGGCCTCGCCAGGATCCTCGCCAAGTCCGGCGAGCCGAATTCCATCTCCGCCATCGGTGGCACCTTCGGCTACATGGCTCCAGGTGAGGTTCATCACAAGATTGTTGTTCGTTAATTTGATTTGATTTGCTCGCCATCGATCGAGCTAGCTCATGAGAGTCAAGTGTTCGACGATATGTCTGTCTCGCGGTCGCAGAGTACGGGTGCAGAGCGAAGGTGAACGAGAAGGTGGACGTGTACGCGTTCGGCGTCGTGCTGCTGGAGCTGACGACGGGGCGGGTGGCGAACGACGGCGGCGCGGACTGGTGCCTGGCGGAGTGGGCGTGGCGGCGGTACAAGGCCGGCGGCGAGCTGCACGACGTCGTCGACGAGGCCATCCAGGACAGGGCGGCGTTCCTGGAGGACGCCGTGGCGGTGTTCCTGCTCGGCATGATCTGCACCGGCGACGACCCGGCGTCGCGGCCGACGATGAAGGAGGTGCTCGAGCAGCTGGTCCAGTACGACCGTACGTCCAGCGTGGCGGCCGCCTGCCGCGATGACTCCGGCGGCGCACCGTCGTTATCGAAGGGGAAGAAAGACGGGAAGGGGAAGAGCTCGTCGGCGGGAACGACGGCCGGGAAAATGTGGGGCGCCGGCACCGGCGACGAGGAAAGCGGCAGTTTCGTGGCGCATCCAGTTTAAGCTGACGTGGCAACTACACGAGTCGCTGTAAATTATGTAGTTGGATGTAACGTTTTCTACTTCTACTGTACAGCGTAGTGAAAAAGGGGGTTATGGGAGGAGGTTGAGGGGAAGGGGAAAAAGGAAGATCAATGAGTTTGGAGTCATGGCCATGATTAGAGCTTATGATTAGGACACCGTGATCGGTTGTGGACCTGGTGGTGGAGAGCCGCTGGAGATGGAATAGACGGCAAGACGGGGGTACTTGCCGCCGCTGCTTTAGGCTTTGTTCGGATAATCTCCATAAGGGAGGAATTAGAGGGGATTTATTTCACACCTATTGTGGTGTGAAATTATTCTCCCTCAATCTCTTTCAATCCTCTTTAATTCCCTCCAAACCAAATAAGGCCTTAGGGAAGAGAAGGGGTAGGGCAAGGGGAACCAACACAAGTCGCTGCTGCCATAGCGCATCCGGTTTAAAACCGATGTGACACCTCGCTGTAAATTATGTACTTCTACTGTAGAGTGTGCAGGGAACAAACGGGTTGTGTAAGGGTAAAAGTGTGTCCACCATATTTGTGTCCAATTGCCGAAGGCATAGAAGTAAAAATAAATTTTGTTTCAGAACGTGATTGTTTTAAGTTATGTTTACTTGTAGAGATGAGTGCTTGAAAATTTCGAATAAATTAACATGTTCAAAAATATAGATTTTAGAACCCATTTGAAACAAAGGAAAAATCATATGATTGATGTTTCTCACAATTTTTCTGCAACATTGTACTTTTGTAAAATCTTAGTAATTGTAGTCTATTTCCTTGCGTTTCTTGGAACATGAGGGCCCGGACACAATTGTTTGCTTCGGGGAAATCAGAGTTCAGACCCTTACATATATACCTTTGTGTTGTAGTTCTTCCAAAATGAAAATGAGTTCAGGGTGATCCCTTGGCAAGTTTTTTCATCCTATCACATCGAATATTTGGACACATACATAAAGTATTAAATATAGATAAAAAAATTCTAATTGCACAGATTGCGTGTAAATTACGAGATAAATCTTTTAAGCCTAATTAGGCTTAATAAATTTGTCTCGCAGTTTACGGGTGGATTCTGTAATTTGTTTTGTTATTAGACTACGTTTAATACTTTAAATATGTCTGTATATCCGATGTGACACAGCAAAAATTTTTATCCCTGGACCTCTAAACACAGCCTCAGTATATTCAGGAGTAACATCAGACCATTTTCCATATATAAACTGTCCAGCCTGAGTATTCTTTGGCATCGACCTGAGGATCCACTAGCAGAAGAGTCCATTTATTTTTAAGAACCAAAAGACATGTGGGCCTAAATAGTCCCAAATTTCATTTGAAATAAGAGGCCCAAGAAGATTCGCCTTAGTTGTCGAAGACCTTGACCTATTGCAGTCTTGAGTCCTTGGCTCTTTCCTACTCCCTCGGTCCCTCCGTTCCATCTAAAATGTTTTGGCTTTTCCAGTTCTCGTCTAGATCTATTGATATTTATATAACTTTTAAACACATGTATTAAGTCTATACATAAATTCTATGCACTAATCTATTCAAAAACCTAAAACGTCTTATAATCTAAAACAAAATAAAGTACTACACATGATAAGGCCAGTATCACAAATTTAGTGTCGTGCTGCTGGAGCTGACGACGGGAGGGTGGCGAACGACGGCGGCGCAGACTGGTGCCTGGCGGAGTGGGCGTGGCGGAGGTAAAAGGTCGGCGGCGAGCTGCACGATGTTGTCGACGAGAGCATCCAGGACAGGGCGGCGTTCCTGGAGGACGCCGTGGCGGTGTTCCTGCTCGGCATGATCTGCACCGGCGAAGACCCGGCGTCGCGGCCGACGATGAAGGAGGTGCTCGAGCAGTTGGTCCAGTACGACCGCACGTTCAGCGTGGCCGCCGCCTGCCGCGACGACTCCGGCGGCGCGCCGTCGTTCTCGAAGGGGAAGAAAGACGGGAAGTGGAAGAGCTCGTCGGCGGGAATGATGGCCGGGAAAATGTGGGGCGCCGGCGCCAGCGACGAGGAAAGCGGCAGCTTCGTGGCGCATCCGGTTTAAAACTGACGTGGCACCTACACGAGTCGCTGTAAATTACGTGTGGTTCGATGCGACGTTTTCTACTTTCACGGTAGATTGTACTGGAAAAATGATTTGTGCGAGAGTAAGTGTGACGTGTTCACTAGTGATGTCCAATTGCCGAAGGTATAGAAAGGACATATAAGCCCTGTTTAGATTCAACTTTTTACTTTCAACTTTCAACTTTTCCGTCACATCGAACTTTTTTACACTCATAAATTTTTAACTTTTCTGTCATATCATTTTAATTTCTTCAAACTTTTAATTTTAACGTGGAACCAAACACAACCTAAATTTGGTCTCAAACCAGAGCTTATGCAGAAGTCCTCCTCTGCAGCCCCATCCTAGATGGCCGATCGAGCTATACTGTGGTGGGGCGGAGGCGGTGCAGGAGTGCGCGGTCGCGTACGCGAGCACGTGAAAGCAACGGCGGTAGGCGGGATGAGGAAGAGAAGGGAGAAAAAAAAACGGTTTGAGCATGTGGCATGAATCTCAAAGCGATCCAACTGCATAATTTTGGAAGCTTTTTTCTGTCGAAAAAGATTTAGATAGTCCCTTGATTAAACTGTGGAATAGCAATGAAACTATGATGTTTTCTCCCACACAATATATATTAGTTAATCTAGATCAACTGTGCCAGGGCAGGTCCCACTACTGTATAAGCAAACAATTTATCATACCGTTTTCATAAATTTTCTGCAATTTTGTACTTTGTAAAAATCCTAATAATTGTTGTCTTTTTCGTCGTTGCATTTCTTGGAACATGACCAGGCACAATTGTTTGCTTAAGGGAAATCAGAGTTCAGACCCATCCATTACCTATACTTCATGAAACGAATTTTTTTGAGAATTAATATTATTTTTATGGAAAATTGCAAAAGTAGTGGCCAATCGGGGAAAATCGCGAATTTAGGTCCATGTCGAACGGCTGTAGTTCGATAGGGTAGATATCGAACGTTGGGGATTCGACTGGGACCTGTCGAACCGCTGGCGTTCGACAAGCCGACCTGTCGAACGGAGGGAGTTCGACAGGGCCCACCACCCAGCGCCGCGCGGCCTGTCGAACAGCGGGCGATCGATAGGCCCCGCAACCGACCCTGTTGAACAATGGACGTTTGACAGGCCGGTTTAAAACCCTGTGCGCCCAGCCCGCGATGCTGCTTCGATTTTTCTGAGGACCACATCGCCAGCCGCCGCCGAGTCGCCACTTCATCGCCGTGGGCGCCGGAGGGAGTGAGGGGAGGAGCTAGCAGGCCGGAGTGGAGGCCGAGGAGGCGCCGGCTGGGAGGAGAGGGTTGGCAACCCCTCCACCAGTGAAGTTAAGGTATACATTAGTAATCCCTAAGTATGAGGCATAAGAAAGTTTAATAAAAAATTGGTTTGTGATTTGTTAATTGTTTCGCATTGTTCAATGCTAGTATTTATTGTTTGCACGTATTTGTCATTGTTAAATGTTAGTAGAGGTATGTAAGTATTTGTATGGTTAAATTAGTTCTTAGTTAGTACATGTTATTAATATGTTCTGTGTTAAAAAATGTACAAAGATATTATATTTTATTTCGATTATTAAACTAGTCATTTGTTACTAATAGTTGTAAGTTAGTACACGGCAATGTAGTATAAGTTGTAATAGGGTAATTATCGAAGGATTAAATGATTAACGTCAGACAATTTGTCATGTTTTATCAGGATGTCAGGTGATATGCCCATTCGTCTGTATTATGGCGATGCTCCTATACAAATATGCGATAGTGGGGTGGATTTGACTGTATATGCCTTCCATGATACTAGTCTGAATGCACCGGAGTATATGGGTTTGAACGACGTGTTAGGGTGGTTGTATAATATGTTTGGGGTAGATCCAGTGCATGATAAATTTGTCATAAATGC
The DNA here is from genome assembly GCF_034140825.1 of Oryza sativa Japonica Group. NCBI lineage: Eukaryota > Viridiplantae > Streptophyta > Magnoliopsida > Poales > Poaceae > Oryza > Oryza sativa. The sequence continues at coordinate 7,242,003 of NC_089036.1, read as the reverse complement.
CGTGTGGCCAGTGAGGGGTCAACATGGATGGCAGTGGAGAGTAGTGGAGGTTGCGTCAACCGGGAGTTGGAGGAAGTTTGTTAGTAAAGTAAGGGAGAAAGGCTATAGCCTGGCAATAGTGGTGTAGAAGAAAACATGTGTTGATCGATCGGGGGAGTCAAGTCATACCGTGGTGGAAGAAACTCCGTTGGAAGGTGGACAAGTTGAAAATGTTTGGCGGACTGAGCAAGGTCGAGGGGAAGAAGTAATAGAGGGTAATACACAAGGAGAGGTCATTGTTCGTGGTACTAATCGTGAGGCCAATGACTCAGACGATGAAGAACCGGATTCGCCTATGCGTGTTGATTCAGCGGAGGAGAATGAGGCGGTAGTGGATTAGATGGAAGTGGAAAACGAGGAATACATTGCGCTTGTAGTGGAAGGAGAAGATACAACACTGTGGGACAACGAAACTAACATACCCGATGATTGGACGACCATATCAATGAGTCATATGAAGGTAAACGATGATTTAGATGCCCACTGGTGTTATGATAGTAAGCAGGTGAAAGTTGGACAGATGTTTCATGACAAAGGTCACTTACAAGATGCGGTGAAGAGGTGGGCATTTGACCAGAAGCGTGAATTCAAGGTGAAGGTTTCAAATAGGACGACGTATGACGTGAAGTGCACACAGGGTGGATGTCCTTGGAGAGTGCATGGTTACAAGCCACAACATGACACTTTATGGGTAGCTTCGAGGGTTGAGCAACATACATGTTTGTTGGAGAATACCCGTCTGGTGCACAGGAACATGACAGCGGCATTTGTGGCACAAATGGTATATTCAAAGGTGGTTAGAAAAACATCTTTGTCCCCTTTCACAATAATGCATGACGTAAATAAAGAGTACGGATATGAGATATCGTACGACAAGGCTTGGAGGGCAAAACAAAAATTTTCAGTCTTACCGTAGTTTGTGCGACTTCGTTGAGTGGGTTGATACGACTAATCCACAACGTGACAGGGCACGCCTATATCCATGCAGCGAACCATTATCGGACTACCTAAGGAGGAAGGATGAATACGAACGACGAAAAACTGCCGAATCCTTACCATGGCAAGTGAATCCACTGGGACTCCCCAATTGGCGGGAGCATCCAGAGTGTAGGTGTGGAGACCGTTGCCAGGTCATAAGGTCCGTTCGACAACGAACTCTAGGACAGAGATGCTTCGTGTGTCCTAACATTGTCGACGATGATTTCATCGTAAGTTGCACTAATTTTTACTCACTATGATTACTTCTGTCATATACCTACATACATCCATGTACGGTCATTAATTTCTGGGCACAGGAAGAAGACCGCAAATGTAGTTACGTAAACTGGATCGATACGGTGCGAAGAACTTCCATCGGATCGATGATAACTCAACCTGAGACGACCACACAATTCATTCAAGCATGGATGGAGTACGAGCGCCATGTTCAGTCCGCTAGCTTAAACTGGAGATCAAATCCATTAGGTATACCTAAATGGTCTGATCGTCCCAAATGCGGTTGTAGAGAACGCTGCCAGGTTGCAACGTCCTTCTCACAAGATACATATGGCAGGTGGTACTTCGTCTGTCCCAACATAGATGACAACTTCGTTGTATGTCACATGCTTAATTACTAATTTACATTTTGCTTCGCGCTCCCACAACAATTATTTCCCATTATCTAATTTGATTGATTGTTCAGGGGAATCCAAGGATGTGTGCTTTTACTTCATGGATCGACATGGTCAACCCGACGTATGAAAGCGGAAGAGTAACTGAAGCTGAAACGCAAACAGAGTATAAGAGATTGAAGGATCATGAAGTTGCATTACGTACACAATGACGTAGAAGGGGTCAACAGAGAAGCTTAACCCTGAATCGCTCTATTTCGGCATTTTGTTATGTTATGTTGTTGTATGGGTCATGAATGGATTAGGTTTATCTATTTGTTAGCTAATGTTTCATTCTCTTTTCCATCTATTAAGCTCATTTCTGCATCCGCTGCAATGTATTCAATCCCCTCCTCTTCTTTATCCGTCCTTACTTACTAAATTGCGACAAAGCCATTAAACCAAAAAATTATACAATCAATGAAACTAAGTAATCCAAGTATTTTAACCAACAAATAAATAGTACAATTCCCCACCAAACATTATCAAAACCCTAAACCATATACATAAAACATTACAAAAATATTATCCTTTCTTACATATTATTAAATAAATAACTTATTATTAAAAATAATTTGCGAAATTACATATTATTAAAATAAATAACTTATTATTATTTTAATAATATGTCGAACTGCGGGAGTTCGACACCCCAGCCTATCGAACAGGGGCTATTCGACAGGCCCTGTCGAACTGCAGCCGTTCGATCTCCTTTCCAGTCGCGCTCCGGCTCTTCGATATCTACCCTATCGAACTACAGCCGTTCGACATGGTCCCAAATTCGCGATTTTCCCCGGTTGGCCACTACTTTTGCGATTTTCCATAAAAATAATATTAATTCTCAAAAAAATTCACATGAAACCCCATGCCTTGCTGTTAGAGTTTTATATAATATTAGGAGTAAAGTCCATCATCGGTCCCTAAACTTGTACCACTGTGTCATCCCGGTCCCTAAACTCACAAATCGACCGTCCAGGTCCTCAAACTTGTTCGACTGTGTCATCCCGGTCCCTAAACTTGCTGATCACTCGTTTAGGTCCTCCAACTTGTTCAGTTGTGTCACCTCGGTCCCTAAACTTGGATTTGAATATCATCTGGGTCAAATAGGACAGTGTAAAGACTTTATATTTAAAAATAATTCATAACTTTTTTGTGTGAACTCTAATGAAGACAAACTTTATATCAAATTTGTAGCCCTCGACGCGATCTATAACTTTGTAGTTGATTTTTTTTATTTTAAGTCATTTTTGTCCCAAAATGTAATTTTAAAATTAAAATTTCAAAATCTATAAACATGCAACAATATTTTGGGACCCTAAACAGTTTTAATTCAAAAGCTTTTCAACTACAAAGTTGTAGTTGCGTCGAGGGCTACAATTTTGATATAAAGTTTGTCTTCATTAGAGTTGATATGAAAAAGTTATTAATTATTTTTTGATATAAAGTTTTTAGACCGTCCTGTTTAGGGACCGGGGTTACACAACCGAACAAGTTGGAGGACCTAAACGAGTGATCTGCAAGTTTAGGGACCGGGATGACACAGTCGAACCAGTTTGAGGACCTGAACGGTCGATTTGTGAGTTTAGGGACCGGGATGATACAGCGGTACAAGTTTAGGGACCGGTGATGGACTTTATCTAATTTTCATCTCTGGTCGACTATTGAAAAAAAAGGCTAATTATAAACCATTTGATGATGTGGTTTATAACAATTTAAATAGCGTGAATAGCCAAAGTGTCATCGGAGGCTCAAATTAGTCCTTGATGTTTCAATATATACATATTAGTCCTTCAAGTTTTTATTTTAGTTCAAATTTATCCTTGAACCCACTTAGAAGCCACATGGCCAAACATAACTAACAACTCTCTTGATAAATGACACTTTAACCCCCTCATTCACATATATAAGAGAAAAAAAATCGAATGCAATGAATTTTTTTATAGATAATGCATCGTAATTTATGTAGAACGAAAATAATTATGTACTTGCAAGTGTATACGATAGACATTGCTTAAGTTTGATGTGCACATGTTAAAATAATGGGAAGTATTTCTGCAATGTTATTTATTCATCTTGGTTTTCTCTTTTCTAGTGTATAGTTATATACAAATTATTGGCAAAAAGGATATTTTCTAACAGAAATATTGACTAGAAATAGCCATATGGCATATTAAGTGGGCCTAAGAATGATTTTAAGCCAAAACAAATACTTATAGGACCTACGTGGACAAAATGAAACCTGAAGGACCTAATTGACCTTCGGTGAAACTTGAGGGATTAAATTAGCTATTCACCCATTTAAATATATATGGATTAATTGTTTAGAAGAAAAGACTAAGATGATGAGACTCAATGAGAGAAAGAGAAAAAGGTATATAAATCAATTATCCAAAAACAAAACTAAGTTGATATGATTTTATAAGATAAAAAAAGGAAATGATATAATTTGGACGATATATCAAACATCCAAGAGTTAGAAATAATTGAGATGATATGGCTTAATGAGAGAATAGAGAAATAATATTACCTATACTTAATAAGATGAATTTTATAGATATATAAGAGGCCTGTGTGTCTAATTGTCTATTTCTTCCAATCTGAAAATAAGTTCAATATAGGCTGTGTTTACTTCAGCGCAAAGTTTGAATTTTAGTTAAAATTAAAGGTGACGTGACTGAAAAGTTGCGTGTATATGATAGATTGATGTGATGAAAAAGAACTGAAGTTTGGATGTAAACTTTGATCTAAACACAGCCATATTCACGAGTAATATCAAAGCGCATCAACGATCACTTTTTACGAGATAAATTACAACAGCTCGATGTGTGGTGCTCTGCTATGACATGACGTTGACGTACTCGTTAGCGCTGTACTCCCTTTGTATAAAAAAAACTTAATTCTTAAGTGTGTGTACAATGTTTGACCGTCTGTTCTATATGAAATTTTTTTATGATTAGTATTTTTATTATTGTTAGATAGTAAAATATGAATAATACTTTATACATAACTTATCTTTTTAAATTTTTTTAAATAAGACGGACGGTCAAACAATAAAAACAGAAACCCAGAAATTAAGTGTTTTTGAGACGGAGGGAGTAGAGGTGTAGGTTGTCCGGGCAACGCTTGATTGGTGCTCGGCGATGGCGGCTGGCTGGATTGGTTATGTCCCTTCCTTCCCCTTCTAGCAGAACAGAGGAGCTTATGTGGTGGCTGCAAGGAGTGAGAAGGCGTGGCACTGTGGCAGTGGTTAGGAGCGCTTAGCTCCGTTTTATCTTAAGTTTTGAAGCAAGCAAGAAAAGCTTTAATCCCAGCCTTTTAAGTATTTCCTTTTCGCTTGTTTGTTATTTATGTCAGTTATGAGATTAGGAAAGTATGTACTCGTGTAATCTTTGGTTATGTATATCCACTTGTGAATGTTGTATATGCTAAATTCCTATCTATTATTTAAAAATACAGTAATATCAGAGCATTTTCCACATAAAAACAGTCCAGCCGTTGTACTCTTTGGAACTGAGGATCCACCGGAAAAAAGATTCCATTTGATTTCTTAAGAACCAAAAGACATGTGGCCCTAGTCTCAATTAAAGATTAGCTTTCGTTGTCGAAGACCTTGACCACTTACTTTGCAGTCTCGAGTGTTTGGCTCTTTCCTACAAAGATGTGCACATGTTAAGACCATTAGCCCAAGTCTTCGGTCATCTATGAGCTCTGAGGGCATATCCAATCTCTTCTTTCTATAAAGCTAATACCTATTAAACACATAAAACTTAACATACAAGTATAATATTTATTAGCACTCCTAAAACTTACATGCAAGCATGTCACATCAACCCATTAATTAATCACACAAAACCCAATATGTAAGTATATATTAGTTATATTTACATTTTAGTCTGCTTCAGTCACTTCCTCTCAACCAATCGGAAACTCTTCCTCCTCTCGCGTCACCTTTCCCCGGGTGACTTGGGAGGCGACGCCGCCGCCGCCTTCCTCCTTCTCCCTCCTCCTCCCCCGCCTCGCCACCGCCTGAGCGGGCACTGGCAAAGCCGTGCGGCCGCAAGGACAGCGGCGGCGGGGCCTTCTCTCACCCTCCACGCGCTCGGCGGCCAGGGGCGCTCCTCGGAGCGGCGGCGGCGGCGGTGTCCATATCCGGGCCGGGCGCGGTCGGATCTTGCGGAGGGGTCTCTGGCGGCGGGGAGTGAACGTGGCGACGGCGGCACCTGGTAGTGGACGTGGCGGTGCGGGGTTTGGCGGCGACGGCGGCGGAGGCCCCCAGATCCGCCCCAACTCGGCCTGATCTGGATGGCGATTGCCGAATGGCGGTCAGCAGCAGCTGGCGGCGGCGGTGTTGACTGCTGTGGTGGCGGATGGCGACGAAGCAGTGGCTGTGATGGCGGCGGCAGCGGCTAGCGACGGCGGCTAGTGACGGCGGTAGTGGCAGACAACGGTCAACTTGTGGCGTCCGCGGCTATGGAGGCCGGGGGTAGCGGAGGCCGGCACGGCGCGAGGTGGCGCGACCAGTGGCGGTGGAGGTCGGCTTAGCACGGTGAGGCGTGGCCGGCGGTGCCGTAGGCCTGTTACGACACGGCGAGGTGCTGCTGGTGGTGGAGGAGGCGGGCACGGTGCGACAAGGAGGAGCTGCCGGTGGGTGCGGTGCGGTCTACGACGCACGAAGGCTGGCCGGCAGGGGGCGCTGATGCAGTGGTTCCACGTGCCAGCAGAAGTTTGATGGTGGTGGAGCATCGGAGCGCCAGCTGTGGACTCGCAGGTGGTGATTGGCGGGTGAAAACCCAGCCCAGTCTCGACCAGGCCGGCAACGATGACGTTCGACGCGTCATTCCCCTCCTGAGGACGTTATCGTGACGTCTCATCCCTCAAGTGTGGATGCCGAGCGAAAGCCCTGTCTCGGTTCTCTTTGAGACCTTGACGGATGGGGGCGGCGGTGTTTTCCATCGCTTCTCTTCTTGAAAACGTCGTTTAGACATCCCCTAGCGGAAACCCCCAAGCAATTGATGCAAGCTCGCTCTAGATTTCATCCTCTTATGGCGGCGTCCTAGACACTATAAGTTGGTCACATCAGAGGGCCTAAGGGGAGAAGTGTTTCATTCTTCTCTCTCACCCTCTCTCTCTAACTTCTGAAGACTTGGATAGAGCGGGGTTTGTGTTGATTGTAAGGGTTGGGTTTTGGGCGATCTCGGCTGTGTTTTGTTGTTGGCCTAGCGGCGGTCGGTCATGCTTAGCGGCGGCCGGTTCGGTGCTAGCCTTCTCCTGGACCTGTGTGTTGGCGTTGCCGGTGTGTGGGTGGTGGTATACTTTTTTTCTTTTCCTGGTTACGACTTTCCAGGGTTGTAATCTTGTAATTTTTTTTCTGCTCTATCAATAAACTTTGCACCGTCTTTTGCGAGTTGTTCAAAAAAAATTTACATTTTATGTCATTCTAAAACTAAACATACATATGCTAAATTATCAATCTCAAATCATTTTCATAATATTTCAATCCAAATCATTTCATCATTTTTGCAATATCTAACATATATTCTGCAGCAAAGCGTAGAGCATCATCTAGTTTATCTATATCTACATATCCTATATAGTTGTATCCAATAGCTCAATATGTATTGAGCCGCATCATTTAGAAAGAAAAGTCATTTGATCATTTTCATACTTAATCACAAATTCACAATCATTCATTTAGTAGTTACTATTCCTCGTTAATTAGTATATAAGTCAACATTAGTGATTCAATTAGTGTAGAATATTATCGCTATAAAGAAGTTAGGCCATCACCATATTTAACACCATTGCATACACTGGTGGAGAAACCCTTTGTAGTCCCGGTTCGTAACCCCCCTTTAGTCCCGGTTTCCAAACCGGGAGTACCAATCCGGGACTAAAGATCGCTATCTTTAGTCCCGGGTGAAATAACCGGGAGTAAAGATCGATCTTTAGTCCCGGTTGGTAACACCAACCGGGACTAAAGATGGCTCAGCCACGTGGCCGGCTGAGCCATCTTTAGTCCCGGTTAGTGACCAACCGGGACTAAAGATGGCTCAGCCGGCCACGTGGCTGAGCCATCTTTAGTCCCGGTTGGTGTTACCAACCGGGACTAAAGATAGAGCTGACCTTTTTTTTTTTTGCATGCCCCTGTTGCTGCATGGTTTATATATATATATATATATATATATATATATATATATATATATATATATATATATATATATATATATATATATATATATATATATATATATATATATATATATATATATATATATATATATATAAACCATGCATATATATGTTATGCAAATGCATTTGTATATAGATATATATATGAACAAAATATATTTACATTATAGAAAATGTGTACACATGCATATAGAAACATATGTAGTCATGTATTAATTACAATCCATTATATGTCCTAGCTAGCTACGATTTCGACGTAGTAGTACTCGCTGCTAGCTCAGAAGCTAAGGACCGGTGAATTGTGTTTCCGTCGTAGTAGAATTCACCCTTGGGATCAAGGATTTCTTCGTTGATGAATCCCATGAGTTGTTCTTGAACCGCCGCGATAAATTCCTTGTGTGTGGTCAGGTTATCCCTCATGCGAATAAACTATATGAATGTATGAAATTGATTAGTAATTAAACAAGAAATCGCTACGTAATGAAATTTTGAATTTATTTGTACGTACATCGAGCTCTCTTGTGGTGATGATTTGGTCTGTAAGGCAGTGGCAATACTCGCACACGTAATAGCCGCACAAGTTAGTTCCCTGCTTTTGCTTTGCGCACTACAAATAAATGACAAACAACGAGAGATCTAATTAATATACACTTGTATGTATTTGAATCGGAGAAATATAAATGTAGAGCATGTGTACTCACAGGAAATTTGAACTTCCGCCTAAGTCTTTCTCTCCATTTGCCGCGGACCAAATGACGGAACCGATACCAAGCCCTACATGGAGTTTAAAGCTATGATTCGTAGTAGCAATTAACATAACAAGATTTTCTTAATTAACAAAGGAACTTATGACGGTACCTGTCTACAAGTTCGAAAACCTTGTCAAACGTAGACTCTTTTTTATCCATTGAGTCATATACGTTGACGGTGCAGGCCTCCAGGTCGATGAGTAAAAGCACCCAGTGGAATCTGCAATGTGCGTGGGATGCATTACATATGAAACACTTAGCAAGTTCGTACGGGAATGAAATTTGGTATGTAGGAAGACAGTAAAATTAAACTAACTCTGTGTTGTATGGCAACAGTATGAACGTCTTGTAATGCTGCGCCTTCAGGAGATGGACGAGATTGTCCTCTGTTTCTTGTGGATATTGGTCGAGCATTGCGACGTTTACTTTCCGAGGGTCGATGAATCCAGTATCGACATTGTCTGGAAGGATACCCCTTATTACAACTGGTAGCAGTTGTGTCATCAACACGTGACAGTCATGAGACTTTAGGTTTATGAACTTCTTCTCCTTCGTGCTTATTATTCGCTTGATATTCGTGGAGTATCCAGACGGTACCTTTATGCTCTCCAAGCATTCAAACATACTTTCCTTCTCTGCCTTGCTAAGAGTGTAGCTGGCTGGACTCAAGTAATGGCTTCCTTTCTCCTTTGGTTCCGGGTGAAGGTCGCCGCGTTGTTCCATATGCTTCAGATCATTACGTGCTTCCAGTGTATCTTTCGACTTTCCGTATACACCTAGGAAGCCAAGAAGGTTTACGCAAAGGTTCTTAGTGAGGTGCATCACGTCGATTGCGTGGCGTACGTCCAAGAATTCCCAATATGGTAACTCCCAAAATATAGAGTTCTTTTTCCACATCGCCGCGTGACCATCTTCGCTCTCTATATGCTGGCTTCCAGGCCCCTTTCCGAACACTACTTTAAGATCTTTAACCATAGCAAACACTGTTTTCCCGCTGCGATGTTTAGGATTCGTACGGTGGTCGGCCTTATGTTCGAAGTGCTTGCCTTTCTTCCGTACCGGGTGGTTTGCTGCAAGGAATCGACGATGACCCATGTATACAACCTTCCTACAATGCTTAAGATACGTACTTTCTGTTTCATCCATACAGTGAGTGCAAGCCTTGTACCCCTTGTTGGACTGTCCGGATAGGTTGCTAAGTGCAGGCCAATCGTTGATGGTTACGAACAGCAGCGCTCGTAGGTTAAACTCCTCCTGTTTGTCCTCGTCCCACACGGGGACACCTTCCTTCTTCCACAACTGTTTAAGATCTTCGACCAGTGGTCTTAGGTACACGTCGATGTCGTTACAAGGTTGCTTGGGGCCTTGAATAATAATCGGCATCATTATGTACTTCCTCTTCATGCATAGCCAGGGGGGGAGGTTGTAGATACACATCATAACGGGCCAAGTGCTATGGCCGCTGCTCATCTCTCCAAAAGGATTCATGCCATCCGTACTCAAACCAAACCGTATGTTTCGTGCGTCCTTTCCAAATTCTTTAAATTTTCTGTCGATGTTTCGCCACTGCGAACCATCGGCGGGGTGTCTCAGCATCCCGTCCTGTTGACGCTCTTCAGCGTGCCATCGCAACATTCTAGCATTCCCCTTGTTCCTGAACAAACGCCTTAGCCGTGGTATTATAGGAAAATACCACATCACCTTAGCAGGAATTCTCTTCTTTGTTAGCTGCCCGTCAACTTCTCCTGGATCGTCCCGTCTAATCTTGTATCGTAGTGCTTTGCAAACAGGGCATGCTTCTAGGTTCTCATACTCCTCACCGCGATATAGGATACAATCGTTCGGACATGCGTGAATCTTATGAACTTCCAGTCCTAACGGGCAGACTATCTTCTTAGCCTCGTACGTTGTCTCGGGCAATTTGTTTCCCCCCGGAAGAATGTTCTTGACGAGTTTCAATAAATCGCCAAATGCCTTGTCACTAACCCCATTTTTTGCCTTCCATTGCAACAACTCCAGAGTGGTATCCAACTTTTTGTGCCCCTGCTCGCAACCTGGGTACAACGAAGTTCTGTGGTCCTCCAACATCTTGTCCAATTTATGGGCCTCCTTTTCACTTTCGCAGTCTTCCCTGGCATCCTGCAACATCTGACCAAGATCATCCGCAACGTCGTTACCATCAGCAGCTATTTCCTCCTCGCCCGTTTGATTTCCTTCAAATCCAACATACTGAGCAAAGTCCGGAATATTGTCGTCTTCCACTTCATCTTCTTCCATTTCAACACCTTGCTCTCCGTGGGATGTCCAACAATTATAGCTTGGCATGAACCCCGACTCAAACAAGTGGAAATGAATAGTCCTGGATGCAGAATACTCCTTCTGATTCTTACACTTATTGCATGGACAACAAATAAAACCCCTTTGCCTGTTAGCTTCGGCCACTCTCAAAAAATAGTGCACGCCGTCAATAAACTCTTTGGACCGCCGATCAGCGTACATCCATTGCCGATCCATCTACATGAGTCAAAAAAACCGCACACAAATAATTATTCTTACAATAATGACAGTCATACAATAATTATAAGATATCTTTATTCATACAAAAATCATAAAATATTACACCAAATAATTCTTAAAAACTATTTGTAAAGTTTTAAACTAATTTTAATGTGTTTTACTTCTTTTAATTTTTATTTTAGTTTGTTTTCTATTATTTAATATTAACTTTCACTAGAGTTTTCCTTCTCAACTATTTTATAAAACCTTGTTTAGCAAATGAACTAAATTTCTATATATTCTTTCTTCCCCACACACATTTTCTCTCTCATCAACTTACAACTAAATTTTGGAGACAAAAAAAGTGTGCAAAACATAGGTGCAAATGTAGTATGACAAAAAAAAACATTGGAGGATGAAGTTGCAAACCTTTTAGGCACCTCCGATTTGTATGTAATCACCAAAATAAATTCAATAGAAATTTTGGCATGACCTCCCCTCTTTTTTGAAGAAATTTTGAAGCTTGCTCGGGCAGCTGGAGGAGGAAGAAGACATATATATAGGGGTGGGACTTTAGTCCCGGTTGGTAGCACCAACCGGGGCTAAAGATCACCGGGATCATTAGTCCCGGTTGGTATTACCAACCGGGACTAAAGTTAAGATCTTTAGTCTCGGTTGGTAGCACCAACCGGGGCTAAAGATCACCGGGATCTTTAGTCCCGGTTGGTATTACCAACCGGGACACCGGGATCTTTAGTCCCGGTTGGTAGTTAAGATCTTTAGTCCCGGTTGGTGCTACCAACCGGGACTAAAGATCCCGGGGGGGCCTGACAGGTCCTGACAGCATTCGAACCGGGACTAAAGATGATCTTTAGTCCCGGTTGGTAACACAAACCGGGACTAAAGATCAAATATGCCCGTTACCCTTTTGAACCGGGACTAAAGATCATCTTTAGCCCCGGTTTTTATTGCATCCGGGACTATTGTGGAAATCGGCCGACCGACGAAAGATGGTTTCTACTTAAACAAATTATAGCTAGCCATTAAATCCTTCACATATTTAGCACATATATATAACACCTTATGTATTATGTATAATCGCAATTCCACATCACCTACTGTCAAACTTAAAATTTGCCACTCACAATTTATGACACGTGAGTTTTCATCTATATATAACATGTGAGTCCAGTGATGAATTCTTAATTGTCACTTGTAAGAGTAGCAAATAGTTAAATATCTCCTGTAAAAAGCATTGCAAGTTTACTGCCTACCAAAATTTGGTAACACCAAAAATTAATAGTGCTACAAGTGGTAGTAAAGTGAACAAAGCCCTGAGTCTTATTAGCACATTCTGAGCTCATTCGAGCTCGTCTCGTTGACAGCCCTACCGTTAGCCCACATCTTTGTTTTTTTTTTCATTTTAATAATAAAGGTTATAAAGACATAGCTTTAAATTGAAGGGTCAATTTGATCTATGCTACTGTAAATTTGGCTATTCAGAAAAATACTATTATAATTCGCCTATTCATAACCATGCCACTGGAATTTTACAAAATTAAAACCGTGCCACTGCCGTCACATTTTCCATCCATTCTCTTCCTTTTCCGTCTTCTTCCTTCCTTCTCCCATCATCTTCCCGGAGTCAAGCCGGAGAGGGAGCTTGCTGGCAAGGTGAACGAACCCAACCTAGAGCGTGGCGCGGATCCTGGCGTTGGTCTCCTGCAGGGTGCGGTCAAGCAGCTCGACACGCTCCCGCAGCTCTTCATGGGACTCCCTCAGCCGAGCCACCTCCCATAGCTCGCTCTATCAGGCGCGACTGGCAAATCCAGCGGTGGGCACGACCGACGAATCCGGTGGTGGCGGTGTCGGACGATAGTGGCGTCGGGCGGAACCGGCGGAAGCCTAGGCTGCGCGTCGAGAGTGACCGGCGGCGTGACCCTCTTCTTCCCCATCGCTGCTCGACCTCGGCTCCCGCTTTGGCCTCCAGGTCGGTGAGCACCTCACGCCGGCCGCTGTCCCTCACGGCGGTGTTCTCCCTGCTCTCCTCGTCCGCAGGCCTCTCCAAATGCCTCCTCGCCGCCTGCCGCGAGCGCCGCAAGCGGCAGGACACCTCTCCACCGTCTTTAAGTCTTCGTCGCCACCGTCAGGCCTGCTCGCGCCATGCCGTGCCAGATCCACCGACGCTTGCTCCACCACCGAAGCTGTCGAAGCTCGCGGCGGCCATGGATGGATGGACGACCGCCGGTGGCATCGCCGCTACCGCTCCCGCGCGAGATCTCGCGTGCTTGGGTCTCGCTGCTGACTACTCTGAGCTTGCCAGCTTGGCTCTCGGAAGAAATGCGAGAAAGAAGGAGCCGCCACTGCCGTGACGCGGTTCTATTTTTGTAAAATTCCAGTGGCACAGTTACGAATAGACGAATTGTAATGATATTTTTCTGAATAGCCAAATTTGCAATGGCATGGATCAAAGTAACCCTAAATTGAAAGCCATCCAGATTTTGCATTTTGCTGCGTTTACCAGCTGAACATGATAGCACCATATATTTAGGGGATGATAATCTAGCTACACGGTTACACCCTAGCTAGGTAGGTAAAATTCAACTAACATGTCCGATATATGAAAGCTAAATTGGCTATGCACATGAGCACATCCACTCTGTGGATGTAGAGGATGGGCTATTATAGTTTCATGAATAGTGATGCTATTGTCATTTGAAGATCAGTAATGCTATTGTCGTAGGGATGAGCATCCGTAATTAGTGCCCTAAAGATATAGGCTAACTCTCTTATAAAATATTATGCCTTAATATCGTATCAAGTTTGGATATTCTATGGCATTCTTTCGTGTTTAGCTACCACTATATTGATTTTGTAACCCGTTTTATTTTTTTAGATAATGGATTAAATAAAACCTGGCCTCTATATCCTGAAGGATGTACACAACCATAGTATTACATCATCAAGCACTTAGGCTTACAAACAGGTTCAAAAGCAAACGATGCCGTAGGAGGCGAATGGACGACAAAGACATCCAGAACAAGTCTCACAACAAAAGATTTTATCTAACACAATTCAATCTTCCTCTTCAATTCCACCTAGATTTTGAGTAGAATTCCATAATGATAACTTTCAATTTTAGGCACCCAATCTTTAAAGCTTTCTCATCACCTTCTTTAAGAAGCAAAGACCACTGGCGAGCCCGATGCGTTACCCTGAAAATAACCTGCAAGAGAGAGTTAATACTTGAGCCATTTAAGACTACATCATTACTAGCAAGCCAAAGTGACCAATAGATATTGAATATCGGTTTACCGCCCTATTGTTTTTTTATACTTTCTGTGCGCCAGGACCACACAAAAAGATAGTAATACTCACAGCATCTATACTACGTTCTTTATATATGCAGCACACCTTGAACCACTTAATTCCTACTCCGGTATATACGGAGTACATATAAATAATTGGTGTCAATGTGTCATGCACCAGCGCCTGAAATCACGGAGAATAGACATCGATGCTTCCTGACAAAACTTCACTCCATTTGTTCACTGAACCATACACATATAGACACCTAGTTGTATAAAAATATATCTCACGCGTTACTAATTTATGTGTATAAATACAAGGCATATATACAGCCCTGACGATCGAAGCACGTACACTACTCGATCCAGCACATCATCATCATATCGATGAATTTTCTGCCAATTGATCAAAGCGGAGCCGATAATCAGGGGCGGAAATGGCACCCCCTTATTGCCGTCGTCCTCGTCGTCTTGGCCTCCGCGGCCGCTTCACTACCTCTGTAAGCACCTCTGAGACACTTGGCAGATATATCTTGAGATTGTCAAAGTCGTCAGGGACGTCTTGTTGTCACCCGTATATACTGTCTATAACCGAAAGAATAATTAGCCATGAGAAAAATTAAAATCCAATCCCATCATACTAGGAATTAATAGCATATGCACGCGAGGATGAGAGCAAGTATAATAGTGATCTATAAGCTTACTATAAGCTTATGTGGAGGAAAGAGATAAACAAAAGAGAATGGTGTTGGCTCTCATGCAAGAGCTAACTTAACACAAGCTCCAAGACAAATAGATTAAATGTATGAGTGAGAGATAGAGATAGAAGAAGAAAATTATAGGTAACCTTATAGCTAATCTATTATATGTGTTGACTTTAGTATAGGTTAGGGGCGCGGGCGCCGCCTCCCGCCGGCTGCGCCGGCTTGGCTGCCCTCGGGCGTGCCGAGTGGCTGCTGCGTGGGGCCCGGCCGTCAGCCGCCCACGCCCTTAGGTGCGGCTGACGCGTGGGACCCACGGCGCTGGCCGGTGCGAGCCCGGGTGCGCCCGGTCCACCGTGGACCGTGAGGCTGCCGCGTGGGCCCCACTCCCGTGGACCCGGTCCGCGCGCCCCCTCCCCTCGGCTCACGCAATAAACCCTTTTTAAATTAAAATTTAAATGAAGAAATTCGCAAATATTCATTTAAAGAGCATATAAACTTCAAATAGCCATAACTTGGCCATTTGAACTCGGAATTGGACCGTTCAAGTCTCTAATTTTTCCTTAAGAAGTCAAGAACCCATTTTTGTGCTTTGTTTCTGCTTGTTATATGGAGTTTATTAGAGTAAAAGCCTTTTCTTTTCCGTTGGTCGTGTAGACGCTGCAGCTTCGGAAGATCCGCTCTTCGTGGAAGTTGAAGCCGACGTTTGGGAAAGCGAGCAAGGCAAGTCACATCATCCTTGAACATATTGAATCCCAGTTTATAAAATTATTTTGATTTAAATTATTGCATTACCGCTTTGTTTAAATTCCCGCGTTATCACTGTTTTATTTAGCCATGCCTATTTACCTTTGTTATGACCTTATTATTATTGTTATTGTTATTATTACCTTGTTCACCCTAGAATAAACAAAACACCAACTAGTGGACACTCTACTCATGGTACCACTAGTATGATTTTAGGTAGATGCTTCGCTGGTTAATTATGCAACATTAGGTGGTTTTACAACTCTAGACTTTGGGAATATTCATATCACCTGGACACTATGGAATGGTTGGATTATTGTGGAATTGGATTCACACCTCCCCCTCTATTCAAAACCCTCAAAATGGTTTTAGGCTGGGCTCGGGGTGCATGGTTTTGACAGTAGCACCTCGGCCATATAAGGACCGGTCATCGGGCCTCTGTTGCAAAGCACTACCGTACTTCCACATGTCTAGTGGGTAAGGCTTAGTTTGTGTGTCGCGTCCCAAAACGACTCTAAAATACATCCTCAAAATTATGCATAGAATAAGTAAAATCCATGTGAAAGCCTCCAACAATTAAAATGTGCAAAGTTAAAAGTCAAATAAGGTTTGGAGGATTTTTGTATATTTCCTAAAAGCCTAAAATGCGTAAATAAATTTTAGTGGAATTTTCAGAGCACAAATAATAATTATTAAGAAATAAACAAAGTTAAAAAGGTTTTATAAAAAGAAAAACCCTAAAAAGTCCTTTTTCCCCCCTTCCCCTCTTGGGCCGGCTCGGCCCACCTCCCTCCCTCTCTCTCCTCTTCCCCCCGCGGCCCAATCGGCCTCCTCCCCGCGCGCGTGCCGCTGACGGGCGGGCCCGCCCGCCACCCTCGCTGACGGGTGGGGCCCACCCGTCATCCCCTACCTCCCGCCGCTCCCGCCGCCTCGCCCGTGCCCTAGCGCCGCCGCCGCCGCGGATTCCGCCGCATCCCGCCGCCCCCGCGTGCAATAAAGTGAGGGGAATCATTCCCCGTGATTCCCTCTCCCTTTCCCCCCATTTTTCCCTCTCTCTCTCGCGTTCAAACGGGCGGATTTGCCCCCGCAAATCTCGCCGGCGCCATTGATGGAGCCCGAGAGCGCCGCGCCGGTTTCCTTCT
Source organism: Oryza sativa Japonica Group (assembly GCF_034140825.1). NCBI lineage: Eukaryota > Viridiplantae > Streptophyta > Magnoliopsida > Poales > Poaceae > Oryza > Oryza sativa. Next base: position 7,224,983 of record NC_089036.1, on the reverse strand, counting down.
CCCCCGGCCGCCCTCTCTCACTCCCAACACTATATAAACGCTCCCCGTGCCTCCCTCCACCGTTTCCGCCACTCGCCGCTCTCTCTGTCCGCCGGAATCGAGCTCGCGCCGTCGCTCTCTCTCTCCGCCGTCACCGCCGAGCTCCGGTCCGCCGCCGTCGTCGCCTCGGACCTTCTCCCGCCTCGGCGTCGCCTCCTTCGGCTCCGCCGCGTCCTCGCCGACCTCGTCCACCCCTCCGTTTCGCCCGCCGACCGCCGGAACGCCGCCGTCCCCGTCGACCCGTGCCGCGCCGCCGCCTTCTTCCGCTCCGGTCGCCGTTCCCGTCGTCGTCGTCGACCCGGGGTGAGCCGTGGACCGCCCATTTCGTTTCCCCCTTCCCTCCCCTCTCTCGGCCGCCGCTCCGCCGTGCCTATGGCCGCCGCCGGCGACCATAGGGGCGCGGGCGCGTCGCCTCCCGTCGGCTGTGCCGGCGAGGCCGCCTTCGGGCGCGCCCCGCGGCTGCCATGTGGGGCCCGGCCGTCAGCCGCCCGCGCCCTCGGGTGCGGCTGACGCGTGGGACCCACGGCGCCGGCCGGCGTAAGCCGCGTGCACCCGGTCCACCGTGGACCGAGAGGCTGCCGCGTGGGCCCCACTCCCGTGGAACCGGTCCGCGCGCTCCTCTCTCCCGGCTGACGCAATAAATATGTTTTTAAATTAAAATTTAAATGAAGAAATTCGTAAATATCCATTTAAAGAGCATATAAACTTCAAATGGCCATAACTTGGCCATTTGAACTCGGAATTGGACCGATCAAGTCTCTAATTTTTCCTTAAGAAGCCAAGAACCCATTTTTGTGCTTTGTTTCTGCTTGTTATATGGAGTTTAGTAGAGTAAAAGCCGTTTCTTTTCCGTTGTCGTGTAGACGCTGCAGCTTCGGAAGATCCGCTCTTCGTGGAGGTTGAAGCCGACGTTTGGGAAAGCGAGCAAGGCAAGTCACATCATCTTTGAACATATTGAATCCCAGTTTGTAAAATTATGTTGATTTAACTTATTGCATTATCGCTTTATTTAAATTCCCGCGTCATCACTGTTTTACTTAGCCATGCCTATTTACCTTTGTTATGACCTTATTATTATTGTTATTGTTATTATTTCCTTGTTCACCCTAGAATAAACAAAACCCCAACTAGTGGACACTCTACTCATGGTATCACTAGTATGATTTTAGGTAGATGCTTCGCTTTTAATTAGGTAACATTAGGCGGTTTTACAACTCTAGACTTTGGGAATATTCATATCACCTGGACACCATGGAATGGTTTGGTTATTGTGGAATTGGCTTCACACCGCTCCTTCTATTCAAAATCCCCAAAAATGGTTTTAGGCTGGGCTCGGGGTGCATGGTTTTGACAGTAGCACCTCGGCCATATAAGGACCGGTCTTCGGGCCTCTGTTGCAAAGCACTACCGTACTTCCACATGTCTAGTGGGTAAGGCTTAGTTTGTGGCTCAGTCTAGTCATAAACAAAAGTACACGGATGGAGATGGAAGAAGTCGGGGGTCGATGGACATCTCTAGGACAAATGAAGGCTACACGAGCTGCGGCCCGGTAGTTGAGATGTCATGGCACAGGGCCGGTGTCCTGCTGCTAGGGGCTCAGTCCTGCCTGCCTGTCCCGGGGGTTCCGGCCGTAGGTGGGATTGGGTCGGTACTCTTGTCTATGGCTAGGATGGGTTGGAAACTATGTCACGTCTTTCGTCTGTATACCGTGCTGGTATGTGGCACGTGGTTACACGTGAGGAAGATGTGTCTTGTGGGTAAAGATGTACACCTCTGATCAGAGTATAATCTATTCGAATAGCCGCGCCCTCGGTTATGGGCAAGCCGAGCAATGTACCCAAGTTAGTGTTTTAATTCTTAAAACCTGCTTAACAACTAAAATGTGGAATGGTTGGCCTGGGTTGGCTTGGGACGAGCTGGGACCCAGGGTCGGGTTGCCAGTTCGGTCTGAATCATCGTAGGCGTTGGGTTAAGGCAGGTTCGTGTGGGTTCACGGCCTTGATAAAAAAATATTGTATAGTACTAGAATCGTGTTTGCAAAATAGCCCTAAGCAACTAATGTCTTTAAATGCTGTCTACTGCAACCCTAACCCTTTATAGTATAACTCCTTTGTACTCCCTTGCATTTATTCTGCACTTGTGGGTGTGTCTTGTTGAGTACGGTGGTTGTACTCAGTCTTGCTCAATTTTTCCCAAACCCAGAAGAGGAGTTCCTGGAGGATGAAGGCTTTGGTGTCTAGCTCGTGCCTGCCGTCAAGTGCCTGTGGTCGTCGCCCTAGTCTTCCGCTGTTTCTCGTATGTCTTTGTGTGTGCTGGGCCTTCGCTGCCCATGTAATAAATTAACTATTTACGCTTCCGCTTGTTAAACTCTGAATTGTATCAACTTTTGGTGTACCTTGCCTCCTGGGACAAGGATTAATGCACGCACGTAAGGAACGCCCGTTGGGTTATTTCCGGTCGTGACAAGTTGGTATCAGAACCCCCTTGACCCTAGGACGAGCCGTAGATCCCAAGCCTTAGCAGTATTTTCGAAATAAAAATCCTCTGTTATTTGTGAAAACCCTCTAGTCTTTCTCTGTCTTGCTGCTTCATTTATCGCCAAAATCTGCCCTTTTTAAATGTTGCTTTTCTTTTTGTTTGTAGATGGCCGGCAACGTCACCCGTCGTGGTTTGGACATGACTGGTTTCGTCTTGGAGCTGCGAGGCATGTGCGTTGTCCTGGGGTATCCACATGGAGTGGACTACCAGGGCAGGCCGCTTCCGGAGCAGGAGGGTGACGATGCAGAGCCCCACGCTGCTTGGGAGGTCACTGCAGTGATCCTCGCTGGCTCTCCCGAGCGGACTTCGCTGGCCGTCACCGCGGGTGGAGATTCTTTCCCCGCCGCTTGCCAGAGCGCCGCTCTCCTCGCCATCGGCACTCTTCACCAGCACTACCCGGACGAGTTGCAGCACTCGCCCTACCGCTACCACCCTCGCCGCGGAGGAGCCCGCGACTACGCCACCTTCCGGGATGCTAGCTCGGAGGATGACGCGACCATCCTGCACCTGGCGCGCATGGTGGAGGCGTACGACGCGGCTCGTATCGACTTCCATCAGATGGTGCGCCGTGGGATGGCCGAGAACAACATGAAGATCCTGGAGCTGCGTCAAGAGAACCTGCAGCTCAAGAAGGACCTAGACGCGGTGGAGGCGCAGCTGCATCAGCTCAAGATCGCTCAGGGAGAGGTCTGCCGCCCCAAGCGTCGCCGCGTCTGCCGCAGCCAGAAGATCACCGCCCGCAAGAGCACCTCCAGGCCCGAGCTTGTTCGTCAGTCCCTGGCGTGGACTTGCTTCGTCGAGACCCCTCGTGCCAAGCCTGCGCCCGTGGTTCCCCAGGAGGGGGAAGCCTCCGGCGTTGGTAGCACGGAGGATGCGCTGTTGCTCACCTTCCGTCCTGGCCCGTCGCAGCGGTAGATGAGCAGTTAGTAGGCTTGCGCGTGTGTTCTTTCTCGTTTGTCTTCTTGTTGGAGTTGTGTGGGGCATGGTTATGCCGGTGTGTGGTATAACTGTGTCGGAGCCTGTCTTTATTTTATTTGCCTAAGCAACTTGAACTTTAATGAACCAATTTAATAGCAGTAATAAATTCAAGAATTATGGTAGTCGTGGATGGTTAGCTTTAATTGTCAGCTCTCTCTGTTTGCTGGTTCTGTGTGGGGTTTCCAGATGGTGACGACCAGGAGAAGTGCTGCCACCGGTGATGGCAACCAACCTGAAGGCAGCAACCACCACCACCAGGGCAGCCCACCTCCACCTCCTCCTCCGCCTCCACCACCACCACCAGACACCAACGCCATTCTCACCCAAATCCTCGCCCAGCAGGCCAACATGATGACTGCTTTCCTCCACCACCTCCAAAATCCGCCACAACATAATGCTCCACCACCACCTCCCCAACACTCTAAACTCGCCGAGTTCCTCCGCATCCGCCCACCTACCTTCTCTAGCTCCAACAACCCCGTGGATGCGTTGGATTGGTTGCATGCCGTGGGGAAAAAGCTAGACACTGTGCAGTGCAGCGATGAGGAGAAAGTTATCTTCGCCGCCCACCAGCTGCAGGGGCCCGCATCTCTATGGTGGGACCATTTCCAGGCTACGCAGCCAGAGGGGCAACCTATTACTTGGGCCCGTTTCACCGCCGCTTTCCGGAGAACCCATGTGCCCGCCGGAGTCGTGGCCCTTAAGAAAAGAGAATTCCGAGAGTTGAAGCAAGGCAACCGCTCCGTGACGGAGTATTTGCATGAGTTCAACAACCTGGCCCGTTACGCCCCGGAGGATGTGCGGGAAGATGAGGAGAAGCAAGAGAAGTTCTTGGCAGGAATGGACCCTGAGCTGTCCGTCCGTCTAGTCTCTGGGGACTATCCGGATTTCCAACGTCTGGTGGACAAGAGCATCCGCTTGGAAGCCAAGCACAAGGAACTGGAGTCGCACAAGCGCCGCTTGGCGAATTTCCGCAATCAACAGGGTGCTAACCAAAGGGTCCGCTACACCAATCCCTATCAGGGGGATCCTCCTCGCAGCAGCAACAACAGCAGCAGCAACCTCGCTCCGCGCCTCGACCTCAATTCGTGGTGCGCGTCCCACAGCCGCAGCAGCAGCAGAATCAACAAGGGACTCGTGCGCCCCGTCCTCCTACACCAACTGTGCAGCCTGGTCAAGGCCGCAAGGACGCTCAAGGTCCGCAGCGTCTGTGCTTCAACTGCTTCGAGCCCGGGCACTTTGCGGATAAATGCCCAAAGCCGAGGCGTCAGCAAGGCCAAGCGCCTCCCCGCTCCAACAACGGTGGGAAGGATGTCATTCGGGGTCGGGTGAACCACGTGACGGCCGAGGACGTGCTGACAACTCCAGACGTCATCGTTGGTACGTTCCTCATTCATTCCATCCCTGCCACCATTCTGTTCGACTCTGGAGCTTCCCACTCGTTTATATCTGTGCCATTCGTGGGGAGAAATCAGTTGGGGGTAGAAAGGCTTAGGAACCCTCTGCTCATCACCACCCCTGGAGGGGTTATGACAGCAAAGTATTATAGCCCTGCCGTCCCCATAGAAATTCAGGGGATTCCTTTTCCCTCGGATCTGATTCTGCTAGACACCAAGAACTTGGATGTGATCCTTGGGATGAATTGGTTGGCTCAATTCCAAGGAGTAGTGGATTGTGCGAGACGCACTGTCACTCTGTACCGAGGGCCGGAACAACCGGTTGTTTTCTTTGCACCCCCAACCTCTGTCAGTAGTTCAGAACTCCATCAGATAGGACTGTTAGAAATCCCCATCGTCAGAGAGTTCGGAGACGTGTTTCCGAAAGAACTACCCGGCATGCCGCCCAAACGAGAGATTGAGTTCCGGATAGATCTTGCTCCAGGAACCACTCCTCTGTACAAGCGACCCTACCGTATGGCAGCAAATGAACTGGCCGAAGTCAAGAAACAGTTGGAAGAGTTGAAAGAAAAGGGGTATATACGTCCGAGTACTTCCCCCTGGGGTGCTCCTGTGATTTTTGTGGAGAAGAAAGACAAGACGAAGAGGATGTGCGTTGACTACAGAGCTCTCAATGAAGTCACCATCAAAAACAAGTACCCTCTTCCCCGGATCGATGATCTGTTCGATCAGCTTAAAGGTGCCACTGTATTCTCCAAGATCGATCTTCGTTCCGGATATCACCAATTACGTATTCGTGATGAAGATATTCCGAAGACCGCATTCACCACGCGATACGGACTGTATGAATTCACGGTGATGTCATTCGGTTTAACCAATGCTCCTGCCTTCTTCATGAACTTAATGAACAAAGTGTTCATGGAATACTTGGATAAGTTTGTTGTGGTTTTCATTGATGACATTCTGATATACTCACAATCCGAGGAAGACCATCAGCACCATCTCCGTCTGGTATTGGGAAAGTTGCGGGAACATCAATTGTATGCCAAACTTAGCAAGTGTGAGTTCTGGTTGTCCGAAGTCAAATTCTTAGGGCACGTGATATCTGCTAAAGGAGTTGCTGTGGACCCCGAAACAGTGACCGCCGTCACTGATTGGAAGCAACCCAAGACAGTCACTCAAGTCCGCAGTTTCTTAGGTTTGGCAGGATACTGCCGGAGGTTCATCGAGAACTTCTCCAAAATCGCTCGACCCATGACACAGTTGTTGAAGAAAGAAGAGAAATTTGTGTGGAGCCCGCAATGCGAGAAGGCGTTCAAAACTCTCAAAGAAAAGCTGGTTGTCTCGCCAGTGTTAATCTTGCCGGATACTCGCAAGGATTTCATGGTGTATTGTGACGCTTCGCGCCAAGGATTGGGGTGCGTGCTCATGCAGGATGGTCATGTGGTGGCCTATGCCTCACGCCAGCTACGGCCTCATGAAGGCAACTACCCTACCCATGATTTGGAGTTAGCTGCGGTGGTTCATGCTCTAAAAATCTGGCGGCACTATCTCATTGGGAATCGCTGTGAAATATATACTGATCATAAGAGTTTGAAATACATCTTCACTCAGTCGGACCTGAATCTTCGGCAAAGGAGATGGTTAGAACTCATCAAGGATTATGATGTGGGAATTCACTGTCATCCTGGTAAGGCCAACGTGGTCGCCGACGCTCTAAGTCGAAAAAGCCATTGCAACACTCTTAACGTCCGTGGCATTCCACCCGAACTTAGTCAACAGATGGAAGCCCTGAACCTAAGCATAGTTGGTCGCGGATTCTTGGCTGCATTGGAAGCCAAGCCTACCTTACTCGATCAAATCCGCGAGGCTCAGAAGAACGATCCGGACATACATGGACTCCTCAAGAATATGAAACAGGGTAAAACCGCTGGTTTCACAGAGGATGAACACGGAACCCTATGGAACGGAAATCGAGTATGCGTTCCAGATAACAGAGAACTTAAACAGCTGATACTTCAGGAAGCCCACGAAAGTCCTTATTCCATCCACCCTGGCAGTACGAAGATGTACTTAGACTTGAAGGAGAAATACTGGTGGGTTAGTATGAAGCGGGAAATTGCAGAGTTCGTGGCCCTTTGTGATGTGTGCCAGCGTGTCAAGGCAGAGCACCAACGACCGGTCGGACTTCTCCAACCTCTCCAAGTACATGAATGGAAATGGGATGAAATTGGGATGGATTTCATCACCGGACTTCCAAAGACCCAAGGTGGATATGATTCTATATGGGTAGTGGTGGATCGATTAACCAAGGTAGCTCGATTCATTCCTGTGAAGACCACCTATGGAGGGAACAAACTAGCCGAGCTCTACTTCGCTAGGATCGTGAGTCTCCATGGCGTTCCCAAGAAAATCGTATCTGATAGGGGAAGCCAATTCACCTCTCACTTTTGGAAGAAGCTCCAAGAGGAGCTGGGTACCCGACTAAACTTCAGCACTGCATACCACCCGCAGACAGATGGGCAGACCGAGCGTCTAAATCAGATCCTAGAAGATATGCTTCGCGCATGTGTCCTGGATTTCGGGAAGACCTGGGATAAGAGTCTCCCCTATGCCGAGTTCTCCTACAATAACAGCTATCAAGCCAGCCTCAAATGGCACCTTATGAAGCGTTGTATGGGCGCAAATGCCGGACACCGCTTTTGTGGGATCAAGTTGGGGAAAGCCAAGTGTTCGGGACTGATATCTTGAGAGAAGCTGAAGCTAAAGTCAGAACCATTCGGGATAATCTAAAGGTGGCACAGTCCCGGCAGAAAAGTTATGCAGATAACCGTCGCCGTAACCTGGAATTCGCAGTGGACGATTTTGTGTATCTTCGGGTCACGCCATTGCGGGGTGTACACAGGTTTCAGACAAAAGGGAAGCTCGCACCTCGGTATGTGGGTCCTTTCCGTATCGTTGCCCGACGCGAAGAAGTCGCTTACCAATTGGAGTTGCCCGCCTCCTTGGGCAACGTGCATGATGTGTTCCATGTGTCGCAACTCAAGAAATGCCTTCGAGTGCCATCCGAGCAGGCCGACTCAGAGCAAATTGAAGTTCGCGAAGACTTGACCTACGTGGAGAGGCCAGTGAAAATCCTGGACACCATGGAGCGCAGGACCAGGAACCGGGTAATCCGTTTTAGCAAGGTCCAGTGGAGCAACCACGCCGAAGAAGAAGCTACCTGGGAGCGTGAAGACGAGCTGAAGGCAGCCCATCCTCATCTCTTCGCCAGTTCTTCCGAATCTCGGGGTCGAGATTCCGTTTAAGGGGGGTAGGTTTGTCGCGTCCCAAAACGACTCTAAAATACATCCTCAAAATTATGCATAGAATAAGTAAAATCCATGTGAAAGCCTCCAACAATTAAAATGTGCAAAGTTAAAAGTCAAATAAGGCTTGGAGGATTTTTGTATATTTCCTAAAAGCCTAAAATGCGTAAATAAATTTTAGTGGAATTTTCAGAGCACAAATAATAATTATTAAGAAATAAACAAAGTTAAAAAGGTTTTATAAAAAGAAAAACCCTAAAAAGTCCTTCTTCCCCCCCTTCCCCTCTTGGGCCGGCTCGGCCCACCTCCCTCCCTCTCTCTCCTCTTCCCCCCGCGGCCCAATCGGCCTCCTCCCCGCGCGCGGGCCGCTGACGGGCGGGCCCGCCCGCCACCCTCGCTGACGGGTAGGGCCCACCCGTCATCCCCTACCTCCCGCCGCTCCCGCCGCCTCGCCCGTGCCCTAGCGCCGCCGCCGCCGCGGATTCCGCCGCATCCCGCCGCCCCCGCGTGCAATAAAGTGAGGGGAATCATTCCCCGTGATTCCCTCTCCCTTTCCCCCCATTTTTCCCTCTCTCTCTCGCATTCAAACGGGCGGATTTGCCCCCGCAAATCTCGCCGGCGCCATTGATGGAGCCCGAGAGCGCCGCGCCGGTTTCCTTCTCCCCCGGCCGCCCTCTCTCACTCCCAACACTATATAAACGCTCCCCGTGCCTCCCTCCACCGTTTCCGCCACTCGCCGCTCTCTCTCTCCGCCGGAATCAAGCTCGCGCCGTCGCTCTCTCTCTCCGCCGTCACCGCCGAGCTCCGGTCCGCCGCCGTCGTCGCCTCGGACCTTCTCCCGCCTCGGCGTCGCCTCCTTCGGCTCCGCCGCGTCCTCGCCGACCTCGTCCACCCCTCCGTTTCGCCCGCCGACCGCCGGAACGCCGCCGTCCCCGTCGACCCGTGCCGCGCCGCCGCCTTCTTCCGCTCCGGTCGCCGTTCCCGTCGTCGTCGTCGACCCGGGGTGAGCCGTGGACCGCCCATTTCGTTTCCCCCTTCCCTCCCCTCTCTCGGCCGCCGCTCCGCCGTGCCTATGGCCGCCGCCGGCGACCATAGGGGCGCGGGCGCGTCGCCTCCCGTCGGCTGTGCCGGCGAGGCCGCCTTCGGGCGCGCCCCGCGGCTGCCATGTGGGGCCCGGCCGTCAGCCGCCCGCGCCCTCGGGTGCGGCTGACGCGTGGGACCCACGGCGCCGGCCGGCGTAAGCCGCGTGCACCCGGTCCACCGTGGACCGAGAGGCTGCCGCGTGGGCCCCACTCCCGTGGAACCGGTCCGCGCGCTCCTCTCTCCCGGCTGACGCAATAAATATGTTTTTAAATTAAAATTTAAATGAAGAAATTCGTAAATATCCATTTAAAGAGCATATAAACTTCAAATGGCCATAACTTGGCCATTTGAACTCGGAATTGGACCGTTCAAGTCTCTAATTTTTCCTTAAGAAGCCAAGAACCCATTTTTGTGCTTTGTTTCTGCTTGTTATATGGAGTTTAGTAGAGTAAAAGCCGTTTCTTTTCCGTTGTCGTGTAGACGCTGCAGCTTCGGAAGATCCGCTCTTCGTGGAGGTTGAAGCCGACGTTTGGGAAAGCGAGCAAGGCAAGTCACATCATCTTTGAACATATTGAATCCCAGTTTGTAAAATTATGTTGATTTAACTTATTGCATTATCGCTTTATTTAAATTCCCGCGTCATCACTGTTTTACTTAGCCATGCCTATTTACCTTTGTTATGACCTTATTATTATTGTTATTGTTATTATTTCCTTGTTCACCCTAGAATAAACAAAACCCCAACTAGTGGACACTCTACTCATGGTATCACTAGTATGATTTTAGGTAGATGCTTCGCTTTTAATTAGGTAACATTAGGCGGTTTTACAACTCTAGACTTTGGGAATATTCATATCACCTGGACACCATGGAATGGTTTGGTTATTGTGGAATTGGCTTCACACCGCTCCTTCTATTCAAAATCCCCAAAAATGGTTTTAGGCTGGGCTCGGGGTGCATGGTTTTGACAGTAGCACCTCGGCCATATAAGGACCGGTCTTCGGGCCTCTGTTGCAAAGCACTACCGTACTTCCACATGTCTAGTGGGTAAGGCTTAGTTTGTGGCTCAGTCTAGTCATAAACAAAAGTACACGGATGGAGATGGAAGAAGTCGGGGGTCGATGGACATCTCTAGGACAAATGAAGGCTACACGAGCTGCGGCCCGGTAGTCGAGATGTCATGGCACAGGGCCGGTGTCCTGCTGCTAGGGGCTCAGTCCTGCCTGCCTGTCCCGGGGGTTCCGGCCGTAGGTGGGATTGGGTCGGTACTCTTGTCTATGGCTAGGATGGGTTGGAAACTATGTCACGTCTTTCGTCTGTATACCGTGGTGGTATGTGGCACGTGGTTACACGTGAGGAAGATGTGTCTTGTGGGTAAAGATGTACACCTCTGATCAGAGTATAATCTATTCGAATAGCCGCGCCCTCGGTTATGGGCAAGCCGAGCAATGTACCCAAGTTAGTCTTTTAATTCTTAAAACCTGCTTAACAACTAAAATGTGGAATGGTTGGCCTGGGTTGGCTTGGGACGAGCTGGGACCCAGGGTCGGGTTGCCAGTTCGGTCTGAATCATCGTAGGCCTTGGGTTAAGGCAGGTTCGTGTGGGTTCACGGCCTTGATAAAAAAATATTGTATAGTACTAGAATCGTGTTTGCAAAATAGCCCTGAGCAACTAATGTCTTTAAATGCTGTCTACTGCAACCCTAACCCTTTATAGTATAACTCCTTTGTACTCCCTTGCATTTATTCTGCACTTGTGGGTGTGTCTTGTTGAGTACGGTGGTTGTACTCAGTCTTGCTCAATTTTTCCCAAACCCAGAAGAGGAGTTCCTGGAGGATGAAGGCTTTGGTGTCTAGCTCGTGCCTGCCGTCAAGTGCCTGTGGTCGTCGCCCTAGTCTTCCGCTGTTTCTCGTTTGTCTTTGTGTGTGCTGGGCCTTCGCTGCCCATGTAATAAATTAACTATTTACGCTTCCGCTTGTTAAACTCTGAATTGTATCAACTTTTGGTGTACCTTGCCTCCTGGGACAAGGATTAATGCACGCACGTAAGGTACGCCCGTTGGGTTATTTCCGGTCGTGACATTGTGGCTCAGTCTGGTTATAAACAAAAGTACACGGATGGAGATGGACGAAGTCGGGGGTCGATGGACATCTCTAGGACAAATGAAGGCTACACGAGCTGCGGCCCGGTAGTCGAGATGTCATGGCACAGGGCTGGTGTCCTGCTGCTAGGGGCTCAGTCCTGCCTACCTGTCCCGGAGGTCCCGGCCGTAGGTGGGGTTGGGTCGGTACTCTTGTCTGTGGCTAGGATGGGTTGGAAACTATGTCACGTCTTCCGTCCGTATACCGTGGTGGTATGTGGCACGTGGTTACACGTGAGGAAGATGTGTCTTGTGGGTAAAGATGTACACCTCTGATCAGAGTATAATCTATTCGAATAGCCGCGCCCTCGGTTATGGGCAAGCCGAGCAATGTACCCAAGTTAGTGTTTTAATTCTTAAAACCTGCATAACAACTAAAATGTGGAATGGTTGGCCTGGGTTGGCTTGGGACGAGCTGGGACCCAGGGTCGGGTTTCCAGTTCGGTCTGAATCATCGTAGGCCTTGGGTTAAGGCAGGTTCGTGTGGGTTCACGGCCTTATTTAATAATATTGTATAGCTCTAGGAGCGTATTTACAAAATAGCTTTCAGCAACTACGTGTCTTTTAATGCTGTTTACTGCAAACCCTAACCCTTTATATTATGACTCCCTTGTACTCCCTTGCATTTATTCTGCACTTGTGGGTGTGTCTTGTTGAGTATGGTGGTTGTACTCAGTCTTGCTCAATTTTTCCCAAACCCAGAAGAGGAGCCCCTGTATGATGAAGGCTTTGGTGTCTAGCTCGTGCCTGCCGTCAAGCGCCTGTGGTCGTCGCCCTAGTCTTCCGCTGTTTTCCGTTCGTCTTTGTGTGTGCTGGGCCTTCGCCGCCCATATAATAAATTATCTATTTACTCTTCCGCTTGTTAAACTCTGAACTGTATCAACTTTTGGTGTACCTTGCCTTCTGGGACAAGGAATAATGCACGCACGTAAGGAACGCCCGTTGGGTTATTTCCGGTCGTGACATTAGGGCACCCACAATGGTTATCTATAGGCTCTCTACAAGAGATCCATGTCAGCATATTTTCCTACTTGGAAGAGATTAAATGAAGAGAAAGAGAGCAAAGCTATCTACTAACCTGGAAATAGTCTATAGAGAAAAACGAGGTAATGGATTAGAGAGCTATAGATACCCATGTAGACATACCATTGAAGTGGTTTACTATTAATCTAGTCTATTGCTGAGATGTACATGTTTTATAGATAGCATCTTACTTTACCATTGCGGGTGCTCTAATAGTAGGAAGTGGGCTATATTATTATCCTTGCTCTGAGAATGTTTTTCAATCAACGTTTGACCATTCATTTTATTCAAAATTTTCCGTTAGCTGCGCCAGCATCCAGCGCAGACCGGAGAAGCCGACGGCGAGTATGAGCCTTGCTGGCGGCGAGGTATCCGGCGCCGTCCTCCTCACACAATTGTGTAGCGCAGCTGCCATCTGCGTGGCGGGATGGTTGGTGCCATTGCCGGCAGCCGGCCAGGTGGCGAGGTCGGGAACATGGAAGCAATGCTGCTCCATCGATTTATTCCTCAGATCAGCAGCATCGTCGCAGCAAATGCGTCGACAGATGAGCTGCAGGTTGATCAGTGATCAGCAAAAGCAGCAGGAGGAGGAGGACGTGGTGGTCGTCGATCGACGACAATCTTTGTTGTCGCTGCGGCCGCGAAGACGTGATATCGGCTGAACTGCTGATGATCAAGAACCTGCAGTGCCGGTTGGAGGAGACCATGCTCGGCATCATCCGTCACGACAACATCGTCGTCCTCCGGGGTTCCATCCAGAGTGACGACGACGACGGCACGGTCCAGCTCGTGTACGAGGACATGGAGAACGGCTGCTGCCTCCACGAATGGCTGCACGGCAACCGCCGATCCCAGCTGGAGGCCGGCGAGAGGCAGCGGCGGCGGCGGCTGAGATGGCGGGCGCGGCGGTCCATCGCCGTCGACGTGGCCAGAGCAATCTGCTACCTGCACCACGATTGCAAAAGCCCCATCATCCACCGCGACATCAAGCCGACCAACATTTTGCTCGACGGCAACCTCAAAGCCAAGATAGCTGGTTTCGGTCTTGCACGGATCAATGTTGCTGGGCTCAACCAACCGTTACTCAACGTAGAAATTCCTAGCGAGGCCTTTGGGTATACTGCTCCAGGTGAGGTGATCTTTAATGCACGATCAATTCCGATATTTTTTAAAAAAAAACAGAAATAGATTCTACTTTATCATAAACATAATTAAAGGCACCATGATTAAATCATTATTTAGGTCTGGTACAACTCAAAATCCAAGGTTTCTTATAGCTAAATATTCATAGCTACATAAATTTGTTGATTTAGTCCATGCATGATTACGTTGATAACATTAGATAAATCGTTTTATTTTTATTTTAGATAAAATTTGTAATTTTAAACCACTATAATTTACTATGGATTTGGGATTTGAAGTTGTGCTAAACATGACTTTACCATTTATTTGTAATTCACTACATATATATTGACATGTTTTTTTCCCTACAGAGTATGCAACCGCGCAGGTAAATGAGAAGGTGGACGTGTACAGCTTTGGTGTGGTGCTTCTGAGCTCGTCACGGGAAGATTGGGTAACGAGCCAGGCGTAAATAATGGGCACTTGGCTATGTGGGCGCAGAGAGGGTACGGTCGACATCTCAGCAAGGACGTCGTTGATAAGGAGATCGTCCCTGATATGGCACGATACTTGAAGGAGATGAAGGCCATGTTCAAGCTCGGTGTGGAGTGCACCGCTATGGACCCACGGGAGAGGCCGTCCATGCTGACGGTTCTTCGTCGCCTCACCAAGCTTGGTTCCGTATATGTCAGTTGTTTCAATTCATGTGATAATTAACTATAGTGGGGATGGCTTGTATGTAGTGCTTCCTTCAGTCATTAATATATAACATTTTTTTTCTATTTGTAAGTACTACTCACTTTGCCCAAAATATAAGAACCTATTATGATGAGATATTTTCTAGTAGATTTATAGTATTAGAAAATGTCTTATATTTATTCTATTTTTTTATATTATAGGATAGAGCGAGTATATGACTCCGCACTTCGTCTAGGTTAATTAAATAGCGCGACTCATAGCCCTACCCCGTTTGCCACTGTGCTAGCGTAATTATTTCACCATCAAGTACACAATGAAGAACGATCTCAAAATGGCCGGCGTATTAAGTTTTCAAGTCTATCTGTAATCTGTCGATGAACTTTCTCAATGCACGAGTCATGGAATGAGTACGGAGCGCCAGTCGGTCAATGACCGAATTGTTATACATTCTGTCATTATGATATTATTATATTTGTAAGAGCTCCAACGGTTAGCCTAATAAGTCAAAGCAAAAGTTAAAATTTAAAATTTTAAACTTGATTTTGAAGTTGGTTTTAAAATATTTTCAACGTAATTTCTTTTTAGCGTTAGGTTTTTAGTCGCTACGAACAAATATACAAAAGTTTTATCTATAAATTAATTTGTATTCTCTAATAAGTCGTTTTAGCTTATAAGGGAGTATGTGCCACCGGTGAGGCTCTAATATTGTAGTCTTAGTCTTTAGACCTATCTTCTATCTTTGTCGGCTCTAGCTAGTTTCTGCTTGTTCTTTACATTTACGTTTCTTTGGGAAGTTTCATTCATGGATACACCAATATATGCTTGGGTATTATCGATCTACCTAACGAACAAATCAAGGTTTGCAATCTCGAAGTTTGGTTTTTTTCGCGTGGGGGTGGGGGGGGGAAGAAATTTCTTAGCCGAAATTATTTGAAAATTTGACGAATGTTGAATGATTTTGAAGGAACTTTAACCAAATTCGAAAAAAAAATGGATAACAACCGAAAATTTTAGACGAGATTTGTGCTTGCCGTTGATCGGTGGAGGGCGAAATTTCGTTTCGAAATTGCAAATCACTGGAACAAACACTTGGTTCTTGTTCGTCGGAGTATAACCCTCTGGACGTGCTTTCTAGTCTGTTGTGTCAGTATCAGATTGCAAATCGTAAAATGATATCATTGAAGAGCATCAGCCAGAAGATCAATACAAACTGATCAATTATTTAAGTGGAAATATCTGTCAAGCTGTACTGTCCTTGCGTAGTTGTGTATTATCGAAGACCTTGACCAATATAGCCCCTAAACACACGGTAAAGACTAGACACCAAGCTTCAAGTCTGCAGTAGCGTACTGCATACGTACACTGATTAATTAGTGATCATCAACTGAGAGATTCTCACTCACTCTCCAAGTCACAGCCTCACTGAGTACTCATTAAACAAGCAATCACCACTCGTAAAGGCTAACGAAAAATGTCCAATAATAATACTAGTAATATTTTATTACTACTGCTCCTCTTCTTCTTGGGGTCCGGTGCTGAGCTCGATGACGGCGGCGAGCTCCAAACACTTCTAACCATCAAGAGAGATTGGGGTAGCCCTGCTGCACTCAGCTCATGGAAGTGAGAAACTCCAGTTCTTTCAGTCACTGTAATTGGGCAGGAATTGGTTGTAGAAATGGCCAGGTTACATCCCTCTCCTTCCACAACTTCCAAATAGCCAATCTAATCCCAGCTTCTATTTGTAGCCTCAAGAACCTGAAGTACTTAGACCTCTCTTTCAACAATCTCACCGGTGAGTTCCCTACGGCGCTCTACAGTTGCTCAGCTTTGCAGTTCCTTGACCTGTCCAACAATGAGTTCACTGGCAAACTTCCGGAACATGTTGACAAGCTGTCCTTGGGGATGCAGCACCTCAACCTGTCAAGAAATTCTTTCATCGGCGACCTGCCATCGGCTATTGGTCGGTTTTCCAAGCTCAAGTCGCTGGTGCTTGACAGTAACAATTTCAATGGGACCTATCAGGGTGCTGCCATTGGAGGTCTCGTGGAGCTTGAGATGCTAACATTGGCATATAATCCGTTCAAGGCTAGTCTAATTCCAAACGAGTTTGGCAAGCTGACTAAGCTGACATATCTGTGGCTATCATGGATGAACCTGATTGGTAACATCCCTAATGTTCTGTCAGCATTGACAGAGCTCGAGCTATTGGACATATCAATAAATAAGTTGGAAGGAAAAAATCCCAAAGTGGATATGGAAGCTTCAGAAGCTCGAGATGTTGTTCCTCTCCGGAAACAATTTCATTGGTGAGATTGGTTCTGACATCTCAGCTCTCAAATTGCAGGAGCTTGATTTGTCCATCAACAAGCTCACCGGATCAATACCAGAAGATATTGTGAACTTGAAGAACTTGAAAATTCTATACTTGTACTACAACAACCTCGTTGGACAAATCCCAAGTGGTGTTGGAATGCTGCCGAATCTTACCGACCTTCGGCTATTCACGTGCCATGGAGTGTTTCCGGTGAGCCTCGGGGACTGCGACACCATCCACATTATCAAGGCATCCAACAACCACTTTGTTGGGGACTTCCCAGAGAAAATATGGTCGTGTGCGATGCTTACCATAGTTATGATTGGAGGAAACAACTTCACCGGTACTCTGCCAAGTTAGATATCATCCAACATCTCGTAGATTTAGATAGGAAACAATAGGTTCTCTGGTGCAATTCCAACATCTTCTGCAACTGGACTCCATAGATTTTTAGCGAAAAATAATTTGTTCTCTGGCATGCTACCTCCAGACATGTCCAAGCTCGCCAACCTTGTCAGGCTGGATCTTTCTAGGAACCAACTATCTGGATTGATTCCAACATATTGTTAAACACAAAACCACCTGAGTATTTTATATGTTACTCTGTATTTTGCATGTTAGTTCAAGGCCAGAGAGGCAGAGATGCACACACACATTCATATCAAGCTCCATCTACTTTATTCGTCGTAGCCTTGTAGGAGCTATGGTGTGTGGGCAATGGTATTGAGTGGCTAATGTGCATCGTGGCCTACGTCTATGTTTTTTTTCTTTTAAGAATAAAGGTAATAAAGACCTAGCTTTTTATTGAAAGCCATCTAGATTTTGCTGGGGTTACCTGCTTAACATGATCACATGTTTAGGGGATGATAATCTGACTACTCGCTTACACCCTAAACAGGTATGCAAAACTCAAATAACATGTTCCATATATGAAAGCAAAATTGGCTGTGTACAACTGTACAACCGCTCTATGGATGTAGAGTCTGGTTTCAATCCATCTCATCATAAAAAAAAATGAAAGCTAATTAAGAGGTAGAAACAACAGAGCTAGCTATAAGCAGGAGTGCAGGAGCCTCCCCTGTGAGGTATGTACTGGAGTACCTAGCAAAAAGAACACCTACCAGAACTACTTTGATAAATGCAAACAGTGATGCTATTGTCGTTTGAACATGACTGATAAGTGTCTCTAGGACAGGGTTTTCAATTTTGATTTCGGCTAAAATTTCGGCCATTTTTATAGAACCGAAATTTAGGTTTTATTGGCTGAAATTTTCTAAAATTTTGATTAAATTCACAAAAAAATTGAGAAAACCCGAAAATATCGACCGAGATATTGACTTGCCGAGAGGGTTTTCGAAAGAGAGAATCCATTATATGCCACTGACTTTATCACAGGTCTATGATATACCATTGATTTTGTTACGTTTTACAATATATCATCGACTTTTGCTTAACTTCTACGATTTACCATCGCCATCGACTTTTGCTTAACTTTTATGTTCACTGAGTTAGTCTCCGTTAGTACTGTACAAATTTATCGAAATGACCAAAATACCCCTGGGACAGAAACTTTCAAAAATTTTGAAATATCGGATTTTAAGTTTTTGCCAAATTTTGGATATTTACAATCTTATGTTTATAATATGATATTTTAGAATTTTTATTCAAATTTCGGAAGTTTTTTTCTAGGAGTATTTTGGTCATTTGGGCAAAATTGTACGGTGCTAATGGAGGATAACCGGACGGCGATGGTAAATCGTAGAATTTAAGCAAAAATCGGTGGCATATTGTAGAATGTGATAAAGTCAGTGGCAACTCATAGATCTGTAATAAACTCAGTGGCATATAATAGATTCTCTCTTTCCGAAATTACCAGAATTTCGGAAATTTTGAAACTAAAATTACAATCCCTGCTCCAGGGCTGCATTGTTCATAAGGATGTAGTACGTCGTAGCATCTTCCACTGCAAGAGTAAAGACATGATTCGAAAGACAACAATTAGCGACGTGTCCATTTTGCAGCTTTATCGGTCTATAAAATTATTAAGGGTGAGTAATGCTGTGAAAATCAAAATTTTATAGTATAAATGTATGGACGGATTAACTGGTATGAACACGTCCTCGGCCCCAAGGCCCAACAGCCCAAGGCTAACATTCTGTCTTGGCCCATTACGCCTACTTTCCATTGCTGTCAAGATATTCTTATGGAACTTGTCGAGAAAACAGAAAGAAATCAGTCCAGCAAACGCAACAGGCAGCATTATATATCAGCCTTGCTAATAATAAACGGCATCAATTGTCTCTAATTACAGAAATACCGGCTCGGGTTACAATTATCTATTTATAGCCAGCATCAATTACGATAATTAACATTATCTAAAAAAATTGCGATAATTAACACTATTCACGAGGCCTCTATATAAATAGATCATCTACTCGTCCAGTACGAGAGCCTGCAGATTATATTCTTCTCTAAAAGATCATCGAGCCCTGCAAAAATCAGACCACAAATAATGGAGATGAAGAACGTCGATTCTCGGTTGCTGTTTCTGCTGCTGCTGATCATCGGATGCGCTGCTGTTCCTGCAGTGCAATGTAAGGGCAATCCTAATTAGAAATTATCGACTCTGGGCTACGGCGGGAGCCAAACGCCTAGTGCAGATATTGCCTTAGTGTCTATTCGATCTTTGTAAATATTACCTTTTCTCCTTACATGTAAATATTGCTCCCTGCTTTATTCAATGAATGGCAAGCATTGCCGTCGTTCAAAAAAAAAACTATATACTCAGCGGGTGTGGTTGGTTCAACATAAACTCTCATCCAATCACCTCTCTTATCTCTCCTTTTTTTTTATCTATTGTTTTCATTCTTGATTTATGTGTAGAGGTAGTTTCTTACTAATGATTTCTTCATCTTTTTTCATCTCTCCTCATTAACTTTTTAGATACCTCGGTTTTTGTTTTACATGAAAATGCATTTAACACTATAAAAATTAGATGAGATGGAACGTTGAGTGCCCTTAGTTTATCTCCACATATATTGTTAATTGACTTTGTTTCTTTTGGTGGAGGTGAACTTAATGATTCGAAAAGGATCTCTTAGCATGAACACCTAATAAATCTTATGCAAAATAGGGTAGAACAAAGGGTGGATTATTGACCAGAATTGTTGATGCCATTAATTGTTCGTGGTTCAAAAGCCTCTGTTGATGTAGGTGTTAGTGTAGTGCAGATTCACCTGCAGCAGAAAACTCAACGCCAAAATGGATTAGCACTGGTGCATGTGGACCTTAATTAAGATCGATGGCGTATGTATATGGTTTTGGGGGTGGCTTAAATCAAAGTCCAAACATCTTTTTAATTAGTCTCGAGAATACTGATCAATATATATACAGAAAATTCCTTAGGTTCCTCGGAGTTTTCAATTAAATTTTTCCCCTAAATTTTGTTTCGTTCCTTACGTGTCTGAGTTCTTGATTATTTTGGATTCCAATTTCCAATCCGTGCATTCTAAACCCTTGAAGCCCAGACACCTTAAAGCACCATATGACCGTCCTATATACATCTAGCTAGTCGACTGCGAGTTAACCGTTAGACTCTTTTAGAAATAATAATTAGCATACTTCCTCTGTTTTATATTATAAGACTTTCTAGCATTGTCTACATTCATATAGATGTTTGCTATAAAAGTCTTATAACCTGATGAAACGGAGGGAGTAGCTTCAAGGTGAAAAAGATTCGTTTATGAAAAGAAAAAAACAAATGGAGCAGACCAAAAATTTAATATTTGTAAATATTTTTAAATGTTTCCACTGAAATTTAAACCCAACTGAAAAAAACTTTGCCTTTTCAGTTTCTTGGTGAATCTTTTGTATGTGTTTCATCAAATTCGTAAAAAAAAACTATTTTCTATATTTGGGGTCATAATTATGTCCAGTTTGATTTTATCACAATTCTTTTTAGATTATGTTTACAAAGTAGAAAGCATAAGTACGTATGACATATAAGTCATTTTGAAAAAATCTAACAGTCAACTAATAGAATAGATATAAAGGAGATAAAAAAAACGCAAGGACATGTAAAGATAAGATAAAATTCATGAATATAGAAGGGATTCTTTGAGCAATTTGTTTCTATATTCTTTGTGCAAGTTCCATTTAACCATCATTTTCACCATAGCATACATATGTGTCTGTGCTAATGATTTAATTATTGTTTTGACGTTGTAATTAATTAATTAATATTTAATAGGCCGGAGCAATGGTGACATGTTGGGAGAGAAGATCAACATACCACCTGGGCCGCTATGTGCAAAGCGACCAGACCTCTGCAAGAACTGCTGGTGTTGTGAGGTCAGCGACGGGCAATGCTACCAGAGTCTCGAGGCCTGCCAGGTCAACTGCCCATTACCATCGCCACCGGCCATTTGATCAGATCTCGATCGATGCATCATATCGTTTGTGTGATAATAAGCTGATCAATCAACCAATAAAGAAGGCATTAATTAAGTATCGTACTCTGTTCGTTTTGGAAATAAAATGCTGATGCCATCAATGGATGCATCATGCATGCATGAATTAATGTTCTGGAAAATATGTGATAATCACATGTCGTGAAAACTTGAAAACAACCTTGGATAAAATAAAAGGACACCTGATATTTATCCACGTTATTTAGAGTAAAAATTTTACTTGCGGATTTAATCATGAGTAAAAATTTTACTATTGATGACGTGGATAAATCTCATACGTTCATTTTTAAATCCAACGGTAGCTTTCAGGTTTGTACGTGATATATTTTCCTTCTTAATAACGTTTATAGTGCCAGATATGGGACAATTGATCTTTTGTCCATATTTTAAAGTCTAACTATAACTATACACATTTGACCCTACATTTTTAACTTTGCTTATTTGATCTTATTTTTTTTAAATCGAAGTTGTTATTTGGCCCTATTGTATAGGAATAGATTTAGAAGAAAATAAAAAATGAATTTAGAGAGGGAAGAAGACTTAACTGCCCCCTGTGATTTACCAAAGCACATACGCGCGGCTAGAGTTACATGGGCGCGGAGGAGACCAATCTCATGAGCACAGAGCCAATCTCGGTCAGCAACCAAATTGTTACACATTCTGATATGCAATACTTATATTATTATAGTCTTTAGACTTATCTTTGTCGGCTTTAGTTTCTGCTTGTTCCTTGGATTTACATTCTTCGGAAGTTTCAATAACGGATCCACCAATATCTGATTTAGACAGATTATTGTGTGCTTTGGTGAAGAATTAGTACTTAACTGGCCCCCGCGTCATCCTCCCTTACGGGCGATACGGGAGGCAGAAACCACCGCCATCGTCCGCTCCCCCTCTTTCCTCCTCCGCCTCGCCGCCGCCCGAGCGGCCGCAAGGACGGCGGCGGCAGGGCTTCGTTTCTCTCACTCGCCAACGGTGGGGGACCGTGCGGGATGGTGAAGGCCGCCCAGATCCGGGCCGTCGCAGTCGGATCTTGCAGGGACACAGCCGGCGGCAGGGTAGTGTGATGAGGCGGCGGCGGTTGGCAGTGGTGGCGGTGGAGTATGAAGGTGGTGGCGATGAAGGAGAAGAGAGGGGATCCGTCGGCGGCGGGGATGAAGATGGCGGCGAGGATGGCGACAGCGGGCAGGACTCGGTCACGCCGAAAGCGGATCCGGCCCCCTGAGGACGGATCTGGTGCAGGGCGAGGTTGCAGCGGTAGCGGCGCGGCGGAGCTGCGGCGACGGTGTCGGTCGCAACGGCGCAGACTTCGTGGTGACGGTGACGGTGGCAACGGCGTGGAGCTTGTGGCGATGGTGGCGGCAGCGGTTGGACGGCGGCGACAGCACGGTGGCTGGTCGACGGAAACGGCGGCTGCCGGCGGCTGTGGCAACGGGGTGCACTCACGGTGGTGATAGCGGCGCGGAGCTCGTGGCGACGGTCGCGGCTGGACGGCGGCGAGGGGGCTACGGCTAGTCGGCGGCGAGGTGTCCGTTGGCAGCAGCGGCTGCGGTGGTGGTGACCGTATCTACGGTTGGAGGAGGCATGGCAGTCTCGGACAGCTAACCGGGGGTGTGGCAGACGGCCGCACCTGGCCGGCGTGGTAGCGATTGGAGGGGTCGGAGGCCAGCTTGGTGCAGAGAGGCGCAGCCGATGGCAGTGGAGGCCAGTAAGGCGCAAGAGGCGTGGCCGGCGGCGAGGAGGCCCGCTTGGAGCGAGAGGCGTTACCGATGGCGGGAGGCCGAACTGGCGCGAGAGGCGCGTCCGGTGGTGGAGGCCGGCGCAGCACGATGAGGTGCGGCCGGCAGTAAAGGAGGCAACCACGGTGCGATATGGAGCTGCCGGGGGTGTGGCGCGGTCTTGGGTACACGAAGGCTGGCTGGAGGGGGCACCGGTGCAGTGGTCCCACATGTCAGCAGAGGTTGAGTGGTGGTAAAGCATTGGTGCGACAACCATGGACTTGCAGGTGATGAGCGGCGGGTGAAAACCCAGCCCGGCCTTTGCCGGACCGACAACAATGGTTCATTCCCCCTCCTAAGGGCGTTGTCGTGCCGTCTCATCCCTTAAGGGTGTTTGCCGGGCGAAAGCCCAGTCTTGACTCTTTTGAGTCCTTGACGGACGGCGGCAGTGGTTTTCCATCGCTTCTCTCCTTGGAGACATCGTTTAGGCATCTCCTTGTCGAAACCACTCGAACGATTGGTGCAAGCACACTCTAGATAGAGTTAGGCTTTGTGTTGGTTGTAAGGGCGTTTTTGGGCATTTTCGTCTGTGTTCCTTTGTTGGCCTAGCGGCGGTCGGTCACGCTTAGCGGCAACCGGTTCGGTGCTAGTCTTCTCTCGGACCTGTGTGTTGGTGGTGGTATATTTTTTCTCTTTTTCCTGGTTACGACCTTCTAGGAATGTAATCTTGTAATTTTTTTTTCTGCTTTATCAATAGAACTTCGCATCGTCTCGTGCGAGTCGCTCAAAAAAATATCTACTTTAGAGAATCAGGTTCTTAGGCCCTGTTTAGTTTGCGAGACGAAAAGTTTTGGTGTGTCACATCGGATATACGGGAACACATTTGAAGTAATAAACGTAGACTAATTACAAAACATATTACAGATTCCGCTTGTAAACTGCATGACGAAATTATTAAGCCTAATTAATTCACCATTAGCAAATGTTTATTGTAGCATCACATTGTCAAATCATGGAGCAATGAGGCTTAAAAGATTCGTCTCGCAATTTATACGCAATCTATGTAATTAGTTTTTTATCTATATTTAATAATCCATGTATGCGTCCAAACATTCAATGTGATAGAGTGAAAAGTTTTTGTTTGGGAACTAAACAGGGCCTTATTCATCTGAAAGCCTGAAACTTATGTCATTATCAGATTGCAAATCATAAAATGGTACTCACACCGTCCCAAAATATAAGCATTTTTGACCTTAAAACAATCTTTGAGACGCTACTCTGACCAATAATATCTATAAAATTAAGTCGTTTTAAATAAAAAGATATATATATTATGATATTTTGTTTAATGATAAATCTAGTAGCATCAATTTAAAATGATCTTTTTTATTTTTTTCACTATTAATGGTCAAAATTAAAATTGTTTGACTTAGCATTATTTTAAAAATGCTTATATTTTAGGATGAAGGGAGTAGTATTCTTGAATACCATTATCAAATATCAATTATTTATGTGGAAAAATATGTCGAGCTCAAACTGTCCTTTTGCATTATCGATGACCTTGACCAACATAGCCCCAGCACACACGGTAAAGACTAGAGACGGCCAGCTGCAAGTCTGCACTAGCGTACTGCATACGTACTGAAATTGGTAGCTTCTCACTCTCCAAGTCAGTCTCACAAGTCCACATTAAACAAGCATCACCACTCGTAACTAGTAACAAAAAATGACCAATAGTACCGATAATCTTTTGTTACTACTGCTCCTCTTCTTCTCCGGCTCCAGTGCGGAGCTTGATGACGGCGGCGAGCTCCAAACGCTTCTGACCATCAAGCGGCATTGGGGTAGACCTGCTGCATTCAGCTCATGGGAGGTGAGAAGTTCTAATTCTTTTGGTTACTGTGATTGGGTAGGAGTTGCTTGTACAGATGGCCAGGTTACGTCCCTCTCCTTCCAGAGCTTCCAAATAGCCAATCCAATCCCAGCTTCTATTTGTAGCCTTAAGAACCTGAAGTACTTAGACCTCTCTTACAACAACCTCACCGGTGATTTCCCCACAGTGCTCTACAATTGCTCAGCTTTGCAATTCCTTGACCTGTCAAACAATGAATTGACCGGAAGCCTTCCTAGCAACATCGACAAGTTGTCCTTGGGGATGCAGCACCTCAACTTGTCAAGCAATTATTTTATTGGTGATGTTCCCTCGGCTATTGCCAGGTTCTTGAAGCTCAAGTCACTGGTCCTTGACACTAACAGCTTTAATGGGAGCTATCCAGGTGCTTCCATTGGAGGCCTTGTGGAGCTTGAGATACTGACGTTGGCATCCAACCCGTTCATGCCGGGTCCAATTCCGAATGAGTTTAGCAAGCTTACAAAGCTGACATATCTGTGGTTATCCTGGATGAATCTGACTGGTGACATCCCTGATGCTCTGTCAGCATTGAAGGAGCTCATACTATTGGATTTGTCAAAGAATAAGATGCAAGGAAAGATCCCGAAGTGGATATGGAAGCTTCAGAAGCTCGAGATGTTGTACCTCTTTGCAAGCAATTTCAGTGGCGAGATTGGTCCTTACATCTCAACACTCAATATGCAGGAGCTTGATCTATCCATGAACAAGCTCACCGGATCAATACCAGAGGACATTGCAAACTTGAAGAACTTGAGACTGCTATACTTGTACTACAACAACCTCACTGGATCCATTCCAAAAGGTGTCAGTATGCTTCCAAACCTTACCGACATTCGGCTCTTCAATAATAAGCTCTCCGGGCCCTTACCCCCTGAGCTTGGGAAATATTCAGAATTGGGAAATTTTGAGGTGTCCAACAACAACCTGTCTGGTGAGTTGCCTGATACGCTCTGCTTCAACAAAAAGCTCTACGACCTTGTGGTGTTCAACAATAGCTTCTCCGGCGTGTTCCCAATGAACCTTGGGGACTGCGACACCATCAACAACATCATGGCATACAACAACCACTTTGTCGGGGACTTCCCTGAGAATATATGGTCATTCGCAAAGCTCATCAACATCATGATTTACAACAACAACTTCACCGGCAATCTACCGAGTGAGATATCATTCAACATCACTAGAATTGAGATAGGGAACAATATGTTCTCCGGTGCCCTCCCATCCGCCGCCATCGCCCTGAAGAACTTCATGGCGGAGAACAACCAGTTCTCTGGAGCACTACCAGATGACATGTCAAGGTTCGCTAATCTCACCGAGCTGGACCTTGCTGGGAATAGGTTGTCCGGCTTGATTCCACCATCTATGCAATCTTTGACAAAGCTGACCTCCCTCAACCTTAGCAGCAACCAGATTTCCGGAGAGATCCCTGCAGTACTTGGGTTAATGGATCTAAACATTCTTGACCTTTCGAACAACAAGCTCACTGGTCACATACCTCAGGAATTCAATGATCTACATGTCAACTTTCTCAACCTCTCATCCAACCAGCTCTCCGGTGAGGTCCCAGCAGCATTGCAAACGCTAGCATACGAGGACAGCTTCTTGGATAACCCTAGTCTCTGTTGTCAATCAGAATCCGGCATGCACATCAGGACATGTCCCTGGAGTCAAAGCATGAGCCATGATCACCTTGCACTGAGCATAAGAGCCATATTGGTCATTCTTCCTTGCATTACTCTTGCTAGTGTCGCCATCACCGGATGGCTTCTCCTCCTCAGGCGCAAGAAAGGTCCACAAGATGTCACGTCGTGGAAGATGACACAATTCAGAACGATAGATTTCACCGAGCATGACATCGTCAGCAATATCAGCGAGTGCAATGTGATTGGTAGGGGTGGCTCAGGGAAAGTGTACCGTATCCACCTTGGCGGCGACATCAAGGCGGGACGACATGGCGGTGGCTGTACCCCAAGGACGGTGGCCGTGAAGAGGATCGGCAACACCAGCAAGCTGGACACGAACCTCGACAAGGAGTTTGAGTCGGAGGTGAGGACGTTGGGTGACCTCCGGCATAGCAACATCGTCGACCTGCTCTGCTGCATCTCTAGCCAGGAGACGAAGCTGCTCGTCTACGAGCACATGGAGAACGGGAGCCTGGATCAATGGCTGCAACGCTACAAGCGAGCCGGCAAAAGCGGGCCGTTGGACTGGCCGACAAGGGTGGCCATCGCCATTGATGTTGCTAGAGGCCTCAGCTACATGCATGAGGATTTTGTGCAGCCGGTCATCCACCGCGATGTCAAGTGTAGCAACATTCTTCTCGACCGCGAGTTCAGGGCCAAGATCGCTGATTTTGGGCTTGCTCGTATCCTTGCCAAGTCTGGTGAGTCGGAATCGGCCTCCGCCGTCTGTGGCACCTTTGGCTACATTGCTCCAGGTATCTACTATATTTATATAACTTTTATCATGCTCTCTACTGTAGTAGAAATGATTTCAACTTATATGTATTTTAAGCGAAGTCTTCATATCTTTATCACCTTAATTAATTATTGGAAGTAGAAGCGATAGGGTATAGTTGACCAATTTCGGCTAAAAAATTCCTACTACTATTTCTATTTGTATTAGAACACTTCCAGCAAAGGGTTTATTAAAGTACTCATTTATTTTTGTCGCAATCTACACTAGAGGGCACATAGACAATATCATAATGTTCCATTATAATCTGTCTGAATTTGAGGTGTGCATACATTTGGTGTATTAATTTGCTTATTGCAGAGTACGCATACAGGTCAAAGGTAAGCGTTAAGGTGGACGTATACAGCTTCGGTGTGGTGCTGCTAGAGCTGGCCACCGGCCGAGGGCCGCAAGATGGTGGCACGGAGTCTGGCAGCTGCTTGGCCAAATGGGCATCGAAGCGGTACAACAATGGTGGCCCGGTCGCCGACTTGGTCGACGGCGAGATTCAGGATCCTTCCTACCTGGATGACATGGTGGCCGTGTTCGAGCTCGGCGTGGTTTGCACCAGTGAGGAGCCGGCGTCGAGGCCTCCGATGAGTGATGTTCTCCACCGGCTCATGCAGTTTGATCATAGCGGAACACATAGCGATGGCGTAGTAGCTAAAGGCGTGTTTGACATCGATGATTCTTCGGATTGTATTGTTTAATTTGGATATTGAGATGATCAACCATGGGTCAAACAGTCCCAGTACGAGTGAATTGTCCGTTCTTCTCAACAAACCAAAGATTTTAAGATGAACTGACTACTCTGTGTGCAATTCAACAAGATGCATGGTTGTGCAAACAGTTGGATTAGCTTGAGTCATCGTTAGATTCATACTATGACCAGTAGAGGACACCGTCAAAGTGTTTTCGTATAGGATATTAATCCTGCCTAGGTCTGGCCTTCCACTTTCACTCAACTCCGAATCCTCTACAAATAGAGCTGCAAATAGAGGAAGAATTAATGATCAGGTGTTGTGGAAGCTCATAGACTAAAGTTGCTTTCTCTGTGTCTACAGCAAGGTGAGAGATCAAGCCTGCGCAAGCTAGCTAATATGGAAGATAAGCGCACTGTCAAATGTCAAATTCTTCATCTGGTTGGGGAAAAAATGCCTCATAGCCGATAATCTCCTCAAAAGAAATTGGCCACATCAACGGAGTTGCCATCTATGTGCTTCAGCTCACAAAGATTGAAGCATTTGTTCGTCTCTTGCGTTTTTATATATATATATATATATATATATATATATATATACCAACAGAATTTGGAGTGTTGAAAGCCTGGGTGGGTATATCCCTTTTCAACTTACACGACATGGGTGAGTGGTGGTGGCGGTGCTTTTCGGATGAACTACAGGAAATCCTTCAACACGTTCTTCATGTTGGTCTGCTGGTCGATTTAGAAAGGAGAGAAATGCCAGCGTGTTTGAGGGGTACCGTCTTGCACGCTTGGGCAGTCATTTGGTGAAACGGTTTTGCTATGTCCCTTTGTGTTAGATTTTTGGGCTCCTGTCTTAGATGAAAAAAAAAATCCTTAGCAGTTACACTTATACACTTAGTTATAGCGCACTTACACTCTGTTACAATGTACTTACATTTTTTAGCTACAGTGCATCTAAATTAGATTTTTTTTTTCAACAGTGTTTTTTCTCTAAATTTATGATTTTTTGGCATATTTGTCTTTTTTGTTATTTTATTTAAAATGGGTTGTATAGATTGGTTGAAATTTCTGTAAGATTTGAAGCTCCAAATCTATCAAAAAATCAATAGGTTTTCAAATCCTTGGTGAAATCAAAGATGAAGTATTACTTTCAAAGAGAGCAAGAGTTTTCAAATCCTTTTCTAAGTAGCTCCGGTAATGTAAGTGTTAAGTTTCTCTAGTGATTCATCACTAGCCTCAACAGTGTTATGTCGATGTCAAGTACTTCGTCGTAAGAAAACCCTTCCTAACCTTAATCAAAATGGTTGCCCTTCTTCAGCCAACCCATCTAAAAACATATGACTAGGGCTGCTGCTCTTTCCAATTCATTTTTTATGTTTTGGACAACGACACGTCCTCCAAAACACATCTTTAATTATATTTTTTATTGTGATAAGAAATTTGCCACAGAAATTATATAGGGATAAACAAACTAAAAAAATGTGTCTTTACAAACACTTTTCTTTGTTAAATTTTCTATAGGAGATTGGGAAAATCCTCAAGTACTCCATCCGTATGAGCTTTTGGAAATTCAATAGGCCCAACCTCTCGAGCTACTCTATTTATCCTCCACCTTATCTCTTGGCGCTAATAGGTGTTTAGTAGCCTCTCTAGTCATATTCAAACCAAGCCTCTCTAGTCATATTCAAACCACCTGTCGTCGATTTGATAGTGCATTGGATTTACTACTAGTTGATTATTAAGGGTGGACTTCTTTTTCTCACAAGTATAAAATTAAGTTTAAGGCGATTTCAATTTCGAATTATCATAGTCGTTTCATAACTGGTTAGGAAGGATATGACACAAAATAGTTATACTTTAATAACGTAATATTTAACTGAAACAAATAAATTCACAAGGTAAATATAGCATAAATATAGGCACATATAAGATTATATATTCTATCCTCTCCTGTCATTAATATGCGTTATTTTTAATAATAACGTCATATGTTAAAAGACCGGAGAGAGTATATATATACAAAATTGAAGTATTACTAGTACCTGTTTTATCTACCTTATCCCCAGTACCCCACTCCTCCCCTCTCTCTCTATATATATATATACAACCGCATATGCTATGCAAAAGCATCCAGCAATCAGATTATCATTTACATATTAAATATCCAAAGAGTACGTAAGGGTAGTAGTAAAATCTAGCATGGTGAAGTGCGGTAATGGACATGTCTATGCAGTACTAATGCTGCTGCTTCTTGGGTGCTTTGCTATCCATGCACAATGTAAGTGTTTCAATTTGTTTGTTTTTCAACAAAATTTGAAATCCTATTTTGCCTATACTGATTTTACCCTTTCATATACTAATCCTTTTTTTAAAAAAAATTCTTTTGACAAATAGGCTGTGCCATGGATGACATGTTCGGGGAGAAAATTAATTTGCCACCGTCGCTGCCGTGCACACAAGGATCGAACACAGAGAAATGCAGAGACTGCTGGTGTTGTATGCTCGTTGAAAACGATATCTGCTATCCGTCTTTGGACCTTTGCAAAGCAAGCTGCGGAAAGATAATAAATTGATAAGTGCTAATGTACTGTGATGAGACAATTTAGCAACAACTAATTCGGAATAATATGGAGATGTATGTTGTGTTGGAATTCTTGCATGCTGGTAATAGTTGCTAATTAGTTTTTGTGGTTGAAATGCTGCTAAACTAGCTAATCGTGTAGTATAGGGCTGTTCATTTTGATGCTATTTTCAACCTTATTAAATTTTGGTAAAGTTATAAAAAAAAGTGGCTACAT
This sequence comes from Oryza sativa Japonica Group, assembly GCF_034140825.1. Lineage (NCBI taxonomy): Eukaryota > Viridiplantae > Streptophyta > Magnoliopsida > Poales > Poaceae > Oryza > Oryza sativa. The sequence goes on along the minus strand of NC_089036.1, from coordinate 7,194,281 downwards.
TTAGTTTGCTGTCAAATTTTGATACCTATATAAGAAATCCTGCCAAATTTTGGCAACTATGCCAAAATTTTGGCCTTTTTTTGGCATCAAATGATTTGATGTGAAAAAAAATAAGATAAAGGAACATGTGAAGCATGGAAGTTTAGCCGCCTTGTTGGGCCCACCGATTATGGGCTGAACTGCATGACATGGGGCCGAATATAGGCCTACGTTATCGTGGCCTTTGGGACCCATGAGATGAGTCGATCATAATAGTTTTGATAATTGTTTTGGAACGAATGAATTGTTAATTGGAATGCACATGTAAAATAATAAGGGATTAAAAATCATAAGAAAATACAGAAATAGTCGTTCGATTAGGCCGTGAACAAAATGCAGGAATCAAATAAAAGAGATATACTCAAAGTAAATATTCCAAGAGGTTGAAATTCTTGCTAACTTTTCGCTAGAATTTCTATAGTACTGTCCATTCTGTAAGAAATTTAAAACAAAGGATGTAATTGAATATTTTATTTTAAAGACCTTTACATGATTTCTTTTATATGATTAAAATTATCCAAATTCATCTTTTCCTAAAGGGGGCCTAAATATTGTTGCCGTCATCTGAATAGGATCACTACGATAGAAAAAGGGATCGGTGCCGGATTTCCTAATCGGCACCTAGCATGCAGCACCTTTGAGGATGACTCTAAGATATTGGTTTAGGAACCGACACCTTTGAGATTCTAGGAATAAAAAAAGCAAAAAAAGAAGGCAAAATTGGTTATATAGCATCGAAAGTTCACGTTTTTGGTTTTATAACACCGAAAATTACTAGTTCACTTTAATAGCATCTAAAGTTCACCCTGTTCCCATTTTTAGCACTTCCGTCAATTTTCCGTCCGTCTTGATCGTTATTGATCCAGCCACACACATGATATGACATTTCTACCCCTCATTGACATGCATTATACTTGTACTTGTGAGGGGTAGAAACGTCATATCGTATGTGTGGCTGGATCAAGACGGACAGAAAACGATCGAGAATTGACGAAAGTGTTAAAAATGGGAACATGGTGAACTTTGAGTGCTATTAAAGTGAACCGGTAACTTTTGGTGCTATAAAACCAAAAACGTGAACTTTCGATGCTATATAACCAATTTTGCCAAAAAAGAAAGTTGGCTCGATGCATCAGCTTGAATTGAGCCAATGAATCGAGGAGCTCTCTATCATCAATGAGATCAATATCATCCCCATCAACCAAACACAATTAAAATCATCACTGAAATCAACATCATCCCATCAACCAAACTCAATCACAAAATCAACAAAATTGCAAACACAAGCACACGCCGCCGCCACTGCCGTCGATACGGCCTTCCCCCATTGTCGATTCTGCCACCCTCGTCATCGCATTGTCGATCGATCTGCCCCCCCGCCCTCACGCGCGGCAGCAGATCCGGTACCTATGAGCTGTCACCTATTAAGGTTTTTGTAGTAGTGGATGACTATATTTTAGCAATGCAAATTTAACCAGCGATAGCAGTACATGTAGCAATAAAAGTGATGCATCTATAATAAGGGAACATATTTTGTGCACACAACCTTCTCGTGCACAGTCCGTACACACCAACTAATATATGTCACCAAAAAATCTAAAAAAAATTGTGCATATTACTTTCAATAATATTACACCTATGTGTAAAATAATCTTAACCTCAAATTCATTATATTTTAGAAAAAAAAATATCTGACAGTTGTAAGACTATAAATTATAATTTTGTCTTTTGCTCTCTATATATGATGAATTTAAAGATGAAATTTTATATGTAGTTATAAAATATTGAAAATACATGTATAAAAATGTTTCTAGAATTTTTTTGACATTTGTTAGTTGGTGTCAGCTGAAACTAATGCCATTTGTTCTAGTACATGTACATGTGTGAATTTTACAGCAAGTAACACTAGTACGCTAGACCTTGTGACACCAGTGGATTGCTTTGGGCGTTGGCCAGTAAAAAAGTTAATTAGTGACAACAGGAGCGCAGCAGCAGGTCCTGCTTCAAGCTCTCCTTCCGCAAGACGGCCAACTGGAGTTGTAGCGTTGAGCAGCATTTGTAAGATTTTGTTTGTTGTTATACCTGCCAAAAATGGCCAATTATTGATCTGATTTCAATTTAATTAGTTCCGTTCTAACCTACTCACCAAGCTGACAAGCCAATTAGGCCCTGTTTCTTTCAGCTTTGGATTATTATAATCTAGTTTATTGAGTCAGATTACTATAAGCTAGATTGTTATAATCTGTAGTAGAATAAGCGGTTAGTTGTTTCTTTCCTAGATTATTAGAGCCTAGATTATTGGGTTTGCCAGTCTAAAGAGGGAGTGGGGTGGCATGGTGGGTAATTTTTCACCCAATAATCTGGAAAAAGCTAAACTAAATGAGCTTATCAGATTATAATAAGCTACTTCAATAAATTGTCTGTTTCTTTCAGCTTACTTCCAATAATCCGGATTATAATAATCCCAAGCTAAAAGAAACAGGCCTGAGTAGTTGGATTGAAGTTAATCAAGGTTAGTTAAGAGCAGGTAATCAGGGTTAGTTAAGCAAATGGGGCTATGTTAATTAAGCAAATGAGGAGGTTATATAGGGGTGGGTAGGGCACTGGCCAGGCCTCCCTGGCTTCGCCCCTAGTTTCAAGTTATTTTTTTATGGATATAACAGGTTGCATTAGATAAAATATAAATACAGTGACATCCAAAATCCTTGTAATGTTTTAACAGCTGCAGATGCTCATTTTCTAGACAAGTTTATTTTTTTACCATTTTTATATATCACAGTTTTAAGTTATATTTTGATGGCTATAACAGGTTGGATTAAACAAAATATAAATGTAGTGACATTCAAAACCACAAGCATAGTGTCTAATTTTTAAATAAAAATAAAACATGCAAATGTTGTGTTTGGTTTACCGATTGAAATACCAAGTCTGATAACTGTTTCACAAGATTCGCCACCACCTCTCTTTTCTCCGGCCAGCATCGCACTCACCCTTATTTTCCTCCGTCCTTTATGGAGAAATCGCCGAGCGTTACGTAAGACATGTGGCAGGGAGCTAAAAGGTCGGATTAGGTAATCCGCGTTGTGACGCTTTCTTGAATGAATTAGGAATCTCATCAGTGTCTTTCAATCTCACGCAAGTTGTTTAAATTCTTAGCTGGCGCAGCTAATTGGTGATGCTTTTAAGGTGGATACTGTTATTTTTTTTTAAGTTTGTTTTTAGCATGGCCAATTTCGTTGCAATCGGCCGTTATCGCAATGGGCAAAACCCATTTTCCCTTGTGACTGTAAACCAATCTCTTTTACATTTGACTTACTAACAATCTTATTACTTGGTAGAGTGCTGGCGAAGTTGTTAATATAAATCTTGACAGTGGTGAGCAACTGGTTGCCGGCGAGGTTCAACATGGTGAGGTTGGCGAGCCTAGACATGTCAGTTGGCAGTTCACCGGAGAACTGGTTGTTCTCCGCCGTGAAACTCTTCAGACCGACGGCGGCCGACGGGAGGGCACCGGAGAAGCGATTGTTCCCCATCTCAATCCTTAAGATGTTAAATGATATCTCACTAGGTAGAGTGCCGGTGAAGTTGTTGTAAATCATGACATTGGTGAGCAACTCGAATGACCATATCTTCTTGGGAAAGTCCCCAACAAAGTGGTTGTTGTATGCCATGATGTTGTTGATGGTTTTGCAATCCCCAAGGTTCGTCGGGAACACGCCGGAGAAGCTATTGTTGAACACCACAATGTCAAAGAGCTTCTTATTGAAGCAAAGTGTATCCGGCAGCTCACCAGAGAGGTTGTTGTTGGACACCTCAAAATTCCCCAATTCCGAATGCTTTCCAAGCTCCGCGGGTAGGGGCCCAGAGAGCTTGTTATTGAAGAGACGGATGTCAGTGAGGTTCGGCATCATACCAACACCAGCCGGGATGGGTCCAGTGAGATTGTTGTAGTACAAAAATAGTAATCTCAACTTCTTCAGGTTTGCAATGTCCTCTGGTATTGATCCAGAGAACTTGTTCATGGACAGATCAAGCTCCTGCAGGTTGAGAGCTGTGATGTTAGGACCAATCTCGCCACTCAAATTGCTTGCATAGAGATATAGATTCTCGAGTTTCTGGTGCTTCAATACCCACTCGGGAATTTGTCCCTGCATCTTATTTTGTGACAAGTCCAGCAGTGTGAGCTCTGTCAGTGACGATAGATCATCAGGGATGGTCCCAGTCATGTTCATACATGATAACCACAACAACTTCAGCTTTGTGAGATTGCCAAACTCTTTTGGGACTGGACCCGGCTCAAACGGGTTTTTCGCCAGCGTCAGCGTCTCAAGCTCCAAAAGGCCTCCAATGGCGGCACCCGGGTAGTTCCCATTGAAGCTGTTAGTGTCAAGTACCAATGACTTGAGCTTCGAGAACCTTCCAATAGCCAACGGCACATCGCCGGTGAAAGCATTGCTGGACAGGTTGAGGTGTTGCATCCCCAACGATAGCCTGTCAATGCGGTCCGGAAGTTTGCCGGATAATTGATTGTTGGATAGGTCAAGGAACTCCAAAGCTGAGCAACCGTAGAGCACCGTGGGGAAATCACCGGTGAGATTGTTGAAAGAGAGGTCTATGTAGGTTAGGTTCTTGAGTCTACAAACGGAGGGTGGGTTTGGTCTGGCTATATGGAAACTTGGCAAGGAGAGGCCAGTGACCTGACCTGTGATATTGTTGTAGATAACACCAGTCCAGTTGCCGGTGCTGCTCCATGAACTGAGTGGAGCTGGGTTGTCCCAATCTTGCTTGATTGCTAGGAGTAGTGTTTGCTCGTCGGCGCTGGGCTGCGCCGCCGATTGGGAGTTGGAGATGGAGAAGATCAATAGTAGTAGAAAGAGGATGAGGATGCTGTAGACAACCATTTTTGCGAGTGTGGTGTGTTCTTGGATGTTACATGGCGTCCACTTAAATAAGGTTGGCGGAGAGAACGACAAAAAAGTGGTCACTACCTCACTGGTCAAGTCTTCGGCGTGGTAGCTTCAATCCTCCAGTGAGCGAAAGTCGAAAGATAACCTGGTAGAAACATGTGAGTTGTCGGTTGAGCACTATGCTATCCTCTTTGGTCCAACTTGAATGTATTTAAGATTAGAAGAATGAAAAAGATGATCACCTTCTGGTGTGGTACAAGACAATTACTTGGAAGGAGGGACATGAATTGCCTTTTCCTAGTCGAAATGTTCTTATTCTGTTCTATCGAAAGTCTTTTTATGCTTTACATAATATGTGTTCTGTCACGAGAACGGGGCTTGCGCACGTCTGTGTCAGCAGGTTGTGGACAAAGAGGTGACTTCGCCCGCTTATCCTATTGACAGGGCTTGATGACTGATGAGTGAACGGTACGGTATGGGCCCTTCAGCGATTAGTTTGCCCCCTCTCCCCCCTATACTCCTCCCTCTTCTCCCCCTTCCCCCTCCCCTTCTTGTCTTTCTACTACAGTACACCACACAATTTTTTTTAAAAAAAACAAAAGTTAGAAAAATTTATGTATAGAAATACTATATATAGAAAATTTGAATTCAAATTCAAATTTGAATCGGGTATGTAAACTTTTGACTTCTAAACTTTGGGTCTATAAACTTTAGATGTATAGAAATACTATATATAGAAAATATTTGAATTCAAATTCAAATTTAAATCGGGTATGTAAACTTTTGACTTATAAACTTTAGGTCTATAAACTTTAGGTGTATAAACTTTAGATATATAGAAATACTATATATAGAAAATATTTGAATTCAAATTCAAATTTGAATCAGATATAATTCAAATTCAAATTTGAAACGGGTATATAAACTTTAGGTCTATAAACTTTAGATGTATAGAAATACTATATAAAAAAATATTTGAATTCAAATTCAAATTTGAATTGGATATATAAACTTTTGACTTATAAAGTTTTGGTCTCTAAACTATAGATGTGTAAACTTGAGGTGTATAAACTTTAGGTGCATAAATTTACTAAAATATGAAAATAATGTGGTGCCAAAAAAGGAAACAGGTGGAGGGAGGGAGGGGGAGGTGGGGAGCGAATCTGATCGCTACCCCATCCCTAGGGCGATCGATCGCCGAACAGCATTTTCGGAACGGCATCGGTTGAACTCGCAGAAGAATTCTCTAACGCCGACGATCCAGTCATAGTAACAGTGGAAACTTGAAGCATTCTGCTATTATAAATTGGGCCGGAGGGAGTATTTCAGAGGGTATTACTGCAAGTAAAGTGAAACCATTTATTGGATTTCACAAATTCCATACACCTAAAATCCAATAATTAATACCCTCTTGAGAATTATTACATCATGCCATGCCTGTAACCAAATTATTGCGATTTTTTTATTGTTATTGTAATTCTAAAAATCGAACATAACTATCGTTGGAATTCATTTTTCATTTTCTAGAAGTCCCGTCAACCGTCGGCGGCTTTGCAACTATACTCTTATACACCCCGCCTGCTGCTTCTCCTTTTTATTGTTGGAATTCATTTTTTATTTTCTAGAAGTCCCGTCAACCGTTGACGGCTCTATAACTATACTCTTATACACCCGCCCGCTGCTTCTCCTTTTTATCGTCATTGAGATTTTAAAAATTGAATATGATTATCAATGGGGTTTGTTTTTTTTTTTCACTTTCTAGAAGTCCCTGCAACCGCCTTACATGTTTGCTTCACGGCCTGCCTGACGTTCCTCCTTTTAATCATCATTAGAATTATATTTGGTGTTTTATTAATAATTTTTATATCTCGTACTCCTTTATAGGCATGTTACTTAATTTATCTCGTCATGGGTTTTAAATGGACTTTCAATAATCTTTATTTTTATCACAAATTTTAGTTATTTATAAATTGTATTCCTAATTGAAATCTTATTTTTCTTTTTCTAATTTCAGAATTTTTTTAAAAAAATTATTTAATATCGTATTGTGTTATTTTAATGTTTTTATTTTTTATTTTCAATTTCATTTGTTTCAAAATTTTATTCCTACTTGAACTCTCTTTTAGTTTTTCTAATTTTAGATATTATTTTATTTTTATTCTAAATTTTAATTAATCTCGTATTGGGTTCTTATATGGATTCTTCTTTCAATATTGCTTATTTTTAATTCCGAATTTTAGCTGATTTTAAATTGTATTCCTACTTAAACTCTTATTTTATTTTCTTTTGCTAATTTTGAATTTATTTATTTTTATTCCGAATTTTAATTAATCTCGTATTGGGTTCTTATATGTACTCTTCTTTTAATATTTCTTATTTTTAATTTCGAATTTCAGTTATTTTTAAATTGTATTCCTACTTGGACTCTCATTTCCTTTTCTAATTTTGGATTTTATTTTATTTTTATTTCATTTTTGATTAATCTCGTATTGGGTACTTATATGAAAACTTATTTCAATATTCTTTATTTTTATTTCCGAATTTCAGCTATTTTTAAATTGTATTTCTACTTGTACTCTCCTTTTCTTTTTAAATTTTGGATTTTATTTTATTTTTATTTCGAATTTTAATTAATCTTGTATTGGGATCTTATATGGACTCTTCTTTTAATATTTCTTATTTTTAATTTCGAATTTCAATTATTTTTAAATTGTATTCCTACTTGGACTCTCATTTCCTTTTCTAATTTTAGATTTTATTTTATTTTTATTTCATTTTTGATTAATCTCGTATTGGGTACTTATATGGAAACTTATTTCAATATTCTTTATTTTTAATTCCGAATTTTAGCTATTTTTAAATTGTATTTCTACTTGGACTCTCCTTTTCTTTTTTAATTTTGGATTTTATTTTATTTTTATTTCGAATTTTAATTAATCTTGTATTGGGTTCTTATATGGAAACTTCTCTCAATATTGCTTATTTTTAATTCCGAATTTCAGCTATTTTTAAATTATACTTGTACTTTGACTCTCCTTTTTCTTTTTTTTTTCTTTTTCTCCGATTAATATGGGAATTATTTGTATTCCAAATTTTAATTAATCTCGTATTGGGTTCTTATATGGAGTCTTCTTTTAATATTCCTTATTTTTAATTTCGAATTTTATCTATTTTTAAATTGTATTTCTATTTTGACTCTCCTTTCCTTTTCTAATTTTGGATTTTATTTTATTTTTATTTCGAATTTTGATTAATCTCGTATTGGGTTCTTATATGGAAACTTCTTTCAATATTGCTTATTTTTAATTCAGAATTTCAGCTATTTTTAAATTGTACTTCTACTTGGACTCTCCTTTTTCTTTTTCTTTTTTTCTTTTTCTCCGATTAATGTCGGAATTTCTAGCCCCCACAGCGAACGTAATGTCTCCTTTCAAAAAGTTATTTTAATAATATAATAGATAGATACTTCCACCGTTTCACAATGTAAGTCATTCTAGCATTTCACACATTCATTTTGATGTTAATAAATATAGATAGATATATAAATGTCTATATTCATTAACATCATTATGAATGTGGGAAATGCTAGAATGACTTACATTGTGAAACGGAGGGAGTAGATAGATATTAATGTAGTGACATCCAAAACCACAAGCATAGTGTCTAATTGTTAAATAAAAATAAAACATGCAAATGTTGTGTTTAGTTTACCGATTGAAATCACAAGACTACTACCAAGTGTCCAAGTCTGATCACTGTTTCACGAGATATGCAAAGCAACGTTTATTTAGCTGCTTAGCTTCGACTTGGGCTTTTGGAAGGTCAAACGAGTGACGGAGGATCACACGTCGCATACGCCGTGATCGTATGACAGTCGAACGTAGTAGTCGTTTGTCTAGCATTTTCAAAAGCAACCCGCGGCGCCGGCTCCTCCAGAGATTCAGAATATTCGCCAGGTCACTTCGCTACCACCGTTCTTTTTCTCCGTACAGAAGCTTCTTTTCCTCCGTCCTTTTGGAGAAATCGCCGAGTAAAAGGCAGCGGGTGCGGTAGTTAATCCGCGTTGTCACGCCATAGTGAATTAGGAATCTCAGTAGAATCAGTGTCTTCCAATCTCACGCTAGATATTTAAATTCCTAACTAGCGCAACTAATTGGTGATGCTTATGGCCTGACTCTTTTAAGGTGGACACTTTTACTTTTTTTTAGTTTGTTTTTAGCATGGCCAATTTCCTTTGCAATCGCTTATCGCTATATGTGCAAAACCCATTTGCCCCTGTGACTGTAAACCAATCTCTTTTACATTTGAGTTACTAACAATCTTTAATTTGTTGTACCAAACACCACGTACATTATTTAGGGTATACACTACACGGCCTACATGCCATTGCCACGCGTGCGCAGAAATCGACGCACACGATCGTAAGCAAGCACTAAATTTTTCTCTTCAGATGATTCCAAAAAAATAAAAGAAATCCCCTCTAGATGAGGGATGGAATAATCTACTCCCTTTGTTTAAAATATATTTTCATTATTTAATAATTATAAAGCTAATCATATGTTTGGAAAAGAAATATAAGTACTTAAAATTTAACAATTCAAATGATTATAAAGGAATATTTTGACTTTACCTTCATATTTTTCTAAACAACCTATAGAATCCTTATATTTTCCCACGGGGAGGGAGTAGCTTGTGGAAGCCACAGCCAAATACAATATGAAAATTCCAACGATATGTGAAATACATTAGTTAATTTCAAATGATAGCTATCTGATAACTTATTAAAGTATTAGAAAAAAGAGCATCTACGTTCGCTCTCACAGCTTAAAAGTTCTCATGCTTATCGGAGAAACAGTAAAAAAAATCCAATCCATATATAAATACAATTTAAAATTAGCTAAAATTCAGAATAAAAAAAAGGAAATATTGGAAGAGAAGAATAGAGTCCATACAGGTACACAGTATAGAGCTAATTGAAATTCGGAGTTGAAAATAAGAAAATTAAAAGTAGATGTTAGAAACCATATAGAAATACAATTCATAAATAACTAAAATTCGAAATTAAAAAATAAGGAATATTGGAAAAGAGTATAGAATCCATATATGAATACGATTTAGAAATAACTAAAATTCGAATTTAAAAATTTATGCTCCAAAGAATAAATTGTTTGGTCAATTTCATACATAATTTGAAATTATGTTTGTGTGTGTGTAAGAAAGTATATTGATGCTAAGTGTGTAATCTGAACGGTTCACCATGCTAGTTTAGACTAAAAGAATAGTCCATATAATTTGGAAGAATTCTTCCCATAAGACTTTTATGATTAAATAAGCAATTCCAAATGTCATCAGTAAATATAAATTTTTCACTTCTTTTCAGAATATGCATTATCATTTTACGATGGTTTAATAACTCTGAGGTTCAAAATTATTATTAATACCTTAATAATTTTATGTTTTTCATTAACATTTACCAAGTTGTACTTTATACCAACTCATTTTACTTATAACGGTTATTATTTAGTCCTAAAATCAAAATTACAAATATTATTGGATACAAATATCAGTCCCTTGGATGAAAAACCTAACCACCACTTTTACCAGCTGCATTCATATATTAACTTATTAAAGTAATAAAGAAAGGAGCCTCCACGTTTGCTCTAACGGCCTAGAAATTCTCATGTTGGAATAGGAGACTAGAGTCCATACAAGTATACAATTTTGAGCAAATTGATATTCAGGATTAAAAAATAAGAAAATTAAAAGTTAGCGTCCATATAGAAATAAAATTTAGAAATAACTAAAATTCTAAATTAAAAATAAGCAATATTGAAATAAGAGTCTACAGTCCATATAGAAATATAATTTAGAAATTACCAAAATTCAGAATTAAAAATAAGAAATATTGAAAGAAACATCTAGAGTCCATATAGGAATTTAGAACTAATTGAAAGTTGGAATTAAAAAAATAAGAAAACTAAAGTAGAGCTTACAGTGCATATAGAAATACAATTTAGAAAGAATCAAAATTAAAAAGAAAGAAAGATTAGGATAAGAGTCTAGCGTCCATACAGTAATATAATTTAGAAATAATTGAAATTCGAAGGTAAAAAAAAGAATATTAGAAGAAGAGTCTATAGTCCATATAGGAATACAAGTTAGAAATACCTAAAATTTGGAATTTAAAAATAAAAAATATTGAATGAAGAGGTAGAATCCATATATAAATACAATTTACAAATAACAGAAATTTGGAATTAAAAACAAGGAATATGGAAGAGAAGACTAGAGCTCATACAGAATTACAATTTAGAAATAACTGAAATTCAGGGTTTAAAAATAAGGAATATTGAAAGAAGGGTTTAGAGTCCATATATGAATAAAAAATATAAATTGTGAAACTTAAAAATTTTAAAATAAGGAATTTATATTAGAAGAGGTGTCTAGAGTCCAAATTGGAATACAAGAATCCAGAAATAAAAATAATAATGAACCACTATCACGTATATATATAATACATTATACATTGGTTAGTTTGGTCAAGTTCATACATAATTTAATATTTTGTTGCCATTTTAATATATTTTAATAATAAAGTGTGAATATATATGCTATTATGTGAAAAAATGTAACGATGCTAACCACACAATCTGCGCGGGTCACCATATATGGTAGTTTACATGATGTGATTACAATTTTTAGATAATACACGATGTGATTACATGATCATGATGTGATATATATTGTGGTTAATTAGATGAGAAATAAGTTATTTATTTTCCTTCCAAGTGATAATCATAATATATTCCAAGTGATTGTCTTCCACTACTCTAAGAAAATGATTATGATTTGCATGATGCTTATTATCACTACTAGAGAAAATGACAATTTTGGAACCGGCACTGATGTGTTCCCCCCGAGTTAAAAAAAAAAGGAGGCCACCTTGAAGCATCGGCTCGAATCGAGCTGATGCTTCGAGTGCCCCCATTCCCAACCCCATTTGCAATCTCCCCCCCCCTCCCCCCCCCCCCTCTCTCTTTTTTTTTTTGAGGAGAACGACGGCAGGAGATCTGTCGGAATTTAATTAGAAAGGGGAAAACAATACAAAGCCAGTTCAGTCCAGAAGAAATTAAAAGAAAAACAGTACAACAATACACGGCACGAAACAATAAAATTTAATGGGCCTAAAAGCCGAGGTACGGAGATCAAGATCTTGTTTTACGATATATGCCACTGCTCTCTCTCTCTGAGATTGAAATATTGTTGAAAACTCTTCTGTTTCTTTCTAACCAAACGTTCCACCAAGTGGTAAGCAGAGCTCCTCTCGACGTCTTCTTTTGCTCCTTCGATCCCACGCAATCAATTTGAGCCCACCAATCTGAGGTTCCGACAGAAGGGCCATGCAAAATCAACAAGAGCACACGAGCATATGCACATGTCAAAGAAGCACATCACATACTATGAAGACAAGAACAAGCTAATCACATCATATATCAGAACAATTCATAACATAGATCAAAATCTTGCACTATGGCTGACCATTGCATGTTCAACATATCGGACTCACCATCCCAGAGGATCTGTCATCGTCGTTGTAGATTCCCTTGCTGCTCATCTCCTTTGAGTCGCCGCTGTCGCCATCAACTCCTTCCGGTCAGACCGCCAGCCCCCAAGCACGTGCGAGGTGATCCATGGCGGTGAGGTCAGAGGCGGTTGGATTCGGCAAGCCCTGGCCTCAAGAAGAACAAATCCGGTGGTCCCGGCCTCCAGGTGACTGGATCCGGCGCAGCTACGGAGAAAAAGCCCGAAGGCGACGAGGAAATGGCGAGGAGGAGAGTGCACCGCCAGGGAGAGAGCTCGGAGGTAGCAAGGAGGAGCGGGCACCGTTATGGACAAAGCGTGGAGGAGCAGCGATGTCTCCGGGGGAGACCTTGGAGGAGAGATCTGAGGAACAGTGAGAAGATGTTGGGATGGCATTCGCAAAAAAAGGAGATGGGGAGGGCGAGGAGATAGGATGAGGCTAGAAGACTTGGGCTCTGTTTGTCGGGGAGACAGGGGAGATTGAGTCTCGTTTTCCACGCGCACGCTTTTCAAACTACTAAACGGTGCGTTTTTTGCAAAAAAAATTTCTATAGGAAAGTTGTTTTAAAAAATCATATTAATCCATTTTTAAAATTTAAAATAGTTAATACTCAATTAATCATGAGCTAATGGCTCACCTCGTTTTGCGTATCTTTCCAATCTCCTCAATCATCTTCTCCTCAAACACACCCTTGGGGATTGACGAAAAAAGGAGTAGGCCGGAGTTAATTTTTTTCTCGCCGCCACCTATTGATGCCGGTTTTTCTCTCCATTTAGTCCATCGGTGCCAAGTTTTTTTAAAAACCAGCACTGATGTGATCAGGGTCGGGTTTTTTAGAATGCACACGAGTTTGGAGGGTACGAAATAATCTTTATCAGTGCCGGGTTTAATTAAACCGGGAATGATAGAGACAACACTGATAGGATGTTCTATAGTAGTGTTATCTCATGAAAACTAGATAGCGTAGTGCTGAATTCACATGTTTCCATCAGATCGAGCATCTTTTTTCCTTTTGCCTTGGCAAGTTGGCATCAGAGTATCATTCACTGGAGTATCGGAGAAAAAATTGGGTTCGTCTTCCTCGGCAGTGCCTATTTAAGCTCACCCCACCCCACCCCATGTCTTGAGCATCCAAGAATGAACATACTTCACACAAAAATTGGCTATCTACAACATTCTCGCCATCTTACTACTACTGTTTCTCCCCTTAAAGTCCAGCTCCCAATCGACGGTGCAGCCCAACACCGACTGTTGAAGTGTATAAAATGAATTGCCCGTCTTTCCCTATCAGCTTAGGCTTTTAGGTGCAACTGGCTGGTGCATGCAACTTAATATGGTATCAGAGCCAGAGGTCTCGAGTTCGAATCCTAGCTGACGCGCAATTAAATAAAATAATTGTAGCCCACTCTAATATTCCACGCTTGAGACTTGAGGGGGTCTCACCTCTTCCTCCCAAGTTTCCACATAGCCAAACCAATTCCAGCCTCCATTTACAGCCTCAAGAACCTGACTTCCATAGACCTCTCTTACAACAATCTCACCGGTGATTTCCCCACTGTGCTATACGCTTGCTCAGCTTTAGAGTTACTTGACCTATCCAACAATCAATTATCCGGCAGACTCCCTGACGACATCGACAAGCTGTCCTCAGATATGCAGCATCTCAACCTGTCCAACAGCATCGTGCCCATCTCCGTAATCGCTGGTGGCGTGGTCATCTTTGCCGTAGGATGTGTTGTCGCATCCTGCAGATGCAGGGCTCGCAATGACGACATGACTCCTATAGTTTTAAGTGATAAAATGGAGGATCATCTAGTCCACAACGCTGTGGACGTAAACAGGATCAGTAGCACAGGCACAACGACAGGAGACCCACTGTACCGTTTGGGGGTTATTAACGACAGCAGCGACACCTACAGGAGATTAACTGTGAAGAAGATGCAGAACGAGACCAGGAGTGTGGACGCCGAACTCGAGAACCGGCGCCAAACGGAGGAGACCACGCTCGGCATGATCGTCCACCCCAACATCATTATCCTGTTAGGCTACATTCGGAGGAACGAAATGATCTTGATTCTGTACGAGGACATGGAGAACGGCAGCCTGGACAAGTGGATACACCACAACACGCAGGCCGGCGAGAGGCGCCTGCGCCCGCCGCTGGGCTGGCGAAAGCGGCTGGCCATCGTCATTGACGTCGCCGGAGCAATCCTCTACATGCATCACGGTTGTCGAAGGCCGATCATTCACGGCGACATCAAGCCGGCCAACATCCTACTTGACGGCAACTTCAAGGCCAAGATCTCTGGCTTCAGTTATGCCCGGATCAATCTTGCCGGCCGCAACACGCTGTTGGGAAACGTCCGTCTTCATGCAGGGGCCTTCGGGTATTTTGCTCCAGGTGAGGCAGCATAATTAATTAATGCGTACGTTCCCAATTCAGAAATCGTTAAACTAGTTAACGATCATGTTACTTCAGGATTGACTGGCTGCCATTTAATTTTGCTGCAGAGTATGCGGACACCGAAGTGAGCGAGAAGGTCGACGTGTACAGCTTTGGCGTCGTCCTGCTGGAGATCGTCACGGGAAAAGTAGTCAACGATCAGCACGGCCATCTGACGACATGGGCAAAAGCCTACTTGAATACATGGGCACGGCAAGGCTACGACGATAAGTTATTCACCGACGATGTCCTTGACAACGATATCGCCTCTGACGCGGCACGGTACTTGAAGGAGATGAAGGCCGTGTTCAAGCTCGGCGTGGAGTGCACCATGATGGACCCGCAGCGCAGGCCGTCCATGCAGACTGTTCTTCGACGCCTCCGCCAGTGTGCCCGCTGGTGGAGACGATTCCCCTGTTTCGTCTGATCGATCACTTCCATATCAAATCGTCTTGTTTATTACCCCTCCGTCTAAAAAAATCAATCCTACCTACGAACATGTACACACGTGTTCACTAGTTGCATCATTTTCTTTCTGTTACAAGCAAACATTCTCGTGCATTGAGGAGGACGGGTAAAATGTTCCCCTCCATGCTTTAGCGTATTCAGATTTCTAGTGTCAGCTAAACTAGATGTTACCTCGTATGTTGCTGTGAGACTTTGTGTGAACAAAATATTATATGATTTGTGAAACGTGAAAACAAAAAGGTGAAAAAGAAGCCATTCAATAAAGAGTTCTACATATTGGTGGGAACATAATATGCAACTCTGAGTTGTTTGTGCTTGCGTGGTTAGCGTGTAGTGCTTGGACATGTACTGGTGTACTGTCGTATTTTTTCTTGTAACTTTTTCTCTTTCTTAATGTATCCGGATGGGCGGTCTTCCTGCCGAAAAAACTTAAGCAATCTCTTAGGGTTGCCAATATGCATAAAGGTAAACTGTACTGTTGAATTTAAATCAGAGATTGAATAGAAATACATCATGCTAATTTGGTAAACAGCGAATGGTAAAGTGGCAATCACTTAAAATTTTATTGAATGAACGGATGTCAATCCATATCATGACTCATGAGTGAAACTAGCAGGGTGCCCTGCGCAATTACGTGGCTAGTATCCATATAAAATTATCTATTTTTTAATATATGATATTACTTAAAATTTGTTAAATAGCCTTCACGTTGTCTTAGAACCTTAAAAGATTGAACCTTATCATCCTTTAATTTTTAATTTTATTGTTTTTAGAAGTCATATTAGCCGCTACCTCTTACTCTTGTATCATCCTTCTATTTTGTTTGCCTGATCTACCACAGCTTCTACTTATCCTTCTTGAAATCTTTTAAAAATTGGGTTAATTAATTGGACCTTCTAGTTTCTAGAGTCCATTGTCTCATCGGGTTCTGTTATTATAATTTTTAGAAGTGTCATCAAACGTCGCCATTGTACTCCTCCATAACACGTCCGTTGTCTCCCCTATTTACTGTTATTGGGATTTTAAAAATTAAACATAATTATCGTTGGGATTCATTTTTTTACTTTATAGAAGTCCCGCCAACCGCCGCTACCTCCGGCACTATACTCCTGTATCCATATGGCCCGCGCATTGCCTTCCCTATTTATTATCATTGAGATTTAAAAATCGAATAAGATTGTCATTGCAATTTATTTTTTACTTTCTAGAAGTCCCGCCAACCGTCGTGACCTTGCTACCTACCGGTCTATTTATCGTTGCTCCAGTTAATCGTCATTGGGATTCTATTTGTGGTTTTGCTTATAGTTTTTAGATGTTCCATCAACCGCCGCCATTTTACTTTTTTGAGAAAATCCCTTGTGTACCCCTAAAATTTTAGCTAATCCCTTCTATGCCCCTGAATTTTTCTTACTTCCTTATATACCCCCATAATTTGATTTTGATCCCTTCCATGCCCCTCCCGTCAGTTGACCGTCTAATTTCTATAAAAATGATCATTTTACCCTTTGGATGAACATACAAATTTATGAATTACATTATTGGAAATGTAAAAGTTTGTCGCACTAGACTATTATAGTCATGAGTTTGATGTGTGATACATTATTTATGACAAAATTTACTTTTAGATAATGAAATAAAATATATGTATTTATTTTATTTTTAAAAAATTCATAAAAATGAGGAGCATTCATACAAAGATAGGACTACGAGTGCTCACCATATTCTTTTTATGAATGCTCCCGGTAAAAAAATATATTGTCCTATTGAATTTCAAATAAAAATTCTTTTTTTATTTTCAAAACTTTTGTCAAAATTTTCCGCACTAATTATTTAGTTTCATTTTCTACCTAAAATGCACATATTGTGCACTCAACTGAAATTTTCAATCGTTTTCAAGCTTATATTCAAACCTAAATCATCAAGGGCATTAAAGATATTTGCCACCAACTTAACGGTGAATTGAAGGAAAATGTGATTGTAGGGGCATGGAAGGGATCAATTTAAATTTTCAGGGGTATAGAAGGAATCAGGTAAATTTGAGAAGTATAAAAAGGGATTGAGTGAGTTTTCAAGGATATACAGAAAATTTACTCTACTCTTTTACGAGTATATTGCTTCTCTCCTTTTTATAGTTATTTGTCATTGTTGAGTTTTAGATGAACTACTTTTTTTATGAAAATTTCTTATTTTTCATTGCAATATTTTTTTATTACTTATAAAGTTTATTCCTACTTGAACTCCTATAATTATTTTTATATTTTTTAAAAAAAATTATTTTTTATTTCAAATTTTAATTAATCTCGTATTCCGTTCTATATAAACTCTTCTTCCAACGTTACTTATTTTTAGTCCGAATTTCAGCTATTTTAAAATTGTATTTCTACTTGAACTCTTATAATTATTTTTTCTATTTTTGAAATTTATTTTATTTTTTATTCTGTATTTTGATTTATCTCCTATTCGATTCTATATGAAATCTTCTTGCCGCCTCTCACCCCGCTGCTACCGGTGGGTAAAGAAGAGAAAAGTAGACAGAACAAAAATGAAAAGAGAGAATAGAAGAAAAAAGAGATGCTGACTAGGATGTGGGTCCCACATACTTCTTTTTTCTTTTTGCTATCTAGCATGCCACGTCAACGAAACCGGGCATCCAAACTGTCTTGGAACCTTTTTTTGAACGGTTTTACATAGTTGAGGGGTACTCATTTTTTGAACGGTTTTACATAGTTGAGGGGTACACATTTCTGGTATTACGGTTAGGGGATCCCACAGACTCCTCGTACAATTGAGGGACGTCAGATAAACTTATTCCTCTTACAAAACACTTCTTTTTTTTGAGAAACACAGTACAAACGCAGGCGCACACTCACCCCTATGAACACACACATGCACACCCTACCCCTATGAGCACCTCCGGAAGACTGGGCCGGCATATCTTGAGATTGTTTTTTTAGAAACACAGTACAAACGCAGGCGCACACTCACCCCTATGAACGCACACATGCACACCCTACCCCTATGAGCACCTCCGGAAGACTGGGCCCTATGAGCACCTCCGGAAGACTGGGCCGGCATATCTTGAGATTGTTTTTTTAGAAACACAGTACAAACGCAGGCGCACACTCACCCCTATGAACGCACACATGCGCACCTTACCCCTATGAGCACCTCCGGAAGACTGGGCCCACAGGCGCCTCGCAGCGCACACTCACCCCCTACCCCTATAAGCACCTCCAGAAGATTGGGCCGGCAACGCACACATGCACACCCTACCCCTATAAGCACCTCTGGAAGACTGGGCCGGCCGGCATATCTTGAGATTGACGAAGTCACCACAGGCGCCTCGTTGTCGGGAAGACTGGGTCGGCATATCTTGAGATTGACGAAGTCACCACAGGCGCCTCGTTGTCGACGGATACGTCGTCTACCACTGAAAGAATAATTAGCCGTAAATGCGAGCACCCATGCAAATCTAGGATTTGAATCTGGGTGGGCTGGTTCCACCATAAGAAATCTAACTAGTTAAGCTATGCTCTTCTTTAGAAGGATTTAATGGTGGTAACAGTGAATTTTCTACCCAAACACTCCTATTGTAAATTTTACAAAACACTTCTTAAACTTTTTAATACTAAAAAAATAAATCTAAATGGATAGCCACATATAAAATCAAAATAAGGTGAATACTTCCCTTATCAAATACATAGGTAGCACACTTCAAAAAGATATTTTATTAGTAGTAAAGCACGGATATTTAGCTAGTTGAAACTGAAAAAAGAAAAGAGACATGGTAGAATCCAGGATGAAAACAACCTTCATTCAAAATTAGATATCACTTTTTCCCATCAATCTTTCACAAACCCTGTGAAGTACCACCAGTACTTCATCAACGAATCTGAAACAAGTATAGGAAAGTGGACACAGTGAAAATGGATAGCCAAGAATAATGGCATTCTATTTCTTTTTCTTTTAAAACTACCAAATATACTGACCTAGACCTAACTAGCAGCCAAGGAAAGGCACTACCTTAACTGATACACTGGTGCTCGCTCAGTCTCCTCAGTCCTCCCACAACCACAAGTCCATAACTCCAGAGCCTAGCCTAAGAACTTCATATTTGAGCTTCCATGGTTTCTCAATCCCAGAGCTTCTCTTATCCTGAAAGCAACCGAAAGGCATCCTTTTTTTTCTTTCAGCGTATGATTTGATGAAGATTTGGGCGCCATCTGTTCAAGTCTCCGTCTCCTGACAAAATCTGTGACAAAGTATTCGGTGTGTCAAGGGTGGTTGTTCTCTTCAACTCCTCGCCAATTGCTCAGTTCATGACAGACGAGCTCTTCCATGGCAGAGAAGGTGCCAAACAACACCGGATAGACAAAAAGAACATTTTAAATGTTAAATTTGAAGGGTGAGAGTACAAGACATGCCTCAAGAATGCTTTCAAACCTGGGATGCATCCGGTTCCACACCTGAAAAGATCTTTGCAAACCAATCCAACACCATATTCATATTTATAGGTCAGTCAATTTAAGCAGAACGAAATGAAAGGATAAGCACAGTACAGAGTGAGTGCACAGAAAGCAAAACCTCCATCTGGAAGGCCAATTCAGATCACTTCATGTCCACTTAAGCGTATATCACCATTCTCAGTAAGGATCGTCCCAGCGACCACTTCTGCAACCTCCATGAATTCAGTACAGTTGCTACTTGCCAAGCTTTCAATTCCTTCTAGTTTTCTTTCATCCTTCTCAACCACACTTTCTGAAGGCGCCTGCTCTAAAATTGTTTGAATTGGATCATTTTCAACATTGGGCATCAAGCAGCCAGGTCAGCTAGTTTCATCAACCAAACCAATAGTGCCAACTGCTGCACAGCTGTTGCCTGATACAGTGGACCCCTCAGATCCATGTGGTGAAGTGGAGCAATTAGTCAGTCCAAAATTTGCATCATCATGCAACTGAATTGATGCTTCCTCACAAGCCGGGCTAACTGAAGCCCTTCTAACAGATTTGAATGAGTCAACGTCAGCACCTCCAACAGAATGATACTTTCGCTTGAGCTGACCCACCAGAGATGCTGTCGTTGTGCAAACTTCAGAGTCATTTTTATCAGACTGGTCTTGCTGCTCTGCACATATTGGCGTTGGTGGACGAGTTTTCTGGCAGCCCTGTTCAAATACATAAAGGGGGATCTCCTTCTTACGGACATGAGTGACAGCTAGATCCATCCCGGATTTCCACTGTGTATACATTCCAATTTCATGCATAAACTCGTCTACTGTTCCACGGATATCAAATTTTTGACCACGTATTTTCATTCCCTCTTTCCTTGATAAGCCCATGTAGAAGGCACAGTGAGCACACTGTATTGAAGGATCTGCATATTCACATGGGTTAGGATGGCATTGCAGCATCCCTTTAGTGTCCCGCTCAATCTGCATGTTAGAAAGACAAACTTGCATAAGTTTCTAAGTATGGAATATTCATAGACCTCATTTTAATGTTCACTTCAAATAATATAAAAATTGTAGTTTATCCATATATAGGAGTAATAAGAAACTACTGCTACTACAATACAGCAACCTTTAGAGTCAGCTGTCTCAATCGAGATTCAATCCATCCCTTCCAAAGCCGAAGATCATCATCATCATCTGCAACAATGTCAACCACTAGATATCTTGTATATGCCTCGAAAAATTGGAAAGGCTCAAACAAAGAACTCCAGCTAGCCTTGTTAAGCTCAATTTCCTGCATCAAAGATAGGCAATGAGACCATATGCAGAATTTAGTGCTCTGAGGCATAAAGTTGAGGCATAGATAATGCACCTGACAAATCTTATTACCAAACTGAAATTGCTCCATAATAACCCTCAATGTGCTAGTTGAAACATTGTAACTAGAGTTCATGCATGGATATGCTGGCGTGATGATAGGCATAACATGTGATCTATCACGAGGATTCTTACGTGGATCCCACACAGCAAAGCCAAGGTTATCATCGTTCTCAATGGCACAAAGCATCACAGGATTTGGCCACTGCCACTGGGTGAAAACTCTGAAGAATCTTGAAACCAGCATACTTGGCACAGCATTGGGATAAAGTTGGCAGACACGAGCAACCAATAGGGCCCAGCTGACACCCCCCAGCAAACCAGTAACCTAACAAGGAAACCATTTGGCGTCATAACGATTCAGCACCTTTTGATGCTAATGGTTTTGATCCAAGCACAAACACATTTAAGTGTATCATAGATGATAAAACCAGGCTTACATTAGAATAAACTCCTCTTCTCTGTGCCCAGTACTTCAAACATCTGAGTGTTTTCCGGAAGATCTACATAGCATATATTTATTACAATGACATGGTTTGGACTGTATAATAAGAGAAATGGTGATATCATAATTAAATTACCTCCGCATTTGGAACAAGTCGAAGAATCTGGTCTGCCACCCTGCACCCATTGAGACTTCGAACAGTTGCTTCATCAACATCACAAAGTACAGATCCTTGAGAGATGTCAAAATCCTGCAATGGTACATTAAAAAATAATAAATATACAATTTAACAAGTTAAAACTCCCTCATGAAGTAAACCATACAGATTAATGTAAACATTGTATAAGCTGGCAAATTAACTTTTGCCTTTGGCGTCACCTATAGGCTATAGCTGCTAATGCTATTAAAGTTAGCTTAGACATTATATATGTCCTTCAACAACACTTCCAAATAGCAGCCTTACATAGTCAACACATTGGTTGATAAAAAGTTTCAACATAGCAGATCCATCCATAGTTGCAGAAACTAATGGGATAGGCAACCAATGAAGAGAATGGAAATGGGCAAACTAACAGATGTTGGATTAGGCAATCATAAAACACCATCTCAAGCGTGTGTTATTATGCATAGCATGCATTTCAGTTCATGTACGAAATCCTAGGAAATGAAAACTTACTGGTGGTATTACTGGAAGAGATACACTGGCATAGAGAAGGTCAATTGGTAGCCCACGAAACTTGAATTTCATAACTGGTACATGAGCATCAGGTACAGGTTGCAGTTCAGTCACTTCTTCCATTTCTGATAATGCGCCATATAGCATGACAAAAAATTCCTCCTGGAGAAATAATACTGTTAATGTCCATCATGAAGACCTAAGTAATCCATAGACAGCATGCAACAAAAAGAAGACTTCACCTCTCGTTTCACATATGAGGGTCCAATACATAGTGCATCAATGTCTGCTCCAGGCCCATGAACCTAACAAAAGAGGCCACTATTCATAAAGTACACAAAGGAAAATTGATCTACTAGGAAAGTACTTACAGCAACCAAAAAATATTATTAAATACACACTCTTGTTACCGTGAGTTCCCGCTGATAAACAGAAACACCACTTTTCAATTTTGGCGGTTTAATAATCTTTAATAGGTATCTATGATTTTATTTGTGCCAAACATGACCAGGAATGATTCTCAGCAATTTGTGAGATTATTATTGCACTAAACAGTATATTAGGAATGTATTGTTAGAGAAAAGGATGAAAAACTTTAAACTGCATAAATATAGCAAATTTTATTCCTGTTTTGGCATGTTAGGCTTTTAGACCTATCCAGTGAAGGACAAGAGAGATTTCTAGTTATTAATCAGTTATAGAAACCATAGGAAGAGCTTCCAAAATACATTAGTACGTGATGGAGCTAGTTTCGTTTGTGGGGTTTTTTCTGTTTTGGTGCAAAAGGTCTTTCTCTACCCTTGGGTGGTTGTGTCGAAATAAGAATCGTATTTCTTCTTATCCACTGAAGATTACTTTTTTATTCTTTCTTTCTTTATTTTTTATGGGTGTTATTTGTTCTTTGATGTCAGCCTCTTGGACATCTTTTGCTTAGGTTCAGCTAAGTAGTGGACAAACGGAAGGAAATGAATATATGGATCTTTCCCAAAAAACAGGAGTTGTCCACACTATCAGGTTTCCTTACAGGAAAAAAGCTACCATCAACCAAGCAGCATCTACTACCTATGCAATAGATTGTGAACCACAAATGAACAGACTCTAAATTCTTTCTACACAGCTCTTGTCTCAAATAATAATTATCAGATATTGTTCTACTCCAGTCTATCATCAATCCAGTAAAAGCTGCACAATTTGAAAATAGTTGCTAGCTCCAAAGAACCAAGCTAGGGTATGTTATTCTGCTTGAACAAATCAAGAAACCAAGTATCAGCAACAACAGTACTTCCATAGTTATATTCAAGTTGTATATATATCTAAATGGAAGCTAAAAAGACTGACAATTTCAGGTGATAACGAATTGGTTGTGCTTGACTCACTCTAGAAAGAAACATCAACATGATCATTTAACTGTGGTAGAAGGAAAAAGGAACAAAAAGAAGCATTTACCCCCAGTCTGTAAGATCCAAAAGTGAAAAGGACTGCATTTGCCTCTTTAACCATTTGCTCACTATATCCTTTCTGAATAGTGACCTTCTTCACCCATTCCTTGACTATCTGCAATATCACAGACGCAGAGAAGACCTCATAAAACAACAAGAAAGGGCTAATTCTTATACAAAGAAAACAACATGTGAGCATATACAAAGTTAATCTGCATTACCATGCGCAGGTAATGGCAAGCTCCAAATCAAGAATATTTTGTTCATATATTGGTAGTTAGGACTTTTGTGCCCCAGAGGAAGCACTAGCAATTGGTATATCGTACTCACGCAGGCATCAACACATTCATGCACAGTAAATCATTTTGGTTAGAATAATATAAAACCGAAACAACACAAGCGCATGAAAGCAATGCTGCCTAAGCAAAGTCCGGCAACAAAGTGCATGAATTTAAGCGATAATTACATATCCCCTTCTGCGCCCACCGCCTAACTCGTATAATATTCAGAGATATCAAGTTACATTGGGTTAACAAATAACTAGCACTAGCCATTGATAGCAAGTAAGAGTGGAAGCAACTTAATTACCTGATCAATCTCCCGAAGAACCTCCTCCCGTTTCGCGGACTCCTCCTCCCCTTCATAAAGGCCGGCTTCAACCAAGAACTGAAAAGCAAAGTTTTCTTAGTGACACAAAAGCAACATCTATCACTAGTAAATAACATATGCATACACCTACGCCGCAACACATAATCAATTACTAACAGTGGATAGATAAATAACCTTCTCCAACTCAGCCGTCTTGTGGAGATCGGCGACGGTCGGCATGGCCAGAGACAAGGGCGGATCCGCGCCGCCGCCGCCGCCGCTCCGCTTCGGGGACGACCGAGGCTTCCCCCTGACCGCGACGAAAGATCCCGCCATTGAAACCACCACGGAACCCACCCAAACAAACACACAAACAAACCCTAGACGCGCGAGATTAATGGAGTCTCCCCCCCTCCCACGCGCAGCAGCTACCTACCTACCTACCTACCTACCTACCACTCTACCAGTGCCTCAGAGACCACGAATCCCCGCCGGGATCACGGCGAGGCCGTGGATTTTCCTCTCACGAAAAACCGAAGCCACGCGCCTCAAGCACACCCCTCCCCCACCCCCTTGGATGGCGGAATCCTAACCCGGCCGGGTTATCCCTACCGCGAGCGAGCGAGCGAGCACTCCGGTATGACGAGTGTGCAAAATCGCGCCGGCGAGCAGCGGTGGTGGGGTGGTGGCGGCGGCGGAGGAGGAGAAGGTTTCGGTTGCGTTGCGGGCGGAGGAGAAGAGCATGAACAGTGGCGGCTGGATTAGGACACGAGGATTGCACGTGACAAATTTTCATTTTTCCTGTTAAGAGTAAGACCCAATCGCTTATATACAAAGCTGCCGAGAATTGAGCCTCGAATCAGCGTTTGCCGCTGGCGTGGCCCTTGCCGGGGCGTGACACGTCGTCCGGCCCTTCTCCGGAGCTGAATTTGGAGGCTGCGCGTTGCTTGCTTCCTCCGTCGTTGGATGCCCATCGTGCGTCCATGCCTGCCCGACGCTGATCATTTTGCAAAAAAGCCCTTAAACTAATTGATAATTTGGTTTTAGATCTCTGGTATACAGTTTCTACGTTCTACGTTATTACGTATAGGACCTCTAAAAAAGAAATATTCTAATCAAAGAAGCAAAAAACAGAAAATAGGACTGCGCTCGAAAACATAGAAACTAAGGGGGTTTTCTGCAACAACTTGCATCCCTATCCCGGTCCCTCACCCCACGAAACCCTAGCCGCCGCCGTTCCGTCACCTCTCTCTTCTCGCTCGCTCTCCCTAGACCACACCGCCGCATCCGCCTCCGCCTCCGACCACTCTTCTTGCACCCAGCCAAATCGCCGCACCTCCCCCTTGCCACCGCGAGGCCAGTTCCGGCGGAGGGTAGACCGTGCTCGCCGGATTCGGGTAGCCACGACCTCCTTGCCGGCGGATCCGGTCACCCGGAGGCAAGGGCAGGGCTAGCACATGAGGCTCATCGGCAGTGTCGCGGTAAGCTCCATGGGGAAATCTCTGCTCCCCACCCTCATCTTTCTTGTTGCTCTCCTTCCTCCCCCCTCCCCCTCCCTCTCTCTCTCTCTCTTTGATCTAGAGACGGCGATAGATCCAGAGCCACTGGATCTGTTGATCTTGGCGGCGGCGATGTGGCACCAATCTCAGACATTTCGTGTCATCGGTGTTGCTGGCTTGAGCTCAATGGTGAGACGCTCAGTCAGCGAACGACGAGTACCTTGATTCGGCGGTTGCGCTGGAGCTCCATGACCAGGTGCTCTATCCGGTGCCGCACAGCTCGATTTGGCGTGTTGGGCGGTCAATGATGAGTTCGTCGATCCAGCGACGGTTCTCTCTGTCTGGTTGCACGCTACTCTGAGTATTCCAACACCGTGCTAGATTTGGCGAGATGAGTAATACGGTGCTGCACGGAAGCTTGAAGCCGCTCCGACCGGCGGCGACGGCATCAAGCAAGAGTAGCATTGTATGCGGCCAAAAAAGGTCGTCTCCATGTGCCTCTCCACTGCCAAAGCCATACAGGATTCATGTGTATCTGAGTCCCTTGCTGTCGTTGCCGCCGTTATGAAGTCGTTCTCATATGTGACGGTGACCAGTGGGCAGCGGCACAGACAATGTTTCAGATGGCTGCCTGCTTGCCTCTTACCACCACTCCTTTCCTTTTTTGTCATGCTTTCTCTTTCTCCCTTTGTATGTGTGTTGCAGCCTTGCAGGTTCTCACTATCATGTATTTCTGAATTTGTGCAGGTTCTTAGCAAATAACTCAGATTTCCTTGAGCATATCATTTCAGGATAAAAAGCATAAGAGGTTGGCTTTCTGTTTTGTTTCAACCTCTGTTACTGATGTACTGCATTCTTTAGATTTGGTCTTTGTGAATCTTTAGTTACCGAGATTCATACGTTTGTTTGCTTCATTCTTTTAGGTGGTCGACCATCTATAGTTGCTTTGCCTCTCACACGAGCCACGAATGAAGCTCCACAGCTTAGCGGCAATTGTATACCAGTAGATGATGCTGGTTTTGTTTGCCATCAGTCATCTTGATTACCTTGGTGCACATGATATCATCTGTTTATTTGAAAGAAAACTAAATTTCGATTCGGTGACTACTTTACAGATGAACACTCGACATGAATGTGTTTACGCACAAAAAGTATTTGGCAATGCGCCAATGTGTTTTCCTGCAGTTTAGATTGGCTAACAGTAGATACTGCTGGTTTTGTTTGCCATTAGACCTCTTGATTACCTTGGTGCACACAGATATAATCTGTTTAGATATAATCTGTTTATTTAAAAGGAAACTGAATCTTGATTTGGTGGTTAGTGAACAGTTGAACACTCAACATGAATGTTTATGCATAAAAAGTATTATGTCCTTTGTAGATTCTTATGGTTAGCCAGAGGCTATAATTAGAAGACGATGTCTTTGGGAAGGTAGGTAGGGCTGTTCAGCCCCAAACAATTGTTGATCAGCTATACTGATCCCTTTTTCATGTTGCAAAACCTTTTATCCTATGCCTTCTTTTGCTCAATTGGCCTAACAACCAAGGGATAAATAGAAATTGCCACAGGATCTTCTTACAACGATGGAAAGTTCATTTGTAATAATCATTTTACTACCTCAATAGGAAAAACAAAACATAGAGCGAGCTTTTATAGCCTGAGGCTGTGTTTAGTTCAGCGCAAAGTTTGGATTTTGGTTGAAATTGGAGATGATGTGACTGAAAAGTTGTGTGTGTATGACAGGTTGATGTGATGGAAAAGGACTGAAGTTTGGATCCAAACTTTGGATCTAAACACAGCCTAAATGTGAAACTAATTCTGTGAGTAGATGAGGTTCTGTGATAATTTTCTTGAGCATAAGTGCACGTTTTGATGTTCTCTATCTGCATTTTCTTGTATGCTTTCCCCTTTTGTGCAGATAAATAACTGGCAAGATATTGGAATGCCTAAGAATGGTACAAAACTAAGAGCAAGAACTTTCGGTGCCAATACAACACTGCCAGCCTTTGGTCATGAAAACATTAGAGAATCAACTTAGACATCACCATGTACGTTGTTATTAGTACCATCAACATCCTAATTAACTCATCTTAATTAGCTGGCACTACAATACTATATTTTTCTGAGATATGTTATCTCTGTTCTACAGAATTTAATTATTGTTGTATAGTGACTGCTTTCATTTGTTGCAGATCTTACAGGTGGGCTTAAAGTATATAATAAACAAAGTGGAACAAGTCATGAATGTCATGCCTAATTGTTGTTGTTTTAACCAGGCAACAAACTCAGGAAATCGAGATGCACACTTCAAATGATCTGGTAGAAATCCCCACCTTAAATCCTTTATACTCTACAAACCACAACTATCTTTAATCATTTGTTGCCCTTATTTTGCTTATATCTACACATGGCCATGGTGCTTCATGTTTATTTTCTGAAAATGCCAACACCAAAGATTTTGAAGCACACAACTGACAAAGTGGACATGCTACAACAATTTCTACAACAAGAAGCACCATTTATAGAACAAAATGCAGTACACATGTATGTTGATTGCAGTGCTAGGAGTGCAGTAAATTTTTTTACATGGGTGTATTTTTTGCAATGATGGATGTTAATAATTGAGGGATATGATGAGTTAGATGATATAAACAAGGCACAATGAATGAATTGAGGCCATCCTGATGTTGGGTTGCACATGTATTATATTTTATTGGATTTCTCCTTTTATGCACTATGTACAATAGTTGGTCAGAGAGGAAAGGCTAGAGCTAGAAGACTTTTTCACTTTCTTTTTTTCCCTCTAAATATGGGCTGTTAGACAGAGTTTTACTAACTGATAGCAATAACAACACTCCTCTGAAAATAAGAGAGATGTGTTCCTCTGTTTGCTAGATGCTACTGGCCAGCCTAATGGTAATTGATTAATTCCATGCAGCACCATATTTATCTTGTATGTGACAGTTTATAATATACTGCATTGCATTTGTCCACAGTTTGATCATGCAGAGTTATAAAAAAGGTGGCGTGGTGGTCTTGCATAGGTGGGTTTCAAAGTTTCTATATCAGTTTTTCATTGATGTGGTTCAAGTGTTAAATTTCCTTGGGTTTTCTGCTCAGAATTGTAGATTTTCTTTACTGAAAACTGCAAGCGACAAGTTCTGTTCCATTGGTCAATATAATCTTTTTAGTGATATTCTGCAAGATGTTTAGTCAAATCCATGACTATTATATCCAGACTAGAACCAAATTTATACCACAAAATATAGTATTTATTGCTGAGGTCGTAGGGTTTATTTGTAATAAAATGTGTTCTTTTTTATTTTATGTATGTATGACTACCTGCCTTTGTTTAATTTATTTCTCGCATGCTTGTTTTCTATACATATCTAACTTTCATGTAACCTCTGTTTTTTTACCTGTCTTGTTGCCGGCAGCGCGGCAACGGCGCGCGCCACCCCTAGTATAATTTTCACGCAACGCGATTCCGACTTTCCTAGCTTTGTTTTCCCTTCTCATTTGGAAATGCTGTTTTTTTTTATGGAACTAGCTCACGACTAAAATAGTATTATAACATATCTTATAGTGAAAAAAAAAAGCTTATACTCCCCCCGTTTTTTAATAGATGATGCCGTTGACTTTTTCTCACACGTTTGATCATTCGTCTTATTCAAAAAATTTACGTAATTATAATTTATTTTGTTAGGAGTTGTTTTATCATTCATAATACTTTAAGTGTGATTTATATCTTATACATTTGCATAAAAAATTTTAATAAGACGAATGGTCAAACATGTGAGAAAAGTCAACGGCGTCATCTATTAAAAAACGGAGGTAGTATATTAAAACTCTAAAATCAAAATAGTTCTTTATTTGTCACCCTAGTTGATGGCTTGACGCCATTGCAAAACCAAAATAGTCTTCTAGTTATCATTCGCAACCATGAATGGATCGCGGGGACTTTGGGGCTGTTTGGTTCGTGTCCTAGGGGCCACGCCTGAGAAAAACTTACGCCGAATAGGCAGCGTTGGGAGATGTAACACTTGCCTCATCAGGCAGCCTGAAGCTTTGTGTGTTTGGTTCGCACACATGCCTGAAGAATAATAAAATATCAAAAAGCAACTTTTACCAGAGCAAAGTATGGAATAAATGACACATGCATCATTAAGAGTAGCTGACTGAAGCTCAGGCGTCCAAATTCGATGGCCTGGCTCAGGCTAATGAAGTTGCCTGAGGATTTAGCAAGCTAATGAAGAGTCAGGTCAGGCTAGCTCAGGATATAACAGCGCACAAACCAAACACATAGTTGTTGGAGCTCAGGCGGCGCTCCGGCCAGGCATACAAGCATCAAGACGCGAACCAAACAGCCCCTTCCTCCCTATAAAAGCAGACCAAGAGGAGTTGGTCTCATTTTCTTGGTAACAACAACCACAATACTCCATTTGTCCTATAATATAAGGTATTGTGTTATTTTTTAGAAAAATGAAGTAAGTGCTTTGGTTTAGTGCTAAATCTTGCCCTACCAAATTGTTTGTACATGTGTAATGTTTAAATTGATTCCAAAACTTGCCAAATCAATAGAAATATGTCCTAAAATATTGGTAGTTCCAAAAATTATCTAAAACTTGGCACTAGGTAAGGTGGCAATCCAAATATGCTCACAGTAAAAGGATATGTCCTCGAAAAAAGTAAAAGGATATGTGATGTTACAAAATGTGTTAGGTGAATAAATAAAATACTAGTAAAATAGTGATAGATGTGAAATAAACAGTATAAAGATGATAGGTGGGGGAGTAAAGTACTAGTATCTTAGGACCTTAGAGCAAGTAGAATAAAAGAATTGAGTAGGCTATAATATCTCCACCATGATAAAAATGATGAGCCGGAGAGAATAAGAAGAGAGAACTTGAGAGGGCGATCATATTAGCGTCGACTGTATTTAGCCTTTGAGACTAGGTGAGACCATTGTAATTGGCTAAACTTAGCACATGTCGGTGGATCTGGATCATCTAATTTACTAAAGGAACGTTACATGCGTGCAGTTATGCTATATTTGCCATCCATTTTCATCTGACAGCTCCTGCTGGCTCTCCTCCTTGTTCATATGTACAAAAGAACTTCTGACAACATTATTGGATTTAGGTTAAATCATTTAGCATCATCTACCGTGAAGTGCGAATAAAATTACATCACGATATTGTCCCAAAGAAAAGGCAGCATTTTGGTTCATGTACAAAAGAACTTAAAAAATTAATCAGTGTAATTTAAAATTAGATTAAAAAAACCTCTAAGCCAATTCTAAAATTAAGCTCTAAAATTTAAAATAGATTTCCTCTTTGTAATGTTACTGGTGATATTTATTTTGACAAGTGCTTTTATTTGTAAGTTTGATTTACAAGTGCTTTCATATGTATGTTTGTTTTAAGACAATAATCACAGGCTACAATTAAATTTTAACTATTAATATTATATTTTATAAATATTAATATTAGTTTTACCCGTTACAACGCGCATGAGCAATACTACTAGTATTAAATAAAATACAACCATTAACCCTGAAAAAGAAAGTACAACTACAAATTGGCCCTAATTTGTTAATCTCGGGGTAGGAAAACCAAACAAACTCTAATCCCCCTGTTGCAATTCCAAATCCCCGAATTTGCATCGCCATTCGCACATGCCACAACATGTGTAGCACTAGTACACCGGTAGACGTGACGTGAGCAATGAGCTTTTCGGCCGTCGCGTGCGCGAGCCGCCGGCTGCTATGCCTATGCTAGCTAACCCAAGTCGAGTAGTAGTAGCAAAGTCCGACCCGTTCACACCATCACCATCACCATCACCAAATCGATCTAAAAATACTCGCCTTCTTCTCCACCCGAGCCGAGCAGAGCAGCGAAGAGGGCAGCGAAGTCGCCGACGAGGAGGAGGAGAAGGAGCCATGGCCGCCAGGAGCTTCCAGGCCCGGTCCCCCAAGGAGGAGTCCGACGCCGCCGTCCATGGTAATCAAATCCCATCCCACTCACCAAGCTCCGAAATCCCCATCCATGGTAGCGGGATTTCATCTTCTTGCGCGGAGGAGGAGGAGGGATGAGGTTTAGATGTAGTAGTAGTAGGAAGGACGGTGTGAGATTTCTTGGGAGAAAGAGAGAGAGAGAGAGAGAGAGATCAGATCACTCCCCTTGATTGGGGGTTTTTGGGTTCGCCGCGTTGTCTTCCCAAGCTGTTTATAGTGGCTATCTGATGATCATGGTTCAATTCGGCTCTGTTTATCTAAGGCTTCCCACTTCTGGGTGCCTCAAACACAAATTCACTTGTGATGTTGCTAGATTGTGTGTGATATATGGTATGCATTGTTGGTTGAGGAGAAGGCAATGTATAATGTATGTAGTGTGCGTAATGGTTCGGTGAAGTAAGCTGCCTGAGTTCCGAATTCCGATTCATGTATGCGCGGTTGCGCACAATGCCAGTATGGTTGATTTCTTTGTGTTCTGTTCATTGCAGAGGCAGTCACGCTGGGATTGAAGAACGCAGCCATATCTGGTACCGTGGTTGCGGTCCCCACGGTATGTACTAGCTGTTTGTCATGCCAATGTTATGTAGTTTCATTCTTTAGATCAATAGTATATAGTTTCAAGTGCAATTTCTTCCTAGAAGAAACATATGTACGTTGGCCACACATTATGTTTTTTTTTTCCCACCTTTACAAATCATTGTTTCCATCAAGTGTTTGCATCTTCGTTTCAAGTATCAATAATAATGACGGAAATGGAAATCTAGTCTAAATTACTACTACTAATTTATTACAATCTGGCTCAATACCTGGTCATATGTTGGAACACTTTGATTCATCTGGCTGCATATATTCTGACATCTGCAAAAATAACATTTCTGCTGCAGTTGGTTGGTTGCCGTGTCCTTCCTTGGGCTAAGGCTAATCTCAACTACACCGCACAAGCACTCATCATATCAGCAGGTACGGTTTACTATACTACTGAAAGTTATCATTTTTCAAATTGTATTATACTAGTTATTATGACCGAAGACCTACTATAAAGTGCTAACATCTCGTAGAACTTATTTTACTGGTACCTTGGATATTGGGCTAAACCTAATGGAGCCAATGTCACTATTTTAACTTGCTGGATATATACTGTTTTACTCCCTCCGTTTCGAAATGTTTGACGCCGTTGACTTTTTATCACATGTTTGACCGCTCGTATTATTCAAAAAATTTAAGTAATTATTAATTCTTTTCCTATCATTTGATTCATTGTTAAATATATTTTTATGCAGGCATATAATTTTACATATCTCACAAAAGTTTTTGAATAAGACAAATGGTCAAACATGTGCTAAAAAGTCAACGGTGTCAAACATTTCGAAACGGAGGGAGTACAATACAGATTTGGCGTATTTCTTAGGATTTAGGACATGCATGATTTGGCTTGTTTCTCATGCATGATTTGGCTTGTTTCTTGGGACATGCAAGAAATTAGACCTTTATAAAATGTAAAGTCAAGTCTAAGGTTGATTGTGTTACTGTATTGCACTTCAAGCATTTCATTATCAGGTTCTAGGGAAAATGAAAAATGGTGCTGGCTCAAGTTTAACTGGTGTCACCAGCTCACAGCCTGGCCTTCTCTATTTTATTTTAATTTGGAATTTTTATCTTTCAATAGCCTCATCCCTCATGCCCTCATCAGATTCTAGGATAGGATTCCCATTAAATTTTAGTACTGAACAAGATGCTGCAGAGATATTCTGCTTAGTATTGACTACTGACTACTGACAGTAAATGAAGCTTGCCAGTATTTCTGTCTGTTGAAGTGAAGTACCTGAGCAATTACTGATTAGCGACCACTTGCATCTTTTTACATTCTTCTGTTCAATATGTCCTAATTCATGAGTCGCATATGATAATCACTAACTTTAGCAGTTGTTTTGGTGGATTTATCCCTGTTAATGACATTGAATGATTTCAGCTTGTTCCAATGAGCTTTGGTAGCATTTGCCTCACAAGGATATGCACAGTAGGAACTAGCTACGAGGATATACGCAGTATGGAACCGTGGAAGTTAACATGTTGTTATGATTCTGACCATTATTTTAAGTTTAGGCATATAACAATCTAGCTTTCACTACTAGATTCTGTTTCTGTAGTTTCTTTTCAATACAGACTTTATGACCCCATTTTCTTATATTGGCATTCATGTGCAGAACAAAATTGAATTGAAGACCACACTGGAAACCTTACATGTCTTCCTGTTTATTTTACAGCATGCATCGCTGGCTTCTTCATCACTGCTGATAAGGCCATTCTACGGAACGCAAGACAGAACACCATTGGGAAGATTGACAGGTCAACCTGATGCGCAACTGTACATATGAGAACGTTGTACTGATTATCCATTTCTTCGATAGCAGGCGAGGTTGATGGGAGCAATAGGAATCCATCTCTATTATTCCGTTCATCCATGGATGATTGGACGTGTACTGCAATGAATCAGCAATTTTTATGTTTTAATCTTAATTCCTTATATGAAAACCTAACCTCGCATTGTAAAGACTAGGGCTGTTGCCTTTTAGACCAGTGAATCCAGTTTGGTTCCAATTTGAAGTTGAATAAAAGATGGAAATGTAATGCTCTTTTAAGCCCATGTGAACAGCTATGCTGTGCCCCCGGTTCATCATTTTGTGTTCTTCCTTGTGACAAGTGGTGATACTGTGAAGTTATTATCAGTTTGGAGGGTTAGATCAGCTCTAGTGATAAAGATATATAAATAACTGAAGCTTGGGCAAGGTATGATAGATCACGGCTTCGGTGTCAAGAGGAGTGGTCGCATCTGTTCTGTTTCTTTGTTTCTGCAGGTTGAAACAACACAAAACAGGTTCTGATCTTTGTAACGCAAGAACAGACGACGTACGTGGTACGTACCACTAAAAATTTAGAACATATCCAGTTCACTTGTGCTGCATACAAAAGCACAGTGATGCCTTTTTTCTTCCCTGCTTGCTTGATTTTTAGGCTACTGAATGAAGAGAGCGAGGTGTAGTGAAGTGTTCTTCCCTCTTTATCCATCCCTATCCGACTCCTCCGTTCTAAGCTTGCAAGAAAAAGTTGAAAGGGTAGCAAGTCTTTCGGGCATTACAAGTGGAATTCTTGTTTGGTAATACATGGGTTTATCAGGGAAACGGCATATAAAATGCATTCTTTTTTTTTGTAGCTTTGCTGCTGACAAGACAAGCATCGTATAACTAATGGTAATGGATTTAAGAATTTCACGTGGTTAACCTTTGACGTGAGAATCACTCTCATGAGATGTGTGCAAATGTAACCCGTTCATTTTTGCGATCATACGGCACATCATGAGAAGGTAAAGCACGCAACACAACTGTTCTTACCGTGAGCTAACCAAATTAGAATCTTATTCTGGTAATTTTCTTCGTGGATCTCAATACAAATCGTAGTGGAACCTGCGGAATTCAAGTGAAGTGACGTGTCGGTCAAAAAATCGAGTTAATTAAGTCTTAAAAAGGGAGAAATATTTTTCTCCAGAGAAGATCAGAAGAACAGTGCGTTTATCTCACTGGAGACTGGAGAACAATTTTCACCTTATGAAACAGTAGCTTCACCAAAAGAAGAAGAAAAAAACGTAATGGAGGAGACTTGCAAGTAACATGATCAGGCCAAACCTCCAGGAACAGGAACAGGAAGGAAGCATTCATGGGAACGTGTAGGGATGAAAGGGAGCAACAAGGGGTTGCTTTCACAGTTCCATTAACAAAAAAGAAAATAAACAACACGACTTGACCGATATCGAAGCTGACTGGCTGCAACCATGTAACCACCTTACCAGAGACCACAATAATAAACAACCTAATCCGACACTCAAATTAGCATAATCAACTCCGTAGACAAGCAGGCATACCAATCTCCAGCTGCATGCCTTAGCCGACACCACCTTCTCGCCACCGTAATTTACCTTATCTATCCTAATCCTCAAGGATAAACAGATCAGATAAGATGCTCATCTCAACCCCCATAAGTAAGTTTATCCTCATCGTTTTCACATGCTCCCCTATAACTCACACACTACTACCACATGTAGATGCATCTAACTTATAAAGCAAAATTCTCTCAATATGTGATTGCATGATAAATATGTTTTTACTTTATCTATCTACATTAATAAGTAATAACTATGTAATAATATATGGCGTGTTTATCACCAGCCTGTCTAGAAGACCTGATGGAGCAAGGAACTTGAGGATAGCTTCGGCTTACTTTTCGGCGCCAGAGTCCATGAACCCTATCTGAATATACAGGAAACCTATGTATCTATCCATGACCCCATCAGCCCACCGGAACGGCTGTTTCTTTTTTAGTTTTATTTTTTTTATTTCACCCTATCTCTTCCTTGCGTCTACTACATATATGCACATGGGGAAGAGAGGGGAACTTAACTTGGATACTTGCCTTTGCCTTCCAAAATCTGGAGTCCAAAAATACACAGGAGATAAGCAGCCATTTGCTCCTGGAAGAATGAGAGAAGCTTGCGCGCCGGTGCCTCCTGGGGCTCATGAGGAGGCCTGCATAGAGCAAAGTGATGATCGATCTGAAGATGGTTCCTTCTCGGGTTCGTCCATCGGGTCGTCGTGCTCATCGGCATCGGATCTGAGTGATGATGGGAGTTCTTACCGTCCTGGTGATTATCTTGAGCCGTCATCGTCGTCGTCATCAGCATCTTCGAGCACATTGCAGCTGGATTCTGAAGGGCCGCTCTGTGACTTGTCCTCACTGATAGCCCAGCTTCCTATCAGGTGCTTTGCTCCTCCCCTGCAGAAGTACTCGTAGTTAGAGAAAATTGCACCATGCTTATATGAATTTCAAGTTTCGGTAGATGCTTTAACGGTGTGAAATTTGTTGCTTGTGTTCCCAATTTGTGCCAGCAAACAAGGATTTATCACCTGACTACTGTAAACTATATTAGTTGAATGAACACATTTGCAAATGATATAGTAGCTACTAGCTAGTTCATTTTTTCAACTAGACAATGATTTTCTCCGAACAGCTTTTCAGATTTGTTGGTTGAATTTTAATGATATTGCCTACCTGCTAAATTGTAGAGATTCTATTTTGCATAACATTTATGACAAGCAAAATGTTCAAATTGGGCTTGATCTATGTATGTATGCAGCATCAGGTCTTATTTGAACATTTTGTTCAAAAGACGAAATGACTGGAGAAAATAATGTCGATATTAAAAGATCAAACGTTCCAGACCACTTCCATAAAATCTACTTCAATTGCAAAATTGACACTAAATCATATGTTTTCTAACAAGTAAATTTGTTTTCTGCAGGAGAGGGCTGTCCAACTATTACCAAGGAAAATCCCAATCATTCACATCGATATCTGATGCTACATGTGTTCAGGACCTTGCAAAGAAAATTACCTACAATAAGAGGATGAAGGCGTGCAAAAGCTATGCAGCAGGACTAGACATGAATCAACGATCAAATCACTTGCCAAAGCCATGCAACAAGATGATAGCGAAGAGGCCCTCGAAAGGATCATTTACCTGTCTGCTGTCAAGACCAAGCAGCACCAGCCTCCTGTGCAGCAGTGCTAAACCACCTACACACCAGAGCAAGAAAGATGTACAAATGCATATTAACTCGTAACAAAAAATATGACCCTGGAAAGTGGAAACAAACAAGTACTAGGGTTTCAGGTATCCAGTTTCAGCTAACATGTTGTGCTGCGCTTGTACTGCTCCTTTTCACAAGGAAACTCAACTATTTTTTTTCTTCTGGGATCAACCTGGCTTCTTACATTTCCTTAAGTCCATCCATTTGAAATTCAACTACTAAAAACGGGTGGAATGAAATACAGCTAGCTAATAAGCAAAATCCTATCAGCTGGGAACTAGAGTACTCTTGCATTACATGATCGAGCAACAACTAGCAATGCTTTGTGCAGCGCAGCTATACAGGTATTCTACAGAAAAACAAAATTGGCATGAATTTGACACGTTTGCTCAGAGCAAAGGAACACTAATAGTCTCACATAAAATTTTCACTAGTTGCAAATTGCACTTTCTTGATGTTTGTTTTCTTGACATCACAGATGGGCTGGTCTGATTTTATTTCCAACACACCTCCATAAATGAGATCTGTGAAGTGTGAACAACAAAAGGATGAGTTTCATGCTATTTAAATTTAAACAAAAGGACAAATGGTTCTCACACAATCCAATGTAAATAGAGTAACGTAATCTAAATTTAAAAAAATACATTACCTGAAGGAAGTAGCAAACTTTCCATCCACACCCATATCCCTTTCAAAAGTTTAAGGGTACAGTAATTTCTCTTCCAGCCCAAAAGGACGGTGGTATGAAGTTTGTTTTCTTACATGCTTCAAAATAGACATGTCCAATGTGGAATCCTTGTTTGTTTTCCTTTTTGTGCATCACATATGCATGTCATTTCTTCTTATCTCAAGCTTATCACCAAGCTTTTGCTTAAGAATGGTTAAGTAAATATGTTGCTTAGCCATCTTGTGTAGTCTCCCACAGCATCAAGATCAGACTGCATAGGAGAAACAATTTTGTAAAAGAAAAAAAAATATTGTTAGCGGCGATGTTCCCTTCTAAGAGAGCACAATCTAGAGAGCAAAATTACGCACAAAATGAAAAAGGTAAATGCTTTCTTTGATGGAAACAGATACATACATCTTCAGTTATTCCAAGATGATCAAGTAAAATCCTTATACCACCACCCTTTGAAGCATTAAGTGGAACAATCTCAATCATACTTGAATGCGCTTTGATAACACGTGCTCTTCCTTGTGTTAGTTCTGACCAATGCTGTCTCAGTACAGATGAATCCCCATCCACTTTGTCAAGGAAAAGCAACTTCTGCACGTGCAAATAAATTGTGTAACTCCAATCCAAATAAAACTGGTCTAAATATCTATCTGGTTGACTTACTGAAGATTCACCGAGGATTGTTAAATAGTACTTCCTCCGTTTCACAATGTAAGTCATTCTAGTATTTCCCACATTAATATTGATGTTAATGAATCTAGACATATATTTATCTAAATTCATTAGCATCAATATGAATGTGGAAAATACTAGAATGACTTATATTGTGAAACGGAGGGAGTAGTTTTCTAGCCATATTCTAGAAACCCCATCTTCAAGAGATTTGTGTAAGCCCTCCTATGGGTTAGCTTAACTTTTTATGGATTTATTTTTATGTTGGACAGCCAAGAAGGGAGCATACATCAGGAATTACTACATTTAACACTACTGGTTGAGTGGCTGCAGTGATTAGAATGGAAGATTTTTGTCTGTATTCCAGAATGCTAATAGAGAAAGGCTTTCAGAAAATAGCAGCTCTACCGCTATTGCTAGTTCCGGCAGTGGTTATCCAGTCATGGACTCGAGTCGTGACGATAATGTGGATAATTCAACTACAATTCTGTCTATTTTGGAAGGGTCCTCATGCTATATCACAAGTTCCCAGCAACAGCTGCTCTTTTACCACATCGCAGTGTTACTTCAAAAATTGTTCAACTAATATATACTAATGCATTTCACAGTAAGGTAGAAAGGCATACTATCCTTAACAGATATGATATGTAAACTTTTGCATGCCAAAGTTACGGATAGACAAACCTGAAAAGATGAATACCCCAAGAGGTCCTCAACTGAAGGCACCACTTTTACCTATGAAGAGAATTTAACATTTACTCAGCTGCCGACCATTGTTAAAAAGGAAGAAAAGATAAGTTTGCGTAGCAAATATCTTTAGATCAGACCTTGGTCTCATAGTGGATTGTGTGCAACAAATCAACCAAAGGATGTTCAAAGAGGGTCAAACATTGTTCCTCATGGTATGCAACAAGAGGTATACTATACTTCAAGGAGTACAAAAATGCCTGCAAATGGAGGAAAAGACACATCAACATGACATCTAACAAATGTTAACATGCAAAAAAGAGACACATTACCAAAGCGAACACATTTCATAAATCCAAAAAATCCAAAATCAATGATAGAGAAGAGAAAAGTTTCAACAAACTCAATCAGTCTCAATAAGATGCCCAGAAAATTATCCTGATAAAGAAATAGTACGTAAAATATTAACATTTCAATGATAAAGTGCAGATCTGATGTAACATATAAGTAATTATACTGCCACAAAAGCACACCTGATAGTAGAAAACAAGAAACAATTAGTTGGCATCATGATTGTACCTCCTTGCAGATA
The DNA here is from genome assembly GCF_034140825.1 of Oryza sativa Japonica Group. NCBI lineage: Eukaryota > Viridiplantae > Streptophyta > Magnoliopsida > Poales > Poaceae > Oryza > Oryza sativa. The sequence continues at coordinate 7,154,085 of NC_089036.1, read as the reverse complement.
TCCAAACCTAAGTTTGCTCTGTAAATCTCTTGGCCGTGCCTTCCATAAACAAGTGAACCCTACAGGAAACAGCGCATTTTTTAAGAAATCTGTAAGGGTAAAATGTCATAGCAAACATAATAAATAATATGATATGACTAGATCAAATATGAAAAGAATGATGAGATCTCAACATTCACTTCCTTGTATATTATGCTCTCATATAGGCTTGCAGAAAAAATCTTAATAAAATCCTACTTCCATATGTAACAAATGAACTATGGAGTACCTTTTTACATAACTGAGACAGCTCACATGGATTGGCAAAACCTTGAGCAGTTCAATTTAATTCAAGAATTTAAAGATGAACGAATAAAGCAACAATATATGGCATCCTATCTTTAATGCTATGTCCTCTCTAGAAGACCAGTTCTATATAGAACCATTGCATGTTATATAAAAAGCGTGTGCTCAAAAGCAAGAGGTACACCAAACTGCACATACTGGCATATCCACACATTAGACCACTGGGATGTTTAACCATAGAGTAACATACAATAAACTGAAGCCTAAACTGAATGGTCCCGAATCCCGATTCCTGATTCTAATAAATGTTTTATTAAAGAACAGGTTGTGATGGAAAACATCTTCACCAATCACCATTATATCGCAGGGGAACAGATAAGGTAAGATAACATGGCCACAAAGCTCTGATAACCAAAACAACTTTTCTCAAATTATTCAGGTGAAACTGGAGAGTATGTACCTGTAGAAATACACCAGGTGAACTCTCTGATATAAAACGATATTTCCCTCCCAAATCAAGAAGCCTGAAAGTTCTTATTGTGGAAGCCCGGGTCTAAGGGAAATAAATCAAGAGAACATTATTACAGTGAATACTGATATACTCAGCTGGCTTGCAAATAAGAAAATTGATTCCTTTAAGCACTAAACATCCTCCTGCGGTAACTCCCCTTTCATCAGGGAACTTTAATATTCCAAATTTCTAATACTCTGTTCTTCTATAAGAAAGCTAGAAATAGCATTGATAATATGTTGAAGAAAGCAGTCTACAGTTTAGCATTCACTTCAGATAGGTGCCACATTCACTTTGCATGCACGAATACATGAAACCCACCTTTCCAGTCACCGTGATAACGTTTATTCCCCTTGAAACTGCCTCTCTCAAAGATTCTATTGATTCTTCATGCGGGTATCCTTCATTATCCACAATGCCTTAACATTTATATAGAAGAAGTTACCTGCTAGAACTAGGAAAGGTCCAACACAAACAGCATACTTCTATATGCTCCATCAACTCACCATCTATATCACATACGATATGGCTCAGTTTTGGTTGATGAACTTCCCGTAGGTTAATTTCATCTGAATCTCTACTGGCCTCTGCATGCAATGGGGAAATCAGTGGGAACTCCAATTAGAAGAAATTGACTGACAACATAAAGAAAAAGCATGCTAAAATGTGTGAAGATACCTACCAACATAACTTTGTGAATGATCCATGTCATGAATGGAATCATATGCACTCTTAATAAGTCCTTTCCCTTTCCAATCTAGAGAATTTAAGATATGTTCTTCCCCGCTCTCCATCTCTTCTTCAGCCACTTTGCTGAGCTCATGATCAAAGCCCAATAAATGCAATAATCCGTGCACCTGTTGGAGTTCGTTAGCATTGAATAGGATTACAATCTACTCCGAAATTGGGAATTAGGAAATAAAATAAGATGATGAAAATGCACCGGATCACCACATTAGACCAAAATAATAATAATAAAAAGTGATGCTAGAAATGAGCGAAACAAACCATGAGAATTCTTATCTCATCATGCAGTGTATGGCCCCTTTCTTCCGCTTGCCGTTGTGCAGTGTCAATAGAGATTACTATGTCACCCAACTGCAGCTGTCAAACAAACACAAACATATCAGAAAAAAATGGTAATCAAACAATATGTTAGTCATGGTATTCATCGACTCAATGGTACACATACAATGGGAATGTCCAGCCCGGGGATATGCTGCGACATTGATAGAACATCCGTAGCGTGATCCTCGTCCCTCCATTCCTTATTCAGTTTCCGAATGAAATCGTCATCACAAAGCAGTATAGAGACCTCAACAGTATCGTACTTATTCACATCGCTTATACAATTGTCTCTGGTTTTGTACTCCGAGTTTTCGAGGTGGTCAAAGGCCACCTTCGCTGCCTTAGCAACATCCATTTGAAGCGCTTCTGCAATGCTCTGCATAGCAACTCAGGTCATAAGAGGGACAAACAATTTCAACATTTTTCAGTGCAAGAACCGTATATAATAAACAGAGCAAATTAGCTTCAAATCGTCAAATGCGATAGATAATTTTATATGGAAATGGTGAGAGAAACGCACGCAGAAGCTACTATTACCAGGATAGTGGGGTCGTCGGGGAGGGCTTCCTCGATGCCAATCTGCACGTTGAGCTCGGCGGGGCCCTCCCGCGGCGGCCGCCTCGCCCTCCTCCGCCTCAGCAGCATCGGCGGCGCTCGCCTCCGGCGTCCAGGTGTCGACGACGCGTAGTGCCGCGAGGCCGCGGCGAGCGAGGAGTGGGGCACGCCGCGACCACCGGGAAGCGGAGAAGGAGGAGAAGGAGGACGCGGTGGCGAGGGGAGCAGCGGTGGGAGGAGGCTGGAGGAGGGCGGCGGAGACGGGAGGAGGTGGTGGTGGAGGGGGTGGGAGGCGAGCGCGCGGGAGAGGAGGAGGTGGTGGAGGCGCGCCATGGAGGAGCGCGAGGGGTCTAGAAGATTCTAGAAGGTTTTTAGCCGGAGGAGGAAGACGGTGGCGGCAGGAGGGAGGAGGGAGATAAGAAAAGGGTTTAGGGCCGGGCCTCCATTGGCCCTCCTAAATGGGCCGGTTTAACTAACGGTTTGCGACACAGTTGGTTGAAGGAACAGCGTGGACACTAGACAGTGCATGATTGATTTTATTTCAAAGTATTTTTGTTTTACTAGATTTGAAGTTTCAAACATATCATACAGGAAATTTATGTTGTGTATTAACGGTACACGAATACAAAGCAACATTTCATTCATTTCAAAGTTTAATTTTTGTTTGTAGCACAGTGTACACCATAGGAGTACTTCTCATGATGGCATGAGTGCATGAGACATAGACCTGCCTGTTCAAATAAAACCCATATACTCTGAGCTCCGTATAATAATGTAATCTCAAGCTTTATTACTTAGTACAAATGTACAATATAGTATTAATTGGTCAGAACAACCATCACTGTTATTGCCAGGTTATAGACTGATACATGGTGACATGTTTTGCTAATGGATAGAGGACCAATTGTTAATCTTTGCATATAGGACACAGATAACTGAACTGACCTGTGTACTACAATGATAGCAACAATACTACAGACTTTGCTGCTCACCAATTAACCAAGATTATTACGATTTATAATCTCAGGGACACATCCCAGTTGCTTCCCTAGTATCCCCAGTGTAGAGATAAGCCACCCTGTTGTCGAGCATTGACATCACCTGATGCGCGGCGAGTCCTGCGTAGCACTTGTGATGTGCCGAAATGCAGATGTCAGTGATGGCCCTGGACATTTCATCCTCCTGATGGAATGGCTGGCTGACAAATTCTTCGACCGGCATCCACTGAAAATGATTATAGCGGGCATAACCCAAAAAATCATTAGTGAGAGCTCAATCATCTAAACTAGTAGTACAAACTACAAAGTATCTGAATTATGGTTAGGGAGTACCCTTGCTGCTTCAATCTCGGACTCGTCGATAGATATGTCAGATGAGAGTGGCTTGAGTGTGCATATGAAGAGTATATCCGATTTATCGAAAAGGACTTGATGCGCATGTCTGTATGAACAGAGGCAGAAACGTGAAGAAGAAAAAAAAAACATGAAGGAACTCTCAGCAGTAAAAGGTTCGAATAACTCCATTGATTGTACTTGACAATTACCTGAAAGCAACGACATCCAGGAAACAACTTTCGATCTGAAAAGTGGAGTTCTTGTAAAACATCAAAATAACATTTCATCTTAAGTAGCATAGTTCAGTAAAACAAGTCAAAACAGTGTAATTACCCCAGTTTCTTCTCGAACTTCTCTTATGGCTCCAGAAAACAAATCTTCAAACTGATAGCAGAAAAAGAAATAATATAAGATTAGTAAAGCCAACATAAACAGCTTAAACAAAACATAGACCTTTTCTTGAATAAGTTTGACATGACTTGGCTATTGGTTTTTACACAGAGAAAAAAAATTGGCTTTTGACTTATCATAGATCAATAATTTGTTTTACTAGGGAGTCTCCGCTCTGTGTTTTGTACCTTATCTATAAAGCCCGTAGGGATCTTCCAGATGTCTGAACAGTGCGATGGACATTTTCCTTCTTTGACAACAAGCACCTAAAATCAAAGGCATACATTACAAACACAATACATACGCAGATAAATGGTTGCTTTTTTCTTTCGTTCAGAAAGTATATGACAAGGCAAATAGGCATAATCCAGAAATTATCAAAACCTCGTTTTTGTCATTCATGACAAATGCTCCAACACCAATTTGATGCAATGAAGTGGAAGGCAAACCGGGAGGTCCATCTGGAAGCCAGAAAGTTAGCATCACGTACCCTGGCTCTGCATGATGATAAACAAAGCCCGCCTAAAAAAATTGTAAAACAAATAAAGTTAAGGTTGCCCATCTAAAAAAATGTAAAACAAATAAAGTTAAGGTTAACTGCAATTTTTAACTGATTAGTTAAGAGGTAATGAGGTATTGTTATCAAACAAAAGAATGTAAGAGACATGAAAAGAAAATTGGCATAGACGGTTTTTTTTTTCCTTTCCAGCAATAGTGGCATACATTAGCCAGCCTTCAGTGAAAAGAATATTATGCTCTTTCAGATAAGTCTGATGCTAAACTAAGGTCGATAAGATAAAAAAACTTATAATAATAAGATTAACTTGCCTTTATTGCAATTGGAACTAGATCAGCTTGATCTTCCTGTATCTTCAACCAAACCCCCCTTTTCCCCTGCAGTAATGAATTAATCAACCCCCTTTTATATCCATCTACTTTCTAGCAATATGTATGTGTATTACCTGCTTATTCCAATAACAAAGTGAGGACTGGAGTGATGAAGAAAATGCATTGGATGTATTTGGTAAGGAAGTAGGGTTAACAACAATGCCACCATAATCATCCTCAAAGGCATCCAGCACATCAATAGTTCCAAGCAATGGTGTATCTGAAATAGCTGCATTAGTTCCCTTGCTTAAGGTCTTGCCACCACTGAATATTGACAATTTCAAGCAAGGCTGTCTGAACACTGAACCTGCAAAATATAACACTGTAAGATACAGCTACCAGAATCTGAGAAAAAATTATGCATAATATAGTAAGGTAGTTTGGCGAAATACATTGCAAAGCTGAGAAAAACTATCACACTGAACAATGAGTTAGGAGATCAATCAAATTGCCAGACCCTCAGGTTTGCTATTCCAAACAAACCAACAAACAAAGTAAAAAAATATCAGACTAATAATACTTAAATAGCACAAATCAACATGAAAAACATAAGAAACTGATTGCAGCTTCTTGTTTCTCTAGAAGCAGATGCAGTAATGCACACTAACATTTTTTCTTTATTAGAAAGTTGAATAAAGATTTCACACGTCATCACCTGCTGCTATGCCAAAACTAACTTGTTTTGTACTTGAAATCCTCGGATGAGGCAAAGAAAGATAGCTCTTTGAATATGATGAGGGCAAAACAAATGCCATTGGTTTTCACTCGCTGAACTTGAAGTTGTGGCAATCCTAAGAGACCTATGCGTCTTAAATAGATCTGGGAAATATACAAATCACATAATAATATACACCACCTACACATGTCCAAGTGGTGTCCCCTGCTGTTATTTCAAGGAGAAGCCATCTAAAATCTCACTCCAATTTGGACCAGAAAATAACCTTTTTAAGTGGGAGTACATGCCATATTAGCCTCCACAACGGAATGATTCCCAACTTTGCATATTGTTAAGGACCTATTGGGATCACAGAGAATTGAGATCAGAACTCCAATGGAATACACGACTATATTGCAAGTAAACCTCACATAATTCAAAATAATTGGGTGGAAGTCTCCGGAAGCATGTTCTATCAACTGTCACCATTGGCAATTTCATGGTCTACTTGTCAAATAACTGTAAAATTCTTTAAACACACACATTATAAAAACTTATATTACATTTAACTTAAATTTCATTTGACATTAAAAACGACCTTAGCAAGTATCAAATTTTAATTTGTACTGGAAAAATATAGCTTATTAACTTCCCAAATCTGCAGATTACACTCTTAAGATTGTCCTTTCTTTGCTTAGTAGTAGTGGTTATTTGTCCTTGTCTCCACAAAATAAGGAGACATGCTCAGCTCAAATAAATATTAACAAAAATCGAGTTCCATCATATAGTTCAATTCCTTGGATTGAGAAAAACTAAACATAGTTTTGATTAAAGAGTATTTGAAGTTGTGTGGCGATAACCTTTCTTGCTGTTCCTACAATTTTGACAATGTGGTAAAGAGTCCAAGACCAACTGATTCACTATTTGATCCATGTCTGGAACATTGGGCCTTACAAACAAATATAATGGCAGGTCCCAAACCATCAATAAATGCAGTAGAAAAATGATGGCCAGAAGGTACCGTTGATGAACTTTTAACAAAATACAGTGAGTAAAGAACAATATTCTGTACTGAGTATGTTGTAAAAGATTGAAGTTGTCATTGCATCACTCTATTCCTGAATGTATTCACTTTTACAACATATACTCAGTACAGAATATTGAGAATGTGTTAGGCATTCCCTTTTAATATGCATATTCCCCAACACAATATTCTTACGTAGCCACTGAGCCATCCAGAATCAGGCAACTGCAGCCACCATTCTTTTGCTATGCTGCTTCTTTTTTTTTTTTAAAGAGCACTATATCAAATATTATGGTAGAAAAGATAGGATTTTATGTTCTTTTGAACTTTGTTTCGACCGCAAAGCAATAAAGAATAGTTAGAAATATATATATATTTTTCAAAACGTCTGTCTCCCTGAATAATATAGCATCAGTAAATTGGTAACGATCATGAAAATCTAGAATTGATGGAAGGGAAAAACAACTTAACATCAGATTTGTCCATAGAAACATGTTTGTATAGAACGATATAATGCAATGCTATTGCAAGCAGCACACAAGTTCAACCAAGAACAGGACATGGATCATGATGCAAAATGAAGTATCTGAACTTAAGATTAATCAGCTGTTTCCTTCACCAAGTTACTAGTTGTGATTATAATACTTGTGCTAGCAGTTGTGTCTTCTCAGTACAATTTTCACTGAACAGATGCTAACATTTAGCCACATATTTTGCAACACCCGGCAACCTAAATTGAAGCTACGCCACTAATCCAACAGAGTGCTACAACTCTAAAATTGCAAGATTCGGTATGCATGGCTATCATTCATTTCCAATGTCCAACTTGACTCCAGACGACATAAGTGAGGAGCGAGCCTCACTTACAAGCAACTGGCCTATTGGTGCAACTTACTAAGACACTCCGACCATCACTACTCACTAAGTTACATTGAGCAACCATTACATCTGACAAATGGAAACAATACTACCATGGGAAGACACAGTATGGCAAAATTTACAGTGGCCTGATTAAACATAGAGAATTGAGCTTCATAGTGTGACAAACTACATATCAAACCAAAGGCTTGTCTGTATGGAAACTACTGATGTCCAGGTAACAGTAACATTTTCAGCAACAGAAGCTCTTTTAAAATAAAAAGAAATCTTCACCAGTTGGCAGATTACCTGACAATTTGAAAGCATATTCTAATGTTGTCCAGAAAGGTTGACAGAAGCAAATCCTACCCACACAAAAGGTCATCCATATCTTATCCTATTGAAACAGAAAATTCTTGTGGCAAATTGCAAGGATTGAGAATACAATGAAATAAGATATTTACAATTGTTTGGAATACTATTTCTTTTCAAGCTGAAACTAGTTGGGAAGGAATCTGGTTTCATTCCTCTTGATTGCTACCTGAGTGGTGACAGCAGGCACAAGAATATGGACTACTGCAAATGTTGGACTAATGGAAAAGATACTGGACAGTGAAAGTGTTACATTTGTTCTGTTTTATTAATATAGTAACTTGAGGTCATACAATAGGAAACACAATGGTATTAAAACAAATTACCACTGAGTGCCAAAGGAATTCTTACTTTTTAAGAATAATTTATACAGCTATTGTACATACTGCAGAAAGAAATAAAGGGGGTTTAAATAAATGCTACAACCAGTAACCAGGCTTGCTACAAACTCCAAAAACAGCTTTCATAGCCAGCAATAGAAGCATTACACAATAGAAACTAAATGAAAAAATTAATAGAAAACAATGTAGCAGGACCAAACATTTGTGGACATAAATAATACAAAAGCTACATAGGAACGTTACAACATATTTTATAATGTTTGGTTGATTACAGTAGACAGTAATTACTCAGTAACAGGCCCCCAGGGTCCCAGACAGCAGCATCACTATCAATGAAAATTGAAACATGGAATGTTCTATATACTACTACAATACAATGTTTGGGTAACCGTAAACATTTGATCAGAACAAAGCAACAACAAATAAAAAATTGCAAAAGAGGATCCTCTCTGTGGCCACATTTGGGACACGGGAATTATTTCCTGATTCCAGTAGGTGAAATGTTCCATTTAAAATTCCCATGATCCAAACAGTAACTAAAAGAAACAATAGATCCATGTTGTTTCAGCCCTTTAACGTCAACAGACCTTATAAGAAAAACACATTCAGGGCAATTAATAGCTAAATGTACAGTTGTACGTATCTACTTGACTATTTGACACAGATTAAGGATGTGTTCGATAGTAGGGGTTGGGATCTTCTCTCACGCACACATAAAATGGAGCAAGTTATTAGTGCATGACTAATTAAGTATTAGCTAAAAGAATTTGAATATCGATTAATATGATTTTTTTTTCAAGCAACTTTCCCATAGAAAAGTTATGCAAAAAAACATACCATTTAGCAGTTCGGGAAGCGTGCAAGTGGAAAACGAGGGAGTAGAGGTTGGGAAAGGGGAGAAACGAACGCACCCTAACATTCTTTGCTTGAAATTGTGTGGCTCCATTAGGGCTACAACTTGGTTACTTTGTTTTATGTAACCAGCTAATTTCTATAGTAAATCATCTATGCAAAGGGATTTTTTTTTTTTTGCGGGGAATTGAACAATGAAAAAAAGGGAGAAAGGTGGGAAAGAGAAGAAAAAAGAAGAAAGGAACGTATGGTCCTACTCCTTTTTCAATTAGGCATATCTCAAATAGTGTTTTTTTTTTTAGTCGAACATTTCAAAGGAAAAACTTTTAAGTGGAAAATCTAGAAACCGGACAGTCTAGAGTGCCATACATCTAAATACCACTTTCCTGGCCTAATTGGGAAGCCAAAAAATCCTGGTCCATCTAACATGGCGAGTCAGGATTCTGGGCCTTCCCAAATGATCCTAAAATATTGTAGCATAGTATATTGATATTGTGACAGTGTTACTAAATTATTTCAGAATTACATATGGCCTTTCCACTGTATATTGAGGTGGGAAGCATAGGTATATTCTCGTGGAATATCCCGTAAAAACACCATCACAGGGCAATCCAATCAGCCTAATAATTATCTGACGGGAAAGGCAGCTTTTGTACAAAATGTACTCATCAAATATCTGTTGATTAGTTATAACTCGAAGAAAAACAATTGATGTCTCCATGTCACCTTAAATATTTCAAATTTCACAAATACATCCCAATAAGCGGAAACAACATGCAACTTCTACAGGTAATCCGTAATCAAGTAGTAACCTTGTAGGTCAAGTTTCGTATTATCTGTGATATGTACATCAAATACTACAGAAACAGTTGGCTATAATGTTCTCCATACTATAATCATCCTCAGAATATAGGGAAGAAAGCAGCAGGGTTTACATCTTAAAAACAAATTGGCTGCATAATCAGCACTTAGAGATAGTGAAAAAATAATAATGAATACTAGTTCATAACCAAATCATCTGGTTACTGTAAATATGATCTCCAATATTTAAAAGATAGCTTGTTTGCATGTTGTAGAAGCTTATATGACTTCAAAGCAGAACTCTTACCACTTTTGGAAATGTCTTCAATATCACACCAGAATTTTCTCTTGTAATATGATGAACCTTAAAAGATACGAAGGATGCATTCATTACATCTGCCATTTCCAAAGCATTGTAACTACATGAATCTGCATGCCCTTTGAACTTGAAATGAGGACACTTTAACATTTTGAAAGTCGATGGCACATTAAATGCTTAGAATCAGGGTGTAGGTAGCTGCGCAGTATGCCTGATCCAGTGATCCTTAGCTATCATTCTGGAGGAGAAAGTGAACCAAAATTTTCAGTTGATGGTTTGATGCCAATCTGGAAATTATGCACAGTCCCCAGATACACATCACAGAAGGTATGGACCTGAAGAACTAGGGAGCTCCCTGGAAATTTACCAAGCCATCCTCATCTCAATGGGCTGACAACCCAACCTGAAATCCGAGTTGGCTTACGTATTCTTACTGTTCGTTGAGATCTACTTTCCAGTCGCTCAAGTATTGAGTAAGTTATTGAGTCGGGGATTAACCCTTGTTGCTTCATAGTTTCATAAAGTTTATGAGCTTCTTCTGTCTTTCCACGTCTCTCCAGACAATCAAGTAAAATGTTGTAAGTTACAATATTAGGGGTGCATCCCTCTGATATCATCTCATCGAATAAGCTGCATGCCATCTCAACCTTATTGGATTTTCCAAAGCACTCGATTAATATGCTATAAGTAAACACATCAGGATCATATCCTTTCTCTTGCATCTCTTTGAAAAGCATATGGGCTTCATCAAGATCACCATGTTTTCCTAGACAGTTTATCAAAGAATTGTATGTGACAACATCAGGCTTACAACTGCTAGCCTCCATCACTTCAAAAAGTTCAGACGCTTTATCAACTAAGCCAACTCTACCATAACTTGAAATCATAATATTGTAGGTAAAAACATCAGGAATAATTCCATTTGTTTTCATCTTGTCAAAGAGATTGCTAATGAAAGAGACCTGCTTGAGCTTTCCAAGAGCTGAAAAGACCATATTGTACATGCCAACATCTGTAACAATCCCTTTTTCAGGCATCATATGTAGCAGGTCGATCGCCTCTAATGTTTTCTCTGCATTACATAACACCTCAAGCATTGATACAAAAGCATCCCTGTCCCCTTTCTCATGGGAGTTCCACATGCGACAGAATACATTATGTGCCTCACTTGCATGACCAGATTTGCAGAGTGACTTCACCAAATACGAATATATTGATCTGTTCATAAATCTACTACAGATATCTAGAACCTCATTCAGTCTGTGCAGCTGCCCTTCTGTTGCCAAGATATCCAGTGTAATGCTGTATGTGAATTGATTGGGTTGGCAGTCATTCTCGACCATTTTGGAGAGTACAAAAATTACCTTGTCCACCATTTTGTTCTTGCCAAGAGCCTCAATAATAGTATTAAACGCAATCAGGTTAAGAACACATCCTTTTGATACCATTTCATCAAAAAATGAGAGAAATTTTGAGGTCCTCCCAGCCTTTCCAGACATTCTGATAAGTATAGTATATGTGTATGCATCCGGTACACAGTGTTTTTGTTTCATATCTTCAAAGACTTGGAAAGCTTGGTCAACCTAATCAACTAACAAAGGTCAGCTGCCAAGTTTTGAGGAATAAGCACTGAACGATATGCACTTTCAAGATGCATGGTATGTCAAATATAAAAAAAATATAGAACAGGATGAGATACAAGAGGCAAGATTCTTGTTGAACGGCAATGGTTAGAATCAGACAACCAAACAATTTTCTGTCTGTGCTCCACTACCACTCGATTCATATTTCACAATGTGCAAGTTATCAAGAGAAATGCTTCTCCACATGTATTCACACATGGCTACATGTACTATACTAAACATCCAAAAAAAGCTTCAATATTTGGCAAGGACACCTCAATGAATTAAAGACGAGTTGGTTACTTTGCATTTTTGAAAGTTTGCATCAATTTTGATGTGGTGATAGTACATTTACCAGCATGTACATGTGGAAAACCCATTCTCGGTTATCAAACATAATCTTCTATGTAATTGGAACAATATTACACAAAAGAGATATCAGAGTCTACTATTTTTGTACAACACAACCAATTTCCAGTATTACTTTTAAAATCAACCTTGACATGATATTCCTCTATGCCACCCTAACAAGGTACTCTGCCTCTTCCTCTTCCATTCCCTCCCCCCGGTTTGCCACTGTTCACCACCCTTGTCTCCTCTCTCACTGCCTCAGGCTACAGCGATGGCATAGGAGTGTCCATTTTGCATCATCCCAATGGCAAACGAAAATACTGTTTTGTCAACTATGCAAACCAACCATGCTTGATCTTTTAGTACGTGAGGAACTGATGCTCAAAACTTAGCAAATAGCTATCTTAACTTAGACTACATTACTAGCAATATATGCTAGTATGCCAAAACCATTGGCAATGGGAGTTTTTTTCTTAAAAAAAAATGAACGGGCTACCATCAATCCATCATAGAGGGCAATTTCAGTTTATAAGCAAGGGCATTATATTGTTGCAATTTCAGTTTGATCTTGGTATTGATGTCATCTTAGGTCACATAACATTAGGTATGATGTCATCTTCATACCTAATGTTTGCAAATATGACTCCAATTCTAGGTCAAACAATCAGAGAGAAACATATCGACAGCATGAAACAATGATTCCACAGAGACATTCCTAGATTAGCATTCATTCCACAAACACCACCAATTTAAACATATGCAAAAGTTAGCCGATTATCGTACCATTCCAGCCTTGGCAAGCGCGTCGAGAAGCATGTTATACGCAAAGATATCCAGCTTGTAGCCCTTCCTCCGCATTTCCTCATACACCTGGAACCCCTTGGACACCTCCCTGCTCCTCAGATGCGCCTGCACGATGCACTTGTAGGTGTACCCACTGAGCCTGAGCCCCCACTTGCTGGCCAGCTCAAGGCACCTCTCCATCTCCACGCCGCCGCCGCCCATCCCAACCAGCAGGTTGATCGTGGAGATGTTGCCGGCGACGCCGTCCCGCTCCATGTCGGCGACGAGGCGCAGCGCCTCGGACGGGCCGGCCCTGGTGCGGAAGAGGAGTGCCAGGATGCGGTTGTAGGAGAAGGCGTCGTGGCGGAAGCCCGGGAGCGAGGCGGCGGCGAAGCGGAAGAAGGCGAGCGCGAGGGGCGGGTCCCCATAGAGCGCCTTGACGACCTCGGAGGCCTCGGCGGCGGTGAGGGTGAGGCGGAGCCCGCGGAGGTAGTCGGCGAGGTCTAGGAGCGGGGACGGGGAGGCGTGGGAGCGGAGGATGCGCGCGGCGGCGCAGACGAGGTGGCGGCGCGGGAGCGGGTAGCCGCGCGGGTCGAGCGGCGTCGGGGGAGGGGTCGGGGCGACGGTGACGGTGAGGGAGGGGCCCGCCGGGGATGGCCGCGCGGCGGCGATGCGGCCGGAGTAGGTGGTCGCGAGGCGGCGGGGCATTATTTTTTTTTCGTCGGCGAGGGGGGAGACGCCGGCGGAGTGGGCGCCGCCGCCGTGCTTATTACGGGCTTCACTGACAGGTGGGGCCCTTGTATTTCGGCCAAGTGAGGCTCCTAAAAGGGCCGTTCGTGGGCCTGTAGCAAATTACTGGATTGTTGTTGAGTGGGCCGAATCTAACCCATCCATGTGTTGTATGGGCCCTCAGTTTTTTTCTTTAAGACAACTGTTGTTTTTCTTTGTTTGAATTCATTTTTTATTTTATTTATCAAAATATTTAGAAATAAAACAGAAAACGAAGTAGTCTATTAACACGTGATTAATTAAGTATTAGCAAAAAATTTGGAAAGTGAATCAATATGATTTTTAAAAGCAACTTTCATGTATAAATTTTTTTAAAAAAAACACACGTTTAGTAGTTTGAAAAGCACGAGAATGGAAAATGAAGAGAGTGAGTTGTTAACTCAAAGAAACTAACTGAGCCTAACACCCTTCCAGAGGACCACTATGGAGCTTCATGCCTCAGCAATCTTCCGAGAGCTCGGGCGTACGATAACGTTGCAAACGAGTGAAATGTGGAGGTGATGCAACGAGGGTTTCTAGGAAGTCGATGCCGCGAGGTGAAGCGCAAGCGAGTGAGGAATAGATTGGGGGTGGGGGGGGGGGGGGGTAATTAAGGGCCGGTTTAGATCCCACCCAAAAATTTACGCCCTGTTATATCGAACGTTGGAACACCTATATAAAATATTAAATACTATAGGCTTAAAAATAACTAATTACACAGGTTGTGACTACTTTGCAATACGAATCTTTTAAAACTAATTGCTCCATGATTTAACAATGTGGTGCTACAGTAAATATGTGCTAATGATAGATTAATTAGGCTTAATAAATTCGTCTCGCGGTTTAGTGACGGATATTTTAATTAGTTTTTTCTATTAGTACTTGAACACCCTATACGACACCTTGTATAATATCTGATGTGACACGTCAAAACTTTACTCCCCTGAATCAACCCCCCTCAGTTGGGCACTGCGGATACAATTTTGTCTGTGGATCTAGCTCACTGCCCAAGACTGAACCATTTGAAATGCCACTGGCACTGTGAGAGCCGTTCGCAAACGGTTTTATTTTAGAACAAACAAACGGTTCTCTGGGCCTATTTGGCACATGAATTAAGTTCCTCGTATGTGTGGCGTGGCCTACACAGCTACACTCACAGCTACACTCATCGCACTAAAATTCCAATCCTATTTTACTATAAAAAAATTATCTTCCACTAACTACTTAAGCTTAACATAACATATAAAGATGCTACATCATCATCCACTAACAAGATGTCACATCATCCTCCACTAACAATCATCACATTTAAACATTATGTAAACATGTTGTATCTTTATAATTTTTATAATTTAAGAGAGCTTTTCAAATACAAACATGTTAAATTATCATCCAAGATAATTCATATAATGTTTCAATGTATATCTTTATTATGTTTTATGATATCCTATATATTTATATAGTTCATCCTCACTTAGTTAGTGCTTAAATGATTAATCTATAGTTTAAATTATCTTTCTCCTTTTTTCCTCTAATGAAGTCATATCACATCAATTGTTTTTAGTCTTTAGATGATTAATCTACGGTCCAAACTATCTCCCTACTTTTTTTCTTCCATAAAATCATACTACCTTACTTTTTACGTTTGAATCACCATTTTACATACTATTCAAATTTAAATTTTTCATAAACCATATTAATTTACTTAATCTGATATTATCTAGCTATTTTACACGTTATTTTTTTATTGTTATCATAATAAATTCCCGCAGTAAAACACGGGGTTTCACATAGTTTTCTTAATAGTGTCCGCCGTCTCACAACATTGCTGCTCGTCCAAGCAGCAGTAGCATAGTTACATCTTACATGTGGACTGAGCCGAGTATCTCTCTTGTAGCATAATCCTTTTGGCACAACATTGATTTTCTCGTCGCCAATACCTCCTCCGCAGTACTAGGCCCATTCAGGCCACGGGCTATATATCAAAAACAAATATCTCCTTCCTTTAGTACTTCAATTAATTTTAAACACACTTTTAACAATTAATTTTATTATTAAAAAGTTGTATAATTATCATTTATTTTGGGCTGCAAACCGATGTCTGCATCCAAGCCCAAACCGCCGGGGCCGGGGTTACTGCGCCCTGGCGGTAAGCACGGTTACCGCGCGGTAACCGCGGTAACAGTGAAAAACCATACAAAACCGTGCAAAATTCATCAAAATTTTAAATTATTTTTTAAATTTATTTAAATTTAAGGAGGTTACCACGGTATTTACATTACCGTACCCCGCGGTAAGCCCGATAACCGCGGTAACCGCGCGGTTACCAGCGGTATGGTGAACCATAGTCTGGACTAGAGTAGTAGTTAAGAACCACGACCGCGCCAAAAAGGAGCCTGGATAGTTAAGAACTCAGAAGGATATGAGTAGTTTGATCAGCGGTCAGCCAACAGCTGCTTTTGCTTGGTCATTATCACCATTCACGCTCACTCATACGTCGTCACATGCTGTTCATCTTCTGCTTAATTAGCTTAATTAATCTCCTGTTTTATCAGTCGCGCTTTTATAATTCGCAGTGCCAATGGCAACAACAAATGTACTTAAGCTCGGTGTGCTGCGCACTACGCAACTAATTGACGCATACAACACATAACAAATCTCATTTGATGCTTATATGATGAAAGTCACAAGTGGTGTAGTTATTAGGAGTATAGCGTGGCTCTGCCCTTAGTACTTCCTAAGCTTTAGTTTACTTTTTTTGCTTTTTTTTTCTCTTCCCTTGGCATAAGTCAGTCTGGTTGATTGCGTTGTATAACATAAACTTATTTTCTTCTAATATATTGACGTGTAATTATTTTACGCGTTCGTAAAAAAAATAAGTGGTGTATCAGCTAGTGGCTACGTGATTTTACTCGTCAGGTTTTAAATTATAGTTATATGATTATTAAATATTGCGATCATGAATTTACCCATGGTTTTTGTCCCTTTAAACGTGCGTTACGTATCGGTGGGCATGCGAGTATAGTGTGCGTATGTAGTGTGTATTGATAGGAAATGATTTTTTTTAATAGAGGCAGTACTTCAGTGGTGCATACTCCTGCTTGGTCAAGATTAACTATGGTAGAAGTATTTATTTTATTTAAACAAATGGAGTAAAGATCGAATCAATAAACAATCACGCGGTCAACGATCTTGCATCATCCTTAGAAGATCATTCCAGTGTTAAAAGGTCTCCTCTACCTGTCACATGTATGTATATATACGTGAAATGATTCGTTGGACTCCGTGAAATGTGTTGACTTTCCTCCCCTTCTTCCCAAGTTCCAACCCGTGCATTGCATGCATCTCCATCACAAACCAAAAAAACACCTCCAAATCTTTCTTTTTTGTGATTTTGGACTATTTAGGGTCATGTGTTCACGGCTAAGTATCCAATATCAAAATTTAAATGTACCAAAAAAAGTTGTTCCTAAATTGTTGGTTTGCAGTGAGTGTGGTCCAAACATACCTTACAATTGTTCCCTAACCATATTTTGCCACATTTATAACCAATACTTTAGCTTAAACCATCCGTGGCAAATTAATCATGTGTTAAAAAAACATTCTAATATCTTTAACTTTTTAAGGTATCTTAAATTAAAATCAAGAAATTGAGATCAAGGTGTGTCGCTAGTTTCCGTCTTGATTTTAAACATGTGTGAGGAGACATATTCGTAGGGGGTGTGAGTGCGGTGTAAATGTGCGTAGTGGTGTGTATCAATAAATGAAATTAAACTAAAAAATCAACATAATCTCACTTGACCTTTTATCATCTTTCTCACAAATAAATATATTACTCCGCTAAATTAAAATTTTAAACAACCAGAAGAGAAAAAAAAAACCATCAAGCCGCCGGCACCAGCCAACCCAAGAACCCAACCATAAAAGGCGCGAGTCGCCTCATCTCTCATTAAAACTCAACTAATTTAAACTGTAGCAGTCAATCACCTCCTCCTCCTCCTCCGCCGCCGCCGAGGACGACGACGACGACGAGGAGAAGCTGATCGTGATCGCGCGCGCATGGAGCCCCACATGGAGAGGGCGCTGCGGGAGGCGGTGGCGTCGGAGGCGGAGCGGCGGGAGCTGGAGGGCGTGGTGCGCGCGCACCACACGTTCCCGGCGGCGGAGCGCGCGGCGGGGCCGGGGCGGCGGCCGACGTGCACGTCGCTGGTGGCGCAGCGGGTGGACGCGCCGCTCGCCGCCGTGTGGCCCATCGTGCGCGGGTTCGCCAACCCGCAGCGGTACAAGCACTTCATCAAGTCGTGCGAGCTCGCCGCCGGGGACGGCGCCACCGTGGGGAGCGTCCGGGAGGTCGCCGTCGTGTCGGGCCTCCCGGCGTCCACCAGCACCGAGCGCCTCGAGATCCTCGACGACGACCGCCACGTCCTCAGCTTCCGCGTCGTCGGCGGCGACCACCGCCTCCGCAACTACCGCTCCGTCACCTCCGTCACCGAGTTCTCCTCCCCCTCCTCGCCGCCGCGGCCGTACTGCGTCGTCGTCGAGTCCTACGTCGTCGACGTCCCCGAGGGGAACACCGAGGAGGACACGCGCATGTTCACCGACACCGTCGTCAAGCTCAACCTCCAGAAGCTCGCCGCCGTCGCCACCTCCTCCTCGCCGCCGGCCGCCGGCAACCACCATTAGTGATTGATCATGGTGTAGTATATCCACATGCATGCGTGCATTCTGCATAGTGTTGCTTCTTCTTTTTTTTTCTTTTTTGCTTCCTTTTTTTTTCTCTACCTAAAAGTTGAGTAAAGAGATGAGGTGTTTATAAATTATAAGTTTGAAATTATTTACTTATATTGCAATTCTGATGGGGTGATGACATCAAAAGAGGATGCAATGCAAGTTTGGTGTTAGTTTTAAATTTGTGTGTGTGTTTCTATATATATATATATATATATATATATATATATATATATATATATATATATATATATATATATATATATATATATATAGACACACACACACTAGTATTAATTACATCGTTATCTTGCAATGTCATCATGGTTATTGGTACTTCTCTTTAGTTTGTTTTGTGGATCTATAAGATTTGGTAGTGTTTACTCATACTTTTGAGGAATCCCTTTTCTGTTATGCTTTTTCTAGGCTCAACTAATTTTCAGTTGGAAAAAGATCGATCACAAAGGACTGAAGGAAGAGCAAACAGTGCAAGTTGGTGTTCATTGCTAAAAGGATTGTTTTTTCTTCTTGGATATATTAATGCAATGAGCCTTTCATGTGCTTCATTTGATAACTTTACCCTCATTTTCTAGATTCAAGTTAGCGGACCTCACGATCGATATCATCAATCATCGCATTGAAAATCTTATCCCTTAATCTGCATTGGTTGCACTTATGGTTTATAAGCTGAGAAAAAAATGGCAAAGCAACAAAAATAATTTTAGAGCGACTTAGAGCCTGTTTGGATTAGGGACTTTTTTTTTGTTCATCTCACATCGGATGTTGGGACACTAAATATAAATATTAAACGTAGATTAGTGACAAAACCCATTCCATAACCTTGTACTAATTCGCAAGACGAATCTATTTAGCCTAATTAATCCATGATTAGCTAGCCTATGTGATGCTACAGTAAACATGTGCTAATTATGAATTAATTAGGCTTACAAAGTTTGTCTCGTGAATTCGCTCTCATTTATGCAATTAGTTTTGTAAGTAGCCTATGTTTAATACTCCAAATTAATGTCCAAATATCCGATGTAACAGGGAATAAAGTTTAGTCCTTGTATCTAAACTCTAGCTTACACTTCTTAGCGGTCGAAGAGTTAAGACGGAAAATAGAAAGGCACAATCATAGATTCGTAGACACATTTTAGTGTACATTCTGTGTTATACTATGTATAAACCCTTGATCTTATTTTTTTAGAAAACAAACTTTTATCATCTATATATCTCTTTTAGGTAGTTAAGCATAGATTAAGATTTATGAAAAAGACTATAATACCCCTCATTAAATGATGTATGGTTGAGAGTTGAGTGGTAATTAATTGAGGGTAGAATAGGAAGATATTTGAATGAAATGTGATGGATGGGACAAGTAGTACTTTAGAAGTTTAAGTGATAAATATTTTGAAATAAATTTTGAATTCTAGAGAACAACTATATATTTTGAGACGGAAGTAAGTAAACCCTCTCATATATATAGTTGTATTTGATTTTTTACTTACGAATCTGTTGACCATAAATAAACAAGCCAGAAGAACTACCACACAAGAAAATTGTTGGTGTTTCTGACATTTTGGCTATGGTAGCTATTATATTTTATAACTTCATTAGAAAAATGTTTTAAATAAAAACCATAGGTCATGTTTTATTCATTAGGTTCTGTCCATGCCACGTAATTATGTTTTATGTCACTTTAACGTATTTTCAGGAATCAATTTAGTCTGAGCAGAGCATGATAGCATTAATATCTAAACAACCAGATCCACAGTATTTATTCCAGTTTTTTCTCCATTTTGATCACTTTAGTTAGCAGTGCGATAGTGCATGCTAGTTATATTGTACCTCCATGCGGAAAACAGATTTTCACCTGAATTATTTATCATTGATTATCTACTTAATTATACAGACAAATTAAAATAAACTTAACAAATAGTTTGCAATAAGTGGACTAAACAATGGTAGAAAATATTTAAGAAAACCTATCTCTAAGAGACGTGAAGTAAATAATATGCAACGACAATATGATGAAGTATTACCTTAAAACAGCGCGGAACAGTGATAAATTATGAATTATCTATTTAGCTTGGTTTGTAAATCTTAATACCACATCGTGTGACGAAAAACAGCCCGTAAAAATAATAGGGATCGAATTGTATTCATATTATTATGTTTGTTTTGTTGTTATCCACTCATATGTATATATTAATTATTCTTATTAATGTTTTGCAGCAGCAGATCATGACCTAACGAATCATGTGTGTATCACAAAAAGGGCCAAGTTGCAACTAAAAAGTTGTGGCTAGCATTGCTTGGTAAACAAAGAAAAGCAACATCAAGAACCATTACTAACTCCATGCAAGGCAGAATGAAAAATAAATACTCAAAAGAAATTAATTTATTTTCTCTCTCTATATATGTGTAGGGCCCAGGAAATGGTCAACTTCCAATGACCCGCTAGCTACTACGTACTACCTCCGTTTTTTAATAGATGACGCCGTTGACTTTTTCTCACATGTTTGACTATTTATCTTATTCAAAAATTTTATGCAAATGTATATGATATAAATCACACTTAAAGTACCATGAGTGATAAAACAACTCATAACAAAATAAATTATAATTACATAAATTTTTTGAATAAGACAAATGGTCAAACATGTGAGAAAAAGTCAACGGCGTCATCTATTAAAAAACGGAGGGAGTATATAATTATATACTTTATCTATCCTGGAATTAAATTAAGCCCACTATGTGGCTGCAGGAAAATATAACAAAAATAAATCGTCGATCGGTAAATTTATTGCAACGAAATTAAACAATATACAATAGGATGCCTCTAGAAACATAAGCAACTTGCATCAAAAAATGTTGAGTTCATCGATCATGACACATAAACGTACAAGTTAAGCATTAAACACACGAGCACAAACAAAAATAAATATTATTGTTAGCACATACTCCCTCCATCCCATAAAAACGAATCTATTATCGGATGCGACATGTTCTAATACTATAAATCTAGACAAATGTATGTTCAGATTCGTAGTATTAGGATGTGTCACATCCGATAATAGGTTGGTTTTTTATGGGATGAAGGGAGTACTTCCTCTGTAAAAAAACAAACCCTAGCATATCAAAAAATAATTAAGGAAAGAGACAAAAAAAACTATAATATCCTTAATAAATGTAAAAGTTGTATTGATTAATATGTAGGTGAGAAGTATTGAAATAATAAAATTTCTCGATTTACGGATTGGTGGTAGGTAAGACGGTAGAAGTTGATTTATTTTGGGACAAATTTTAAACTCTAGGAGTTGATTTATTTTGGGACGGAGTGAGTATATTTTCCTCTGGCGGTTTCAAAACAAAAAAATTCCTCTGGTAGATGGTGCACACATTAACAAGTATAGATATATCCATCGCTGTGAATTATTTTGAGTGTGATTCTAAGCAACTTGCATCTAAAAAATTGAGTTTATCATGACAATGGCAGATATCTGATCATTCCATAATTATGTATATACTGTATAAAAAAATCCCCATATTTTTTTAATAATTTCGTACCATTAGTGAATCCTAGTAGTTTCTAGAAAGAACCACATGATTCAACGATATATACATTGCTCTCGTTGAATACGATTATTATATTTTATTAGTTGCTACATGCATTATCACCTTCTGCATTAACGTACACTTTGGACGTGTACTTATTACTTAATCTACTCATTGAGCAGTAGTAATATACACCCGTACGTGCAACTTATAATTAAGATAATCTCGTTTCATGCGGTAGTTTCACACAAGGAGAATACTGCTACAAAGTCAAAAAACTACTTTAATTTACAATTTGGTCAGATTCCAGCTAGTTTTTACTTAACTGGTCCATCGAATCTGCCGCAAATAAAGGATGTATTTTGTAGGGGGAAAAATAAAGGACATATTTTGACCATGCCGTGTTTCATGATGTATATATATGAACTTGCAGTTTTCAAGATAATAAAAATTAAGTTCGCAGTATTTAAAACATTTCAGCAAGTTTCATAACTTCAAACTTCAGTAGCCTGCATGCATGCAATTAATCTCGCAAATGATCGATCAATCGAGCGTGCTGTTTTAGGGCTGGTTTGGTTTGAGGCCTAAATTAGGCTTACCAATATTTGACAATTTCAATAGTGTTCAGTATCTATTTGGTTTGAAGCCAAATTTTGACATGTCTAAAAAAATAGACCATTTTCAATAGTGAATTTAGGCTATTTTGGCTTCAATCTAAACATAACTTTGCCTTACCAAAATTAGTCATGCCAAAACTTACCAAAATTTAGCATTGACAAAATTTGGTAAGACCTATTTAGGCCACAAACCAAACCAACCCTTATCTGCCGTCAGATGTCCTCGCGATTCGTGCTATTACGGCCCCGATGCTCTCTTCTTTCTCCGGCACCCTCGGCTCGTGATGAGGTCAGACAAGGTGGCAGGGGGTGATTGTCAAAAGGCCCAGTGGGACCCACATGCAGAGACACTCAAGCAATGATCAATGCTGACATGTCTATCTCGCAACACTACAGTGATGTAGAAACGATAAATTGGAGAAGGTACGAATTACCCCCTCGAACAATCGTGGTCGTCTGAATTACCCCCCTAAACCACAAAACCAGACATTCTTCATCCTCAACTATGCAAACCGGACGAATTACCCCCTCAACCCAATACACGGTGGTTTTGGTCTACGTGGCGTACACGTGGCAGTCTAGTCAGTGTTTTTTAATTAAAAAATTGTAGGACCCGCATGTAATTCTCTTATTCCTCTCTCTCTCGCGCAGCGCGCACGGCGAGGATGAGCGCGGGGACGGGCGGTCGGCAAGAGGCTGCGCCGCGTCGGCAAGAAGGCTCTGGCTGCCGAGGTGGATCTAGACGAGGGCCACGCGGCGGAAGAGCGCGATGATGGTGCGGTGGTGCTCGGCGCGTTGAGCGAGAGGTAGCAGGCGAGGAGGTCTTGCAGGTCCTCCAACGGCCGGACGCCATTGGTGCACAACATCTCGATCATGCTGTCCACCAGCTCCGGCTCCGTCAACTCCATCACCACCGCCTCGCTCTCGTGCAGCCACATCCGTCGCCGCCGCGGCCGTCGGCTCGGCTTCCCCATGCTTACTGACGACGACGACGCCGGCACCGGCGCCGGCACTGGTGTGCCGGCATTGTTGCTGTTGTGGCCACCGCCGTTGCTGCCGACGCGCGCGCGGCAGCCGACCCGAGCTCCATGCCTCATCACCGAGCTCGCCTTTGGATCTGGGGTGGTGGAGCGGGATTGGTGAGTAGAAGGGGCTGGTGGAGCGGGATTCCCGGTCGCCATCCATGCCTGCGTCCTCGATGGAACCGCGTCCGCCAGTCTCCGTCGCCGATCCTGGCGCAGGGAGGTGGGATGGGGCGCGGCACGACCGCTCGGAGGAGGAGCCGCGGTGGCGGCGGTGTCCCACCGCGCGTCCCTGCGCGCCACTGCCAAGGAGGAGCCCGCTGCCCACCATGCGTCCTAGCACCCCCACGATGAGGAGAAGGAGCCTACGGTGGCAGCGGTGTCCCACCGCGCACCACGCGTCCCCACGCGCCACCGGCGAGTAGGAGCCCACTGCCCACCGCGCGTCCCCGTGCGCCCACGACAAGGAGGAGGAGCCCGCCGCCCACCGCGTGTCCCCGTGCGCCCGGTTGGCCTCCGCTTCCTTCGCCGGCTGCCGTCGTCCTCGGGCCCCCTCCGCCACCCACAACTGGCTCTGCCCCCCGCGCACCGCCGCCGTCCTCACCTCGCCAATCGAATCAACGATGCCTCCGCCTCTGCCTTCGCGCCGACGTCCGCGCCGCCACGCTCGCCTCACCTCGCTGACCGCTCACGCCGACCGCCCGTCCCCGCGCTCGTCCTCGCCGTGCGCGCTGCGTGAGAGAGAAAAGAGCGAGAGAGAGATAATAGAGAGAGAGGAAGAAGAGTATGACTGGCGTGCCCCACAATTTTTTTATTAAAAAAACGCTGACTGGACTGCCACGTGTACGCCATGTAGACCAAAACCACTGTCGATTGGGTCAAGGGGGTAATTCGTCCGGTTTACATAGTTGGGGTTGAAAAATATCCGATTTTGTGGTTCAGGAGGTAATTCGGATGACCGCAATAGTTCAGGGGGTAATTGATACTTTTTCCTTAATATAAAGTTAGGGCACGAAAGAAAAAGACAATAACACATGATTATGATTAATTGAGTTTTAGTTACTATAAATTTGAAAAAAGAATTTATTTGATATTTTGAAACAACTCCTATATAAAATAATCTCACGTAAAATATGTCTTAACAGTTTTTAAAAATATGCTAGTAATAAAAATCGAGCTAAAATCTGCAGGTTAATCACCACCGTACGTGCTCAATGCATCAAATGAATCGCATGAACGAGTCTACCTTAAAACAAGAAGAAAAAAATACAGAGAGGGCCACTTAATAACGTGATTAGCACCGGATTAATTACTGCATTCCCAGCTAATGACGCATCTGGTGGCTCAGCTAATCACGTGATTAGCCCTTGCCAATCTCGTACATCCTGCGTGCCAGCTCATCGCATCTCGAACTGGCACTGGCAGCTCATCTATCTTCCCGCGAATTGTGCGAAGAACTGGGCCGGGCTCATGCCCTTTGGCCCATTAGGCCTTTCTCCTTACAGCAAAAGTTTAATAGTAGAACTCACCACTTACTACAAATCCATGGTATACCTAACCTGTATAACAGGTTTGCTAGTATAAGGTTAGCTCTATTTTTTTTTCTTTTCTCTCTTTCTCACACTATAAATTAAATGCATATTTTTGAAGCATGTCTAGAGCTAACTCTTATATGAGAGCCAACACTCTCATTTTTCTTTATCTATCTTACACACAAGCATATAACTTATTTATAAGTCACTATTATCTTTATAATTATATCGTCTATGTAAAATGTGTGTCAGTATGTGTGTGTGAGAGAGTGTGGTAGCACGGAATCCTGCGCAAGTAAAAATTAGGTGGATTTATTTTGTTGCTTTGCTAGACTTAAAATGCTAAGTATTACTTTCGTCTCAAAATAAAATTATTTTTCACCCATCTTACACATACCAATACAAAACAAAAAAAAAAGAAATACCCTTATAATCAAATCCCACTACAACTATTACTCAATTTATCTACTCCCAATACAATTATTATTTTTTACTTTCACAAACTCTGATACAATGATTACTTAAAAAGAACTTATTTTTGTGATAATTGAAAGAAACTAAAAATTAACTTATTACGGAACAGAGGAAGCAACAATTTGCATATAGATCAATTATCCAGCGGATAGAAACGAAACAGATGAGATGGCAGAGCTTATTATTATAAATTTTATTAGTAGAGAGTGTGTGTGAGTTACACCATGCATATTTAATCATCCAAAGTTTAGAAAAAAAAATTAAGATAGCATACTCGTGCCATTTCGAAACCTTGAGGGTTAAAACCACGCAACTCTTACCACTACACTATCAATTGCATCTTCAAATACAACTACCTTTATATATGAATTAGGATGAGTAGATTTATGGGAGAATATCTAATATGGTCCCTAAAGTTTCACTTCTGGGTCATTTTAGTCCTTAATCTTTCATATTGTTCAAACAAGTCCTTTAAATTTGTTATGTGGGCTAATATAGTGCTTGGTCTCACCAAAACGCCACATGGACATGCCATGTCACCTTCCTATGCAAAATCTATATGATTTGTCCAATTTACCCTTACGCATAGAAAAATAAAAAACAAAAGGAAAATTTTTTAAAAAAATATATGGTATATGTAATAGCAAAAATATACCTCAAAAGGGTGAAAAAAGAAGTATTTTTTTCCTATGGTTATGTCTAATTCACCATTATATTTATTTTTCTATGATATATATAAGGGTAAATTGGACAGTTCATCATAGATTTTGCATGAATGATGACATGGCATATCCATATGATGATTTTGGTGGATCCAAGAACTATTCTAGGCTTTATGACAAAGGTTAAGGATTTCTTTGGACCATTTAAAAGGTTAGGAACTAAACTGATCCTACAGAGAAACTTTAGGACTAAAGCAGCTATTCTCCCTAGATTTGTAAAGTAAGCTAAGAAAATTCAATAGCATTAAATAAATACACTTAGTATGAAGACTTTTGGATAAGACATTGCCCCTATTATTCTTAACAGACCACTATGTTTTAATGGTAGCGGGTATCTTACTACCACCGTTACCAAACTTACCACCGCTATTTAAGTACTAGAACTTAAAATGGATCTACAGAGGCCAGGAAGAATAAAGAGGGGAGGTAGCCAACAACAAGGAGACAATAGTCACAAGACGGTGCTCATCAGTGTACCGTGATGCAGACTGAGGATGAATCACATCCCCGTTGTATTTGGACCCATATATATGTGAACAAATGTACTCTCCATTCGACGACACTGGTAGTACACTATACATAAAACATGGGTGACCATGCCATCCTATCCTCCTCCTGCTGCTGCATGACATGAGCCGTCAGCTCAGAACACAACGCTAACAATATTCCTGCACGGCCAAGTGGCATCACATCCCTCTACTGCACCTTCAGTTGGCAGACATTATTATATCGTTCAGATTTTTGGGTCTTTCTTTTGCCATTGTTTGGCACCTTTTTTTAGGGGAAAAAAAACCTAGAAATCGATCTATATTATGCATACAGTAAATATCCGTGATATTATTATTTATCCGTAAATAAAGAGATTTGCTTCGGTCAAAAAAAATACCTCGTTGTACTTATCTTGATGTTCGTTTTGCTGGACCAGAGTAAATCTCGTAAATAAAACACTAAGCCGGCCTCTTCTCATCATCTTTAGACACTACGGTTTAAATGGATATGGATCCTCCACGGTATTGTAGGAGTATTTAAAGTCAATGAGATGGGAGCTTAGACGATACAAGTAAGCCCACGTATCAGTGGCTCTCATTACCCTAATAGTATTGTAAAGAGTCCTTCATGAAGATCATGAAATCAGTTTCACAGGATTTTATAGTTCGATATCAACAGGAACCATACTATGTTCCAGACAGGCTAACAGGGTCTATTGCTAAATGAATCCCTGGTATTTTTGCTCCAATGAACTGTCAACTCTAACACGCATTACGAGTGGGATGTTTGCTTGAGACATGAGAACCACGTTTGTGGCATTCACCTTTAACCAAGTTAGCCTAGGTCCACATCGGTTGTCCATATTCTCTAATAAACTAAAACAGCTTATAGGGGAATAAAAAGTAATTTATAGGTAAAATTTTTATATATGTGTTATTAGCGACTTAAAAACCAATGCTGAAAAAAAACTATGTTGAAAATATCTTAAAATCAACTGCAAAACTAAATTTGAAAATTTAAATTTTAGCTTTTGCTTTAGCTTGTTAGGGTAACCGATGGGGCTCGTTGTATTTGGCTGTTACCCCACTTTACTATAATTTGCCACATGTGTGGCCACGTAAATGCATGAATTGCCGCACTCTGCCAAAACTTTTGTTGTAAAGTGAGAATATCATCAAAACAACATTTAAAATTGTTGTTCCCTCCATGCTAAAATATAAATAGTTCAGAATTTTTTCATGCGAGAACTAAAGAGAGGGGTGTTTATAATTGGTTAAAATAAGAAAGTAGATGGGCAACATATAATGGTGAAATTACACATGTATCGAGTAATTCCCATGGTTTTATTCTCCGTAGGATTAATATTGCAATCATGTATTTTTTTGTATTCTTATTCTTTTTTGGATTCATATAATTCAAAGAAGACCTAAATACCAAAAGTTGCTATACTTTGAATGGAGGTAGCACGGTTCATAGGGCCGAAACCGAAAACATCACATGTGCTCTCATGTGGCGATCCGTGGACGAAACCTGGAACAAGAAATACTCCAGCTAGCTAGAGCCTAGATGTTCAGGTAGCTGGATTCAGTGCTGCAAATGCAGATAAACCAGCACCACATTTTTGTACCTTGGCAATCCCAAATCCATTCAAATTTCACTTCATAGATGCATGATTACCCGATGGATCCATGCTAAAGAGGTCATCCTCCCATTCGCGCTAGCTCCAGAAATACTTTACTGCTCCCCTTAAAAAATATTCCCTCCGTCCCATAATATAAGGGATTTTGAGTTTTTGGTTGAACTGTTTGACCACTCGTCTTATTCAAAAAAATTTGTGCAAATATAAAAAACGAAAAGTTGTGCTTAAAATACTTTAGATAATAAAGCAAGTCACAAAAAAAAATAAATAATAATTCCAAAATTTTTTGAATAAGACAAGTGGTCAAACAGTTCAAACAAAAACTTAAAATCCCTTATAATATAGGACGGAGGGAGTATAAGGATTTCTAGAATTTAAATTTTATACCATAATATAAATGTATTTTTGTGCTAATTCCAATGAATCCCATCATTTCAATGATTCCATAGCCAATCAAATGCACAATGTGAAAATATGAGCGGATCTTAGGACATCAACAATGTGAAAATATGAGCGGATCTTGAGCCCCTAAGACGTACGCAATTCAAAAAAAAAAATTGCCAACCTCAGAACTATTTACTAAATAGCCTAAATATCCTTATAATTTGGAACTGAGGTAGTACTAACAACAATCAATCCCAAATTTTTTAACTGATTTTTTTACTGCAGCCTACTCAACTGAAAACTCAGCAATTCGCATCGATCTCCCAATGAGGTGCTCATGATCTACCGCGAAATGCGATCACTGCACCGGCAGCTTTTATATATACTGAAACCATCGAATTAAACTGAGTTACAATTGGTGATCGATAAATAGATCAATGGCATTGATTGATCTTAATCCGCAGCTAACATCGCCATCAAACCAAGCCAAAGCTCTAACTGGTTAACTGACCACATCTTGGCTGTTCATATGCTCCATTGCTAGAGCTTGATTTCCAGCACCACCACCCGAGCTCCTCTTCAGCTCCTCGCACATCTCCTCGATCATTGGCTTCCATAGCCGAACTCGAGCGTTTATGAACCAATTCGACACCTACCATCGCCGCGCAAATCGACCGAATCAGCCACGGAAAATCAAAAAAATCATGCTAAAATGTAGTACAACAAATGTGTTTTCAGATAATATAATTCAGCCAAGAACATGATCACTGGGTCTATGATTTATCATCTTTGCAGTTTTGTTTCGTCGAAAATGCGGAGAAGCGTTTGGTTTACGAATCATTTTTGTTTGACAAAAGTTTGGAAATGAGTTGTATATAGTACTCCCTTCGTTTCTAAATATTTGACACCGTTTACTTTTTAAAACATGTTTGACCGTTCTTTTTATTCAAAAAATTAAATAATTATTAATTTTTTCCTATCATTTGATTTGTTGTTAAATATATTTTTATGTACACATATAGTTTTACATATTTCATAAAAATTTTTGAATAAGACGAACGGTTAAACATGTTTTAAAAAGTTAACGGCGTTAAATATTTAGAAAGGGAGTATTACCTGGTTCCTGCTGAGGCCGCTCCTTGCTGCGAGCATCTCCTTCTCGCTGTCTTTCGGATACCTGACGCAAGAACACCAAAAATGAATCGAATCAGATTGTTTGATGAAGGTGTTCGATCAAATGCGTGATGTGGCAAGATCGGCGTCAATGGCGGCGTGGGTGGTGCTTACGGGCGGAGGAAGTTCTCGAACATCCAGGCCTTGAGGACGGCGACGGACTTCTCCGGGAGGCCGCGCTGCGGCCGCCAGCACTGCTGCTCGCCGCGCCGCAGCTGCTGCACCGCCCAGTGCTTCTGGATGAACGCCGACTCCCAGCTCCGCTCCCTCTCGCCGCCGGTCACCGCCGACGACGACTCGCCGCCGCGGCAAGGCCTGCCGGCCGCGGCGGCGGCGGACATGATCTCGCCGGCAATGCGGCGCCTCAGGCCGTGGTACATTGCCGACACGGCGCGGTGCGCGAACGGCGCGCAGATGCTGCTGCTGCTCATCCCGGCGGCGCGCGCCGTGGCGTGCGTCAGGGTGTTGAACCTCGCCGTCGTGCTCTGGATCTCGTCGAGGCATTGGTTGTACTTCTGATCCATCTGCGCATTTGAATTCGTATCGTCGTCAAAAGATGGTTTCAAATTTGATTCGAAATGGTAGTACGAAATTTGCTTGAACTGATGCCTCGGGAGTCGTGTGGAGAAGGGCGAGCTCACCAGCTGGAGCATGGTGAGGAGCTCGCTCCTGAGCCGCTGAGCCGAAGCGTCGCCGCCGCCGTGCGTGTGCTCGCCGGAGGAGGCGATGAGCTGGTTGTTGGAGCTCACGGCGGACGACGGCGCGCCGCCGGCCACCGAGCAGCTCGACGGCCTCGAGCTGCCGCTGTCGACGCCGCTGGCCGAGTCGGCGGCGGCGTCCGCGACGCCGCCCAGCACGCAGCCGACGGCGTCGTTGAGCACCTGCTGCGCCACCGCGGCGTATCGGGACCGCGCCACCACCACGGCGAAGTTCGCCGCCGGGTAGTACGGTACGAGCGGCGGCTCGGGCTCCACCACCACCACCCTGCTCATCTGCGTCAGCCCGGAACGGCTCGCCGCCGACGAGCACTGGTCGCCGCCGGCGTTGAGCATGCTGTCCGAGGACGACTTGGAGCACAGGCTCAGCGACAGCTCGCTCGCCGCCGCCGCCGCGGACACGAAGCCGGCAGCCTCCGGCACCCCGGCGAGGTAATACGAACCACCGTGCACACCGGCGTTGCTGCTGCTCCAGTTGCAGCTCGGCTTCCTCGCCGACGTCGAGCACCACCCCGCCGCCATGTCGCCCGGCTGGCCGTGGCCGAGGCACGCGAGGCTCACCGCGCCGCCGGAGCTGTCGCCGACGGCGACGTCGTACCCGCCCCCCATCTCCTCCTCCGGCGGCGTCGTCGCGCCGAGGTAGTCGCCATGCCCGTGCGCCGCCGCCGCCGGCGCGGCGCCGAACAGCTGGGTCGCCAGGGACGCGAGCACGAGGTTGTTCGCCGCCGCGAAGTGCGCGCCGACGTCCATCGCCGCCGCCGCCGCGTCGCCGTAGCCGAAGCTCCCGCCGTGATCATGCGGCGGCGCCATGGCCGGATGGAACAGCGGCACGTCGGCGCCATTGCCGCTCGCCGCCATGAAGTAGCCGCCGTTCATGGCGGCGTCCACCGCACCGAGCTGCGAGAACGATGGATTGCCGCTCATGGCCGCCTCGGAAATCTCCAAGAATTGCAGAAACTAGTGATAATAATCAAAACCTGAGAAGAAGAAGAAGAACAGCAGCAGCACACACGCATCAGACATTCAGACACACTGTTCTTCACGAGATTTTTGTTGTTCTTTTGACAAATCAGGCTTGTACTAGGTGTACCCTTGAAATCAAAGTTTTTGATCTTTTCATCTACTACCACTTTTAGTTTTTACCTTCACAGTAGCAAAAGAATCAACAGTACAAGCCACAAATAGATCCTCACAGAATTGTTCCATTGGAACAAAAAGAGATTCAATCTTGCAACTAACATACAACTGATCTTCCAACTTTTAAAACAAGAATCTTTTCTTTTTCTGTTCTCATTTGATAAATTCATAAAATACCAGATGAACTGATGCATGGTGAATAACACAATGCATCACAAAGATGAACAAAAGGAGCTGATACCAGAGGTAGAAACCAAGAAGACAGTGAAGCTTGAGTTGTTGAGCACACTTGCAGGACCTAAAATGGAAAGATGAAGCCTTCCAAAACCCAAAGAGACCAGCTTCCAGCTTCTACTTCTACTAGGAACAAGGAAACAATTGGGGCAGGGAGAAGTGTTATCAACTTATCACTCACTCACTACAAGTAGTATCAGGTAGGCCTAATGACCACCAAAGAGAAAGGGAAAGGGAAAAAACCAATGCAAACATCTCAAGGCCAGCAAGGGAGCAGCTCTCCCTGACCTTGACACTGGGTCAGAAAATTTTTTGGCCTTGGAGGAGAGGCTATCAAAGAACCAATGGGCCCTACTCAGGAGGCAAAGTGCCAATGACAAGGTGTTGGTGCCCATACACAACTAGTAGTAGCTCACTCATTATACTACTGTAGGAGTATTATAGATGCCGAGTGATTCACTATCCGATTAAAACCATTTATAAACCGATAAAATATAGATAAATCTTGACAAAAATTTAAATTTAGTTTGAAAATTTTAAACTTGACCAAAAGACCGAGTAGTTTGTAGCTTTCTGACCTGGTCAAGAAAGTTTGGATTTCACCGGTTTTCATCGGTTTTCTAAACACAGGGCATACACCTATGGCTTATTACTACTTCCTCTGTTTCATAAAAGATAAGATAAGACATTTTATAGCATAATGAATCTAAACATACCCAACATCACATCTCATCTTAGATAGGAGTAGATTTTTTATGGGACAGTGTAAAGGAGGAGTGGTGACAAAAGCATATGGGATTTATCACCTAATGATTGGTCACTGGGGAGGCAAACCATAGGCTCATTGGTCAGTTATCCTAATCCAAAATACAACATTGCATTATAAAAATGTGGATCATGCATGTGCCTAAAATCTACTAAATGACTGTCCCACCACTCATCCTCTACTACAGTTAAACAGTGCTGGCATTGAGAGACACTCAAACAAGCAAGGTAGGTTTCGCTTAAACTAATCAAAATCCATTCATGGAAGGAAGCATGCAGCACTGTGTGAGAGAGATCCAAGAACCAGGACAAGACTCAAGAGGATTATACTCCTAGATTTACCTGTCTATATAGGGGGATAGGGATGAAGTTGCTTGCACACTTTGATTCTTCTCTTGCAGTCTTTGCTTGAGCAAACAAACACAAGCAAAAATGCAAAAAAAAAAATGTTTGGGAGGCCAGAGGCAATGGGTCCAAGGATGCTGCTTTATATGGCCTCTTTTCAGCAGGGTGTGGGCAAGGCACTGCAAAACTACAACAAGGGCACTCCTCCCTGGGGGGCTGTGTGCCTGATCATGCATATCAATCAGAGATGGATGCATGCAAAAGCTCTGATCTTGTTGTAACACAAGAAGACAAGAGAGAGAGAGAGAAGGGAAGAGAGAAAGAGCATTGTGGGCTAGTGTTTGTGAAAGTTGTGGGATCATTGAGCACTACACTTTGTGCAGGCTTTTGAAGGACACACCTCTCTAGTTCTCTCTAGTATGTGCCTGCTTTCTCTATTCTAAAATAAAAACATTCTGGCATCTTGAGAAAACTTTAGTACTAAAAAATATTCAAGTGTCCCTTAATAGAAAAAAAAGCATTGGTCGGTAGGTAAATAAGATATATTAAATAAATAAAAATTCTCAATTTATGAATCAAGGATAAAAATCAATTTCTTTTAAAACAGGAAAATACTCCACATCTTTGTTGCTTTGGGCATGTTCACTTTTCTGCAAAAAAAAAACTTATCATTTGTTGGTAGAGCCAAGTATTAGCAATCTCAATCTTTGATAAGGTAAAAAAAAATGTGAAGGTGGTGTTTGCTTTGATACCTTACTAAATTTTTGTGTAGTTTTTATCAGTGGAAGGTTTCGGAATTATTGATAGAGTTTGGCAGATAATACTACTTCCGTTTCACAATGTAAATCATTCTAGCATTTTCCACATTCATATGGATGTTAATGAATCTAAATGTATATATATGTCTAGATTCATTAACATCAATATAAATGTGGAAAATGCTAGAATGACTTACATTGTGAAACGGAGGGAGTACAATGTAACAATCCTATTTTAAATTTATTAACTTATCAAAATTTGATACTACCTATGTCCTAAAATAAGTTCATTTTTATCCATCCCACACATACCAATACAAACTCAAAAATACTAGAATACCCCTAGTTTATCAAATTTCAATGCAACTATTACCACTTTATCTACCCTCAATACAAATATACGATTATTACATATTTTCATAAACTCTGATGCAATGAACACTCTAAAGTTAACTTATTTGTGGACAAATGAGAGGGGGTAAAAATATGGGATCGAGGAAGTAGTAAGGCCGAGTTTAGTTCCAAACTTTTTTTTTCAAACTTTCAACTTTCCATCACATCGAAACTTTCCTACACGCACAAACTTCCAACTTTTCCGTCACATCGTTTTAATTTTAACCAAACTTCTAATTTTAACGTGAACTAAACACACCCTAAGGTTTATTTTGGTAGTGAATTAAAAAGTCATTTGTTTTTTTTCAGAGACACACATGCACGACACACACCTCACCTCAGCAGTCAGGCAGTCACCAGTCACCACACCAGGTTGATGTTTTCATTTCTGTGTGCTCTGTGCAAAAATGATCAAGCTAGGCAGGCAGGGCAGGGCAGGCAGGCAGCCAAAAGATCTGGAATCTCTGTGCAGGGCTGAGAGCTGAGGCTGAGGGCAGCAGCTGCCTGCTGTGTTGGCAGTCTGGCAGAGGCTGTGCTCCTCTCCTCATCAGCACCAAAAATTGCCACACACCTTGAGACAAACGAGTGTACTACTCCTACTGCCCAGTGCCCACAGTAGCACTAGCATCCTCCTATTGGAGGAGTAAACTGCATTTGTTCATCACAAATTCACATTTGTTCATCACTTATATTATTATATACTATTCACCAAGGTAATACTAGTACTCTAGTACTATTACTACTCCCTCTGTCCCAAAATAAGTGCAGTTTTAGCACTGTTCATGTCCAACGTTTAACCGTTCGTCTTATTTGAAAAAAGATTATGATTAGTATTTTTATTGTTATTAGATGATAAAACATGAATAGTACTTTATGTGTGACTAATTTTTTTAATATTTTTCATAAATTTTTCAAATAAGACGGATGGTCAAAACGCTCAGCACGCATATCTATGACTGCACTTATTTTGGGACGGAGTTAGTACTACAAAACAGCCTCAGCAATATGAAGTTCTGAACAAGCTTAGATCTTATTCGGTTTGGAGAAGAAACTATAGAAAAACCCAGTTCCTCTAGAATTAACACTACTCATACATTTGGTACATAAGATTCAAAGAAAAAAATTCTATAGGAATCATGTGCCAATCCTCCAAAATGTGCTGATTCTATAGGAATAAAAACATCATCCACTCCATCCTTTTTGAAGGAAAATTTCATGTGTTCTAATCTTTTATTTTGTTTTTTGCACATACATTCCTAAGTTATTCCTGTGATTTGAAACCAAAGAGACCCTTAAGGCCCCTTTAATTCAAAGGAAATTCATAGAAATTTTAGAGGATTTCATTCTTACAGGAATTTTTTCTATATTGCCCTTTGAATAAAAAAAAGGATCTTATGGAATCCTATAAAATTCCTATGAAATGCCTAATGCCATGCAAGTTTTGGAGCAATTCTAACATGAGGTAGAACCACATGTCTACCTCATGGAAACTTTCTTTTAAATCTATATCTCTTCTCTAATTCTTACGTTTTTCCTGCGGTCCAATTAAATGGCCATTTATGTGTTTTTTTTGTCAATGTTTTGCAATCATCTATTTTACATTAATATTTCTATCAAAATCCTACGTTTTTCCTATTTCTACGTTTTTTCATTCCTACGATTCAAAGGGACCCTTGGAATAGTATTTCAGTTTTTTTAGTGATGATATTTATCAATGGCGTACCTGCATACTACTTCCCGGAGTCATAGGACCTATATTATTTAATTTATACTATTTAATTAATATACCAATAAATAATTATTCCTTCCACCTCAAAATATAAATATTTCTAGCTATAAATTTAGACAACCGCATATTTAAATTCGTAGACAAGCTATTATATTTTAGAACATATTTAGGGCCTGATTCATAAGATAGACAAAGGATTTTCATATGATTTAAATTTCTATGGATTTTCCCTATATGTCCTTTTGATTCATAAGAAAGAAAAGAAAATTTTCATAGAATTGTATTCCTATGTTTCACATTTCATAGGAAAAATAGCAAGAAAATATGATCTCTTTGTGAACTTTCCTATGTTTTTCCTATGGCGTGATCAAAGGACTCCTATTGTTTTTCCTGTTCCCGGAGAATTTGAGAAGCATTCTACTTTAATTCCTGTGTTTTTCCTATCAATGTATTAGACCCTCGATAATTTTTTTTCCTGTTTCGTCACACACACGGTAGGCAAGTATGACATGGCTTACTATACAACATGTTGGGGGGGGGGGTGAGCATGCATTCCATGGTATAACATGTACACTACAGTAGACAGTACTATACCAGCCTTTCAGCAGTGTACACCATACAACAGCCATAGAGATACTATACTGTACTCCTATAGTAGTACAGTACAGTAGAGAGAATGCAGAATTGATTGCAGGGGGTGGATGAGGTCAGCGAAATCGAGTGGGTAGTAGTAGATCTCTGGGGAGCCATTAATGGTGGCGGGTAGGGGCCAGGGAGCAACAGATAGTGAATACCACCGTTTGCACAGGGATTGGTTCCTGAAATTCACTGTAGGATTCACTTGGATATATATATTTTTAGAAAAATCATGTCTTGCAGTTAGGAGTCCGATCGCCTCAAATTAGCATGTGAGTTTTTTTAAAGAAATTTCTTATGCGTGGAACTTAAAAACTGACTCAAATCGAATATGCATTTCTAAAAGCAAACGAAATTAAAAATTATCAAATAAAGCACAAACGTCTTTAATTTTTATAATAGTAGAGATGAGCACATCTAAGAGACTGGGACAATAAATCTTAAAATCGATGAAATCATCATAGATTCCTATTGTTGGGTACGTCACCTAGCAATTAAAATAATAATTAGCTATAAATACGAACATCTGCCAAGCCTAGGATTTGAACCCGAATTGACAGGTTCCACCGCAAAAAAAAAAACACTAATCTCACTAAAATTTTCACCTTTTTTTTAAATCCATATGTTTATCTTCATTTGGGTTAAGACATTTGTATAAGAATTATTATAGCAAAGGACTTACTACATCATCGGATTGACCTTTTCCAAAGGGAAATTTCACAAAATTCTTATGGAATGTTCCATAAAGAAGATATTATTTTAAGGAAACTAACATGGACCTTCTCTCTCTAACAAAATATGGCCACCTTGAAAATTTTATCATTGGCTCTATTCTAAATCTATCATCTTTCTTCTAAAAAAATCTATCCTCTTTGTATCGAGCGTCGAAACAATACAATTGAAAAACTGTTGAATTTTGAAAACTACAGTTTTACCCACACATGTTCCAAAGATGCCTACAAAGGAAGGGGTTGAAATCACAAAATTGGTTCAAAGTTGGTGGTTATTCACTTCCTGCAGGTGAGACGGCAATCTTTCAAGTTAGTGGTTAACCAGTGGAAAATCTTTAAAAAAAGTTAACCAGTGGAATAAACAAAGTACTCTCCACTTGTGTCAACTTTTATATGCCCTACATGTCCTTCCAAATAACAATGAAGTTAAACAAATGTAATCCAAATATTCATAGCTGTCAGCACAATCCTTGACTGAGTTCTGAACTTCAAATCCAACCTTCAACTTTTTTTTCTTTATGTTTAGCACGCTTACTGAAATGCTTAAAGGTAAGTTTTATGTAAAAAAATTTCTATATAGAAGTTTTACAAAAAATCAAATAAATATATTTTAAATTTATAATAATACTTAATTAATCATATACTAATAGACCATCCCATTTCACATGCTGTTAAATATGTTTCTCCAAGTTTCAAACAGGCGTGTAAGTGTGGAGTTCTCTTTTGCTAGACAAAACAAGGTGGTTTTGGACAAGAGGATTTGTCATTTTTAAGGTGTGGCATTTAATAATTTGTCACTCATAGTTTATAACATGTGAGTTCTCGTACGTAATTTAGTGACAAATCGTTAAATATCAAGTGTAAAAGTGATAATGGTTAATTATCTCCTAGTAGGAAGGAGTATCAATGTGTATCATCATCAAAGGGCTTGGCCTGTTAGGGAATGATGGGCTAGTTTCTAATGCAGGTATGGAGGTGGTAATCATTGGCACGTCACTGTGCCAAGATGGGTGAAAAGAGGCTTTGAAGGCTATGCATGCTGTAGTAGACTGTGTAGTGTATGAGCTCCAAAATCAAGGAGACTGGACTGGAGAGTCTCCCCTTTTTCTTGTCCCTTCTTCTTTTTTCACCCTCGGGAAAAGGGAATTGAGGAAAGGCTAATGCAGTAAAAAAATTATAATTCATTATGAGCGATTTCCCATAATATAAGGGATTTTGAGTTTTTATTTGTAATGTTTGACCGCTCGTCTTATTCAAAATTTTGAAATTATTATTTATTTTATTTGTGACTTACTTTATTATCTACAGTATTTTAAGCATAACTTTTCATTTTATATATTTGTAAAAAAAATTGAATAAGACGAGTGATCAAACGTTGCAAGCAAAAACTCAAAATCCCTTATATTGTGAGATGGAGGGAGTACGAATGTTAGAATATAATACAAACTACTATCAAAGGACCCAAAGTCAACTTTTAAAAATATTTTTAAAATAATAAATTTTGGTCGCGTTTGATAAGCCAACAATTTGCACCACCTGTGTGCATCATTAACTGACAAGTGAGTAGCATTGTTTCTCGTTCTCAATGTTTCGCTCGAACATAGGAACTTTACATGAATTTGTTGAAACCCTTTCAAAATCCTTTTAAATTTCTCTATTCCAAAGAATGCACCAGTGACCATATACTCTGGAGCAATTATTTCGTTATATCTTTTCTTATAAAACAAATCATTGATCTAATAGTGCTAACAACAGAGCTGATTGTGCATTGATGGACAATACCCTGCCCACAGCTCACATACTCGTACAAGTACTGTGTGGTATAGTGAAGAGTGTGAAGGATGAGAATATCCAGGTGAGCAAAGAGAAGGCAGAGAGGCTGTGGCTGTGCATGGCATTGTACCACTGCACATGGAGGTGATTCACTGCAGGAAGGTTTTTGCCTGTAGCCTATGCCCTATGGATCCTAGGCCCTAGCCTGTCCTTCCCCTACTAGTAGCTAGGAGTACTCCTACCTAGGGAGAGTGGAGTACTAGATCTTTGTGTAACACATCACCCCGAGTAGCACAATAGTAGGCTGTAAGTCAGCTGTAAGCACATGTGAAGTAGAGAAGAGAAGAGAGAGAAAGAAAGCGGTCTACATATTTGTAGCTAGCTGTAGCATGAACTCCATTGCGTTATATGTGCATAAAAGGTGGAACCATAT
The DNA here is from genome assembly GCF_034140825.1 of Oryza sativa Japonica Group. Lineage (NCBI taxonomy): Eukaryota > Viridiplantae > Streptophyta > Magnoliopsida > Poales > Poaceae > Oryza > Oryza sativa. The sequence goes on along the minus strand of NC_089036.1, from coordinate 7,114,320 downwards.
ATTAATGATTTATAATGATTTATAGATAACTATTATATGAGTGGGCTATTACATTGGCTATAGATGATTTGGAGTAAGTAGTTAGCTATACTATTAAACTTGCTCTTAGAGCGAGTACAATAGCAGTCTACAAGTAAGTTGTAATCACATATAGAGGAGATAAGAGATAGAAGGAAAGCGGTTGTAGCCCGCTGCAGCAAGGACTCCAATATATTGTGTGTGTATAAGATGTGAGACTATACATTAATGCTGTAGTATATGCTTATAGGTAACTATTGTATGGATGAGCTATTAGATCGACTAGGCCATCGTCGTCGCCATCCTCCTCTTCCGCTGCCAAGCTCATCGCCCGCCTCCTCTCCGCGCTATCGAGCTCGTCGCCTGCCTCCTCTCCGCGACGCCGAGCTTGTCGGCCCGTCTCCCAGATCTACACCGGAGAGGGAGAGGCCGCGCCGGTGTGGAGAGGAAAAGGGGGAAGGCCACAACGGGGAGAGGAGCGGCGACGTCGTCCTCCTCTCCGCCGCCGCTCTTCCTCGCCCCTGGAGAGAGGAACGTCGAACACCGCCGTGGCTTCCTGCCCACTGCCACTCCGGTCGCCGCTCACTTCCTCCGCCTCAGCGCCGCTACCTCGCTTCCTTCCGCCGGTAGGGAACGGATAAAGGAGAGAGAGAGGAGAGATGGAAAGTGAGGATAGAAAAAAAGACTGGTGGGACCCACTCAAAGGAATATGCACCGTGGAGCATGTATCTAACAATGTTCTTGGGTGTTCTTGAGCTAAGTTGGCACACGAGGCTCCACAAATATTTGTGACCCACTGCTAATACCCTAAGAGAGGAGAGATAAGGAAAACGGGTTACAAATTTATAGCCAGCCGCAGCACGTACTCCAAAACACTATGTGTATGAGAGGTGAGATCATATATTAATCGTGTAATATATGTTTATAAGTAACTATGGTATGAGTGAGCTATTAGATTGGCTATAGATAATTTAGAGCTATTAGTTGGTTATAATATTCAACTTACTTAAGGGGTTATTTGGTTCATGACCATACATTGCCACACTTTGCCACACCTCAATAGTTAGTTTTGACTAAGTTAGCCATGTATTTGGTCCATTACCATACATATGGCGAGATTCTATTTCTAGCACCTTGATCCCACACATCATCTCTGAAAAGTGTGGCAAGGTTGTGGATTGCTAGTCAAAATATGGTGCCAAATTTTGTTCGCTTAACCTTAAACAAAATTGGCAAGAAAACTATGTCAATACTAGGCAATGTCAGTACATACACCAAACATCCTCTTAATTGTGGTAGTATTCATGTAGAAGTACTCCAGTATCTACTTTAACCAACTGCTAACATCAACCAAAATGCTGTCCACTCTCACAACAATTATTCTCGAAATAAGTTTATTTTCAGCTTCTCCACATATCAATATAAAGCTGTGGTAGTTCAAAGGCGTTGCAAGCTGCAATAATTTTGAATTGTTGTAGCCCGCAGCAAATGCCAAAAAAAAAAAAATCCCCATCCTAACAACCCCTTATTTTAGAACAGATGAAAGGGATAAAAATAAAGTTATTCTGAGACAAAGGGTGTAGTTTGGAAAAGCTAAAATTGCATGTCTAGTTGGCTCATGCTTACTGAAGAATTCTTTCTTGCAAATAGGACAGAAATTATGAAAACTAAGCTAATTGCCAGTAGATTTAGAGCCTGATCTTCATTGATGAAGACTAAAGACAGAAATTTGCCAGAAATTATGTAGTACTAGTACAAACTAGTACTCGTACAAAGCACTCGTAGTTAATTTGTCGGGGAAATAAACATAAAAATTATGAATTCCCAGACAAGCCATAAGAGAGAACTGAAACAATTACTACCACTGTAATAACAGTAACAAGGGAAAAGGCTAACAGCCTACAGCTCAACACGTTGCTGTGCACAGTTCATTAGCACAGAATTGTTGAGATGGAAGCTACAATTCAGATTGAACACACATCAGCAGTCCTAAGTAAGGATGGAAGCTAAAATTCCGATTGAAGTAAGAATTACAGAAGCTCACAAAAAGTTCACACATCAGTCAGTTAGTACTCCTATATCTTATAAGTAGTTAAATGGGCCATTCTCCACAGCTATTGTGGTCTGTTTTTTCATCATGCAACTCAGCTTTGGAACAACTCTAAAGAGTCAGTACAAGCAGAGGCCACAAAGTCAAGGAATCTGAATTTTTGCAAGAATCTTAGCTCAAGCCCAACAGGAGCCGTGTTGCAAGAATCCAACAAGGTGCTGAAAGCAAGGCATGATAGATGCATGTACTTCAGGCAAAAACTGCAAGCAAACACTCAAACCTATCAACCTACTCCTAGAAACCTACCTATGGCAACAGGAAATCTCATTCTCAGCCCCTGCTGAAGGAAATACTAACAGAGTTGTCTTTAAAAAGAGTCAGTGTACAGATATTGGTGAAAGGCTCTGGATTGTGAATTTACTAAGCTTTCAGTTAGATACAAGCTACTAGCTGTATTCAATTATATACAGAATCTGTACATTGTGAAATTCCCCTAGAATCAGCAAAGAATTCTATCTCTAGTCAAATGCCAATCTTTAGGCATCCGTGACCATGCCGCTTATGGGCTTATTGAAGGCCGAATTATTTTCTGCACTATGTTGGATGAGCCTAAGAATTGTGGTGGTACAACAGCCCCAAGAAATAATGCTATGTTACATGCCGAAAATATCAAGGCAATGAAGGGGATTGCACCACCAAAAGAGTATGATTTGTACTAACTGGAGTGAGCAGGGGCTGCATTACTTCTTTCTTCTGTCAGCGCAGCAATAGCCGTGTCCTCTCTCGATGGAACTTTAAGCCAAACCTTCATTGAGTCATAAACTGTAAACCCTATGGCTACTGATGGGACCACCTGTCAAAAAGAGACTTGTGAAGATATACTTTGCCTCTAGCCTTAACTAGAGAGGTACCTTCTTAACACAAAAGGAGATGAACATTACTTATGTAATTTTATAATTATAAGATTGTGAAATACCATATATATCCATAACCCACCTTTTCCCCACATTGCACATAAATAAAAGCACATACTGAAGTGTCTAATTGATATAGTTCCTAAGCAGCAGCAATTATCGACGAAGTATTCTAACTCATGAACAGCTCAAAGGAAATTAATTAAATAATTGACATAACATCATAGATTCTCAAATGACCCTAAGACATTGCTTTCAGTGAGATAGTGACTACACATATGGGACGTATGAGAAGTATAGCCTGCCTAAAAGTCAAGTTCTACATTTAAGACAAATGGGATTTCAATGTTTCAATACCCCAGCTCATGGTCATATGTCTTCATATTTGTCGGCAGCGAAAAAATGTTTTCCAAACAAAATGCCAATAAATAAACTATTAGTGACACAGGAAAGGCTATTCTCACCTTCAAATAGTTGATAGATAATCCTGAGAACAGTTGCCGCCAACCTTGATGTTTTGCTATCATAGCAATGCTTCCAAATGTTCCTTTTCCCTTTTCTAGGTTGGATGATGAAAAGGCCTGAACCTGGAAACAATTCATCCCAAATTATTCTTTAGAGCATTCAAAACAATTTATAACCCCATGCCGAAGAAAATCGTACCTGCATTTGCCGCCTAACAACATCAAGGGGATATGTTATTGTCTGCCCTAACAAACCAGCCACAGATCCACAGGCAAGTTTTGCAATGATATCTTTTCTGTGCTCTTCAGGTACATAAGTCTTCATAGTCTCGTAAAAGTAGAATTTAAGACCAGAGTAAGGGAAGATTCCATACAACGATGGAGCTGAAAAACCAAATTCTTTGTTATAGCAATAGTATCAGTAGTTGTAAATTAGCAAAATATGAAATGCAAAATAAGCATACCCATGCCACGATATAGGCCTCTTAACCCATTTTGTCTGTATATTGTTTTGACACAATCAAGGATCCCTTTATAAACCTGTTCAGAGGGCTTATATTCTCTTAAACTAAGTTTCACTGCACCTTTAACCTGCAGATAAATTATTATCAGACAATGTATTGATTTAACAGTACAGCTCCACAAATAAGGAAATGGGTCATATACTCATAGAAAGTAGGTTCTCTAACACCACAACATCAACATTGCCAAAGAGTGGTGTGGTGTCAATTAGATCATTATTCAGAGAGCTTGTTAATGTGTGATACATCAGGAGCAGCTTGAAATCTCCCTTGAAGAAGTGTGATTTCCTCTGGAATGAAGGGTGCAAGGTGTAAGACCAACCTGATAAGCCAACTTTGTGCGAACTAGATCAAGAGGGTATGTGCATATGACAGCTGTTCCACCAGCTATTGATCCAGCCACTAGATCAAGAATAGGGCCTTGCTCAACATTAGGAAAACCAAGAATGATCCATCGTCTGTATTCTTCATAGGCCATATAATGCAAAGCTGCATAAGGAACAATCCGAGCAACACTGGCTCCATTTCCCCTAAGGGAAGATTCCAAAGTCAAGCTCAACAGTGCAATTGTCATTCATTATGCAAGTAGCAAAGCAGGCAAGACCAACCTGTAAAACCCTAAAAGCCCTTCTGTTCGAGAGATTGTTCGAAATGATCCAATTAATCCAGAACCATGGAATTCTGCTCTTCTAGTCTGAAAGTTCCAAAAGAAACATTCAAATGTCAGAGGACTACCTAAGACATAGAGATGTGATCATGAATTTCAAGGTAGTAACAACAAACTACTAATTGTATGTATATGAGATCATGAATTTCAAGGTAGTGACAACAAACTACTAATTGGTTGAGATCGTTGTTGTTTCTTTTTAATATTTGTACGAACTATAACCAATTTAAGTTCAAACACATCAAAGCAGATTGTACATCAAAACACTCCAGTTGTAGACTGAAGTATTATGAACAAGGTATGGTTCTTTATGTACATGACCCGATTCACAAAATGAAGCACTCAGTTGCTTATTTAATTTATCGGGAGAACAATGGTATCTTTTTATATCGTAGGGGCCTCCCCTATTGTTTTTGGTCAAGAAAAGAAAAAGAGAACAATGGTGCTCGGCTAGACAAGTAGCTTCCAATTTCCTTGTGTGTGGAAATCCCCACAGGATTCAACTCCCTGGCATTGGTCTGATATTCTTGTTGCCTTCTTAACCACCACCATGAATTCTGATCCTTATTGTCCAATGTAATTCAAAACTCGTACTCGAACCATATACTGCAGTCAACTATTTTCACATAAGGGTCATCAGAAATGTTTGTTAAATCCCAATACATTTAGGTGGGGCTTTCTCCTTTCCAAATATATTCCAGACTTCCAGTATATGATTTTGTCAAGAACTCAAGATTACTCAAGGATGTCCAACTCCACTACTAGAAAATTATCGAACAGTAGCAAAAAATTTCCTCCTTATAAAAGTTATTTTAGCTTCACTGAATTGATACATGACACTGCAAAGTGACCTTTCCTCTCCAAAAAAAAAAAAACAGACATGATATAGTGATCATCTAATAACTCAGCTGAGCTTGAATCCCTGACAGACATTCGAACTCTTGCAAGCCTCTAAAGATTGCAACTTATTAATCAAGAAATTTCAGTACATTTTTTTAATACATACGTGTATTCAGAAAGGGATTGCCATGTAGTACTTAGCAAACATGGGGAATGAACCAAACTGGGGTCACAATTCAACTCATGTCCAACACCTGAACCACTTAAATCATAACCTTCCTGTCAGCTCTCCTTCAATTGTTCAGTTATATCAGAGCTACTAGCAGCCCAAAAAGAATGTATAAACATGCATTTTTTTTCCCTGATCAAAGCACCCAATTCATGTGTCCGGTGTAGGTGTGCCCCTCCGAAAGAATGCACTGATAAATACCAAAAACATTCCATCTCTCACAATAAAGATTTTTTCCCCCGACTCAAAAAGGCATATAACTTTTTCCTAACTTTTTCTTTAGAAAAAAAAAACAACAGAGAGATAGCTGCAAGAATTGCAACTAGGACAGCTTTCGGCGCCCAAGATTCCTGGACTACACCAGCCACACACACACAAACACAGAGGAGCCGCGTCTCATCATCGTCGCCTATCGGGGCGAAAGCACATCGGCATGGAAGGAAGCGTTCCGCGTTGGATTGGATGCGACATTACGCGCGCGTAGGGGCAACCAAAGAATCGGCGTGGGCGCCGTCCCAAACCGCTACTACTACCACCAAGGAATTGAAACAAGCGATCGAGAGCAGTGACGTGCCTGGAAGAGGATCTTGACGCGCTCGAGCGGCGCGACGGCCGTCTTGGCGACTCCCCCCGCCACCCCGCCGGCGACGAGCTCCCGCACGGCGAGCGGCAGGCCACCTCCGCCTCCGCCCCAACCTCCCTCCCCCGCCTCCCGCCCCCGCGCGCGCGCCTCCATGCCTCCCGCCTCGTCGCGGGAGAGGGAGGGGGAGAGGGGGGGAGAAGCGAACGCGAGGAGGAGAGGTAGGTCGAAGCGGAGGCGGAGGCGGAGAGACGCAAAGAGGAGGGAGAATAGTAATAGCGGAAGAAGACGAGGAGTTTCGTGCGTGCCCCCGGGGGGGGGGGGGAGGGGGGGGCAGGTGGGGCCCACATGGAAGCGACTGTGGTCGGGCCACGTGGACCGTGTGGGGGGAATATAATAAAGGATAAAGTAGTCAGGGGGAGGAAAAGGGAGATTTGTCAAGCTGCGGTGCGCGAAGGCGAAGGTGCCGAGCAGCCACGTCCCGTTCTATTGGGGTTCTTTGTAAAAAAGAAAAAAAATCCATTCAAATTTTATCAAACAGAACCGTGTCAAACAGATTCTACATTACGGTTTACCACATCAGTTTCCTAAAGAGTTTGTGAGAATTTATTTTGGTTTTTTTTTGGATAATGAGAATTTATTTTGATATGTGTATCATTTCAAAAAAAATAATAATTTACTACTAGTAACTTACTCAGGTTGAAAAATTGTTTTCGCAAAAGATATATAGAGTTGCAAAACATGAGTTTGCAACCACAACAATCTAATGATTGTGAAACAACTAGCGGGCTCCTTTCGATTAAATAATTTTTATAGGATTTATGGTGGTTTTAAATTCTTGGAAAAATCCCAAAATTACCCTTTGAAACAGTGGAATATGATGCCAGAAATCCTATGGATTGGCCTTTCATATCCCCGATTCCATAAGAAAATAAACATGAGCTCAAACAAGTTTTTATTGTTTTTCTTATTATATACCCAATGTAATCTCTTCCTTCCTCTCCCTAACATAAGCAAATCCTATTAAAATTCACGTGTTTACTTCATGCGAATAATTCAGAAGACACCACTTCTAGATTCAACAGAGCGTGATATCATATTCCTATGCTTTTAAAAATCCTTACTATGCTTTTACTGTTTCTAGCTAAAAATCATATATTTCAAAATAGCCACTAGATGTCACTACTACATAAAGACAAATAGGTGCCGGAGAAGCTAAAAAGGCACTTATAGTGCTTTTCCCCTTCAAAAGATGAAAAAAAAACCCTTCAAAAGATGGAAAAAAAATAAAACTAGCACCTTTAATGTACAATAGGTGTTAGTTCTATAGAAAAATCGACACCCACACTATACTATAGGTGTCTTTTTTAAAAAAAACAGTACCTTTAATATACTATAGATGTCGGTTAATTAAAAACCGACACCTATAATATATTAAAGGTGTCGGTTTTTTACCAAACGAGCCGAGCTGAGCTAAGAGACAGCCCTTTTTTTCTTTTTAGGCTTTATCTACTTGCCGAGTGGGAGTTGAGGGGGCGTCCTTATCCACTCGCCCCCCCTATCCTCCTCTCACCCGTCTCTCCCTCTCATACCCTCTCCTCTCTCTTGGCTCTCTCTCTTTCGCTGGCACCCGACAGCCGCTAGATCTAGCCAGGAGGGGAGTCGGCAACGGTGGGAGGGGCTGCGACTGCTCGGCAGCGGCCTCCCCACCCAGCGGCGGTGGCGGTTTGACAGCGGAGGCGGCGATGGTTCCTCCCCTCCGCTAGATCTAGCCAGGAGGGGACTTGGCCACAGCCCAGCGGCGGTGCCTCTCCTCCGCCAGATTCGGCCGGGATGTTCCTGTTTGTTTGTGTTCATCTTGTATTCATGTGTGTTCATCTTGTGTGTTTTGATGTTCATGTGTGTTCTTAGATGCTCATGTTGTGTTCTTGTGTTCGGGTTGAAGGGGTTTCAACGGGAGGGGGGAATTGCTGGAAGCATCAAGCCGTTTTTTTTTGCGTTCCAGAGATCACAAAGGTGCTGGTTCTGGAACCCGGCACCGATGACGGAAGTCATCTGTGCCGCCTTCGTAGTGCCAGCTGGGAAAACCGGCACCTAAGAGGGTTTCCCAACCGGCACCAATTTGAGTTTATGTAGTAGTGTGTCTAAATCGACTCTAACAAAACTATATGTGTAACTCTTACCCTGTATTATGTTCCATGTGCATATGATTTAATATCAGATTAAAAAATACATTTTAAATTGCACCAATTATTTCTATGCTCGAAGAGTTGGGTATATGGTAGTGGAACCCACCTTGCAAACGTGGGAAAATTATTTTGTTCCCCCTTAAATGCGGGGAAGCTGTTTTGATCCCTCAAGGGGGTGTCTTCTCGTTTGTTTAAAAATCATCTAAATAATTGTGAAAAATTCTCAAAAATTTGTGACAATAGTCATACAATGTACATATACCACTCTAAAAAAACTTAGAGAAAATCCCTTACGTATCGATAAATTTTCGCCCAATCTCTTCTGTGCCCTTGAATTTTGCCTTATCCCCTTCGTACCCTTGAGTTTTTATTTTTATGCCTTATATAATATACCCATTCCGTAAGTCGACTGTTAGTCGACAGTTAGATTTTTTCAAAAATACCTATATTACCCTTGTGTCTTACTTATTGCTTAGTACGGAGTAGTTGATTAAAAAAACATGGCTCCCAATGTAAAAGTTGATTCGTTTGTAAAAACAAACATGCCATAATTACTTAATCTAAGACTTAGATTTTTAAATAAGTTTCAAATCGGATTTGATGAAATTTATTGAAAATTTTCACTGAAATTTAAACCCAAATAAGAAACAATTTTGGTTTTTCGAATTCCGAATAAAACATTTTTTGGATTTCATTATCTTGAAAAAATGTTTGAAAAATTAATTTTGTTTTCGAAATCCGATGTTAATAATCATGTCCCTTTTTGATTTTTAGATTAAGTTTTTTTTATAACGAGACTTATGTTTTTAAATTATAAAGTATAAAGTACAATGGAAGGGCAATGTAGTCATTTTACGGTCAATTCACAGTCAACTTATGACATGGATATAGAAGGGATCGAAATAAAAACTTAGGGGCATACAGAGGATGGGGGCAAAATTTAGGGGCACGTAAGGGATTAAGCGAAAACTCATGTGTAGATAAGGAATTTTCTCGAAAAGGCAGGTCCAAACCTAACTCGCATGTTGAAATAAAAAAGACAAATCCAGTTTGTAATAGTAGTGGAACTGTTCACGCTCGAATTTGTTTTTTAATGTGTAGGTCGATTTTAAACTTGATTTGTAGTGTACCGATAAATTTCAATACACTCTACATTATCTTTTTTTCCTTTTTTTCATAAGTTTTGCCAACTATCTATATTAGATTTAGAAAAAAAAGGTACAAGAGGAAACATTCCCTGAGACATCGGAGTCCATTCCCAAATGTGTAAGAATATACTCCATCGATGAATTTGATATCAAAAAGACCAATATCAATTTCTACCAGTAGAATGAATTTTCAGGCGTTCTTACAATGGTGTCGCAATTTCAGTTACCCTGAATGTATCTCACACCATTCACCAAACCAAAACACTTCCATTTGGTGAAGCTAAAGCACAATATAATGGGGATCTCTTACATGATCCACCTCACACCATCTTGCAACAACACAGGTGAAGTTTATTACTGAATATATAATTACTTAAGCATGTTTGATTAATTAATTAATTAATTAATTAATTAATACTAGTTCGTTAATCTATCATCTGGCCCAGTCAATTAGGCACGTGAACTGCCTTGGGCAGAATTGCCTCCTGACCGGAAGCCAGCGTCGCCGGCAGCGCACGGCACTCCGCCGGCGGCGCCGCCTCGCCGCCATCGTCGTCGGCGTCGTCGTGTTCCGACGTGAGGCACTCGGCGACGATGCCGAGCAGCACCGCCTCGAGGTCCTCGAAGTCCGCCCACTCGCGGACGTCGGCCCGGACGGCGGCGCGGTCGCCGCCGGCGATGAGGTCCCACACCGGGTACCCCTTCCTCGGCATCACGTAGTCCATCTCCGTCAGCTTCAGCGACGGGCAGTAGTCGCCTCTCCCGTCGCCGACGTACACCACCCTCCTCCTCCTCGCCGCCAGCGCGCCACCGCAGCCGCAGGATAGCTCGTCGATGATCCTCTCCATGACCTTGCCCTTGCACATGTTGGGAGGGCAGGTGGCGAGGGGGCAGCCATGGCCGGGGAGGCCGTGGTAGGGGAGGATCCGGAGGCGGCCGTCGGCGTCGACGGCGGCCGGGTTGGTGTCGACCGCCGAGAAGCAGCCGGCGAGGCCGTGGTGGTCGAGGACGGCGCCGACGAAGAAGGCGTTGGCGTCGCTGAGCACCCTGAGCTCGCACCCGAGCGCGCGCGCCGTCTCGACGGCCGCCGCCACGCGCGGCGACAGCGGCGCTGCCCTCAGGCTCGCCGCCACCTCCTCCACCGTCCTCCCCTCCGCGTGCAGCTCCCCCATCATGGCGTCCTGGAAAGAAAGAAAGAAAGTCATCAGGTGTTCGTCAGCTCGTCGGAGCGAGACCACCGGCGGCGGCGGCGGCGGCGAGAGGTGCTTACGATGGCGGAGTTCCAGGGGAGGCGGCAGAGGAGGTCGTCGAAGCGGGCGGTGGCGCCGAGCGCGTCGACGACCCAGTTGTCGCTGTCGCAGTCGATGATGGTCTTGTCGAAGTCGAACACCACCACCACGCCATTGCCGCCGCCGCTCGCCGCCATTGATCTCTCGATCTAGCTAGCTACGTCGTCGCGTCTTCTTCTTGCTGCTGCTGCGTCGAACGATCGCCATGGCGGCCATGTATTTATAGCTCGGATCGATCGGCAAAAGCTAGCAGCAGTATCTAGCTAATGCGCCGTGATGGCGTCCGCATTATTGCTGACGAAGAGATCGATTTAATTTCTTCTTCTCTCTTTTTCTGCCGGTTGGGATTAAGTGCGGTTTTTGTTGGATTAATTGTGATTTGAGAGAGAGGAGAGGAAAGGATTGTTTCGCGGGAATATTCTTGGGATTTGTGGCGGGAAGGAGACGTGTTGGTGAGTTAGCTTAAGCACCATTCCCGCCACCGCTTTGAATGAATGCCGTTATAACGGCCGGTGCTTACGTGGCGGGATTGCCTTTGTCCGGGTTTCGCGGGAGACGGTAAATTAGGTCGCCACGTAAGGGACACAGTGTTCTAAAAAAAAAAACCGTAAGGGACACATGCTGCCTCGCTGACCATTGCCTACAATAATACTCCCCTCCGTTCACATTTTTATCATCCTAAGAAACCTTCTCAAAATAATCATCATCTAATAAATGTGTCTTTGTTCATTTGTGTAAAAAGTAAATGTGTAGTTACATGGAACCAATAAAAATTAATATCTATTAGTACAATGACATGCAATATTTAAAACATGAGTAATCCACGGGATACGAAGCGATGGAGCATCTTAACATATAAATCATATAAATATTAATTTGAGAATGATGAATATTTTGGTGTTATTGGTCTTGATGTCCTTTGCTTAGAAGATGATCAAACTGGGATGGAGTTTTTGACTTACGACACTGTTCGATTTTTAAATATGTTTTGTATCATTTTTTTGTGATGATTTATTTTATTATTAAAAATTATATACTATTATAAGTTTATATTTTATAAACTTTTGAACGATGGTCAATATATATGTGTTAACTTATACAAATAGGTGGGAGTACGTGATAAGGAAAAACACGAATAAGCATTATCGATGGCAGCCAGCGAAAACATTCGCTAAGTTGAATTTATATTTACATGGATGAAAGATGTGAGTGGGGAATAATTGTACTGATTAATACTCCTTCATCTACTTTTGATAGTCATATTTTTAAATTTGAAAATTTTATTTTTGATAGGCATATTTCAATCCAACAACTTATCCTCTTAATGATTTTCTCGAATTTAATGCGTGACTCTTCATTCTTCCACACATGATTGGCTACATGGGCATTGAGAAATATAAATATTAATAAATCGCTTGTTTACGAGGAATGACTAGTAGTATATTTAAATGGACGATAAGTAGAATTAATTATCCTTGGTCTGTGTGTCAAGATGAAATATGACTATCAAAAGTAGATGGAGGGAGTAGAAAAGAACTACTCCCTCCATTCCAAAATATAAAGTATAATCACCCTTAACCCAAAGACTAAGAAATAATAATTATTATGTTGTAGTTTGGATCATCCTAATAAATATGATGCATGCATCCAATAGAATTAGAGAATGTGAGAGTAAAGGATTTAAAAATGTAATAATTTAATGGAGAAGATTTCACGATTAATTACATGCATGCATGCATGACTTATACTCCATTATAGGATGGAGGGAGTAGTATTTCATTGTAATTATAAGAGCAGGTACAATAACAGGCTATAAGCCAGCTGTAAACATATTTTAAGAAGATAAATAAGGAGAGAGAAGAGCAGCGGGCTACAGATTTGTAGCCACCTGTAGCACGAACTTCAAGACACAGTGTGTGTATGACAGGTGGGACCATGTATTAATAGTGTAGTATGTAACTATTGTATGAATGGGCTATTAGATTAGCTATAGATGAATTGGAGCCAATAATTGGCTATACTATTAAACTTGCTCTAATAATTGTAATAATAACAGTCATATGCCATCATTTCATTGTTGTCGATGAAATCATTAATTAATTATTAATTGTTCTATAAACGTGTCGTTGATAATTTGTAGGCAACATACTACCTAGATCTACCCCAAAATATAATATGTCCTTATTTGTATCATGAAAGAAATTATATTGAAAGTACAATGTTACAAGTGTACACGACTAATAATACATCCTATATATATTTGGAATCAATGGAGTATGCATTCTATAATGTGAAATTTTATATAGATAGCAGTTGTTTGAATTAGCATTGTGTCTCGCACCGTGGGACTACATCATGTCGAAAGCGGATCCTCTAACGTGAAACTGCCACATGACATGCTCACTGACATGTGAGCTCATGAGCTATATGGAACACACATCTCAGTGATCACGTCCTTATGACTTCTCAATCCCATCATGCAGCCCCCTAGACCCCTTCCTCCATTGGCTCCACATTTCCATCGTCCACTCTAGTCAGTATGACGAGGGGAGGAGCAATTCATCTTTGCTCTTGCTAATGCTTGTAAGGTTTTTCCTTATGAAATCCTTTAAAAAAAATCTACTGGATAGATTAGGTTAAAGTGTCTTACGTGGTTTTTGTAGAGTTAGATTTATTTAGGGTCTCTAGCATTTTACTCTTTCTACCATTATTTACATGCTCAAATTTAAAAAATCTTGTCTATCGATATCGATGAATGGAGTAGCAATGCTAACTTTAGGGTTGCTGAAATTGTTTAGGATTGTAGAATAAATTATTCTTTAATATTAATATTTTTAGTTTATGCGTATCCCTTTCGTAACAACATTTATTGTCATCCTTTTATTTATTTATTATATATATAATCTATACAAGCAAAAGAAAACTGAAAAAAATATATAAAATTGTACTTCAAAAATACATATCACAGTACTACGTGTAGTGGTCGTGTGTGAATGTGCGTATACCGTGTAATAGAAAAAGAAACAAAAACATACTCCATCCATTCCATAATGTAGCAATTAACCTGAGACTCATTCTAGTACTACAAATTTGGACATGAGGCATGTCTAGATTTATAGTCTTAGGACCTTATGTCTAGATGATGGGTCTCATCCCATCTAGATTGCTACATTATGGAACGGAGGGAGCATCCCGTTCATTTCTCCAACAAGAGTTGGACGGAGATAAAGATTTTCGTGACACGCTTTTCAAACTGCTAAACGGTGCGTTTCGTGTGAAAACTTTTTATATAAAAGTTGCTCTAAAATATCATATTAATTTATTTTTTAAGTTTGTAATAATTAAAACTCAATCAATCATACGTTAATACAATCTCGTTTTACGTAAAAAACTTAATCTTCATCTTCAGAAGAAAAGAACACCACCTTAGTATAATAGAAAAAACAGGCCATCTTCTCGTACAGAGACGTGTATTGCCGGTGGCCACCAGCAGACCATCTGGCGAGCCAGTTACCACTGATCAAAGGTGAATCGAACCACTTCTTTTATCCTAAAATATTTTACTTTACAATTTGTCCATCCTAAAGATAATGAATCTAAAGTAGAGGTTATGATAACTTCTATACAAATTCGTTTTAGGATGAATCAAAGTAATAATATTTTGGAAATGAGGTAGTATTTCGTTTGAAAAAAAAAAACTTGAATCGAACTATGTGCAGTCGTACGTGTAGCACTCCGCCACGTGTCCTCTGCCCAACCTCGAAGCCGTCACACTCGTCTGAGCTAGCTATACGCTTGATCTACCGTCTATGTATGGCGTCTACGGCTACGTACGCGTATTTATGTACGCGCAACAGCATATCACCTCAGATGGGCGTGAGACAGAACTATTCCTTTATTTCTCTCATTCATCATGGTTCACTTATCGGTTTTATATGCTTTGGGAAAAATTCAAACTTTTTAAACTTAATTTTAAATTAATTGAGGTTTTTCATTGCTTTTCCAGCCTTTAATTCCCAACCGCGCGCTAGTTAAGGGTAGAAACACAAAAGTCCTTTTCTAAACTTTTTTTTTATGAAAACTTATGCTCATTTCAGTTCTTAGAAAAAAAGAAAGGAAGGAAGAAGCCGACAATATCTTTTTATTAAAAAACTTTTAAGTATAACTGCAGTACAACTAGAGTGTAATTATATTTTAATAACTATACTATATTACAATAAACTTAAAGATAACACACGTGTAATTATTAAAAAAAACCAAGCACACGGCCTGCTGGCCAGCAGGGCGGCTCGACTCCTCGCTCCTACACGTGCTTGCGACTATTATTTTCTTTACCCGAATGTTAAGGCGGAGTCGGAAATTCGAATATTCTAGGAGAGAATGCATTTTTAGCAATTCCAAAATATTATTGAATCTTGGAGTGATCCGATGGTCCAAAATTCGTATGGTTTCCCGAATGTTAAGAAAATCAGACAGTCGGAAATTCGAATATTCTGGGAGAGAATGCATTTTTTAGCAATTCTAAAAAATTAGTATTGAATCTTGGAGTGATCCGACGGTCTAAAATTCGTATGGTCTCCCGAATGTTAAAGCAATCAGACATTCAGAAATTCGAATATTCCAGGAGAGAATGCATTTTTAGCAATTCTAAAATATTATTGAATCATGGAGTGATCCGACGGTCCAAAATTCGTATGGTTTGGGAGTGAAAAACTATGTAATGTTCTTTTTAGCAATTCCTAAAAAATATTGTTCAAATATATTTGCTGCATATATATATATATATATATATATATATATATATATATATATATATATATATATATGGGGCCAGGAGAATAAAAAACTAAATACAAGGATAACGTCGATCGAGTGAAGCGATCGATAAAACGCGACAAGAATTATGTATCTTTCATGCGTATGCTGTATGCCGATACGATCGAACAGGATAATATATTCCTGTTCAGCTAGCATATATACTGCATTGAGGGAAAAAAAAAAGAGAAAGAAAAAGCTAGCATATATACGCCGGCTGCAGACTCATCCACCAGCTGAGACAGCGATATACATATATTCATGTATCGAATGATCGATGGATGGATGGAACAGGAACAGCCATATGTTGTTCTGACGAATCGATGCTATTCGATCGATCGATGGATAAATGGCCTAGGGTTCCCGATTCTTGCTGTTTTAATCGCTGTGTTGTAAGATGCCCTTGTTTATTCGTGTATGCATGGCACTATCACTATTACGAGATCGATGTTTACAGAGAAGCCGCTCCAACATCTAGGTGGACCATAACATAGTTTGGCTGCAATGTTTACTCTGAAAGAAAAAAAGGATCGTATGAAAAAACAATTTTCGTAGACGAGCATTTTAACAAATCCATCTACGACAACAAACCTGCTTTTATAGGCGGACCTGTTAAGTGGTTCACCTGCCACCAACCCACCAGGGCGTTTGTGCACTCTCCTCTTCCTGTGTCTTTGTGGTGCGCGTCGACTGCCCGGGGTTCTTGTCATCGATACTGCCGGTATCTCTTCTATTACCACCTACACCAAAATATATAATTTATTATAGTTTAAAATATAAGTATACTTAAAATTTCTTAAATTTATTTTGAAACATGTTCAAAGCTATATGTGTAGTATATATTTTTTAATTCGAATTCAAAGTGTACTCTAGAGGGGATGGGTTATTTCATATTGCAGGTAAAGTTTCGTAGTCGGACCAAACATTTTTGCTTTAGAGATTGACAAGAGTACCTAAATAAAATGTTGGTTGATATCGATATGCTAATTTAACATCAGTGTTCTTCCAGTGATATCGGCCGTTGCAAAGCATTGGAATGATCAGGATCTAATTTGTTTACCTTTCTCCCAGCATTATTTACAACAAACAGGACCAAACTGAGGATTTCTTTTTCATTATCAAATTAATTATGGCTTTAACGTTAGTGACCTTCTTTCTAGAGACAATGACCAATAATATTAGCTGTGTTTAGTTCACACTGAAGTTTGGAAGTTTGGTTGAAATTGAAATGATGTGACTGAAAAGTTGTGAAAAGTTGTGTGTGTATGAAAGATTTGATGTGATGAAAAGTTAAAAGTTTAGAAAAAAAACTTTGGAACTAAACAGGGCCCGTTGCCCACTACGTTCAAATTCTGAGATCTCGCCTATGTAGATGAGCTAATTAAATAGGGTTTGATGTCAAGTGCATGATGCATTAGCAGCATTAGAGCATGTACAATAGTAGACTATAAACCAACTATAAACACATTTCGAGAAGATAAAAGAGAAAAGAGAAAAACAGTAGACTATAGATTTATAGTCAGCTGCAGCACATACTCTAAGATCTATGTGTATATGACAGATGGGACCAAGTATAAATTATGTAGTATATATTTATAGGTAACTATTATATAAATTGGCTACTAAATTGGATCTAGATGATTTAAAGCCAGCAGTTGGCTACATTATTAAACTTGCTCTTAGGGTGGTTGAAATGACCTTCTTTTTCAGGTCACCACTTGGTCTTCTCCAAACAGCAGATCCAATGTAATGATGGAACTTGTTTATCCCTAATTCCTGCAAGGAAAAAAAACAGAGGAAATTGAGTACCTTATTACAGTACATAATTAGTCTGCTTAGACCAGAAGAAAACAATACTAGTAGTATCATTTTTTTTCAATAATAAAAATCAATCTAGCCTCTGCAACAAGATGCATTGGGCTTAACAGTAGTATAAGTTTAGGTTTCATGTTTCTTAATTCACAAAAAGAAATAAAAACACCAAGTTCAAAGTGTCATTTGGATGTTGGAAAAAAGATAATACTAATTTATGGGCTCTAATTAAAGAGATACGTAGGTGCCAAACTTTATATTGTTGATTTGACGACTCTCAGTATCTCAACCGAAGATATCATACCACAAATTAGGAACAAAATCCTTAGCAGCCCACATACTCTGGAATTCACTTATTTTGATGGGAACTTAAATAATTTAAAAGTACATGTATCCCCTCATACACCAACCTAATAGTAACTTATTCAGCAGATATTTGCTCTCTCCATCTTTTAATTCAAACAAACCCGGAAAAGGAGCACCTTAGATGCGTCTATGTCGAGAAGCAATAACGTTCAGTGGAATAAGATTTGGTGTTCCTTTTTTATTCTGGTAAAGCAGAGACTCTCCCATTTCTGTGATGTCCTTTCTTCTTCTTTTCTTTTTTTTTTTGTTGAAGATAACCTTTGGTTTAACAATGGCACGCACCATGCTTTTGCTTAAAGAGCTGAGGTCACAACTTATGTTAAATAGGTGACGAACTTTCAACCTGCAGGTTCATCATGCGCCAGTCAATGCGAAAATTTGACAAGATTCAAGTCTAGGGTTTTCTTTTTTTCACAGCCGTTAGTTTTTCTTTTTAGACCTTTAGTTTTAAGCTATTTGTTAAGTTAATTTTTAATCACTAAAATATTTAATTTATCTGTATAATCTTTTTTAGACCCGGGCTCCCCTATTGCTTTCTAATCTTAAGATGTAGATTTTATAGGTCTCTACGCTCTTCTTAGTGAAGAGGCGTGAGTCCAATAAAGATGGAGAGAGGGGGGGGGGGGGGGAATCCTAGGCCAGGCTGTGATCCAGGCCCCTCTAAGTTTGTAATCCAATAAATAGATCTTGTACAATTGACGCTCTTCTCAAGGAAGAGCATGAAACCTACAAGGGCAATGGGGGGTCGGGTCCTGGGTACTCCATTATCTACAAACTCTAAGTTATAAATCTTATGGGTCTCAACGCTCTTCTCAATGAAGAACGCAAGTCCTATAAGAATGGAGGGGTGGGGGGCCTAGGATCCCAGGCTAAGCTGGGACCTTGGTCCCACAAGCTCCTTAACACAGGCAGGGGGCCCGGACTTCAGTACAGAAGTGGGCCCCACACCCCTGTTTATTGATACGTGACTTAACTTAATGATGGCTTAATTGTGATTTAAATTTAAATAATATGTAGAATGATAATTTAAATATAAAAGTAAGATAATATGGCTTTATGAGAGGAAAAAAAAGGAAAATAATTTAGACCATACATCTAAGAGCTAAAAAGTTGAGATGATGTGGCTTAATGAGAGAAAAAAAGAAGAGAGATAATTTGAATCACAAATTAATCATCTAAGGACAAAAAAACAACAGATGTGATATGACTTAACAAGAGAAAAGACAAATACATGAACTAAGTGATGATGAACTATATAGTGTAGGATATTATAAAATATGATGGAGAGATATATTGAAATATTATGTGGATTATGTGAGATGATTTAACATGCTTACTTTTAAATCTCTAAAATTTAATAAATTATTAAATTATAGATAATCTAGCATGTTTGCAGGATGCTTAAATATAATAATTGTGAGTGGATGACGATGTGGTATCTTTGCATGATAAGTTTTAAAAATTAGTAGGCTATAACTTTATTATAGTAAGACAGAGAGGATATATGGTCCAGCGAAGGGCCATGAAAGAAATAGTAAGAAAAAGGAAAAAGTACACCAAAGGTCCCTCAACTGGTCGTCAAGTTACAAAATCATTCCCCAATCGTAAACCGGATGTATGACATCCCTCAACTTACAAAACCGTTCACTTTAGGTCCTTCGGTGGGTTTGACCCCGGTTTTGTCCGACGTGGCGGGTAAGTTAGCGTGGGACCCACGTGGGCTCCACATGTCAGCTTGTCTACGTCAGCCTCCTCTCTCTTCCTCCTCTCTCACATTCTTCTCTAGGCAGGCCGTCTCACGAGTGGAGAGGAGGTCGACAGTGAGGCGGGAAAGGAAGAGGGCGTCGACAGGCAACGCGGCAGCGGCGCACCGCACTGTGGCAGGGTCGAGCGAGCCGTGGAGCCGTGGCGTCAAGGTGGAGCAGCTGGGCCTGGGCGCACATGTCCACTCACGCCCAGCGCCCGCACGCAGCTCCTCCCCCCGCCGCTGTGTCGCCCGTCGCCGCCATCACTGCCACCGTGTCGCCTATTGCTGGCCGCCGACACCCTCCTCCTCTCCCGCCTCGCCCCGCCGGCCAGCCTCGCAGAGAAGTGTGTGTGAGAGAGAGAGAGAGATGAGGAAGGGAGAGAAGAGGGAAAGAAAGAGGAGGCTGACGTGGCCACCCTGACATGTGGGTCTCATATTGACTCAGCCGTTACGTCGGACAAAACTAAGGTCAAAACCGCCAAAGGACTTAAAGTGAACGGTTCTGTATATTGAGGATGTCATATATCTGGTTTTGCGGTCGGGGGACGATTTTGTAACTCGATGACAAGTTGAGAGACCTTGGGTGAACTTTTTCCTAAGAAAAAATCCCAAGTGCCCTCCTTTATTAGGCCCAGCCCACTCATTACCATGGGCTATGCGGCCCACCCCCGCCGGCCGAGTCCCTCCGCCGTACGTCCGGCCGGCGATGCACCACCGCGACGCGACGGAATCATCACGCGGATCTCCCCTCTTCCCCAACCCAAACCTGACGCTGTGAATTTAATTAATAATAATAAAAAAACAAAGATCTCGCCGCGCTTCCCACCGAGCGGCGGAGCATACAAAGCAGCAGGAGCAGTTGATTGGGTAGATCGAAGCAGCAGGGTGAGGTAGGCCTGAAGGATTCCGCCATGGCAGCAGCAGCAGTAGCAGCAGGGAGAGGAGGGGTTAGGGGAAGAGGAGAGGGGGAGGAGGGGTCGCTGGCTCGGCGGGCGTGGCGGCAGTACCTGCGCCAGCTCCAGCTCCACCCTCTCCGGACCAAGGTGCGTTCTTGTTTCGCTCCTCGATTCGATTGGTTTTCTGCGCGCGCGGGATTGTTTGCTCAATTTTTGGGGGATTGCGTGCAGATGATCACGGCGGGGTGCCTCGCCGGCGTCAGCGACTCCGTGGCGCAGAAGCTCTCCGGCTACCAGAGGATCGAGAAGCGCCGCCTCCTGCTCAAGATGGTACGGACCTGTGCTTGTGCTAGTTTCCTGCCTTCCTGCGGGGTTGTTGCGGGATTGGGTAAAGGTGGATCGTTTTCTTGATTTTTTTTAGTATAGTCCTTTATGACTGCGAGACTGATCGTGTGCTGATCTCCTTTGTGTATAGAATTCTCATGTAGGAGTAGAGGATTTCGATTTAGGATTTGCAGTAATGCAGTATATCAATGTGATTTGTTTATTGTTTGAGTAGAGGATCCAGTTGAAAGATGCCTTGCGCTTCTACACTGATGAGTTGTATAGCGAGTAGTTTCAGGCATTCTGATCTGGTGAGGTTTGCTTAGGTGCGCTGCAGTTCTTGCGTCATTGAGTTTCCATGAATAGAAAAATTAGTTGTTAGTGCTTTACAGCATTGAGGATTTTTAGGTATCCTGTAAACTTCAATTATAAAAGAGTAAATTTTATGTGTTGCTGAATTGCCACAATAATGTATATTTGTGCATTCCAACTATTTATGAATGTTTGATACTTTCAGGCTGAAGCAAGCTCTTAGTTTGCCATTATCTACTACTTTTGGTCTCAGTTACCATAGAGTTACGGATCCTTGGATTTCAATTTTGATTACACATTGTAGGCTGAATTATGACTAGTTGCATGGCCATTAAAGTATTAAAAAACTATTCAAGGCTTGAACCCTTGTTTTTCACTTCTACTTCTTGCTTTTCTTCATGAGACACTTGACATTTCGTCCAGTGGACAACAAATGGTGCTTCACATCTATTCATATCTAACCTGTTCTTTGATGTTAACTTGGAAGTTTGTATCTAACCTGTTCTCTGATGTTGGTAACTTGGCAAAATTTAATCACATTGCCATTCCTACAATAACTTTCTCTTCTGTTATTTATGATGCTTTCATGCATGTTTTTGTGTACTAAAAGTTCTGACAAGTGTACTATGTTTTCCTGTAGCTCTTTGGGTTTGCTTATGGTGGCCCTTTTGGCCATTTCCTCCATAAAGTGTTAGATTATATCTTCAAAGGGAAGAAGGATACCAAAACTATAGCCAAGAAGGTATAAAATTATTTCCTGATAACCTGTGCAATATCTTTCGCTTCATTTCATGTGGGCTATGTATAAGAGTTCTCGTGCAAGACTTTACAAATTCAACTAACTTATATGTTAAAGAAGCACATCTTGATCTAGTTGTTTTGACTTCCGTTTTTCAAAAATATGTTCTAAATTCTATTGCAAACTACTCCAATCTACCAGCAACAAACTTTTAGACTATGCTATTTTTGGTCCTTTTCCAGAACACTGGAGGAAACCATGATTGAAGTCATGCTAGCTCTGGTCGACAGGCTGTACTTGATATTATTGTTAAGATGTTTAATAGATGATAACCTTTTCAGGTGTTACTGGAGCAGATCACTT
Organism: Oryza sativa Japonica Group; assembly: GCF_034140825.1. NCBI lineage: Eukaryota > Viridiplantae > Streptophyta > Magnoliopsida > Poales > Poaceae > Oryza > Oryza sativa. Next base: position 7,092,037 of record NC_089036.1, on the reverse strand, counting down.
CTTCTCCCTGGAATAATCTGCTCTTCTTGTTCTATTATGGATATGTTGTTGAGAGTAAGTATTTAATTATCAAGTCAGTACAGTTTGCGACTTAATGCCAGTGAAAGTGTTTCTGTGGTATTATGCTATGACAAGCTGGCAATCATAATTCTGAAGTTGATATATTGTCTTCCTAGCATGTGGTGGTTTCTGGAATCTTCTCTGCTAGTCATTCTTTTTTTAATTGTGAGGTTTGGAACGTACTGCATAAACAACAATACCCAGAGTACTTAAAATGGAGGTCCTCTAGGGCCTAAAAGGGACTGACTTACAATAATGCACATTTACTATGAATATTGTTATTTTTTCTTGGATCAGATGGATATCTATCTAAATGTAATGGCAGTGTTGAGTGCAAAAACCTTTAGCCCATGTCTTGTTAACCAAATGAATAGTTTACTTATTGTTTGTGCATCTTGTGATGTAGGGAGGCCTTTTAAGGAGGTGAAGACCAGGGTTAAGAAACAATATCCCTCGGTGCAATTGTCTGCTTGGATGGTATGTGATTTACTTTCAATAATCAACATTGCTGCTTGCCTGTGATGTTCCCTCCATGGCCCATTAATATATCTGATCAACATGCAGTTTTGGCCAATAGTTGGTTGGATAAATCATATGTACATGCCGTTGCAGTTCCGGGTGATTTTCCACAGCTTTGTTGCATGTTGCTGGTAATTTTTCTAGTGGCCTGAACACTTTGGTAACTTATTGGATGGATGGAATTCCAATTCTCAGCCTCACCTGATCATCCTATTCTTTTTCAGGGGGATATTTCTTAACCTTCGTGCAAGGGCCATGTCTTTGAAGCAGTCGTAGAGAATTTAGTAGGAAAAAATTGCAGCACCTCTCCAACTTGATTCTTACTGACTAAAGAACAAGGATGCTGAGTGCTACGCAATATGCAGTTAGCAACAAATTGTTACGAGTGGTTTGGGATTTCGAGTATTTATCTGGTGTTTAGTTGGGTTTGTTTGTCAGCAAATGCGAGATTGTTAACAAAGGTATTCTGTTGACACCGGTTATGACTTATGATGAACCCAAAGTATGATTTGATATCTATGGATGAGCTTGGCCTGCCTTTGAAATCCACCCTGTCCATCTGCCTTATCATATCTTGGAAATATGCAACTGTTTCTATTGTATATTCTGCTGTTCCTTCCCTGCAAATTGAAAGGTGGTTTTCAAATGCTCTGACCTGAATTCTGTTATCCGGCAAAATATGCCTCTCAAGGACTAAATTCATGCTCTTAGAATGGGTCTACGCTTGACCGTTCTTCAGAATTTCACGCTGGAGAAAACCATTCTTTCAAGTTTGTCTATTGTTTTTTTTCCCAGTCTTACTGGGTCTTTTTCACCATGCAAAGACCAGAGCCTGAAATCAAACCTACCTTTCTTGTCAAAAGCACATGAAACTGATCCTGTCAATGCTGCGATTGAGCTGAAAGTTTTACACTGAATTTCAGCAACAACTTATGCTCTACCATTGAGTTTTTGCGATTGATTCAAACCGTTCTCCTGTCAAAAAAAATTGCAGTTTTCGCTGTGTTGAAGCTGAACACCGTAGTGCCCCTGTTTGAATTGACCTGCCGTCTCTGAATAATTCCAGGTCCAACGAGTTGATCATTGGGCACGTAGTTGATAGTTCTTCACGTCCACAATCTGAACCAATCACGTTCTCCTGCCAATGACATGCTGACAAAAGATATCTTTTTCTTTTTGGGGTCCCTTAGCTATTAGCTGGCGTGATAATCAGATATCTTTAATCTGAAAAGGAGATCATTTTTTCTGTCAGTAATTTAGTACTATTAATCATCTGTGGCTAATTTAATCTTAAAATTCCTAATTCAAGTGTTAATCCAAAAATCGACTGAAAACGTGTCATCTGACTATCTGAGACCTGCAAAACCCAGACAGTCAAATTGTCGGTCAGAAATTAGTTGTTGTCTTTCAGGAACAAATAAAATTCACATGTTGTCTGCAGTGCCAGATCATGGCCCACAAGAAGGCGACCGACGACCATATGGCTCCAGCGGTAACCGATGAAAATCTCTGCGTGCCGACGAACCATGCATGTGTGCGTTCTCCGTGTTTCTTTGAGGCCTCAAAATGCAATGTGTGAATGTTATGTTTTGTAGCTGAACTGTTTCCATGTGAAAACTTGTGTGATCCAAACATTTCTGAAAATTGTTTTAGGCCATTTGCACACATTTGGCAAGAGTTCGAAATGCAGGAGCATTAACATGATTATGATAGTGGAGTTGTGGATATATTCGGGTTTAAATTCTGGTGCCTATGAATGTGGCTTTGTACAGGTGCATATTGGACACCAGGTTATTTTTTATCCGCTTTTACCGATTGTGTGCATTCACAATTATGCAGAGGCCAGAAGTTAATTCTTTCATAAAATAAAGTCTATACTTTTTTATGGGTGAAAAAAAATCTTTCGTTGATAGGCTGTCTATGTTTGTACCGTGTTTCTTGAAAAAAGGAGAAATTTTCTCCGCTTTTAGAGCAAGTTCAATAGTATAGCCCACTACTAACTCCAATTTATCTATAGCCAATCTAATAGCTAATTCATACAATAGTTGCTTACTATACTATTAGCATATGGTCCCACCTGTCATACACATAGTGCGTCTTGGAGTCCGTGCTGCAGCTAGCTACAGATATGTATCTCGCTGCTCTTCTCTCTCATCTTTTATCTTATTAAAATATGTTTATAGCTGGCTAATAGCCTGCTATTATACCTGCTCTTATGTATCATCACCGATCTCAAGACGATTCCAGAACACATCCAACAAGGAGGTAGTAGTAGTTTATGACCCAAATGTTTCTCTCGTTTCCAATGCTACACCGTGTGCCGCGTTGCTAAGGTGATACTTTCGTCTCCTCGTCCACGCCATTTTGTACCCACCATTGGAGAGACAGTGTGTGAAACTTGGAATATATGAATTCAAACGAATGAAGAATCAAAAGAATTGTCACTAATTTCAATTCGAATCATTACAAAAGAATCAATGGAATCCCTAATCTATATGCACATCTCGCTCAAATTCGAGCCTCTGTGAAAGGGCTTGTAGCCTAATGGTTATAAGAGCCTCAGTAGCACCTGAGGTCCTGGGTTCGACTCCCTATGGGAGCAAATTGGAAAATTCGAGCCTAACGAGGTAGCTGACTAATAAGTGAGTGATTAGAATTTGTTTTTTTTTAGAAGAGTTTTCCGGCAAAATCCTTGACGTCGTCGTCCTTGACCGCCGGCGAGGCCATCCTCCTGAACTGCTTCAGCTCCGACGTGCTCCGCCCGAGCTGCAGCGCCACCTTCGTCTCGAACACCTCGCCGTCCTCCCTCCGCTCCACGTCGGCCTCGCCCAGGTTCGCCTCGATCTCCTCCTGCATCTTCCGGTAGAACCCCGCGCAGTTGCGGAGCAGCTCGAACACCATGCCCAGCTGCCCGCCGTGCTCGACGGTGTTCGCCGCCGCCGCCAGCGCGCCGCCGAGGACGGCGGCGCCGGACGCCCACGCGCCGGCCTCGCCGGAGCCGATGAAGGCCGCGGCCACCGCGGCCGTGCCGGCGAGCGCTGGCCCCGCCACGGCGAGGCCCTTGTTGAGGCCGAGGACCATCTTGCCGACCGTGATGTACTGGTGCTCGTCCTTGGCCTTGATGACGCGGAGGATGCCGCGCATCTCCTCCTCCAGCTCCGGCGTCCAGCCGTTGCCGCGTGCGCCGCGGCGGCGGCTGCTGCTGCCGAAGCTGTTCGACTTGTTCACCGCAGCGCGCTGCTGCTGCTGCTGCTGCTGCTTCTTCTTCGGCCACCACCGGGTCGGCTCGACGGTCTTGGGGAACTTCTCGAGCATGCCGGGGAGGAGGGGCAGCGGGTACGCGGCGTCGAGCGCGAGGACCCTGTCCATGGCGTCGTGGACGTCGGCCCTGGTCACCGGCGCGGCGAGCGCGAGCGTGGCGCGGACGTCGCGCTCCAGCTGCCTCCACAGCCTTGTGGCGTTCCGCTGCTCCTCGGCGAGCTGCGACGGCTGGATCTTGTTGACGGCGGCCATGGTGACGGCGGCGGAGGCCAGGAGGACCCCCGCGGATGCCTTGAGCGCCACGACGGTGGGCGCGGCGGGCGCGAGCGCGGCCATGACGGACGCCGCGAGGAGGAGGGAGTTGTTGGAGTGGAGCAGCAGGTGGTTCCAGTTGTCCCGCTGCCTCCCGATGATGTCGTGCATCTCGGCCCTGTCCGCCGCAGCCTCCGCGATCGCCCTGAGCTTCTCCAGCTCCACCGCCGCCGCGCCGCTGACATCCTCCTTCGCCGGGACGGCAGCGATCCAGTCAAGGTTAAGACTCATGCTACTGGGGCTCCCGCTCCCCGACGACGAAGACGGGCTCTGCGCCGTGCGCACGCCGCCGCTGACCGCCGCGCGGCAGGGCGCGGCGATCCGGCTCGGCCTCGGCCGCAGCCGCTGGCCGGCGCAGGTAGATGCCAAGAAGAGGCGTTGGTGAGCCTGGATGGCCGCCATGGATGGATGGAGACAGAGGCGATGGAGTTGGATGCTTGGGTCAGGTTGGTTAGTGGAGTCGAGGTCGAGGTCGACGCCGGAGGTGAGGTGAGGGGTGAGGGGGATGTGGAATGTGATGGTGGAGGGAGGAAGCGAGACTAGCGAGGTGGTGGTATTTATAGTTGGGTTTGGATTGACCGGGGTTGGGGTTGGGGTTGGGGTTGGGTTTGGTCAAATTTCAAGTCTGGGAAACCGTGGTTAGATTGGGGGATCTCGTCCCAACGACGAGACCGCTTCGCTTCGTTTCAGGCAAGTGTGTGCGTGTGATACTGTGATCAACTTCAACTTGACGGAGCAAGCTAAGAATGGTACTCCCTGTTTCAGCTTGTAAGAAGTTTAGACTTTAGTCAAACTTAATCTATTTTAAATTTAACTAAATTTATAGAAAAATATAGTAATATTTATAATACTATATTAGTTTCACCAAATGAATAATTGAATATATTTTAGAAAAATATAGTAATATTTATAATACTATATTAGTTTCACCAAATGAATAATTGAATATATTTTTATAATAAATTTGGCTTGTGAAAATGTTACTATTCTTTTTAAAAAACTTAGTCAAACTTTATGAATTAAATGATAGAAAAGTTAAGCCACATAAATTTAATGATAAATACTCTAAATTCTCAATTAATAGTGGCCCGTAGTTGGCAAAGATCGAATTGAGTATTACTATCAAACAAGCCAAACTCAGGCATACATAGGCCGTCATATTATTGCTAATATATTGAGCATTTGGCATAAAGCTGTTGACACTTCAGCTGAAATATAATTGATCCATTCTATAGTAATCTATATCAAATTAGATATCATCTAATACTACGAATTTAGAAAGATAGTATATATAATCTAATATCGCATTGCTATATATTTTAGGATCAACGCCGTGTTTAGTTCCAAAATAATTCTTCAAACTTTCAACTTTTCCATCACATCAAAACTTTCCTACACACACAAACTTCTAACTTTTCCGTCTCATCGTTCCAATTTCAACCAAACTTTCAATTTTGGTGTGAACTAAACATAACCCAAGTGAGTATTGTACAAAGCGTGTGCACACTGCGAAAAGATGGTTGATATTTCAAACGAGATCGATAATAGTACGATGGAAGAAACATCATATCGAATAGAGCATTAAATATAGATGAAAAAATAAAACTAACTGTACAGTTCGCATGAAAATTGCGAGACGAATCTTTTGGGTCTAATTAGTCTATCATTAGTTATAAGTGCTACAGTAACCCACATGTACTAATGATGGATTAATTAGGCTTAATAAATTCGTCTCGCGGTTTCCAGATGAGCTATGAAATTAGTTTTTTTATTCGTGTCCAAAAACCCTTTCCGACATCCGGTTAAATGTTCGATGTGACATCCAAAAATTTTCTTTTCACGGTCTAAACAAGGCCTAAAAAAATGATCAAACTGGAGAGCGAAAAAAAAAGCATCTCGTCCCACTGCTTTTTCTGCCCGAAGTCAATGGAAGCAGACAGTAGCTAGCTACGCAGCTGGCACTGGCAGGCAACCTCAAATATTTGAGTTCCAAACTTTTTATTCAAACTTTCAACTTTTTTATTACATTAAAACTTTTTTACACAAATAAACTTTCAAATTTTTCATCATATCGTTTCAATTTTAACCAAACTTCTAATTTTAGCGTGAACTAGACACGAAAAAAATGTATAGGAACATGTTTTACTACCATTCAGCATCGATCGACTCGATCGTACACCAGTACCCCATCTTGAGATGAGAATCGAAGGATTAATTAAATATAATGCATAATTCATAACTCGAAGCTAGTTAAGCATTGTCAGATCGAAGGATATATATGAAGGCTCGGTGAAGCTACAAACCGACAGTTGCTGGCCTGCACATGCGTGTGCAGCATACCAGATGTGCAACATATAGGAGTAGTATAAGATAGGACGCGTTCTACACTACTCAGAGCCTGTTTAGTTCGCGAAATAAAAATGTTTGGGTATCACATCGGATGTTTGACTAGATATTAAAAGGGATTTTCAGATACGAATGAAAAAATTAATTTCATAATTCACCTGGAAACCGTGAGACGAATCTCCTAACTGTGCACACTACTAGGAAAAGCATTATCGCAAGCGGCAGAAAAGGGTCTTCGCTGGCGGGGCGGCCGTCCGCCTATAAGCCAACGACTGTGAAGATCGCCGATCTTCGCAGGCGGGGCGGCCGTCCGCCTGCGAAGATTATTTTCGCAGGCGGACGTTGGCTAGTCCGGTCCGCCTGCGAAAATAGGAATCGTCCGCTTGCAAAAAAAAAAAAAACTTCCGCCTGCGAAGATAGGTAGAAAATATTGAAATTTAATTACAATTTGGCCGTAAATTACTTTTAAATTATTTAATAGAAATTCTTGCAGGTAGATTTTTATGTACATATATTGGAAGATTATCAAGCATTTGGTACTGAGAAATCTACATATATTGCATAACTCAAAAGTGTTGCCAAAATATATATATTACAATATTTTTTTACATTGTCACTTCAAATAACGTCATCTAGTTATATTATGGCATAGCAGTGTTCCACTCCCGAAGATCCTTGAAATCGTCACTTGCCGCTAGGGCACCCTCTGGGTCAAAGAAATCTCCTTTGACATGACAGCACTCATGGTGGATGAAGTGGCACAGATCACGCTGGACATTTGTGATACCTGTATCGTCAAAGCTTGGTCGACATTCTAATCTTGGCAACTGCATGCATTGAAATTAATCAATATATTAGTATCATGAATATCAAGAGCTGTCTAGTACATAGTATAGAGACTTACATCCTCTGCGTTAGTCCTGTACCGTCCATTAACTCTAAGGAATTCGCACGCATAATACCCGCAAAGGACCGTTCCTCGCAGTTGCTTGTGACACTTCAGGACATATCATGTAAAAAAGTAGTTACAATTTGCAATTAGTGAAACAATTGGAATACATTAAGTGAGTGGGGTATTACCGGCCAATAGGTACGTACTAGCAGCTTCTCCCTTGTTCGGGTCTGTTCTCTACCCTTGAACTTGTAGTATTGGTATGCACTGTATGGATGTCGTACCGTTTCATATTAAGGAGGATATTTATTTATAATACATTCATATAGAAATGCAAGAGTTATAATCACTTACTACTGTAAGATTGTTAGAAATTCTTTGTATTGCCTGTGACTGTAATTGAGAGGATCCAAGACTACCACGGTTCCGTCTTTAGGGTGGATGAGTAAACAGATATAATGATCGCTATATATTAACAACAGTGTAGTTAGTTAGTACCAGCTAAAGTAAGACATATGTGTACAAGATAAATGTACCGGACTTACTTAAAATTATAAGCGGCCATGACGACTCTCTTATTTTGAAAGTGCAAGAAGGTTCGTCCAATGTACTGTGCGACATTAATCAATTTCTCCTTGTGCAAGCCCTTCTTGTATTCAGCTATCTCTTTTGGATTCTTGCCCTTCAGCTGGTCAGACCCTGGTGCTAGCCTCACGATATGCTGTGTTTGGCAGATCCGAGTTGGATCCAAGAAGCCGATGGGTTCTTTTTTCTTCTTAGCATCCATGTACTGCATCCTACAGAAGAAGTTTGTTAGTAACAATCACATGGATTTGTATTGTACATAATTTTCATATAATTAATTAAAACTCATACTCACATGCACCAAACACCGACGTAGTTGACGTCCATCTTATCCCGACAATATATGGCGTGGAGATATGAGAAATCTAACCATACGTAACCTTCTTCGTCGAAACAATCTGCCGGTGATCGAGCTGTTATATTGCCCAAGCCTTTCTTGCTGGCCTCCATGTAGAAGTTATGTAACCTTCTCATCTCCCATGGTGCTTCTTCCAGTGCCCATTCCGGTAAGAGTGCTTTCCCGTGTTCGTACTTTTTCGGGCAATCATCGGTTGCGAAGTATGTTGGCCCGGCTAGTTCAGCAGCCTTCTGGGGGTCGTCATCTCTGAGCTTGGCACGTTCCTTACCCCCTCTGAAGACGGTTACCATGAACTTCTCCTTGTTCTCATCTTTGGACTTCGAGTCGTGGCTCCTAAGCACTCGTGGCACCTCGGGGTCTTTCGCAGGAGAAAGGTCTTCAAATATTTTCTGGCTCTGTACCGTCCCATTCCAATCCTAGTACTTCTTCTTTGTCTGACCCGACTGATGCCACAAATTGCACCTCTGGTTCTGCCACTGTAATCTCCATGGGCACATCCGGCACTGGAATCTCCATGGCTGTCTCCTGCGGTGCAATCTCCATGGCTGCCTCCGGCAATGCAATCTCCGGTTGCACTTTCGGCAATGGATTTTCCTTTTGCATCTCTGGATCATCCGCCTTATCAGTCACCTTAATCTTATGAGGCCTCGGAGGTTTTCCCAACCCCGGTTTAGGCACCACAGGTTTTTGCGTGGCGTCGGTGCCCAATCCAAAGGATATGTCATTCTTGTGCCAGAGAATTACAAGATCGACCGCATCCCCAAGTACAGATACACCATCTGCAGTTGGGTAGTCAATGTCGTAGGACTCAAACCCTTCGTGGACCACTTGTGGCTGCACCTTGGCATACGCATCGGGTATGAACTGTTCATTGTATGTTCTCCCAGGGATAGCAATGGCTGTAGCGGCCTCAAGAGTTTTACCGGAGCGTCCAATGGGAACGTGTAATCTGCAGGGTGTATTCTCCTTGAGGTCATCGAAGGGGTAATCTGGCTCAGTTTCTTTGGTTTCGGGGCGAGGCAAAATCATGTGCTTGACGCAGAATCCATCATTTGCCTTTCAAACTCCGCAGCCCCTTCGTCTCTAAATTTATCCTTGTACGCTTCACGCTTCTTGTGGGGGTCATTTTTGAACCCTTCCTTCCAACTCATCTTGCTCGACACACCTCTAACCCTTCCCCCATGCTCAAGAGTACCCAGCGCCGTACTTAGCACATCTTTCTCCCTTTTAGGCTTGAAATATCCTTTCTTTTGTGAACTGGATAAATTTTCTATTTTATCAGCAACGCTCTGCAGCTCCGGATTTTCAAACGATACTTTTCCTTCATCCGTGATCTTCGGAGTTCTAGCTCTTACCCAGTTCCTTGATCTCTGTGTCCACTCCTCCATTGGTACCGGTTGCCCCTTCTTCCTCATTTCCTCCTCCTCTTTTGTTCACTGCTCCACCTTTGGTGCGTATCCCGCGGAGCCTAAGCGATGAGGAAATTTGTTCTTCTTGGCCAACTCTGCATACTTTTGGCTCCTTTTAATTTCTTCCGGCCAGTTCTTCAAGGTCAGAAAGTCGTTCCACTGATTGGGGGTTATGTTGGCATACGTCGAAAATGGTGTGCGTCCCGTCTTCACAAATTTCTTGTTCAAGGTGGTTTTCCAACCACGCCAAGACTTGGCCATTGTTTGCAGTGCACAATTTCTCACTGCTGCATCTGATCCATCTGGGAACTGGAAGATTTTCTTCAACTCTTTCCATAGGACTTCCTTATCCCCATCCGATACATGATCCCAGTCCTTGACCGTGATGGAGATATTTTCCCTTACTATTATGCCACACTGTGAACTGAATTTCGCACGTGCCATCTTAGGGGCGAGCGGCTCTCCTTTAGGCTAAACATGGGTAACAACATGGAACCCTTCATCCTTTCTATTCACGCTTCTCTCGCCCTTCCTTTTCTTCGCCTTTGCTGACCGTTCGCTTTTCTTTGTGCCGGTTGTGTTAGCTGGTACGTCGTCGTCTTTCGACGAAACTTTTTTCTTCGGCTGCCGTTTTGATCGCCGTGGCGCCGTTTCCTACGAGAAGGTATGCATGGAAGTTTCGAATTAGCTTGGGCTAATAGTTATCACGGTGAACATTTTACATATTAAGTTTACTTACCCCTTCTTTAGGGGGAATGTAGTCCTTGTCGCCTTCTTCACCGTCGCCCTTTTTCCTTCTCTTCGGGCTTGGGCTTGGACAAGGATCGCTTGGCGATGAGTACTCCTCGTCTTCGTCACCTACGTCGCTGTTGGAACTACCTTCCGGTGGGACCATTGGTTCCGGAGCAACCACAACAGCAAGGGACTGCTCCTGCTCCCCTAAACCCTTCTCTTCAGTCCCTTTAGTACTATCGGCCATCGTTTCAAACCTCTAATATAAAAAAAAGAGTTATCGTCCACATTTTAAATTACTCAAATTAGTACAAACTAATTAGTACAAAAATAAACTGTATATTAACAATATGTCGTATGAACAAATTTAAATTCACATATCCTGCAAAATTGAACATACCCTCCCAATTTCATTCACATATCACCCACATTCCCAAATTCACATTCACAATCAACATATAACCCCTCATTCACATATCACCCACCCCTCATGCCCATTCACACCCACATGCACACACATATATACCCCCTCACACCCACATGCACACACATATAAAAGGAAACACCCACATGCACGCACGTCCGTGTTCGACGAACGGCCGACGACGAGCTTCGGTCGTGGACGACGACCGGCTTCGGCCGTCGACGACGAACGGCCGACGACGAGGTTCGGCCGTGGACGACGACTGGCCGAAGACGTCGTTCGGCCGAGGACGTCGTCGCTCGTGGACGACGATCGGCCGATGAAGCCGTTCGCCTTTGCACGGAGGGGTGGCCGACGGCGGTGGAGGGGCCGACGGCCGGCGCCGGTGGAGGGGTGGCCGACGGTGGTGGAGGGGCCAGCGGCGGCCGTGCGCGCGGTGGAGGGGCCGGCGGCGGTGGAGGGGCCACCGGCGGCCGCGCGCGCGGTGGAGGAGCCGGTGGCGGTGGAGGGGCCGGTGGCGGTGGAGGAGCCGGCGGCGGTGGAGCGGGTGCGCGGTGGAGGGGTCGGCGGCGGCGGCGGCAGAGTGCTTGACAACGGTCGGCGGCGGCGGAGGACGACGGTCTCGGTGGCAGCGCGTGGACGACGATGGTCGGCGGCGGCGGAGGACGACGGTCGGAGAGTGAAGGTCGCAGGCGGTCGGCGGCGGAGGACGGCGGAGGCGTGCGGCGGTGAAAATTTTCGGCAGCCTAACGGCGCCAAAATTTCTAGGGTTCCCACCTGGATTTAGAAATTTTGGCGCCGCGGGCTTGCCCTTATATAGGGCAAAGATCTTCGCAGGCGGGTCACACCCGCCTGCGAATATCATCTTCGCAAGCGGGCGGTCCGCCTGCGAAGATCTTTTTTACTATCTTCACAAGCGGGCGGTCCGCCTGCGAAGATCTTTTTTACTATCTTCGCAAGCGGGCCGTTCGCCTGCGAAGATCTTTTTAACAAACTGGTAATTGCACATAAAAATAATTACACTTTTCAAATATTACTAATTTTAAATTTTTTAACTAAATTTTTACACTTCAAATGGTAATTGCACATAAAAATTAGTACGAATTAATTAATATGCAAAATGTTGAGTACAATTGTTCGTCAATTTGCGATTTGATCACACATCACCTTACATACGACCATTACAGAACTACTAACTTCTTAGATGCTTACATGCCACTCAACAATCATTACCCTTTAACATTTTTGCCCACACCATCCGTGCGCATGTAAGGCTTCACGGTCTTCTGAGTAGATGTCTCGACATTCTTAATCTTCTGTACAAACTGACTATAAAGTGGCATACTATCGTATTGGTTGTAATATTCGACATCTTCAACCCCATCCACTCCCAATATCTTTTGTTTCCCTGGTAGCACTATATCTTTCTTCAAATTTGAAGGGTCTTTCACATAAAACACTTGTGCCACGCGATTGGCGAGTACCCAAGGGTCATCCTTGTGACCCACACTCGCAAGGTCAACAACAGTAGGGCCGAACTTATCAACATTGACCCCGTTCGGGTATTTTACCCACTGACACTTAAATATGGGGAATAGCATTGTGTGCCCATAGTCGATTTCCCATATTTCTTCAATAAACCCGAAGTATGATTGTTTTTCCCTGGCTTCATCAATTGCCTCCACACGGACACCGCTGTTTTGCGTACAGGTCTTATTATCTCGGGCTCTTGTGCTAAACAAATATCCATTAATGTCATATCCCTGCCAAGAATTTACTGTAGTTGATGGACCACAAGCCAACCGCTTCATAGTTATTTCATCGGTAGTTTCTCCCTCAGGTAAGTCTAGGTCTCGCAACCAATCTATGAAGAGATGCTTGTGTTCTTTCATTATCCACTCGGTGGAGCGACCCTTATTGTTAGCTCGTATTAGTTCGATATGTTGATCGATGTACGGCTCGACGATAGCAAACTGATGAAGCACGCTGAAGTAAGCTTCTTGGAATGATTTGTGATCATGGGTGACGAATCTCTTCTTTCCTATCGTTCCCCTGCCACTCAATCTGCCCTCGTGTCGGGGCACAGGTACTCCAATTGCATATCCATCTTTGAGGTAATCGATACAGCACTCGACAACCTCTTCAGTACTATAACCCTCAACCATTGATCCCTCTGGATGTGCACGATTTCGGACGTAACCCTTCAGAACCGCCATGTAACGGTCGTATGACCATATTTGATGGAGGTACAATGGGCCAAGCGCAACCATCTGCGGCACAATGTGAACAATGAGGCGCTCCATCATATCAAAAAATGACAGAGGGAAACACATCTCAAGTTGGCACTGGGTCTCATGTGCGAATGTACGGAGATTTCCTAACTCTTCGAGACTAATGACCTTCTGTGACACTGCGTTGAAAAAGTAGCACAACCTTGTGATAGCAACCTTTAAATGCTCCGGTTTTATGGCTCTTATTGCAATTGCAAGAAACACGGTGAGCAAGACATGGCAGTCGTGTGAATTATAACCAGATACCGACAAATCTTTCATTGAAACTAGTCGACTGATGTTTGATGAGAAACCTATGGGCACTCTGACATCACGGAGTGAGTTGCAAAATGACTTCTTCTCCTCAGGTGTCAGTGTGAAACAGGCTGGTGGAAGATATACTTTGCCATTCTTTTCTCCTTCTTAAGGGTGTAACTCTTCCCTGATTCCCATCTCGACTAGGTCCATCCTTGATTGCAGACCATCTTTAGTCTTCTTCGGCATGTCCAACAATGTTCCAACTATGTTGTCAAACACATTCTTCTCTAGATGCATGACGTCTATGGCATACCGAACCTCCAGATCTTTCCAGTACGGGAGGTACTTAAAAAATATGGAATGCTTCTTGAATGGGGGAGGGAGTTTATTATCTGGCTTCGAACTGTCATCTTGCTTCTTACTATCCCCTCCCTTCGTATTCTTCTCGGGTTTCTTGCGCTTTGTCCCCTTTGATGGTTTCTTAGTCATTTTTCCAAACTCGCAAACAATTTTCTCTGTCATTGCACACACCTTTTCTCCCGATGTAGGTTTTGGTGCAGGATCAGTCTCTTCAGTACCATCGAACTCCGCCTTCATCTTGCGGTACTTGTGATTTGTGCGTAGGAACCGCCGGTGCCGCATGTACACAAGCTTGTTGGAACCTGGGAGATACCTATAGTACGTTCCATTCAAGCAGATCACACATCCTATTTTACCTTTAATTTGACCTGAAACTGAAAACATTGCTGGATAATTGTTAATGGTCACGAAGATGATGGCCTTCACTATGAAGTATTCCCTTAAGTACTCGTCCCACACTTTGTAGGATCGAGATGTCGACTAGAGGGGGGTGGGGTGAATAGGCGATTTAAAACTAAATGACACCTAATCAAAACTAACCTAAGTTGCTAGGCTTGGTGAGTGTCAACTCTAACTAAGCAACTAAGTTATGTTTTGCAAACCTAGGGTGATTGTGGCTCAACTATATCTCTAGGAAAGTAAATCTCACTCCTATGTCAATGTTTAGCAATCCTAGGGTGATATGATCTCTAGTTTGTTTCTAGAAAAGTAAATTTGCACAAATGTAAATGCGACAATCAAATGAGACAAGGAGACAAGAGATTTTTCACCGAGGTTCGGAAACTCGCCGGTTTCCTACTCCTCGTTGAGGCGAGCCCAACTCCACCGCTCAACCACGAAGCCACCGCACGCCCCCTTCGTCAAGGGGTGGACAAGGCGGGAGCCGGCCCATGGAGAGGACTACCCAAGCCTCGATCAGTAGGGTAGTTCTTCCTTCACTCCGAAGGTGGTGAACTCCAAACTACTCACAAACCGGCGCCGGGCCTCCTCCACAATCTTCTCGGAGAGGTCATCGGGCAACTCCTCCACAAGCCGTCTAGGAGGCGGCAACCTCCAAGAGTAACAAGCAATGACCCGGCGTGGAGATGATTTATCAAGTGCCACACTAGCTCTACAAATGGAAGCAATGCACTTGACTCTTGGCTAATCAACCCTCTAACACACTAGATGGATGAACACAAAGCTCAAGTGGGTGTGAGAGAGGTGCAAGGGATGTATGCAATTGAATTGGGTGCCAAGAGAGTCCCCTTGTTGCTGGTGGGGGAGTATTTATACTCCCACCCACCAAAACTAGCCGTTGGGGGCGAAATCCCCCAACTTTGTGCTCTGCCGGTCTGACCGGAGGTATGTGGCCGGTCAGACCGTGCTACTCTGCAACGGCTAGAAAACTAGCCGTTGAAGTGCTGTCAGAGGGCCCCATCGGCCTGGCCGGTCAGACCGGCGTTGAGTGCGCGGTCAGACCGGCCTCGGCTCGGTCAGATCGCCATCGGCTCGGTCTGACCGACTACGGCTCCATCGGCTCTGTATCGGCCATCCCGAGCAGCATCATCTTGGCCTCCAGGGGGCCAGTCTGACCAGGCAAGTGCCGCCGGTCAGACCGGCCTTATGCGCCGGTCAGACCGCCCGCTTGGGGCCGGTCAGACTGGCCAGGGCACGCCGGTCAGGCCGAACCCAGTGAATTTGCAAGTGAATGTGTGTGATGAAAAAGAGAGCACAAATGAAAATGCAATGACCTAATGTGGCAATTCAATCATCTCTTTGCTAGGTCATTACCCCTCTTAATAGTACGGCGAAACTAGAAAATAAACTAGCAATTTTGATCGCCCTACACCTCGATCAATTCTAAATTAAAGCACTAGTTTTACCGTCTTCTTTCTCTTTGCCTTGCGCCGTCAATTTTAATCCATCGATAATCATCCATGCGCACATATGACGTGGACCTGACTTAAAATGTATAGCTCAAAGACAATGGTTAGTCCACAATTAGCGCTTGTTATTAATTACCAAAATTAACACCGGGGGCCTAGATGCTTCACACTTTCAATCTCTCTTTCCATAAATCAGCCATATCTTCTAACAATGGTTCAAGAAATACGTCTATATCAATACCAGGCTGACGGGGTCCCTCCCTGTATGAGGATACAGAGTAGTACGTATTTTCGCTTTTAAAAAAGCCATGCAGGAAGATTATACATGGTGAGAAGCACTGGCCAAGTACTATGTGAACTGCTCATGTCTCCAAAAGGATTAACTCCATCAGTACTCAGGGCAAATCTAATGTTCCGTGGGTCTTTAGCAAACTCTCTATACTGAGCATCAAAGTTTATCCACTGACGAGCATCTGCCGGGTGTCGAATCATCCCATCCTTCTTGCGCCCTTCTTCATGCCAGCGCATTAGTTCCGCATCTCACGGGTTTGAGTATATCCGTTTAATGCGGTCTTTGACAGGAAGGTACTACATCACAAGCTGTGGGATTTTTCTCTGTCGTCCCTCAGTTGCTTCAGAGGGTTCTAGGCCAGTATTGCTATTCGACTTGTACCGGCTTGCACCACATGTTGGACATTCATCTAAAGAAGCGTACTCTTTCCTGTACAGTATGCAGTGATTTATGCACGCATGAATCTTTTCCATACCAAGTGAAAGGGGGCATATGAGTTTCTTTGCTTGATATGTGCTGGATGGTAGTGAGTTAGGCCTCGGTAGCATTTTCTGCAGAAGTTCTAACAGACTGTCGAAACTGGTATCAGACCATCCATGTCTCGCCTTTAACCTCATAAGTTCAAGAACTGACCAGAGTGTTGTGAATTCACTGTCATAGCCCTTCGACTCATCGTACAAAACTTCCTTTGCTGCCTTATGTAAAGCTTCAAAGTTATTTAACCCTCTAGCCGACCCCATCAGCACCTCGGGTTCTGCATGACGTAACATTTCCTCTAGGTCGATTTTGTCCTCAACAGAACCATCGTCATGCACCATGTCTTCAACTTGTGTCGGAACTACATTTTCAGGCCCGTCCACTTGTTCTTCGCCATGACGTGTCCATATTTCGTACTTGTCCATAAATCCACGAGTTACTAAGTGCTCCTTCACTTTAAAAGCATCGTCAAAGTCCCAGGCTATTTCATTCTTATAGTCAGCACATGGACAAATTATCTTCCTCATATTGTTCTTCTCAGCATGTGCCTTGGCAATACCAATAAATTTAGCCACTTCGTTTCTATATGGAGACAAAAACCTCGGCCAATGATACATCCATTCCCGACTTTCCATATCTCTAAAAAAATGCACGTAAAATATTTGCACAATTAATACCAAATTTGTAGGGTTTACTGAAAAAACTTATCGCTATTCAAAACTAATTAACTAAAGGTTAAGTGTAAAGTAATAAAAAAATCAAAGTTTATTTCAATTTTTTTTACACAGACATGCCAAATTAGTACATTAGGAAAATCTAACAAAATCATATCATCGGCATATTACAAAATACTATAACTATTTTTTGATTGCACCGAATAAATAGACATTTAAAATTTTATTCTCTCTGTATATATGACAAGATCTAGATCTAGATCTAGAACTAGGTGGTGGATGTGATAGCAAAAATAAAAAAAAATGAGAATTTATGTTACCACATTAAACCACTACAACAATAGGCATCAAGTATTACACATACATCTAACATCAACATATGAAAAGAAATAAAATTAAAAAACTTGGAGCTCTTCCTTCACAATTTTGAATGCATAAATCCATCACAAATTAAGGTCTAAAAGCTTAAAAAATTCCATACCTAGTGTGGAAATGAGTAGATCTAAGTACCTTAGAAAAATCCCCCGAAGATTTGAAGTTCAAAACTTCCCCCCCTATATTTAAGTCACTTTAAGAGAGAGAAACGTCGGGGAGAATGAACAGGGCTCGGGGAGGAAGAAAACTATATAGGGGTATCTTTGTAGGCGGGCCATATAAGCGTTGCCTGCGAAGATCGATCTTCGCAGGCGGACCATATAAGCGTCGCCTGCGAAGATCTATCTTCGCAGGCGCACGACGTCTGCCGCTTGTGAAGATCGATCTTCACAGGCGACGCTTATATGGACCGCCTGCAAAGATCAATCTTCGCAGACGGACCGCCCCCTCCACCCCGGGTACTTTTTTTGCCGGCAGGGTTTTGGCTCCGAATTACATGCCCGCTTACGAAAATCGATCCCCTACGACGCCGAAAATGAGTTTTCTAGTAGTGGCAATTAGTTTTTCTTTTAATCTATTTAATGCTTCATGCATGTGTCCAAGGATTCAATGTAATGTTTTTGGGAAAACTTTTGGGGGAACTAAACGGGGCTTCACTCGATCTGTCCACAAATATAAGAATGTAACGTCTTTAAAATTTACTTATAAATCCCCGAAAAAAATTACTTATAAATATAAATATTCTAAGTATTGCTTGTCCAATCAATTACCTATTATTATTTCTTTTCCCATCTTACTCCAAACATCCTCTCTTATCCATCTCTTATTATATGGCATGAAAGTTTTTTTCTCCCTTAGCCTTAGCAAAGTCCATCTCTTATAGTTATAGGGCATGAAAGTTTTTTCTCCTTAGCCTTAGCATTTGCTAAGTAATCTAATAACGTTTGTATATATTTATGGATGGAGAGAGTAATTAACCGGATAATTTGACATATTAACCATAAGTCCATAACTGCTTGCTTAGAAAGATGAATTAAATATTGCATATTATGAATCTATAAATGAATGACTTAGGAAATGTTATCTAAACAATCTTTTTCCATAAAGCTGGAGCCGTACCGAATACTTATTTTAGATAGTACTCCCTCCATATTTTAATATTTTAATGTATAACGCCGTTGACTTTTTAATCAACGTTTGACCATTCGTCTTATTCAAAAAATTTATGTAATTATCATTTATTTTATTGTGGCTTGATTTATCATTAAATATTCTTCAAGTATAACATAAATATTTTTATATTTGCACAAAAAATTTGAATAAGACGAATGGTCAAACGTTGTTCAAAAAATCAATGGTGTCATACATTAATATACGGAGAGAGTACTAAATAATATACGCAGTACTGCCGCTCCGCTCTTAAAAAATAATATACAGTAGGGCATGCAGTATGCCAGTCAGCCCTTGTACGGACGGTGGCTGGCGACGGCGACCTCGGTCAGCCACCGGCCTAATACGATGGCCCCGGAGGAGGTGGCGGTGGCTGCTTGAGGCGAGGAGGCATGTGGATGCGAAGTCGGCGGTGGCGGCACCGTTTCGTGGACAAATCCGCGACGGCGGTGGCTCGGCTCCAATGATGGGCGAAGGCCGGCGCCACACGACAACCATGGTAGTTGCAGCGGATGGCGGCCTAAACGACGGCAGCGGCGGTCGGAGCGGGTGGTGGTGGAGGCCGGAGTGGGTCACCGCGGCGACACACCATACGTCGGTGTTGGTGCCTGGAGCAGATGGGGCAGGAAGAGAGTGTGGATGGAGAGAGAGAAAGAGAGAGGAGGGAGAGAGCATCTCGCGTGGGGCCGACGATTGGCAAGCCAATTTGTACTGGCCAAGTTTGGCCATCGAGGGAGCCAGTTTGACAGCCAGATGGCTTGGCCAAGCTTGGAGAACGGGATAGCTACTCTGTTGGAGATGCTACAACTAGCTCGTTGGGAAGAGCAGCCGTCAAAATGCTAATGTGCAACTCATACGCAAAATGGGTAGTACATGATTTTTTTTCCCTTTCCGGTTTTCATGCTAACATCTGTGTATTTGTGTTGGAGCGAAGAGGCTGACGGAACTATCATTTCGCTTATTCGGAATAAGCGAAATGGCATATTTGCAAACGAAAAATAATTTATAAATAAAACTTTTATATACATGTTTTTAGTGATCTAAAAGCAATGGTTGAAAAATAAACTTCAATAAAAACCCTAAAATCAACTCCATATTTAAGGTTGAAAATTCAATTTTAACTGATAAATATAAGCATAAGCGAAAAGATGAGACTGTCAGCCATAGAGTCCGACCGAGAAAAGAATTACTATATACCACTGATCTGATTGCTGACTAATATACTAACTAATATGATATAAATCAGTTAGAATTAAATATTCTATTCGTGCTCCTATACACCAGAAAAGGTACATGTAAGTAGGCCCGGATAAAAAGTATCGATAGCTTGTTAGCTCACACTCAACTTAGGTTGCGTTCAAGAGGAGGGTTGCCCCAGCACGCAAAGCGAAATACGTATTATTGCATAATTAATTAAATATTAACTTTTTTTTAAAAAAATAGATTAATATGTTTTTTAAACAATTTTCATATAGATTTTTTTTTCAAAAACACACCGTTTAGCAGATTGAAAAGCGTGCGTGCGGAAAACGAGAGAGGTAAGTTGGAAAAACTAGGAGAAGAGCACAGCCTTAGGCTGTGTTCGGAGGAGGGGTTCTCTGGCACGTAAAACAATGTACACATTAACACATGATTAATTAAGTATTAGTTAATTTTTTTTAATAAAATGGATTAATATATTTTTTAAAGCAACTTTCGTATAGAAAATTTTTGCAAAACACACACAGTTTAATAGTTTAAAAAATGTGCGCACGGAAAACGAGAGAGATGAGTTAGAAAAGTGATGTAAAGAATTCAGTTAATTGCATTCCCCCCCTCCCTAAAATACTCTCTATCCAAAAGTCTTAGCATATTTCTTTTTTTTTGTTTTTTTTTTCAAATAAGATGACTATATTAGTAGTTTTCATGTGCTAAATTGAATTATTGATCAGAAGCAAAATATACTTAATACTCATTAATTGGTTGTATGTGTACCCATAGTTCCTTGGTTTTATTACATAAGAGATGGGTTAATTCCTTTTTAATTGTGGTGCCAAAAGAAATATATCCTAGACTTTTAGATGAAATAAGTACTACCTCCATCCCAAATTAAATATCGTTTTGACTTTTCTTACAACGTTTGATCATTTGTCTTATTTAAAAAATTAGTGTAAATATAAAAGTATAAGTCATACTTAAAGTACTTTTCATAATAAAGTAAGTTACAAACAAAAATAAATAATACTTTTATAATCTTTTGAATAAGAAGAATGTGCCAACGTTACAAACAAAAGCTTAAAACGATAAGCATTTAGGGGAGAGTATATAATACTCTATCCAGCTCAAGCGTACATAACAGTGCAAGCAAACAAGAGTATAAAATAATAGAAGGAAACAAGCAAGAAGGCTAGTGTGGATCCAGTGACCACGGAGGAGGGTGTACGGACGTACCATTCTTTGTCCCCAAATCAAAACCCCGTCAAGCTGATCACACACACTTTAGCCGGAAACGGTCTCCTTTGGACGCGATCCTCCATCTAACCACGGTTTCCCTGAATTGAAATTTGACCAAGCCCCACTTAAACCCAACCCCGGTCAAACCAAACCAAACCTCCCTATAAATACCACCTCGCTCTCTCTCTCGCTTCCTCCATCTCCTCTCCTCTCCTCACACATCAACTTCAGCTCCGGCGAACTCCACCTGATCATCCGCAACCGATCCACTTCGCCGTCGATCGACGTCGACGCCGGCTTCACTTGTCGGTGATCACTCTGTCGTCACTCGGTCCATCCATGGCGGCCGTCCAGGCTCACCACCGCCTCTTCTTGGCATCTACCTGCGCCGGCCAGCAGCGGCGGCTGCTGAGGCCGAGCCGGATCGCCGCGCCCTGCCGCGCGGCGGTCAGCGGCGGCGTGCGCACGGCGCAGAGCCCGTCGTCGTCGTCGTCGGGTAGCGGGAGCCCCAGTAGCCTCAGGCTTAACCTTGACTGGGTCGACCCGCGCGTCGTCGCCGTCCCGACGTCGTCTCCGGGAGCTCAGGTGGAGGTGGAGAAGCTCAGGGCCATCGCGGAGGCGGCGGCGGACAGGGCGGAGATGCACGACATCATCGGGAGGCAGCGGGACAACTGGAACCACCTGCTGCTCCACTCCAACAACTCCCTCGCCCTCGCCGCCTCCGTCATGGCCGCGCTCGCGCCCGCCGCGCCGACCGTCGTGGCGCTCAAGGCATCCGCGGGGGTCCTCCTGGCCTCCGCCGCCGTCACCATGGCCGCTGTCAACAAGATCCAGCCGTCGCAGCTCGCCGAGGAGCAGCGGAACGCCACCAGGCTGTGGAGGCAGCTGGAGCGCGACGTCCGCGTCACGCTCGCGCTCGCCGCGCCGGTGACCAGGGCCGACGTCCACGACGCCATGGACAGGGTCCTCGCGCTCGACGCCGCGTACCCGCTCCCCCTCCTCCCCGGCATGCTCGACAAGTTCCCCAAGACCGTCGAGCCCACCCGGTGGTGGCCGAAGAAGAAGCAACAGCAGCAGCGCGCTCCGGTGAACAAGTCGAACAGCTTCGGCAGCAGCAGCCGCCGCCGCGGCGCACGCGGCAACGGCTGGACGCCGGAGCTGGAGGAGGAGATGCGCGGCATCCTCCGCGTCATCAAGGCCAAGGACGAGCACGAGTACATCACGGTCGGCAAGATGGTCCTCGGCCTCAACAAGGGCCTCGCCGTGGCGGGGCCAGCGCTCGCCGGCACGGCCGCGGTGGCCGCGGCCTTCATCGGCTCCGGCGAGGCCGGCGCGTGGGCGTCCGGCGCCGCCGTCCTCGGCGGGGCGCTGGCGGCGGCGGCGAACACCGTGGAGCACGGCGGGCAGCTGGGCATGGTGTTCGAGCTGCTCCGCAACTGCGCCGGGTTCTACCGGAAGATGCAGGAGGAGATCGAGGCGAACCTGGGCGAGGCCGACGTCGAGAGGAGGGAGGACGGCGAGGTGTTGGAGACGAAGGTGGCGCTGCAGCTCGGGCGGAGCACGTCGGAGCTGAAACAGTTCAGGAGGTTGGCGTCGCCGTCGTTCAAGGACGACGACGTCAAGGATTTTGCCGGGAAACTCTTCTAAAACAAAAGAAAATTCTAATCACTCACTTATTAGACATCTACCTCATTTGAAAATGGTAGATGGTTAATTCAGAGGCTCGAATTTGAGCGAGATGTGCATATATAGGTTAGGGATTCCATTGATTCTTTTGTAAAGATCCGAATTAGTTAAAATTCTTTATTTCATTAGTTTGAGTTCATTCCAAGTTTCACACACTGTGCCCTCAATCGGCTAGAAAATGACGTGGCTGAGCAAATGAGACAACGGAAAGTGCTGCTGTCCACGCGCCGCCGCCGAGGGACGGCCATCTCACCATCGTTGCCATCGCTGCATTCACTCGCTGAAAATCTTGGGCAATGTACATCTAATTTGGCACAAAGCGGTTGACAAGCCAGCTGACAAATTGACAAGTAGCGCAAAGTGGTGTGTGCAAACTGCGAAAAATATACGGTTGACATTGTGAGCGAGATCAATCGATGGAAGTAAAACAAAGAAGTACTGCCTCCGTTTTTTTAATAGATGACGCCGTTGATTTTTTCTCACATGTTTGACCATTCATCTTATTCAAAAAATTTACGGAATTATAATTTATTTTGTTATGAGTTGTTTTATCACTCATAATACTTTAAAGTGTGATTTATATCTTATATATTTGCATAAAATTTTTAAATAAGACGAATGATCAAACATATGAGAAAAAGTCAACGACGTCATCTATTAAAAAACAGAGGAAGTATGATCACCTCGATAAAGAGCAACAATGAAAAAAATAGTCAGTTTGCTTTTCTACCCCAAGTCAATACGAAAGCAGACAATAGCTAGCTGGAGTAGCTGGCACTGTCAGGCAACCTCAAAATAAAGTCATGTACTGCCTCCGTCGCAGCAGGTTATGTTTTTTACTTTGATCGAAGTTAAACTACTTCAAGTTTAACTAAGTTTGTAGAAAAAATAATAACATTTTCAACCTAATTTATTATGAAAATATATTCAATTATTGATTTAATAAACTAATTTGGTATTATAAATATTACTATATCTGTCTATAAACTTAGTTAAATTTAAAATAATTTGACTTTTACCAAAGTCAAAAGGTTTTATAACCTGAGACGGAGGAAGTATATATGAATAGGCGTTACGATTTTACTATACAATCGACCATCTCTCAGATCGTAAAGTAGCGTATTTAATTCTTGAGATGAATTGCAAAGGATTAAGGCTGTGTTTGGAACTCCAAGTTCCCAACCCCTCTCCCTCGTTTTCCGCGCGCACGCTTTTCAAACTGCTAAACGGTGTATTTTTTGTAAAAAGTTTCTATACAAAAGTTGCTTAAAAAATTTAAATTAATCCATTTTTTAAAAAGAAATTAGCCGATTCTTAATTAATCACGTGCTAATGGACCGCTCCGTTTTCCGTGCAGGGAGATTGGGTTCCCATCCCTGCTATCCGAACACAGCCTAAATACCTCATTTATAACTCGAAGCTACTCCTTTCGTTTCATATTATAAGTCGTTTGACTTTTTTTTTAATTAAAGTTCGTTAGATTTGACCAAGTTTATAAAAAATTAGCATTAAAATTAACATTGAATATATTTTGATAATGTGTTTGCTTTATATTAAAAATACTATTTTATTTTTCAATAAACTTAGTTAAACTTAAAGGATAAAAGTCAAATGACTAGCAAAGCATTGTGAGAATTGAAGAATGCATAGCTCTGTAAGAATGGAAGAATACATGGATCGATCGAGAGGTGTGCCCGAGTTGCTCCCCGTGTGCACACTAACATTGTCACATTCTCCCTCTCGCCGCGCTGTAGCCCAGTTGCTCACTCTGGTGGTTGCGAGCAAGGACAACTATGGTGGGCAGACGGCCATGGCGGTTGGCCCAAATCTACGTGGGGGGAAGGAGCTGACGCGCGGTGGCAACCCAACGGTGAGGTGCTTCAGCGATGGTCATCATCGGTCAAAGTTGAGGGGTGGGGGGCTATAGCAAAATTGGCCTCTCAGGCCAGATCTAGCCACCCCTATCTTGGATCTAGCAGTCCAGGTGGAGTTGACTGTCAAGTTGAAGAGGTACAGTTGGAGGTAGAGTTGGCGCATGGAGGAGGACTTTCAGGTGGCTGGCGATATGGCCGGTAGGGGAGGAGATGCAGGTGAAGGTATAGTTGGCTGGCGAGATGTTAGTGGTTGGGGGAGGTGGAGGTAGAGGGGGTCGACAGGTTGGATATAAAAGATACACTACAACAGAAACAGAAACAGCCTATAGAGACGTTTTCAAAGCAACGGCTTGGGAAACCGTCTTTACCAAAGCCTACCTCCTATCCCACCCTATTACTAGATACAGATGGAAGAGACATATGAATGAACTGTCTCTATAGTTAAATTAATCCATTTGATGAAAATTTGATAGGACGGGGGTTAAAATCCGTAGACACGGTCCTTCTGACGGGTGTAGAAAAACCGCGTCAAACGCGTGTGAAAAGATTTGTTTTTGGTGCCCGTTCGCTAAATTTTTTTAATCTACGCGCGTTTTCTGATGAAGTTCGCGGGATATTTTTCGTTCACTCGGAAAGTCGGAGGTGGTTACGATCCAACTGAGGTACAAAACCAATCTATTATCCACTTCTTTCAATCTTTCAATACCCAATTCCTAGGAACGCCGCCCAGCCACCGCCCACCAGCAGGGCTCCAGCCTGCCGTGCGCTTGCAGCGTTGCCGCGCCCCGGCGTCGGTCCGGCACGTGCATCCTACCGCCAGCTCCGGCGCGCATATTCGTGCAGCCGTTGCCCAGCGCGTCCCTCAGTGGTCGTCCAGATCACATTTGCTCCACCTCCGTCGCTCGGACGTCCCTACAGCCGTCAGGCAGTGCGTCCCGGTAGCGATCGTCCAGATCGTATCCTGCTGAAGCTGTCCAAGGTAATTACCGCTTCGCAAGCTGCAGCCGCCGGCATCATCACTTGTTTGATTTGTTAGTAGCAAGCAGGCGAGGCTACCACTTTGTTGTTTAATCGGCTACCACTTTGTTTTTTAATGGCTGCACAGTGTGCACACCAATTGTTTGATGATTGTTCTACACAAGCAAGTCCAGAAAGAGGTTAACGCACTGTTTTTTAATTATTGTAAATCAAGTTTTGATCAATTTAGATGTGAACGGCATTGATGCATCAGTATGCTAGCACCCAAAATTTGGTTACCAAACACATTCTCGTTAACCTGGGCACTAATCATGTAGATCTAATTTAAATTAGTAACGTAATCTTGCCGTTAATCACATTCTACGTAAATGATCATTTCATTTTACAGAGATGGCGGTGTATTTCAACATCTCTCATTTCGTATGTGTACAGGTCTTTGCTTTTGTGGATTTGGGCAATTCGATCCCAGTCAACTACTCCCTCCGTTTCAAAATGTTTGACACCGTTGACTTTTTAGTACGTGTTTAACCATTCGTCTTATTCAAAAAATTTAAGTAATTATTTATTCTTTTCATATCATTTGATTCATTGTTAAATATCTTTTCATGCACACATATAGTTTTACATATTTCACGATTTTTTTAATAAGACGAACGGTCAAACATGTGCTAAAAAGTCAACGGTGTCAAACATTTTGAAACGGAGGGAGTACTATCGAGGTGATTTACCACTGCTCGTGTGACTATTATATGGAAATTGTATACTGCATATGCTTTTGTGATCAAAGTTGTTTTCTTGAAGTAGTAAAGACTTAAGCAAAACTATTCATAGATATTTTGGTTGGCTAAAGTTATTCATAGACACAGATTGTGAGTTCCTGTTCATATTTATAATAGGATTAATTTGCACTAAACCATAGAAAGGATATGACTTAACAAAGAAGAAAAAAAAACAAAGATGAGAATTTGTTATGAAGGGTAAATTTTCCATTTATCAACTTGAGATATGAAGATTTGCATGTTCTCATTTTGGCATTTTAACTGATATGCAAAGGTTTTGTTATTAATAACATTATAATCCATTTTTTAAAATATAGTGCAAATGGCAACAAGGTCCCAAAGATTACAAGGCTTGGAGCTTTTGGAGAATGGAGTACAAAATCAAGAACTGGTCCCAAATGATCATTATGTTGAAGAACAGAACATAACAAACGCAGATTGGCGCACAAATTGCTATGAGTATTGTAAGATGTATTTGTTTATTCGCTTCAAAACTTTTGCTTACAGACTAACTTTTAAAATTTTACAGATCCTGATGGCCGCATTAAAAGACGTCGAGGACCAACTAAATTGGCAAATGTTGGAAATCTTCCAGAGGGTGTTAAGATTATTGTCAAACTGGACGTTTCAATGTACCTTGCTCCCAATCTGCTATAGTTCTTGGATACTATTTAGATCCTATTTAGGAACACTTGTCAGGAAGCCACATCTAGCTCCACTGAACATTCTTCAATGGAATCATAAACTTTATAAGAGAGTATATCATCCAAAAATGATTTCTGAAGTAGAGGTATTGCTCTTTAATTTTCACAGCTTTTTAAATCATATTCTTATGGTGATTCCAATATAATTCCATTCACTCTTTATTTTTCATATGCACTAGAGAAAGTTTGCAATTGATGGAAGAGCTAATAATTGGATTCTCCACCAATTAGATGGCAAATGGAGGCAGTACAAGTCAAAACTGAAAAAGGGCTATTACAAGCCTAACTTACCTATGGAACGAGTATTGCAAACCGTGCCCAAAACTGTTGCTGAATCTCAATGGGCCACCCTAGTTTCTTACTGGTACTCAGAGGACTCTAAGGTAAATATATGTTGGGACTTTTTAGTGACTGAATGACCATCATTTTGATTTATATCAGCTCATTGATGCTATATGTTGTATCATTAGAAAATCAGTGACAAAAACAAAGAGAATGCACAGAATATTAAGCATCCACACATATTAGGAAGAAAGAGTTTTGCAAGAAAGAGGAAAGAGCTGGTAAGATTTTAAGCAATTTTCATATATTAATTCACTATTGCTTCAATTCCTCATGCACTAGAGATGTATAATCTGCAGGAAGTTAATGGAGTAGAGGTGGACCGAGCAACTTTCTTTGATGAATGCCATAAGACGAAAAATGGCAGATATGTTAACGATGCTACTGAAGAAAAAATGGTATTCCATATTGCTTTTCTTATATAAACTCTTTGTAAAACAAAATACACTACATTAAGAGTCTACAATTTTTTCCAACGTAGAATGAAGTATATATGAAATTGGCTGAGAAAAGAGTGGATGGCCAAGAACTCAGTGAAGCTGATTTTGAACAAGCTATGTTAGAAGTGTTTGGAAAGGATCATAGGGGTAGAGTTAGAGGCATGGGTCCAACCATTACTCTAACAAACTATTATGGTGGAAGATTTTCGAATATATCAGGAAGCAGTGAAGGGAGTAGCTCCAGTAATGTAAATGGTTTCATTAGTTTTATAGTATCATATTTGGCTGAGAAATATCCAGAGGATAATTTGATTTCTAGGTTGCCACCATCAGTTGCTAGGGTCATTCCAAGACAAGAGGTATGGCCACAAAATTACTAATTTTAAATGTTGTAACTTATATAGCCATAAGCTTCCAGAATAACAAATTCATGCATGTATCTTCAGGTTGATCAGAACGAAGGAAGTCAGCCACCAAATACTGCTACATCCTCTCTTCCATTTGATCAGAACCATGAAAATCAGCTACCAAATACTACTCCATCCTCTAGTGCTAGAGCATCATCTCAGTCTTGCAGTGAAGAAGAGTGATTTACAATAGCAATTGTACCATTCCGTACTACTTGCTGCATTAGAATATAATTATTTTTTGTGTTAATTTGTTTGAACCTATTGTTTCATTGTTATATCAGAAAAGACGTTGAAGTATTTTCATTGTGAACAATGTATAGATATTGCTTTTGATTTTAATGACAAGCTACTGGCGTTAAAAGTCTTGTTAATGTGGTCTGATGGTAATTCAATCTGTTGGTATTGTTTTGTTTATGGGTTTTCTGAATGAAAGATGTATTGATTGTTGGCATGTGACCAATAGCGGGGCTATAAATAATAAGTGTAGATACAGGCACAACCGTGTCTATAGAAGCAGAAATTGTCTCTAGGAAAGAAATAAGTAATAAATTCATTATGAATAGAGACGGTTGTGACTGTTTCTAGAGAAAACGTAGATGTATCTACTATAAGCTAGACACGGAAACAACCGTGGCTAAGATCATCAAGTGTCTCTACATGATCAATCCAAAAATTTGTATTTCAAATTTGACACGGTCATAATTTAAATTAGAGACGGTTTTCCATGTGTCTACAAATTTGATTTGAATTTCGAGTTATGTGTGTAGCGACGGTTCCAACCGTATCTATTGACCGTCTCTAGATTATACACATGGATATTTAAACCGTCTCTAATCGTTTGACACGGGAGCTATGGCAATGCCTCTGAGACGGGTACTAAAACCGTCTCTACCTCTACTAGAGACGGGTATAGCCGTCTCTACCACATATAAAACCCGTCTCTACAGGCTGTTTCTGTTGTAGTGATGCAGCCATGCAGGAGACCAGGTTTCTAGTGCCTCGTACTATCCGGTGATGGCTGGTGAGGTGGTCAGTGGGGTGGAACAGATGTTGGTAGGTGGTTAGTAGAGTTGTCGCTTGGAGAGGTCGTTGAATTTTTGTTTGGAGTAAATTTCACTTTAGACCACTTATATTGACCTAAGTTGCACATTGGGCTAGGGGTGGGTCACTTTTTTCACTTTACACCACCTATTTTTACCATCCTTTGCAAGTTGGACCAGGTTTACTGATTGTGCCACTAGACTGGGCTTCGACCCACGCAAGAAGGTGTGCGTTTACTAGCGGCCGGCAGTCCCCGTCTCCGGGCACCGTCGAGGGCTCCCTCGACGGCGGTTCCGTCTCCCTCTCTAGTACGACCGTACGAGTACTTCCCTCCCAACCCAAAAAAGTCTCCCTTGACACGCGACTGTTATGCAGCAACATGAACTCAACAATCGACACACAAACGCCACCGTCCACCAGCTGAAGACCCTCGTTGCATACGGCTGGGGTGAAAAGGTGGTTGTCGGCGCCAAGGTGGAGCAAGTCTCGTCACCCGGCCGTGTCGCCATCGTCAGGGCAAAGGGCCTCTGCCTGTTGGACACCCATGCCACCTCGATCGATGGCTTCCTGAGGATGGAATCGCTGGGGTTGTTGACTGGCTCGTTGCTAGCATGCTTCTTGGGTTTATGAGGCAGACAGGTATGCGTCTGCTATTCGATCATGGAGCAATCCATGGAGAAAAGTTTTGACCCTGGGAGTTGGAGAGTGAAACAAAGCAATGTATTCAGTAATTCCTATGAGATTTGGGTTTTGTGGGGTAATCAATATTTCTCTTCTGCTCTTCGAAAAAACTAGAGTAATTAATCCGTACGTGTTCCTCGATTGGTAACCGGAAACATGTCAAATTTTCTCAAGAAAAGAGAAGATCGGATCTTGATTACTGCTAAATGGAATAGCCTTTTTTTTTTTTGCTTCTCATGCATGATCTGAATGGGATAGTTCTGGACTTCTGGTATGGTCTCGGATCCTGTCAACGTAATAAGAAGTGTCGTAGTATTGTTTTGAGCGCGACGGGGCCGAGCATGATCACCACAGGGTCCGCATCCACTGGACGACGACATGCTCGCCCTCGCTGATGACCACCCCGACGCGTCGCACACGCTCCTGGTATCACGTACCACCGCCACCATGAGCAAACACCATCTGCTCGCGTGGATTAGGCCAAAGCGCAGCCCATGCCGTAAACCTGGTCCAACCTGAAAAAGATGGTAAAATTAGGTGGTGTTAAGTGAAAAGAGAAACTTATCCCTAGCCCATTATGCTACATTGGTCAATATAGGTGGTTCAAGATGAAATTTACTCGTTTGTTTATATGGAAAGCCGCGGGACATAATGAATAGCACTTTGGATGGAGCCCTGCTCGACATCGGGGGATTCCTTTTACCGGCTAAGTTCTCTCCCATTCCCTAGAGCTCTTCCCCTTCTTTTGACTATTCTACTTCCAGACTTTGGTCATGGGGAGCTCCATGGCAAGAGCGGGAGACGTCGGTTCGGTTGGAGAGGTTCTGTTTGGTGTAGATTGGGCGGTCATCAACTTTATCTGTGCTTTAAAAGTACTTGGATGCAACAACAAGGCGTTTGTTTTGGTAGGGAGTTGGTGCACAAAGCTCCCGCTACATAAGGTCGCAATGTCGACGCCCCATTCGCCAGTGACCTTATCTAGTCATCATCCTCTGTACTGGTGATTGCTCCTATAGGTGATGGACAAGAACAACCCTGATCATACAATCCTCTTCACCATTTGACTCTGCACAGGTCCGACCAACGCCGCATGTGGCGCCAACTGTGCGGTCACCCTACTCAGCTTCGCGCCGCTAACCCAACTTGATCACCCGTGCCCATGCTTGTCTTCCGCCCATATCTAGCTCACAAGCTAAACGAGCCAAGCCGGGTAGAACTAGCTCGATATCCGCCATGTATGTAAAAATCCCACTAGTCGAGGTGGTGCAAAGATTGATGGGAGGAGATGGTTGGGCTGAGGATTTTTCCTGTTTTCAAATTTGAACTAAACCATTTAGAATTATATTCAATTTCATTTGTATAAGCACGAGCCTTCCCCATATCCACTGGTGACAAGTACTCCCTCCGTTCTAAAATATAAGCATTTTTAGCATATTGACAAGTCAAATATTTTTAACTTTGACCATTAATAGAAAGAATAAAAAAGATCAATCATGTCAAATTGATGTTACTAGATTTATCATTAAACAAACTATTATAATATATAACTCTTTTTATTTAAAACATCTTACTTTTATAGATATTGATAGTCAAGGTAGCATCTCGGAAACCGTGTCAGGATCCAAAAATATATATATTTTAGGACGGAGGGAGTACATATAATAGTCTATCCAGGCATCCATGCAGCTCAAGTGTAGGTACAGTGCAAGCAAGCAAATAGGAATATAGGAGCTTAAAAATTACTACCTCCATCCCATAATAGATGTCACTTTGACTTTTTACTTGCAACATTTGACTATTTGTTTTATTTTAAAAAATTAGTGCAAACATAAAAAAGGATAAGTCATACTTAGCTGAGTTTAAGGAGAAGATGATTGAGAAGATTAGGAAGATACGTAAAACGAGGTGAGCCATTAGCGTATAATTAATTGAGTATTAACTATTTTAAATTTCAAAAATAAATTAATATGATTTTTAAAGAAACTTCGGCATATAAAAGTATTAACCATTGGCCAAAAATTCCAAGAGCATTAGCAGCTAAGCCTAACAGTGGATTATGTCACGTTCTGTTTTTTATTTGCTTAACGTTGAGAATTTCAAATTAAGTTGAGTAAATTTCACAAAACTACGTATACTTTTGTCAATTATCACAAAACTACAGATTTAAGCTGATATATAATAGAACTACAGACTTAACAATAATTTTATCATAGATATAGATTAAGTTAGAATACTTTTGTCAATTATCACAAAACTATAGATTTAAGCTAATATATAATAGAACTACAGACTTAACAATAATTTTATCATAGAACTATAGATTAAGTTTGAGGCTAAGTATGGCAAAACTACGTATAAATAACAAAATTATCACAAAACTATAGATATTGGGGTTTAAATCATTAGGGCTAATATTATGTTTGAGTTATAAAATACCCAAATTTTGTGATTAAAATTGACATTAAAATTATAGTTTTGTGATGACTTGTAAATCCGTAGATTTGTGATATTCAATCTTAAATTTATAGTTGTGTGAGAAATTTTGTGTTTAATCTGTAGTTTCCTGATAATTTGATCAAATTACATGTGATTTTGTGAAATTTACAATATTAATTATAAGTTTATTTGCCTAAATTACCTTTGTAAAAAATTATCTCCCCTCGCCATCCTTCCTCTCCTTCCCAAGTCTTCCCACCCAGGCGCAGAAGTGGCTCCGGCGGCCGGAAAGTCACCGGCGATTCGGCGGCGCCGGCGGCGGCGGACCCCTTTCTCCACCCCTGCCTTGCTCCCTCCCGTCTCCTCCATCAGCTGACTTAACTACACTCCGTAGGAGATTTTCAGATCGAGATTGCCGGCCATGGCGTCGGGCCTTGTCGTCGCCGCCACCGACCCCCTCCGCGCCTTCCTCGCCTCCGCCGCCGCCTCCCACGACCTCCCCGCTGACCTCCGCGACCTCGCCTCCTCCCTCGCCGCCCGCTCCGCCGTCCCCTACCGCTCCCTCCGCGACATCTGGTGCGCCGCCTCCCCCGGCGCCCGCCCGCCCCTCCGCCGCCTCCTCCACGGCGCCGACTTCCTGCTCTCCAGCCCCAAGCCACGCGACAAGGTCGGTCACTCATCGAGCAACGAAAAGAAAATTCTAGTGTTTCTGTTTTTGTTTTAATCTGTGGTTTGATCTGGCTGTGCAGAGCGATGAGCTGAAGGCGAGGCTGGACAAGCTCAGGGAGATGCAGGAGAGGAAGGAGTACGCCGAACTCGTCAGGGATGTCGCGCCGCCGGCGAAGGAGGACAGCCCCGAGCTCTTCTCCTCCTACAAGGACCAGATTGGATTTGGTACCATTATCTTTGTGCCAAGATCATCATATTCCCATGACATTGCCATTAACAACTTCCTTTACTAGCTTAGTTTCTGACTTGGTTTACAGTAAAATGCACACTTTAAAGCTCGCTCACATATGTGTGCGTAATTGTCTGTTCAGTCGCGCAAATATGTTTGACTAGTTAGTTCTAACAAAATTAGTTACTTTTAACTATATAAGGAATAATACTATTTCGCTGCATACAACTCTATTACTCCCTCCGGACCGAAATATATGATGTTTCAGACAGTGGAATTGACTTGCGCTTAGTAGAATTTGCTAATATTGACCTGAGGGAGTAGTATTTTCATGAACAATGAAGTTCAAACTTTCCTTGCGGTAAGACAACTAGACAAGTGAATGAATCTGCGTGTTAATTTTAGTACACTTAATCCTCTTTAAATCTTACTAGTTAGTGTACCTTTTGCTCTGAACTTGGACTGCTAATATTTACTTGTATGGCTTTCACTGGCCAATGATTGTTTTGCCTCTATTTCAGGTCTTCATGTTGTTCTTATAATGTTATTGCACTACGATAATCAGAATTCCTGTCAGCTTGCTTCTAACTAGGTTTAGAGTAAATTGCATATTTCAAAGCTTGCACACACATGCATACAATTGTGTTGGACTAATTACTTCCAAGTTCTCGCACTTGTTGGTCACTTCAATCACCTAGAGGCATCTATTCAGTACACATTCTTGAAAAGTGTTACAATTGATGGATCCAATAAAATTAGTTTCTTTCCACTGTGAGGATAATATTTCACTGTGTATAACTCTTTTAGTATAGCATTTTCATGTACAACAGGGTTAGACCCTTCCTTTGCTGTAGATAGGTGAACCAGCATGCCAATTATAGCACACTTAATCCTCTTTAAATCTCACTACTTAATGTACCTTCAGCCTGGAGCTAGGGCTGCTAATATCAGCTTGTATGGTATTCCACTGTACAATTGATTGCTGTGCTTCTATTTTCAGGTCTTCATGTTGTTCTTATAATGTTCACGGGTTATTTGGTTGGATTTGTTGCTTTCAGAGCTCTGTTCAACAACAGTCCTGTAATGGTAAGTCCGCAAGAAACACACTACATGGTGCATCCACTATTTCTCTTGTCCTCTTGCACCATCTTTGGCATCATATTGTGTTGGCTTGGCAAGTTGGCATAATATTTCTTTCCTGCAAAACTCTATGACTAAGCAGGCTAGTAAAGTTGCATTATCTATCTTAGTGGTGTTTCTGGTAAACATTAGTGGGTAAAGGCACAGGGAAGACTTCCTGGTTTTGAATGTTGACAAGTTTTTTGTGTGTTTGTCCAAACCATTTAAAACAGGACTTTCTCCAAACCTTGTGAGTTGTGTTATAATAACAACCTTATTTATGACTTTCCAGAATGCTGCTGGAGGCATCTTAGGATTAGTCGGTGGCATGCTGATGGAAACGGTTCTTTTCATCATCAGATCATCTAGTAAAGAATTGGCCACTTCTGTTCCAAGACCAAAGAAAGTTCAGTAGACATCTGTTTTGGTTTCAATAGTCAGTTTTAATGAGGATACGACTGAAGTTTTTACCTTCTGATCTGAAGTGAACAATACGAATGATGAGAAACATGTTGTAAATGTAGCCGATAAGTGATCCGAGGGGTCACATCAGGAGGAGTTATTTGTGGAGTCCGCGATGGGATGAAAATGTAATTATCTTTAGTTTTGTCGATGTTCTATGCCAGTGCACAATCTGTCTGATCAGGATAATATATTACACGGCGTTATCAGTCGATATATTAATTAATTTGCCAGCTGGGTTGTCAACTGATTTGTGCCAAATGCTCGATATATTAGCAGTACAATTAAGGTTTATGTATGTTTGAATGACTTGCCCCTATAATGTTCAAATCAATCTTTGCCAACTACTCACTCCGTCTCAAAACAATTTTATATTTAGCCTATCTCATATATCCTTTGAATCAAAGGATTTATATAGGAATTTCATAGGATTCAAATTCTATAGGAAATTTTTCTATTTGGCCCTTTGATTTAAAGGATTGAAGCTTTCTAAATCCTATGAAATTCCTATGGAATGGCACAATGCATGTGGATTTTGGAGGAAATTTAGCAAGAGCTCTAACCTCTTGGAAAATTTCCTTTGAGTCTATCTCTCTCATTCGATTCCTGTGTTTTTCCTGCGCTCCAATCAAACGACAATTCCTGTATTTTTCCTGTGTTTTGCAATCCTCTGTTTTACACTTCAATTCCTGTCAAAATCCTGTGTTTTTCCTATTCCTCCGTTTTTTCTACCATGCGATTCAAAGGGCTCTAAAAATAAATAAGTTTCACTTCTATTATCATACTCTACCATGGGTTTACAAATCAATGAGTTCTTGATACTCCTTACGAAGCTCTCACCAATACCACCCACGAATACTGCTCGTTTTTTTTTAATTAATGAGAGTCACTTTGGTCACTTTTCTTCAACCTTTGTTTACACACGAGGATGAAAAGTGAAGTTATTTTGGGACGGAAGGAATATTAGCCACTTAATTGTACTACAACAGGGTCGATGTCATGTGATGTGTCGCATCATGCATGTACATGTACACACACAATAGCTGCCTTGAATTGTTCTCTAGTCAGATTGAATTCTGGTCAAAATGATCAAACTTATAAATTAACCCAAGTAGGATCCATGTATCCATAGGATTTTGCTAACCTGTAAATTTAAAACCAGTGCCACAAAAAAAAAAGGAAGTCAAGCCTATGTTCCTCGCTGACTCACTCAAATATACTCCCTCCATATTTTAATGTATGACGCCGTTGACTTTTTAACCAAAGTTTGACCATTCGTCTTATTCAAATTTTTTATGCAAATACAAAAATACTTATGTCATGCTTAAATAACATTTGATGATAAATCAAGTCACAATAAAATAAATGATAATTACATAAACTTTTTGAATAAGACGAAAGGTCAAACGTTTGTTAAAAAGTCAATGGCGTCATACATTAAAATACGGAGGGAGTAGTATTTGTTACTATAGCTAGAGCCAAATGAATGCACAAGCTAGCGGGTAATATTATAATTGTTTTGCTAACTCAAGTTGTGGCAAAATGTACACAGATGTGGGCCGGGAAACCTCCACAAAAAAGATCAAAACACGATCAAATTAGATGTGATTATGCAATTCTTGTGCTCCAAAACGTTTCCTTTGGTTCGAGGACAGAGATATCGTCTATCAATCACAAATTCTCGCCAAATTAAGTACAGCATATGCATTAGTTGTCGCCGTGTGTCCAAGGGTTTCAGAGTACATGAAGTGTCGGCCAAACCAAGGCACTACATGTGGCTGCAGAGTGATTAGTACTGCTACTTAAATTGCCAAGAGTAGGATCAACTTGATCTAGTTGAGACAAAATTCATGCATCCATCCATAAATTGATACCTAAAAGGTTGAATATTCTTCAGGGCAGGCATGAATTAATATGAATAAGCTAGAAGAATCGATCAAATCTCATCCATATACTATATGTATAGTATTATAGTACTGTAACATGGTAGCTAGGAGTGGTTTAGAGGAGACTCGTTGATTGGTGTTTAAGTGTACTCTATCATCTTCTTGGATGATTGTTAGTGGTCAATTAGTAGGATATATTACAATTATTAAAGAAACCAGGTTCGATTGAAAGAAAAAAGGTTTGGTTGGGAAGAGAGCATGGTAGCTAAGGTACGTTAGATTTCAGAATATACAAATTAAGCAACCAGTTAATCGATACTACTCGCTCTAGTATTTGTCCATGCCATGTAGGGGCATAGAAAATTGCTGTATATTAATATATAGCCTTCATTAGAGGGAAACATATCCTGATATACTTATTATTTTATCATTTATTTTATTGTAACTTAATTTATCATTAAAGATTCTTTAAACATTGCATATATAAGAATATGTTTTAACAAAAATTTTGAATAAGACAAATGGTCAAACATGCATTCAAAAGTTAACAAATGTCGTATATTAAATATCGGAGGAAACAATATATATGCAATGGTATCAAAGTTTCTCTGATTCTATTGAATACTACTGTAGTTTTCTGTGCTCTTGTATGAAAGGCCTGAACAAATATTTTCAAAAAGAAGAGGCGGTATAGTGGTATATGGGAAGAAACAAAAACCACACAATTAATTAATTTACACCACCTGCTTCAAGCAATTCTAGCTTGCTCCGAACTGCAAGTTAGCCTTTGCCGAGCTGTACTACATTTTTAATATGTTCATAGATATTTGATGTTTAATGAAATCATGTTATTTTTAGGTCTGACCTATCCATCTACTACCTCCATATTTATAAATATATGATGATACCATTGATTTTATATGGTCTCTAAAAAATACTCTGTTTTTAATTATAATATGAAGATAATATCTAACAAAAAATTATAATATTGTACAATTACTTATAAAAAATCTACCTAAATGATCTATATGTTTTCAGATTATAAATATTGTGTGAGTTATCAATAGTTAAAGTTTTAAACATTTTACTGAATAAAGTTAATAATTATATATATTTTAATATGGAGCGAGTATACGATAGCAGTGAATTTGACGTGAAGCATATATGTTAATGTTACAATAGTGTAATATTATCAATGCGGAACTGCATAAAAATAAAATTTGGCACCGCAGATCACCACTCAGACAACACAGTTAATCTCGGATCATAAATGCCAGAATTCATCCTGACCGTGCGATGTACCAAGTCAGTTTCGCAAACTTCAATGTCAATCCCCTCGCTAATATATAGTGTGAGACAGTGAAACTCTCCCTTCTCTAGAAAACAAACTCAAGAGTAACTAACTAGTATGTAGTGTAGACCTCCATAAGAAAAGCATTATTTTTTCTTGATTAGTTCATATCTCCTCACCACAAATTAATTGTAACAGTTCCTGAAAAGAAAAAAAAACAAAATAAATACTGAATGTTTTTATCTCCCTTTTGGTTTATTTATACCCTCACCATCCAATCAACTACTATTATTGTTTTCTTTCCTTGTTTATAGAGAGAATCAACTGGAGTAGTAGTTTTGGTTTAACTAGTAATATGATTTTTCTATGCAACATGTAAGACATATATAATTAGAGATTAGATGTGTAGATGGATTAAGGATAAAGCATAGACGGACCCATATAATAAAAAATTAGTTGGGTTATTGGATTAAGAAGAAAGTAATACCTCTGCTTTTAATATATATGACGCTATTAATTTTTTTACCAACGTTTGATCGTTCGTGTTATTTAAAAATTTTGTTCAAATAAAAAATATTTATATCATATGTTTAAAGAACATTTGAAGATAAATCAAATCATAATAAAATAAATAATAAGAATATAAATTTTTAAATAAGATGAATGATCAAAGTATCTTAAGAAAATAATAGCGTCGTATATTACGAAACGAAGAAAGTAGTAGATGTTCCTGTGGTTACGCACATTGAAGAAGCGTTCGATCTTAGCGTACGTTGAGAAGGGGACGTACGACTGAGAGACAACTAGGGGTGGTGCATGGTCATGGTCAAGCCAAGTTGAATCCACTGCCCTCCTTGACCTGCTGCTGCATGCCCCTGCTCCTACGATTCTCCCAATCTCTCACATCACATGGAGTTGAGACTCACGCCGTGTTTAATTCCAAAATATTTCTTCAAACACTCAACTTTTTCATCACATCAAAACTTTCCTACACATAAACTTTCCTGACTGCTTCAAGTCTCCTATTATTTTCCCTCGTCAACGTTGCAAGCCCACTCCCTCTCCTCTTATAAAAAACCAAGAAAACCTAGCCATCCATCAGAAGCAACCAAGCTAGCTAGTGCTACACTTGCTGCCATGGAGGGTGCACTCGCGCGCTCGCTGGCCACCGCCGCCGCCGCCGTCATGCTCCCGCCACCGCCGGCGGCGAGCTCGCTGAGGCGGAGGAGTAGTAGTAGGGTGGCGGCGAGCGGCCTCCGGGCAAGCGTCAGTGCCAGTACAGCTACGAGTAGTACGAGCATGGCTCAGCTGGTGGCCGCCGGCGGCGGCATCGACGAGCTCAGGCTCGTCGACGAACGCGCCGCCGTGGCGGCGCTGCAGCAGCAGCAGCTTCCCGTCGGCGGCTGCGAGGTGGAGAAGCTCCGGGCCGTCGCGGAGGCGGCGGCGGACCGGGCGGAGATGCACGACATCATCGGGAGGCAGCGGGACAACTGGAACCACCTGCTGCTCCACTCCAACAACTCCCTCCTCCTCGCCGCCTCCCTCATGGCCGCGCTCGCGCCCGCCGCCGCGCCGACCGTCGTGGCGCTCAAGGCGTCCGCGGGGGTCCTCCTGGCCTCCGCCGCCGTCACCATGGCCGCCGTCAACAAGATCCAGCCATCGCAGCTCGCCGAGGAGCAGCGGAACGCCACCAGGCTGTGGAGGCAGCTGGAGCGCGACGTCCGCGCCACGCTCGCGCTCGCCGCCGCGCCGGTGACCAGGGCCGACGTCCACGACGCCATGGACCGGGTCCTCGCGCTCGACGCCGCCTACCCGCTGCCTCTCCTCCCCGTCATGCTCGACAAGTTCCCCAACGCCGTCGAGCCCGCCCGGTGGTGGCCGCCGACCAAGAAGCACCAGCAACGCTCTCCGACCAAGGTAGCAGCAACCAATGGCACCGCGTGCCGGCGAGCCACCTCCATGGCCGGGAACGGCTGGACCCAAGAGCTGGAGGAGGAGATGCGCGGCATCCTCCGTGTCATCAAGGCCAAGGACGAGAACGAGTACGTCTCCGTCGGCAAGCTGGTCCTCGCCGTCAACAAGCGCCTCGCCGTGGCGGGGCCAGCGCTCGCCGGCGCCGCCGCGCTCGCCGCGGCGTTCATCGGCTCCGCCGGCGAGGCCGGCGCGTGGGCGTCCGGCGCCGCCGTCATCGGCGGCGCGCTGGCGGCGGCGGTGAACACCGTCGAGCACGGCGGGCAGGTGGGCATGGTGTTCGAGCTGTGCCGCAACGTGGCCGGCATCTACCGGAAGATCCAGGAGGACATCGAGGCGAACCTGGAGGAGGCCGACGTCGAGCGGAGGGAGAACGGCGAGGTGTTCGAGACGAAGGTGGCGCTGCAGCTCGGCCGGAGCACGTCGGAGCTCAGGCAGTTCAGGGCGATGGCCTCGCCGGCGGTCAAGGACGAGGACATCAGGGAATTTGCCGGCAAATTGGTCTAGATATATCCGTTAATTAATCCAGTGTAATCTAGTTAATTAATTAGCTGTATAGTATAGCACGCTATAGTCTAAGTGTCCATCTGAGGAGCCTAGCTGGAGGGAAACTATTTTTATTTTTATCCCTCGAGTAGATGTAATTTTATTTATTTAAAAACCATCTGAACAATTATAAAAAATTGTCGAAAAAATTTGATAACACTCATCCAATATATATGTTAGATATAAAAAAAATACATTGAGATATAAAAAGATTAATTTAATGTATGAAGAACAATTTAATATATGTACTATGGGATATTGGTTTCCTTGGTTCTTTGACCACCTACATGGACTTATTTTTTCTTATGTGTCATCATTTCTTTCTTTGTACTATATTACATAAAAGACACACACATCCACCACTCGTATCCATAATTATGTTTGGAAAAATCCATCTCCCAAGTATGTTTTCTTACTGCACACTTTAAAAAGATATAAGCGAAAGGGTAAATCCCTCGTGTTCTTACTGGAGGCTTAGTACTCCTTTGGAACGTACGAAATAAGAAACAATAGGAAAAGAAAAATAAACAGGAATAAAATATGATGCCATATAAAATTTTGCAGGAATTGAAAACAGGGGAACTTGTCGAATTGGTTGTATGGATACTTGACACGAAAATCAAAAAATTTGGAGGAAAATATCATTAAAGTAGAGTTAAGAGAATAGAAATAAAGTAGGTGTCTTGGACTTTCTAAAGGAATTCAAATCATGAGGTTTGAGCTCATGCTTCAAATCCTAAGTAAGAATTTGAGGAAAAGAAAAAATTGCATGGAACCCTTTCAACTAAATTGTACACACCAAAGGATCACATAGAAAATTATCCTACAAGACCCTATTCTCAAGTGTGTTTTGGAACGGATGATTAGCTGCTTGCAAAATGAGAGACATGATTAGCATATAATTAATTAAGTAGTAGACCAGATTTCACATATAATGAACCATTTAAATGCTTTCATCACCTGTTGACCAGTTTGCACATATATAGTAGGGTTCATGAAACCGCTCAGGAACACAAAATGATCAGTTTCATAGTCAAGTTCAAAAAAAAAAACAAACTAGATTTTAAATTGTTATAAAAATTGACAGATTTTAACGGTTACCATTTAAATGGTTCTTGCAAAAAAAAGCAAAAAAAAAAAACACCCTGGTTTTGCGAACCTTGTTTGTAAATCGGTTTTGGATGCACGCAATAAAATCCTTGGAAACTAATACATGACATGATCACAAACATTATACGCAAAAAAGATTGTAGATTTATATAGATTTAATTTATTCCAAAACTAACGAAAATTATTATAGCCTTGGTTTGCCATGTACAATATCTCTCTTTCAAGATGCATACTCCCTCTATAAAAAAAATCAATCTAAGAGGGGATGTGACCTCTAATAGTACAATGAATACAAACTAGAAAGGGTCATAGGTTAGCTTTTTTTTTTTTTTGGACGGAGGGAGTTGAATTTTGTTCTCTCTCTAGAATTGAGAATCCATGGAGTATGGATATATAATCAATCAATCGTTGTAGGCGTCGAAGGCCCAAGAATTCTCCTTGCGGACGTCCTGTTCTTCCTCGTCGGTGTAGTCGTTGGCGATGCCGAACACCTGGCGGATCCCCTCCACCGTCCGGCCGCGCATGCACGCCGCCACCTCGCGGCTCGCCAGGTCGGCCAGCCGCTCCACCCGCAGGAACGCGGCGGCGCGGAGGAGGTCCACCACCGTGCCCACGTCGGCGCCGTCCATCAGCTCGTCGTCGAACCGCGCCAGCGGGTCGTCGAACCCGTACCCCTCCGGCGCCGCGAACTCGCCGCCCTCGCCGCCGCCGCCGCCGCCGTAGTGGCGGTCGCAGTAGTCGGCGACGCGGGCGAGCACGGGGCGGGCGACGCCGGGGACGTTGATGAGGACGTCGTCGGGGACGGCGGCGTGGCGGGGCGTCCGCCGGATCGCCTCGTCGAGCCTGGCCCTCGCCGTCGCCGACGCCGCCGCCATCGTCGCCGCCGAGACGCGGACGCGGATGCCGTCGAAGCCGCGCAGCGTCACCGTCCTTATGTATCCGCCGCCGCCGTTGTTGTTAGCATTAGTCGCCGTCGCCTTCGCCGCTTTGCCGGCCATGGCGATGGTATGATCTGTTCGACGAGGTGATCGATCGGTCTGATTGATTCTTTGTCGATGTGTCGATCGATCGATCTGTGCGTTGGTATATATGGGGGAGAGATGGGGATAGCTAGGGTTCTTGGCGGACTTGGATTCGTACTACGTGAATCTATACAGAATCTAAGTAGGATTGTGATTAGGCCTCCGGATTAATTAGAGTTGATGCCTACCAGGAAAGGAAAACGCATGGATGGGTTGGGCCGTGAGAGCGATCCAGTAGCCCAATGTTTTTAGCTTCAGATGGAATAAGTCCGCTATGACTCCCTCAAATATATATCCAATCAATAATAGATATATACTCCATATTGGGAGTGCAGTAGAAAACTAGTACTTCTTCAAGGTGGGTCCTAGCCCCACGTGTCAATGAGACAGACAAGAAGTGCAAAAAAGTATTGAATTGTTGCAGTGAAAAACAAGGAAATTCTTCAGCATGTTGAAATTTTGGTTGATGTTTGTGCTATTGGCTGTTAATGTTTTCTTTTTTGAAGATGGAAAGCACAACGCGCCATCAAGAAGAGAAGCGTTAGTATTTGGAGACATTTTGGATTTCCTATCTTGTAAATAATTGATATATAGTCTCAAAGAGGACGTTACAAATTGTTTCGATATAAATGAACTGCCTATCGTTTCTTAGAGCTAGGACCGAGCACGGTCCTACTCCTAGCAATTAACATAACTACGAATTTTACCAACTCTTCTTTTACCATAAAAAGAACTGAGGCGGCAAAGACGCTCTGTACAATCTTCGTACCCATTCCTTTGTAAAACCCGTGCAATCCTTCATACCGGATCATCTTTATGATCGCGTCAATCGTACCTGGCGAACACAGGCAGTCAGCATAATATTACTTGCACAATAGCAAATATTCCCTCCGTCCCAAAATATTTAGATTTGTAGCTAAAAATTGTTACATTTTAGAACGAAGGGGGTATAGCTAAATGTCTGACATACAAGACATAGGAGCAGCATGGAAAAACAATGGTCCCAACAAATATGGAAATGAAACAGTGTTTTCGGCTAGTAAGTTAAAATGGTAGGAAATGATTTACCTGTGTATCTTGACATCACATTCCTGCCAATTTCTTGTTTTGCTTGCAACCTAGACTGCATTAGTTCAATACAACAATCAGGACAGCACGAACAAACATGACACTATTTTGATAATGTAAACCATTCATACACTCAACCCAGATAGACTGGCATTTCCTGCAACTACTTGCACCCGTGGCAGGTCTAGATATTGGCCTTGTTTGGATCCTTCGGGCTATTAAAGTCTCACAAGATTAAATTATATTCTGAAGGAGAGCAAAAATGTGGTGCGTGCAGCATATTCAAGGGTTGTTGTATGCAACAATGTAGGACAGCTATTAGTACTGTAGTTGTTTGCTGAAAGCATTTGTTTTAATAACAGAGAAACAGAGTAGAGAAATGGAAAAGAAATCTCTAGCATCGATGTGGACTTCCGGGTTTCTATTCAGGCATATTTTGGAAATCCTGAGTGGCCCATCACTGGCTGATCTGACAGGCTAGTAATTCCTCATTTCTTAATAAAAAAAATTGAGCTTAAACAGATGCACAAGTGAGAAATGCATCAATTTTAACACTTTGCACAGGATAAGATGATTTACATGTATATAATATTAAGTTTACCTTAACCACTAGCAATGGGTATGTCACAACAGTAGCTCCGAGCTTTGCTATTGCACCTAATAAGAATACCTGCTCAAAGAGAAAATGGTAAGAATAGGACATATAAATATATCAAAGGAAATTTCAAAGAGCTTTAGATGTTATTTAGCTCTGGATCTGAAGAACAAAGAAACAAATATATGGTCTGTGCTATGGACATAATTAAACAAAGGGAAGTAATAATGATGAAATTTTCTTTAGTGCGTTCATAAAATCATAAAGTGACTGCATAACTAGTTGTAAATATATGAAATTACTCTGTCCTGGCGCTTTATGTGGCCAAATTATCTGGTTTGCTAAAATAATTGTAGCATGCATCTTTAAATATAATACTTTATGGAATACAAGAATTATAGAC
Organism: Oryza sativa Japonica Group; assembly: GCF_034140825.1. NCBI lineage: Eukaryota > Viridiplantae > Streptophyta > Magnoliopsida > Poales > Poaceae > Oryza > Oryza sativa. Next base: position 7,047,220 of record NC_089036.1, on the reverse strand, counting down.
GAATGATTTGAAAGTAATTAAAGTAATCCCAACAATGAATTCCTTTTACATTGAACCAAATATTATTGATCATGATCAATATAGCTTCATTTGCATCAAAGCGGATAAACAATGAAGAGATTTACAGGATTGAAAGATACAATTCAAATTTCTAGAAATAAAAAAGAAACATGAAGTTCCTAGGAAGACAGTACATGCAAATAGCTGATGCCATCTAACTGTTAAAAGTTCATATATCCACAAACACAGATACATGCAAATTTCTAATGCAGAGCTAACTTGAAAAAACAAAATCCATACCTCCATAGCAGTAAGGTTCTTTTTTGGGAGTTCCTTTCCAGATCTCTTTGACCGGAGACGCTTTGCCAATGTTTCATAGATCATAAATTGTATTGATGGATTACATACCTAGCAAATTTAAATGGTTCATTCTCAATAGTCACTTGCATAACCACTAATTTCAGTTCAAATGTTTTGAGAAACATAAACTAACCATAATTAGTGTCGGAATAAGTCCTTTCCAGAATCCTCTTATGCCTGATTCACGGTAGACCTCCCGGACCTACATACTACTGATAAAAGTAAGAAAAATCATGTCTGACAAGTGACAAATACATTTGATTAGTTAAAAGCAAGTTTATAGGGCCCAGAACTTGAAATGCCATTGCAGCTACTATTCAATGTATACATGCGCAAGTTTTTTGCAAACAGAATTTTAAAATCTGTAAGTGCAGCAATTAATCCTAGAAGGAAGAAAGCAATTTGGTAAAAAAAAATTCAAGAATTCTTGTACTATCTAAATAGTACAAGTGAGAAATCTATCTAAATATCTAGATGTGGTCTCAACTCTCAACAAAAGATAGAGAGAGGGATGGGGTGTGGGGGTGGGGGATTCATATACTATCTTATTTTATTTGTTGCATAATTGTTAAGAAATGGATTATATATACAAAATAATGTATAGCAACTTAAGGAATGTGAGTGTGCTCAATTACTCACCGCTTGAATTGTCCCATATGGACGAGGCTTTTCAGAATCAAGTTTATACAACCTATCCTTAAGAATTGAGACCTCTATTGAATTGGCCCTAGCAACATCCTTCAGCAAAAGCTCCTTTTTAGACTCCATGATCTTCTTTTCTGCTTGCGTATGTGTCTGAAAAATGGAATAAAGTTAATTTCCAAACTGATGATAAAATACTTTCAGATATTTTGAATAACATTAGAATGTTCCAATTTAATAGTACTTGCATTTTTAGTACAAGCTTGGTTACAACCAACCATGGTCTTCCAACTAATTTCACAAAGGATGCCATGGACCAATATCCTTGTGATTCGGCACCTCCGGAAGTTTCATGGATCATTGTCATCATAAAAAACAAAGCTAATGCTTGGAGTCAGGCAGGTACAAAGAAGTTAAGTATGCTACCAGAAAGTGGGGGCAAAAGCAACTGTAATTAAATTCAATGGGTGCAATACCAGTGTTAATATTCTAATACATTAGAAGATTTTTCCTCTTCTTTGAATTTTGACAGGACATACAGTAACTCATTAACCCCATCATCGATGATCTTTTTTGGTGTTTACGTCATTTTAAAATATAGACTGTCAAACAAAATTTACCTGCATACGAGTCACGAGAACCCATATTGGATTGGTAAGAAGAACATTGATTGACCTGCAGAAAAGAAAAGTGTCCATCAGAATGCCCGAGGATCAATGTTGCAATATTACATTCAAAGTGCAATCTTGGCAAGTGGAATTAAAATAACTGGGAAAAAGAACTGATCTACAACCTGTATGAAGAATTGTAACAATGCAATCAAGTTGATGAAGTTTGAGCTTTATAATATTAGGAAAATAGAATCTTGTTAACCTTGTTGAGTATTCTTATCATTTAGTATTGTCAAATTTATGTTCATGTCTTGTTAGGAAAGTTTTTCTTAAATTTTCTCCCTGCATCCAATACAATCTAGTGCAAATCCCATTAAACATTGAAGGGTGATCCCTTTGTCAAGAAGTTTCTGATGAATTTGTTATGGTTGGAGCCTTGGATAGATCGATGCATAAACGACTAGAAAGAATAAGTGTACTGGTGACTATTTCACAATGCTATGGTTTTCCAGAACAAAAACCATCTTAACTGGAAAGGATTACATGCTTCAAATTCAAAGTTAATCACTGCTTCAGTCAGTTCTAAGGAGGCAAGGCCATACGAACAATCATGGCAACCATACGTTACCATGAATTACATTTTCTTATCTCCCTTTCCAAAACAATTCAGGTTTCAACACTATGTTAGCCTTTGCAAGCTCAGTCAAATTCATCAGAACTCTATTGCTATTCGTTTGATAGTATGCTATAGAAATGTCCTCTTGGACCACTAGCAACTGATAATGTCCCAGTTGTCCAGAGTCCAGACTGTATTGTTCATTCCAGCATTAAATGGAGACAAGCATTCGAATTTTTTTTGGGTGAATGTTGGGGCTCCAGGTTGACTTGACATATAAATGATGTTTAGCAATTTCAGTGCAAGAGTGATGGCTTACCCAGCAACAGCTGCAATACCAAGCCAGGAGAACATCCCAACGGTACCATCCCCTAGACCCTTCTTACCGCGAGCAACTGCTAGATCTTCCACCTTGTTTTTGAGAATCTGGTAAAAGTAGTAATAGATTCCCTACAGCCACAAACAGGATGAACCATAAATCCTGAATACCACCATACAGACTCATCCAAGTATCATCACATTGACAAACAGTGCAACACAATTGTTAGAGAGAAAAAAATGATGTGAGTAGCACCAAACTTACTAAACCAGTGGAATTTACCTGTGAAGCAGCAGTGCCAATAAGAGAGGGTTTGAGGCCGCTATACAACCCTCCCCATCCTTCCGTTTGGAACAGCTGGAGTAACTCGATTACACACTTGACCATTAGAACATTAGCAGAGGCAATTCCAAATAAACTAAAATTCCGGGAGGAACTACCTGAAGCATCTGGAAGAGGGTGGAAGTATTGGCGATGGCTGCGCCATTGGCCTTCTTCTTTTTTGCCGACCTCTCTGTCTGCTGCCGGGTGTTCACCTGCTCAGGCCATCATCATGAAGCGGAAGGATTGAGCAGACTATAAGGGAACAGCAGAGCTGGAGATGGATTCTAATAGCTCGAGTGGACGTTCACCCGTTTATTGCATGTCAGCTAGATGGTTACGAAAAATTTTCAAAAAAAATGACAAGATAGATAAATATGTAATATATCACGCCACAAACATGCAAGTTCAAATTTAACTTCTACAAGTTATAACAAAAATAACAAATTTAATTGTAAATATACATATAGTAATTCAAGTTTCGTTTGTTATAATTTGTAGAAGTTGATTTTCAACTTGCATGTTTGTGGATTGATATATTACATATTGATCTATCTTGTTCATATCTACATAAGATGGTAAGGGAAGAATGATTGTACGTACGGTCTGGAGGGGGTAGGTGATGATCTGGGCGATGATGCCACCACCGGCACCAGCCAATCCATTCACTGCGGCACTTGACATGCGCCAACCTGAAAAACCCATGCGCAATCAGAAAGCAACGCAATGAATTCCTGTAAGCTACCAAGCTAGACACATTGACAAATGACAATAACATATATATGCCCTGCAGCCCTATAATAATAATATAAAAAGCTTGGTCCTCTTGCACTTTTGGGTGAAGAAACAAACAGTTACTAGTTGTATTAAGAGAGGTTTAAGACTCTCAGATTAAGGAGGAGAAGAGAAGCTAGCAGGGTTAACGCAAGCAAATTCCAGACAAAAGCAGTCCCGGTGGGAGAGAGAGAGAGAGAGGATGTGGATGCTCACCTGCTCTGATCTGCTCTCCTCTCCTCGCCAGATGGAGATCGGCAGCCGCGAGCCCGCGACTCGTTCTTGAGGAGCGGAGGAGACAACGAGACGGGAGATATCGGCAAAATATTATGCGGCGCAGAAGGGGCGGACGATGGGGGTGGGTTTTTTGCGAAAAGGCCCTGCCGAACAGTGTCCTCCCTGAGGCGATGTTGTGCGTAAGGGCCCTTCTAAAATCCGGATATTGCATGCGCAGGAGGGGAGAAACGCGAAATAGGATCGCGCTGTAGAAAACGAAAGTCGAGGGGCTTTTTAGAAAAAGTGCCGCGCACTAACATAGCCGTCACTCTCCCTCTCACGCCGCCGCCGCCTCCCCCCCGCGCGAGAAAATTGACATTTAGCCATTGTCAAAACGGGGTTTCGCTGGAATGCCACTCCCAAAAGTGGTTTCGTTAAAATGCCACCCTCAAACAGGGGCAACTTGTTGCAATGCCATTCCATCCATTTCTTCTCAGTTTAATGGTTTTTGTAATGTTTTTCTTGTTGAGATGACCAAAATACCCTTATCCTATCTCATCTCTCCTCTCTGTCTTCCTCCTCTCCGTTCGGCTCGGCGGCGCAGCTAGAGACGGAGACGGCGGCAGCGCGGCCGGAGACGGGGAAGGCGGCGGCGCGCTTGGGGATGGGGAAGGCGGCGGTGCGGACGGGGACGGTGGCGACGCGGATGGGGACGGGAAGGCGGCGACATGGCTGGGGATGGGGACGGCGGCGACTGGGACGGGGACGGCGGCGGCGCCGACATGGTTGGGGCAGGTGGGATGTTCTTCTACGCCGATGCAGATGGCGCCGCTGAGCCGAGCAGCCTTCCCCAACCCACGTCGGCGCCGTCCCCGTCGCCAGCCGCGCCGGCACCACCCACCTCATCGCCGACCCCCATCTCCATCCTCCTCGACGACCTCCTCCTCGAGTGCCTCGCCGGCGTCCCCTATGCCTCCCTCCCGCAACTCCCCACCACTTCACCACGCTTGTCGCCTCCGTCGCGCGCACGGCGAGCTCCGCTCCTCTCTCCTCGCCCTCTCCGTCACGCCCACGGCGAGCCGATGGATGTTGGCGTGGTGGTGGTGATGAGGACGAGGAGCCGGCGGCCACCGACTCGCAGCTACGCCCCGTCGCCGCCGCTACGCTCCACCGCCGGCGACTGGATGGGGATCGATCCCCTTTCTTCTTTCCCCTGCAAAGTCAACAAAATGACTAGGGGCAAATATGCCAGAGAATGATGGAAAACATTTGGAAATCAGTTAAAATGGTTGAAATGGCATTATAGTAAGTTGGCTTCATTTGACAATGGCATTATAACGAAGCCATATTCGGGAGTGGCATTCCAGAGAAACCCCATGCTGAAGATGGCTAAATGTCAATTTTCTCCCCTCGCGCCGCCGCCGCGTTCACCTCGGTCGTGCCGGCCGCCTCCTTCTCGCTCCGCCGCCGCCGCGCTCGCTGCTCTCTCTCCCTCCCATCTCGCCCTTAGTCCGCCGCGTCCGCCTCCTTCTCTCTCCTCGCTGCTCTCTCTCTCTCTCTCTCTCTCTCTCTCTCCCATCTTGCCCTTGCTTGCTGCTGGAGCTCGAAGCCCACGCCATTTTCGCGGCCGCGGGGGAACCCTAGCCCTAGCCGCGCCAGTGCGTGCGTGCGAGCGAGCGCCGCCGATCCGATCCGATCCGCTTCGCCGCCCTATGTGCCGAGGCCGTTCGAGGTAGGTGTCCCTCCAACTTCTACCTCAGCGCCCCTCTCCGTCGCATCCAGGGACTCCGCCGCCGCCGCCTCCGATCCCAGCATCCTCGAATCCGTAAGCGCACCTCCCTGCAACCCCATTGCTCGCTTTCCTTGATGTTCGAATCACGTTTTGGCTTGTTGACTCGTGTGGCTTTGCGGTGATGAGCAGGTTGCCCTCATTCTTTCCTTTCTCTTCAGCACTTATGAGTAAACACTAAAACAGAATGCGTTTGTCCAGAGGGCTGGTAGCACTGAACTACCATTTCTTCTTTAGTTGTTGCCATGTTGGCATATTCATGTCATATTATCCTATTTGTGATGTGATTTCTGACAGCATCTTGTGGATTCAGGTCAATTATATTTGATTGTACTTAATATATGGCGTTGCTATTTTCCAGTTGATAGTCCAATATTGCGCACTTGTATACCCTTCTGGAACTTCTGGTTTTCGGATTCATTGGTTACATTTTAGGGACTAATATGAACTATATATTGTAGACAGTACAAGTCAATGTATGGAGTAAATATGCACCACATTGTGTAAAATGTTTATTTTATTAGGTTTTAATAAAGGTGGTAGTTGAAATGGGTCAGCTTATCGAAGATATTACATTGAAAAGTAGAGTGCGGCCTCGGTACTCCTGAATATTTATACAGAAGTAAAACTATGCTGCCTTTGTCGTAAAATATTGATACGTTGTTCCATAAATTTGAAAAGAACAACTACATTTTAGATCAGAGCGAGTAAAAATTTATGCCCGTTCCGATTTGTATGGAATTTATAGGAGTTTTATATGATTCCAACCCATTAGAAAAGAATATTCTATAGATCACTTTGAAACATAAGATTACATATTATTTTCTATTTCGAAACTTCTGATATCAAGTGACAATTCTACATAGAGATTTTGGAGTAGATTTTTCATGAGGTTGGCATACTTGGGGAAATTTTTGCCAGCTACAACTTTTCCTAGAATTCGAAACTCCCTTAGATAATTTAGTTTTTTATTCTAATTTCAAAGAAGTTGTAGTTGTTAAATCAATAAAATATATTAAAAGTCAGAGGTTAGGAAAATCAGATTCTCACTAGCTAGATTTTTACTACCCTAGATAGTCTAATCTTTTTCCCTTGTCTTCCGCAATGGGTGCCCTCGCCAATCAGAACTGTAAATTCACCTCATACCTGCATTATCTTTGTTGATAGGCACTGATTACTTCCAATCAAGTGGGTGTCCATTTAGTTGCAACAAGCGGCGTTGTGGCACAGTTATATCTGCAGATTATATAGCTTGAGGGTCAGTACACAGCTCAAAATATCTATTTTGGGCGCTCTGCATGAGGAATATGATCACTAAAACGTTTGAGCTATTTCTATGTCATGTTACTAAGCAGTGGTCAGATATTTGACAAGAAAAATAAGCAGTGATATATTGAATATTGTTACCACCTTACTTTTTACTTCCTCCGTCCCACAATACGTCTCTTTAGCATTCAAAAATTGTCCCAAAATAATTGTCACTTGGAAGTACTATTTGTCACATCAACCACTTCCAATTCAAATTTCTCCCCATCATACACCAAACCACCATTCCACATCTAACTATATAATATTTTATTAAGGGTATTATAGTCTTTTTCTTCTAACTTTAGCACTTGCTAAACAACCTAGAATGACAAGTATTCTGGGACGGAGGTAGTATTTGTTTTGGGTAGTGATCAGGTCACTGCAAGCAGGTGCATACTTAATAAAATGACACTGCATTATGCAAGATCATCAGTGCATGTAGTGCTTCGGTGTGGTCACATCTACAGCATAGAGTTGCCACAACATGCTAGATTATCCTCTGGGAATTCTACAATTAATTATCTTAGTTTCCTCATCAGCTTTGATAAGACTTATTTATTTTAATTAACTATTAGATTAAAATAGTTATGTGAGCGTGAAAAAAGTTCTTGTGATGGCAGATTTATTTTGGTTAACTATCTTATCCTCCAAACCTTCTTTTGATTTAGGGGATGCACTTGTTATCTGAATGTATTCACCAGGAAATTGATTTATTAGAGGTAGATTGTTACATGGTGACTACTATAAAAAACAGTGAGCTATCTCCTACAGGCCTGTGTACTTCTCCCCAGTAAACTCGTCTCATCACCCTTCTAGGGAGCTGCAGCTCAGTTTGGAGTAAGCATTTCCCTTGTTCCTGGGTGCACCACCCTTCTTCACTGGATACATGCTCCTGCATGCAGGAGGCATGGAAGGACAAGTTACCACAGGGATTCCTGATATCTCCCAAGCCTACTACATATAGACTGTACATGTTACTCAATTTTTGGTCATTTAATCAGATTTTCACACAAAGACGTGCAGAGTGAAGTGGTATGTTTGGCATGTTCTTCAGAAGTATCAATTCTATGAGATTGTTGAGTGTTGACCTCCTGGTCCAAAATATGAAAAAAACAGTACTGAATGCTGACATATTCAGGCACAAAAAGTCGGTGCCAGAAACAAAAAACAGTGCTAAATGCTAAGATCATTGCCAGTAGGAAGGAGCCGGTGCTTATATATATTCAGTAGGCTAGGGGTAGGATATGGTAACGTATTCTTGTGGAATTTTCTTATTAGAACACTTTCTATCTCTCTGGCAAGTGATACAATTAATGTGGGTGAAACCCCATATCTCTCCTTATAAAGATATTAAAGAAAAAAAAAAGCATCTTATAGATACATAAAGTAACACGCTTTTCTTAGAAAGCAGCAATATACTACACAGGATATTTGGTGTTGTGTAATCACTATATTGGATGTTCTGAGTGTTCCCCCTTCTACCATTGCGGCAGGATGGTAAATGCAAGAAGCCAAAGGGTAAGCACAAGGTTGTACTATTGGGCTTTTCGCGCATCAAGAGGTGTGTATTCCTGGTCATTAGGTCACTGAACTACAGCCTACAGGTTTGATAATTTTATTCTCCCATTGTTTCATGTTGAAAACCACTACTTGAGTTGATTTATGATGGCCCTTATTCCTGTTACATGCGAGTTTATATAAATGAATCTGTCTAATTCAATCCTTCGTGTAGTTTACTGTTCTAGACAAATTAAATGTGTTATGTTCCTTTTTGCATGGGATTCTCAGGTTAATTACCTTTATTCAGCCCATATCCTTCCACCATACAGTAATTCATCGCCTGCTGGATTTTCTACAGCTTGTATGGATTTAGTTGTTCTATATAGTACAGTGAAAATCTAAAGTTTATACAGTCAACATAGTTTACGATTTAAAGGCTATGACACCTTTGCGTAAGGGTTCCACTATTTGTTTGGCACACCTCATGACAAAGTACATATTTCTCCATGGTTTATTCCACTGAGTATTACTGAGTAACTAATATTGTAAATCCAAAGTTATAAATTAAAATGTACTCTTAGTTCTGAAACATAATGATATGTTTGGCTGTATGAACATGTTCTCAATTGTTCGGGATAGTGTTATTGTAACTTGCTTATGTTGTTTGTTGCTCTAATACACGAGACATGAAAATCAAATGGTTGAATAATATACTCCCTCCGTTTTTTAATAGATGACGCCGTTGACTTTTTCTCACATGTTTGACCATTCGTCTTATTCAAAAAATTTACGTAATTATAATTTATTTTGTTATGAGTTGTTTTATCATTCATAGTACTTTAAGTGTGATTTATATCTTATACATTTGCATAAAATTTTTGAATAAGACGAATGGTCAAACATGTGAGAAAAAGTCAACGGCGTCATCTATTAAAAAACGGAGGTAGTATATCTTATTGCAGCTGTCGAAATGTAATGTAGCTGTAGTCTTTCCAAGTGATGGCATAAGAAGTATGTATCTACTCTGTGCCAGTGGAATGCAAATGTATTCATCTATTCAAACTCAATTCGGTTGAGAACGTCATATGTTCTGGATCCAACCTTACCTGTGCTTCCTTGTTTTGTTCATGCAGATTTCACTCTGTGGCATACCTTCAGCAAATATGGTGCTTTGAAGTGGTTGGAGAGATCGATTTCAGCTTCCGTGTGTTAACCTACAGCTTATACTTCAGGATTCATCTCGGGAGGTTCTACAAGCGATTTGGACGCCGAGCTTGCAGCACTGAGCATGTCCATGGTTGGGACCAGAAGCCTGTTCGCTTCCAGCTCTCCACCTCTGATGGGCAGCACTCATTATCTCAGTGCTCCCTGGGTGAGCCCGGGAGCTGGGTACTTTACCATGCTGGCAATTTTGTGGTCTCAAAGCCTGACCAAACAATCAAGCTGAAGTTCTCGATGGCTTAGATTGATTGCACACACACAAAAGGTGGGTCTTTGTGTCGACTCGGCGTTCATATACCCAAAGGGCTTTCAGCAGGAGAGGATGGTGAGGTCTCAGAAATGTAGATGCTGACAAGGAACTTACATTAGATTGTAGACAAATGCAGCTTGCAGCCTAATTCTATTTTTAATCTGGGCTCATGTAGACAAAGGTGTATATAATTGTAGGCTTCAATTTTGTGTGATCGGTAACATGGATGTTCTCATATAATTAGTGTCTCCTTGATTGTGCTGATGTCTTTCAGGCGGCGCGCGAAGGCGCGCCCCATCATGTACTTCCTCCGTTTCAAAATATAGCAATTCAAATTTATAGCTAAAAATTGCTATATTTTAGGACGGAATCTCTTTTCTTTTGCACGACCATCATCGATTGCGGGACGTCAAGCTTCGGGGGCAAAGCTCTTCTATTCCATGGCCTTGTTTGGATCCTCCGAGCTATTAAATAGCCCTCCGGAATCTTGCTATTTAGGAGTATTAAACGTAGATTACCGACAAAACCGATTCCATAACCCCTAAGCTATTTTGCGAGACGAATCTAATGATGTATATTAATCCATAATTAACGGCTGATTACTGTAGCATCACTGTAGCAAATCATGGATTAACATACCTCATTAGATTCGTCTCGCAAAATAGGCTAAGGGTTATGGAATGAGTTTTATCAGTAATCTACGTTTCATACTCCTAAATAACAAGATTCCGCAGGGCTATTTAATAGCCCTCCGGATCCAAACAGGACCCATGTTTACTTTTGTTCCCTTTCACGATGGTACGGTTGCTGGAGGGAGTAGCTACTACTCCAAACATAATTGAATGCTGCATGAGTCACTACGCAGTAGGTTGCCTACTACACGTGTACTGCCACGTAGATAGGTCTATCTGTTGGGATTAATGGATAATTGACTACCACTTCTTATAACGGATTTTAGTTAATGTGACACATCTTAGTGTTGATGAGTCTTATCCAATTAAATTTTTTATATATTTTAAAAAGGAGGGAGTACTAAGGAAGCTCACCTTTGAAAAGAAAACTTTGAAAGTGGTATTTCAATTCTTTTTACCGGTACCACTTTATCTCACGTCTCATATGGTTCAAAATAATCCTTCATTTTTTTTGATTATATGAAAAATGCTTATGTGTGTGCCTCGCATGCTCAAAGAGACGACGATCAACCCAAATAACACTAATTATTACTAAACGAAGTAAACTGAGGAACAACAAAATGGCCCTACAAAATCTTTGAAGGTCGATCATCAAACAGAAAACAGGTGCATGGAGACAGAAATATGATAATGCTAGTAGTAGGATTAACAACCAACAAAATCTCTTTAAACTTTTTAATCAAGTAAAGGTGTGAGCTTTGAAAGAGTGAAGCTGATGTAGCATCACAATTCACAAGACAAGTTATGAGAGAAAGGAACTGGCAACAGAAACAATTAATTAAAAATGTATCATCAGGTGGTTACAACATCTCTGTCATTTGAACGGCTTGCACCAGATTATGTATGGTGAGCACGCCATCATATCATATTAATTTTTTGGCCCCAAAAATCATGAGAACAGCAGTATAGAGACATCTGTTGGAGCATTGGTAAACTATGCACTGACATGGCAATAACTGGCATCTTGATGTTTATTGGCAAATGGCAATGGCCATCCTGCAAGATATATAGGAGTGCTATATAATTCAATGTTTGCATTAAGCAAAGGTCCCAGGAATGAGAGTTTCAGGGACAATATAAATACACAATTGCAGAATCTGGTTGAGCACACTTCCATGTCCACATTCAACATCTCTGGAAGAACAAAAAAGTCACATGCTCTCCAATTTAACAAAGATGGCTACCAACCACTTACACTATTCAATAATTGAGTATTTATGCTTACAACAGGATATATCAGCCTGACAGTGTTGGAAACTTCCAATCCAAGTGATACCTGACTGAAGATGCCAAATCCAAAACCTCAACGAATCAAAACCACAGAAATTGCATAGATCCAGGTCACATTTTAATGCACATATCATATCTTGACAAGGCATCCTGTATGGAAAATAAGGCAACAACGTGCCACTGAAAGCTCACAATAAAATAAAAAGGCTTCATCTAGACTGATGGAACAAAACTATACAATGAACGAATAAGAATTTAGGTTCACAAGCCAGCTCACAAAGAACATTTCCTTCAGCACAGGCAACCCACAGCACAAGAGACAGCAACGTGCACCATCTAATGATCACCAACAGCTCACCTTTCTGCTATTATTTTCCTTTGCTTTTGATAAACAATGTGTAACAATTTACAGGTTTATGGCTACAAATTAATGGAATACAACCCCACCCCACCAGACCTGACCAACCTAGCATTTCCTATATCTACATGACAGTATAAAAATTATCTTGTTTTACCCACCAAAAAATTATAACTCAGTAAACCGACCATCAGGTTAGCCTAAACTCACACCATGTCAGCCCTAAGCGACACCCCTCTGCACCACCCTTATTTACCTGTGTGCTATGCTACACTTCAAGCCTGACTCTTGTCTTGATTGGCTTTAGTTTTACTCCCATGCTTTCGGGTGACAGGAGATCGGGTGATATACAGAATGGGCTGAGGGGGCTGCGCGGGCTACAGTCCAACTGGCTTGGTCTGTACAGGCCATAACCCATGAAGAAGTACTCCATGGGTATAAGCATCGCGTGTGGTTGCTCCTCCGTTATGAGCGACCCACATGCTTGGACCTGGAACAGATGGCAAAAAAAGTCATTATGAAACCAGCATTTTAATTTCAATGAAAATCTTGAGGTAATTAAGCACACTAGTGAATTTACCTCAACTAGAGCACAGTATCTCCTGTCCAGCTTTGATGTCATGTGAACAGCCTCAGTATGGAACTGAGAGTACTCGCCGACAAAAATAAGGGTCCTACACTGAAGCTGCTTCAGGTCTTCTGTCAAGTCATATCTCCTGTAAATCGTTCCCAGGTTTGTTAGAGCTCAGTCTCGTGGAAGTTGACCCTGCAGTTATTGAAAATGATAACAAGTGTAGAATGTGTACATGTTCATTGTCTGTACGAAGCGCCACACATTCATGCTCTGCCGTTGATCTAGCAACTGGAAAATGTGTACAAAGAGAGTTAACATCTAATATATCTAAAGAACAGCTGAGTAAACAATCGAGGAAGGAAAAAAATGTGATACTTACACTTCTACAAGCTTGCACTATGTCAGATTCAGGTAAATCAGAGCACCCCCGCACTTCCTAAGAATAGAATTCGAGGATACCATAAGAAAAGGCTCAAGCATGCAAAGGTAATGTAATATGGTAATTAGAATAAATGAAATTAATTTTAGATACCTTGCTGAAGTACCGCTGCAGTAAGCCCTCCTTCACCAGTCCACACATCCCATAGTAATATAACAAATTGGATGCCACCTAAAAAGAATTAGTCAGTATAACCCCCTATTATTAAATTAACTTGGTAGGTCATTTACCAACAGCTACCTTATTATAAAACCACTCAGTCCACGTGGGAGGTTTACATAGGGGAGAAACAAGAATAAGACCTAGTACACGATCCCTATACTTCGCCTGCCATAAAAAATACATAGTTCAATAATAAGTTTCGATGAATAAGCAATGGACAAAATGCTGGCTTGAAGAAACACCTACTGCGAAGAGAGTAAGAATGTAAGCACCCGCACTGACACCTAAGCACATTACGGAACCTAACCTGGAAAGAGCAAATTTGATCAGAGAATAGAATTGACAAAAACTGGGCATGGCCATTTGAAGATTTTAGGCAATCTAATAGAATATTACCCAAAGAAATCGAGAACATCTGCAACCTGATCAGCCAAATCATCAACAGATGGTATAGGAGCATTTGGCGAAATTGGAGCTGCCCCCAACTGCATGATTGTCAAATTAGGGCATAAAAGGGCGAAAACAAGACAGTAAAATTGCGGGTATATAGTTTGTCATATTTAAGGCAAATGCAGATTTCAGTGCTAACAAAATGCATAATGCCAACCTCATGTCCTGGGGGGCTGATATGGTAAATGCAAAAATTGTGAAGCAACAATGAAGCAGCTTCAGGGCAGAAGAGCAATCCTTGGAAGCAAGACATATCTGTAAATAAATGTATGTCGGATTACTGGAACAATTTGCGGAGAGAACAGCTGCACTTTAAACTATTATGTGGTACTTACGATTTAAAGCAATATCTGGATAAGTAACAAGAGCCGGCTTGTCATGGTCACCATACACCGCAACAGATACGGGTCCATGATTGGTATGTATATGATGTTCCTGAAGAAACAAGAGAGTGGAAGAACTGCTTAAACAACAGAAAAACAATGAGAACAATTTTAATCAAAATAGCATCTAACAGAAAAAAAGATTTTTGCACATTGCAAAGCACATAAAAGAAGCTGCATGAGTTTACATAACAGAAAGGCCCTATTTTTCCAGCCAAAAAAAATGTTCTGTGAATACAAAAAGGTGAAAACTGTGGCAAATCAGCTAAGAACAAAATATTACTGTTAATGTGAAGCATCGTCATGAAAACCCAATCCTAACTAAAATACAAAATAGATATGCCAAATTAGCCTTATCTGTCCAAAATAGATAGGCATGGAATCCAGAGGATAGGCATGGAATCCGCAAGACTAGAGAAACCAACAACATGTCTACATCCTGAGCTAGATGAATATCATAATTAGAATCAAGATAAGCCTTCAAATTGATACAACTTTCAGTTCATCAACACTAGAAGGTAAAAAACACAGTCAGTACAAAAGGTAAAACTTGCTAGGAGGAAAATCAATGGAACAATGTATTTAAATTTGCACTATACCAAAATCAATTATTATTTGAGATAAGCAAACGCACCATATGGAAGCACTCAAGTCCCCAAAGTGTATACAAAGAAGATAATAGAAATGTTCCAATCAAAGTAAATATATATGCATCTACAGAATGCTTAACAACTAAGAAATCATGTGCTTCCTGTGACCGTACTACAACTAAGTTTGTCAGCAACCTCAGAGACACCGATACAAAGAGAAATGGTCCTTTAAACTTGGTCAAGCAAGAACTATCCTCCTGTTTTTCTCCATCAGGTGAGAAAAGGTGGCAGTCCTCCCCTGACGCTTGAAGGAAAGAATTTCTCCAAAATGACGCAAAGGGGATGACTTCATGATTGAAGGATCTTTGTTTTCTGCATATATTATACTAAAGGCTGACAAGATGCTAACAAAAGAAAAGGGGAATAATATAATAGTTTTATTATGATGAGTGGAACTAAAGCGATGATTCCACAACCATCTCTTGTAGGACAAAGGAAAGTACCACAGATCATGATACGAACCACAAGCGATCCCTTCACCATCACAGAAGCAAAAGGCCCAAATGACAGCACCTAATTACTATGTTTTTCTAACACAGGAAGAGTGATTGTTCTGTAAAGAGGAATGATTTTGCAGCCACATCACAAGCATCCTATTTAAAAAAAAAACTGGTGAAATTCACATGAAAGAGACCTGTAAACTACACTCAATATTTTTTACCCACTTACTCAAACACTAGTCCACGGTCAAACACGGACAGAAGATTCTATAGAGCAAATAATCATCAACCATACATAAAAAAAATTATTTATTTAGCTCCAATTTCTCTCGTACATAGAGAGAAAAAGGAATTTGTACAGTGGAATAGTCGACGGAAATTTACGAGCATGAAACCTAGATAATCAAATAAAGAACTGAAACAATTAAAGAAACAGGCGCTGCAACAAAAGCGGTTGTTAGGACAACGAAGCAAGCACGCAACGGCAGTCCAACTCTGACTCTTTTTGAGCTAAAAATCGCGCAATTAAGCGCATATGCAAGGCGACTAACTGACGAACTAAATTAGCTTAATTTTCTCCGCGAGAAAAGGACCATATGGCCAGGCAAGAACAGCAGGTTGTAGCACTATTACAGGTGGAATTTTCGGCATACGTAGGCGACGACGAACACGGCTACGATTCTACTCCAGCAGGTGACGAATGCAGAACCGCAGATTGCGGTGACAAATAGCAGCGAGAAAATACGCCGTAAACACGCGCATAAAAAGCAGCTCCCTTCTTTTTTGGGGAAAAAAATATAGAGCAAAACACATGGTTAATCGGAGATGAATTCTCGTACGGTTTGACTCGCAAGATTCGGGGTATCCTAAAAATTCTCCGTTAGTTTGGACTCCTCCATATATACTAGGAAAAATTCAAGAACAGCGCAATGCAACCGACGAAAATCCAAGAAAATCTCCAAAAAGAAAAAAAATATGGCCGCCAAGCTCATCCCGAATCCCCAATGCGAGCAGCGCCCCCACCCAAGAAACCACGGCGAGAGGAAGCAAGAAGGAAAGAGAGATGGTCCCCGGACCTTGCCGCCGAAGGAGATGCGCTCCACGTCGATCGACACGACGGAGCCGCCGGAGTCCCCCATCCGCCGCCGCCCACCTCGACGCCGGACGGGCCGCCTCCTCTCTCTCTCTCTCTCTCTCTTCTTCTTCTTCTTCTTCTTGTCTCTCTCTCCTACGGAATAGTACTACAAATGTCCTCCCTTTCTACTCTCACTTTCTCTCTCTACCACCCGACTTGTCTTGGCGTCGCTTATAAACGAAGAGCAGCGAGCTTCTCTGAATTTCTCTCTCTTCGTCGTCGTCGTCGGCTTCTTCTTTCCTCCCTTGACGAGGGAGGGTTGCTGCTAAATTCGCGCCGCCATTCTTGAGCTTTCCTATTATTGCAGCTCAGTCCCTGGGTGATTTGTTACTTGCCATTTATGGAAAGGAATAGTAGTACTAATGTACTAGTAGTATGATCAAGGGTAAATCAGTCAGTGTAGAAGTCCAATCTTGGTCAGTCCACAAATCACAACATAGCCCACAGAGGATGAGAATCACTCCGTCAAAATAGCTCGAAAGAATGGGAAAATAAAACCCAGGATTGTAACATTTGCTGTACAAAACACGGAAATAACCGTTCGATTAGCCACAGATAAAACGTATGAATTGGATGATAGAAATAGGTTCAAGGTAAATTTTCAAGAGGCTGCATCTCTTGCTAACTTTTCTTCAAAATATCTACTCCCTTCGTTCTAAAATAAGTGCAGCCACGAGTTTCCTTGTTCAACTTTAGTCGTCCGTCCGGCAAAGGAGGCGGATCAAGTGGCCGGCGGCGAAGGCGGAGTTGGTCCCAAGCGTGATAGAGAGCTTGCGCTCCGGCGAAGCTGGTGGCCTTCCCCGCCACGCCCGTCGCCCACCCTCCCTCGCCACGACCTTCTCTGTCCGGACCGCCGCCGCCGCGTTCTCCGCACAGACCACTACCACGGAAGCGGTCACTCGTGCGTCATGTCCGCGGTCAGCCGGTCACCGCCTGTCCTCCGATCCCCGTCCCACTAGCAAGTAGCAGAGAGAGAAAACAGAGAAAGAGAGGGGTGAGGTAGGAGTACATGACGTGTACAAGTAGGGCCCAAAGTTTTTTTTAATGGGTTTACCACGTGTATGTCACGTAGGATCTAAACCGCTCCTAATTGAGCCAAGGGGGTAATTTATCTGGTTTCAATATTTTGAGGTATCAAATGTCCGGTTTTATGGTTGGAGGGGGTAATTCAGTCGACCATAATAGTTGAGTGGGGTAATTCGTACTTTTTCCTAAAAAAGCGATGATCGTGTACATACTAGATTCTAAATAGAATAATATTTCGTATCAAGAAAATATGGAGTAATAGTGCGACAATGGTGCCGAAACACTCGATCAGAGAGATTGACAGTGGTATTAGACGCTGAAATGCTCAACAATTCATGTAATTTTGGAGACCCTCAAGGGCCAATGTGAAAAAAAATTGCTCCGTTCACCGGCCACCGACGAGAGGAGACTGGCGACACCGACGCTTCGCTCGCCGATGACCGCATCCACCCAACGAATCAATCCCAACCGTTGGCTCCCCCCGATCGGACGGCTCCAGATCCAGCCACGTCAACCCCGCTCCCCGAGCAGACGGCCTCGCGGTCGCGGCGACCTCTGCACAGTGGGGCTCACGTGTCATCCGCATCCGGCTCGTCTCGGGTCTCCACGTGGGGCCCACCAGGTGACCGTTGGCTCTCCGTCCACGTGGCGGAATCCCATTGGCCTCCTACACGTTGTAACGGGGGCCCCTCGCGCCTAGGTGTCGGCAAGGATCGGCCGCTGCGACACGTGGGCCACGCCTGCTCACCCGTGGGGCCCACCTGTCTGTGTCAAGCGAGCGAGGGTACGCGTGGCAGACTGGCCTGCCCGGGCCCACGTTTTCCGTCGTGCTGCATTAAATGCCCGCAAACGTGGATGCGAGGGACAAAGCTGTAATTTCCGCAGAGACCTGAGACCCTGGGAGGCTGGGAATATTCTCCGGAACCGGAATAGTAAAAATTGTGCGGATTTACTGCTAGACTGACGGTAATATTTGGGGTAGCCGGGTAGCAAACGAGATTTTAAGGAAGTGGTATATACTCATTCATCTCCTTTTAATAGATATATTTTTAAATCTGAAAAATAAAATTTTTGATAAGCATATTTCAATCTAACAACATATTCTCTTAATAATTTTCTCTAATTCAATGCGTCACTCTTCATTCTTTCACACAAGATTGACTACATGGGCATCGAGAAATGTAAATATTAATTAATCACTTGTTTACGAGAAATAACTAGTAGCATGCTTAAATGAATGATAAGTAGAATTACTTATTTTTGATCTGTGTGTTAAGATGACATATGGCTATCAAAAGTAGATGGAGAGAGTATCGTTTAGTTTAAATTAAGGTCCGTGAAATTAAAGACTACTATAGAGTCCCTTGTTTGAATAAGAAATAGAAGGATAGTGAGAATAGAACGGTGGAAATTTAAATGGGATGCATTTTGATGGGTCTATTTGGGGAGCTTTGATAGCTGCAGTTTCTACTAAAATCTCCAACGGCTAGAAACTGTCTAGATTTTCATCCCAAAGCAGTTCCGATTTTCATTCAGATTCTAAGAATATATAGTTATAGAATCCAGAAAATAAACTATAAGGCAGAAGTTGAGTTTCCCAGTTTTTCCACCAGCTAGCTTCTCATCAGCTGCTTCTTATAATCTTAAACTCCTCCAAACAGACCTGATGAGAGGGATGGAGGGAGTAAGCTACAGGCCACTAGGTGTGAGATTAGAGTATCATTTATCTTTTTGTCAAAATAGTTATTGAAAATACTATTTTAATGTCATTTGATCAACAAATTTTAGAAAAAAACTTATTTGTGGTTCTATATTGCAGTTGCAAAAACTGTACATTTATTTTTTAAAAAAAAATAGTCTGAGTGTCACATACTGGGTTTAATACTAACGTAAAACCATATATTTCTCTACTGCTACCTAAAAACCTCTCCTTCTATAAAAACCATCCAACTTTGAAATTTTGATTTCTAAAGAAGAATAGCATTGTAAAAAAAATTAACAATTGATCCAAATCATCCCACTAATCGCAACTAGTCTTGGTGGTTAATAGGTTGAGTTATTTTCTCAAAACATCTCTATATTTTTTCCCATTGGTTTGCCATATGCTTTATTCTAAGACGTACGGTTTATTAGAAAAATTAATAATTTGTGAGTATTTTTTTTATTTGTGTACTTAGCAATTTTAAAACTAATGCTAAAAAATAAACCTCGATTACTTTAAAATTAAGTTTGAGAATTTAAATTTTGTTGGCAGCTTATAAGCTGTGATGGAAGCCCTTCTAAAGACTCAAAACAATTTCAGAAATAATATATCATAAACTAAAGCAAGATTGATTTGTATTTTGGATACCGCATTGACATTGAAATAGCAAACGCTTAACTGAGACGAGAACAGCTCTTACACCAAGATAACTCCATCCGTTCGCAAATATTTGATTTTTTTTATCAGCATTATTTGAACTTTGACTATTACCATTTTTTAGGTTAGACTATCACGAACAAAAGCTTGCTTACATTTAAGATGCAACACTTTGATACAGCCATAATTTTTTAAAGTTTAGATTAATGTAAATAGTTTTCAACAACAAAGGTGTTTGGAAATGAGGAGGTAGTTATCATAGCCGTGCAGGGCCGCCCGCAAGACAAAAGTGGATTTGCAAAGCTATGCGCAGCTTCCTTTATTACTCAGCAAAGCATAATTGAGAGGGAAGGATCAAGAGAGAGATATGCACGTGTAATTAACGCTAATTGCATCCTCCCTCCGTGCATAAATAAAAATAGTTTTAGTTTCAACATTATTTTGTTACTCTTTCTATCACATAATATAAGACGCGGTCAAAGTTGTACGGTCTCCAAAACTAATTTTTAGCTTACAATTTCTCATATACTATAAGATTTGTAGAAAAAAAATTATAACCATATGAAAGTAAATTTAAATCTCAATCTAACTATATGATATATTTTTAATAAATAAAATTAATTTCATATTATACTAAGTGTTGGTTAAATATTTTAAAAGTTGAAATCTTAAAATGAGTGTGCACCTTATATTATGGCGGGGTACTAAATATATATAGTCTATTGTCTAATAGACCTCTTTAATACTATTTTATCCTTTTTTTTTCCTTCTAGTTTTTAGCTATTGAGTCTTTGTAATATTTTTATCCCCTTTTCTCTTATTATTTACTATGTATTAATGAATGGCAAAATAACCTTTGAATCTCTTGCTTATTATATGTGTTTGACTAGCTAAAACTATACTTATTATTTAAGAACGAATGGAGTATTATCTTCTACTCCCTTCAATTCTATAATTCTTGATGTATTGGATAAGATTAAGGTTAACATTTTATAACTTTGGCTACCAATATATTAAAAATCATTTTTTAAAGGAACTAGAAGAATATTATAATAAAAAGTAAACATGCATTTATTTATTGTGTATATTATAATAGATAAACAAGATCAAAGATATATATTTTGGAGACTGTGTTATTGTGTAGAACATTTAAGAATTACTCCATCCATCTACTTTTGATAGTTATATTTCATCTTGACTCATAGATCAAGGATAAGTAATTCTACTTATCACCTATTTAAACATGCTACTAGTCATTCCTCGTAAACAAACGATTCATTAATATTTACATTTCTCGATGTCCATGTAGACAATGAAGAGTCATGTATTAAATCTGAGAAAGTCATTAAGATGATAGATTGTTGAATTGAAATATATCTATAAAAATAATTTTTTCAGATTTAAAAATATGACTAGTAGATAGAGGGAGTATGAAATTGGAGGGTGTAGTCTTCTGGAGCGATCCGAAACTTGCAAGCGAGGCCATGTGTCAAGAGCTCCATCAATTCAGTTCATTAATTAATCAATTGCTACTCCAACTGTCCTTACATTACATTTCGGGACATTTGCTTATTTGACCCTGTTTTGAAGGCTAACTACCAATTTGACCTTTTTTTTTTGAGTTTGCTTATTTGACCCTGCTTTTCGAAAACGAACGATCGGTCTGACCCTGTTCCGTTAAGGTGAGTTGACGGTGTTAAGTTAGGGGTAAATAGTCTATTTTGCCCTTGCAACGAAGCTGACGACCGGCGATGGCAACGAAGCTGACGGAGGCGGAGACGGCGACGACGATGCTCTTCCCGGCCACGGCGGGCGCGAGTGCGGGCGTGAGCTCGCTGCACGGGGCCATCCTGGCGCTTGCATTGGCGGGGCTTGGCACCGCAGCCGACGAGTCAGCGGGCGACGAGGCCAGGGACATCGGCGGGGCCATCGTCATCGGCGGCAGTGGGGGCCTTGGCGAGCAGGCGCTGGCGCATGTCCCCTCCGCGCGCATACCGCCGCCGCCGCCGCCCCCCTACATCCACAAGCTGACGCCAGCGCGGATCCGCCTCCCCTCCGCGCGAATCCCGCCGCCGCCGTCGCCGCCCGGCCCCTACCTCCACAAGCTGATGCCGGCGTGGATCCGCCTCCCCTCCGAGCGCATCCCGCCGCCTCCCTCCCTACGCCGGCGCAGGCCTCCGCCTCCCTCCCCGCGCGCCGATTCAGATGCCGCCGGCGCCGCCTCTGCCGCCAGGCCCAGCTCCCCTCCCTTCGCTGGCACCGGCCTCCGCCTCCCTCCCCGCGCGCCGATGCAGACACCGCCGCCGCCGCCAGGCCCGGCTCCTCTCCCTCCCTGCGCCGCATGCTGGCCTCCGCCTCCATCCCCACTGCGCGCGTCGACGCCGCCGCCGCCAGGCCCGGCTCCCCTCCCTCCCTTCGCCGCGTGCTGTCGCCGCCGCCGCAAATCGCTAGCAGAAGAGAGAGACATGGAGACTCAGAGACATGTGGATAGGGCTAGAGATGGATATGGTTTCCTCAAGGGTATTTTGGGCATTATGAATTTTAATTATATTTTTTTCCTTTTTTAAAATCAAATCTTAACGGTGTAGTGGAAGTAGGGTCAGACGGAAGATTCGTTTTTGAAAAGCAGGGTCAAATAAACAAACTAAAAAAAGTAGGGTTAAATTGGTAGTTAGACTTCAAAACGGGGTCAAATAATCAATTGTCCCTTACATTTCAGATGATCGATCGAATGAATGCTTCTCATTATACTACTGTACTACGAAGTAGCTCATGCTAATTATATTAGCCTATCCTTAATCGTGTAGCATACATATAATCATGTGGTTGGATCGAAGCGTGCGAAGTGTGGCCGCTTGGCATTGGCCGACGCTATCTTAAGGTCAAATGCCATGATGTAAATTAATTAAAGTTAGGGGAAAAAAAAGGGGGAGAGCAGCTGATGAACAAGAACAGGTGCCTGCAGGCTGCAGGTGAAAATGTTAGTTGTGATCACATTATATAATGTCATTGATAACAATATCTTGCTTCCACTGTTTCTCTTGGATTGTGAGGTTCTGGCATTTCAGGATGAAATTAAAAAATATATGTATTTATGTATTGTTCTATCTCACCACCTAATTAAACTCTTCTATTCCGAGTACTATATATGTTACTATATTTTGAAACGGAGGATTATATAATTGGAACAGTGGTATGCCAGTATCATATTACCATACTATTTATATACACAGCAAAAGAGAGCTTAATTTTAAGTTATTTAGTATCTCTTGGATAAAAAGCACTGAGTTGCAAAACTAATCATTGGTGTGTTGTACAAAGATGAGGTAGCTGGATTGGTTGGCACAGGAGAAGGAACCCTTGTGTACTTTAGTCACTATCTGCGAACTTCAAAAACAAAATCACATATTTTTCTTCTCTCATGCCTCTTTTTTTTTCTTTTAGGTGAGGCAATCTCTTTCAGTGTTACTGTCACACTTTTCTTTTAGAAAGGGAAAAGGAGAGGAAACCAAATGTTGCTTTCATGTGTATTGTGTGTCAGGCCAGGATGATGTACCAGATGGAAAGGCAGATGAAATGGGTTCTATGTAATTTGCATTTTGCTTTGGTTTGTATGCATAATTAGGGTATGTTTTCAATGCAAGATTTCCACAGAAAAAAAATCATGCATTTTTTTAGAATCATGTACAAAGGTTAACCCTATAGAATCATGACAAATTGCCCTAAATAAAAGAGAGAAAAGAATCATGTCAAATTTGTCAAGTCCTCAATGTACAAAATTACAATGGACGTGTGCAATAAAAAAAACTTGTATTCATCTGTTTTAGCAATGTCAAGATATTCACGATTTATCTCTTTATGAATAAAATACTAGTTACCCTTGAAAATTAACCCAATCCCTTATTTGCCCCTCATTATCTCAAATTGGAGGAAAATATTGTAGTGCTTTGATAGGAAACAATTTAGTTCATGAAAAAAATATATAAAGATTTACACATTGAGAGCATACCACTTCCTTTTTTCCATGTTTTAAGGAGTGGTTGTGTACAAAATATGTCAATGAAGCAAACTTATTTTGTACAACACATGTGTCAACGTAACGTGCTAATACACATTAGTAGTCAACAATGATGTATCACAGAATTCTGTTTGCATTATAACACCTTAGTCCTTACTTGCCAGCCTGTCCTAAATTGGCATACTCTCAAGATGCAACTATTTTGGAAAAAGGCATATAGAAAATGCATATGAATTTGTGGCACACAATTTGGCATGTCGCAAAAAAAATAAAAAAAATTGGTGCCCTGCTATTGCCTTACGAATTATTATTATCAAGTGGATACCACAGCTCAATTGAACATATGGATCAAGTTAGCCACCATAAAATACTACATTTTTTTTGTCCTAAGTTTTTTTCCCTAATGAAACGGCATTAGATAAAAAAAATTAATAAACAATGGGAGTTAAGCTTGTCTCTACAATTCAGCATTACCTACTACAAGTTAAAACATCCATGTCATGTCGCAATCCATATATAGAACAGGGAGGTCAAGAAATTGGATTTACACAACATTGTCACCATATAATTCCTATGAATATTAGTTTCTTACATGGCCTAACTGATGTGGAACCAATAAGATTTCTCCCTTATTTCCTGACTAAAATAAGTAAGATATTAGTCCATTTCAACTTATTGTTTACTCCACTAACCCATCAGCACATAAAACCCTAACAAAATTAAAATTAAATACTTCTAACGATAAGGACTTTTAAAAGCGCAATTTGCGGCGAGAAATGGACTTCTATTACAAACCATCAAGCTACGCTTCCGACTAAAATATCTCTCTAGCTCTCAAACTTGCAATTGTGATTATTTGCTCAGAGATTGTTTAGAACACTACTTTTTTTCCCTGATTTTCATTCCTCACCATACAATTTCCTGTGAAATACTGAAATACTTATAAACCACTAAGGTCATGTTCTTTTCTATCTTATTCATCAGGATTATTTGCTCCACGCTTATAAAATTCTTAAAAAACTTTCTTCTCATGTATGACCACTTGTTTTAAGCTATTTATTAATTTTATTTTAAAAAATATTTGATTTAGCATGGCCAATAATCTAAATTCGCGACACCTCAATAATCTAAACTAAACATGGCCAATGGAGCCCTTAAAATTTCAACACATAATAATTAATCATGTGGTCAAAGAGGAATTGGATCACCTGCCAATGAATATTCTCCTTAATTTGGAGAGGCCCCATTCTGGGGGAGTTAGCAGCATGGCGTTTGGCCACTTGTGTGAAAAGGAGAGGTTCGTTAGAGAAGTAAGAGAAATCACACAAGAATACAAATAAGTTTCAACCATGGAGGCATTAGAGTTGAGAAACCTGATCACTAGGGGCCAAGAGGACAGCTGGAGAAAAGAAGAACTCGCCGAATCCGAATTATTAATCTTGTCCTTGTAATGGTACCTCTCTTTGATGTAGATACATGAACGTGTACTTGGCCATAATAATCATGTCTACATAATAAACGAATGAGATTTCTCAATTTATGTAGCGATGTATGAACTAACCATGGCGCCATGATACATAATTGGCTCGTGGAGCCTCCAAAATGCTTGACTAATTCCCAATCATATAAAAACAATAAATGGAGTTTAAGGCTAATAAAATATCTGCAATTAGCTCCCAATAATACCATGGACCCTTTTTCTTTCTAGTTCTAGATTTTGGATTTTCGTTTGCACACTTCCCAAGCTCCTAAAACAGTGAATTTCTTGTATAAATTTTCTATGTAAACTTCATTTGGAATACTTTTCTAGAGTAACTTTTAACTTTGTAGTAGTTAATTTATTCATTTATACCCTCAAATAGCTACCACAAAAATCAAATTATCCATCAATTTTAGCTACTCAAATGGGCCCAAATGCACTTTGAAAATATATAGGAGTATAGGATTCCTTTCGAACACACGAATTTGGAAGATTCCTGCGAGAATTTCATGAACTAATTCCATGAATTTCCTATAAAATTCTGCATTTCAAAGGAGGGCAAGTGCTTTTTCTTTTGAGGAGAAAACAATACATATTACTACTAGATCTGTCTAACTCTTCTCCCCAGAGACTTTGGTTTCAGTCGTCTAATCGAATTTACAAGGAGACTGGATTTCATGTTGATTACTCACTCTTTCAATGCTATGTCTTTAAGCCAATATCATACCTAGCAATAATAAAGTCACAGGCGGTTAGGAGGGTAAAAAGAAAACCTCCTCCCATTCGAAGTTGTCTTCAAGTACCTTTTTATTCTTTACCGAGTACATCAGTATTAAATCAACTATAGTTCGAGTTTAGCCAAGATACGTACATGTCTAAGTGTATTAAAATCTAACAAAAGAATCACGATTATCTAAAAGCTAGGATGCCTTGCTCCACTCAATTCCACTGATTGAAAGATCGGGTAGGGTTTCGCAATGTGAGAATGAAATATACAAAATGGAGTTCATTGGTAAATGAACGGCATGGGTGCCACCAGGTTTGCCATAATTTTTATAATAAGCATTGAAATGGGTTCAGTTCACCAAACATAGCCGCCAGAAGAGAAGAGAAACCCGTACTGATACAAGCAACTTGTATAGTAGTATGGGCTCATGGCTGCTTTCATGGAAGGCCACATGTGTTGAGAGATGCAGAAAGAACAAGGAATTTGTTCACAACAATACAAGCAACCCTTCTGTCTGAGCTTTTTCAGTTCCGTCTTCAATCCATATTTCTTTAATCTGTTGCAGCCAAATGCAGACAACTGGAAAATGTCTTTGCTCTGAAGAAAATTCACATCATTATTATAAGTTTGTAACATCTTTTATCCGAACCAGACCGATGGAGGCGCTGATTCCGCTTTTCCCCGGTCCAACCACCGGTCCAGACCGGTCTTAATAACTATGATTATAAAGAATCTGGATTACCTCTATTAATATTCGTTATATTAGGATGAATCTAATCCCATCCTGGATGCAACATTTTGGAACAGAGGTAGTAGGGCAGCTTGTCTAGAGCAGAAGCCATCCATTTATTTTAGGAAAAAGTACAAATTACCCCCCTGAACAATCGCGACAGTACGAATTACCCCCCCCCCGAACCTCAAAACCGGACATTTGATACCCTAAACTATTGAAACCGGACAAATTACCCCCCATAACTCGATTTGAAGCGGTTTTTAGCCTACGTGGCACACACGTGACGATACAGTCAGCAAAAACAAATAAAAACATGTGGGGCCCACTTGTCAGTTTTTTCTCTCCTTCTCTCCCTTCTCTCTCAGTCAACACATGCTGCGGCTGGCGGGCGGCGGGCGGGCGAGGACCGAGGAGCCGACGCCGACGGGCGGCCGGCGGGCAGGCGCGGAGGCGGCGGCGGGCGAGGAGCGGACGCCGATGGGCAGCCGGCGGCGGGGATGGCTGCGGATGGTAGGCGTTGCAGGGGCGGAGGCCGAAGGCGAGCGGGCGCGGAGGCCGAGGCCGGCGGCGGCCTGAGCAGGCTGCGCCGATCCTCCATCCCGCGAGCTAAGCAGGGTGGCGCCGCCGTCGTCTGTCCAGTTGCGGCGACTATGGCGAGCGGCGGCAACTGCGGCAAGGCGCCAGGCCGGCGGTGGGCGTTGCGGGGGTGGTGATGGCGCGCGGCGCGGCCCATGATGGCGACTACGGCGAGCGGCCTCCCCCACCTCCGGCACCATCACCTCCACGGGAATGGGCTCGGGAGCCATCACCTCCGGCGCCGGCACCGGCACAACGGGCACCTCCATCGGCATCGTCACCACCGGCGCGGGCACCGCCACCACCGGCACTAGAACAGGAACCGGAGCCGGCCGCACCAACGACGCATCGGCCCTAGGCGGTCTGCGAGCGGTTAGGCTAGAACCGCGACGACGCCGCGATGGACAGGATGATGGCGTTGATGACGAGGTACAGGTGCGGCGGCGTCAGCCATGTGGCCGCAGAGAGACAGAGAGAGGGGGGAGGCCGCTCGCCATAGTCGCCGTCGTGGGCCGCATTGCGCCATCACCACCCTCGCGGGATGGAGGATCGGCGCAGCTTGCTCAGGCCGCCGCCGGCCTTGGTCTCCGCGCCCGCCCGCCTTCGGCCTCCGCCCCCGCAACGCCCACCGCCCGCAGCCATCCCCGCCGCCGGCCGCCCATCGGCGTCCGCTCCTCGCCTGCCGCCGCCTCCGCGCCCGCCCGCCGGCCGCCCGTCGGCGTCGGCTCCTCGGTCCTCGCCCGCCTGCCGCCCGTCGGCGTCGGCTCCTCGGCCGCCCGCCGCCCGCCAGCCGTAGCCTGTGTTGACCGAGAGAGAGAGAAGGGAGAGGAGAGAAAAAAATGACAGGTGGGCTCCACCTGTTTTTATTTGTTTTTGCTGACTGTATCGCCACGTGTGTGCCACGTAGGCTGAAAACCGCTTCAAATCAAGTTAGGGGGGTAATTTGTCCGGTTTCAATAGTTTAGGGTATCAAATATCCGGTTTTGAGGTTCGGATGGGTAATTCGTACTGTCGCGGTTGTTGGGGGGTAATTCGTACTTTTTCCTTTATTTTACCCTGTTCGAGAAGCTTCGTCAGATTTTGCCAGTTTACCAACTTGTTTAGCAGTGCAAAGAAGTATATACATGGTTGTTGTTTTAAGCTGAAGTATAAGCTTCTTCCATGCATGTGTAGAAGGGAAGGTATGTAATGTGAAATTAGTTGCAAATTACAATTTAGTCCAAGTGCAATGTTTCAATCTTCGCCGTGCATGTATTGCAGGTTCAATGAAAGTCATCGGACAACAAAAATGGAGAGCATAATAGTATACAAGAAATAACAAAATTTAGAACTGCAAAAGAGTTAACTTGCCAAACTGCCGTAGAAAAGGAAGCAATACCCCCTAAAACAGCTGTAAAAGATGCGAAAGACACAGTTTTGCTTCAGATATGGAGTATATCACTAATCTATCATACAAAAAAAAAACTGTACAAAATAATGTACAGAAAAATCTGCATTCGAACCCAACCATGATGCTGTTAACTGCTCAACAAAATAAGGCTAATTGAGCATCTTGTGCTGAGTTAGCACAATTTTTTATGTCAAAAAAAGTTGGCACAGTTTTTTATATCAGCAGGTACATGCCGAATAAGCAGCAAAATGCCAACTCACCAACTCTTAAGGTAGGTGAAGGTTAGTGTTCATTTATTTGCCAAATTCTTCAAGTGTGGTATTTATAAATTAGCATGGCCATTACCAAACATAATAATGCTTCATTTAAGTTATGACAAGTTGATGTACATCCCTGCCTAAACAAACTAAAAAATATACATTTAAAGGGAAAAAAACATAAACAAATTTTTTTTAATAACATAAATAAAACTGAAACCGACTAGATTGTAGAATGAAGCAAGACATTTTAATGATACCACATTAGTCCTGTGATTGCACAAAACAAGTGTTGCATGATTATGCACCTCATGCTGTTCTCATGCCAATAGAGTTGATGGTTATGAACAGAGACGTTTGAACTAATCGCAAGGAAATTGAACGGCATCTTTTCCTCTCAAGCTGATCTTTTTATTGTACTTTTCAGTTTTCTTGATCTTTTATTTGTACCTTTCAGTTTTCAAAGGACGATACTCGAGGGGACCGTCTTCAACAGATCCTACAATTTAACATATGAAATGACCGATGAACATCAGACCAACAACCCCAGGAGGTTCACCTATTTTTATCTCCATATGTATCTGCTTGGACAGGGTTCAGGAGCACTGAAAAACTGAGGTAAGGTGGTCAGGACGCTTTGGACAGGCTATTATTTGTCGCACGCACAGGCCATGGCGCACCAGCCATTACAGCTTCGATTTCCCAGGTCTCCCTGGGGCAGTTTGTCAGGTTCTTGCATCCATGCGCCGTCACATACTGGAAACAACATAATTATGATGTTAATAGTCAAGATTAAGTTTAGCATTCTAACAAGGGCTAAAGCATAAAAAGATAAATTTGATTGCAGTAATTCTCACTAGAGAAAGAGATGAAGTCAACACCAAAATAGAGTATCAAATGCGTGCGCACAGGAATTTGTGCTGTTTTTGAGGTATGACTGATTTAGTAGGGAAACAAGATTCGAGGAATTTATACCAACGTCTATTCAAACTTTACAGAGCAGGTGCCACTATTGTAGACATCATTAAATATATGCTTATTGATTTCCTTGTGTTTCACTATGAATAACACGACAGATATTAAGTGGGAAATAAGATTTGTAGAACTTGTGTCATTGTCTACTCAGACTTGGCAGGACAAGGGTCAACATTTGTCTAATATGCTTATCGAATTCCTTGAGGTTCACAAGGAATAATAACAAGATAGCTGTAAAGGTG
The DNA here is from genome assembly GCF_034140825.1 of Oryza sativa Japonica Group. NCBI lineage: Eukaryota > Viridiplantae > Streptophyta > Magnoliopsida > Poales > Poaceae > Oryza > Oryza sativa. The sequence goes on along the minus strand of NC_089036.1, from coordinate 7,016,997 downwards.
GTGGAGCATGTCAAAGCATCTCCAGCTTAACCACAAAAAGTAGAACATCTTCATCAAGTTGTAAGAAAATCTTCAATATTACGTCTAAAAGCTTGAAACTAAATAAAAATCTAAAATGCATTACAATCAGCATATACATCTCAAGGAAGCTGTTGGTAAAGTCAGCAGTGGATTCTTAGTTTCCTAGATCTAACTCTAGTTATTCAAATCAAGCATGATTGTTGTCAATAAGCTATTGCACTCTGATCCATCAATGTGATGTGAGGCAGTCACCGCCTGAAATGATCCATTAGTCTCTCGTGTTGTAAGAGAAACTATTTTTTTTATCTTATAGTCCTAGTATCTTTTTCCTTCTATGCCATCCAGCTAATGCAAGACAGTTTGCCTCATCAAGGACACTACCACAATACATTCGATCCATTTTATGTGACTCGTAAATCGTAATCATAGTTTCAAAGGTCCAACTGAGATTTAGTAACTACTCTCCGGAAGTTAGTTGTTACAAGTACTGTTGCACCTGGTACTAGCACTAGCATTAAAGAGAGCATGCTTGCATGATCCTCTTAAAGTACTAGTTTAGTTATGTAGAACAGGGAAATATAGACATACCACGTCACTCTCAATCCGAACACCACCAAAGCTTTTGTATTTTTCAATCTCTTCCCAGTTGAAGAACTTCGAGGAAACTGGATCATCCCTGGCTGGTATCAGCAAAGCATCAATGAAATAGCAACCTGGCTCAACTGTGATAACCTGCAACACACATACCATAAAGAGCTCAAACGTTTATTGTTGCTATAGATAGGGCACCCTGCCTAAAAAAGAAAAAAAGATAGGGCACCCACGGTCCAGACCCTTCTCAGCAAGGATCACAAAGTTCTAGGGTGGAGGATGACAGTGGTAGTACCATTTTTACACAAACGTTTTTTTCCCTTCATTTATCTCCGCAATTTCAGAGATAAAAAGGGGGGTTTAAGTTCCAGCTACGTTGTCAGATAGGAGATATATACTGAAGCACCTTGAACAGTTTGCACTAAAATATTATCATTTACGAAGAACCCATTAAGGTCATTATATCATCTCATTTCAAGAGAGACATGAAGGAAAATGGATCTCAGGAGCCTGATGTCTACAATAAAGTAACTTGTTTATGAAGAATTTGACAAGAAATGAAGTGGGAACAAGTTCCCAATATTGCAGAATTCTACAGATAACAAAGCAAATAAATCGGTCATGAGTAATCAGACGCAACATAAATGGGATAATGAAAAGAATCAGGTTGGAATTCTCAAAATCTGAAAAAGGTAAAACGTTACCAGAATGCCTAAAAAGAAAATGTAGTCTTAAACAGTCAAGGAACTAAATTGATTAATGTCGCATTCGCGACAAAGCACACACAGTTAACAGAAAAAAATAGAAGATTTTTTTATGCTAAATCTTCAGAAATTAATCAGAAAAGCAGGTACTAACCATGCCTTCTTTAAGTTCTCTTATGGTCCGCAAGGAGCTCAGTCCTGGCTCCTTTGGCCTCTCTAAGCCCTGAAATCAATGAAAAAAGACGTCCATCTCAGTTAAAAGCCAAGAAAAAAGGACATTCATCTCAGTTAAAAGAAGGGAGCAATTTAGAACTATAAAGCTATGCTCAAAGATAATTCATGGCATAAAGTATGTATTAAAATAACCTCAGGATAGCCCCCAGGATCATGGGTGTCAATACCAAGCAAGTGTCCAAGACCATGAGGCATGAAAACAGCACCCAACCTTTGAGCCATCATATCAGTGACATCCCTGAACAAATGATGACCAAGGATAAAACACCAGCAAAAATCAACATCACAGGCATAAGCTTTGCAGGCTGATGTTCAACCAGTAATTCAGTACAATGAATGCAAGCATACACACCCATGGAGAATTCTTTCGTTCTTGAGAGATTCAAGTATAGTCTGCTCCGCAAGTCTGCAAATACCATCAAATTATGCTTGAACAAACAGGGGAAAACAATTCAATTTTGCATAAATCAACATGATAAATTGCATAATTCAACTGCAAATATTCCTAGATTAGATGGATAGAATAAAGTTCCATGCATTGAAGTTGCATTGCAAATATTCCTGGATTAGATGGATTGAATAAAGTTCCATGCATTGAAAGTTGCATCATAATTGAACTCACTCATTAACAGAACTTCATAAAGGACGTGTTTAAAATGCATGGTTTTTAAATTGCAATAGTGCATTCTTACTTGTGCATATCCAACCAATTTACTCCAGGCCGCATGTGTGCTATGACAGCATTATGAGCCTTAAGGACAGCCTGTAAAACACAGATAATCTCATATAAAGATGGTGCTATGCATATAAGTTCAATTCACATGAAGAACTCTTTATATGAGGATAGTAGCCTAACGAAGCCTGCAAAAGATAAAAAAGAACAGCCAGGCAAGAAATATATCAGGAAGAAAGAAAATGATTTTTATCAGTACTCACATTGTATACTATTGTCTGATTGCTGTTGAATTTCCCATTTATCTGAAATATATAGACTCACTTAGATCATATCAATAGACAGAACAAGACAAAGAGACAATTGTGTGGTTTTGATCAAAGTTATGCTAAAAAGTAATGCATCAATCTAGATTCTAGAGTTATAAGGCTATGCATCAATCTAGATTCTAGACTTTATTCAAGTCAGCTATAAGCCAATTGCCCAAAGTCAGCTAAAGTATATATATCAAAAGGAATCATAAGACAAATATGCATCAGAATTGAATTGAGAGAATATGGGAATAGCACCACGATGAAACTAGATAATATTGGATGGGGAAAAAAGCTCAGGGCAGCTAGATACTATTGAACTGGACACATACATCCAACAGATACCCATGGCATGTGATGATAAAAACTAATAAGGATGACTAAACAAGGTGGAGACAAAAGACTCCCAGGAAAAGCAAGCGCGCGCGGGGGTGGGGGGGGGGGTGGGGGGGGGCGGTAAATAGCCAATGGTCAAGGAAATGTCAGAAGCAAACTAACATAGAATGGAAAACAGAAATGAACATCATCTCATATAACTCCAACAAACTACACGCAATTAAGAAAGAAATAACGCATAGTCAGATAGCAGCATAGACAAGCCTTTGCTTGACCGATCTTCGAAAATAATTTTTAGAGTTTGGGTTCAAGATTAATTTAGGGGTTATCTTGTTATTTTCATCGCTGAGCTCTCTTTTCATGATTACTAAGACAAGTAAAAAAAATACCTAAAATTATTCTTAAAAATAAAAAGTAAGAAATCAAATTTGCTATATAACACAAGAGACTATATATAGGACTAAGAAAAAGGACCTCTTTCAATTGCCGGACATTTTGTAAGAACAATATCATCCATATGTTAGCATCAAATATAATTATAGCTTACATCTATTGGTACATGTTTCTAGCACAGGTACACTGTTGTCACAGATTTCAACAATAAATAACAAAAAAGCAGTTCTAATACATTGCAAGTTGGAACAAAATATCTATCAAAGTAGATGTCTGGATATTCCAAAACACTTACAGGGTATGAGCATGTTATATCGGATCCATAGCAATGGTATTCACCTCCCATGTCCATTAGTGCCATGTCTCCATCATTCAGGGTCTGGAAAAAAAAGGATAATTTAAGTTGCAGTTTTTTTCCTGCTAGCTAGTAATGTGGACCTGCATAGTAGCTTAAATCATTGACTGCATGGTCTAGCGTTTCATAGTCCCCGTAGGACAACTACACCACCACATATTCACATTCACATACTTCATTGAAGAGAATGAACATTCAATTTATAGCTAACTCGGTATAAAGAGGTGGCATAGCAGACACTCATACACTGATATACCACCTAGTTATCGACTAAATAAAGCACCAGAACAACTCGTTCTATTGGCTGCTTCCATTAGATAACCTCCAAGTTTGCTACGAATAGTGACATCAGCTAGAGAAGAGAAAGTTGCTCTTTCTTCCAATACTACAAGACCCCATGGTACATTGGTACTTAATAAACTGTAGCTGATGATGAACAAGGTAGGTGAACTCTACTGTCTTGAAATTAAAACAAATCATCCCCATTTTCAATTAGCTGGCAGCATGATCATAAGAGGTTTGAGCGCTTTGCCACTTTGGACAAGTTAAGCTTTGCTTGGTGGTGGGTATAACAAGTAAATAAATAGCACACAAACATTAACAACAGTCGCATAGTTTCGTAAAAGAGTACCCTGTCATTTGGTGCTGCAGCATGTCCATAATGAAGAACAGAACTGCACAACAGGCAGAAGAGTTAAAACACCAGATAGTTCAACCAACTCAACTATGAATATCTGAGATGCAGACTTAGGACAGAGTAGTGAACTTAGAACACATTCAGAATGTCACATTTGGACCTGATATACGTCTACATAGTCATTTGTATCGAAATAAGTCCAAAAATAGGTAGTTACCAGCTTCGATCTGAATGCTGGTAAAAGAGAGACCCTACTGACACATCAATGTTGAAATGAGTACTCTTATTTATAGAACTAAGGTTACTCTATTGCAAAAATTGCTACCTCTTCCACTAGAAGATCATGGTATCAGAATACTTTATACATTACTGTCCCAACTTTGAAAGGAAATAGCATGCAAAATAACAGTGGATAATGGATCTAGGATTCTATCATCCTTCCTTTACTATTCGGCTTATACATATTGAACTATACTCAAAAGTGGGTGAAAAACCGTTTAAAGATACCAATCAGTCCATATATAGGCATTTGCTTCGCAACAGGAGCACTCACCTATTTTCTCCAGTAGCGCATATACATGTATAAGAGCAATGTCGACAGCCCCCATACATATAAACATGATGAAGAAAGATGCTTTCTAACTGGTATTCCTTCATGCCTGGTTTTGCTCGTCTCATGACCTTGTGAAGTGCAAGTAAATACGTGCAGCAATATAATTTGCATCTCAATAAGTAATTATAATTACCTAAATGCCAAACATATGTTCTTATGAATTGAATCAGATAGTGGGTCCCAGTATTATAACTTTATTAGCATTGCACTTTGCTTGATGCGTTAGGACCTGGTGTGGTAGGACTGACTGATGCATATCATATTTTTCTCATTCTTGTAACCTTACAAGTATTTGTCTGCTTCTATATGATCCCTTTTAAAGAAAAGGAAAAGAAAAAATAAACTACATTAAGCGGTATCCGTAGTTACCTCAATGTGAGCTTCAGAGCTCACATCATTAGCATACTGAATAAGGGCAAGCTCCATGTCAGATTTGATAACACGGCATTCAGTTAAAATAGGGTGAAGTGTACTTAGATCGGAATCGAACTTCTCCATCCCCTGGCAAAAACAGGAAGAAAAAAAAATTAACATTGTAACCTGAATGCACAATGTGAGCAGAGAAGTGTGAGAGAAACTGAGTGCCTTGATAGATTACACATATCATAATACACAAATGGATCTTGATCTTCTTGGAGAATAAGTCGAAGATCATAAGAAGGAAATGGATCTTGTTTGAGACTAAATTGAAGACAATAAAGAAAACAGTATTGCAAGAGCAACATGCCTGATTATGCTTTCAATCTACAGTATTTTACAAATACAAAATTAATGTTAACGATGCATACATTAATATTTTAAGTACCTCAAAACTAGCAGGCTTTGAATAATTTCCGCTGTCTGTATTTTTTCCATATAACACAAACAGAAGAGGCTTTCCATGATCGCTGAAACGGTCCTGCAGAACTTGTGTGATCTCATCAACATAGAACACCATGTCGACCTTGTACCTATCCTGTATAGATTCATGCAAAGATGCTAGTTCAAACTTCAAACTTTAGCAGAAAATGCAAAATGTGGTATCTAGAAGATCAAATACCTTAAAATAAGACAATGGCTTAATTTCACCCATCCACACAGCATAATCAGCTGGCAACCTTGGAGAGAACAAAATTGACTGTCCAGAGACAATGTCCTTTCAGAACAACAAAAGACTCAGTTAGGACACGTCATATCAAATAACCAGTATCATATAACTATGCAGAATAACCTGCAGTAGCAGGGGCTTGTTGCCACACTGTCAAAAAGCTCTTAGAAACAAAACGATTCGCAATAATTGTCACGGATCTTTGCCTTATAAGCATGATTGTGTAGGAAGACAAGTGAAATGATTTGAACCAACCACCAATCTATCCTAACATTTTCCCGTGGTTCTAACTAATATGCAGAAAGTGAACAAACCACTAAGCAGGATGGAACAGTGAGTTAACCCCATGAGCACCAAATTAAATTACACTAACAGCGAGGTGAGTACATATACATTCATAGAAACATTTCACCTATATATTGAGGAGCTCTACCATTTCTACGCAAGAACAAGTCCCGAAAAATTCACCTACACACACCATGCCAATAACCACAGGGACAATGCCATCTTCCAAGCATGTATATATTCATAATTCATGAACAAATATATCAGGACCAAATAGTCGCAGGAAAATAATGAAAGGTTAGTCCACCGAGCAACAGCAAGAGGAACAAGAGAAACTCACGATTGCGCCATAGAACCCCGGTTCCCTCACTCCGAAGAGATAAGCAAAGTAGCTCTCCTGCCTGTTAAAAAAAAAAAATCAATCCAGGTTTTCCACTCGATCTCCACTCAACCTCCCAATCTGATTGTCCCATGAAACAGAAATACAATAATGCAGTAACAACACGGACTTGAGTGAGTTCAGGGCAGCAGCTAACTACCTGAAGAGCTCGAGGTGATCGGTGCAGTACCGCGTCTGCTCCTCCCCTCCCTGGAGAAGACGAAGGGTTCAACATCGCCGGAAAAAGCCCTTCAGGAAACCCTCCGGGAAAAAAGGGGAATACAACAACAAAAGAGGCGAAACGGGAGCTGGACCTGGAGGAGGACGAGGCCGCGGAGGGGGCGGCCGGAGGCGGAGAGGTGGGCGCGGAGCGCGGCGACGAGGCGATCGCGGTTGCCGGCGTGCAGCTCCATGGGCACCTCGGGGGGCGCGAGCGACGAGGAGGAGGGGGGCGCCGCCGCCGCCGCCGCCGCCATTGCCGGAGATGTGATGGGGGAGTTCAGAATCGTCGCGTCTACGCTACTGGTTTACATACGGGGTATAATAACTAACTTCGATTTCGTCAGAAAATTAGGAATCCAGTAAATAAATTATTAGAATGATGAATTAAATTGAAGTGGAGCGAGGTTTCGAATAATGAATTGGGGTAGGATTGGAAACTTTCTGGGATATAGCTTGTGTCCGAGTAGAAAACAGAGATGATGATGAATTGGCGCTGAAATAGGATTTCGGGATGGCGGTGCTTTTTACACGAAACACACCTAACAAAACATAACTTAAAATTTCCATACAAAAACAATCGATATCAATCCAACCCACCGCAAGAAATATTAGACCAGACAACTATTGCAAAAGTAGGGCTCAGATTTGGATATAACGTCCAGCTTACATGGCAGTAACACGGCACATTAAGCACACAGTCAAGCCTGCATATGTATCAAAAGTAACATAACATAACGCAATACTAAACAATAATAACAGTCTATATTTAAAACAAGTCAACATTAAGGAGCAACAAAAAACAATTTCAACACATAAATCCGGAAACCCCTCTCTAAAAGAAGCTTAAAGCTTGAGTTGCAGGTTTAACTAGCAGGGCTTTGGGCTCCACTGTTCTCAGGAGCAGTAGGTGCCGGAGCAGCGGTTGTCGCAGGCGCAGCACCAGTCGCAGGGGCGGAAGCAGATTGGTCCTGGGAGGCAGCAGCAGTTGTAGCTTCAGTAGAATATGCGGCAGGCTGCCCGTAGCTTCCACTGCCATAAGGATCACCATAGGACTGCTGCTGACCATAGCCTGGGTGGCTTGCAGCAGGTGCACCAGGGTAAGGTGGAGGTGCGCCATAGCCTTGCTGGTTCTGAGAGTAACCATACTGGCCATACCCACCAGGAGCAGATCCAGGAGGCGGCGCCTGTCCGTAAGGAGAAGTGTTAGGAGGAGCCTTCTGTCCCTGCGGAGGTGCGCCATAGCTGCCCTGACTATACCCTCCCTGTGGTTGGGGCTGGGTACCATAGCCAGTCTGTGGTGGTGGCGCCCCATATCCAGACTGAGGAGCAGACCCTTGCACCGGGTAGCTTGAAGCAGCGCTAGTAGGTGGTTGGCTTGAATAGCCAGGGTGGCTTCCAGCAGCAGGAGTTGAAGTTTGCTGCCCAGGAGATGCTTGACCAGCTACACCTTGAGCACCATAGCTTGGTGCGGACCCATCCTGAGTTGAATTAGCGGCGGACCCATAGCCAGAAGTTCCATAGCCCTGCTGATCATATCCAGTCTGCTGAGAGTAGCCCTGCTGCTGCCCTTGGGTCTGATAATAACTAGAATAATCATATGCCTGCTGCTGCCCACCACTCTGCTGAGCGTAGGACGAATCATACCCTTGGGAAGCATATGCAGGAGGCTGGCTGGAATTATAGCTAGTAGCATCACCAGGTGCAGCAGTCCCAGGGGCAGATTGTTGCTGTTGAGGTTGCTGCTGTTGATTGTAATAATCATAGCCCGTGCCAGGGGGGGCCTGCTGAGATTGCTGATTTGATGATTGATCCCACCCAGTCTGATAACCCCCAGATGCTGGAGGGTAGCTACCATAAGGTTGCTGAGGAGCGCCATATTGTGGGGGTGCCCCAGGATAGGCTCCAGGCTGCATGTAACCATAACCAGGCTGTTGCATCGGTGCCCCCCCATGCGGACCCCAATTTGACTGAGGACGAGGAGGGCGATAGCCCTGCTGAGAATAGCCACCTGACATTGGGTTTCTAGCACGATTCTGCAAAAATATAGTTTGCACATCTGTATATGTATATACAACAAAATAATATACGACAAACCATGCAGAACAGCAGTGCAAAAGACAGACAAACATATACAAATCCAAAGCAAAGTAACATACAGAAATTCCAGAACCACCAAGAAAAATAGAGGGAGCAAAACTCACCGAGATCAATATTCTCAAGCAACATTGCTGATGCCCATCTATCGTCTCCCATGTGCAAAACTATGGGGGCTAAAGAAGATTGGACATCTAGACGAACATATATATTGAATAGCAATAGAAGAGTGCCATGCAGTTTATATATGTTGACAGGTCAAAAATAATTGACTGATAAGTGATTATACTACTCAACTAAGTAAAATATCTATTTCATTGATAATCAAAACAGATAAGCACCAATAATTTCTTTTGTCCATGGTCTCCTCCAAGAATATGGTATAAACAAAGGAGAAATATTTTGCAGTTTTCTAACAGCTTAGGTATGGTAACCTGCAAGTTCACAGAGGAGAAAATATAGACGAGAAATAAACAAATAAGGAATCCAACGTGCCCTTGTTACATGAATCTAAGTTTGAACTATATAGATTTTCAGGGTTATTATTAGAGTAACATCAAGTTCGAATTACATGCTACTCCCAACTTGAAGAGAGCAAATATCATGGGCTGCGAATTAGGGATGGACACGGGTCACTATGTGAGTACCAATCGGCCCACTAGTTCATTTGATTGAACTAGAGTGAGTTGACATGTAGTGACCAGCGCCCATCCATACCGAGAATTAAGCATCAAATAGTGCGCAAGGCAAAGGCGCCAGAAGTGATATATATAGAGTACTAAAACAGCAAAACAAAACTGTAGCCTAAATACCTGCACCTAAATTGCACAACCTGCAAACATATGTACACCACCCATGTATTTCACTTGAGTAAAGCAATGTATACAAACTATCCACAAAAGAGATAAGGGACCAGCCCAACTTAAAAGTTATACGAGACCAGGTATATGAGGTTAGATCACAAACAGATATCCAAACTATTAGTTAAAAATTAATCTTCTATCAAGCAGGATCCCGAATATGAAAATTTATGCCATAACAAACCTGGTCTCCAGTGTAGATGTGTGTGCCACATACCAAGGTATGGACAGTATTATGTTGAGAGAATCAATATAAAAATATAGTTGGAGATGGGAAATATATACATTAATTGAGAGAATCAATATAAGAATATAGTTCAGAGTTGAATAGGCAGCACCAAGCACACACAATATGTAGCTAACAAATCAGAACATTGATCCAAGAGTACTATTAGGGTATAATGGAGATTTTTGCATCAATAGTTAGAAGATTATTTTAACTGTACACATTTAAAATAATGAGAATCAATAGAGCAGCTATGAAGACAAAAAAAATTATAAATCAGTTTGTGCATCGGATATTGGAAACTGTGTGTGTATTAGAAAGATAGTATGGCACCCTCATGTGTGGGAGCATGTTGACGGCATACCCTGAGTCCATGACTAATATGTGTACATAAAGATGTCATGAACATTATTGTCAGAGAACCATAGGCCATCACAGAAGCAAAAGTAAGGCAAATGTTTCTTTTAAAAAGAACAAGTAAAGAAAGGAAGGCCAATTAGGGGGGAAGGATAAAACATAAGGATCCAAAATTAACCAAAAAAAATAAGAAGGCAGAATTGTTTTAACACCACAGATAAGTCGCAAATTGGCATAGCAATCATGAAATCAGGCAACAAATATGACAAGGGATAAAAGCGGACCTCACTGGTAACCTCAATCACCAATTGCTTTGCAGTTTCAATTTGCTCTTGTGTACCATCAATATACACTGTTCTTTCGGTTGCAGGATCACCAGGGGGTAAATGCAAAGGGACAACCTGCAAATGTGCACATGAGAACATAAAAGGTATAGAAATGCTGGAAGCAACCAGTTCATATAGTAAGCATGCTTCAGATATTTCATATGCAAACAGGCAAGCATGTGTGTCATTTCGGTAGTCTTAGCCAACAAAATTACAATGCAGAAAAAAAAGTATTATAACAAAAACAATAGTGCCATGTCATGAACGCCCTTGCCTAAAGCGTGAATTTGCAGGGCAAGAACACAGACCTGTATACGAGCACCAGATTTGGCTTGCATGGATTTTATAGTCTCACCACCCTTTCCAATAACCAGACCAACCTGAAATAAACAAAATTATTACGTCAGATGTGGAATTGTCACCGAGACCCTCATCCTCATTGTATTTTTAGCAGAACTGTGATTTTTTTTCAATAGCATCAAGCTAACTTTAATTCAGAAAAGTGGATTACCTTATTGTTAGCTATTTTCATTTGGAATTGATCAGCGCCTGGTTGAGGAGCATTGTACTTTCGGCTAGAGAGATTACCAGATGAAGCAGCATCAGCCTGCAGAAGAGGTTACATGAATAATAAGTATGGCCATCGAACAAGATGTTCAGCTAATGTCAAGTCATCCCTAAAATGGTAAAAGGAAAGCCACGAGCGTAACAGGATTACCTCTGCCAGGACCTCATTGATCAATTGCTCAGCTCTGCTTATCTGATCAGGAGTGCCTGAAAGTTCAACAGGTCTTGTCTGTGAGCCAGGTAGAGCATCAAGGTCTCTTGTCACTTGGATCTTAGCTCCTGACTGAAGTTGGAGATTCTTTATAGTTTCTCCCGACTTTCCAATGATAACACCAACCTGCATTAGGCCACCAGACTTGTTAGCAAGACCAGTTGATGTGAAATTCATTCCATCACAAAAAAGTTAGTCATTGGAACAGGTAAATCTAAGAAAGCCTACCCTTCCATTTGGGATTTCAATTGTTTTGCTTGTACCCTGGTATCCACCATATGAGGAGTACTGAGGTGTGCTGCCATGAGAAGATAAAGATGGGATAGCAGATCCGTGCCCTGATATAACAGGCAGCACGTAGATGGGTAAATCCATAATAAAAGTGAAGTAAACAAACAATTTAAATGAAACAATAGACATAGGGGTACTTCAATAGAAGGAAATAATACAATCATAAAAAGGTAATCGATACCATGGTAAAGTGAATGTGGTACAGTTGAATATCCCATATACCATTTTTACGAAAAAGGAGGCAGAGTATAATGGTGACAATCATGATAACACAAACAGATCGCGCTGCAGCATCCACATAACCACAGAACGTGACAAGCAACAACAGTTTAACACATAATTCTGCCCGATGAAGTTTTCCTACAACACTAGAACAGCATTATTAACTATATGCAGGTAGATACTATGGTAAATCCTCATCTGCACATGACAAGGCGTCATGCTATCAACAAAGCCATGGTGTAACTGCATGTAAACCGCGGGATCGTGCACGAGTACTTGCAGCTTACTAACTTGCAGACTGTAACAAAAGTAAACCATACTTCTCACTGCCTAATCGTAAGGGGTTGAAATCAGGTAACATCTCAGGCTGACAGATCTTGTAATCCAAGAGACAAATCGAAGAGTAATTCAAGCAAAGGAAAACCCTAACTAAATCCACATCACAGCAGCTACGAGCCTGCCACTAACGACGAGAAAACAAAAACAAGATCTCCCGATCTAACAAGGGTTTAACGAGAAGGCGCGGGGGAACTCACCGCCACCGGCCGAGGACGAGAAGCCGAGCCCGGTCGCGCGGCCGCCGCCGCCGCCGCCGCTGCTGCCGAGGGAACCCACCCCGGCGCCCGCGTCGTCGTCGTCGCCGCCGGCGTCGAGGCGGGGGCGCTTCGCCTCGGCGGCGTTGAAGAGCCTGGCCGCGATCGCCTGCGCGCGCTGCTTCGCGAGCTGGATCTCGTCGGCGGGGGGCGGGGGCACGCTGTTGTACGACGCCGGCGCGCCGCCCGAGGGCGGGGAGGCGGCCGGCGGGGCGGAGGAGAAGCCCGTGCGACGCGGGGGCGGCGAGGGGTCGTCGTACTTGCGCTTGGAGGAGTAGTGGTCGTCGGCCATGGCGGACGCGGGGGGAGCTAGGGTTTGGGAGGTGGCGGCGGCGGGGGGCGACGACCGCGATGAGGGGGAAAGCGAAGAGATAAGAAGGCGGAAAACCCTAGCGGACAGCCATAATTTATAGCGGTGGCCTTTTCTTCCTGGTTTTTTATTATTTTTTTCCCACTGTGGCAGTTTTTTTTTTCCTACCTGAGTAGCAATTGGTACAAGCGACGCTTGCGACAGTACTGTATTCAGAGTATACGGGGCTGTTTGGTTGCTACCCTTTGGTTGCTACCCTGAGGAGAACTAGCTTGGCCTGAGACGAGCCTTACACGGTTTTGGCCTTGTTTGGTTGCTGGCCTGATGCATCTCCGCGCGTGATTAGCCTGAGTCAAGCGACCTATTTCAGTCGCCTGAGCTCCAGGCGCAGCAGCTAGCGAGGATTACTGACGTATAATTTTCCTCCGCCGTCGTCACGCGCATGTAGTATTGCCTCCGCCGTGGGAAGCCACCACCATCTTGCCAGATCCGGCTGGCGTCACACAAATCTACGGTGAAATATCTCGATTCGTCAGTTCCATCTGCGACCCATCTGATCTCCCACAGATAGCAGCAGTTTTGTTCTATTTTTTCCCCTTCTTTATGTACGTGAAGCCGGCAAAAATCATTAGGTTGGTGTTCTGCCAGACGCGTGGATTTGGGATTTTGTTTTTCTTGTGTTCTTCGTTCTTTTTTCCATCTTGACGTACGCAAATGATTAATACATCAAAAGCTGGGCAATAAATTGGTTTGTTATGGTTAGCAGTACCCATCTAAAACGTAAAGATTTTTTTCCTCTCAGGCAACTATCCACAACCAAACAAGCAGAATGTCAGGCCGCCAGGCCAGGCAAGTTTCATCAACTTCTCCTATGCCTCTCAGGCACGCAAATTCCTCAGGCATGATACTCAGGGCACCAACCAAGCAGGCCCTATATACATGTATGTAAGATCAGTCGTCAGGTAGAACTAGAACTGGTGTGAACTGTATAAGTTGTAGTACAAAACAACATAATACATGGTTGAATGTAATGTAGATGGGTGATTACAATCTTTCCCTTATTTTTAATTTCGAAGATGATTTTGTTTCTGTTTTCTGAACTTTGTAATTTTGCACCCATTATTTAGCTGAAAAATGTGTTTGCTATCATTTCCTTAAAAGAGGACCATGTTTCAACTAATGAATAATGATGCATCAATCGAAACCCCAAATCGCTCAACACTTTTTCTAGGACAAGTCTAAATCCAATGTAGTTATCTAAACAAAATTGTATATCCATATACATATCAATTATGCTTATAAAGCGGAGAAATTTGATCATGCAACCTCATTTAGATTGAAAATTGAGGGTTTACTATAACGTGCTGATATGTAGAGTCGACTCACTAATATAGGAATAGACCTTCAATTTCAAGTTATCCGAAATAAAGTGAGTGTACATGATCGAATTACGCTTAAACGTATGCACTTTGGTTATGATCGCTCCTATTTCCCACGAACTTAAAATTCAATCTTACTTCAGTATAGAAAACTAGTCTCCAAACTACAGCAACAACCATTTGTAGGTTTTAGAAACAAAACTTTATTCAATGCGACAAGGGCAAGCTTCACGTTCAAGGTGTGATTCGAGGCGACGTGTAACCTATTCCTAACCTACATATATTCCTAAATTTTATTGTATAAACATACCTTGTTGCTGCCAATTTTAAATACCTTGTGCCTCCCATTCTTTCATTTCCCAAGCTTGCTACCAATTCTTCATCATATCTATCTACCATTCTCTCTTCCCTAAGCAGTAGAGAGTGTAAAAAGCATAGCAGAACATATGAAGAAGAGCAAATGAGCGAAAGAGCACAACAAACAGAGAGCCTGCAGGATGACTCTTAGAAGGAAGGGTGCTGGCAGGGAGATGGAGGGCACAAATAAATTTATTTGTGCCCTACCCAAGAAGGAAGTGTGGATACATCGAAGAAGAGGGGGTAAGACCAAGACGAATGTTGCCATCGTCACTAAGGTCTAGCCTCTAGGTGCTTATCTTCTATTGTTTCCTTACCTCTTCCTCCAATTGATTTCTTCTATTGTTTTCTTATTTCCTCCTCCAATTGCACCTTCAGTTGTTTCCTTATCTCATCTTCTAATTGTGCCCCTCACGTAACAGCAATTTTCTCCTCACGCAACCTTGACCCATAGCCTCGCCCTCAGAATTCAGCATGATTTTCATCCCAAGCGCGTGATATAGACCACCATGTGGCCCTATTCCTCTATTTGAAGAAATATGGGTCGCCTAACCGTGTGGAAGGATATGTGTCCTGAACACTTTGCCTCACGACAACACCTTGACGATGCTTTTAAAATCATGTTCACTAAGTGTGTACCTTTTATATATCACTTTATTTGGAAGTCCACATAAATATGATCTAGAAAAGCCTAATCATGAGTGCATACTTTTCCTAAGAACTAGATGAGACCCCGCGCGTTGCAGCAGGAAATCTTGTGAATAATATTAAAATTTGTAAACCGATTGTGGTAAACATATTAGTAAAATATTAAAATTGATTATCAAAGGAACTTGATTGCTATCATACAAAACTAATTTCTTTGTTTTAAGACTGACCAATCGAACTAAAGAGTCATGCTCTCTAAGACTTTTTGAATGGGCCGACATTGAGGACCATGAACCTTTTGAATGGGCGGACATTGAGATAAAAAACCAAATATTCTCATGATATTTTATTTTCTTAGAATAGCTGACTTTGTATAATTAAGGAAGAGGAGTTTGAGACACATGAATCATACCTTCGATAAATTGTTGCGGTAACCAAATAGTTCTACAAACTGCCATAACCCATTCCTGTGTAGCACATATATAGAAAGAAAATTTTTGCAGTATCGAAATAGTTCTCCAAATAGCCATTGATGGAATGAAGAGAGAAATACAATTCAATCTCAATAAGAATGATTTCTTCTTGCCTACAGCTTTGATATAGAGGATATAAAAGTGATTTCCCTATAGAAAAATAAAAGTAATATAGATCAGCATAAGAAACGTAGAGTGGTCATATTACATAGCACAGCATTAGGAGCTAGCTACAGACCATGAGTTGGGCAACAGAAGACGGCACAATATTTTTTGTTGAACAACTAACCTCACTTCCCATCTGAGCCTCAGGCTTGCAGCCACAGACTGGATGACAAAAAGACCCTGAACTTCTGCAAATGAATCCCGTGAGTGCGGTGATCAAAATTAAATCCATGACAGACTCTTCCGATGGCTCGCTCTCTGAACTCCCGGCTGGAAGAAAAGAAAGTCTGGCCATGGTCGATGAGATTTGTTGGATAGCCAGAGAAGTGAAATCCGCGGATGATGTTGTCTTCTTGGTGTTGCACATCGGTTACATATCTCACCGACTACTGGACTTCCCTATTTTAATAGCTCGGTAATAACCACGCTCTCAAGGGGCGAACCAAAGGGTCGTGATCTCGTGGAGCGCTGGCCGCAGGGAGAGATTGAGAGGCGGGCGCTGGCAGGGAGAGGAAGGGCCGAAGAGGAGGGGGCAAGCGAGCGCGGCGTTGGCGCGAGAGGGAGAAACGGTTGCGCGACTGCATTGCGGCGTGGATGGTTTGCTCTGTTAGGATAAGACCCCACCGATCCAACAAAACCCTAATAAATCCTTTATTCTTGAATGGGCCATGATCGAATTGGGGTGGCTGTGTGAGAGATGATGGTTGGGCTGTGTTGGATCGAATTAGCTAAATGGGCCTCACGGGTTGGCTGTGTGAGAGAAGATGGTTGGGCTGTTTTCATTTGAGCGTGCTGCATTTTTCTGATCCAACGGCTGAGACGTTATCATATCCATTGATCCAATGGCTGAGAAGTGTTGATGACGTGGATCATTGAGGATTGAGCTTTAGGGTCTTAATTGCAGTTAGTGGGGGATAACTTTATAGGAAGAAGGGATTGCGTGATTCATAATACATATACTTTTAAACTACAAAACTATTGATTAACCCAGGTCATGATTCGTAATAGTATATGCTTCTTGATCCTCCGAGCATTATTATCACCCCTATGTGTATAGTTTAATTAACCCACAAAATCATAATTAAAACACACCTAACTTTAGGTGAAACTATATTCTTATTTCTTGCGGAGTAAATTTTCTGCCATATATTATTTCATAATCAATTAAAAAAACAACGAAAATATTTTGTCATGGAAACATCATGCCGTAATCTACTTGATAGACCTATAGTTGTTAGATTAGATCATTTGACATTATATAAAGACCCATATGGATTTTACATGTCACAAATCCATAATGTAAATGATATATCTTGCTTTGATCAAATGTGATGTTAACGAAATGGCTAGCAACTAGAACAAGTCCAAGACATCATGCAATCGCTACAGCGCAAATAATGGCGTACCAACCGTGAAACGAAGTTGATCATCCATGCAATGTGAATGAGATAACACTATAGGAATGGTGTTAGATGGAATCTAAATATTGCAAATATGGAATTAAAGATAAAGATATAATTTATGATTGATTCTTTGAAATGCAGGTTTGAAAGAAAAGGAGGAATATGAAAACACAAGATTTTAATAGAAATGCAAGGACAAAACAGAAGGCTGTAAAACACAAGAAAAAAATAATGATTGTTTGAATATATCATAGAAGAACACGTGAATCATATGAGAAAGATAGACTCAAAGGAATTTTCCATGAGGTTGGAACTATTGCTAACTTTCCTCTAAAATCTTCATAGGGTTGTCCATTTCATAGGAATTTCAGAGAAAATGATAGGATTTAATCCTTTATTTCAAAGATCTTCCAATTATTTTTTATGGGGTTGAAATCCTCCAAATTTATATGTTTTTCCTATAAATCAAGCCTCTTTGAAAGAAAGGAAAATCATAGGAGGCCCCCTTTGAAAAAAAAAGAACTCTAGAGGATTTTTATCACATATGAAATAGTCTTATAGAGCCCTTTGAAACAAAGAATCGTTTCCTTCCAATTCCCCTTGTTTTCCGCTTCCGATGTGTTCATGTGTACCAATTAATAGTTTTGAAACTTTCTTGTGTTCTGAAATCCCATAGGAATCTAATGAGCATGGCATTTTATTTCTACATGTTTTTCCTATCCCTGTATTTTCACAATCGCGTTTCAAAGGGGCCTCGGATTTTAGAGCTTTACATTTGGTGATCCATTCAATCACTTTATTCTTTCTGAGCTTTAGGGGTTGTTTGAATGTTGTACTAACATTGCCACCATTGTCATACTTTTGTGTCACACTTTAGCTAAGTTATGGCCAATAAAAAGTAAGTCACACTTTAGCTAGCAAAAGAAGAGTGTGCCACACTTTCTCGAGTTGATGTCAAGTGGGATCATGAGAAAATGAGAGGGAATATTGCCACAAGTCTGACCATGAAGCAAACAATGAGCTAACTTGGTTAAACTTGCCTATCATAAGTTGTGGCAATCTTTGGCATAGTTTGGGAGTGATCTAAACAATCCCTTACTCATTCGACACAAACAAGTAGGGGTACTGACTAGTGTCATTGTTTAAAAGACATAATCTCTAGTTTCTCTACTACTTTAAGGGCTTTTGGTATCCACAACTCCTCTCATGAAGGTGGAGCACAACCAAAAGGTTTCAGCTCCACCCAAAAGGAGAGTAGTGCAGACTGGAGTGCTATTACAAAATAAACTAAGTGGAGCTGGGTTTATGTTGCTTTACATCTCCACTCCAGGCTCGACTCCCGAGTTAAATTTAGTAGTTGGAGCCCTACTAAACAGGCCTAAAAATGGACTTGTCCTCCTCCCATTCCCACCCCACCCCACATAAGAAAAAACCGCTTAGTTTTCACCTCATCCCATGTAAAAAAAACCTGTTATAAACCGAGGGAAAAAAATAAGATACGGATGAAGAAAAAATATAGGAGATCAAAAAAAGTTTACAGGGGATAATGAAAAAGAAAAACATGGAGAAAAAAGGCATCTTCCCTCCTCGGAGAAATAAAAACCATGTTCATCATACTTTGGGAGAGAAAAAAATGAATCACACCTTGTATCATCCTCTTGCAAAGCACGCGGATGTGACTAGTTTTTAAAACAAGTTATAGTATGCGAGCTATCAAAGATTAAAATACTAACTCACCAATACATTGAAAAATATGATGGACCTCCTATATAAAAATTAAAAATTAGTGCTAATAGAATTTTCATGACTTTGCTATTATAATTTCAATATTTTCTATGAACATATGATTAAAAAAATCAATGTCATACACATGGACTAACAAAAACCAACCACTCCCTAGAAAAGCAAAAATCAACCACAAGTAAAAATGAAACCGTGAAGGACGAATGTTAGGGTTTGTTTACTTTTCTACCACATTCAACCCTACCAACTTTTGGTGTTACCGAATTTTAGTAGGATAGCAAACTAAACATATTCTAGCCATTACCGTTCTACCAAAATTTGGCATTTTCAGAAGTTTCTTGTCATACCAACACTACAAAATTTTGTAAGACTAGAATCTGAACATATTCAATGTTGCAACGTTGCCAAAATCAGGTAATGAATAATGATAAACTATGACAGAATGTGGCAATGCCAAATATTAGTAATGTTAATTTCAGCAACAATTTGAACCAGCATTGGCCTCATTTGAAAGTGATGCTCGGCCGAGCTATTTGATGGCACAAAAAAACATGACGAGCACTTAGCACATGATTGATTAAATTTAAAAATAGATTTATTTGATTTTTTAAAAATAAATCTCTATATAAAAGTCTATTTCAAAAAACGCTATAATTTTTAAAAACTCAGTTTACTCCATCTGTCCCAATATAAATCCATGTAGAACATGATGTGATATATCATAAGACTACGAATCTGGATAGACAAACTGTCAAGATTCGTAGTCTTAAGATATAGTATCTCCTCTGTCGCAATATAAGTGCACCTAAAATCGGATGTGGTATTTCATAGTACAACGAATCAACTATACAAATTCATGTACTATAAAATGTCACATGCTGTCTTAGGTGCACTATGGAGAGAGTATCACATTTTATTCTTCTAGATATACTAGGTCCGGTTCTTTTCTCCAACAAAAGTTGGGTTAAAACTTTGGATATTTATGTCACGCTTTTCAAATTGTTAAACGGTGCGTAAGCTTATCAGCAAGTTTAATAGTATAGCTGGCTGCTGGCTCTAAATCATCTATAGTCAATTTAATGGCCAATTTATACAATAGTTACCGATAAACATATACTACACTATTAATATACGATCCCACATGTCATACACACATTGTGTATTGGAGTATGTGCTGCAGCTGACTACAGATCTGTACCCCGCTACTCCTCTTTCTCCTCTTTTATCTTTTCGATATGTGTTTATAGCTGGGTTATAGTATGCTATTGTACGTGCTCTGAAGGAGCCGAAAACAAAACAACATGACCTAAAATTGATTGGAAAGATTGGAAAGAATTGAATGCGAATTGGTACATTCTCGAGGACCAAGCGATAAATGTTCCCCTCCCCGCAGACAGACAGCCATGAGCCCATGAGAGTAGTCATCAGGAAACCAGCAGCGAAAGAAAAGCGCGAGAGATCGATATCGATCGATCCCACATCATTTGGCCACCCCCACCCCCACCACACCTCCCCTTCCATCCCCCATCGATCTCCTCCCCCCCATTCTTCCAGAACCTTCCAGAACCTCCTCCCGATCCCTCCCCTCCCTTCCCCTTCCCTTCCCCGCACGCGCCATGGTGTCGTGACGTCGGCGGCGGGAGCGGAAGATGGACCCCTCCTCCAAGTCCCCCGACGACGACGACCTCCGCCCCGAGGCGGAGGCGGCGAGGCGGCCGCAGCCGCAGCCGCAGCCGCGGGAGTGGCGGTTCGCGCAGGTCTTCGGGGAACGCGCGGCGGGGGAGGACGTGCAGGAAGGTGAGAACGCGCCGACCCGCCCCCTTCCGCTGCTCGCCGCGTGCGTCGCGTGGCTCGTGAGATCTGCCTCGGTCCGGGGCGGGATGTGGGAGGGTTTCGACGCGGGGTGGCCGCGCATTCCTCCGTGTAGGGGGATTCGGATTCGAAGGGGGCGTGTGGCGGGGTGGCGAATCGAGGGGATTTCGCTGGTGATTTTGAGGTTGTTCGTTGCGTAGGGTGGAGCCGTTCGTGATCTATAGGACACGGGTTCACTGGTTAAATAAATAAATGGCTTTACCAAACTATATGCCAGGTGCGGGAATGGATCACTTCCCTGCGCTGTAGGCTTTGCTCGCTAAGACTTTGTAGCTGGTAGGTAGTTAGTGTTTGTAGGTGAACCGAGATGTTTTTGTTTGCCATTAGAGTGGGTTTGTAAGGATATGAGGAGGAAAGTGGGGGTTGGTGGATCTCCTGGACATAATGCCTCGTGCTTTACATCATGGCACTTTAGTGGGGAGTGTTGAAAGTCTGAATCTTTGTGCGATGATGTGTGGTGATTGTGTATTGCTCAAGTTTTTCTTATTCCTAGTGTCCTAGTATGATTTTGCTACAAATATATATTTATGAGCTTTGGCATGCGAAGTGGGATCACATAATTGAAAGTGATCCGCGGAGCTCCTGGGGGTAATGTTTGCGTTCTAAATGTTCTTTTAATGTGCTTATATGAGGGCTCATAAGCATGTTTCCTGTTTTCTTTCTCTACTTTCAATGTGCCATCTTCTGTTAGGCATGTGTGGATTATGTGATATATTGCTTCTTAGTTGATTTTCAATTTGTCCTGGTTCTGTGGTTAGATGTGTTGGTTTCATAACAGTTTCTCAATGAGTAGTGAGATAATTCTTATTATCTCTTCCCCTGTAACAGATTTACATATGAACTGCCTGTGTTTTGCATGCTTGTTTTTGGCCTTTGACTTGCTTACATTAGCAGCACATCTTTTTCTTGTTTCAACCATAGTGGTCCATGATTAGCTTTCCTTCAGGAATTCAGGATCTTCTACTTGTCTTCAGTTTGTAGTGTTATTCAATACACAAAATGCATTGGTACATAAGTATGATGGTGCAGTTTAGGGGAGGCAAAGTGTTACCTCTACTTATATGAATGCAGTAGCATAAAGCTGAAAATGCCTGCAAATTATATCCCTATTGGATCCAGTTCTTCTACCTGTCGCATATTTAACATGATTTCAGCACCTACTAATATTGTGCTACTCCCTCTGTCCACATTATAAGTTGTTTTGGCCTCTCCATCCCTCGTCTAGATTCACTAACATCCGTACGAATTTAGGCACATATATGAAGCACATGCATGGATCTATTCAAAACCCAAAATGTCTTATAATGTGAAACAGAGGAAGTAGCATCCTTTTTCTAAACAGAAAATGCACTCCACTGCTGCCAATCAATGATTGCACATAGTCGACAAAACTAAACAAGCAAGCTCAAGTTTATCCAAACAGCAGTGATGTTTCTTATCTCTTTTTATCTTTTTTAGAGATTGCCATAGTCCTCACAAACCTTTTTAAATACTTTGTCCCAGTTTAATTAACATAAAATTGTCCGTTCTTCTCTTCAATTCAAATGTACTGATGTTTGTGGTTTTATTCATTTTGCCCGAAAGTTGTGTCAAATGACTTGAGCATTGCTTTTTTCACAAGGTGGTTTTGATATCATGATATGCATCTTAATTACATGTGTTTCTTGTTTCAGTTGACATCATCTCTGCAATTGAGTTTGACAAATCCGGTGACCATCTTGCCACTGGAGATAGAGGTGGTCGTGTAGTTTTATTTGAAAGGACTGACTCCAGGGATGTAAGTACCACACACTATCTAAGTTATGTAGGTTTCTTGTTTAAATCTCTTGTTCTCATAGAAGTCAATTTATATGCAGAGCGCCAGTCGGAGTGAACTTGAGAGACAAGATTACCCGATTGCCAGGCATCCTGAATTCCGTTACAAGACTGAATTTCAGAGTCATGAACCTGAGGTATGTGAAACTTAAAATGGTTTTAATTATAGTGTCTCCCCTGGTCCATGAATCAGAGTGACATATATATCTGCCACAGTTGGACTGTATAATTTTGATAAGAATTTAAAAGTAACAAAAATATCTGATCTGAATATATGTTTTTGCCCATGTTAGATTTCTTGAAAACCTCGAGTCAAGTCAGGCACTTAAACTTGAGAGTTTATAATAAAATTTCAAGTTGGAGGAAATCACATTATATTTTGAAACATAAGCATAGGAAATTGTCAATTCTGACAGTACATACAATGGTAGGTAACAAACATACAATGGTAGGTAAAAAACATCCAGTTAGGTGTAACGTGGTAGTACCCTTCATCCATGAATATGTGCTGTTTGTAGATCCAACCTTATAAAAACAACATGATAGCGATCTTAATACATTATTGCTAAAAGTGTTTTCATGATGTTATAGCATTTTTAACTCATGCTAATATATTAATTAACAAGAAATTGATTGCCAAAGTTGTACAATGGAGACAGTATCAGAGTCTATAGCAACAGGATTGTCAAGCTTGTGCACCAATGACTGTATCAAGTCTGTAAGTGCACATAGGGGTATTAGTTATAGCAAAATTTTTCCTTTGCTTTGGTTGCAGGCTTCCAGGATTATCTTACCAAGCCATATGCACTGCATGTTAGATTGTTATTAACTATCCTGGAATTTCTCAATTTGTTTTTCTGATTTATATGTAATCCATGTAGTTCGACTACCTAAAAAGTTTGGAAATAGAGGAGAAGATTAACAAGATCAAGTGGTGCCAAACAGCCAACAACGCCCTCTTTCTCTTATCTACAAATGATAAAACAATCAAGTATTGGAAGGTACAGTTGTGTCACGAAGCTTCCATGTTCATTTCGTTTCTTATGGGTATGATCAATTGCCTACATCGGTACTAGAAGTTTGCATCCGATATTTTAGTTTGCATAATGTTTTTGCCCCATGAGGCCATGAGTTATATTTACAATAAACTTATTTCAGAGTTTCTCCTGGTATGGACAGGATATTTCTTCACAGGCTGGTTCTATCAAGGAACACATGCTTTTCGTTCTTTGATCTTTACAGATACAAATGAACCATACAATCGCTTCACAGTTTTAATTATTTGCATGCTATCTCTTTCTTTCTTTGTTTAGCTCTTATTACTTAAGCTATGTAGTATCAATACATTACAGTTTTACTATCTGTACAGGTGCAAGAGAGGAAAGTAAAACGAATTTCAGTGATGAATTTGAATACCTCTCAAAGTTCAGGCAATGGCACAACTTCTAGTTCAAGCAGCAGTAGTTCTAGAGCGATTCTTCCAAATGGTGGATGCTCAGAGAAGTTATACAACTTCCCAAACAACGACCTATTATTTCCTCCTGGAGGATGCACATCATTGCGTCTGCCTGTGGTAGTTGTACTTAACCCACTTTATTCATTATCTCATCTGTAATCGTGTTGTTCTGTACAGCACCAAATCTGGTGTTCACATGTAAAATAAGTCTCCTTTTGGCATGAATACTTATAGATAGATTTTCTTCTTATGGCAAACTGCACATATGATTACAATATATGAGTATTTATTTTCATTTACTATGTATGCAGGTCACTGGCCAAGATTTGAACCTTGTACCAAGATGCCGGCGTGTATATTCACATGCTCATGATTACCATATTAATTCCATTTCAAATAATAGGTTAGCTACCTTCCTGATATTATGGATATCTGATCAGGCTTGTAATTTTGTAATTTTGATTCTTGTTCTGTTGTTTTATTGGCTCCAAACTGTTACACATTTACACTGCTTATTTATCTACTTTTTTCATCTGTTTATGCGTGTATCTGTGTTTCTTTACTGATTTGTGCCTTATTTCCTGTGTGAGTTCTCTGAACCTATAATACTACCTGCTTCTGTATATTTTCAAATCATGAGCATGAAGCTAATACCATGTTCTCATATTGTTTTACACCCAGTGACGGGGAGACATACATATCAGCAGATGATCTGCGAATAAATCTTTGGAACCTGGAAATTAGCAACCAAAGCTTTAATATTGTTGATGTGAAGCCTGCAAACATGGAGGACCTAACTGGTAAATTTTCCAGTGTGAGATAAGCTAGGCATGCTGTGGATTTGCCATTTGGCTTCCAGTTAGTTTTAAATGTTAAACACACGAATGCTATCTAATTGGTCACTCGGTCCAATAACAAGATGTTCCATATATTATTAGTGGAGTAAGACGCGTGGCAAAGTAACTGGAGTCCTTTTACCATGCAATTATTGGTATCCTACAACTACAAGTGTTAAATGTATGCAGGGTACTAGTTCTCTTGATATCCCTAATTACTAATTGCATTTCCCATGTGAATAACCTATTGTTGGAATGGCAACATGCATATCACTATGTATTAATTTGAAGTTTTCTCCCTATTTGGGTGGTCTGAAAATTGTCCATGCTCAACTATGGTTAAAGGTTAGATTGGGTGGGAAAGCAAATTCTTGAGGAATCATCTGTCTGCATCTATATGTTGGTATACTTGCTAGCGTCTCCTTGCGAATGTATACACTTTGTAGCTCAGTTTTGACAATTGATATCTGGCAGCTTTCATACAAGACTGCAAAATAACGAATTAGAGTAGCCGTTTTTTTTTTTTTTTTGGGAAAATGGAGGAAGTTGAAATAAACATAAATGGATAATCTGTATAGTCCATTTTTGGTTGAACACAAAAACCGATACTTGCATTTGTGATCCCCAATATATTTGTTGATCAGCTGATGCTGCAGCACCTTGGGCTATTGCTGTAAATTTTTGATCCTGAAACAATTCTTGTTCATTCTGTTCTATGTGTTCTGTGGCAACATGCTTCACATGTTAATAAATTCTGTGCAATTTCAGAGGTGATCACATGCGCGGAGTTCCACCCAACTCATTGTAATACATTAGCCTATAGTAGCTCGAAGGGCTCTATCAGGCTTATTGATCTGCGGCAATCAGCACTATGTGACAACCATGCTAAGTTGTTAGTAACCCCCTTGCACTTCCTAATGGAACATTTATCATTGTTTAGAAGGAAATGTTCGATGGAATTAAAAAGTTGCAAATGTTTGAAGTTAATTTTTATATGGATAAAATTTGCACAAGCTGTTCTCTAAAATAAAGTGCGCATTCTGTGCAGATTTGAGGAGCATGAGGCACCTGGATCGAGATCCTTTTTTACAGAGATAATTGCATCGGTTTCAGATATAAAATTTGCAAGGGATGGAAGGCACATTCTTAGTCGTGATTATATGACTCTCAAGGTCTGTAGCTGTCCTATTTTCGTTTGATTTTCTTAGACTTTTGCTTTTTATATAAATTGACAAGTTGGCACTGGTTTTATTTAAAAGTTGTGTCAACATGCTCATCTTGCATTGTCTTTTGTTGTATTTCATCTTTTGATAGGTTGAATTGACATGTAAATTAGCTGTATTCAGTACATATGCATTTGCGTTTCTCTTGTTCTGCAACCCTCAGTTTTCACTTATCTTCAATTACAGTTGCTTGAACCTTTTTCCTTTGGTCTCTGCATCCTATGGTTATTTTTAATCCCAACTAAGTGGTCGGCCAGAAAGAAATATTAGCTTTAGCAATACTTTCACTTAGTCCTTAGGATCATGGACACCATTTTTCTCGTCTTGTTTTGTCCAAAAATGGCATTTGAACCAAAACAACTCTTAAGAGTTTAGACATTCTAGACCATAGTTAAGTTCTTGCTAAAACTTTTATATATTCTGCAGCTGATTCTAATACTACGTATCATATAAGTGGTATACTGCTTGAAATGTCATTAGTCCGTTGCTCCTTTTCTTTCTTCAGTTATGGGATATAAACATGGATTCAGGCCCAGTTGCAACTTTCCAAGTTCATGAATATTTAAGACCTAAGGTGAAGTTTCGTAACCTGAATGATGGCAAAAATGTCAATGTTAAGACATGTCACAATCTAATGCCGTGTTAATTTCATCTTTTGCAGCTCTGTGATCTATATGAAAATGATTCAATATTTGACAAATTTGAATGTTGTCTGAGTGGGGATGGACTTCGTGTTGCAACTGGCTCTTACAGGTATCTGCTTGTTCTCATTATGAGTTACCAATGCCGCTAACTATTATTTTATTTGGAACTACTATATGTTAACTCTCCTTGTGGTGCCTTCAACTGCAGCAATTTATTTCGTGTTTTTGGTTGTACTCCTGGAAGTGCGGAGGCAACCACCTTGGAAGCAAGCAGAAATCCTATGAGGTATGTCTCATCTTGTGGGTGTTATTGTTTATATTATTGTGAGCTGGTGTTATTTATACTCGACCTACATATGGGCTATCCCTTTGTATGAGCCGTCTCCTGTTTGGCTGTGCCCCTTGATTTCCTGTCTTAAGTTAGCTCAGTACCGCTGCCTAATTTTCCTCTAATTTTGGCACTACCTACAAAGAAGAAAAAACGAATATTTTATTTGATTTCCTTTGTCAAAGTTGGTTGGATTGCCAATCATTCAACATAGATGACCAGTGGCTATTTAATAGTAGGTATAAACACGTCATGTCAACACCAACCCAACACACGCTCAAATGCAGACTTTTGTTTTTCCAAACCTTGCTAAACTTCGTTTCTATTGTTGGAATTGAAAACCATAGGCGCCAGGTTGCTAATCCAACAAGGCCTGCACGGACCCTGACCTCATTGACCCGTGCCGTGAGGAGAGGTATATGACTATTTTCTCTTTAGACTTAATAGTGACTATTTTCTCTTTAGACTTAATAGTTTCAGCCACATTCATGGACTAGGACTGGTCCAGTTCTCATTGTCCCTTTTCTCATCACATTAGCTCATATGAAACAGGTGGAGAAAATCCGGGAGTTGATGCTAATGGAAATTCTTACGATCTTTCAACAAAGTTGCTCCATCTTGCATGGCACCCAACTGAGAATTCCATCGCGTGTGCTGCTGCAAATAGCTTGTACATGTACTATGCATAGGTAACAGGCTAGAGAGAAAATTGTTTTTTTGGTTTGGTTGACGTGAAGCCTTCTACTTTCACATGCAACCAGGGAGATGGTGCAAAGGACATTGTTGTCAATTTCATGACTGGGGCCAAAAGAGGCAGTCGGTTTCCACGAGACCACTCCCGATGCTACTTGCGACAGTAGCAGGCTGCTCCGTTCCGATTCTTTAGTAAATGTTAAATATATCTAATCATATCAACATTTTTGGTCCCAAGATATGATTGTAGCTGCCTTGTAGCCAGAATCAGCAGTTGAAAGATAAAGCAGAAGATAGGCGATGCTGATGCTAATTTCACCGAAGGTCACAGAAAATATCTGCTTAACAGGGCTGTAAGATTTTTTTTTCTTTTCTTTTTCATTTCTTCACATGTAATGCCACCTAGCCAGGGCTAACAACCATCTCTTGTCATGGACATCCAAATCTTTGAACATAAAATTTTACTACAGTTATTGTAGCTATTCTTTGCTGCCTTGTTCATTCATTAATCTTCACGTGATCAAAAATTTGTGGCTTGTATCACCTTCGATTCTTCTTAATCCTCCCGTAAACTGAAATGTGTATAACACACTTTTCTTTCTGTTAGCTGTAGCAAAGATATGAATACCATTCATGGACATTTTGGTTTCCAAGAAAAAATAAATCTGTAGCCGATCACACCCAGAAATTTGATTTTTAGCCATCTTCTGAGGAAGATTGGTTGGTGCCAACTGGAAGAAGGTGAGATAGAAGTTGCAGGTGCAGCTTCAGCTACTTCCTGGAGAACGCTGGTTTCTCTTTCACAGTGTTTGGTTTCGTTTGCCTGTTGTTAATTGCTTGTTCCTTTTTCAACCCCCTGCTGCTGTCACTCAACTCTTGAGCCTCCGTGCAAGTTGAGCTACGTTTACACTTTCCAGTTTACCCGGTGCTTTGCCTGTATGCGTCTGAGCTTTGGAATGAATTCGGATCAATCCAATGTTTTTCTGTCTTCTTCTTTTATCAGTTTGGGGACCCAGTAATTAATCTTTGACAGGCAATGTCATGTGAAGTTATTAGTTGTTCTTGACCTTGACGACGCTCCTGTTTGAACGCGGAAGCGTGTGACCTCGACACTTTGGCCCGGTTTTTCAACCGGGCTTATCTTCTTCTACCGATGTGATTCCAGTTAATAAGTTACTCCCTCCGTTTCGAAATGTTTGACACTGTTGACATTTTTAGTACGTGTTTGATTATTCGTCTTATTCAAAAAAATTTAAGTAATTATTTATTCTTGTTATATCATTTGATTCATTGTTAAATATACTTTCATATACACATATAGTTTTACATATTTCACAAACTTTTTTAAATAAGACGAACGGTCAAACATATACTTAAAAAGTCAACGGTGTCAAATATTTTGAAACAGAGGGAATATTATAGTAGAGGTCGCTAGGTGTACACTTTGCTGGCTGGCGTTTGTTGTGTCATCTTCTTCTCTGCAAAACTGTCATGTTGTTGGCAGTGGCGGCTGCACCCTCACTGTCATGTTGTTTGCTGGTTTTTTGGCGCCAACACTGTCTACTAGAAGGCCATCGCTACCGTGCAACTCTACCCCCCCTGTGCCACCTCATCCTTTTGGGTGAGCCACCGTCGCGTTCGCCATCGTCGTTATCCTTATCTTTCAGCTGGGGGCTCGCGAAGATCGATCGCAACCCTTCTCCTTCCATATTGTAGCTACCGTCGCATCGACCGTTTGTTAACCTGTTTGGTTCTTACTTCCGCCCACCGTTATTCTTCTTCTCACATGGTTTTCTGAACTGTAAATATAGTAAGGCTGTGTGTTTCTGTAGGTTGAGAGTTCATCTACTGCGTATTAAATGAATGCATGGTTCATTAGCGTGTGATTAATTAAGTATTAGCTATTTTTTTTAAAAAAAATGGATCAATATGATTTTTTAAACAACTTTCGTATAGAAACTTTTTTTAAAAAAAAAACGCACCGTTAAGCATTTTGAAAAGCGTGCGCGCGGAATACGAAAGAGAGGGGTTGGGAACACTGAGGAAAAGAACACAGCCTTAAGATGCACGCTCACTCCACAGTCCGCACCACACACATACATTGATGTGCACGTCGAACACATTATTTTTTTAATCTAAAAACTTGGAGGATCTACATTCACCATCGGTGTACGAGTAACGTACAGTCCAATAAAACGGGTCCTTGCGTACCTTTTGTATAACCAAGATCAACAAAAAAGTAGTTTGGGTAAAGTGGGGAAAACCGAAATGGGGAGCAACACAACTGCGATACAATCCCCCCTTCGCACATGGTTTTGTCAATACTATCATGGCATTTTCCTCTTCCTATTTCCCCTCTTGTCACTCTCGCCCTCGAACCCAATCTTAATCGACATTAACGCGCGTCAAGTTGGTCGCTATAAGACGAATTTGGAACACAAACAAATACTTTAAACATATAGGAGGTGATGGTACATTGAGTACTCACAAAGTCACAAGTCAAAACTCAAGTGAGAAAGCACACGAATTACTTCTAGCAATCACCCAAAGAATTTATATTGAAGGGAAAAAGAACGCAAGCACCCAATACCAAGCTGGTCAAGTGGGCCCCACTAGCCTCTGCTGGTGTGCTGCTGCCCCCGTATGGATAGAGTCAAATCCTCCAACGGCCCCCTTAATACAAGTGGCTCTCTACGTAATTAATGGCGTAGAGAATGTGTTGCTTGTACAGCTCCAAGACATGATTGGACATGATCTTGGGGCATCAAACGTCAAACCTTATGCTGATTACTACATAATCCCATCTAGAGTGCATACATTGCATCATAAATTATACTCTATCCTAAAATATACCAAAGATTTTAATTTTTATCACAGATATTAAGAAATAGATAAAAAAAAACTTGTTGCTTTCTCCGGATGGATGAGGTATATGTCTAGATTATTAGAGATAGTATAGATCGTTTAATGGTAAAAGTTATCTTTTACCTGTAATAAGCTGCTATATTTGAGATAAACTTTAAACTTTAGGATTTGTTATATTTTAGAACAGAGGAACTAGTATTCATGATCGTACTATTAACCGGTAAACGATTTGTTGTCCCCTCTAAATTGAACGGTTCAACATTCAAACAGTTCAATCCCCATCACGTCGATTGATCGGCGGCATCCAAATGCTGCTCAAATCCACTGTTCTTCCAGTGCACGCATCTGAATTCTGACCATTGATTCCTCACATGTCGTTTTGGGGGGTCCCGAATTCAATTCAATTCAGCTACTACTTGGAATTTGCCGGTTTGGAAAACAGAAATCGGAGATCGAATTTCGGCTTCTCCGTCGAGGCGCCGCTGGATTTGTCGAGTCTTTGAACCGCGTGGTTTGTTGTCGTTGTTGTTCTGTGACCCGGTCCCACCTCGGCTCTGACCGGTGGGGCCCCTGGCTGGCTGACGTGGGCCCACGCTGGCCTTTTTGGTCTAGAAACACAGTTCACTCACCGTACACCGTACGGTCGTGCCTCGTTGAAAAATATAGGAGAATGTAGCCGCCTCGATTGAAATTCTGAGATGCAATGGAGCCGTCTGGATTGAAATGCGTGATGCACAAGCGCTAGTTACATTTTGTGGTGGATCTTTTGTTTGGTTAAATTTTGCTCATGTGCTAATTTGGGGGCCACAAACTAAGCGTTCAGTTTTGTTTTGAACAAGCCTCCTGCGCACACTATCAAAGTGGTCCAAATAGACCCTTAGCTTCTAATCCACTCATTTAATATCACCATTTTATAAAAAAATATCACCCATAGAGTAGTTTTAACGAGTCGTTTTGCTGACATGGATTTGTTTTAAAACGGTTTTACAATCATATACCTGCGTTGTAGCACATGTAGCCTTCAGTGGATAGTAATTGGGATTGACGAAGTTACCATGATGCTAGAACTCTCTTCTCCCTCTCACCCATCGATGCGATACCAGACAAAAGCAGTGGCGTTAACGTGCCGCCGACAATTGTCAAACTCAATGGAAGCATCGACAATTGTGGTATAAGTTGAATATGATGACTGTAGCCACGGCAACAGCCAAGCTCTATCCAGCAATTGTTAAACTTGGCACCACTGACGTTTCTCCCCCATAGATGCCAGATGCCAGATTGTGTTCCTTTGTAAATCTAATGACGGGATCATACTTTTGCTTCCGTGCATATTCATTGGTTACAAGCTATGGCATACATATGAATTTTATGTCTGTATTCTGTTTTGTGAAACCATGTCTAAAACTTGTTGTTTCACCTTGCATTTCTTAATTCTTACTAATTATATTGTGATTTGCATCAAGTGTGGTTTGATATTTTAAATTCTTGTATGATGGTTTCCTATATTGCTCCAGAAGAGAGAAAATGGAGAACAAACTTGCATAATTAATAATAAGTAATTTTTAGACCTTACTAATATGTTCAAAATATTGTTGCACCTTTAAAAGAATGCTATGCAAAAGTCAACAAACATTTTTTTTATTTAGTTTTGCCTTTTGCCTTTTTATTTAGCTCTTCCCCTCTAAGGATAACGATAGTAATCATAGGGTTTATAATGTCCTAGTTCACCGTTTGGGTTTTATGTAGGGTTTTGGTGTCCTAGTTCATTTATGGTTTTATCTCGTGACTCAGCCATGTCTGAGTTTATTGGTAATGATAAGACTAAAAGTCTAGTAAAGAACACTAGAAATATAAAAGGAACATATCCAAGTATTTACAATTTTTTATGCGAGGTATTTACAATGTCATTCCAAAGTTCCAAATTGCCAACAAGCAATTGGTATCTCACAAACAACATCAGATTGGCTGATTGCCATTCTTCAGCCATTACAATATCTCCCCCTCACTATGATCATCAAAAGTAAAAACAGCTTCTTTTTTCCCTCTCTTTTCTTGGCAACATTTGCATTTTCGCAATTGCCTCTCTTTTTTTCCCATCTTCTCTAAACTATGTTACAATAGACTATATTTATCTACTAATTCATACTCTCTCTGTCCAAAAAAAAAAAGAGTCAAATTCCAGCGATGAATCTGGACACACATATATCCAGGTCCATTGCTAGGATTTGGTTTTTTATGGGACGGAGGTTGTAGGTATTTGCAGCACATCAAGATCAACAAAAACTGCAAAAACACGGACAATATCGAGCTCGCCGGAGCGAGAGCTTCTTTGTGTCCTCAGCTCGCCGGCGGCGTGGCGGTGGAGGCCCTGCGCGCCTTTCTGGCGGCCGCGGCGGCTGCGGCGGAGGCGGCGGCGGCCGTGCCGAGGGTGTGGTCGTGGAGGAAGAGGCAGACGGCGGAGCAGTCGTCCACCCTGGACGTCGGGAACTTGGCCCGCCACCGCTGCACGGCGGCCTCCACCACCGCCTTCGACGCGTGCTGCTTCCGCGGCGTCGCGCACACGATGGACACCACCTCCTCGTTGCTCAGCACGTCCCACACCCCGTCCGTGGCGAGCACCATGAACAGGTCGGCGCCCGTCACGCGCCGCGACGTCACCTCCGGCGCCGGGATCACGCCGTGCCGCTTCAGCCTCATGTCGCCCAGCGACCTCGCCATGGCGAGCCCCGGCGAGTTCTCGCCGGGGAGCCACACCCGCATCACCCCCGGCTCGTCCTTCAGCCCGAACACCCTCCCCCCGCTCCGCTTGATCCTCGCCGCCTCCTCCGGCACGCTCGGCTTGTGGTCCACCGTCAGCTGCACCGCCTGGAGGTAGCCGGTGTCCGACATGGTGGCGAGCACCGCCCTCGAGTCGCCGAGGTTGGCGATGATGAGGTCCCTGCCCTGCTTGATGGCGCACACCGCCGTCGTGCCGCTGAACGCGCAGTCGAGGTTCGGCTGGAGCTTGAGCTCGCCGTCCATGGCGGCGAACGCGCTGGCGCACGCCTGCCTCCACTCCTCCAGCATCTGCGCCGACGCCGACGCCGACGGCTGCGGCGACGAGTTGCCGCTGCTGTCCGCGGACGACGACGCCGCCGCGTCGTCGCTGAACGCGGCGTCGTCGTCGTCGTCGGCGGCGGCGTCGGCCAGGAGCAGCGCGTTCCGGTGGCTCAGGATCATGAACGGGAGGTAGTCCCGCACCAGCTTGCTGATGAATTGCCCGCACCGGCCATGGCCGTCGAACACGCCGCAGAACACGCCGTCCTCCATGCCGAATCCCTGACGAACCCAAGAAACACTCATCAGCTTCAGAATCCAGACCACATTGCATCTTTGCATTGCATGTGATGTTTGATCACCCAAAAACTCTACTAAAAAACTTGCAAGTTTTTCAGATATTCTCCTGATGGAGAACATCTCGAGATTGATGATGATGCTGCTGTTAACAAATTAAGATGGTAGTATAGGTAGGTGAGATTAGTGGTGTTTGTTAAAAAAAGGCAAACTTTCTGGAGAAGATTTGGGAACATCATGGTGTGTGTGCCTAGAGATTGGGACACATGAGGTTCAATCATTGAGCAGGAAAAGTCTAAAGTGATTACACTTTTTTTTAAGTGCAAAACTGTCCTTTGGCAGATCACATCTAACAGCTATTGCTACTGTAGTAGTAGATTAGCACAACCTAGCTGTACTACTAATCACTGTTCATGATCTCAAGTTGTCTGATTAACCCCCTTGACCTTTTGACAGTTTTCCTTCACCACCTCTCTTCCCAAGAAGTAAAATTGGAATAGCTTGTCAGGTTATAAACAGTTTGTCAACTTCTAAACTAATTTTTTAGTGTTAATGATTGGTTGTAACAACATGGAGAGGAAATTTGTTCTTACAAGGTGAAAGAAAAAACACCAAAGATGATATTCTTTTTCATGGGAATATTTTTAAGTGAAGAAATTGGAAAGTCAAGAAGGTAACCAAGGGGGTAAGACTTGGCCAAGACCAACCAAAATTACATTTTTTCCATGTCAAGGTTAATATATTCATGATTAGACATGGAAGAAAAGAAAATTAAACGCAATATTTTAATTTAAGCCTCAAGAATGAATCCATCCATCCCCACTATTCAACTAAATATCTACTATACTGTATACAGCCACAAGAACTTTCAAGAAATGGAAAAAAGAGAGGAAGAAAACAAGGTTGAGAGCCCCAAAATTCTGCAGCCAGAATCAAGAACAGAACACCCCCAACAAGAGGCAATCACTGCACACCACACATCACACCTACAAATAATTCAACAAGAAAGGCACTAATTCTATCATACCAAGCAATTCTGCAAGGGAAAGAAAAGAATTTTCTCTCTTTCTACCAAGTACTCCACTAACTCTTCCTTTTAAAAAAAAAAGGTAGTGAACTAACTGCTGGCCTAATAAGCACATGGAAGCTCAAATCATGGACTCTAAGAACACCCTGAAGCCCTGAACTAATCTGAACCCTTTTGAGCACAAAACCAAACAATTGGCCTGAGCAGCCTCATCAAGAGGAGAAATTGAGCAGATTGATCTGAGCTGAGCACATCAAACAGAAAGCAAAGATTCAGGGACAGAGAGTAAAGAACTGAAGATGATACCTGGCAGAGGATGACAGAGTCCTGGTTGGGGCCTTTCTTGCCCCTCTGGGAGAAGAGGGAGGCCACCTTCCTAGCCCCCCCACTCTCCACCCCCCTACCCCCCCTTCCTTGCTCATCCTTCACATACACAATGCTCTCATCTGTCTCATGAACATGCTCCAGCTGCTCTGAAGATGCACAGATCCCCATCCAAAGATTCTGAAATCTTTCTTGTCTCTTGAGAAAGAAAAGCTCCAAGGAGAGCAGAGAGTGCAGGAAGGAAGCTGTGCTGTGGCTGCTGCTAAGACAGGGTATTTAAACCAAAGAGGAGGTGAGGATGATGATGCAAATTGCAAAGGGGGGTGATGAGGATGTCAGGACGAAAAGGAGGAGGAGGAGAAGAAGAGAGCTTGGTCAGCAGCAAGCAACGCCAACAAAGAGCAGCAGCTTCTTGTGGGGGTCTTAAAAGGATGGAGGATTAATAAACTCAATAATGGATGCCAGAGGTGGAGAACTGGAGATGTCATGAGCAAACCTTTTTTTTTTCCTTCCTTTTTTCTTTCGGTGCCATTGGTCTGACTTTGGTTTTTTAAAGGACAAAATGGATGGTACATGAGTATGGCGTATATGTTTTTCAAGTTTAAAAGATTCTTTTTCGCAAAAAAAAAATGTTTAAAAGATTTTGGTATATCATAGAGATCTTTCAGCAACAAATCGACTTGATTATTCGGATTTACAAATATTTCATATGAATCTTTCTGATTCTTTAGCAACAAATCAGCTTAATCCACCGAAATTACAATACTTTACATGAATATTTTCTATCGATTCTTTGGACGTTTTCTTAGGTTGATTAGACGTAAGGTTTGGATTACCGGTATTTGCCGAAATAATGTAACCCTCAAAATTGATGCTATATTAGACAAAAGTTTTTTTTTTAAAAAAGTATAGGCCTTGTTTAGTTGGGAAAAAATTTTGGTTTTAGTTGTCACATCAGATATACGACATACATTTAAAGTATTAAATATAGTCTAATAAATTCCGCCAGAAAAATGCGAAACAAATTTATTAAGCCTAATTAATCAGTCATTAGCAAATGTTTACTGTGACACCATATTGTCAAATCATGGCGTAATTAGGCTTAAAAGATTGGTCTCGCAATTTACACACAATATGTGCAATTTTTTTCCTATATTTAATACTCTATGCATGTGTCCAAACATTCGATGTGACAACGTGAAAATTTTTGTTTTGGGAGGGCCATAATTTTTTGACCAGTAACATCTTATAAGAAGACCAAATTAGAACTTTCTAAGCTTTATTGAAGTAATATCTCTTCGACCAGTAACCACTCCATACTCTAGGCAAGTTATTAGGAGAAGACAAGAAAAGTGTAACCACAAAAACATGTGAGTGTAATTTTAAACACATGTTGCATAATATATTCATCAGGTACTACTCTCTCCGTCCCAAAATAAGTGCAGTTTTGCACTATTCATGTTCAACGTTTGACCGTCCGTCTTATTTGAAAATTTTTTATGGTTATTATTTTTATTACTATTAGATGATAAAACATGAATAGTACTTTATGTGTGACTAAATGTTTTTAATTTTTTCATAAATTTTTCAAATAAGACGGACGGTTAAACGTTGAACGTGAATAGTGTAAAACTGCACTTATTTTGGGACGGAGGTAGTACTATTTTGCATCACCATTTCATTGTCACTAGAAAAAAATAAGGAAAAAAGAGAACAACTATACCAACCGGTGCTTGGATTGGAAGTCAGGCTAGGCCGTCCGTCATCAGATTTAACAACAGAGAGAGAGAGCATCTTGTCAGCCGTCAGATCTTGCCGTCATTCCGTGAACCATCGGCGTACGATTGTGACAGCTGGCAAAAAAGGTCTTGTAGTACTGTGTGTATGATACTACCTGCATCAAGTCGCAGTGACATTTGATTTTCATTTTTTCTCAAACACGCAGCGAAAATGCTTTGAAAACAATTGCAGCGTACTCCAGTTTTTCCGCATATGTATATGTGGCAGCTTGCAGTTGTGTGTTCTAGAGGTTATTAATTTCCATGAGAAAATTCGATCTGGTCCGATATTTGGTGAATTGCACAACCAAGTAGGAGTACCTTCTTTGCATGATGCTGTTTAGTTGGTATACAATTAATAAAGATATTTTTTTGGAAGTACAATAATGCTATTCTCTAGCTTTTGCAAAATCATAGTACTAACTTTTTATTTAGATGTAATCATGTCAATGTATTTTGATGACAACATCTTGAAGATATGAAATTTCTAAGTTTTCGTAACAATATGCATTTTAGGCCCCCGTTTCGAAACACGGGATTCTGAAAACACATGTATGTGAAAAACTTGGAAATAAAATGTCATACCTATTGAAGTCTTATATGAATTAAAAACAAACAGGGGACACACAAGAATTTAGAGTCATAAAATGAAGAAAAACATGATGTAGGACCTTACGCTTATTTTCTTCCAAAATATTTGTAGGATTTTCTATTTCATAATAATTTTGAAGGAAATGATAGAATTTGAACCTTTGTTTCAAAGGCCTTTTTAGGATATTTTTCCTGTAAGATTGAAATCTTCCAAGTATTCTATGTTTTTCTCTACAAATTAAAGGGGGTCTATATCAGTGTAGATACTCATTTGAAACTGATGAATTTTAGAGGAATTTCTTACGAATTGAACTAATTTAAGTGAGTATTCGGCACTAAAATTCCTTCATTTAAAGGAGCCCATGATAAGCTTTTAAAATACGACGCATGCACGGAGCTGATCTGATCACTTGGTTCAAGATCAACATCCAGCCAAAGAAATTGACCCAAGAACCACCTAGCAATCACTCCTAAAACCACAGGGCCTCTGACTTGGCAGCTCCTGATTGGCCGGGTTCACTTGTCAGATTCATAGTTAATTATCCTCTCCCGGGCCCACACTGCCCAAGCCAGCTAACCGTACTAGCTAACTATAGAATCTGTTAAGAGAGCTTAAAATTTTAAAATTTCTTAGAAGCAACTAGTTGGTAGCCAGCTTAAATATAGAGAAACTGGTTTTTCTAGCTTTTAATTTCTAATTCATTTTCTAGATTCTACAACTACAGCTTATCGGAATTTGAACAGAAAGCTGGACTATTTGATAGAGCTTCTGATTGCAACCTTTTCTCCGGTGAAAGTGAAACCGATGAAGGGGTGTTTACACATGGTACTGAGGCCTTTCTTCTCTCTGAATTAACCCTCTTGCCAATTGACTGATCAATCGATCGATCAGTTGTAATGTTTTGTACCACTGTACAATTTTGTCAGCAACCATGCAGCAGCAGTCGATCCATCATCAATGTCTCTCTTTTGATCTCTTTAATTGAATTTGTTGTGTTCTTTTCCAGCTTTCTGGGAAGCCAATGGCCACCACACATGTACTTCGGCTAGGGAGAGTGAGGTTATCCGGATTGTACGGTCAAGCAAGCTCTAAAGAAACTGGCTATATGGTGCGCGAAGTTACAATCTTGGTAAAGTGTTCGAGTTCTCCGATATTTGTAATAGAATGATTTTAAAAAAAGGTATCGGAAGTTACTGAAGTTTTCCTATAAATTTTGTTATTTTTTTGGTACCTCTCCAGTACTATAAAATTTCTCTTAGTAATAACTAATAAGATAGAGAGATTTATGCCAACAATCTGATTATGCACAATCGAAAACATGAGTATATCAAAATAAAATTAATATAGGTAAAGTAGAAATCAAATAGATATGAATGTATTTATGTGGGGTTGAACTTTATATCTAAGAGACGAACAATGCTTACTTGGGATTTAGGATCCCTGTTTATGCCCCTAATTCACCATAAAAATAAGAAAATCCTAAGGGATATGCATGTGGCTCTATGACTAAAAGACATTATATGCTATGGTCTCATTAGGGCGCGAGCCGTATACGCGTTCGAAATAGTCATATTATCATTTTATCTGAAATAATCCATCCCACTTGATTGGTTAATCCGTACAAAATGTCATACGTAGACAATTAAGTTTGCGTGTCTAGTACATGCAGAGCTAATTCTCTTGCGCTCTGGTTTGTCAATCACTAATTAGCCATTGTCGGCTAGATGGGTGTGCTTTCCATGTCAAACAAGTTAGGTGCTCCATGGGCTGAAAATGATCTCGGCCATTGCTTATGCATCGTGCGGTGGAGAGGGGGGAGGGGGGGGGGGGGTTGGCTATTGCTGTTGCTATCTATCCATGCCAAAAGGAGATAGAGATGATGGAGCTGTCCTTGTAGGCAAGTGGCAACTCCATCTTCCCCTGGAAAAGTAGGGAAGTTGATACTTCCAAACCAAGAGAAAACATCCGTGACTTTTTCCGCAACAAAACATGGCAAATTTAATATGTATCCAGTTCGTCCAATTCGAACAGTGTAAAGGCATGTGACTAAGAAGAGGTTTGGATGAGAAGATGAGAAGTTTTTTTTACTTAAATTGTTACCAGGCCATGCTAGTAGTGTAAATTATAATAAAAAGAATATTTATTTTTTTTAAAAAAACTAGGTCTGAAAAAGAAAAAAAAACAAAAGCAAATTACCAGTTAAGAAGAGAAAAATCTAAGGGTCTCATTCATCCTACACATACGTAG
The DNA here is from genome assembly GCF_034140825.1 of Oryza sativa Japonica Group. Taxonomy (NCBI): domain Eukaryota; kingdom Viridiplantae; phylum Streptophyta; class Magnoliopsida; order Poales; family Poaceae; genus Oryza; species Oryza sativa. The sequence continues at coordinate 6,976,898 of NC_089036.1, read as the reverse complement.
GATAATCTTGTTCTTGAAACAGGTGAACCATCCTTCTTCAGTTATCAAAATATTCCAAAATACCATCCCATTTCTTTGTTTTCACAAATGCCAACATACTATTAACATATTTTCCGAAAACCTTTAAATCTATATCTTGAAAGGGCTAACCATTGGAAGAAATTCAATTACGTGTTTCATTGTATTCCTATCTTTACCCAGCACCTTTTGCTAAAATTAAGGACATAAGAAAAATGCAAAATAAGTGTAACATAGTTTCTCTAGAGATATTTAACTATTTGCAACTCTTACAAGTGGTAACTAAGGATTCGTCACTGCGAGTGGCAAATTCTTAATTGTCATATCTTAAAAGTGGTAAAAAGTTAAATGCCCCGGTTACTATGTCACTGGTAGAACACAACGCATGATATGTGAGGGCTCTTTCGCCATTGCTGCATTTTAGTTTCCTACTGCAAGCTCTAAATTTCAAAATTGCCCATTTGTTATTGAAGTAAGTATTTCGGAGCATCGATTTTCTGATAAATTGGCATGGTTATTTAAACAACAAATAGGAAAATAAACGTAAATCTTCTTTTGAAAAATAAAGCTGTGACATGATTTTCCAATACACAAGGATTGAATATCGAGATATATACCCAGCTAGAAATCCATAATTCTACGTGTGTTTGAACAGTGAAAGTAATATTCATATTGTTATTCTAGAACCTTTTTCCTTTTCTAATAGTAATAATTTGCATGCAGTCATCGTCAGACCAAGGGAGTTCGTTGACTGCTGCTGATCTCCGTCAGTGTTGATAACATTCAAAAACCCTGCACCCAATGTCCAACCATGTGCCACCAAGTGGCTAACCTCCAAGCTAATTAATCACCCATGCACCTCACTAATTAACTACCTTTTGAAATAGTGGGTAAAACCTCCTCACTAATTAAATACTCCTATCAGTTTCATAATTCTTGACGTTTTGGATAACAACACAGTCTCTGAAATATATCTTTTGACTATTTATTATTATAATATATATAATAAATAACATTTTTTTACTTATGGTACAATACTTTGTAAGATAAATCTATATATTTGTTGTTCCAGTGTCTTTAAATTAAGTATTTTTTTTAGAGTTATTACTAGTCAAAATTATAAAAGTTGCCTAAATTTTATTAAAACGACAAGAATTATAAAACCGTCGAGAGTATTGGTAAGAACGATTAATTGCTCTACCCATTCAAAATACAGAGCACGACTATTTTTTTCTATGTTTTATAGTACAAGTCGTATATGCATGTAATTAACTATCACCTTCCCATTCTCTAAATTCATTTTATTTAATCCTTCACCTTAAGATCTATATAATACCTTTAGGTGCATTTATTCTTTTTATTAGGTGATCTAAATCAGAAGGTGATAATAATTTTTCTCTCTAAGTTCCTACTCATTCCATACACGGCCACGTCAGCTTAATTAATCCTCTCTGCAAGTTAATGATTTGCCAGTGACAAAGTAAACTACGTTAATATGAGCAAACAAAATTAATCGCGTGTAGCTATACACTACACACAATCCGACACGTAAGGTGACAGCGATTATTTGGTTGACAAAACATTGTGCTTACCTTGCACTTTAATTAGTTAGGTATATATAGCAGCTATAGCTCAGCTCTAGCAACGGCCAATGGCTTTATAATGGGTGGCTTTAACTTAGGTTGATTAGTGATTAGTGAGCTAATCTCTTGTCGTCTCGTCGGTTTGATTAATTAATTAACGGTTTATTAAGGACTAATATAAAGCACTTTCATCGTACGTGACTCTAGCTAGCTAGAATTTTCTACCGTTGACAATTTAAAAGAGGAATATATAATTCAGGATCAATTTCATAGAAACAGTTGGGATTGACCAACTTTTTTGAGTGTTTTATTACTCCTCTCCCCATTTTACGTTATGCACGCATGTCTAAAGATACTTTGCATTACATTTATGGATGGTCAGTTATGTTACAACGCCTTAGTGACTATTCATTTCCTTTTTTTTTTCCAATTGCATTACCCTTCAGAACTATATAAAACTATATTAATATCAGTTCGTAACTGGCATCAGTGCCGGTTTATGAACCGACACAAAACATTCGATACTGATGACCCCATCCTCCGATATACTCCCCCTTCCCTAAATGTTTGACGCCGTTGACTATTTTAAATATGTTTGACCGTTCGTCTTATTCAAAAACTTTTGTGAAATGTGTAAAACTATATGTATACATAAAAATATATTTAACAATAAATCAAATGATAGGAAAAGAATTAATAATTACTTAATTTTTTTTGAATAAGATGAACGATCAAAATTTTTTAAAAGGTCAACGGCGACAAACATTTTGGGATAGAGGGAGTAATATTTTTGTGCAGGTTCTTGAACCGGCACAGATAGCTCTTGGAAGCACCTGTGCTCCTTAATTAGGTTCATCCGTGCTTAATCTGGACATCTGGTCCTACATCTGTGTCGGTCGTTGGTATGATGTGTGACTTCAAAATAAAACATAATAACATGCCTATTAGAAATTTAATTTTGGTTGTAGAATTGTTAATAACGCCTAACTTATTTCAAACAAAAAATAGTGCCATGCGTCTTGTAGTAGTATGTAGTTTGGGAACATATAGATGGATGGTGGTAGATGACAAGTTTAAACAACACTTCACATGTACAAAATTTACAATAAAATATTTTAAAACTTATAATTTCTCATATACAATAATGCTCATTTTTTTAAAAACTCAAATTTGTAAAATAAGAGAAAAACATGTTATATAAAGAATATGTTACATACTAAACTCTATTAGAATTGGAAAAAAAAATCTATGTTGCCACATATTTTCTGCTATCAGATTGGAGATTTCAAGAATTGCAATATTATATTGAAGTCGTGGAATTATAAATCCAAAGAAAACCATATTTCAATAATCGAATTGTTTTCTATGAAATTCCTGTACTCTAATTAAAAAGGGACCTAAATTGTGAATATCTTACCTTTGACAACATCTTAATTGGAGAACCTTGTGGAATTAAGTCATCTGCCTGAGCTAAGATTTGTCTGAGCAGCTGAAAAACTTTTTTTTTTGAACAAATCGGCAGTTGGGCGAAGTTTCATTGAATATAGCAGCATATAGCAGAAAAAAGTTACAAGACTATAACCTGAAAGATTATAGTCAGGAAAAAAAAAACAAAAGACCACCACCACACATGCCATTCCACGCAACCGAGGAAGGCAGTAGCACCTAACTGGCCACCGCTAAGCGTGACCACCCGCCGCTAAACCAACAAAGAGCTATAGTTATATGCCCAAAGTCGACTCCAAATAGCTAAGCACCTAGACTCCTAGACGTCGCTGGAATGGAAGGTTGTAGAGGGAGAGGCGAGAGCGAAGAAAGGTCCCTCTTCCTCGAACAGACCCATTGACATGCCACCATCTAAGCCCTTCGCAAAAACTATCTGAAAGTGGTTTTGGCGATAAAGAGGTATCCTAGATGACGTCTCTAGGGAGAAATACGATGAAGAGTGCTGCCACCATCCACCGAGGTCTCAAAGGAGATCCAAGGTAAGGTTTTCACCCATCGGCCCAACTAGGAAAGGAGAGGGACGTCTCGACAACGCCCCTAAAAGGGAAAGTGACGCCCAAGGTGCCACCATTGTCGTCCTAGCAAGACCCGGGTTAAGCTTTCACCGGCTACTCGAGCCGTCTCAATTTGCAGTTGCCGCTCCAATGCTCCACCACCAACAACCCAACATCGGCGCATGGAAACCACTGTACCGACGACCCCACCAGCTAGCATCCGCCTGCCTGTCACTGTCGTAGGCCTCCACTTGGGGGTCATCACCGTTGGCAACCCCTGAGCATCCTCCATCGCACTGCCTAGGGAAAGGTGGCCCGCACATTGGTGAACTCTGGCGAGTTGACGACACACTAGCCACAATATCCCTGCACATCACTAGGGATAGCAAGCCCATAAGCCCTGTCAACGCTATCACTGGCTCCCCACTGTCTCACGCCGTCGCTGCCTCGTAGGGCTCGGCCTCATGACCAGCCAGGTCATTGTCCATCCTTGTGCCGCATTGGACCTCGCCATGCACGCCTCCCACCATTGTCATCGTATGGGAGAGGACCGGATCTGGCCAATAGAATGCCAGATCTGGTCGTGCAAGCCACCTCCATGCCTAGCTCCCTCTGCCACCATTCCAGATAGTGTCCCCCTCCTCACAGGGTTTAGTCAAGACATTGCCATCGCCTCCACCACCGTGCGAGCATAGAGGTCCCCAGCCACACCATCTCTATAGCCATCACCATCCGTTGGTCCCCCTTAAGCAGGTCTGGGTGGATATGTCCTCGCGGCTGTGGATCTACCACCTGCGGGCTGGTGGTGGCCTCCACTGCCACCTCCAGCCTCGGCTGTGACCTCCACCACCACCTTGAGTCCTAGCCATCGCCTCCACTGCCTTGCCGTTGAGCCGATGCTCACATGGCACGCCCTCTGTGACCTCCACCATCGTGAGCTTGGATGTCGTGGCGTCACCCTGGCTGTCCTTCACCCTAGGTCTGCCCACGCTAGGTTTGGGGCAGCCGCTACCATCCTGGCACGCTGCATGGCTTGCTGGCCAGCCTACTCTGGTGGCAGCAAGGCGGAGCGAGGGAGAGGTGGGTGGCAGCGGCTAGGGTTTGTCACCTGTGCCGCTCTCGTGGTAGGCGACACAGACGAGATTTGATGGCGACCAACTGGGCTAGGTGGAAAACATGTGGTAGGAACAAATCACGTTCGCTTTGGAACGAGGAAATTGATATTGAGGACATTAGTATTTCTCCAGGTTTTGGTTGTCTGTTTCAAGCATTAATTGAACCTAACATATATAACACATTGTAGTGCGTAATGTGTAAGACGTAAATTACGATCAATTCAAATTGCACTTGGAGAGAGGCAAATTGAAGGTAGATTCTCCATCAATATTGGAAGCTAACTACAGTGAAATGATCACCATATGTCACTAGTGTCATTAAGAAATTGATTGTGTGAATATCACAGCGATATGATGCATGATAGCAAAATTGTACTGAAATTCGTAGGTAGGTGCCCAGCCTACAGTTACTATTAGGCATGCCTTTTTATTAGGACGATTAACACAGCTTGTTGTAGTTTTGGAACCACACAAATCATGATATTTTTAAGCTAAAGATGTCAAGGACATCTCAGGACAGTAGCATAAGAAATTTAAGAAGGGCCTACGTTTTCGGGCACAGTCCAATTGTAGATAAATATCATCCCCAAATTAATTTGCCGAAGGTTGGATTGACTAACAAGAGGATTAATTATAAGCACATAACACAATATTAATATATGTGTAAATTGATCGTCAACAGAGAGGCACCGTTTGGATGCGAGGTTTGGGCTCGAGCCTATAAGCACATGACTAAGGCCCTCTTTGTTTAGGCTTATAAGTCAACTTATAAGTTGAAAAGTCTAAGTCTAAACAAACAAGAGGCATTTTCGTTTGGTCTTTTTGAAGCTATAAGCCACTCTAACACTATTAAGCCAAAAGATAGGTTGGAGAAACTTTTTTGGCTCATGTGAGGTAGATGTATGACTCCACCATTAAACTTAGGACATAAAATCTACCATTAAACTGGGGAACGAATTTATTAAACCTAATTAATCTATCATTAGCAAATGTTTACTGTAGCACCACATTGTCAAATCATGGAGCAATTAGGCTTAAAAGATTCGTCTCGTAAATTAGTTGTAATTTATACAATTAGTTATTTTTTACCTATATTTAATAGGTTATGCAGGTGCTTAAACGTTCGATGTGACATGGTGTAAAATTTTTGTCAGGGATCTAAAACAGGCCCTTATATAGAATTTTTTTACAAAATAAAATATATCGTTTAGCAGTCAAATGAAGAAATCGATGAAGAGTTGCAACAATGAACATGATATTCTTATCATTCTAAAACCTATTTCCGTTTTCCCTTTGAGATAACAACTAATTTGCATGGTCTCATGCTGAGTCAAGGGAGTTGTTGACTACTGCTGATCTCTTCAGAGTAGATAACATTGTAAAATCCTCCACCCCCTGTCCAATCATGTGCCGCCAAGTGGCTAACCTCCCAAGTAATCACAACTACGCCCTCCATAAAAAAACCTAACTTATATAGGAATTTGATATATTACATTAGACAACGAATCTGAATAATAGGTTATTCAGATTCATTATCTTTGGTAGCATCCAATCCTCATCTAGATTTTTTTTTTGACAGAGGGAGTACATCTTAAGTAATTAACCATTTAACAATGGGCAAGAACAATTAAACAAAACCCAATATCTTAGTTCCTACTTGATCCATACATGGCCACGTCAGCTTAATTAACCCTCTCTACAAGTTGGTGATTTGCCAGCGACAAAACTAGTAATTAAACTGTATTATGAGCAAACAAAACTAATTGGGTAGCTAGCTGAACTACACATAAATCCGACACGTAAGGGTGACAGCGATTATTTGGTTGACAAAACATTGTGCTTACGACCTTACGTTGCACTTTAATTAGGTACCTGCAGCTTAGCTCAGCTATAGCAACGGCCAATGGCTTTAGAATTAATATGGGTGACTTTAATTAGGTTGATTAGTGATGAGTGAACTAATATTAATCTCTTGTCGTTTCGTCGATTTGATAACCGTTTTTTTTATAAGGACTATAATAATATGACTCTAGAATTTGCTACCGTTTGACACCACATATGAAATTCAGGATCAATTTCATACAAACAGTTGCGATCACTTGACCGCTTTTTTGAGTGTTTCACTACTCCTCTCCCTATTTTGTGATATATATGCATGTCAAAAGATACTTTACACATAACATTTATCGATGGTCACCGGTCGTTTGTTATAAGTCACCGGGCGTTGATTAAACTATGACGATTGACGACCCTAGCAAAATATCCTTGGTATCAAGTAATTTTTCTAATTATATTTACATTACATGAGCTCACTATGTTGCTATCTACAGTAAAAAGTAATATGAATCGTTGATCTTTTAATCAAGGGTTCAAATTTATTTGTACTATCATTTTAAGTTAGTGGTAGTAGAAACTTGGAGGGATATTATTGTAAAAAAAAAGATGTGAAAGGGTATAATCATCATTTATGGTGCTGACACATTTTTTTCTCCTTTTCTTAGCTTTTTTTTTATGGAATATGAGCGACATCAACGCAATATATGACCATTGATCGATCTAGATGAAAAAAAAAACAAGATTATCCCTAATCACCATACTAGTAAATTACTAATTTACCCTTATTAACGAAGCGTTCAGATCATTTTTATTGGTACTATTATACTAGTAGAGAGCACCGGAGCATCGCTAGGCCCCGTCTGTTCATGTAACTTTGGTGCTTAGATGTTAATCATTTCCTATTAACTATCATTTTCTTCGGCCATCAAGCCTTCTCTGCATTTGCGCTATTCTATTCTATTCTTTTTATTTTTTCCCGATTACAGTAGCCTTAGTCGACTCAAAATTATAAAATAAGAAAAAAAAAGTTATATAAAGAATGTATGTTGCCACATATAATTTTCCGCTATCAGAATGGAGATTTCACGAATTGCAATATTAAATTAAATTCGTGGAATTATAAATCCAAATTAAGAAAACCGTATTTAAATAATCTGATTTTGGGGCATCACTACAGGCACCCCCTGGAAGTTGGGAAAATTCCTATTTCTATGGGGATCAAATTGTTTTTTCTGTGAAATTCATGTCCTTTCTTAAATTATTAAAATGGGACCTAAGTTGTGAATATCTCACCTTTGACAATATTTTAGAGAACCTTGTGGGATTAACTCATCAGTAATGAGCTAAGATTTACCGAGCAGCTAGAAGACATGTGTGATAGGAACAAAATCACGTTCGCTTTGGGGAAGCACAAATGGTGTGGCGATAGAGTCGTGGGTGCATGACTTACCCACAGGGTTCAAATCCTGATGCCCACAAATATTACGCATATGCAGGTGTACTTTCAACAAGACTTTAGTGAGACCATAGATGTGTGTCACTGGTTTTCTGTCTCTTAAAGCATGTGTCAGGGGACAAATTCGTGGGGGGTGTGAGTGGGGAGTTGCGTGTGTAGTGATGTGCGCGCGTGTGCGTCTGCCGTGTAATCTGAAAAAAAATTACGTTCGCTTTAGAACAAATAAATTAATATTAGGATATTTGTTTTGGTCCAGGGTTTGATTGTTTGTTTCAAGCATTAAAACTGAAACAAACATATATCACACATTGTAGGGCGTAATGTGTAAGGCACATTACGATCAATTGAAATTGCAGCTGGAGAGGCAAATTGAAGGTAGATTCTCCATTGATATTGGAAGCTAACTACAGCGAAATGACTGCAATATGTCACTAGTGTCATTAAGAAATTGATTGTGAATATCACAGCGATATGATGCATGCTAGCTAAATTGTACTGAAATTCGTAGGTTGGTGCCCAGCCTACGATTTTTATTAGGCATGCATTTTTATATTAGGACGATTAACACAGCTTGTTAGTTTTGGAACCACATAAATCATGATATTTTTAAGCTAAAGATGTCAAGGACATCTCAGGACAGAAGTATAACGGGCTTATTTAATTAAATTGAAGCTAATTTTTACCCTGCCAACATTTTGCCAAATTTCAATAACATCATATTAATGTAAAGTTTGCTATCAAATTTTTGCTTATATGCTAGCACAAATTCTATACTTTGGTAGTGTCAACACTCGTTAAGGTTTTAATTAGTACTACTAAGAGCAAGGATAATAGTAGAGCTCACTTCATACTATTAGCACATCTTAAAGTCAACATATATAATAGGTTAGCTATAAAGTTGACTACAATTTTCTTCTCCTCTCTCTATCTCTTACTTATATATTTAATGTATTTGTTTTAGAGATTGTGTTAAACTAACTCTTGCATAAAAGCCAAAACCATTGATTTTTTCTGTTACCTCTCTCCTCCACGTAAGATTATACTCCCTCCGTCCCAAAATAAGTGCAGTTTTACACTATTCACATTCAACGTTTGATCGTTCGTCTTATTTGAATTTTTTTTATGATTAGCATTTTATTGCTATTAGATAATAAAACATGAATAGTATTTTATGCGTGACTAAATATTTTTAATTTTTTCACAAATTTTTCAAATAAGACAGACGGTCAAACGTTGGACACGGATATTCACGGCTGCACTTATTTTAGGACAAAGGTAGTAGTAAACTTATAGCTCACTATTATCCATGCTCTAAATGGTACTCCAAACCAAGAAAGCGTAAGAAATTTTAAAAAGGGTCTAGGTTTTCAGGCATAGTTCGATTGTCGGAAAATATCAGCCTCAAATTAATTTGCCGAAGGTTGGTAAGACCTAACAAGAATACTATAAAGCATATAATTTAACACATGAGGAAGCTACTGGAAGCAAACATGTTGGCCAACAGAGAGCCGATGATTTCGGCCAGACTTAAAACATGCAGAATTCGGATAAAGGCAATATATAAAGTCAACAAAAACATGAGTCATGCAGGATTGCCCTTTGAGATCAAGAAGCACTCATGATATATATATGTGATGGTACTCTACATACATATTTTCCATCTTCCACCGTTCATGCTACAGTGCACAAGTGCGGTGACCAGTGCCAAATGGAACTTTATATAGCTGAGGCTATATTTAGCGAAGCTTCTGGCTGGTCTAGCTATCCAGCTAGAATCGTCAACTCCCTTAAATAGTTCAAATTCTCATCAAGAATTTAAGATTATTTCAAATAAAGTCCAAAAAAAAAACAAACTAGCAGCTAGAAGTTAGGCTATCAATTTCTCGGGACTCTTACTAGTTGTGTACTCACGAGCTATATATTTCTTATAATCTTCAGCTTTTCTAAACATAGTGATACTGCCATAGCCCATATCTGTCGTACAGATCCTATTATTTAGAATGTCTAATTACCGCCTACACACCACTTTAATTACCATGGACCTCCCTAGCACGCCGCACCTATCATGACATCCACCGCCATCGTCAACCCATGCCTATGGTCAGCCATGGTCAGCGGCGTCTCGACCTATTCCTATCACGCTAACCTTATTCACTATCTCCTAAAATCTAACGCCACCATCGTCTCGCTGTGTCGCTGAGCGGCCATTGCTACCGCCCACTACTTCAATCGCCTTGACCTTACATATTGGAATCGCCACTTCCTCCACCACCACCACCGCCATATTCCCACATGGCCACCAAATGTGTCACTTTCTAACCAATGGTGATCGATCAACAGAGCTTGGGGGTGTAGCTATAGCCAGGGAAGAAAGAGATATAGGTGGCAGCATGGCAGGTGGCCATAAAAACAAAACAGACACATACAAATCTTTTCAAAGAACTTTGCAAACAATTTCAAAGTTTTACACATTCCAGCATGTTCAAATGCGGCCCACACCCATTAATTATTTCAATTAATTCAGCAACAGTTGCATCTCCATGACTTGTCAATCTCTAGCTCTGAAGAATTCAACAAAGCTATATAAAGCTTTAGCTGGAGAAAGATCTAGTGAGTGCATGCATGGACACGACGACGGCGACTACTCGAAAAATCTGGGATTTCATATGCATGCACTGTGATCGATCGACGTACGGCTACCGATGATCGAGACAGAACGGACGGTGGATATCCATCAGAAATCGTCAAGGCATATTAATTGATGTGTCTCTTCGATCGATTGGCTTGACTCTTCGATTCATTTTGGTCTCGAGATGATGGGGCAGGCTGCTGCTTGACTCTGTTGATCGCATATGTATATGTGTACAGCAATATCATATGCTGGCACTGTTTGCATCGCACGTACTGCAATGCATCGATTAAGGCTTCGCAAAATGAAAATTTTTGGACGTCACATCGGACGCTTGACCGGATGTCGGAAAGGGTTTTTAGACACGAATGAAAAAACTAATTTCATAACTCGTCTGGAAACCGCGAGACGAATCTTTTAAGCCTAATTAAGCCGTCATTAGCACATGTGGGTTACTATAGCACTTATGGTTAATCATGGGCTAATTAGGCTCAAAAGATTCATCTCGCGATTTCCATGCAAAGTGTGCAATTAGTTTTTATTTTTATCTATATTTAATTCTTCATACATGTGTCCAAAGATTTGATATGTGATGTTTTTTGGGAAAATTTTGGAAACTAAACTGGGCCTAATTATGTGAGCGATCGAAGACGACATTTGTTTTCACACTGCAACATAACAACAAGAAAATTTTTATAGTACTTGAGAAAGTATTTGGAGGTACCAAGATTTCACACTAAAAATTTTGGTACCTCAAGATACTTAATATCTAGAGGTACTAAGTATTAGCTACTTCCTCCGTTTCAGATTATAAGACTTATTTCTAGCATTGCTCACATTCATATAGATGTTAATGAATATAGGCACACATATATGTTTAAATTCATTAGCATATATATGAATGTGGGCAATGCTAGAAAGTCTTATAACCTGAAACGGAGGTAGTAGTACACTAGAAAATGTGGTACCTTTCGGTACCTTTTCAAAGATGATAAAATTATCTTATTAACAGCAAATAGAAACATATATGTACACAAACTCTAGATAGAGCCAATACCTATAAGGCTTTTCCCAACCGAGCGCATGCCCACGAGATATACCTATATTAATACATAGGTCGGTTGTTAATACAAACCGGTACCTATAATTCAGGAGCACAGTTATTGGTTGTTAACCCTAACTGGCACCATTCTGTGAGCCTATCAACAGTTACAAATAAGCAGCCGCTGGTGGGTCCCACTAAAAACCGACACATTTGAATATCGTCAGACAAAAGTATCAGTACGTGGCTAGAATCGACACCTTTGATATCACCGTACATATATAAACTTCTTTCCTCTCATGCTGATCAGGCAAAAAAGAGAACAACACGTCTTATTCTGGGTCGACCAGCTAAAGGGGGAGAGGTTTTGCTCTATTTTTTTTATTGGAGATCTTTAATTTTGGTTGCTACAAGGTTATTTTGGAAATTAAATCAGTCGTCTGCTATATAGTACTAAAAAGTATTTTATTTTGTTTTAGGTGTATTTTTCTTTTCTCTTTTGTGTTCATTTAGTAACATCATAGATCCCTTCTCATCCCATCATAATTGTAATTTGCAATCAAGTACTGACAATACTTAACTATTTAGTGCTTAATTTAAACTGTATGGTTTAGAGTTGTGTACGGAGTTGTCCCAATGTTATAATATATTGTCGAAGATCTATAATTTTTTATTCAATGTAAATATAGAATCCTCATTGTATTTATTTTGCACGACTTTTAATAAACGGTAGATGATTTATGAACTAGATTAATAAATATATTATTGTTTAACATTTTTTGTCATATTAATTATATTGACACGTATGTGAATTATAATATTATATAGGTGCAGGTTCTTGGTCACAACCGGTACCTTTCTATAGGTGCCAGTTATATAACAAGCACTTATAAGACGCCTCATCAGTGTTGGTTGCTAAATACCAGTTCCCAATCGATACCAAAGCATTGTTTTGTAGTAATGTTAAATGATTCATTTTTTCAGGTAATTAGCCATAGTCCGTAGACTAACCATGGAAAAATCCGGACAAAATCTCCACACATATTAAAGTCGTACATGTAATTCTACAAGACCAAAACGAAAAGGAAAAAAAATAAAGAAAACTCAATAAGATCTAGGAATTATTTTCCGAACAAATATAAAGTTAATATCTAACGTATAAATGCTCTGGTCAAACCAATAAATAAGGAAAAAAAGTTTTCACCGCCAAGTCTAAGCTACGAATGCACGATGGCCAGGAAGATCATCGGCCACCACCACCACTAGTGTGTCCCCATCGATATATAGGACCATTAATTAACAGTTGCTTTTTATGAAATAATGTCTTTGTGAAAATAATTAAGTTCGAAGCTTCTTGCTGACAAGAGTTCACCTTCTAGACTATAGCTACCGTGCTACGCTGTGGTTGCACAGCTTCTGGACAATATTATTGCTGTACAACCAACGAATTATTCACCAATTTATGAATGCTCGAGAAATATTTCCACATGTACGTTTAAAAATATGCAGTGTACGTGTGTGATGGTGCGCGCGCGCGAGTGTTCCGTGTAATAATGTAACAAAGCTGAGATCCAATGAATTGGACAAATTTGACTGTTGTCTAGCAAGGCCATCCTTTTTGAAAATGATGCAAAAAAAATTGTACGGCCGGTCATGTATTCATTTTGTCACATGTCATTCTTCATGCATGATACTAGCAATATTCTTGAGGAACACAACGTGACCCATTTATTTCCAAAGTTGACATCTACGTGTGATTGATGTGTACCCTTATCTCTGGCACCCCTGAATAATTAAGCTTGATCTTCTAGTACAAAGTGTTACAAAATTTATTTTTGAAAATATCATTTTAATTATTTTATTCGTGATAGTTTCATTCAACAATACCATTTTGTTTTTATAAAGTAGCCTTCAAACACCTACCGCAATGAAAATGTGAAGAAATTAATAGGCCAGCATAAATTAATATTCGAAATTTCTGAATGTTTTTTTATTATAACTAAATAATTAACCAATTGGCAAATCCATAATATATATATGCTTCTTAATTCTTGCATATCTCTAGTATGGAGGAACTCATTATATATTTTCTTGAATGGGGACTCAATGCATGCATGGTTTGCGATTCCGCAAAGGGTTTTTATAAATGAGTAAATTGCACATTGGTCTAGGTATTTTTACCAAAGTTTCAATATGGACCATCCTAAAGACAAAGTTTTCACTTTGGGCTAGTTTCTTTTACTAAAAACTCACTTTGGACTGGATGCTCTCACATGTCATTATGTCATTAGATCAGGAGATAAAAGAGGGAGCAAAGAGGACGCCGGCAAGCTTGTGATGGAGATGATTGGATTGTGGACGCCGGCAAGCTTGTAATAGAGATGATTGCAATGTGGCATGCATGCAGCAACACCTAGAAATGGAAGAGCGCAGCACTGTGGACACTATCGTCCCACGCAACGCGGCGATATGATCCGATTGATCATGGCAGTCCCTCTCGCCGGCCACGGTGACTAGCAATCAAGCTAAGCTAAGCTAACTTTCATAGGAGTAGTTCATGCTTCCTAAGGGCCGCCTCAAGATGCTCATCGAATTAAGGCGTCCGTCATGTCACGATTGGGCTCGGCCATCTCTACCTGAACCGTGGCATGCGCACATCAAGAAGCTAGCTAGCTGTTCGAACTGAGTGCCATTCGCCCCGCTGCCGTGCTCGTGCGTCCTCCCCGATTGGACGCCGCCGATCACATGGAGGTCGAGCATCACCATCACAACGAAATACACAGCAATCGCACAGTGAAGAGCCACAGCAGCAGAATATCAACGGCGAGGTCACATGTCCAGATCGTGAACATAACCTGCCCCAAAGTGCAACTCTTGGCAAACAAACATGCATGGTGTTAAGTGAAAATCTTGATTTAGCCCTAGCCCAATGTGAAACACTTGGTAAAAAAAGGTAGCCCATGATGAAATTTACTCTTTATAAATTTCAGTGGATTCATATCAGGGTAAGATAACAATATTAAACCTTAACCTAATTAACATTATCCTTTTTTTAACTTTTATGAATATTCATATCAGGTACGTACATTCCAAACCACCACCACCATGCATGCATATGTACAAATGGTAAAGGTCACTCACTTTACTCCAAATTAACTGAGTCAAAACAACAAATGTCCATTTCAAATTTCGTTGCAATTGATCGATATACTGGCCAGTGGTGGCAGTTAATTTGGTGACAATATCAAAAGCAGATAACCCGGCCAGTTGGTGAATAATTAAGTAGTAAATTCAAGTGTTGGATATTTCATTTTAATTCCATTTGTTGTTGTTTGTAAGTGTGTGACATGATGTACATCATCCAACTCATTTATCTGCTTATTAATTAGCAGTTAGCTAGACTTGATTCTCAGTCATCTCTTGATGCACAAGCTAAATGAGGTGGTCATCCCCCTGAAAAGAATTAACCAACCACGATTTAATTAAGTGCCATGATTGTGTTCTTTCAGTAGCTAGCTATATTGTTAATGTTCTTACATCAGCTTTGACATTTCTCTCTAGGGCATGCGTCATTCCACAGTGTTTAATTAGCCATCACCCTTTGCCATTAAGAGCATCAAGACATATTTGTCAATTCTCATGACAAGCTAGCCGAAGGAGATTTGGTAACCACCCATTGGCCAGATTTTTTTTTTAATTTTCATGTCTTAATTACCCTATAGCTAGCTCGGTACGTGATGATTAAATTCAATTATTTGAAATGGTAGTTGAAATTTTGTTCCTGATGTATGTACCTGATAGAAAATGTTTATTTGCAATAGATGATCCATGTTTCTGCTGAATGATGCAATCTTGTACCTGCAAGATATAAATTTGATCGAGTACGTACTCTTAATTAATTAACTCTAGCTAGATGTGAAGATCACTTATGTGGATGACATGTTGCTGTACTTGGGATACCTAGATAGAACTCTGATAAATTCTCTAACATGTGTAAAGGGATGAAGAAATTTGTAATAAATTAATTTCCCTCATTAATTATAGCTAAGTTCACTGTTTCATCACCAAACTTGAGCAAAATGAGGTGAGTTTCCAGACCTGCCTGATGGAGTTACAATTAATATTGGGCACCTAATGATTTTTGTACATATTTTCCACTTTTTTTAGTAAAAAATAACAATGAATTTGAAACAACTTATTAATATTTCAGGAAGTATGTCAAATTAATACACAAAGCTCTGGTAAGAATAATAATTTAACTTCTTTTAACAAAGCTAGAATTGATGTTTTGTCACCAATAATTATTTGATTAATTAATTAATTGTTACTTGACGTTATTCAACAACCTCTGATTTGCATAGAAGCCTCAAATTAAAGTAGGGAGCTAGACCGATGCGTATTCGCATTGTGGAATAAGCATGAGGTCATGTTAGAACCAGAGAAGGTTTAATTAATGAGTATTTTTAGCTTGTAACATTAAGGCGTCGTCACAATGTAATTTCTTCTTCTTTTTTTTTTCATTATTGTTCCGGTTACAGGACGAGAATTAATTTGGCGAAGTTCATAGAGAGACAGAGACCCATCGAGTAATGTTTAATTATGTTTTTGACCTAGATCGATGTGGATGCATCCAAGACAATTTTGTTTTGTTAATTAGTCAAACTTGACCGAACTTCGAAAAAAATAACTATATATGATTATATCTGTACTACCTTGAAGCCCAATTTGGTAAGAGTAATCTACTTCATTTGGATAAGAGAGCTGGTAACACAAACGTAATCAGCTGTAACGATGCTTAATTATTTATGCGAAGAAATTAAGGGCAAAATAATATAGAAGAAGACTGATATATCGGCGTCACGACGCACTGATCATGTAAGCTATGACGCAACGCCACATACGTACAACTGCTAGTTTAACCATTCGTTTTGTGTCCAAGTTCGTCAGGTTCTACTGTACCTGTGCTCCAAATATAACTTTAACTATGCCTTTAATTTCGTAAGTAGACTTGGATTAACGGATTAATTAATACCCCTTTTCACCTGCTATGCGCGCACTAAAGTGTTTTAATTTATCAACACTAATTAAGGTCCTGTTCGTTTCCGCTACAAGCAGTGGATTAAATTTTAGATTTTCGTGGCACGCTTTTCAAATTGCTAAACGGTGTGTTTCGTGCGAAAATTTTTTATATGAAAGTTGTTCTAAAATATCAGATTAATCCATTTTTCAAGTTTATAACAATTAAAACTCAATTAATCATACTAAGGTGGTGTTTGAATCTCCTGAAGATGAAGAGTAAGTGTTTCACGTAAAACAAGGTGATAATAACGTGTGATTAATTGAGTTTTAATTGTTATAAACTTAAGAAATGGATTAATCTGATATTTTAGAACAACTTTCATATAAAACTGGATTAAGGTGTGGACTATTTTTTTTATTTGTCAGCATGCATGCATGACCACGGGAGAAAAAC
Source organism: Oryza sativa Japonica Group (assembly GCF_034140825.1). NCBI lineage: Eukaryota > Viridiplantae > Streptophyta > Magnoliopsida > Poales > Poaceae > Oryza > Oryza sativa. The sequence goes on along the minus strand of NC_089036.1, from coordinate 6,959,746 downwards.
TTAATCAACTAGATAGGTGCCTCGCATTGCTACTTGAGAATTATATAATAAAATAACACTCGATGGGTAAAATTTTTTATCCTAGTACTTTCTCCGTCTCATAATATAGCAACCTAGAACAAGATGAGACGCTTCACAGTACAACGAATCTGTATAGGTCTCTGTCTAGATTTATTGGACTATGAAATGTCTTATCCGGTTCTAGATTGTTATATTATGGGACAAAAGGAGTATATGATTTTCTTTCAAGTGCTTATGTATTTTTACCTTGATCAAATAATCCAAAGGTTAATAATTGGGTTATATGGTGTGACTTTTGAGGAGAAGAGATGCAATTTGTATATTTGATGAATCATCGAAAGGTTAAAAACAATTAATTAAGTTGATGTGTATTCATGAGAAAAAAATAAAATTAATATTAACTACATTTAGTGAGGATGGATTACACACACACGAAAATAGGTACACCAGTTGGTGCGCTGGTTAATATAGTTTTTTACTTTTTTGTGGTATTGTTGGTCCTGTTTGAGATATATAAATTGACCAATTTTCTTGAGAGATTTGAAGACTTTCCTCTATGAAAACAGAAGCAAAGAGGATGATAAAAAAGAAATTATTGGAATGAAATTCACCCCCGAAACACATGTTAATATTACTTACCTGAAGTCATTTAGTTAGAGATATTCCACAATGTCAAGTTAGAGTAACTGGTGTAAGATGAGTCAATTGTTCACTTGGAAGATTAATTCTAAAAGATATATGAAATGGAATATTTGCGATATTTTTATTTGAAAAAAAAATAATATAGAAGTATATAATTTTGTTCTACCTTCGCCCCAAAATAATTGCATTTCTAGAGAATTAGAAGCCAACTAACAGTAAACACATTTACCTCAATAACCCTATTTCTAGAGAATTAGAGTATTAACTATACTGCATGCACATATTCCATATGTTTAGTTGATTAAAAGAAAGGTTGATGCACATATTCCATTATGTAAATTTGATTAAAAGGAAGGTTGTGATACACATTCCATTTGATGTGTCCCATCTTATCAAAACTATAAGTTTTTTATGATAAAATTTGAATGATAGTAATGCAATTATTAGGGGCCGGATATATTATAATATTCCCTCCGTGACATAAAAACCTAACCTTGTATCGGATGTGACAAATCCTAATACTACGAATCTGGACATACATCTGTTCAGATTCATAGTACTAGAATATATCACATCCAATCCTAAATTAAATTTTTATGTGACTGAGGGTTATAAATTGGCAACAAAACCTAAGTGTTATAAATTTGGATTACCCACTTGAAACTTGCATAAGTGGACCAGCATATATGGGATGCATCCACCATCCTGTTGATCACACCGGCCTGATCGGAATGCTTTAGACGTTGTGTTGTTATGGTACTATTTTGATTTGGAGTACTTGGTTCTAGAATGATATCACACAAGTGTTTGCATGAGACAAAAGCTTTTTGCCGTTTTTATTTCTCTTGGATTTCTATAATTTTTTCATAGATGGATTCTAGGATTTATTTGAGAAGCTATGAGCGCCACGCGGCCCAATCAAAAGCCAACATAACTGCTAGCTTGAGATTAGTAGATAGATATGTATAGAATTACTTTCTCCGTATTTTAATATATAACAATGTTAACTTTTGGATAAACATTTGTTATTGTGTTGTATCATTTCATCAACTATGACTAATAATTTTATTATTTACACTAAATTTTGAATAAGATGACTCGTTAAATGTAATGTCTAGAACTAAACAATGTGGTACATTAAAAAAATACATCTGCAGGCATCCATTTGCTTGGATGCTGATGTATATTAAAAAAAAAACTTCCCAAAGAGTGAATTAATTGTTCAAATTTGACGAGTTGTGCTAGCTCGCACCATTTTCACAGTTTTACGTTTACCAAATTTTATCAATTCATAGTCACTGTAGGTGCACAGTTGTATGAGATTTTATAGCCGTGTTTATCTTCACTGACACCCCCGTTGTTTCGTTCAACAAATAATTGTTAACTCGCTCTTTGCATAGGTAAAAGTTTTGTAGCTAGCGTTGATCAGTGTCGACAGTTGAAATTAACACGTCAAATCTAGCTAGATGATATATATTAACCCCACTTGGTATACAACTACACAACGCGTGTACGACTTCATCGTACTAGGACCTTTTAGGTTTCACGATTTGAAAATCCGTATATATATATAAATTGTCGCAATCAACTCATACATGTAAAAAAAAACTTAATTACTAAAGATAGGCACTATATGTTTCAGAAAACATGCAGTTAAATTTTAAAAATCCTAAATCACTACTAAATACATAAAACACTTCATTTTTTATAGACATTATTTGGGAGTGGATTCTAATCTCTCGAGGAGACATCCCCACGGTAACTTTTTCTTTTAAATTCGATACAAATAGTTGTGAAAAATTCTGAAAAAAAATTGACAATCTCTATTGATCCACCAAAACCAAATTCAAATTCAACCTACACACATCGAGAAAAAAAAAAGATATCCAGATGTGAACAGAGCGTTACAATTCATACGCTGAATTTATCTTTTTTATATTTCGACGTGTGAATTGACTTTAGACTTGAGATTTTGTGAAGTTGTATAGATATGTTATATGAGTGTAGCCAATTTTTTCCAGGATTTTTTTATAACATTTTAGATGGTTTTTAAGCCAACAAGAGGACATCCCCTTGAAGGATCAAATAGTTTCCCTTATTATTTACCTACTTTCTATAAATATACTATAATAAAAAAATCAAATATAAATATTAAAGTAAAGAAGACTTCACACAGATGCCCAAAAATAATAAGTAAAAATATGTGCTTAGGTAGCTTTTGAAGCAATTCAATACATAGCCGCATTCACCGCATACAGTACAGTGCGCGTGTGCGTTTTTCGTGTAATCAAAAACATAAAAGTCGTATCTCCGTGTGATCATCGTCAACTTGACAAGAATTTCCAGCTGCGATGTACTCCTCTACTATCAAATTATAAGCCAAAGCCACAGAGCTAGCCGTGTCCTTTTCGATCCGTATAGCAATTAGCAATGCGATGTTGTTATTAGATCAGCTCTTAATTAATTTGACTTTGCTCTCCAAAAGACAACAAAAGTGTCGACAGTTATTTGTCTCGTCTCATAACTATATTGCTCTTTCTAGCGGCCTTTCGTCAATACGTGTTCCTTTGGTGCACATATTTCTCAGCTCCCATCGGTTGGTTCATTTGATCTGCAATGGCAATAAAAAAAATTCGCAATAATTAGGTTTACAGGCATGGCATGATAGATGTAATAATTCTCAATAGGGTATTTTTGGATTTTAATTAGACATATGAAAATTTGTGAAATCCTTTGCATAGCTAAATCATAGAAAATTTTTGTCGGACAGTAGATTTTCAATTAGAAATGTTTATATGCAAGAACAGTTGAATCAGGGTTTTACAAGTTTGACTCAAAAACAGGTGCAAACAACATATATTCATGAGGATGGACAGGAAATTAACATATAGGACGTCGTACAATATCTAAATATCTTTCTTGATGACAAAAATTAGAGGAGAAAAATGAGCCGGGCGGCAAAGCTGAGATCGATCGATCGGCCTCATGAACTTAATTTAATCAGTACGTACTCCGATCCTTTGCATAGCTACAGTTGTAAGTAAGTACATTGTTGAAAAGAAATGCAAGGCCTGTTTGGCACAGCTCCAGCCAAACAGTTTCAACTCCACTAAAATTAGGAGTGGAGTTGGATGAAGCTCTCTTACAAAATATACTAGAGTTGTGGAGCTGGGTTTAGGTAGCTACACAACTCCACTCCAGACTCAACTCCTGAAGTTAAATTTAGAAGTTAATTGGAGCTGTACCAAACAGGCCCACAATATCTGGTTCCAGTTTCAGGACAAGGAGTCGATTTATGTCGTATGCAATCGCTACGTGTCGAATCGATCGTGTGGTATCTGTAGTAGATACCGCTAGCTAGCTAACTCGTACGTACTGATCTAGTGATCTCTGCATATATTCGACTCGACGGTTACGTACTATCGTACGCATCGACCTGCAGTATTTGGTTAGGAGTTGTGGCTCCTGACCGTGTATACATACATGTAGTATCAGGCTGTGTTGTGTTTAGTTTCTGAAATTAGGGAGAAGTTTGAGAAAAGTTGATAGTTTAGAAAAAAAGTTGGGAGTTTATGAGTCTAAAAAAGTTTTGGATGTGATGTGATGTGATGAAAAGTTGAGAGTTGGGGAAGTTTGGTGTGAACTAAACATGGCCTTACATAAGCTCGTGTGTACATACATTATGCAGAATCATTCATGGCACCACAAATGCTAATTGGTACGTACTCCCTCCGTCCCATGAAAACCAATTTTAAGATAAGATGTGATATATTTCTATTACGAAATCTGTACATGCCTACGTCCAAATTCATGGTACTAGCATGTGTTACATTCGGCACTAGATTGTTTTTTATGAGGCGGAAGGAGTATACGTTGAGAGCGCACATCCGGACCATAGGTATAGTCCATGTTAGACATGTGAGGTGGAGACCGAATCCCTCTTGTCTTTTCTCGTCTCTCCTCTCGTTCGAGTTCGCCTCCTCGATGCGCTCTGCGCTGCCGGCACCCATTCATGGCCCAGACTTCATCTCCAACCCTTGCCGCACGTACCGCAGTCTCCTTTTATCCCTCGCTTCTCTCTATCCCTGCCGCCCTCAGCTCATTCAGCCATACACGTTGGGCCCCTCCCTTCTCCATCTAGCTCCGCAATCCTACCTGAGGTTGTGACGGCAGCGAGGACAGGAAGGCGGAGATGTGGTTGCTTTGAGGCAGCAGTAGGACACCTGCACGTGGTGGAGGCAGCGATGGGGAAGGGATTTTGCGTATTTAGATGAAAGTTTTTGAATTGCAAGTTTTGTGATTCTTGAGATGGAAATTTTAAATTTGAAGTGAAAGTTTTTTATGATTTTAAGATAAAATTCTAGACCTGCAATTAAAAGTTTTGTGATTTTAAGATGGTCTTTTTAATTTGAATTGAAAGTTTTCATAATTTTAAGGTGAAAGTTTTAAATTTTCAATTAAAAGCTTTATATGACTTAGGATGAAAGTTTCATATGTTTTGGAATTGGAGGTTTGTGATTCTTAATATGAGAGTGTTGAAACATAAATTGAAAGTTTTGGGTCACTTCTAACCATTTCTGACTGGAGTGCGACTCCCCATTGTGCGAGTACGGCATGAAACCCTTAGGAGTGCCACGTGTGCGGCATGCATATGTTCCCTGCGTGCTTGTGCGATGTATGGGTCCTCTCATGACTGTCACATCCTGATTTTCGTTTCAGGATTTATAAATTATTTAATAAATTATTAATAGAATTTATATTAAGTGTTCTTTATTTTACAAGTGAAGTTAAATGTGGGAAATAAAATTTCCTAAATATAAAGCATGGATGGATTTAATTTTTGTTAAATTCTCCATGGTTAATTATACTCTCTGAAATTTTCTCGGATTTTTCAGAGCTTAATTCCTAAATGATACAAAGAACAGTTCAGTAATTATTTGATCATTAATGATCTAATTATATTTGTTAAGTGTTTTTCTTGTTTAAAATCATTAAATTATAAATTGTTGTTTAAAAGGAATTATTAGAAATGATTTTAAAAGCTTAAAAGAGAAGATCTAATTTTAATTTGCTAAATCTCAACATAAAATTGGGCTAGATAAAATTTTGTTAAATACTTTGCTTAATTCTATAATTCCTAGATTTTTCTGGGATTTATTTGAGCTAAGGAAGTATTTTTAATAAATGGAATTGCATTTAAGAAATAATTTAAATTGAAAAAGGTTTTAAAACTCTTCTTTTGGCTTTGGGCCGAAAGTCGGCCCAAAACCCTTCTCTCTCTCCTCGGCCCAGCCGGCCCAGTCCACAGCCGCCGCGCGCGCGCGTTCGGTCGCTGACAGGTGGGGCCCGCCTGTCGGACCCTTCGTCTTCCTCCGGCTGCCGCCGCCCGAAACCCTAGCGCGCCGCCGTCGCCGTTTCCTTCCAAATCCGGCCGTTCCTTTCCTTCTCCGGCCGAATTGATTGAGGGGAAACAATCTCCGGGATCTCCTCTACCTTTTCTCCTTTGGAAACATCGGCTAAATCGTTTTGGAAGTTCGTGGAATCGAGTTCGATTCGGATCGGCCTCTTTCCTTCAAGCCGCAGGCTTTCCTTCTCGTCGCCGGCCGCCGTGGGCCTTCGCCGCCGCCTCCTAGCCCCTTTAAAAGGACCCCCGAGCTCTCCTCTACCCGTCGCCTCCTTTGCCTTAGCCTGCCGTCGCGTCTAGCGCCGCCTCCGCGTAGCCCTAGTCGCCGCCGTCGTTGCCGTCGGTTCAGCCGCGTCGCGCCGCCGTTGCAGCCGCCGTCGTCGGTCGCCGTCGCCTCCATCGGGTTCGCAAGGTCGTCGCCGTCCTCGTCCGCCCCTTCGCCGCCGCCGAAGACCGCCGGAGCTCCGTCGCCGCCGTCGACCCGATCTCCGCCGCCGCTTCTTCCTCGCCGCCGCCGTCGTCCGTTGGTCTTCCGCCGACGTTTTGGTCATCGGTGAGTTCGCCGCGCCGTGATCTACGTCTTGGTGCCCTCCGTTTGTGCCGTAGAGCCGCCGTTCGCCGGCGAGCGTGCGCCGTCCGAGCCGTCCGAGCCGCCGAGCCGCCGCTGCCGGAGGTGACGTCATCGCTGACGTCATCGGAGCCGTTCGCCGTGAGCCGGTCGTGGACCGATCGATCTCAGCCGTCCGTTTTGGATAGGGTTGATCTCGGCCGTCCGTTCCTGTGAACCGTTGCCGTGCGCCCGGTCCACCGAAACCCTAGCCGCTGACGCAATAATCCTTCTTTTCCTTTTCAAAAATAATTCATTATTGCGTCATAATTCAATTAAAATCCATAAAAGTGTTTTAATCCGATTTAATCTTTAAAAATTCATAACTAATTTATTTGAACTCAGTTTAATGTGGTTCAAGTTGCAAAAGTTGTGTAAAATAAAGATCTACATATTAAAATTGTCCATAAATTGAATTAAATTTATTTAATTCTTTTTAAATGGGCTTTAAATAGATTTAATCTTGTAAAATTCATAATAAATTCATTTGAAGTCAGAATGAGGCCGTTCAAGTCTCATAATTCATCTAAAATTGTAATCTACAAGTTTGTTTACTTTTTATGTACTGTTTATTTGGTTTTTATTAGTCTTTTTCTTCGTTTTGCGTGATAGCTTGTCGTTTCCGTCGTTGCGAAGGTTCGCGAGTGCGCCGGAAGTATTCAAGAAGATTTATTGAAGACCGATTATTGCAAGGCAAGTCACACAGATCCTAAACACAATCCTTTGAGCATGTTGATCCTATATTTAAATTCTCTATTTATTTCAACTGTGCATTTATTTTCGAATGTCACTGGGTGGTGTGAACCTATTCCTTTGTTATGGCCTGTTTGCATTGATTACTTTATTCCTTGATACCTTGGGTGATTATAACTTGACTAGTTGAGCTATATATATATATTGGTTCAGCTAGATATTAGATATGATTGCTTAGCCATGCTTAGAAACATTAGCACACAATTGGGATAACTAATGTTTCACTATCACTTATGGTTATATTTAATGGTAGCTCACGATGGTCAATCGTGATTGGTTAATTAATTACTTGCCAACTAAAACTTGATAATGGTGGGTTGTGAGCACATGGTTTTGAGAGTCGTGCTCATGACAATTAAGGACCGGTTCGCGAGCTACTATTGTGGAACATTAATCGTGCCAACCACAAGCCAGCGTGGGCAACGGCTTTACCTTTTGTATAGCATGGTTCATTGCGGAGCACCAGACTGAGAAGTGGCGGAGATAAGCCCACGGGGGTCGCTGGGGAGTCCATGCCTCTGGTTTTTGAGGGGGTGATTATGATCCAGGAATGGTGCGCTGCGATGGATTGTGTTATGCAAGGGGTACTGTCACAGCCCCTTTCCGAGGTACCGTGGTGGTACTGAGGCACATGGTGACATGATGTGGGGCTGTGTCTTGTGGGTACAGTGGTACACCTCTGGCCAGAGTAAAACTATTCGAATAGCCGTGCCCGCGGTTATGGGCGGGTTGAGCAATGTTTTTCGTGATTAGTCCCACACCTCTCACAATAAGTATTGATGTTATAACTGGTAATAATTTGCTTAGCTCCTGGTTTGGAGTTAGATCTGTACAGCCGGGTATGGTTGTTCAGGATGGTTGGGCCTGTACAGCATGGGTATGCTGTTCAGTGTTGATTAAAATTTTTGATTAATTACTCCACTGTTTTACTTCTCTTAAATGTTTTGCTAAAATGCTGCTTTTGCAAATGAGCTTATATTATGCCATCCTTTGGTATCCTTGTGCACTTGCATATTTGCTGTGTGGCTTGCTGAGTATGTCATATGCTCACCTTGCAATAATCAATCAACCTCAGTTGAAGACAAGTTGCGAAGGAGAAGACGTTTGGCTTATACCCCAGTTGAGCTGCCTGTGGGAGTGGAGCCGGAGCTTCGCTAGATTTTATTTTCCGCAGCAGTTTTCTTCATGATGAGGACTAAGTGCCTCATAAGTAAGTATTTATCGTTTTAGTTAATTTGATGAATTTGTATATTAAATTGTCAGTTTGTGTACCTCGGCTGATTCCTGGACGAGGATTTTATGCACAAATAAGTCCGGAAATTACTAGTGAATTTCCGGGCGTGACAATGACACACTACACAGGCAACACAACTCCCCTCCATCATAATATAAATCGTTTCATAGAAAAACTAGCAACATCTACCTAACTAAATTAGTAAAGTGTATTGGCGGTCCTTAAACTTGTAAGGTTGTGTCATATAGGTCCCTAAACTCTCAAAATGCATATCCAGGTCCCAGAACTTATCAAAGTGTATCATCTAAATCCCAAATCGACACATCCCCTCTAGGATTCTACATGGCGCTGATATGGCATGCCACATGGACATGACGTGTCCTTACTTTTTTCCTTCTTTTCTTTTTCTTTTTCGTTTTCTTCTCATTCTTTTTTTTACTGATCTTATGCTCGGGTCAAAGGAGAAGAAAGGGAAACAAAGAGAAGAAAAAAGAAAAAAGAAAAAAGAAAAATTTTAAATGGGTCCCATTTGTCAGTCAAAATGATGCCACGTCATGTCCGTGTATCATGCCACATCAACGCCACGTAGGATCCTAAAGAGGTTGTGGCGATTTGGGACCTAGATGATATACTATGACAAGTTCTGGGACTTGGATATGCATTTTGAGAGTTAGGGACCTAAATGACACATCCCTAAAAGTTTAAGAACCGTCCGTACACTTTACTCTTCACTAAATGTAATACTGAATATATTTTGATAATATGTTTATTTTGTGTTAAAATTATTGACATATTTTTCTATAAACTTTGTCAGACTTAAAATAGTTTGATTAGCCAAAAAGTCAAAACGACTTATAATAAAAAACGGATGGAGTATAAAAGTTGGTAAATATGGGAATAAACTAGCATAAAAGTTTATAGGTGGAGAATAAAGTATTTGAGACAAATTTAAATGGGAAAATCTTTTATATTAAGGGACTTAGGAGGGAGCATCTTTCTTTTTGGGTTTTTTTTTTTTTTTTTGACGTTCGCGGTTGGGAGTTGGGCGTACTGTTTTTTGGGCCTTTTAAGATTTGGGAGGTAACCACCGTTGACAGGCAGATCTCTGGGCCGGCCCATCTTCGAACGCCACACGGCCCGGATTTCCCGTCCGCCAAGTGGGCTTCATCGCGGGCCTCACTGCACGAGAGAGGAAAGAAGCGCCTCTTGCACACGCGAGTGGGCTGGGTTTCCAGCCTACGTCGTCGTCTACTCGTCTGATCATCTGATTCCTACCAAAGCCCAAACCAGAAAAAAAAAAAAACCCATATCGATCGGAAGCTGCTACTAGCCTGCTTCAGTACATGTCTTGGTGAGATCCGGTTTTATAAAACCGATGAAAACCAGGATGTTTCTTTTTTAAACACCATACAAACCAGTCACTCACAACGTGCATATTCATCTCAATAAATACACATACATCCTACCCTTATAAACATTTTTGATAAACTGGAACGGTATATCTTGATATTCACGAAGTCACCACGGATATCTCGTTATCGGTGGATGCGTCGCTTGCTATTGAAGAAAAATAATAGGTCGTAAATACGAGAACGTGTCTAGAACTTAAATTTGATAGGATGATTCTACCACAAGAAGCTAACCAGTCACTTTGCATAAATGATATTTTAGACTCGGTAGAAAACATAGATCTCTCTGCTTTCAGTCTATTTTTTCAATAAAATCGAAATTTTATTTTTTGATAGAAAAAAATTGTTCAGGTACCATTAGGTTTTTCTTTTTTTTAATTGTTTCCGCGAAATTACCACTCACGAGCGATTTTTATTCAGTACATGGATTTTTTTTCTCACGAACGCGTAAAAATATTGCACGTCACCATATTAGAAGAAACAAAATTTTAATTACGCAACGCAACCAGTCAAAAACGGCTCATTACCTTGGAAAAAAAGAGGAGAAAAAATGGACTGCCAAGTGCCAAGGGAAGTGAAAACACACTGCTCCTATAATTACATGGATTGTGTGAAGTGTGAGATGCACTGACGCGCCGATCGGTTGTATCTGCGTGTGGCGTACATACGATACGATTGATAGTTCGGTAGCAAGCTAGAGGGAGGACAGCCTAGCTCCTTTAACATCTGGGGAATGAATGTTTTCTTTAATTTCTTCCCAAAATCATTCTTATGTAGCATATGTAAGTATTCTGGAATTAATTAATTAATTAATTATAATCAATGCGACGAGACACATGCATATATCGATTGCTCGATCGATCTATCGCCGCCTTGATTTGTGGTAGCTAGCTATGCTGTTGGTGGTGGACGCGAACGAACGACCGACCGACCGACGTACGAACCAAAACCTTATCGCATCGCGCTTGACACGACCCACTCCACACCCTCGCACTACTGCATCATCGAACCGCACGTGCCATCCCTTTCTTTTCGTTTCAACCCCACCGTATCTAGTTGGTTCTAAAATACTCCCTCCATCCGTTTCACATTGTAAGACGTTTTGACTTCTGTTTTAAGTTTGACTAAATTTGTAGAAAAAAATAATAATATTTTCAATCCAAGACAAATTTATTATGAAAATATATTCAATTGTTGATTTTATGAAACTAATTTTGTATTATAAATATTACTATATTTTTCTATAAATTTAGTTAAACTTGAAGTAGTTTGACTTTGATCAAAGTTAAAACATCTTATAACCTGAAATGGAGGATATAACACATTCTAGTAGTATAAATATTAATAAAGAGTCTGTCCATATTCGTATTATTATAGGATATATCCCATCTAATCAAAATCTCTTACATTTTAAAGGGGGGGTATATATCTTCTGCACTAAATCTAATGCTCAATATGTAAAATATCGTATCATCAGCACTAAATCTAATTATAATTATGTATGAGAACACATGCAAACATGTATATATGTAACAAGTAATAATTATATTCAATTATTACCCCTCACATCATTTTCACATAATATTTTAATATATCTATCCATTATTTTAAATACTTATAAATATCCATTCACATATTTAATAGCAAAACACGATATATCATTTACTTCCTCCGTCCCAAAATATTAAGGATTTTGGATGGATGAGACACTTTTTAGTACAATAAATCTTACCAAGGAGCATGTCCAGATTCATAGTACTAGAAAATGTCTCATCCTTCTAAAATCCCTTATATTTTGGGACAAAGGTAGTAACATGTATATTATAATCCCTCCATTTCACAATATAAGTTATTCTAGCATTTCCCACATTCATATTGATGTTAATGAATCTAGACATATATGTCTAGATTCATTAACATCAATATGAATGTGGAAAATGTTAGAATGACTCACATTGTGAAACAGAGGAAGTAGAACACACGACGGGAGGAGTCCGGCCTCGATCAAGTCCCTCCTCAATTAAGCCACCATTACTAGCCATCCCTCCAGTACAAGTGTACAACCAACCAGCTACCGGTGGCCTCTCACCTCAACTTCTGAAGTGAACATCTCAACGCGCTCGATCGATCGCCTACACAGGTCAAACGCCAACCTAACCTCCTCCTGACCTTCTGTTGCTAATGCCGCTTGCTGTCTCACCTTCAGAAAAAACGATCCCACGTTTCTACGTTTTGCCATTAATAGATGCCTAATTCTACATTTTTCTATCATCGAGTTTTTCTATCATCGATCTGTAAGTTTTATAAAATACCATAGTCCAGACGATTTTATCTACAAAATGCTACCGCGTTATCACTTTCCGTTTGACGTGAGGTCATACCAAGCAGGTGGACACACCTCTATGATACATACAAACCACGGTGGGTTGACCCATAGAATTAGGTGCTTGTCGATGGTAAATCATATATTTTCTCTTTTTCTCACGTAAAGAAAGAAATATGTTATTTTCTCTCTTTTTTTGTTTAATGGACAGATCAATGGATGAATGCGTGCGCTTGCTGACCTCTTAAGCGATGTGTCCTTTGTGAAAACTTTCTATAAATAATTACTGTTTTAGATACATTTTTTAAACTTCATAGTAATTTACTAATTATTTTGTATGTCGAATAATTATCACAAATCCATTCAGTACAAAGTAAACACACGTAATGCTGTAGTGAAAAGATGCGAATATTAAGAAAGGACCTAATATCAAATAATTAGAAGGGGTGAGACTTAATATCAAATAATTAGAATGGGTGAGGTTTCGAACCTAGGCCGTCTAGCCCACTACCTTATGGAGCTAGCCGGAAGACCCCTGGCCATTTCTGAATGTCGTAGTGCCCTTCAATTCTGTTCTCTCAATGTGCTATAGCTGTCTACTCATACCTAATACACTTCACATGACTTGACAATGGAAGCAAACATCCAAAACGGTTCTACTACTACCATTCTTTGCCAACCATATTGCGGCCCAACTGTATTCAGGTCCTACACACGCATTTCTGAAAATTCCCAAACTACGTAACTGTACGTCAGTCAGTCAGTCATGGAGGGTTTAAATCAAATCAAATCAAATCGAATCGAATTATTCACCACCTGAAACAGAAGAGGCTACATATACATATCCTCTTCTGCTTTTTTCTCTTCACCCTGAAACAGTGCATCCACAAAGCTTTGCACCCTAAATACAGGGACAGGCAGAGACTGTAACTCATGGAGTCGTGGACCAGCAGCATAGCTGCATGATCACACAAACAAACAAATAAACCTGTAATAACCACCAATTCATTATCCAATAATCTCCCATTTCGAATCAAAAGCTAGCAGCCAGAGATATTGGAGGTCCCGGCCATATGTAGGAGGATTGTAAAGGTAGGTCAAGGATTTTTTTTTCTTTTTAGTGGCTACACAGCACTGCACACTAGTTCTGCAGTGCAGCTGCGTGCATTTTTCTCATTCAGTTGACATCCCAACTGATCGATCGACAAGGTGTGAGTATGTATGTATCAGGTGCGCATTGACCACTGCACATTATATATTGCAATCATTCCATCCGAGAATTGTATTCTAGGATCATTTCCAGCCATGTATAATTCATTAGTTGGGTATGACGATACACAAACATCATGGGTTGTGGAAATCAGCGGCGGAGGATTTAAAATTTTGAATGTGGATGGTCTAATTCTCGGATAAACTAAAAAGGGAAAAAATATTAGTCAATTTTTTAGATGGCTAGGACTTGAAATTTTGAATAGAGATTGTCTAATTCTACTGGAAAAAATCACTTAATTTCTTCGACGGCCAAGATTGCCTTGAGATTCATACACGAACATTACACATTATCCTCTCGTATCATTTTCCCCTCCCTAGTCCCAACGCACGGGATCCATCAGGCACTACCCTCCTCCTCTCGACTGGCTGCGTCGACAATAGCCTCGCCAGCTAGCCGAAAGCCATCTAGCAAGGCCCACCCTCCTACCCACCTCCCGCTCCCCTCCTTGCTCTCCCTCTCTCTTGCCCTCTTCCCCATTTACGGCGGCCCATTGCTGCGAATCGAATCCTTCTTCGAACCCCATGCCTCCCTCGCCCCCACCATCAACCATGTCCATTGTCTCCTTTAGCCCCATAGCTTCAACGGTGGCCCCACCTGCCCATCGCCGCTGCCCAAGACCATCCCTCTAAGCCCCGGAGAACTCCCCCTCTTCCACCCTCCCCTAGGCCCTCCTCCCATCATAACCCCCACCCCAAAACTTTAAACTCTAACATCACCACCACCGTCACACCATTGCTGGAGAAGATGACCTTTGCCATCGCTTCCACCACCGGGGAGCTAGTCGCCATCACCACTGAGTTCCTCCCCTCATCCCTCCCTAATTACAGTACTAGATTGAAGGTGACTGAACACTAGCATTTCCCTTCTGAAAGATAGGATTAAGAATAACGCAGGCATGGCTAATCGCCTATGTATGTGGATATCACAGGAGATAGTAGATAGATGGATCATGGATGGTCGGATGGACAACTCAGTTTATATCAAAGACAAGAAGAAGAACGCCGATTGATTTGATTAATTAATGGGGGCCCTTAGGACTTGATGGTGCAACTTGTCATCCATTGGCGCCTAACTGCAAAATTTCAACGCAGGCATCACATCTTGACAGGCTCACACAATATTCACTGATGGGTTTTGATTGATACACTGCAGAAGAATCAGAGATGCAATCAGTGGATGTTTCAATGATTTTTAGTAGTATTTGTTTTTGGAGTAGAAATCAGTGAATGTGCCGACGCACACTGCAGTGCTTCTGCATCCTGAAACAGTGGTTTCAACTGTACATGTGTGTTTGCATCATGCAAAGATTTATTATTTTTAAGAAAAATATAAGTCTTCTGCCGACTTGCCTAGCAACAAGACAAAGGCTAAAAAGTTATGTGTTTTTATTCACTTTGATTGGATTAATTAAAGCCATGTGCATAAGATTGGGTCTTCTAATCTCCATTTCATGCTACAGGATTTCTTTCACAACAAGATAAAAACTAAACAAGAACATAGTACATCAACTGGGTAGAAATTAACTGGCTACCCTGATACAATGGACTGAAACTATCACAAACACTTTTTGCAACCGCAATATAGATCCACAAAATTTTTTTTTAAAATTTGTTCATCAATAACATTAGAATTTTATTTTCAATAACTATTTTGACAAAAAAGATAAATGATACTCTAATCTCACACCTAATGACATGCAGTTTACTCCCTCCATCTCAAAATAGTTGTTACTACTTATCTCATCAAACACATTGTTAACCGTAAAAGTTGGCATACACCGTTAGTTAAGGAGAAAGTCAAAGGCGGAATTAACGGCGTGATTTCGGTTGTCAAGAAACAGAGATTGCATCGGCTACCATTGACATCGGGTTCATGATTATAGAGATGGCCGATGAATGATGATTCAGGGCCGGAGGTCGAGTTCTTGTCAGATTCGGTTGAGAAAATTAGTCAATTAAGGAAAATAAATTATCTAGAAGAGACCAGATTCAAAAGGGCTTAGATGTGGCAATTTATCTATTAATTAAGCGGAGTTTTTTTTCCTTTTATATTTTTAGGAAAGATTGTTTGAATCCAGTTTGGACTTATAATTTTACTTTATCTTTAGAAAAGTTTGTATCATGTCCAAGAATGACTAGTATCTACTCATGGGTATAAATATGTACACCCAGGGTCTTTGTAAACAACAACAGTTCAAAAATACAACTTCTGGTGCATCGCTACCCTAGTTTTCTAGGTTTTCAACTCGACGAGTTCTTTTTTTTTTTTATTTGGGCTGCATTGGTTGAGTTTGATCTCCAGCAATAAGGTAAGCTCCGTCTATTTCGTTTGTATCGTCGGGGCTAGTGCTTCCGTCGGATGGAACCAACACACTCTAATTCAGTCGATACAAGCTTTATTTATCATATGCATTAGCTAATCTAACTTGATAATATTGTTTGACTTTTATCAGTTAATTCAAATTTGAGTAAGCCGATACTATTCAAACCATATTTTTGCTTTGGAATAGTTAATGTATCTACCACCATGAATATAGCAATTATCAGCTTGTTTAGAATAGTTAATGTATATACCACCCTGAATAAAAATATGTGTTTTTATTCACTTTGATTGGATTAATTAAAGCCATGTGCAGGAGATTGGGTCTTCTAATCTCCATTTCATGCTACAGGATTTCTTCACAACAAGATAGAAACTAAACAAGAACATAGTACATCAACTGGGTAGAAATTAACTGGCTACCCTGATATAATGGACTGAAACTATCACAAACAGTAAAAAGAACAAGCCATGTCCCCTTTTTATTACCCTTTTTCAGAGCAAAAAGTTTTCACAAGTCTTCTGCGTCAACGTTAAGTAACTTTCATTGCTCCATACGATCATATCTTGATGTCGCAAAATGCTGTTCACCTGTTGTCTTCATCGTAAAAGTTAGCCACACAAAGTACAATTATCAACATGTTTGTCAATATAAACAATAGTTTTTCTTTTTCAGAATAAAAAAGGAGACAAAGATTTGGGAAGAATCCATTGTACTAAGTAGAAGCATCCACCAAGCTGATGAAAGGACGTGTGATTACTGTTAACTGAAAGTCTGAAGCTGCAAAACCATGGATTCGAATTCGCCGCCAGAAACTGTTCATCAAAGGTAATCCAAAACCGCAGCTGCTGCAACATCTCGCCCTAATCCAATGCAAATCCTATTGCTATCACCTAGGAGGAAAAAAAATGCCATGAAACTGAAGCTACAGACAAATGGGATGCCAGTTGGGTTCTCTCAAAGAAAGGGACGTGTGTTTGCTCGATCACTTCAAAAGAGTGCAGATACATTCTGAATTCAGAATTTCAGAAGATCAGAAGTCTGAAAAATTCAGAAAAGCAGATAACATTCTTGTTCTTCTTCTCTTCTTCTTCTTGAAGTTGTTATGATCTTCAACGAGCTACCATGACCTACATATATGGTCGGTCACAGCAGATGGAGACTCAGCTCACGTCCGAGGCAAACGTCATACCAAACTTTTCCCATGTAGAAACAATCTTGTTAAAGAAATTCAGCAAAAAGCTCAATGCAAGATTGAAAAATCAGTAGAGGCAAGATCTAGGAGGAGCATGCATTTCTCTGTGGAATCAGACGGGGATCAAGAAAACGACATGAGCAATCCCTTTCCGGTAGGGGTAAAGAGATCTAGAGCTCACCGACGAATTGAGCATTTTTATCCGTCGCGTTCGTCCGTTGCTGCAAGCAAACCAGATATTAGCATAAGAAATTACCACTGAGCGATCGAATGGAAACGTTTTTCAGTTTTTCGTATGGACTTGAGTTGAACCACGCGAACGCTAGGAAAGCGGCAGGGAAGACGCTGTCAGATTTTTTTCTCTCCCCCTCTGTAAAAAAAAATCTAGGGAAGCCAATAGTATAATGAGAACCTTTACACGACTCCGAACATCGCATTTAGCACTGCTTGATAAGGAAAACTTTAAATATGTGGTATCTTCTCAATGACGATAAAACATGCACTCTACATGCAAAGATATAATGGTGAGTGATTGCTACTTTGTTTAGCTGGATGCTTTCAGATCCGCGAATTTCTAATTCATCTATCAGATGTTGCCAGCAAGGTTCTAGGATTCGGACTGAAAGGTCTGTAATTCGGTGAATTTGATCCATTTTGGTGAGGTTAGAGACAACATTTAACTCCCATTTTGTCTGAATTTGATTCAAATTTCCGAATTTCGTCCATTTCGGTAGAGGCATGAGTTTTTATGCAATCGGATCCCAGAACCCCCTTTCTTAGAACTTAAAAAAACTTTGATCAAACTTACAAAATTTTAATTTATTTTATAAAAATAAACGAATGAGTAGTGAGGACAAGGAGTGAAAAAAACAGAGTCCACAACCCCAAAGTAGAGCAGCACTACACTTACAAGTATCCACATGTTTTCTCCCCAGAATTCAATCCAGTTAGTAGGAACAGAATCACTCCACATCCATCTTTTCCATCAAAACAGAACAAGAAAAAGGGGGAATAATTATGTGCAGCCTGCACTACCCAATCTGAAAATTCTGAATTGCTGGGAGAAAATTAGGAAAAAAAAGGTAATAACAAATTCGTTTGCAGGAGCATCCATCCATAGAGAATCCTGCATGAGTGGGCGCCGAGGCCCCATCCGTTTCTGAAGCTTTGTCCGCCTTTTCAGTAACACTGGTAGCTCAGCTTACCATCCTCAATCCTTTCAAGAAGAAGTAGAAAGAAGAGAAGTAACCAATTCTGCTGTGCTGCACAGTGAAATGCTGCAAAAAATTTCCCTCTTTTCTCACCTCACCTCAATAATTGGACAGCTCTTCTTGCACAGTTCATAGTATTTACATGCAGACAGTAATACAAACAGAAGAAGAAGAAGCTCAAGTAATATATATGTGTAGTATATATGTATTTTATTTACATCTCACACCTCCAAAATCTTATTCTACTACAGTAAACTGGGTACAGAGATATAATAATACTCATACAAGTATGTACAACAACAAGCACACCACACACTGATCAACTTTTCCTTGGATTTTTTGCTCTGCAGCAAAACACCAAGGCAAAAGCTTACCACTGCTCATATGTATCTCCTCATACTGAATTATACTAAGTAGTAGTAGTAACTACATGGCTGCAGTAGCTATATGCAGACCAAATCTCGTCAAAATTAAAATCCTAATATCCAAGAAGAAAACAAGAAGGAGTAACAAATCGAATGAAGGTGTGCAGTGCAGGTAGGAGGAAGGTAGCAATCAACGGTGACTCAAACACACCCAAGAGCAAGAAAGATGACGACGAAGAGGAGCTAGCTCGAGCTCGAGCTCGAGCCATGGCGATGGCGATGGCGAGAGAGAGGGTGAGAGGGAGAGATCACCACTTGCCGTCGACGGCGCGGGAGCACTTGCCCTTGATCCACTTGACGCTGCGGCGCACCGAGTCCTTCACCTTCCCTTCCACGTCGTACGCCTTGTAGGCGACCAGCCGCTTCCGCCGCTGGAGCTCGGCGTCGTCGACGACGGCGCCGGCGAAGCTGCCCGTCGGCGACACCTGCTTCTTGGCCGGGATCGGCGGCGCCACGGCGGTGTCGTCCAATGCCGCGAACGACGGCGTGTACCCTCTCAGGTTCACCGACCGCCGCCCCGCCGACGACGCCCACGTCGCCGCGCCACCGCCCCCGCCGCCGGTCTTCTCCGCCGGACTCGGGTCCTCGAACGGCGAGTACGACGCGGCGTACGACGCGCTGTAGCTCCGCAGGTTGAACCCGGGCGTCGGCCCGCCGCCGCCGCGGCCCCACCCGGCGGCGGAGGACGCCACCGTCTTGGTGCTCCCGCTCCGCTGCACGCCGCCACCGCCGCCCGGCCGCGACCACGCGTTGGCGCTCGTGGCGCGCTTCATCACCTTCGTCGTCGTGTTCGTCCCCGCCCCCGCCGCCGCCCCCGCTGCCGCGCCAGCGCCCGGCTTGTACGACGTGGCGTACGACGCGCTGTAGCACCGCAGGTCCGCGGCCGCGCCGCCGCCGAACGCCGCCGGTGGCCTCTCGGCGCACGACACCGACCTCTCCATTGGCATCTTCGGCTAAGCTTCGAAATTCTTTTCGAGGAGGAGAAGAGAATGGCAGCGAGGCGAGGAGCCGAGGAGGGGCCAATTTATGGGCGCGAGATCACCCGGATCCGATAAAGGGGGAGGCTTAGCGGGTACGGGTCTAGGTAGCAGCCGTGCATTTGCTGACCCGTCGGATTCGGAAAACGACGTGTCATATTTAGGATTTAAAGCTTTGCCTGATAATGGACACTTGGGTACAGCATCAAGAGCCGATCGAACGTGTTCATCTCAACATATAAAGAGAAAAGGAAAAAAAATATGACGTGTCAGTCTTGGATATGCCACAATTGTTTCTGGCGATGTTTTTAATTCTTTTTGTTTTGAAAAACTCGGGAATGTCTTCTTATTATTACGTGTCAAATTGTTATGGTAAACATTTAGGTCGCGACTGCAAATCAAACGTCCGATCTGAAAGGAAAAAAATGTCGAGCGGTATTTTATCGCTTTGGAGAAAAATATTTTATCAAATGTTTTAACTAACTTAATCAGATATTTAAAAAAGATAGATCATTTAAAAATACGTATTGATTACTGCATCAGCCCCAAAATATAAGAAATTTTAGGCATAAACATGGGTATTTAAAATGTAGGTGTGTAATTAAATGGGAACATGTTTTGATTTGTTGAGTAGAAAAACCAGATGTAGAATTTGAATGGCTGTGATTCGTTGAGAATGGAATGTAGGTGCAGAAATTATTATATTTTAGGATAAATTTTGAACGTTAGAAGTTATTGTATTTTAGGATGAAAAATACTGAATGCAACACCAACAACCTACTATATGAAACATTGAGCCCCAATAACAAAAACATATAAAGTAAAATCAGAACATAAAATATGTAACAGAGTTAAATTCTAATTGGAACTGTTCTGGTTTAAAGATACATTTTTCTTTCATCATAATATAATTATATGAAACTTGTTATAAAGATTTAATTACGACGGTATAATTAGATTGTGAATGTGAAAAGTTTAAAGTTTAAATATTTTGAAGTTTAAACTTTAAACTTTAACTGCGATGGTATAATTAGATTGTATGAGGAAAAATGTTTAAATTTTGTAATAAAGCTCATGTATACATGCGTGCAGAGAGAGCCTAGCTATGTGGAGCTAGACCACCACAGGCGTATCCCTCACAAATCACAATGATGGACTCTTAACACCGGGACGGCAACAAAGGAAGTGACCTTGTTGCTGTAGGAGCTATAGGAAATACGACTTAGTGGAGGAGGACATTCGGAGCTTTAGGGCACGCTCTGTACGTGGTGCGAGGAGCTATGGCCTGTTTGGTTGTTTACTTCAACTTACCAAGCCACAAGTACGGCCATGCCATAAGTGTGGCGGACGATTTGAGCACCAAACATTCAACGAAGAAATATGCGGCAGAGTAGTTCACTGCTATTGAATTTTATGCGGCCGCCTCAAGTGCAGTAAGTAAACAAACAGTGGGCTACCTACCTGTGGCACGCCTAACTTGAAGTGCGGCAAGAGGAGGCAACCATCCAATTAAACAGGCCACTAGTGTCGGAGGGGTATGTATGGGATGCATGAGGGCATGAGGCAGAGCCTTAGCGCACGCTCTACACGTGTTGCGAGGAGCCAACGAGGTGAAGACGACTTAGGGCGTCATCGAGCTAGTACCTAGGGAGTATCGGGTCTGATACTGATGGGTATTAGCTATTTCCTATATGGTATCAACTCATCCGAACGGGATGACATGGTGCCTCCAATGCTATTATCCCATTTGATAAAAGGATTTATCCATGTTTTTCATGTCATGTCGATTGGGGACAGCCATTTACATCCACATTACGTGAAAGTACTATGGTTGAATGTGTCGAAAATTCACGTCGATCACATGATAATATTGCAGATGAAAGATTCAATTTGGGGGCGTACAATAATGGGAAGAAGGTGGCTCTCAATTTTTGTAGGGACAGGTGCTGCCGGTGGTGGTAGTGGTAGGGGATGGAGGTCGATCGTTGCTTGCTTTTTGTGTTTTCTTAGCGTTTCTTTTGGCCTGCTTCACTAGTTCAGGATGAGATTTTGTTTGTCTGCGTGTGCACAAATCATAGGGGATTCAGTCAAAAGTGCCTGGGAATGTATGCGTGCGTGCGTTGTCTTGTTGCTTCCAGTGTGCAACTGCAGTTGTGCAGTTGTGTACGTGTGCTCAGATGATGTGATGAGAGAAAAAAAAGGAGCATGAATGCAGGGGAGGATAGCCTTTTCAGACCACTCTGTTTTTATCTTAAAAATGTGAAAGTTAAAAGATAAACTTATCTTGTGTGATTTCCTTTTTTTCATGTGCTGTTGTTTTCAGAAAAAAAATGACAAAACTTTTTTTAAGACAAGTCCTGTTTTTATCTGAAAATGTGAAAGTTCAAAGATAAACAGATCTTTGTGTAATTCCTTTTTTTAGATGACTGTTCATGTGTTGTAGTTTTCAAAAAAAAAAGGATGAAAAACTTTTTACAAGAAGCAAGCAACTGTCATGACAGGAATTACTCTATGTTATGCATTAGAGAAAGACAAATTGCCCTGCACTATACATATATTGTGTAAAGCTGAAGCAATTTTTTTTTTAAGAAATAGATGATAAATGAAGTAATATTGCTGCTGGCATTATCTTTTGTAGGAAAAGGGAAAAGATGTAGGTTTGTGTACATTGGACAGATGGCAGGCCAGTAGCAACTATGCACACATGGTCCTAGTACCACGTGAGAAAAGAATGCGCTGAGTTATGCAGGGTATGGTCATGACTCATGACTCATGAATGAATGAACAGAGTCTCATCTCACGAAAATCCAATAGAAAAACAAGCACATGCAACTGACGACCTGACGTAAAGGAGCGAGGAAAAAACAAATTTCAATCCATTAAATTTGGATTACCTCTTACTCCCTCCAGATCGTATTATAGGTCGCTTTGATTTTTTAAAAATTATTTTTAAATTCAATTATATTTAGAAAATAATATAATAACATAAAAAATCAAACTAGCTGATAGTTACTATGGTGTCAATGCCTAATGAACTGTGGATGGCTATAGTGCTGGTAAGCCAGAGGTAATGATCCAACGGATTGTGGATGCACAAAAATATCTTGTTTAAGGGCATATAAACTTTATTGTCACATTCAACCTTATCAAGTTTTAGCATTACTAAATTTTTGTTATTTTAGCAAACTAAACATAGCTTTACCATTGCTACCGCCGCCGGCCATTGGAGCAGATGGATCCGCTGGCTTCGAGCGGCAGCCGGCTTTGGACGGCGGTAGCGGAGGTGGTGGGGTAGCTATGAATATGGTTAGGGGATTGGGGCTAGGCTTTTTGTAATTTGCTTAAAAAATATTTTTATTTTCACCAAAATTCTTGTGCAGGTGGGCGTTTTCCGTGGGCGAAAATAAGTTTTTCCATTCTGTTGCGATACCCGCCTGCAATAATCGGTATTTTTACATATACCAGATAGATGGCCGTTTCGTCTGTCCGAAAAAGCGATTTTGTCCGTCTGGGAAAAGCATTTTATGTTGTAGCAAATAAAATATACTTCCTCCGCTTCACAACGTAAGTCATTATAGCATTTCCCACATTTATATTGATGTTAATGTATATATGTCTAGATTCATTAACATCAATATAAATGTAGAAAATGCTATATGTCTAGATTCATTAACATCAACATGAATGTGGGAAATGCTAAAATAACATATACTGATATACTGTGAGACGGAGGGAGTATATCCGAGTAAATAATATCGATTATTGGCTGAGAGAGGGTGAGGGAGTGAGAGAGAGAGAGAGAGAGGACAGGTGCAGCTGTCGATGGAGGGCATTGAATTAGGCGAAAGGCGATACCCGGCCGGCCGCGCGAGCGAAAGCCACAGCACACAAATGGAGTAGTAGTGGTACTATCTTGGTTGCTGGGGCGACACGTACGTTGATTTGAGACTACTCCACGTTGCGTTCCCGCAAAGCTATCCGCAACAAAGGATTAGTGCTGCTCTGCCCATCGATCCATCCGTCCGCATCGATCCATCGTGGCATCGTACGTATCGCGTGCTCGATCGCTAGCTCTGGGGCACGCGCGCTAAAAGAAAAAAAAACGAATAATTCACATCTTTTCGCACGAGATTCGCTGTACAGAATGTGTCATATCCACCTAAAATATCTTATATTGTAGGACGAAGAGATTATATTTGATTTGAAAAAAAAGTTAATAATAGATTATCATAAACGCACATTTAACATTTTTTTGAAAAATATTTTTAACACTTTTGTGAGTATATGGCCAAAAGGATAGATGATAAAGCATGTAAAAGTTTCACAAAAAGATCGAGCATGCATATTAGATCCTGATATCAAACTGAACTTATTCATGGCAAAGTAACATTATTGTCATATATCGACAAAACATCGTGACTTTACGATGATATGTCCGATAGAAAAGGTGATATTTTGCGGCAGTATTTAATTTACTATCTGCCACCTCGACAAAAAAAGTATATCGTTAAAGTAAATTAGTTGGCTAGCTTCTTTTACAACTGATATAAGTGGTTTACATAATAAATTGATAATATATTTTAGTTGTGTGCATCCTACATAGGCTCAGGATGTACGTAATTTATTTTCCTTATCTTAAATAATTCACCAGAATTTAAATTAATTTTTTTTCTAACGATCTGACGAGGCAATTTAATCTGTTTATCAAGACCGTAGTGGGAAATGTGGCTGCAACGGCTCGGGACTAGTCATTCAGCTCGATTTTCAGCATCTGCAGCCGAGATCGATCGCCTCTCGACATCTAAAGGCTATTATATAGGCGTGCTTGCTGTTTCAGGAAGAGACAAACTGCCAAGAAAACGAGACAAAGCTAAATGTACTCAATCCTCTATCTCCTGCTCTTGCTTGTACTTGAGTCTATAGTACTACACCTCGTCGTTTTGTTCGTTCTCTGCAAAAGTTGTCTGTCCATATATACTAGTATTTGCTATCTCTACATATAAATAAGCCCTGGCTATGCACCTACCATAATAGGGTTTGAAGTCTAGGTTTGATGTGGATGTTAGTTTATTTTTGGAGTATGCATTCCAATTAGTATATACTCTCTTCATCTTAAAATATAACATCACATATATTATAAGATACGATAATATAGTATTACAAATCTGAACAGGTGCTAGGTTGATATGAGGGAACATTATTAAACGAGTCCTCGTATTAAGCTATGTTAGCCGTTGGAGTTGGATCAAAGTGTCTAGCCGTTAGATAATGTTCATGCACAATAAAAATGAGTCCTACATATGTCAGGCATGCCCGGTCTAGCAGGAGACATCCTACATGTATGTTTGGATTCCAACACATAGGTTTTACTATCTTTTGTAATAGAATATTATCAATGGAAATGGTAAAGATTTTAGTCACCTAAAATCAAGCTAAGATTCGATGGCAGTGGGACCTTCACTGGTGACAACCCAGTGGTGGTGATGGCGTCACTAGATTAGGGGTTAGGGTTTTGAGATGGGAGTCAGGGGATGGCAAAGAGGAGGGGTTTCCATAGCTTAGAGTGATGGTTGGATAGACAGAGGACTGGTCGTCGATGGCTGATATGGGTGGGCAGCGGCGCCAAAGCCACGGGGTTGAAGGACGGTGGACAAGCAGTGGGGGTGTGGGATCCGTAGTGCTTAGGAGGCGGGACGGGGCGGGGGCAGGGGCGGCTGGTGGTGTCTTTGACGATGAGGGAGCCACTGAAGATGGGGATAAGGTGGGGCGGGGCACCTCGCAGGCGCTTGGGCTTATGGACTTGGAGCAAAGGTTAAGGAAGGGAAGAGAAACGAGGAGGCTAGTGTCTTGTTCCAGACCAAGATCCAAGGAACCAAATGTTTGGTGATGGAGTTTTAAGGTTATATTGCATGGCTTTAGCACCGAACAAACTAACAAACATACATGATTTACTAAGGCTCATGCTTCCCAAAGGATAATAGCCTTACTCCTGCTTTCTTGATTGGAATGGATGTTTTAGACTGGGGAAAGTCTAGAGCTCCTAGAGGTTCCGTGCGTTCTGTCGTGTCAAGTTGAGTCCAACCCCTCTCTCGGTGAGCCCTTGCCAACTTATATACCCCATACGTCTACCTAAACACTGTAGGGGCCCCAAACAAAGCATTGTAAACATACATCTTTGGTTACACTGTAGTTGCTTTAATGTCGTTTGTCTCCTGTTTCTTCTTCCCTACAGTGTTGCGTAGGCCTGCCTCGAGCCTGCCACCAAAGTGACCTTGCAACCCTCTTGTTTTAATGGGTCGGTTGGAGATAGAGATAGCTAAGGGAGGATTGATTCACCGAAGTGCATGCCCTTGACTAGCCATGACCACAATGAATTAAAGAATTTGATCTATTCGATATGAAAGGACAAGTTATAGTTCTATGTTGATTTTGATAGCCCATCATAAAGATTTTTTACAATCTGATAAATATGTATGGTTGTATTTTTTTTCTAGTGCAAAATGCCCGCCTATATATATATTGCTTCCAACAGTTTTTCACATGATAGGCTTCAGCTATATAAGTGTAGGTTCCCTGGAGGAGAACACAAGAGGTTACACCTGAAATAAAAGAAAGAGAAAAAAAAAGAGGAGTGTGATGTTGTCCACCTATCGAACATGTATCTAAACTCCCAAACAACTAAAGCTAGCTCCCTAGTTTAACAGCATCCACTTCACACACAGCCATGAAGCACATAGAATAGAAGATTGCTAAAGGGCCTTTTGCCAAACACAAGTCGGCCCGTTTTCCGGTGATCGGGGATTGTGGTTTCCTAAGGCCACCTGCATAAAAGTCATCACAGCCAACATAACCCTGTTGGTATCTAGATCAATGGTCACCGACACCCTTTGAGGGAAGGAAGCCCCAGAGGAGGGAGGTCCACTGAATGTTGCGACCATTGGCCGTCCACATCAAGTCATATTTAATCATTTTTTAACAAACTATTAGCCAATTCAACACCCTCCAATGCCCTTTTGGGAAGAAAGACCCTTAGGAGGAGAACCGTTGAACGTTGTGGCCAAGGCCACCAAGCGAAGAGGATGAAGATGAAACTAGGAGCATGACTAAATTGAAATGGCAAGAGGCGACAGTCGCAATGGGAGAGGAAACATCAACAACGACATTAGAGAAACATAGTTTACAAATCGCAATAGCCACCGAAAAGGGCTAGGCTTCCAACCAACTTGCAAACCCACGTTATGGATCAACTAGCATGCCAAAAGTGCAAGTTTAGAGAGGGAGACAAGGCAACACCATACTCGTGGTATATGATGGGTCAAGGCAATGGTGATTGAAGCAAAGGCTAAGAACATTGGCTGATTAACTCCGGCTTTAGAGGCACGTTGGCGTTGGCACCATTTTGACAAATAGGGGAATAAAGCAAGGGATTTAATTTGTGGACTGGTGTTGGAGGAGTCAAAGATGAGACTTGCCTCAAGGTTGGAATTGTGGGGAGCAGGACGAGGGAGGGAAGGACACAAAAAGTCTGGGCACTGGGGGACAACCATGATTGTCGGTAGAGTGATGATGATTTCAAGAAGGGAAGTGACGTCTAATGACACTGCCATTGCATACTGGATGGGGTTTTCACCTAGAGCTTCAAAGTAGAGAGGAACATGTCATGCAAAAGATGGTGCCTCTAGGGAGGGAGATGATGCCTGAGGGACATCCCTGCCATGGGCTTGACTTTTGGCCGATGATGAGGACATCACTGTAATGGATACACACAAAACACCTACAATAAAGATCACATGTTTATGTGTTCTTTTGTGTTGTTTATATTTTGTGTATCTAGGTATACTGGCACGCCCGCACACACACATCTCTCTAAATAGAGATATCCTAGACTTTTTTCTATCCTAAATAAATTGGTACTCGACGCACTTTTATTCTCTCTCTCGTGCCTCTTTCACCTTCAGCTCATGCTCTTTTGCCTTTTTCTTCCAAGAGGCTCCTGATGACTGACCTCTTGAAGACTTGCAGCTATGGGCGGCCACTCTTGATGATGTAGAGATCGGACAACACATCTTAACAATCACCCTCTAGCTTTGCCAAATAGGAATGTGCTTCACCATCCTGAGTGGCCAAAGTCTTTTCTTCAAAAGTTTTAGGAAGATCTCCTTTCAAGCGCAGCACAAGAGCTTCTAGATGAGACATCAATATCGCCATGTCCGCGGGGAGTGGAGGCTTATAGATTTTAGCCCTCCCGGCATCAGCCGTCTTGATCAGCTCGATAGTATCCTTATCGAACTGCTTCCTTCTCAGGCAATCCTGGATCTCGACTAAATCCCCTTGCACCATCCTGGCATTTCGACCGTCGACAGGTGTGGACTTCGGGAGCTTCAGTGCTAGTGGCTCATCAGGTATTAGGTACACAGAACTGAGCTGAAGGTTAGTGCTGCGTGCTACAAACTTGGTGATATAATCAGAGTTCTTCTCCTGAAGTTTCTCCACATGACAAGAGATGTTGAGTGCATTGGTATCCATCCATGTGAAAAAAATAGAACAAAACAAAACGATGCATGCAATACCATGATCTATCATATCTTGAGTCAGGGGTATGTCTTCAAGCGATAAGTTATCAAACCTTTGGATTAATGCAAGAAGAATAGCGGTGTAAAAAAAAAAGAAGAGAAACGGAAAGCATAATAATAGATAAAGGAAGAAAAATAAGGAGAAGCACAAGTACCTCTTTGGTTTCTGGAGAGAAGTCGCTTAGATCGTCAACCTGTACAGCCTCTGAAGAGCCCATAGACGGTGACGAAGGAAACTTGTTATAGACCACCATCGGAGGGGCTCTTGCTTGCCAGTAAGAAGTTGTTGGATCTGGCCCGGATAGAGGAGTTTCCTCTATGAGCAAGCTCTTGGAAGGTTCTGGTGGTGGAGCCTTGTCGAGCTGTGTAGATTTTTCTCTATTATCATGATCATCGCGTAGAGGTTCAATTACCACAGCCGAGTGCTTTGACCTGCCTTGATCATCTTTGCGGATAGGTATCTTCACAATGTGCTTGGGTGCATCATTAATTGTTTCTTGGTTCCTTCGACGGCCTGTCACCCATGTCACTCTTGCCTGAGGCTTGCTGCCTGAGTCTCCCATGTGCCTATCCCTTATGATGCGCTGGATGCCGACAGAGCCAGCACACACCTTACCCACTCTGTTGAGAGCGCCCGCCAGTACAAAGCTGCCATTGAGCGCAGCTGAGGGCCTCTTGCTAGAGCCGGCTATAATTTAGGAGGGGGGGAGGGTTCTTCGTAGGGCACCACGGTTCTGGCCGCCTAACCCTATCCACACATGCCATTGCCTGGTAGAGCTTTAGATGCAGGCAGCCTAACCACCTACTCCCTCCGTTTCGTTTTATTTGACACCATTGACTTTTTAGCACATATTTGACCGCTCGTCTTATTCAAAAAATTTAAATAATTATTAATTCTTTTCCTATCATTTGATTCATTATTAAATATACTTTTATGCATACGTATAGTTTTACATATTTCACAAAAGTTTTTGAATAAGACGAACGGTCAAACATAAAATAAAAAGTCAACTGTGTCAAATAGAATGAAACGGAGGGAGTACAAGTTATCTCCGCTCTGTGTTACACTGATGCCCCTGGAGATGGAGCAGCTGCCGTTAGGGTCTAGATGCAAACCTGCTCGCTGTCTCCTCAGTATCCCATGCCTACGCTGTGGGTGAGGAGCTGCGCTACCGATGGGATCTTGACGTGATGGCGCCGGATCCAGCCACCATAACACGACATATGGTATTTCCCGATGTCGCCGCTAGCCAATGCCGACAAGAACTCGCTGTAGCTGCCACCATCGGTACCCTGAGGACACTGACACAACAAGGACACCAGCACACCGAGCAAAGCTCGCATGGATGTAGATGCAAGCTCCATCAGTATCGCCATAGCCATGTGCACGCTCTAGATATGGTCGTCATCGGGCCGCCACCGGCCCCTCTCTTGAACCTGACCAGCCTGGTCGGTTCCACTCCCGCCGCTTGCCAGTTGCTCCAAGACCAACGCAATGAAAATACAGAGATTTTCAGAGGCCCCGCCACCACCATCTTCGCAACCGCGTGGTTCCCAGAGGCCGGCTCAGGTGGCGCCGAGGGGAAAGCAAGGATGTGGACAGTGGTGACATGGGATGAGTGTCTGCATGCCATAATATAGTTACCCTGTAGGAGCGACATAGGGCCTAGTAGTGGATGTGTTTATGATCATTTTGTTCCACCTCATATATGATTCGTATTTATATTCAATAATATGTTTTATCATTTTTGTAACTGAGGTATATTCATTTCCATTTTTTGTTTTCTAGTCCAAAAAATATATAGAAAAGAATATGGTAAATGCAGTCCGTATTCAAGCTATTTTCATCCATAAATACGGGGCTAGCTACTAGCTACTCGCACCATCCCAAAATAAATCGATTTATGTACGCAAATCTGGGCATAGCCTTAGTTTTATTTGGGTTACACCGTTCCAAAATAAATCTACATCATACACACAAATCTCTGTGCACAGCCAAAGTTGATTTAGTTTTGGTACAGGCGAAATAGATGATAAGATCGCAGGAGAGATTATATTTCATCGGAAAAAAAATTCAGGAGAGAGATTGTACCCTTTTTTTGACAAATTGAACTTTTCAAAAACTTATTTTGAAACTAGTCCCTACAAAAAAACTTCAACCAAAAATAGGCCGTGGACTTAGCGCCATGGACCTTGGCGCTGAGATATAACTTCCTAGCGCCAATAGCATTGGCGCTGAGCTCTAATCCGAGGTGGCATGAATTTGCTGTCATCATAGCTCAGTGCCAAGCTATTTGGCGCTGAGGTCCAAATAAGATTAAATAGTTGCGCAAGCATTACATTGCAACAAAACTGTGATAGCTTAGTGGTTGAAGTCTTCACCTGTTAACCCTGAGGTGCTAGGCTCGAATCCTACTTATCCCTTCTTTTTTTTCCCTTTTCTCTTCCTCCTAGCATACTTTCCTACCATTCTCTTCTAATTAAAATGTTCTACTTATAAATTTATTTTAATTTTCAATTTACATCGTAGATTTGAAAACTTATATTATATAATATTTAGATTATTAGGAGAGTATTTTTCTCTTCAAATTAAAATGTTCTACTTATAAATTTATTTTAATTTTTAATTTACATCGCAAATTTGAAAGCTTAACTTTCAATTTTCGTTTGTATATTTGTTTTATTTTGAATTTGATTTTGAGTGCCAATATGAAAGATGTATATGCTCCTTCAAATTTCTATAATTTGTTTTATTTTAAATTTGATTTGAAATTTCAGTTTAAGTTCCCATTTGCCATATAATATACCACTTTAATATTTTTTCCAAATTCAAAAAATAGTTGCAAATAAAGCATATCTTTTGAAGATAATATTACGAGACAAACAGAAAAGGAAAAATATAGATAAAGAGAGAGAAAAGAAAACAAGAGAACCGAAAAGAAAAATAACATATAAATAAATAAAGAGAGAAAAAAGAGAAATGGGAAAAAATATAGATAAAGATAGATAAAAGAGAAAGGGGAAACTGAAAAAGGAAAAAAAATTGGGAGAGATTGGATTCGAACCCTGGCCCATGGGGCTATAGCTGCAGCTTGCTACCATTGTGCTATGGGAAAAGTACACGCAAGGTCCCTCAACTTGTCAGCGAGATACAAAATCGTCCCCGAACCGCAAAACCGGACATCCAGCGTCCCCCAACTTACAAAACCGGTCACAGAAGGTCCCTCGGCGGTTTTGACCCCGGTTTTGTCCCACGTGGCGGCTGACTCAGCGTGGGACCCACGTGGGCCCCACAGGTCATGGAGACCATGTCAGCACCCTCTCTCTTTTTCTCCTCTCTCTCTCTCCTTCCTTCCTCTCGCTCTCTGCTCTCGCACAGGCGGCGGCGCGCGCGGCCGGAGGGTGGTGCGGCCGGCGACGGCAACTCCCCGGTGGCGGCGCGCGGGCTCAGGGCGCCGCGAGCTCGCCGGCCTCCTCGTCCCCCTCGTGCGGTCGGTGATGGCGGACGAGCGACGAGAAGCAGGCGGTGCGACGCCCCCGCCGCGTACAGTGGCGCGGTGACCGTGGCCGCCATCGCCTATCAGAGGAGACCTCCGCTCGCGCCCGGAGCCGCCGACGACGATGAGGCCGAGCGGCGTGGAGTCGTCGGCGCCGCCGCTCCCCATCCGCAGCCGCGCTCACCTGCCGCCGCCGAGCTTGTTGTCCCGTGTCTCCGCCGTCGCGTCACCGCCCAGCATGAACCTCACACTCGCGCTCGCGTTCGCCGGGTGGGGAGCCGGCCGGTCGATCTCCTCTCCGCCGCTCCTTCCCCGTCGGCCGCGCCGCCCGGAGATCCTCGGCGTCGAGGCGGCCGCGGCGGAGACGGCCTCCCGCTCCCGCTGCCGCCGCGGCTCCTTGCTGGCTGCAAGACGACGACGGATGATGCGACGGCGCGGCGCCGTCGAATCCTCTGAGCAGCTTGTCGATTCCTTCACGCACCGCAGCGTGGTGTGGAACGCGGCGGCGTCAGGGACAAGCCGCAGGATCTTGTCGGCCACGCGGACGCCGTTGAGGCTGCGCACCGTGGCGAGGTCAAGGCCGCGCCCGTCGCCGCCGCCTTGCTCCCCTGCTCCCGCGTTGTCGCCGCCGACACCTTGCTCCCCTGGTCGCATGGCCACCGCACCTACAACCTCCTGGACGACGGCCATGACACCGTCCAGGCCAACGTCGAGCTCGGCCTCGCTGTCGACTCCCGCGAGTACGGCATCGGCGCCCAGGTAGCAAAGTTCGTCGGGCTCAAGGGCTACAGGCTCGCCGTCGTCGGCAGGGTTCCGGGCTCCCCGCGCCTCCGCCGTGCTTCCCCACTACGGCCGCCGCCGCCGCTGTCGCCGTCGTGGTGCCGCCCTCCTCCTCTCCTGCTCGCCCCGGCTAGCTTTGCAGATAAGTGAGAGAGAGAGATGAGGAAGGGAGAGGAAGGGAAAGAGAAGAGAGAGAGGAGGCTGACGTGGTCTCCATGACATGTGGGGCCCACGTGGGTCCCACGCTGAGTCAGCCACCACGTGGGACAAAACCGGGGTGAAAACCGCCGAGGGACCTTTTATGACCGGTTTTGTAAGTTGGGGGATGCCGGATGTCCGGTTTTGCGGTTTAGTGACGATTTTGTATCTCGATGACAAGTTGAGGGACCTTGCGTGTACTTTTCCCTTGTGCTATAGGTGTCTCATTGAAAAAGGTTGCCTTCACATTGATTTAGATCGTCAAGACCTCAGCGCCAACCTATTTGGCGCTGAGCTATGATGACTCAGCAAATCCATTCCACCTCGGATTAGGACTTAGCGCCAATAATGTTGGCGCTGAGACGTTATAGATCAGCGCCAATGTCCTTGGCGCTGAGTCGACGGTCTATTTTTGGTTGAAGTTTTTTGCAAGGACTAGTTTCAAAATAAGTTTTTGAGAAGGATCAATTTGTCAAAAAAAAAAAAAAGGGGAGATTGTAGTAGCCAGAGTGAGAGATGCGTACATTCGTACCTAGTGCAGCCTAGTGCAGGTAGCTTTCGTTTGGCTCCAATGGTGAGTACGTACGTATACCCCACATCCTCCACCACTTGTTTGCCAGCAGCAGCAGCATAAAATGCCCCCCGGCTGTGGCGGTGATTGATGGATTGGTGGTGGTGGCCTGAAAGCTACCCGGGGACGGGAGGCGAGCGATCGAATTCTCCATATTTCCTCCTCGCTGACGGCGACGCCGGCGGCAACACCATCAATGATTGATGCCATCCGTCCATCCATCGATCCATCGGGTTCTGGATCATCCATCAAGGCTATAGCCAACCGGCCCGGTTGTATTAGTTCTGTACTTAATTTCTTCTGTGGTTACAGTTTAATTAGTTTCACGGAGGCCTGGATAGAGCGTGTTTATCATGACGTAATTAAACGAGGGAGCGAGGGGATATATCTTTAATTTACTCCTACAGATTTTGTATTTATTGCGAGCTCGAGCATCAGCGTGGGTCGTATATAGTTGACACTTGACAGGTGGACAGGTGGGTCATATATAGCATCGCAATCTCGAGTCTAGGTGGACAGGTTTTACCACAATGATTTTAAATTCATTTCACATTTACCATAAATAACTACGAGTAGATTTTATAGCGTTCTTGTCGTGCGTCGTGACATAAGAGAAGGGTGAGGAAGGAGAATTGATTCTAAGGGAGGATAATTTAATTATCCTTGAGCTCAAGATACTAGGAGAGGCATCAAACTTTGTAATATAAAACTTAGTACCTTAAAATATCTCGAAATACGTTGG
This sequence comes from Oryza sativa Japonica Group, assembly GCF_034140825.1. Taxonomy (NCBI): domain Eukaryota; kingdom Viridiplantae; phylum Streptophyta; class Magnoliopsida; order Poales; family Poaceae; genus Oryza; species Oryza sativa. The sequence continues at coordinate 6,925,591 of NC_089036.1, read as the reverse complement.
AATATGTACCATAACTTTTAGCATAAAATTGTAGTATCTATAGGTACTTTATGAAAAAAAAACATAAAATTTATCTTTTAAGGATATAGCTAGTGTGAGCTAGTCGTGTGACACATCAAATGGATATAGCTGAAAACAAGGTTTCAATTTGTTTTTCAAAAAAACCTGTTCAATTTGTTTGTAGTTATAAAAGATATTCAGATTTAGTGAAAACCCATTCAGTTTTTTTTTTGTACAATTTGTGCCAATATTAGCCTTTTTTTACTACAAAATACAGAAATCTGGTTGAAAATCTTACTTGCATATTTCAATTAAGTATGAGTACCGTGCATGAACTTCAAGTTTCTAAAGAATTTTGCACGAAAGCATAGGGTTCATTGTCTACGTGCACTGCTTTTTCTGATTTTCTTTTCTAGCACCAAGATATGTCAGGTTCTAGCGGGCTGTGTCCTAAGCTTTATGTTTTTCTCCTCGCGCACATTTCCCGAACTGCTAAAAGTAAGTTTTCTTTTGCAAAAAAATGTATATGAAAGTTTTTTAAAAATCATATTAATATATTTTTAAATTTAAAATAATTAATACTCAATTAATCATACGCTAATAGCTCACATCGTTTTACGTATCTTCTTAATCTCTTCTTTACCCCTCCTCTCAAACACGCAAATAGTACATCAGTGATTATAGTTGGCCATGTGGGCCGCCCGGCACGGCACGGCCCAGGCCCGGCCGTGCCTGGGCCGAGGCTTGTCGGGCCGGCACGGCCCGACCGACGCACCGGGCCGTGCCGTGCCAGCCCACGTGCCGCACTCACGGCCCAGGCACGGCCCAACACGCCTCGGGCCGTGCCGGGCCGGCCCGAAGGCACGATGGGCCGTCGTGCTTTTCCTCAGAATAAGTCTAAATTTCCTCCCTCCTATTGGGCTGTGACATATGTACAGCTACAAAAAGTCTATTTTACCTCCCTCTTCTTTGGGCTGGGGTATATAAATAGCTAAAATAAGTCTATTTAAGGTCCCTATTCTTTAGACAGTTACATTTATATGTCTATTTTTAGTCCCCATACTTTATGTACCGGGCCTGGCCTGCCGGCCCATCGTGCCGGGCCGGCCCGACCGTGCCGGGCCAGCCCAGCGTGCCGGTGGGGAGGCCCAGGCACGGCCCGACGGTCGGGCCGGGCCAGCACGGGCCCGACCCAAGTCGGGCCGTGCCGTGCTTGGGCCGGGCCAAAAAGGCGTGCCGTGGGCCGGGCCTTCGGGCCTCGGGCCTTATGGCCAACTATATCAGTGATATATGATCTTGAGATGTGACGAAGGGACTATATATACATACTTTTTTCGAAACACATTACAGACTTTGATGCTCAAACTCATACACGCACACCTTATCTATATGAGAACTTTGGAAGACTAGGCAATATATCTCAAGATTGACGAAGTCACCATAGATATCTTGCTGTTGACAAGTACATCATATGCCATTGGAAAAATAATTAGCCGTATAATACGAGCACTTGTGTGAAGTTTAAAACTTAAATTTGGATAGATATATTCCACCATAATGGACTTTAAATATTAGCTCAGCTAAGTTCGCTGACTACACATAATTTAAAACGTCATATATGATCTATTTGAAAATAGTAGTAGTAAAATGAGACATCAGTCTAAAAATACAGTTAGGGAGTGACGGAGCGTGGGGCTCCTCACCGGGAGACCGCGCAGGTCCCCCTTTGCCGGTTCGGCCGGGGGCTCTGGGTGAGGTTCTAAGCTCCTAGTCTGTGGAAAGTTCGCGAGAATGGAAAAAGCACAAGACACGGGCGATGTATACAGGTTCGGGCCGCTGAGAAGCGTAATACCCTACTCCTGTGTTCTGGTGGATCTGTGTATGAAGAAGCTACAAAGAGCTGGAGAACCCGAGAGCTCTTACTCTAGAAACCCTCTTCTCCCTTTTTTCCTCTCGTGGGATCTACTCTCCAGATCTTCTCCCCTTTCTCTTTCTTTTAGTCCTCCCCTCTTTTTTCTCCCCTCCTTTTTCTCTCCTCGTCCCCCAGTGGGCAAGGTCCTCCTTTTATATCTCAAGGGGATACCACATGCACCACCTCTACTTATCTTTCTTTTGTGTGGGGACTTTATTCTATCTTTACTCAAACTTGGCTTGCCTTTTCTAGAAAGCTAAAAACACTGCTTGTTTTTTAGTGTGGCCACGCGTCCTCACTCGTCTGACCTCGGGGATCACCCTGTCATCTCTTCATAAATGGGCGGAGACTTGCAATGGCTGCTGTCCGAATGACCTTCTGATGGGATGGCCCATACCTACCTCCACTCCGCCGGAAGCAGGTGCAACGTGGGTACATGGTTGTCTGCCGACGACATGACCAGTGTCAGACCGGTCACAAATCGGTCATTCTTGTCCACCACGTGTCAGTCTAGCAATCTGCATGTTCGCCCTTCTTCATACAATATCTTGCTTGTAATGGTTGGGATGAAGCCTGACATATATCTGACCGGGACCTACGTGCCATCTCCAGGAGCTAACACGCCAGCTCCGGCTAGGGACGAGTGCTTGGAGGTTCTCATCCTGACGGGATGGGGCGAGGCGTGCGTCAGACCGCCTGTCGCCACCTAACCCACGATCTGATCGGTCTGTGACCAGTCACAGACCGGATAAACGAGCGCGCTGCACTGCGTTACATGCGGCGTGACGCGCTCGTCCAAACCGCAATAAATGCGGTTAGGTGAGCCCCGCTGTGCTCACCTAACCCATACACGCGGCGCAAAATCCACAAGGGGTCGGGGCGCCTCAGCCCTCGGGGCCGAAACGGAAGCGGTCCGACCCCTCGGGGAGACAAAGAGGGGGGCGGCCACATCACCCTCGGGCCCGACCCCCCCCCCCCCCGAGGGGGTCAGGCCACGTGGGTGATTGCTCCTGCCCAAGCCTCTAGTCATGATACTCCCGGTCCCATGTCACCGACAGTAGCCCCCGGCGTTATGCCAGGGCGATCGCCCTCCTCGAGGGAAGCGGTCGGGCGTGACGCCACTTACTTAGGCCTGGTGACAAGTGGGGCTGGTCTCTACAGTTGGGCAGAAACCCAACGGTCGCAAATCAAACACATCGGCAATGGTAACTCGGCTGTCAATAATGAGCGGTCTCTTCAAGACTGCCACATTACTCGAGTAGCACGCGAATCGGGACGAGCCGGTTCGTTTTGCCTGGAGATATGGCGATGGCGCTTCGGTCGGCGAGCGTAATTAACGCGCGCACGATATGTTCCATCTCGACTGCCACAGCCGCATATCCACCTCATGCGCCGCAAGCGGGCGAATGGGATTAGTGGAAGCGTGGGCGCGAGAAACGAGGGAGCGAGATAGTGGGCGCGAGAAGCGAGGAGCCGGGCACAGCGTTGGCAAGGGTATAAAGACACCGAGGAAGAGATTTGCTTCCTTCCTCTCGCCATTATTCCCCTTGTCTTCGCCGCTTGCGCCCTAACTCCTTGTTTCCTGTGCCCTACCCTCGCCACACGCGCTCGCTCTCAAACATCTCTTCTTCCGGCGTCATGGCACGGGGCTCCGCTCCGCTCGATGGTAGCGTGCTGCCACCTTCCCGCATCGTGAGCGAGAGGCAGGCCGGGCTGCCGCGCCGCTTCATGCCGGAATCTGCCACCGGCCGGGAGATAGTCACGCTGGGCGAGGGATGCCCGGCGCCACGCTACCCGGGGCGGTCCGTCTTCTTCCTCCCTTTTGCAATGGCAGGGCTGGTTCCGCCATTTTCTTCTTTCTTCATGGATGTTCTGGAGTTTTACGATCTCCAGATGGCGCACCTCACCCCCAACGCGGTAATGACATTGGCCATCTTCGCACACCTGTGCGAGATGTTCATCGGGGTGCGCCCATCTCTTCGGCTGTTCCGGTGGTTCTTCACCGTACAGCCGGTGTCACCGCCGTCGGTGGTTGGTGGCTGCTACTTCCAGCCGCGGGGGCCGGTGCTAAACCGCTACATTCCCTGCGTCCTCCGCAAGAAGTGGGATGACTGGAAGAGCGACTGGTTCTACACCCCCCTCGCCGACGAAGCGCGCCTCCGACTTCCGAGCCAGCCCCCAGCGCAGGCCTCCAACTGGCAGGCGCCGGTAGATCTGGGAGATGGCTACGACGCCGTCCTCGACCGCCTGGCGGGCCTGCGATCCCAGGGGCTCACAGGGGCCATGGTGTATGGCGACTACCTTCGTCGCCGGATCGCGCCACTCCAGCGGCGCGCCCGGGGCGCCTGTTAGTACACCGGGTCCGAGGACTGTATGAGGACCCACCGGGAGGTCAAATGGGACTGGGTCCCTGAAGACTTCAAGGTAATGATCCAACGGGTGCTGAATCTCAGCTCTATGGAGGCATCCCTCATCCCCCAAGGAGTCCTTCCCCTCTGCAGCGATCCAGATCGCGCCAACATCCTGACCATCATGACGGCGGTCGGGGCCTCAGAGGAGCGAGCTCCTAAGGGCCATGATGGTGCGAGCGGGAGTCGCAAGGGAGATCAATCTACCCCAGGAGGGGGTCGTGCTTCCGGGCCCCGTGATGGGGGCTCGGGGGGCAGCCGCCCTGCCGACGCCTGAGGGAAGAGGAAGCAAGAGGGTACCTCCTCCCCATCTCCTCCCCGAGGGGGCGGGGCGGCGCGTGTCAGCAGCAGGCGCCCGGAGGGGGCCGCGCCGACGCCGCAGCCCGAGGGGGAGCGGAAGAAGAAACGGCTCCGCAAGATGGGGGGGACAGAACCATCCCGGGGAAACCTTATTTCCCCTCCAAGGTGGTCGTTTAACCGACCCCCTCGCAGGTTCGTCCCACGACCATTGTGGCTGTATTCATTCTCCCAACGCGAGTTTTCATTCACCCATCTTGTTTGTCTTCTGGCTTTTCTTCTGCTTCAGCGAGATCCCATCGCGTCCTTCTTGCCAATCCAAGTCCGCCCAATCTGAGGCCGAGAATGCGGCGACCACGGAGGCTCGGAGGCGGGAATCTGACCGGCGAGAAGCCGCGGATCGCCTACGGGAAGCCGAGGAGGCCGCCCGGCCTCGCCAGGCTGAGGAAGCCGCTCGGGAGGAGGCCAGACTCCGCCAGGCCGAGGTGACAACATCCTCCCAGGCAACCCGCGAAACTGACCGGCAAGAAGCCGCGGATCGCCTTCGGGAAGCCGAGGAAGCTGCCCAGGTGGCCGTCCGAGCTCGCCAAGCTGAAGAAGCCGCTCGGGAGGAGGCCAGACTTCGCCAGGCCGAGGCGACGACGACTTCCGAGGCAGCTCGCGACGAGGCCGCGGGCGCATCGCTTGGGCCCACTCCCTCGGGCGACGCTCAGGACAAGCCAGGTCCGGGGGACATCCCCGAGTCCGGCACGTCCATCGGCGGGCAGAGCCGCGCAGCATCCTCACCGAGGCGACTCTTCCCCACGCCTTCCGCTGCCCCACTGAGCGCAGAGCCCCTTCTGCAGGCCTTGGCCGTCGCAAACACCACGGTGTTGGACGGGTTAAGTGCCCAGATGGAGGCCCTGCAAGCAGAACGGGCGGAGCTCGACGCCGCATGGGCGCGTGTCGAGGAGGGGCGACGCTCAGTGGAGGCCATGGTGGAGGTGTGCCGCAAGGCACACCGCCGGCACGCCTCAGAGCTCGAAGCCCGTCGGAAGGTGCTGGGGGAGATCGCCAGGGAGGTGGAGGAGGAGCGGGGGGATGCCCTCATCGCCACTACCATGATGAACGAGGCGTAGGACAACCTCCGCCTTCAATACGGGAGCTGGGAGGCGGAGCTAGGGAAGAAGCTCGACGCCGCCCGGGGGGTCCTTGACGCTGCCGCTGCCTGAGAACGGCGGGCGGCGGAGACCGAGGTGGCATCCCGGCGGCGCGAAGAAGCCCTTGAGGCCCGTGCCATGGCGCTGGAAGAGCGTGCCTGCGTCGTGGAGAGGGACCTGGCGGACCGCGAGGCCGCCGTTGCCATTCGGGAGGTCACACTGGCGGCGCACGAAGCCGCCTGTGCCGAAGAAGAGTCCGCACTCCGCCTTCGCGAGGATGCGCTCACCGAGCGGGAGCGAGCCCTCGAGGAGGCCGAGGCCGCAGCGCAAAGGCTGGTGGAGAGCGCGTCCCTCCGCGAGGCTGCGCAAGAGGAACAAGCGCGTCGTAATCTGGAAAGTGCCCGCGCCGAGAGGGCCGCACTGAACCAGCGGGCCGCTGAACTCGAGGCGCAGGCAAGGGAGCTGGATGCAAGGGCGCGTAGCGGCGGGGCGGCCACGGGCGACAGCGACTTAGCCGCCCGCCTCGCAGCTGCCGAACACACCATCGCGGATCTGCAGGGCGCACTGGATTCGTCCACCGGGGAGGTCGAGGCCCTTCGTCTGGCAGGCGAGATAGGGCCCAGCATGCTTCGCGACGCCGTGTCCCGTTTAGACCGCGCCGGGCGGCAGGCGGGTCTCTGGGGCGGGCGGACTGTGAAGTACGCCGCCAACCAGGGGGGCCTCGCCCAGCGCCTCTCGGAGATGGCCGGGACTCTCCAGCGGCTCCCCGAGGAGCTCGAGGGGACGATTAAGTCATCCTCGAGGGACCTCGCCCGAGGAGCGGTGGAGCTCGTACTGGCGAGTTACCAGGCCAGGGACCCCGTCTTCTCCCCCTGGACAGCGCTGGACGAGTTCCCTCCCGGGACCGAGGACGGCGCGCGCGCGCAGGTCCGGGATGCCGCCGACCATATCGTCCACAGCTTCGAGGGTTCGGCCCCTCGGCTCGCGTTCGCCCTCAACTCCGACGAAGAGGGCGATGACGGCGGTGTGGGCGACAGTGGCGACGAGGCTGGCGACCCGGGTGCATCGGAGTGAGCCCCCAGGCCCCCGCCAATCTTCAGTTTTTTCTTCTTTTCTTTCTTCCAAGGCCTTCGGGCCTCCTTTTTGTATAGATTAATTTAATCTGCAATCAAAATAAAGAAATTTCTGTGTCAATTTCATTTTGCTATGTATATGAGATGAGGATGATCTGTGCCGTGGTCCTTTTGTGTCTTAGCTTGACTAAGGACTCGTGCCCAGGTCCCAGTCCTCAAAAGGCGCGGGTCGGGGCTAGTGCCTGGGGAGATCCACGTGTCGAGACTGGCCAGGCCGGGAGCGTGGTGACCGAGGGTTATGGGTGACCCGATTGTGGGTTTTTGCCGATTCCCCCTCGGAGTTCACCACGCCCCGGGGCACGGCTCGGTTCTGGGCCCCTTTTGGCGATTTTAGCCGGCCCGAGCTCCCGAGGGCAGGATCGAGCACGAGTGACCTATTTCAAGTCAAGATTCTTCAAAAGAAAACAACAGCACAGACACAGCCTTTTAGGAAATCGAAAATGCTTTTATTGAAATACAGATAGAAGAAAAAATATGCATATGTGGTAGCCCCCGGCCAACCCTACACGCCCGAGGGGGGTGCGGGGTTGGCCCGAGCCCAAAACCTGACACCCGAACTCCATTAGGGGTAAAAGCGACGAAGGTGTTCGATGTTCCACGGGTTAGGCAGCTCTGTGCCGTCGCCCGTGGCCAGCCGAACGGAGCCCGGCCGGGGGACGCCGATCACTCGATACGGACCCTCCCACATTGGTGAGAGCTTGCTCAATCCAGCACGCGTTTGGACGCGGCGTAGGACGAGGTCGTCGACGCAGAGTGACCGGGCCCGGACGTGGCGCTGATGGTAGCGCCGCAGGCTCTGCTGGTAGCGCGCGGCTCGGAGGGCCGCGCGCCGCCTTCGCTCCTCCAAGTAGTCGAGGTCATCTCTGCGAAGCTGATCTTGATCAGCCTCGCAGTACATGGTGGCCCGAGGGGACCTCAGGGTGAGCTCGGATGGGAGAACCGCTTCCGCGCCGTAGACGAGGAAGAAAGGCGTTTCCCCGGTTGCTCGGCTTGGTGTGGTTCGGTTCGCCCAGAGCACCGCTGGCAACTCCTCGATCCACGAATCGCCGTGCTTCTTGAGGATGTTGAAGGTCTTGGTTTTAAGGCCTTTGAGGATTTCCGCATTGGCACGCTCCACTTGGCCATTGCTTCTGGGGTGGGCGGGTGAGGCGAAGCAGAGCTTGATGCCCATGTCTTCGCAGTAGTCACCGAAAAGCTCACTAGTGAATTGGTTGCCGTTATCCGTAATAATACGGTTAGGCACCCCAAACCGGGCTGTGATGCCCTTAATGAATTTAAGTGCGGAGTGCTTATCGATCTTGACGACCGGATAAGCCTCGGGCCACTTAGTGAACTTGTCGATCGCGACATACAGATACTCAAACCCGCCCGGGGCCCGCCTAAACGGTCCCAGGATATCGAGCCCCCAGACAGCAAATGGCCATGAAAGTGGTATGATCTGCAGGGCCTGGGCCGGCTGATGGATTTGCTTGGCGTGGAATTGACACGCTCTGCACCGCCGAACCAGGTCGACCGCATCATTGAGAGCCGTCGGCCAATAGAAACCCTGGCGAAAGGCCTTGCCAACCAAGGTGCGCGAGGCGGAGTGGGCTCCGCATTCGCCTTCATGGATATTGGCGAGAAGCTCGACGCCTTGTTCCCGAGGAATGCACTTTAGGAGGATTCCGTGTCGCGACCGGGAAAATTGCCTTTTCCCGAACGCTAGTGTATTAATCCCCGTCCCAGGAAAAGCCGGGGTACACCACACAAACATGATATAAAAGACGCATCTTTATTATATCGATAATATTTACATTATTACAAAGGCACTTAAGGCCTGACAATCAAAAATAAACAGCAGCGGACTAGCGGGCCTACGGCTCCATCTTCACAGGCGCTCAACTGGGGTATAAGCCAGGACTCCACCTAAGACTTCTTCTCCAAAGCTTCTCTTACTGAAGGGGGGAGAAAGATAGAGCAAGAATGAGTACAACCACAGTACTCAGCAAGCCACACCGGCGGATGCATAATTAATGCAAGGGAGGTACAAGGGAATAATAATATAGGGATTAAGTTTTGCAGTAAACAGCATTTAAAAGTCACTTAGTTGCCCAAAGCCATTTTGTAAAGACGATTCTAGAGCTACACAGTATTATTAAACAAGGCCGTGAACCCTCACGAACCTGCCTTAACCCAAGGCCTACGATGATTCAGACCGAACTGGCAACCCGACCCTGGGTCCCAGCTCGTCCCAAGCCAACCCAGGCCAACCATTCCACATTTTAGTTGTTGAGCAAATTTTAAGAATTATAACACTGACTTGGGTACATTGCTCGGCTTGCCCATATCCGAGGGCTCGGCTATTCGAATAGATTTACTCTGATCAGAGGTGTACATCTTTACCCACAAGACACATCTTCCTCACGTGTTACCACGTGCCACATACCACCACGGTATACGGACGGAAGACGTGACATAGTTTCCAACCCATCCTAGCCTTAGACAAGAGTACCGACCCAATCCCACCTACGGCCGGGATACCCGGGACAGGCAGGCAGAACTGAGCCCCTAGCAGCAGGGCACCAACCCTCTGCCGTATGACATCTCGACTACCGGGCCGCAGCCCGTGTAGCCTTCATTTGCCCTGGAGAATGTCCATCGACGCCCGACTTCATCCATCTCCAATCCGTGTACTTTTGTTTATGACTAGACTGAGCCACAAACTAAGCCTTACCCATTAGACATGTGGAAGTACGGTAGTGCTTTGCAACAGAGGCCCGAGCTTCATCCTTATAGTGGCCGGGGTGCTACTTCCCACAACTGGCATGCACCCAAACCCCACCGAAAACAGGTTTTAGGGGTTTTGAAAGAGGAAGAGAGGTGTGTGTCCAATTCCAACATAAGCCAACCATTCCATAGTGTCCAAAAGATATGAGACTTCCCAAAGTCTAAAGTTATAAAACCACCTAATGTTGCCTAATTAACCAGCGAAGCATCTACCTAAGTTCATACTAGTGGAACCATAAATAGAGTACTCACTAGTTGGGGTTTTGTTTAACCTAGGGTGAACAAAGTAATAATAACAATAACAATAATAATAAGGTCATAACAAAGGTAAATAGGTAGGGCTAAATAAAACAGTGATAACGCGGGAATTTAAATAAAGCGATAATGCATTAATTTAAATTAAAAATAATTTTGTAAACTGGGATTCAATATGCTCAAGGATGATGTGACTTGCCTTGCTCGCTTTCCCAAACACCGGCTTCGACTTCCACGAAAAGCGGATCTTCCGAAGCTGCAGCGTCTACACGACCAACGGAAAAGAAAAGGCTTTTACTCTAATAAACTCCACATAACAGCAGAAACAAAGCACAAAAATGGGTTCTTGACTTCTTAAGGAAAAATTAGAGACTTGAACGGTCCAATTCCGAGTTCAAATGGCCAAGATATGGCCCTTTGAAGTTTATATGCTCTTTAAATGGATATTTACGAATTTCTTCATTTAAATTTTAATTAAAAAAAACTCATTATTGCGTCAGCCGGGAGAGGGGCGCGCGGACCGGGTCCACGGGAAGTGGGGCCCACGCGTCAGCCTCTCGGTCCACGGTGGACCGGGCGCACGCGGCTGGCGGCGGTCGGCGCCGTGGGTCCCGCGCGTCAGCCGCACCCGCGGGCGCGGGCGGCTGACGGCCGGGCCCACTTGGCAGCCGCGAGGGCGCGCCCGAAGGCGGCCTCGCCGGCACGGCCGACGGGAGCGGCGCGCCCGCGCCCCGATGGTCACCACCGGCGACCACCGGCGCGGCGGAGCGGCGCCCGAGAGAGAGGAGGGAAGGGGGAAGGCGAACGGCGGTCCTCGGCTCACCCCGGGACAACGACGACGACGAGAACGGCGGCCGGAGCGGAGGGAGACGGCGGCGCGGCTCGGGATGACGATGACGGCGGCGCTCCGACGGTCGGCGAGCGAAACGGAGGCGCGGACGAGGTCGACGGCGATGCGGCGATGCCGAGGGAGGTGGCGCCGAGCCGGGAGGAGGACCGGAGCGACGACGGCGGCGAAACGGAGCTCGGCGGCGACGGCGGAGAGAGAGGAGCACGGCGCGGGCACGAAACCGACGGCGAGAGCGAGCGGCGAGCGGCGGAAACGGAAGAGCGAAGCACGAGGGACGATTTTATAGCGTCGGAAGGGAGAGAAGGCGGCCGGGGAGGAAGGAAACCGGCCGCGGAGATCTCGGCCGCCATTGATAACGCCGGCGAAGATTGCGGGCGCGATTTCGAACGAATCCGAGGGAGAGAGAGAGGGAAAAGAGGGGGAATCGGGAGAGGGAATCACGGGGAGTGATTCCCCTCTCTTTAATGCGCGCGGGGACGGCGGGATGCGGCGCAATCCGCGGCGGCGGCGGCGCTAGGGCACGGGCGGCGGCGGGCGCGGCGCGAGGAGGGAGATGACAGGTGGGCCCCACCCGTCAGCGAGAGCGGCGGGCGGGCCCGCCTGTCAGCGGCGCGCGCGCGCGGGGAGGCCGATGGGCCGCGGGGGAGGAGAGAGAGAGAGGGAGGGAGAAGTGGGCCGAGCCGGCCCAAGAAGGGAAGGGGGGGAAAGAAGACTTCTTTTAGGGTTTTTCTTTTTATAAATCTTTTCAACTTTGTTTATTTCTTCTCAATTATTATTTGTGCTCTGAAAATTCCACTAAAATTTGAGGGCTCCTTTTAGACCAAGGAGAATTTAACAAAAATTCTCCGGGTCACATTTGAATTTTTCTTGTACGTATTTTAGTGTTTGCCAATTTCTTTTCGAATTTTAATTAATTCTATTATTCCTTTTAGAGAATGATTTTTATTTCGGGATGAATTTATCAGGACGTGACAAATCCACCCCCCTTACAAGAATCTCGTCCCCGAGATTCGAGGAGGCTAGCAAGAAGATAGGTTGGGCGGTCTTCTCTTCTTGTCTGACTTCTTCCGCTGCGTCTTTTATAACAAACTTGCCTAGCAAAACTTCTTTTCACCTGACTCGAAGCAGGGTGCACCTTTTGGCTGACTCAGACTAGGTTGCGGTAGTTTAATGATGCTTCCGTTCCAGAACTTCTCATGATTCATATCTTCGGAGTCAACCTCAGACAAGTTACCACTTTACGTCATGCGTCAACACTAGCTTGTCATTACTAGGATACTATGTTTGTCATCATAAGAATATCATGCTTGTCATTCACTTCTAACTTGCCATCAACTGTCTCATATTAGCTTTCCTGGTCTCCGGTGCTAGGTACTTCGGCTATTCGATGCAAGGGTCGACCATTCTAACTATAAGTTATGCTTCCCAAGAGAACCAATTTATCCCACTTGACATACTTTGACGTCTTCTCCAATGGCTTTATTGCTGGATTTGTTATTGTCTAATCATTACCCTGTCAAATCTGAGGCTTCGTTGTTAGATGTGCTTTTAATCTGACCTCTGTAGATTATCTTCGAACATATCACTTGATTCATAACTGGGAGTAGCTCCCACGAACAAGCAACTCGGATTCACTTTCTTTACATTTGGTTCACTTCCCACTATTCTCTTCATGTTGTCCTCAGTTAGCATTCAACGTATTCCTTTACACCTTTGACCTTGATGTGTTCTTTCCTGATTTCTCTTATCAATCACCTTTCGACCTACTTATTTGCCTGGTAATAAACATCTTTTTCGATATCTTCTATCAATCATCTTTTGACCTTTGTCACTAAGTACTCTTCACTCCGAGAGTTGTGGATGCTTCTGGTGGCGATGAGGTCCTTTGGTCTGCTACCTTTCAGTGAAACCTTGAAGTGTTTCGCCAAAAGCTATACTGACTGTCATTGCCTTTGATCCGAAAAAGACACATCTGAAACTCTTAGTCCAAACAAATGTCTCTTTGGTTAATCACTTGATTTTCTTTTCCATCCTCAGGTTGGTTATTAACTCGAGGTTAGAATATAGTTCCTCTGACACGAGACCCTAGGTCTCCTTTGTCAGTAAACAATTATACACATGATCACATATCCGCATCTTTCAAAAGAATCCTCTTAGAACTTGTTTTTATTACAAATTTCTCCCATATTACATGAATACCAGGCACTGTCTTAAACAAAAAGGGAAGGTGCTTAACATCGGTACATTGTTTCCTCAACATGAATCATCCATAAGCATAGCAAGCTCACTGTTTATAGACATGAATATATTTATGTATTACATGATTGCTGCAAACTTTCGATTACACCATGATAAGTAGCGGACTGAAAACCACAAACATGGCTGCTCATTTTGATTCTGGAGAGATATAGCTGGCATTGTTCCAGTGACTGCATCCTTGATTGGTTCTGTGATGATGTGATAGGACTGCATAATGCTATCATTCACAGGAGAAGCTTCCTTCTGATTGCTGGTTGAAGCGGATGACGGTCTTCTGCTTGGTATCGCCCTCCGGAGGTTGATTGCCCTTGGCTCGGCCTGGAGTAGGTCGGGGAGAGACACAACTTCTTCCATCTACGACAATTCTTTGCTGAGGCTGTCGGTGCAGAGAATGGTTGCTATGATTTATTGCCGAGTCAGGTGCGGCAGGAGGAGCATTGGTGCATTGTTTCTGCTATGGGTTCTGATTAACACGAGGCCTTACGGGTACGGCGTTTGCTCCAGTGACCACAACACGATTGGAATGTCTGCTTCGTGTAAATTGGCGGTAATGTGGAGGTCGATTTTGCCTTGGTTGGGGACAGTTTTTGGAGTAATGCCCTTCTTCACTGCAGTTGTAACAAACAATAACTTTCTTACACTCGGGTTCTTCATCTTGTACTTGATTTCTCAGCTGCTGTATTGGAACTTCCAAAGGTACAACGCAGATACTGGCCTCTGTCTTGTCAGCTGGTGGCTGGGGCTGAAATTGAGCATTGACACCTTGTGGTAGTGCACTCATTGGAATTGGAGCTGTTGCAACGCGGGCTATAGGACTGCTTCGGGATGCATGGATGACAATTCGTTGAGGAGCAAGCTTCTGATTGCAGGGAGTTGCGTGGACTGACGTGCCGGCAGCTATGTTTCTCGGTTTTGGGCACTTGTCGGCGAAATGACCCATTCCTTGACAATTGAAGCAACAGATGTCTTCCCGGACTCGGCATTTTCTTTTCTCATTTCGATTCCTCTGTCCTGGCACTGGAGTTAGGCTGAAACGGTGATCTTGGCGGGGATTTGTGTTGCCTTGATGCTTCTCTCCGTTGGAACTGGCGGGTTGGTTGGCCATCTTCTTCGTCAGCAGAAAACTGAATTGACAATCTTTTGGTACATGATCAGTTCCTTCACAAAAGAAACAAGTGATCCTGCTCATGGGGCATTCACCGGGTGGATGGTCTTCCTCACAATGAACGCATGTAGAGGCACACGAGCTGGCAACATGACCGATTTCTCCACAACGAGAGCATGCCTTAAGTTCTATTTTATTCGGGTTAAAACTTTGGGGAGACTTCGCATCTTCATCATCTGAGGAGACTTGATCTGAATCTTCACTACCAGACACTCTACCTCCATTAGCTAAAAGATGCTCTGTCAACTGTTGTGCACCTCGGGAGGAATTTCTTCTCTGACATTTTGTCATTCCTGGTGGAGGCCATTCTGTGCTGGTAATGATCATCTTACGGACTTCATCTTCGGTTCGCATTGGTGCTTTTCTTTTCTGCTGAGGACAGTTCCTTGCATAGTGCCCTTGCTCATCACACATAAAACAGATGATACTTGCTTCTTTTGGGTCAACATGTGGCATGGCATGAGGGGCCTTCTGGGATGTTGGCGGTGCGCTGACTTGTGGTGTGAGTGCCTGGACTGCCTCCAACTGCACTTGAGGTTGCATCTGACTTGGGTTCAAAATTGGCATCCGATGCTGCTGTAGTATCTCTATAAGCAATTTGTTCTGGTTAATCAGGTGTTGGACCACTGCCACACAACTGGTGTCTGGTGCTTCATTCACTCGGGAGCTTGAGGTACCAATGTCCTGACTTCTGACCTTATTGCCTTTCTCATTGTCAGCCATCTGTTGCAAAGGTTTGGAGAGGGAGAGAGGGAAAACAAAGGGGAGAGACAGATTAGAAACTAAGGATAGGACCTTAACAAATCTAAGTCTTTTGCTGTTATGATGTATGTTAGGCTTATTCTGCAAGTTGATTAAGCAAACAACCTAGCATGGTTACATCACAACCCACCGATGCAAACCACGCGCTACACACACAAGCAAAGGAGCACACGACTAACGAAACACTAGAGGGTGGCTTAGGTTCTGCGACGGGTTCTCCAAGATCTTCACTCCTGCTTCACAGCTGGCTTCACTGCTTCCTCCGCTTCGCTAGCGGATCCTGCAGTCTTCCGGAGCTTCGGCAAACAACTGACGATGTCTTCTTCTTCACTGACCTGACCATCTAGTACTAGTTGAAATCCGAAGAAGGAAGAAGGGAGTAAACCCTTTGCAAATAGCATAGGGGAAAGGAGGAAAAAGGAACTTTCGCAAATAGTTTCATTTATAAAATATGTCCTTAGGTTTTATCCACTTGGCTTATCCTACAGTCGAGATGGCTCTGATACCAGCTTGTCGCGACCGGGAAAATTGCCTTTTCCCGAACGCTAGTGTATTAATCCCCGTCCCAGGAAAAGCCGGGGTACACCACACAAACATGATATAAAAGACGCATCTTTATTATATCGATAATATTTACATTATTACAAAGGCACTTAAGGCCTGACAATCAAAAATAAACAGCAGCGGACTAGCGGGCCTACGGCTCCATCTTCACAGGCGCTCAACTGGGGTATAAGCCAGGACTCCACCTAAGACTTCTTCTCCAAAGCTTCTCTTACTGAAGGGGGGAGAAAGATAGAGCAAGAATGAGTACAACCACAGTACTCAGCAAGCCACACCGGCGGATGCATAATTAATGCAAGGGAGGTACAAGGGAATAATAATATAGGGATTAAGTTTTGCAGTAAACAGCATTTAAAAGTCACTTAGTTGCCCAAAGCCATTTTGTAAAGACGATTCTAGAGCTACACAGTATTATTAAACAAGGCCGTGAACCCTCACGAACCTGCCTTAACCCAAGGCCTACGATGATTCAGACCGAACTGGCAACCCGACCCTGGGTCCCAGCTCGTCCCAAGCCAACCCAGGCCAACCATTCCACATTTTAGTTGTTGAGCAAATTTTAAGAATTATAACACTGACTTGGGTACATTGCTCGGCTTGCCCATATCCGAGGGCTCGGCTATTCGAATAGATTTACTCTGATCAGAGGTGTACATCTTTACCCACAAGACACATCTTCCTCACGTGTTACCACGTGCCACATACCACCACGGTATACGGACGGAAGACGTGACATAGTTTCCAACCCATCCTAGCCTTAGACAAGAGTACCGACCCAATCCCACCTACGGCCGGGATACCCGGGACAGGCAGGCAGAACTGAGCCCCTAGCAGCAGGGCACCAACCCTCTGCCGTATGACATCTCGACTACCGGGCCGCAGCCCGTGTAGCCTTCATTTGCCCTGGAGAATGTCCATCGACGCCCGACTTCATCCATCTCCAATCCGTGTACTTTTGTTTATGACTAGACTGAGCCACAAACTAAGCCTTACCCATTAGACATGTGGAAGTACGGTAGTGCTTTGCAACAGAGGCCCGAGCTTCATCCTTATAGTGGCCGGGGTGCTACTTCCCACAACTGGCATGCACCCAAACCCCACCGAAAACAGGTTTTAGGGGTTTTGAAAGAGGAAGAGAGGTGTGTGTCCAATTCCAACATAAGCCAACCATTCCATAGTGTCCAAAAGATATGAGACTTCCCAAAGTCTAAAGTTATAAAACCACCTAATGTTGCCTAATTAACCAGCGAAGCATCTACCTAAGTTCATACTAGTGGAACCATAAATAGAGTACTCACTAGTTGGGGTTTTGTTTAACCTAGGGTGAACAAAGTAATAATAACAATAACAATAATAATAAGGTCATAACAAAGGTAAATAGGTAGGGCTAAATAAAACAGTGATAACGCGGGAATTTAAATAAAGCGATAATGCATTAATTTAAATTAAAAATAATTTTGTAAACTGGGATTCAATATGCTCAAGGATGATGTGACTTGCCTTGCTCGCTTTCCCAAACACCGGCTTCGACTTCCACGAAAAGCGGATCTTCCGAAGCTGCAGCGTCTACACGACCAACGGAAAAGAAAAGGCTTTTACTCTAATAAACTCCACATAACAGCAGAAACAAAGCACAAAAATGGGTTCTTGACTTCTTAAGGAAAAATTAGAGACTTGAACGGTCCAATTCCGAGTTCAAATGGCCAAGATATGGCCCTTTGAAGTTTATATGCTCTTTAAATGGATATTTACGAATTTCTTCATTTAAATTTTAATTAAAAAAAACTCATTATTGCGTCAGCCGGGAGAGGGGCGCGCGGACCGGGTCCACGGGAAGTGGGGCCCACGCGTCAGCCTCTCGGTCCACGGTGGACCGGGCGCACGCGGCTGGCGGCGGTCGGCGCCGTGGGTCCCGCGCGTCAGCCGCACCCGCGGGCGCGGGCGGCTGACGGCCGGGCCCACTTGGCAGCCGCGAGGGCGCGCCCGAAGGCGGCCTCGCCGGCACGGCCGACGGGAGCGGCGCGCCCGCGCCCCGATGGTCACCACCGGCGACCACCGGCGCGGCGGAGCGGCGCCCGAGAGAGAGGAGGGAAGGGGGAAGGCGAACGGCGGTCCTCGGCTCACCCCGGGACAACGACGACGACGAGAACGGCGGCCGGAGCGGAGGGAGACGGCGGCGCGGCTCGGGATGACGATGACGGCGGCGCTCCGACGGTCGGCGAGCGAAACGGAGGCGCGGACGAGGTCGACGGCGATGCGGCGATGCCGAGGGAGGTGGCGCCGAGCCGGGAGGAGGACCGGAGCGACGACGGCGGCGAAACGGAGCTCGGCGGCGACGGCGGAGAGAGAGGAGCACGGCGCGGGCACGAAACCGACGGCGAGAGCGAGCGGCGAGCGGCGGAAACGGAAGAGCGAAGCACGAGGGACGATTTTATAGCGTCGGAAGGGAGAGAAGGCGGCCGGGGAGGAAGGAAACCGGCCGCGGAGATCTCGGCCGCCATTGATAACGCCGGCGAAGATTGCGGGCGCGATTTCGAACGAATCCGAGGGAGAGAGAGAGGGAAAAGAGGGGGAATCGGGAGAGGGAATCACGGGGAGTGATTCCCCTCTCTTTAATGCGCGCGGGGACGGCGGGATGCGGCGCAATCCGCGGCGGCGGCGGCGCTAGGGCACGGGCGGCGGCGGGCGCGGCGCGAGGAGGGAGATGACAGGTGGGCCCCACCCGTCAGCGAGAGCGGCGGGCGGGCCCGCCTGTCAGCGGCGCGCGCGCGCGGGGAGGCCGATGGGCCGCGGGGGAGGAGAGAGAGAGAGGGAGGGAGAAGTGGGCCGAGCCGGCCCAAGAAGGGAAGGGGGGGAAAGAAGACTTCTTTTAGGGTTTTTCTTTTTATAAACCTTTTCAACTTTGTTTATTTCTTCTCAATTATTATTTGTGCTCTGAAAATTCCACTAAAATTTGAGGGCTCCTTTTAGACCAAGGAGAATTTAACAAAAATTCTCCGGGTCACATTTGAATTTTTCTTGTACGTATTTTAGTGTTTGCCAATTTCTTTTCGAATTTTAATTAATTCTATTATTCCTTTTAGAGAATGATTTTTATTTCGGGATGAATTTATCAGGACGTGACATTCCGTTAGCCGCGCGCCGATAGAGGGTCCCTTCTATCAGCACGTAGCGTTTGGAGATGCGCTGGACGCGTTCACTCCCTTCGCGGTCCTCGGGTAGAGTCTTATCTGTGAGGTATGCTTGGATCTCAGCGATCCAAGCAATCAATCTAAGGGAGCTGGGAGCGCTCCCCTCGGGTCCCGAGGCCTGGACTCCGATGGGCCTCGGGGGCCGGTCAGGCGCGTCCGTCTCCCCTAAGGGGTCAGGTCGCGCCGACGGCTGGGCAAGCCTTTCTTCAAAGGCGCCTGGTGGGGTCTGGGTTCGCGAGGAAGCGAGCCGTGAGAGTTCGTCAGCAATCGTGTTATCCCGTCTGGGCACGTGCCGAAGCTCTATCCCGTCGAAATGGCGCTCCATACGCCGCACTTGGCGTACATAAGCATCCATCTGCGGGTCAGAGCACCGGTACTCCTTACAGACCTGGTTAACGACCAGCTGGGAGTCGCCTAACACCAGGAGGCGGCGGATCCCCAGTCCAGCTGCCAACCTGAGTCCAGCAAGGAGTCCCTCGTACTCTGCCATATTATTGGTCGCCCGAAAGTCAAGGCGAACCAGGTATCTGAGGACGTCTCCGCTCGGCGAGGTCAACGTGACCCCCGCACCGGCGCCCTGAAGAGACAGGGAGCCGTCGAACTGCATCACCCAGTGGGCGGTGTGAGGCGGTTGCGAAGGGTCCGAGCTGGCCTCGGGGACTAAGACGGGCTCGGGAGCTGGGGTCCACTCTGCCACAAAATCGGCGAGGGCCTGGCTCTTGATAGCGTGGCGTGGTTCAAAGTGCAAATCGAACTCAGAAAGTTCGATTGCCCATTTCACCACCCATCCTGTACCCTCTCGATTATGCAAGATTTGGGCGAGGGGGTAAGACGTAACCACCGTGACCCGATGCGCCTGAAAATAATGGCGCAGTTTCCTCGAAGCCATCAGAATAGCGTAAAGCATCTTCTGGGCCTGAGGGTATCGGGTCTTGGCGTCCCGGAGGGCCTCACTAACAAAGTAGACGGGCCGCTGCACCTTTCGGTGGGGCCGATCCTCTTCGCCAGGGGCCGCATCCCTGGGGCGCTCTTCGTCCAAGCGGCCTCGCGGGGCGCACTTGTCTTCTGTGCCGACGACCTCGGGGTCGGAGGACGACAGGTGCGGCCTTCCCACAGTGGCCTCAGGGCCGTCCTGGGGGTCGGGGGCTCCTGGCGTCGTCGGACAAGCGGGCAAAGGGCCAACTCCGGTCGTCGGGAGCCTTAGGCCACCGTTCGGCTCGGGGGCCTCTTCTCCCTGCTCTCTCCCGGGTCGAGTCGGCACAGGGTTAACCTCGGGGTCAGAGGGCGATAGGTGCGGCCTTCCCGCAGTGGCCCCCGGGCCATCCTGGGGGTCGGGGGCACCTGGAACCGTCTGACAAGCGGGCAGAGGGCCAGCTCCGGTCGTCGGGGGCCTTGGGCCACCGTTCGGCTCGGGGGCCTCTCCTCCCTGCTCTCTCCCGGGCCAAGCCAGCACAGGGTGGGGATGCGCGGAATGAGGGTTGTCCTCATCGCGCTCCACAACCAACGCCGCACTAACTACCTGCGGGGTCGCCGCTAAGTAGAGTCGCAAGGGTTCACCTGGCTCCGGGGCGACCAGAACTGGGGGAGAGCTGAGATACGCCTTCAACTGAGTGAGGGCACGTTCAGCTTCCTCCGTCCAGGTAAACGGCCCGGAGCGTTTGAGGAGCTTAAATAAGGGTAGCGCCTTCTCTCCCAGCCTCGATATGAACCGACTTAGGGCGGCCATGCAACCGGTGACGCATTGCACATCCCTAAGTTTGCTGGGGGGGCGCATCCGCTCTATAGCTCGTATCTTCTCGGGGTTGGCCTCGATGCCTCGGGCAGAGACCAAGAACCCGAGAAGCTTGCCCGCAGGTACGCCAAACACGCACTTATCGGGGTTCAACTTTATGCGGGCGGAGCGGAGACTTTCAAAAGTTTCCGCTAGATCCGAGAGTAAGGTCTCTTGGTTGCGCGTCTTTACAACCAAGTCATCGACATAAGCCTCAACATTACGTCCTATTTGGTTACCCAAAGAAATTCGAGTAGTACGTTGAAAAGTAGGACCTGCATTCTTTAACCCGAAGGGCATTGTCGTATAACAATAGGTTCCTATGGGGGTAATGAATGCAGTTTTTTCCTCATCCTCCCTAGCCATGCGAATCTGATGGTAACCAGAGTATGCATCTAGAAAACACAAAAGGTCGCACCCCGCGGTGGAGTCGACAATCTGATCTATGCGAGGCAGGGGGTAAGGGTCCTTAGGACATGCCTTGTTAAGGTCGGTGTAGTCGATGCACATCCGAAGCTTGCCGTTCGCCTTGGGAACGACCACCGGGTTCGCCAGCCACTCCGGATGGATGACCTCGCGGATGAATCCGGCCTCCAGAAGTCGCGCCACCTCCTCGCGGATGAAAGCTTGACGTTCCGGGGCCTGCCGCCGCACTTTCTGCCGGACCGGCTTTGCGCCCGGCCGCACGGCGAGACGGTGCTCAATCACCTCCCTGGGGACCCCGGGCATATCCGCCGGTCTCCATGCGAAGACGTCAGCGTTTGCCCGCAGGAAGGAGACGAGCGCGTCTTCCTATTTGCCATCCAGAAGACCACCGATTCGTGTGGTCTTGGACGGGCCGTCGCCCAGGGCAACCTCCTTGACTGGGACCTCGTCGCATGTGACTATCCGCTGCCTCGGGGCGGCGGGGACAGAGGTGCCAAGCCTCTCGTCGCCACCCTCGGGCTTGGACGCAGCGGCGAGGTGGTCCGCGCGCTGCTCCATACAAGCAAGCGCGACTTTGAGGTCGCCATGGATAGAGATGGGGCCACCGGGGCCCGGCATCTTCATCTGGAGGTAGGCGTAATGGACCGCCGCCATGAACTTCACCAACGCGGGCCTCCCTAGGACCGCGTTGTAGGGCAGACTGAGGTCCGCCACATCAAAGTTCACCCGCTCCGTGCGGAAGTTGGCGGATCCACCGAAGGCGACCGGGAGGTCGATATGACCTAGCGGCCAAGTGTGCCCCGGCGTCACACCGATAATCGGCTGGGACGGCCGGAGCACCATCCCCGGGGCCTTGATGGCGTCAAAGGCTGCGGGGGAAAGGATGTTGAGGGCTGCTCCCCCATCAATGAGGACACGCCCCAGCTTCACGTTGCAAACAGTGGGGGAAACCACCATTGCGATCTGTCCTCCTCGGGCAACGCACGGTGGGTGGTCGGTCTGGTCGAAGGTGAGGGCAACCTCCGACCACCGCGCCCGGCGCGTCGCCTCATGAGTAGGGGCCGCGGCCAGAAGCTCTCGCTTCATGGCCTTGAGGCTCCGGCGAGAAACGTGAGCACACGCTCCCCCATCGACAGTGGCAATGGTGGCTCCAGGCTCTTGGAAACCTAGGTCATCATCGCCGTCATCGATGTCCTCGGCGGGGGCCTTCTGCTTGGCCTCACTTCGCCGATTGCCGGAAGGAACCGCCGGGGACTTGCCCTCTCGGCGCTCCTGCCTCCTCTCCTCCTCCCACTTCCTCGTCCGCTCAGCCAAACTTTTGACTGCGCAGCAGTCCGCGAGGTCGTGAAGGGAGGTGTTGTGGACGGTGCACCACTTGCCGGTATGGCGCTCCCTGCTGGGAGCGCTGGCCTCCTTCTTTTTGTCGCTCGCAGGCCTCCCCTTTCGGGTGGCCCGCGAAGCACCCTCGACGGCGAGGACATGACCCTCGTCGTCGGAATGGGCTGACCTTTTCTTCCTCCTCCTGTCACGCCGCCCTGTCCGAGCAGCGGATCCGGGGGCGGCCGAAGCTGCCACACCGGAACCGGAGGGGTTCCAGGTCCAGGACTCCTCCTTACGAGCCACTCGGTCCGCGAGCTGAAAAAGCTCCGCGGTAGTCTGGGGCTCCTTCGAGGCGATCTTTTCGAGCATGCGGTTGTGCCGCACACCCCCCCTGAACGCGTAGATCACCGCGTGTGCAGGGATGCATGGTATGGTGTTGCGGACTTGACAGAACCGTTGAATGTATGAGCGAAGTGACTCATCATCCCTTCGCTGTACTGCGTGCAAGTCCGCTTCCTCACCTGGGCGCGGATATGTGCCTTGAAAGTCCATGGTGAACTGTTGGCACAAATCCTCCCAAGAGTGGTCGGACGCGGGTGGCAAGTTCATTAGCCAACCCCGCGCCTGTCCCTTCAGGGCCATGGGAAAGAAATTCGCCATGACCCTGTCGTCACCCCCGGCGGCCTCGATCCCGGTCATGTAGACCTGGAGAAACTCGGCGGGGTTGACGCTCCCGTCATATTTTTCGGCGATGGTGGGCCGGAACCTTGGGGGCCAACGGACGTTCCGAAGGCTCGCCACAAAGGCTCTACAGCCGACACCACCAACCGGGGGCACGGAGGGCTGATCCCCGCGTCCGTGTTGAGGTGACACTCCGGACGAGGAGGCGCCCTCCGTTGCGTGGGCAGCACGTCGACCATTACGCCGGCGCTCGATACCGATGCGGGCATCTGGCCCCCCACGCTGATCTTCCCGGGTCGGAGGCGCTGACGAAGGAGTGGCGGCCGAATGGCGAACAGCGGCCGCCGCTCGCCGCGCCCTCCGTCTTGACGACGCGGAGCCGGTGGTAGCAGTACCAGAGGTCTTGGTGGCGGAGGACCGCCCACCAGCATCTAGGCGCCGCCGCGCCGTCATGACCAAGTTGGCCACGTCGTCCAGCCAACGTTGGGCTGGAGACTCCGGGTCAGGGACGACGGGCGGGTGACGTAGGAGCGCGCCCGCAGCTTGGAGCGCGCCCTGGGGCGTGCTGCCGTCGCCGTAGACGAGGAGACGACGCTCCCCATCTCGGCGCCCTTCTCCATCACCCGTGGATGTCGAAGTCGCGGATCCTTCGACCCTCTCGAGCGCCTCCTCCCGCCTAGGACTTTGGCGTGGAGGGGGCGGTGGAGTACGAGCTCGACGGCGTGGGTTCGGCTCCCCGTCGTCACCGCTAACACTCGGAGAGAGGTTGTGCGCCTTTGCTTGTTCGGCCATTGGGCTGAACAGGAAAAGCTTGGCGCACACGAAAGAATGCGAGAGCTTAGAAAAACACACGCAGAGCCCCCTACCTGGCGCGCCAGATGACGGAGCGTGGGGCTCCTCACCGGGAGACCGCGCAGGTCCCCCTTTGCCGGTTCGGCCGGGGGCTCTGGGTGAGGTTCTAAGCTCCTAGTCTGTGGAAAGTTCGCGAGAATGGAAAAAGCACAAGACACGGGCGATGTATACAGGTTCGGGCCGCTGAAAAGCGTAATACCCTACTCCTGTGTTCTGGTGGATCTGTGTATGAAGAAGCTACAAAGAGCTGGAGAACCCGAGAGCTCTTACTCTAGAAACCCTCTTCTCCCTTTTTTCCTCTCGTGGGATCTACTCTCCAGATCTTCTCCCCTTTCTCTTTCTTTCAGTCCTCCCCTCTTTTTTCTCCCCTCCTTTTTCTCTCCTCGTCCCCCAGTGGGCAAGGTCCTCCTTTTATATCTCAAGGGGATACCACATGCACCACCTCTACTTATCTTTCTTTTGTGTGGGGACTTTATCCTATCTTTACTCAAACTTGGCTTGCCTTTTCTAGAAAGCTAAAAACACTGCTTGTTTTTGAGTGTGGCCACGCGTCCTCACTCGTCTGACCTCGGGGATCACCCTGTCATCTCTTCATAAATGGGCGGAGACTTGCAATGGCTGCTGTCCGAATGACCTTCTGATGGGATGGCCCATACCTACCTCCACTCCGCCGGAAGCAGGTGCAACGTGGGTACATGGTTGTCTGCCGACGACATGACCAGTGTCAGACCGGTCACAAATCGGTCATTCTTGTCCACCACGTGTCAGTCTAGCAATCTGCATGTTCGCCCTTCTTCATACAATATCTTGCTTGTAATGGTTGGGATGAAGCCTGGCATATATCTGACCGGGACCTACGTGCCATCTCCAGGAGCTAACACGCCAGCTCCGGCTAGGGACGAGTGCTTGGAGGCTCTCATCCTGACGGGATGGGGCGAGGCGTGC
This sequence comes from Oryza sativa Japonica Group, assembly GCF_034140825.1. Classification (NCBI taxonomy): domain Eukaryota; kingdom Viridiplantae; phylum Streptophyta; class Magnoliopsida; order Poales; family Poaceae; genus Oryza; species Oryza sativa. The sequence goes on along the minus strand of NC_089036.1, from coordinate 6,900,895 downwards.
GTCAGACCGCCTGTCGCCACCTAACCCACGATCTGATCGGTCTGTGACCAGTCACAGACCGGATAAACGAGCGCGCTGCACTGCGTTACATGCGGCGTGACGCGCTCGTCCAAACCGCAATAAATGCGGTTAGGTGAGCCCCGCTGTGCTCACCTAACCCATACACGCGGTGCAAAATCCACAAGGGGTCGGGGCGCCTCAGCCCTCGGGGCCGAAACGGGAGCGGTCCGACCCCTCGGGGAGACAAAGAGGGGGGCGGCCACATCACCCTCGGGCCCGCCCCCCCCCCCCCCCCCGAGGGGGTCAGGCCACGTGGGTGATTGCTCCTGCCCAAGCCTCTAGTCATGATACTCCCGGTCCCATGTCACCGACAGGGAGTAATAGGATTGGGTTAAGAGACAAAAAAAATTTCAATGAATTCCCTCTACATCGAACTACTGTAAATTGACTACACATAACCAGCTCTTTTTTTTAGGGAAACATAACCAGCTTTAATATCTCAGATATTTTTTTTAAGTACAATGTAGGCACCTACCAAGATGTGCACACATGGGACCATATATGGGTCCATGTCCCTAGAGGCCTCAACACGCAACGATAGTAACCTGAGCTATGGTATCTGATTAAGATTTTGCCCACACAAGCCTGTCCGGAAATGTAAATCAATGGCGACCTAAATTTTGTTGCACTCAAGGTACAAACCGAAAAATTTCTAAGAACATAATCAAGCTGTCTATTTAAGTGTCAAAACTATGTACTCCCTCCGTTTCAAAATGTTTGACACTGTTGACTTTTTAGTGCGTGTTTGACCATTCGTCTTATTAAAAAAATTAAGTAATTATTTATTCTTTTCATATCATTTGATTCATTGTTAAATATACTTTCATGTACACATATAGTTGTACATATTTCACAATTTTTTTTTAATAAGACGAACGGTCAAACATGTGCTCTAATATCAACGGTGTCAAATATTTTGAAACGGAGGGAGTACCATATGATGTGTATTCGGTGGGCGCCGGTGTAAGTGTGTCCATCAACTGAGAGAGAGAGTTAAAGTGGAGTTGAGCTCACTCTACAGTGTCACACTAGGACCAGGTATGCCTCTGGCCTGCCTAGCTACCACCTAGAGGTGTTGTAATACAACGTCAAGGATAAAGAAGCCGCATCGTCTTCTCGCGAGTAAAATTAATTTATAGATCCAGTCTTATGTATAGGGTTTTCAGAAAAGCTGGAGACTCGCGAGCTGGTCGAGCTCAGCTCACCTCACACTCGATTCGAGTTCGTCTCAAACTCTTAACGATCCAAACCCAAGCCTAGTTGCAAGCTCGCGAGCTTTATCGAGCTGAGCTCGAGCTTCTCATGAGCATAACTTTGTGTGTAACTTTTATCTTTTATATGATAAGTTAGTAGCTCAAGGATAAATTAGTATAGATTCATCTGAAAAATTAGTGTATTTTGGCATCATATATTAATCTTAAGTTCTCAAATATTTTTCTTCAATATTGTTAATTACTCCCTCCGTCCCAAAATATAGCAACCTTTGAGCGGATGTGACACATTCTAAGGTTGCAATATTTTTGGACGGATAGAGTAAAATTATTGCTTTTTACAAAATTTTATCATTAAAATATACATAATCATATACTCGATCGAGCACATGAGCCTAATCGAGCTTGAGTCGAGCCTGCTTATAAGCTCAAAGGAGGATTAGGCTCAATTCAAGCATGGCTCAAGCTTGTGTCAAACTCGAGTCTAGGCAGGGAAGCTCGGCTTGTTAACAATCTACTTATATAGGTCTTGTCTGCTAGAAGAGTTACTCGATGAGCTAAAAACTACAATAGTAAGTTATAAGCCCACCATAAACATTGCAAATAGATCCTTATAATGTATTGCCTTCCAACTTTGAGTGGTTGATATTATGGGCTTCACAACTAGTGGGACCATATATTAGTAACCCACGTTAGAGGATAGTACGTTTAGAGGAGACTCATCCTATAAATTTATATGTAGAAGAGAGTCAAAGAAAAAAAATGAATTATTGGCTCTCATGTAAGAGCTAACTCTTTACATGCTTCATGATAAATGCATTACATATATATGTGAGAGAAAAAAGAATAAAAAGAAAATAGACAACATTATAGGTTATCTTGTACACATTAGCTTTAATATGATATTATAGTAGTTGGCTCTACTATTCAATTTTCTCTAAGAAACAGCTGGCTAGCTGATGATAAACTAGGAAAGTTTCTCGATTCAACAATCACTAGTTCTGGATTTTTCAGAGTAGCTGTACTGTTCAGTAAATCGACAAGATCATTTCATTTCCCGCAATTTTGAGGTTATGAGTCCGTTCAAGTTGACGAACCGCTCGGTAAACCGTTGAAATTTGAAATAATTTTTTTAATTGATTTTCAATGTCTTGATAAAATTCGATAGAATTTTCAAAAAAAATTCAATGGTTTTAGCAAAAACCGCCAATAACTTTCTAAAATGGTTTTCGATCAACCAATGGTTTTGTGAAACCTTGCTGCATAAAACCTCACCAAAGAGGCCATAGAATCGGCAAGTACAATAACAAATATAGGATGTGTTTAGTTCCACGCTAAAATTAGAAGTTTGATTAAAATTGAAAGTTTGAAGTAAAAAGTTGAAAGCTTATGTATGTAGGAAAGTTTTGATATGATGAAAAAGTTGGAAGTTTGAATAAAAAGTTGGGAACTAAACTCGGCCATAGCCACACGATCGAATCATTATCTGTGGTATCTGTGGCCATATTGAATGCATGCTAGATCGATCCCAGATCATCAGGCGTACGACCTAAAAATGCGGAGTGATCTCTTTGGCAGCAAGCTAGCTGTCCTCCTCCTTCCTCAGCTCTACTTCTTCAATCCTAAAATAGATAAAAATAGTATCTAATATGATATATTCTAATACTATTAGATCATATCATATATTATATGTTTGTTTATTTTAGAACAGAGAAAGAGTACATCTCATACATGGTTTAGCTTATCGATTTCGTAGTAAAATCTGCTCCTCACCGGTTTACCGAAATCCGACCGAAAACCAATAAAAACTGATAATGAACTTTTGGTCAACGCCGTACGAAAATCGGCTAGTATCGACCGGTTTTCATAAACCAGGACCCAGTGGTTTCACGAAAACCGACCGATTTTCGTGAAATTCCATTGGTTTCGTGAACCCTGGTCTTGTCTACCTCCAGCTAGCCATGCCGCGACATGCCAGCAGCTAGCTAGCAGCGCTATAGCACAGTGGTCACTACACAACTGAATGTGTGATGACCAGTGATCGAAATTCCAAGAACCGGCAGTAGCTCGGCTCTCGATCTCTAGCCGAAAGCGAGAGCTTAAAATTAATGGAGGAGTAGTACCCGTCAGTAGTGAGCTGATCTAGCGTTCGTTGGGGCGTCCAGCTCTCGCCGTACCGTACGCCCCGGTCCGTACCAATGGCGAGATCCATATGTAGTGAAATGGTCCTAGGATCGGTGCCTAGCGGATGCAGGCCCACATGTTGAGCAGTACTGCCCATGCAGTATTGAAGAGGATCTCAATTAGTGCCTAGCTAGTTAATCGACACATCAATTTTAGTTTCATTTTCTCGAATAATAATGTAATATTAGTACCTTCTCGGAGGCAGATCTTAATTTGCATGAAAAATATCTACAATATGTGCTCCATTCTAATTTAAAGTATAATAATTTTTTGGATTTAAAATTTTTACCATAATATAAGTATTTTTGAGAAGTCCATACATTTTCAGTGCATGGAAATTCATGAATTTTCTCTGTATCAGGTGCTTGGGAGGAGAATTTAAATAATTTAAAACTCAAAATCTGACCACTGATATGACTAAAAGGGAAACTTTCTTCAACCACAGTATTTACTAAACAATCTATAAATGTTTAATCAGAGACATCAATTTTAGTTTCATTTTCCTAATAATAATGTAATACTAATACCTTCTTTGGAGCTGAGGTAGATCGATCTCTGCATGCATGAAAATATCTGAAATATGTATATAGTATAATCTTTATTGTTCATATATGTAATCGATTATTGGGCAGTTGGCCGGGTTTAATGCACGGGGGCCGGTGCGAGACTGTTCTCTGTCAAGTCACTATCTCTGCTTAATTATGGGAAGCTAAGCTGGTATTATCTTTGCAAGTACTCTCCAAAGACTCTAACTCTCTTGTGGGCACCATATATATGGTCCTTGGTTTAATTTCAACGATATTATTTTCCGACACTTGATGATCATCTGCTGGCACAAGAAAGCTAGAGCTAAGCTCTGTGCAAACATGTGTGTGCGACAAGGAAGAAAAAGAGATTGGGTATTTAATTAGCCACAACCATCTGTAGAGAGAGCACCGGTTCACTGTTTTGGAATAATTGCTACATGGACATTTATGTCCTATTTGGTTTTGTTGCCAAGAACAAACCCTACCAAAAAATTAGTCTGTTCACCCCAAACTTAGACTAATTTGTTGATGCCAAACTTAATTTGGCGTCACTGGGATTTTGGTAGGGTCAAAAACATGGATGTGTATTTTGGTTTGAGACCTTATGGTGTAGTATGTTTTATAGAGGAAAGGTGTCAAATTATTAAATTTTAGTAGGGATAAATTGGTGATTTATTTTGTGATTGAAAGAGTTGGTTTGGTTTGTTGCCCTCCTAAAGTTTAATAATAAGCTCTTAGCCCCGTCGTTGGGGCGTTTAATTAGTGGAGACAATTTCCTCGTTTTTCGTTACACTTTCCAAACTATCATACGATGTTTTTTTAAATTATATATATAATTTTATTAAAAAAAATCAAATAATACTATTTTTAACTTTTTAAATAATTAATATTTTTTTAAAATTATACATATAAGTTTATTTAAAAAAATCAAATAATATTATTTTTAACTTTTTAAATAATTAATACTTAATTAGGCATGCGATTGCCTCGTTTTACATGCCGCGGAATTGCCGATGCCAACTTAAAACTAACTCAGCCAAGGTTTACGAAAGGGACCACCGATACATTTGTCGATAAATTTTCTCCTAAAAATTTGACAGATGTAATTATAGTGCAATAGTAGTGTAATTACACTGTAACTTATATGCAGTTACACTGTAACTTGCATGTAACTACAGTGTAACTTGTATATAAGTTTCACGTAATTTTGAATCGTTAAATCTATTACAAGATTTATTTTGGTGAGGAAGAAAAAAAATCACAGCACACACATATGTGTAAGGAAATAACATATTACAGAGAGATTTTTGAAAGTTATATACAAGTTACAGTTACAGTATAATTACATGTAAGTTGCAGTGTAATTATACTACGATTGTACTGTAATTACATCTGTCAAATTTTTGGGAGAAAATTTGTCGACAAATATATAGCAAAATCGTTACGAAATCTTCGTTAATTAATGCTGATGTACAAATAATATGATTCTGTTGTCGAAGTTTTTTAAGCGTATATAAATGGAAACTTAAATATAATAAAATAAAAAATGATAGAATTGTTGAAGATTTACACACATGTAATAAAAAAGGGAACGAGATAACTGGAACTGAAATGAACAGTGATTCTTTTAGGATGGACCAATATCATAATTGAAAACGAAGTAAGTGTAGCTAACTGGTTAGGTTTTTTTAGTGAAATCATAAAACTCATGTTCATGTTTTAAACTTAACACGCGCGCTCAAATTTATGATTAATTATTTTTCAGTGGCAGTCAACATAATTGTCGATTATTCTTTTAGTGGGACGATACACCCGTCGATAGTGAGGTGCTCGTAGTGACTTTGTTCATCTCAAGATATATTGGTCCAGTCTTCCGACTCAAAGAAAATACTATAATTGAAAATTCAATAGCAATATATCCGTTGTGATTTTGTCAATTTTAACAGATCCTTCCGGCTAAAAAACTATAATTGAAAAAGGAAAAGGGGTTAAACACAATTCTTTTCTAGCCATCTCGCCCATCAAATTATCCACATGCGACTTTGCTGGCACAGACATCTAGCCCATCAAATTGTCCCTGAGATTTTGCTGGCTCTCTCGCCCTCCATGGGCTGGGCCGCTCGGCTCTTCTTCTTCATGTGGCCCAATAGACCGTCTCTTTTTCATGTGACCCAATAACTAATCCAGTTAAATAGCAATAAGTTCATCCGAGACCCCTTAACTTGTCAACGAATCCGATTTTCGTCCTTCAACCAAAAACCAGATACACCGGGTCCCTCAACTATCAAAACCGCTGCAAACGAGGTCCCTTGGTGGTTTGGAAGGTGGTTTTGGCTGACGTGACGCTAACGTGGCTAGTTTGACTTGGTCTTCGTCCCATGTGGCATTTGACGTGGCGCTTATGTGGCAATTCGAAATCAGAAAAATAATAAAAACCATGACCCCACATATCAGTTACACACAAAAAAAATAATTTAAAATGGTGGGGCCCACATGGGCCCCACATGTCAGCCTCACCCCTCCTCTTCTTCCTCTTTTCTCCCCAACTCCCCTCTATTCATCTCTCTCTCCCCTCTCCTCTATCATCTCTCCAGGGGCGAGTGAGGAGGGGCAGCGCACGGATGGGTAGGGATGGCAATTTCCCCATAGGGGGTGGGGACCCGCCGGATACCCACCCCTACGGAGACAGGGACGGGGACGGGGACGGGGACAGGGCTGGTTTTCCACCGCAGGTTGGGCGGGTACGGGGCCCGCATATATGTGGGGCCGGGTCTGGGTGAAGGGTTCCACCATGGGTCCCCGAAATTAAGAAAGATAGAAATATAATAGAGGCCCATTACCTTAAATCCCAGAAAATAATTGATATATATGATCATTTGACAAAGGCCCAACAGAAAAGCCCATCAAGTCCACATAGGGGATGATATAAAAGCAAAGAAAACCCTAGCTCTCCCCGGTCCCCAACCATGTCGTCAACACGCGGAGGTTACTTCTCTCGACAGCGGCGTCGGATGCCTTCTCCTCCTCGCGTCGTCGGCCTCCTGCTCCTCCTTGCGCTGCCAACCTCTTCCTCCTCACGCCGCCAGTCACCTGATCCTCCTTCCTTGCGCCGCCAACCTCTTCCTCCTTGCGCCGCTGGTCACCTGATCCTCCTCGCGCCGCTAATATCTGCTCCTCCTCATGCTGCCAGCCTCTCCCTCCTACTCCTCCTCGCGTCACCGGCCGCTTGCTCCTCCTCGCGCCACCAGCCACTCATTCCTCTTCGTGCCACCGGCCACCTCGCTCATCTTTCAGATGGAATCCACTTTAAGATGATTTTGGTCCCACATCAAAAATATGAATAAAAATTTCACAAAACTACATGTATTTTGATCAAATTATCGCAAACTACTGATTTAAGGCATTGTATCATAAAACTATATATTTAGCACCATATTTATCACAAAACAATAGATTTAAGATTAAGTATCACAAAACTGTATATTTAATATTGAAGTTATCACCAAACTATAGCTTTTAGAGTTTAAATCCCAAGCTATAAACATTATTATTTTGTGACTAAATTGATTTAAACCTGTAGTTTTTTGATAGTTTAGTTAGTAAACATGTATTTTGTGACACTTCATCTTAAATGTGTAGTTTTATGATAAATTTGGTGTTAAATGTGTAGTTTTGTGATAATTTGAACATAGTATATGTAGTTTTGTGAAATTTACTCTAAAAATATACCTAAGGCTTCCAGGTGGTTTTTTGGTCTGTCTTTTTTTTCACCGTTTTTTCTGCATATTTTTTCGCTGTTATTTTTCCTTTTTTTTTTCATCCGCTTTTTTCGTCCTATTTTTTTTGAGTCGGGCCAAACCTAGCGTCGCCACCATGTTAATTTGACTTTCATGTGACTGCTCCTCCAATTTATTGTAATTTCCCACTACTCCCCCATCATTTTCCCTACTAAAGATCGCTATCTTTAGTCCCGGGTGAAAAAACCGGGAGTAAAAATCCATTTTTAGTCCTAAAGATAAAGCATCTTTAGTCCTGGTTGGTGTTACCAACCAGGACTAAAGAGGCTAATCCGGTTGCTCTTTCCGGTTCCTCTTTATTCTTTTCTTTTCTTCATTATTTTTAAATATATTGATTTCACCCCATCCCATCCCAAAAATCCCAAATCAATCATCCTCAAATTGCCTCAAATCCACAAATCGATCATCTCAAATACTCAAATACATCACAAAATCTTAAAAATTTACATCACAACTTCTACAAAATTCATCACATATTCACATCACACACAAATCAAACACATCACACAACAATCTCAGATCCAATCAAATACATCACACAACAATCTCATATTCTCAAAAAAAAAAAGAAGAGAAAGCCGCTGCCTCGCTGGCCGGCCCTCCGCGACCCGCCGCCCTCGCGCCGGCCTAGCAGTAGAGAGGAGAAGGAGAGGAGAAGGAGAGGAATAGAGATAAGAAGAAGAATAAATAAGGTTGAGGAGAGGAGTTAAAAATGAGAGGAGGAGGGAGGAGTTAAAGGAGAGGAGGAGATACCTCGATTCGATCGCGCACACCTCTTCGATCTCCGCGTCGAACTTTTTTCCCGGTTGGTTTTACCAACCAGGACTATAAATAGATCTTTAGTGCGTATGGCGATCTTTTTTCCCGGATTAGTCCCGGTTGGTAACACTAACCGGTACTAAAGATTGAAAAGTACCCTGTAGCTTTTAAACCGGGACTAAAGATATTTTTAGTCCCGGTTTTTAATACAACCGGGGCTATTGTAAAATCTGGTCGACCGCCCAAAGATGGTTTCTCCACCAGTGTGATTTCCCCTTTCAATCAGATTTGCTAGAAAAATTTCATAAGTTTTTTTTGCCTCTAAAACTTTCAATTCGTGACTATCGGATCGCATTTGTACATGAAGAGGAAAAAGTTGCTACAAAAAAATTTTCACACGTGTCATGCGTAAGATCTCAGTGCTATCTAACCAAAGGATTGTTGAATGCAAGTTTTAATAAGTTATATCGTTGTTACAGTGCAGTTACAATGTAGTTACAACGTAATTACACTCCAATTATACTATAGTTACATCTAAAACTATAGTTACAACGTAGTTATAATGTAATTACACTTTAATTATACTATAGTTACATCTGAAACTTTTTCACCCAAAAACTGTTTTTAGATACTCCATCTTTTCCTTCAACTTTAATTAATTGGATTTAATTTCTATTTAGTAGTCTTTATTTTTATCCCGAGTTTTATAGATTCTATTTTGATAAAAAACGGAAAGAGGAGATTGAGTAAATCACTATCCCTCAACAAATTCTGGGAGATTAAGAAGGCACGGGTATGTCTCTGTAGGTTAAGCTGGGTATATAGCTTCACTTATGGTTGAGAAAAAAAGACACGCCAAGTGGAGGGAAATATAGGACTAGGTTGGAACTGAAAAGAAGAAATGAATAAACTTTCGACCCAAAAAATTTTTAGCCGTTTCAACGCATGGTTATTTTCTTTAGTATATTATAAATTTTCTTATAAATTTCCTAATTATTTATTAACATACCATATAATCCATATTCACTATCCTCGTTTCTAACCCTCTTTTCTGTATTCTACAGTTCTATCTTTGTTAGATAGATCTCCCTCCCCTTGAGCCCAACGGCTCAAGGGGGCCTTGACCGCGCCCTGATCGGGGGCGCCCAGCCCAATGGCTGGTGGGCCCCCGTCACACTGCGCCATATAAAAGAGGGGTGGAGGCCGGCACGGCACACGGTACGAAGTTCACCGCCGCCGCCAACTCCACCCCACAAAACCCTAATCCGATCGAGAGGGGGCGCAGCCAGTGACGGGAAACGCCACCGCCGCGCCACGCCTCATCGCCGGGACGTCTACGACCACCACTGCCGCAGCCGTCATCGCCGTCGACCTCGCCGGCGCCGCATCCACGTCAAGCCGCGACGACAACGACGATGTCCGGCGCCTCTTCTTCCACGAACTCCTCAACCGGTCGGTATCTAAACCCTCTCCCTTTCATCTACAATGTCGTTCATCAAACCCAAATAGAACCACCCGACTAGATCTAACCTAGGTGATCCTAGTGCAAAGTCTAACAATGGTATCAGAGCAACCCTAGTGTTTAGATCGTTTCGGGGAAAGAAATCCAAAGAAAGAAAAGCACAAGATCCACACGGATCAAAAGAACCAAAAACCCTAACCCTAATCTTACCTCGTCGCCGGCCGTCGTCGACGCCGGCAACGGGGGGGGGGGGGGGAGGGGCAAAGAGGCGCCGCCTAGGAGCCACTCGACGGCCGCGCGCGCACCTGCACGCGCGTGCCGGCGAGGGGGCCCGCAGCGGCGCCGCCATCTCCGTCGTCGCCATCTCTCTCTCACACGGTGGGGGTTAGAGACGGTTGGGGGAGCGGAGAAGAAGAGAAAAGAAAGGAGCGCCGGCCATGGCGCGACGGCGCGAGGGCCGCCGGCGTCGGCGACGCCGCTCGGCGCGACCGCGCTCGCCCGAGAGAGAGAAAGAGAAGAGAAGCTAGGGTTTTCGGCGGCCGGCCGGGAGAGGGGGGTTTTGATCCTCCGATCTCGGCGCCCGGCCGTCCGATCGAAACCCTAGCTGATCGGACGGTCGACGCCGGCCGGGCCGAAATCGGCCCAAGAGGGCGCGCGCGGGGGGCGGCTTTCCTGGCCCAGGCCCAGGTTGCGGCTTGGGGAAGGGGGCGCCCGCCCGTGCCAAAAGGCCACGGGCCGACCGGAAAAAGTCTGTTTGAGGTCCCTCGGGGCCGAAAACAAAGAAAAGAGAACAGTAGCATTTTTTCCAATTTATTTTGTCGATTTTTCATGCAAATTTCAATAGAATTTTGAATAGATTTTTGCATGTTTTACCTCTGTTTAAATTTGAACCAACGGGAGAATTTTCACAGAGAGAGAATTACAGAGATTTTGCTACTGTTCATATGATTTTATATAGTTTTCCGCTGCAAATAGATGAAATTGATGAAAATTAGTGTTTCTAAAATTAAATTTCGAACCAACGGGAGAATTTAATTTTAGGAACATTAATTATGTGCTATGATGTTGTAATTTTCTGACCAACGTTGTTAATTGCAATATTATAGTTATGGTTATATGTGTTATGTCTAATTCTGCCCAACGGTGATGTAGGCTTAATGCATAATATTTTAATGTTAATTTTGTTCTCACCGCACATGATTATTTCAGGTGGCTACTCCTTGATGGGTTGCATTAAAGATATTCCGACCCTAAAAGGAGATAACTACGCAGAATGGAAAAGAAAACTCGACCTTGCTTTTATCTTGGGAGAGGTGGACTGGGTGTTGACTACCCCATGTCCTATAGAACCTGCTGAACTTGTCAGAGGTGAAAATGAGTCAGATGCTGACTGGCAAAAGAGACAGAGGGACAATGCTCCTCTCGTCATGTCGTATGACATTGAACAAAAGAAATGGTCCTTAGCCAACAAGAAATGTTTGGCTGTGGTAAAGAATACGATTGAGCCTACCATATTGGGCTCGATCCCAGAGTGTGACGCTGTCTCAGAGTACCTTGAAAGAATAAAGAGTCAGTTTACTGGCTCTTCAAAGACTTATGCTACACAGCTGATCAAGCAGCTTGTGACAGAAAGGTACCATGGAGGTGGTGTTAGAGACCACATACTTAGAATGAGCAACATGGCTTCCAAGTTGAAGCCAATGGATTTGGGCATAACAGATGACTTTCTGGTCCATCTGGTTATGGCCTCATTGCCAAAGCAGTTTGACAATTTTATTGTCAACTACAACATAAGTCCAGAGAAATGGAACTTTGAGAAGCTCATTGCTAATTGTGTGCAAGAGGAGGAGAGAATCAAAGAATCAAATGGTGGTTCAATAAACTATGTTAAAGATAAGAAAAAGAACCACAAGTCTCCCACCTCAAAAGGCAAACAGTCTCAGCATCTGCCTCAGCAACAACAGTTCGCTGTTGAGAAAGATCAATGTCTCCACTGCAAGAAGACAGGACACTACAAGAAAGATTGTCCTGACTTTTTGAAAATGATCATGGCAAAGAAAGGTGAGAACATTATTACATTTGTAAATGAATCTCATTATGTTGGTTACTCTAGATCCACATGGTGGATTGATTCTGGAGCAACTATTCATGCTTGTAATTGTTTAAAGGCATTCCGTTCGACGAGGACTACGCAAAGAAGAGAAAGCACCATTAGAGTTGCCAATGGAGTTGAAGAAAAAGTTGAAGCTGTTGGAGATCTTCCTCTAGAGCTCGCGAATGGCTTCATACTTTTACTTCGAGATGTCTTTTATGTTCCTTCTTTGCAAAGAAACTTAATAAGTGTATCAAAGTTGGATTTTGATGGATATGATTGCCGTTTTGGAAGTGGCAAATGTGAACTATGGCATAATAATGCATGTATTGGTCTTGCTGTGTTGCGAGACGAGCTTTATTTGTTATCTCTTTCTGAGAATGTGAATGTTGTGTCCTCGTTGACAAAAGAAAACAAGAAAAGAAAGCGAACTCCCGATGTCTCATCGAAATTATGGCACTGTCGTTTGGGCCATATTTCGAGGGGGAGAATTGAGAGACTAGTTAAGAATGAAATTCTTCCTCCATTGGAGTTCTCAGACTTAGAACAATGCATAGAATGCATTAAAGGAAAATTTGTAAAGAACATCAAAAAGGGTGCAAAACGAAGCGCAGGAATTTTAGAGATCATTCATACAGATATTTGTGGTCCATTTCCTGTGAAAAGTGTGGATGGCTATGACTCGTTCATAACATTCACAGATGATTACTCCCGCTATGGTTATATTTATCCAATTAAAGAGCGATCAGAAGCACTGGATAAAGATATAAAGATTAAAGTAGTAAGATCTGACCGTGGGGGGGAGTACTATGGTCGACATACGCCTTATGGGCAAGTCCCTGGACCTTTTGCAAGGTTCTTGCTAGAGAATGGAATAGTAGCCCAGTATTCAACACCGGGCGAACCTCAACAGAATGGGGTAGCTGAAAGGCGCAACCGTACCCTTATGGATATGGTGCGCAGCATGATGAGCTACTCCACACTACCACTCGGTTTATGGATGGAGGCGTTAAAAACCGCCATTCATATTCTCAACAGAGTTCCAAGCAAATCGGTGCCCAAAACACCGTATGAGCTATGGACAGGGAGAGTACCCTCGCTAACTCACCTCCGTGTGTGGGGGAGTCCTGCAGAGGCCAAAGTATTTAACCCAAATATTGGGAAGTTGGACCCCAAAACAGTCAGTTGCCATTTTATTGGCTATCCTGAAAGATCAAAAGGCTATCGTTTCTACTGTCCAAACAGTTATACAAAGTTTGTAGAAACGAGACACGCCGTCTTCTTGGAAGACGAAATGATTAGGGGGAGCTCGGTAGTTCGAGAAATTGATCTTGAGGAGAGGCGGGTGTCTGTACCCGCTCCGTCGACTCAGGAACCTTTCTTCTCTCTACCTGCTGATGTTGTGCCTGCAATGCCTGTCATTGAGGTACCAGCACCTGTTGTTACCCCTCCTGTGGCAACAATGAATGAGAGTAAGGAACCTGTTATACAGGATTCAACAGAAATGGTTGCCACACCAGAGGAGGAGCTACAACAGCCTCAAATAGATAATGTGCCAGTACAGGAGACTCATCAAGAGCCTCAAGTACAAGATGTGCCAAATGTGCAGGCCCCTAGAAGGTCTGAAAGAGTCAGAAGATCGGCTATCCGTGATGACTATAAAGTTTATAATATAGAAGAGTCGCATATGGAGGATGATCCCACCTCATATGAAGAGGCCATGAGAAGCGCTCGCTCATCTGAATGGTTGGAAGCCATGAAAGATGAAATGAAATCAATGAAACTAAACGATGTTTGGGATTTAGAAGAAATTCCTAAAGGAGCCAAAACAGTAGGCTGTAAATGGGTCTACAAAACCAAATATGACTCCAGAGGGAATATAGAAAAGTTTAAAGCGTGACTTGTGGCAAAAGGCTTCACGCAACGAGAAGGGATTGATTACAATGAGACATTTTCTCCAGTCTCTTGTAAAGATTCCTTCAGGATTATAATGGCACTGGTGGCACATTATGATTTGGAATTACATCAGATGGATGTAAAAACGGCATTTCTAAATGGAGATTTGGAGGAAAAAGTATACATGGCGCAACCGAAAGGTTTTGTCATGAAAGGAAACGAAAATATGGGATGTCGTCTAAAGAGATCCATTTATGGATTAAAGCAAGCTTCGAGACAGTGGTACTTGAAGTTTGATGGGACAATAAAGAAATTTGGGTTTCAAGAGAATGTCGAGGACAACTGTATTTATTCAAAGTTTAAAAATGGGAGATTTATTTTCCTAATTCTGTATGTGGATGACATTCTACTGGCTAGTAGTGATGTCAGTCTACTGCAGGAAACAAAGAAATTCTTGTCCTCAAACTTTGACATGAAAGACCTCGGTGAGGCTTCATATGTTTTGGGCATAGAGATTCACCGAGATAGAACAAAGTATGCATTGGGACTTTCTCAAAAGACATATATAGAAAAGGTGTTGAAGAAATTCAACATGTACAGATGCAGTGCTACACCTGCTCCTATAATGAAAGGCGAAAAGTATGGGGCATCGCAATGTCCCAGAAATCAGTATGAGCTCAATGAAATGAAAACAAAGCCATATGCATCAGCTGTAGGAAGCCTACAGTACGCGCAAGTGTGCACACGACCTGACTTGGCATTCGTTACCGGGTTACTTGGCAGATTTCAGAGTAATCCAGGCCTAGAGCACTGGAAATTGGTAAAGAAAGTCTTGCGTTATTTGCAAGGAACAAAAGGCCTCATGCTATCTTACAGAAGATCAGAATCACTCCAAATAGTGGGGTACTCAGATTCTGACTTTGCAAAAGATAATACAAAGTCAACATCGGGATACGTGTTTACCCTGGCAGGAGGAGCTATTTCATGGAAAAGCTCAAAACAGACTATCACTGCAGGGTCTACTATGTATGCCGAGTTTATGGCATGCTATGAGGCAACGGGGCAGGTGAACTGGCTAAAGAAGTTCATACCCGGTTTAAAGGTGGTTGACAGTATTGAGAAACCACTAAAGTTATACTGCGACAACGAACCCGCAGTAATGTACGCTCACAACAATCAGTCAAGTGGTGCTGCCAAACACATTGACATAAAGTACTATGTTGTGAAGGACAAAGTCCGGGATCAAACAATCAGTCTCGAGCACATTAAAACAGAAAGGATGCTCGCGGATCCGCTCACGAAAGGCCTACCACCCAACGTGTTCAAGGAACATGTAGCCGGCATGGGTTTAAGGGAAGCCTTATGAATCCTGGACTACAGGGCCCAAAAGTAAAGTATCTGTTTCTGAATAGAGATGTGTATAGTGGCTGTCGAATCCATCGGTGATTGACCGTGACGATGAAACATGCTCTATTTACAAATCTGTGATGGAATAGAAAAAGCTAAAAGAAAAAGTGAGATCAAGGGGGAGAATGTTAGATAGATCTCCCTCCCCTTGAGCCCAACGGCTCAAGGGGGCCTTGACCGCGCCCTGATCGGGGGCGCCCAGCCCAATGGCTGGTGGGCCCCCGTCACACTGCGCCATATAAAAGAGGGGTGGAGGCCGGCACGGCACACGGTACGAAGTTCACCGCCGCCGCCAACTCCACCCCACAAAACCCTAATCCGATCGAGAGGGGGCGCAGCCAGTGACGGGAAACGCCACCGCCGCGCCACGCCTCATCGCCGGGACGTCTACGACCACCACTGCCGCAGCCGTCATCGCCGTCGACCTCGCCGGCGCCGCATCCACGTCAAGCCGCGACGACAACGACGATGTCCGGCGCCTCTTCTTCCACGAACTCCTCAACCGGTCGGTATCTAAACCCTCTCCCTTTCATCTACAATGTCGTTCATCAAACCCAAATAGAACCACCCGACTAGATCTAACCTAGGTGATCCTAGTGCAAAGTCTAACAATCTTGTCTTGCTCCAACATTTCATAATTGATTCACTTTGTCATGTTTAGGAAACACATTAGAAATTTCAAATGTTTTGAGAATCGTATGAAGTTTCTCCCATAGCACTAGCTCTGATATTTATATTGAAACGTTATTGATTAGTCTTAACATTCGATCGATGATGTGGCTCATCCAGTTTTTGTGATGCAGTCATGCATATATACTGGACTTTCACATTTAGGACATAATCCCCTCCTCTGCCAACCTTGGTAGCAGGAAGGATGCAGAGCATTAATATATACTCCTTCATGAATTCAGCACTGATCCCTGTTTGGACCTGATTAACGCACATATTTTATCTTGAATTTCATTAGCATGTTTTTCAAACCGCTAAACAGTATGTTTCGTGTGATAATTTTCTATAAAGAATTTACTTTAAAATATCTAATAAATCCATTTTTATGCTTAAAATAATTAAAACTCAATTAATCATACGCTAATGGCTTCCTTGTTTCGCGTTTCTGTACTTGATTAATCTTCAGTAGGTTCAAACCGAACCGACTACCAACATTACTTCCTCTATCTAATAATATAAGATTTGAAAAAATTTAAATTTATCTAAGAATATAAGCATATATGCACTACTATATTTGTCCAAGAATATTTTTGAAATTTTAATTAGAGTCTATGCGGGAAGAATATGTTTTTTTAAAAAAAAAACTAACATATTGCCCATGTGTTACAACAGAATTTTGAAAAAGAGCATTACCATCAATTAGTCTAAGTCTTTGCCACCATTTTCTATAAATATTCCTTTTCTAATTTCCGCACATGTTCCTTACAGCTGACAAGTGGGCTCTTTGGCCCCATACTCTATTTTTTTCTTTCCTTTTTTAAAAAGTAAGAGCAAGCGGTAAGGACGATGGCTTATTGACCACTGACCTGCATCATGCTTTTTTTTTATAAGAACAATATAGATTTACAATGTATAAACTAGGCTGAATGCAATGAACTAACAATGAGAAAAATAATGAATATCACATACATACAAGAAGAATGATGAGCTACATGAGACTGAAATAAATAGAAGTGGTGTGATTTTTTAATGGAATTAACGATACAATTAATCTCAAAAAACAAACATATATAATTCATTTTCTAGTCATTTCATAGCTCCAAATATTTGTATAATACATTATCTCTTTATGAAATATCTCTGTATAATAGGTTATTAGTTGTTCTCTTATTGTTCCTTCCTTCACGCAATAGTTTGCTTGTTTCTTGTTCGTTTGTTGTTCCTTCCTTGGTGCAATAGTTTGCCAGCTTCACGTCTCAGTGCAATAGTTCGCCAGCTTCATGTTCGTGATCGAGGCCGACTAAGGAGACCGAGGTGGCTGCTAACATCGCTGAGTGTGTTTGTGGGTATGAGTACTTTATAGGGGCCACCATGGATTTATAATAACGCTTTAGTCTGTTCTCTTATTGTTTCTGACCTCTCTGCAATAGCTCGCTACCTTCACATTCGTTGCAGGATAGATAAAAAATCGACGACCCATCATTTGACCCAGGAGATTGAAGTGTTGTCTACATCAATAAATGTGCTGTAGGTGATACTGTGAGTGGCAAAAATATTTGAATCAACGACTATAGGATCAATTGTTTTTCTCCAACATCTCATATTCACTGTAACTTTATGAGTTTGTCAGGGATGAGAAATGAGTCCAATTGTTCCATTTGATATCTCATATTCACTGTAATATATATATATATATATATATATATATATATATATATATATATATATATATATATATATATATATAAGGTTAGATTGAACAAGCACATTGGAACTTTGGAAAGTAAGAATACTTCTGGACAGCACATCGCTCCCTCATTTATGCTGAAAGTCTGATTGCCCTTGCATCTAGGCAATAACTAGCTCATTCAGTTTTTGCCATTGGTCATGCATATATGCATGCATAGGTGTTTAAGGACTTTTTCTACCTCCTTTTTCCACCCCCAATCTTATCTTTCTCTGAGCTCGGGGATTGACAGTTTCACAGTATCCATCCATAAACCAGATGGGTGTTTTAGCTAACGTCAACTTAATCTTAATCAGTATGTGCATCACAGGATCTGTATGGAAAGTGGGGATTCACAGTTGTACGCACTGTCGCAAAATTAGTGTAGTGGTAGTATAGCAGTACTCTTCTTGAATCTTTGGATGACAAAACAGATGGCCGAGAGATTGAGTTTAGTTGTTACTGTGAAGTGACAATAGCGTAGCATATGCAGTTGCACTTCATCTCAATCGGTTTCCAGCTAGGCAGTATGAGTATGAAATCTATCTTGGAACCAAAATTTAACTCCGATTAGTTCATATACTGATGGTTCTCAGGAAAAAAGAACCACCCTTTGATTATTTTAATTTGATTTGTGTGAGAGTGGACTTGTTAATACGTACTAATTCATCCGTTCCACATTATAGGTTGTTTAAGGTATATTAAGTTTTTTTTTCGTTTGGCTACTAAACACAACCTACATCATAAAAACTGGATGAGCCAGATTATTGATCGAATGTTAAGACTAATCAATAATCTTTCAACATAAATATCAGTTTGATCTCATTGTGTTGCGGCCGGCCGTAGCTCCTGTTCTTTTCATATTGTCATTGAAACGGATTACTTGTTTTAGTTTGACCTAAGTCAACTCTTTTTAAGTTAAATTAAGTCTGTAAGAAAATATAGTAACATATCAATTTAGTTTCTTTAAATTCACCATTGAGTTTTTTTTATAGTATATTTGTTTCGTGGGTGTAAAGTTTTTGCATGTCACATCGAATACACGGACACACATTTGAAGTATTAAACGTAGTCTAATAAAACAAATTATAGAATCCGTCTGTAAACTGCGAGACGGATTTATTAAGCCTAATTAATCCCTCATTAGCAAATGTTTACTGTAGCACCACATTGTCAAATCATGGCGCAATTAGGCTTAAAAGATTCATCTCGCAATTTACACGCAATCTGTGTAATTAGTTATTTTTTTCATCTATATTTAATACTCTATGCATGTGTCCAAACATTCAATGTGACAGGGTTCAATGTGACAGGGTGTAAAATTTTACAAGTGGATCTAAGCATGGCCGTAGTCATGGATATATACTGGACTCATCTAGGACATGATGTCCCCGGAAAAGCTAGTTAGCGCGCGCGCCGGCGGTGCGCGTTTCAGGCCCAGAAGGCCCATCGCCGCTGCGCTGGCGTGCGAGCGACCGCCACACTTCTTTTTTCTCGTTTTTTTACCTTTTAACCTTTTTTCCCACTTTTTTCTGATTTTTTTTTATCTTTAGCATGTATTGAGTTTGAAAGTTTTAAAATTTTGAGTTGAAAATTTTCAAATCTAAACTTGAAAATTTTTAAATCTCGATTTGAAAATTTTCAACTTTTTCAAATCTGGATATATTTGAAAGTTTTCAAATCTCGGGTTGAAAGTTTTCAAATCTCGGGCTGAAAGTTTTCAAATCCGAGTTGAAAGTTTTCAAATCTCGGGTTGAAAGTTTTCAAATCTCGGGCTGAAAGTTTTCAAATCCGAGTTGAAAGTTTTCAAATCTCGAGTTGAAAGTTTTTAAATCCAAGTTGAAAGTTTTCAAATTCGAGTTGAAAGTTTTCAAATTTGAGATTAAAAGTTGAAAGTTTTCAAAATTTGACTTAAAAAAATTCAAATTTCAAGTCAATATTTAGAAAACTTTCAAATCATATTTTGAAAATTTTCAAGTCAATATTTGTAAACTTTTTACTCAAAAATTCAAAATCAATTTTTTCTATTTTTATTGAGAAATTATTGTAGCATTTCGTGATTAGTGCTAATTATTTGAATTAGCAACGTTTCGTTGTTTTTCCAGAAAAGCGCTAAGCGCTTGAGGCGGAGGCCCGCGCGCGCGGCTTAAAAGTTCTCGCGCGCGCGTGCGCTAGCTACACCATGTCCTATCCTGTCTACCAACGCATATATACTGGACTTTCACATCTAGGACATGATGTCCTATTCCCTCTACCAACCCGGGTAGCAGGAAGGAAGCAGAGTATTAATATGACCTTTTATGTGTTCAGCCCCATTTGAATCAGATACATATTTTACCTCGATTTTCGTTAACACATTTTTTCAATAGTATTTTTTATACTGCTAAATAGTATATTTCATTAAAAAGAATTTATAGAGAAGTTGATTTAAAATATCAAATAAATTCATTTCCTAAATTTAAAATAATTAAAATTCAATTAATCATATACAAATAGCTATCTCGTTTTACGTATCATTACTCCCTCCGTATCTACATTAGTGAAAGGTAAAACTAAAAACTTATCGAGAACGATCCACGAAAGCAACAAACAAGTGACCATCAGATTCAGAAAAACGACAACACAAGGAGAGAATATAGCAGCCGTCGGATCAGATGGATAGTAAAAGCAAAAAACAAATATCGTTGTGTAAAAAGGCAACTAGAAAGCTGGAAAAATAAAAAAAAAATTAACAACCACCTCCCGGCCGATGACACAGATAAAGTGGACGAGAGGAGATGAATCGCGATCCGTCAGGTTGACTGGGGAGCAGAAACGGCTCCTCTCCGGGACAATGCGCAGCAGGCAGCAGTAGCAGCAAGGCAAATTGGCTCCGTTCGACAGCGGCAGTTGGGAACCTGGGGTTGGGGTTGGGTCCAACCAGTGGCGGACGCAGCTTTTCTAATTTCCGCACATGTTCCTTTCAGCAGACAAGTGGGCTTTTTGACCCTAGACTGTTTTTTTTTCTTTTTCAAAAGTAGGAGTAGGCGGTAAGGATGTTGGTTGATTCATCATTTCTCTCCATCATGCTTTTTTTTTTCTAATAACAATATAGATTTTTAATATATAAACTAGGCTGAATGTAATGAACTAAAAATGATAAAAATAGCAAAGATCGCATATATATACATGCAGTAAAAATGATGAGCTACGTGATGTAGAAATAAGCCAACGTCATGCAATTTTTTAAAGGAACTGGCTGTATTCGGCACCCTGTTTACCAACCCATCTCCTTCGTCTTTCACGCGCACGCTTTTCAAACTGCTAAACGGTGCATTTTTTTTTGCAAAAAGTATCTATACGAAAGTTGCTTAAAAAACAACTAATCCATTTTGAAAAAAAATAGCTAATATTTAATTAATCAGGCGCTAATGAACCGCTCTGTTTTTTGTGCGCAATGTTATTGTTGGGACCAAGGGTGCTGAACACACCCTAAGGGTACGAGGAATCCCAACAGTCAAACACAATCCTGGCATCTCATAACTCCAATACATTTTGTAGGCATCTTATAATAGCTTGAGGTATCATAGGTTTGATTTTCTCCTTATAAAATATCTCCTCGTGTAATTTCTTTCCTCGGAGTTTTACATTCGTATTCTCTGTTTATAAAATATCTCCTCATGTAATTTCTTTCCTCGGCTTGAGGTATCTATAGGTTTCTCTGTTTATAAAATATCTCCTCATGTAATTTCTTTCCTCGGCTTGAGGTATCTATAGGTTTCCATACGAAGGATTCTCTCTTTATAAAATATATCTCGTGTAATTTCTTTCCTCGGTCCAATAGCGAGCCAGTTTCACATTCGTATTTTCTATTTATAAAATATCTCTTCATGTAATTTCTTTCCTCGGCTCAATAGCGAGCCAGTTCACATTTGTTCTAGAACAGATTGTAGATCGACGGATGATCGCCATGGCGGCGACGACAGGTGGGCGTGCTCAAGGTGCTACATGTAGGAAATGAACATTGGCGTTGACGATCGTAGTTTAATTACGGTAAATTAATCTGGGCACAATTGTTTGATAGTTACAGTTGTTTCTCTCCAACATCTCCTATTCACAATGACGAGTTTGTCAGGGATGATAAATGAGTCCAATTATTCCCTTACCTTTTAACATCCCATATTCTTGTTCCCTTCCCTTTAACATCCCATATCCACAACATGATAGGAACTTTGGAAACTAAGCATACTTCTTGGCAGCACATGCCTCCCACATTTATGCTGAAAGTCTGATTGCTCTTGCATCCAGGCAATAACTAGCTCATCCAGTTTTTGCCATTGGTCATGCATATATGCATAGGTGTTTAAGGACTTCTTCTACCTCTAGTTCTCACATCTCACGATCCTTTTTCCAGCTCGGGGATTGACAGTTTCACACTATCCATCCATAAACTAGATCAGTGTTTTAGCGGATCAGGATCCTATGCAGTTATTATTATAACATCAAATTAATCATAATCACACTACCAGCCGAGAACCCCTCTAGATCACAGATGAACCATAACTGCCCCTATATGCAAAAATCGCTCCCCTTAAGGCAGTTCAAGGACCGCATGTGAAAATCAAAATTCACAGGCTAATAATAGGCCCACATGTAAAAATAAACCTATTTTTTTTGCAGGTGGGAGGCCCACCTGCCACCAGCACATCAGGTCATAGTCGTCCTCCTCCCTCTCCTATCGCACGCAACGCCCATAAAAAACCGAACCGATCGACTCAGTACTACTCTAGGTCTCTTTGTGATGCACGAGCATAGTACTAGTTATCAGTAAAATAGGAAGCAAAATTAAGCAGAGCGTGTACCTCTTCATGAGCTCATGGTCGAGACGATCTGCAACCAAACACTAAGTGTGTTTTCAGCTGATCGGTATGAGTTTTACCTGGAGACAAAATCAACTCTACTTTCATGTGTGGGGCTTGATCTATCATATATTTAAAGAATGTGCTCAATAGCGAAGGCAAAAAATTTCAGATTGGAATCCTCTTTATAACTAGTATAAGTAGTTTCCTATATTGTGGCGGTGTATTAAAGACTTTTAATTCATAAGGATAAGGATATGATTGCTTATTTGGCACGGTCTAGAGGAAGCTTGCATAGTCGCATGTAACCATTGGTCTCTCCCCTCTAAACTTTCTTATAATTTTGTTGCTCCACTTGTCCAATTAGCTAATCATGCTCGCAGTAAATTGCCGGTGACGATCACCGGCGTGCTGATATGACAGAGTTGGCCTGACCGGCACACTGCAACGAGCCATTACATTAAACAACAACAAACAAATATCACCTTGTGGAAATGGAAGTTTGTTTAATACGTAATTTAGTTAGGTATAACATTGGTTAAACTGAAATTCGATCAGAGACTGCGTAAATATTGTTTATGAATTTACACATATTTCCCGCCTATCAAATCCTCACTTGGTTTTTAACTAGGATGGGATAGATCTCTATCGATGATACAGGACTTTATGAAGTCTAGAAATCTATAATGTATCACGGGTGTGTATGCCTATTCACTACGCAACTGCAGATGTCGATATAAACCTCCTCCAACATCCAGTGGCCTCCAACATCCAGGGGTGGAGCTAGAGCAACATTAAGGGGTGCACCACTATATACTGTATGACATTTTATTGATAGCAAATAGGACACTACTAATATTTGGCATCAATAATCAACATAAGCAAAAGTGTAAGGAAAAGAAGATTCTTACCGAAATGGAGAGTCCGAGTGAAAATATTGCTCAGTAACTTAGTATAGTATAATAGTGAAAGATGGTATGACTTAATATCACAAAAAAAAGGTTTTCTCAAATTGTAGAACTACATAATGCTACTTCATTTAATTAATGAAATTATCTATTCCATCCAAAAAAGGAATAACACCAAGGCGCCTTCCGGCTAGCTCCACAAGGTGATGGGCTAGACGACCTGGGTTCGAAGCCTCACCCCTTCTAATTATTTGATATTAGTCATCTTAATATGAGAGAAAATGGCCTAATTTGGCCTAATTTCTAATTTTAAACTATGAAATTGTCTAATACAAATATACTATATTTTTAAAAACTAACTTCCCTAATATTTGTGTCATCTTAATATGAGACAAAATGGCCTAATTTCTAATTTTAAACTATGAAATTGTCTAATACAAATATATTATATTTTTAAAAACTAACTTGGAATTACAAAATCAAACAATGAACTTGCTTGAAATTGCATTTCAACCCTTACAGGACTTGCTTGACTGCTTGTTGTATGATTAATGGCTGATGGCATGATTAGAGGAC
Source organism: Oryza sativa Japonica Group (assembly GCF_034140825.1). NCBI lineage: Eukaryota > Viridiplantae > Streptophyta > Magnoliopsida > Poales > Poaceae > Oryza > Oryza sativa. Next base: position 6,876,783 of record NC_089036.1, on the reverse strand, counting down.
GAACCGTAGGTGGCACTGGCAGTGCACTGCGCAGACGCGCAAGGGCATTCGGTTTGCTTGATCGTGATTACAAATTGAAATCATGAGACAAAATGGCCTAATTTCTAATTTTAAACTATGAAATTGTCTAATATAAATATATTATATTTTTAAAAACTAACTTGGAATTGCAAAATCAAACAATTAACTTGCTTGAAATTGCATTTCAAACCTTACAGGACTTGCTAACTATGAAATTGTCTAATACAAATATATTATATTTTTAAAAACTAACTTGGAATTGCAAAATCAAACAATTAACTTGCTTGAAATTGCATTTCAAACCTTACCGGACTTGCTTGAATGCCTGTTATATGATTAATGGCTGATGGCATGATTAGAGGACGAACCGTAGGTGGCACTGGCAGTGCACTGCACAGATGCGCAAGGGCATTCAGTTTGCTTGATCGTGATTACAAATTGAAATCAGTAGAAGTTGGAGACTTGGAGGGATATGGTGAACCACGCATGGGTCATATACTGAGTTTCTGACTTGCAAATACCTAAAAGCATACTAGCTGCAGCCATGCATGGAAGCATATATTCTTTCTGGTCGTTGCTCGGTCTCGTAGTTGGCTGGGGTACACATAGTTGGCCTAGGGGTGCACAACTGAAACACATGGTAACTATATCTAACAAAGATTTTTGAACCGGGTTCCTGTGCACCCCTAAGTCACTGTAGCTCCACCTCCGCCAACATATTTACATCATCACTTTCCTTACTTTGTTTTGTTTGACTCCCATATCTAATGCAATAAAAACATGGTGTATATATAGGATGGTGTTCTATCCATGATACATGCCTTTATCAAGAGTAGAAATCTATAGCATATCAATAAATATTGGGTATATATATACAGGATGGAATGGTGTTCTATCAATAATACATGCTTATCAAGCATAGAAATTTATAATGTAGAGAGAATCCCTTATATGCCACTGAAAATTGGTCTGATCCCTTATATGCCATTGAAAATTGGCTCTTCCCTTATATGCCATTGATCCAAATTTGCACACCCTCTCATGCCACTCCCGTCAGTTGACCGTGTGTTGACCGTTAATTCTCAAGGAAAAAAGACGTATTTACCCTTCTGAGTATAGGGCATGCCTAACAACTCAGAGAGGGCAAATATGTCTTTTTTACTTGAGAGTTAACGGTCAACACACGGTCAAATGACGGTAGTGGCATGAGAGGGTATGCAAATTTGGACCAATGGCATATAAGGAAAGAGCCAATTTTCAGTGGCATATAAGGGATCAGACCAATTTTCAGTGGCATATAAGGAATTATCTCTATAATGTATCATGGGTATATGTCTATTCAGTACGCAACTACAAATGTGGATATAAACTTTCTCCTCTCTGGCTAACTGTTTTGCATCCTCACTTTCCTTATTCAGTGTTATTGTTTGACTCCCATATCTCACATTTAGTTAGAGTAACTATGGCCATAAATACTGGCCAGGTATATATATAGCTGATTGTTTCAGTATCCCATTCCAATACAGTCTATATATTGATACCCATTTCAATATAGTTGATTGCTTCGGTACATTCCCATTCTGAAACAAGTTTGCATTTTGAGCCAATTGAGTTTAATGGAGTGTGTGAAAAATGTGAATTAACCTCCTAATTAACAATGCATACCCCTACCTTCAATATTTATAATGGGATCACTCAAACACAAGCATTCCAGTTCATCTAGTTTTTGCCTTTGCAGTAATGCTCATGCATATAGTGAAGGATTCTCACTTCCAATTCATGATCATCTTTTTTTTTTACCTATCTTTTTTTATTTTTCAGGAAAGAAGCAGAACAGTTGTGCCTCCCTAATCCCTATGAGCTCATCGGGGCATGACACTGTATAACTACTTTTCCAGCTGAAAGGGCCGTATGCATATAATCAACTCTTAATCTGTAGGAGTATTTTGCCTTATGCATGAGTGATGAATTTGGTCATGGTAGTTGACGCAGCGGTGCTGAAGCCAGGCCACAAGCATGAGAAACCGCTGACAGGTGGGTAAGTTCACATGATATTCAACTCAGTGGTTTTGATCGCCTCTTCTTTCTCCTTAAAAAGAAAAACGTTTTGTAATGCTGGGTGATATATCGAAGCTTATGACCAAGATGGCAAGATGCAGATAACAATGTTACTGTATATCTAGTGTTACAACTTCGAGCACTCTGATAGTGTAATGTTGTTTTCCTACCGTACCTAATGTTGTTTTTTCATTCCATGCATCTCATGCACCCACAGAACCATACTAATGGAAAAAAAATGTCCACAACGTTTACTTCATAATTTTATAGAAAAATTCAAACGGGTAAAAATAATTCTCCCAATAAAATTGTTACTCATGTTTGAATCTGGACAATGCCCCGCATGGCCTTACCTTGACCTCCCACTCTCCACTATGGCTGCAGCAACGGCGGAGGCGGTTGCAGCTGCTTCAGCATGGAGGCAGGGCCGAGGTGGCTGTAGATGCAGAGCTTGCCCCGCCGGTGTCGTCCACAACCTCGCCGGCTGCTACCCTCCACCAGAGCTTGTGCAGACAGCGGTAAGGAGATGAGGCGTGCGACGGTAGTGAAGGGGGATGTAAGTTGGAGGCGGCGGCTGCCAGCGTGGAGCTCGAGCATACTCAGGGATCATCAGCGTACACTAGTGAAGAAACGATTTTTAATACCGGTTGGAAACCCCCTTTAGTTCTGGTTGTAGAAACCATGACAAGTAAATCGGTACTAAAAATCGCCTGGTTGAAATAACCAGTACTAAAGATGCATACCACATAAAAAAATTGTGTGGGATGTGGGATTCAAACTCATGATCTCTCACCTCAGCCCTCGTGCATGTTACCTCCCACACATATTTGACTTGGATAGAGATGCTTTCTTTTTAAACTAACCCTGGAGGCATCTTTAGTATCGGCTAACCAATCGGTACTAAAAATATCTTTAGTTCGGATTAGTGTTACCAACTGGTACTAAAAATGAATTTTTAGTCAGGGTTGGTATTACCAACCAGGACTAAAGATCCTCCAACATTAGTATCAGTTGGTGTTACCAACCAGTACAAAAGATGTATTTTTAGTACCAGTTGGTAATACCAATCATGACTAAAAATGTTTTCTGGGATTGTGACTTTTAGAACTAGTTCTTAATCTAGTCGAGATATTTGTACCGGTTGGTAACACTAATCGGAACTAAAAATTTTTCCAGAGACTTGGACTTTTAAAACCGATACTACAGCATCTTTAGTACCTGTTCTTAATCTAGCTGAGATATTTGTAATTTTAGATACCACAACGAAATACCAGTTCTCCAGTAATGGTACAACGTTACAGGTCACCGTACGCGTTGTGGAACTACAGCGGCATCGATCGTCCGCTACACGCTCTCCGACACAACCAGCTTCTTCTTCACCGCGGAAACCCTGATGCTCCTAGTAATTAATTAAATTGCAGTTTGCAGGTCAGTGTTTGCTCGTGTAGAGATCAAGAGTACGGTGCAGCTAGCTTGCTACCGTTTTTTTCTCCAACAAGAGTTGGATGAAGATTAAGATTTTCGTGGCACGCTTTTCAAACTGCTAAACGGTGCATTTCGTGCAAAAACTTTCTATATGAAAGTTGCTCTAAAAATATCATATTAATCCATTTTTCAAGTTTGTAATAATTAAAATTCAATCAATCATACGTTAATACCATCTCGTTTTGCGTAAAAACTTAATCTTCATCTTAGGAGAAAAGAACACCTACTCGTGCAGGAGTTGTAGGTGAATTAGGTCCAGCCGAGGTAGCCGCGCTGTGCCACCGGAGGATGCAGCCATCGGAGCAGTGGGTGTAGGCCTCGTCACTGTTGCGGTTAAAGGCAAGGCTCTTCGGGCCTGTCACAGGCGGCAACGACAGTGTCATGAAGCTAAAACCGGGGCCATCTATGGGCTAGGTCTCCTACATGGGCTCATCGCCGCCATAGGAAGACCGAGACATGGATGTCTCCGTTGTGTTTAGCTTCACAAGGTGGGTCTCATCGATTTTAAAACAATTCTTGGTTAACTTGGCTGCCACGTGTAAGCCATGTGAGATCAAAACCACTTCACGTTAAAGTTAGGGGAGTAATTCGTTCAGTTTTAAGAGTTCAGGGTGTAAAATGACTTGTATTTGAATCGGGAGGGTATTTCGTACCGTCGCAATAATTTTAGGAGGATAATTTGGACTTTTTGCTTATAGAAATGATCATCATATATGCACTAGCGACGGCATGGATGTGGTTGCCATAGTGGTAGTTGATGGTGCTGGCGAACATCTATGTGAATTCATGGATTCATCATCTCGGCTACGGGTGCCTAGCATGTACAAGCATAGGTAGGTAGCTCGGGAGTAAAGATACACAAATCAATAAACCTAAAAGGGCAACCACAACAATATGCAATAAATCTAAAAGGGTTAGGGAAAAACTACATGTTTTACTGATACTACTGGTAGCAAGCAAATAAAGAATAATAGATGTATAATAGCCTTATGGGATTAGGGATTGCGTTGTATAGTAACAAAATAGTTTTTTCAATGAGCATCCACCTTACTCAACGTGGCAGACAAAATACATTGTGGACTCCCTATCTTACTACCTCATTATGTTGCATGGCTCCATACCAAATTGAGTACTGATGGATACTCCTCCCTCTTCCCCCTTCCTCCTCTCCTTCTTCTCTTTCTACTACAGTACACTACACAAATTTTTTAAAAAAACAAAAGTTAGAAAAAATTATGTATAGAAATACTATATATATAAAAAATTTGAATTCAAATTTAAATTTGAATCGGGTATGTAAACTTTTGACTTAATTATAAACTTTGGGTCTATAAACTTTAGATGTATAGAAATACTATATATATAAAATATTTGAATTCAAATTCAAATTTGAATCAGATATAATTTAAATTCAAATTTGAATCGGGTATGTCAACTTTTGACTAATAAACTTTGGATCTATAAACTTTAGGTGTATAAACTTTAGATGTATAGAAATATTATATATAGAAAATATTTGAATTCAAATTCAAATTTGAATCAGATATTATTCAAATTCAAATTTGAAACGGGTATATAAACTTTTGACTTATAAACTTTAGGTCTATAAACTTTAGGTGTATAAACTTTACATGTATAGAAATACTATATATAAAAAAATATTTAAATTCAAATTCAAATTTGAATCGGATATATAAACTTTTGACTTATAAACTTTTGGTCTCTAAACTTTAGATGTGTAAACTTGAGGTGTATAAACTTTAGGTGTATAAATTTACTAAAATAGGAAAGTAATGCGGTGTCAAAAAAGGAAACCAGGTGGAGGGAGGGAGGGGGAGGGGCCAGAGTGATCGATCACCGAACAGCATTTCCGGTACTGATGCACCTATCTTACTACCAAATTGAGTACTGATGCCCCTATCTTACTATCTTACTACCTCATTATATTGCATGGCTCCACACCAAATTGAGTACTGATGCCCCTATCTTACTACCGCATTATGTTGTATGGCCTCACAACAAAAAATTGAGTACTAATGCCGACTAGAGCAGGATACATTGGACATGTTGTAATACATAGTAATAGAAAGAGATATTCAATTTTTGAACTAAGACAAGTTTATTTAAACAGTACATAATACCTCATCCAAACCGGATTTATCAAACAGTTGATGGTTCCTATTCTACGAAAGAGTGTGCACAATTTGATGTTCTTTGCAACCATTGTGCTGCTGAAGTACATGGTGCACTTTTATACAACTATATACCCCACCGTCTATTTTACGAACTAGAATTAATTAGAACATAAACATTTGAACTTATTTACTACAAGTATCTCCTATTTCTATTCGCAACATTATTTGCTCACCCTCCTATTGCATGGGTATGGTTGGTTTACTCCAACATCTCGTATGCAGTACAGTCAAATGGCACGTATAAACTAGATTCAATAAACATATCAGAAAGTTGAAATGTGTTTTAAGGGTTGTGTAGAGTGTATGCAAAACTGTAAAACTCTGAACTACTTATGAAAGAAATGATCTTATATTTATATTGGTTGCTCCTGCATTCGGGCAACAGCCAATTCATTCAGTCATGCATATGTGTTGAAGGACTTTCACATCTAATTCATGATCCCCTTTAATACAACCTTTTTGTTTGCAGGAAGAATGAAACAGAACACTAATGTGTACCTCTTCGTGACCTCCGCAGTGACACTGTCCATCATCTCAAAAATGAGTTTTCAGCTAGAAGAACGAGTGATACTTGTAATTAAAGTATGGGAGTACCTATACATCTTTCGAAAGATTTTTATAATCGTATCACACAGATTTTTAATCTTTAGATTAAAATCCGATAGATAAAATAAAAAGCAAAAAGCAATTAAGAAACACCATAATGGACACTAAATTACCATATCCTCAATAAAAAGACCAAATCCAATATAAAATTTAAAATTTACATGCGAAGATTCAAAAATTACAGTGTAACTTACAAAAGTTACAGTGTAAGTTTCATAAATTACACTGTAACTTACAAGAAAATGCACTGTAAATTTGAGTAAGAAAATCGAGTGAGAGATAAGAAAAAATCTTTCGAGTGAGATATAGCAAAATCGTTAAAGTATTAACTCATTATTCGTGATGCTTAACTGAGTGACCTTGCAGGGCCACGCCGTACGCTGCCGCCGACTGGCATCCTGTCCTGCCCACTCTTCTTGCCGTGACGGAGAGATGGGAAAGGAAGAAAATGGTAGGATGAAAGGAAGAAGATAAATTTGACGTGTGGGTCCCACGTGTAGATGGGGAAGAAGATAGAAAATGTGACGGCGATGGCATGGTTCCAATTTTATAAAAATTTGAGTGGCACGGATACGAATAGACGAATTGTAATGGTATTTATTTGAATAGATATATTTGCAATGGCATGAATCAAATTAACCCTTCATCTTTTCTGTGCGGGTGGTCAGCATCCCTATCTACTTGATTTTAATCCACTAAAGCTGAAAATCACTACCTATTTTTACCTGACCTGGCTAAGAAGAAGCAAAAGGCAGGTGGTGACCTGAATGAGAAAGAAGATGTTGGAGTTGACTTGAGGGCGTTTTGGTCTATAGTGTTCAGATTCTTGTTTGTAACGAGCTAAAGTGATGGGAGCCAGGAGTGGTAAATTCCAGAAATCTCTAATGAAGTTGTGCTTGTAGGCGGAGAAGCAAGTTCTATTTGCTATTTTTTTGGTGCTGAGATGAAATATGTGCTACCAATCGAATTTTCTCTAATTCCATATCATAATAAGTGTGAAATTAATCCCCTCAATCCTCGTGGTACGGTGGTAGATTAAATGAAAAAGGTATAACGGACGAGTTAGGTTAACATTACCTATAGCAATAAATTCACTTATCCCCTCACATTCCTTTATGAGCCGGCCTCTTCTTTATATTCTTCCCTTCACCCAATAACCCAGCCAGATTCGCATAGTGCTTTACCTCATAACCCTGCCCCAAATCCTCCCCTTCCCCTTCCCCATCCCCATCGCCGTCACGGCGCCCCGCTGGAGCAGCACGTGAAGCACCCTCTGCTGCCACCGCCGCCACCGCATTGTCCGCACTCCACTGCCACCAAATTTAGGTTTTCGTCGACGGGGGATACCCGTAGAGTATTCTGAGGATATTGGGGTACGTTAGTACGAGGATCTACACGAAATAACATCAAGCATACAGAAGACAAGGATTATACTAGTTCAGACCCCTCGTAAGGTAATAGCCCTAATCCAGTTTATATGGGATTATGAAGAAAACCACATAGATTACAAAAGAAAACAACATAACCATCGAGTTATCGAGTTGACCTTTGTCGAGAACAATCCGACAAGACCAATCAGTGAGTTGGCTTCGAGTCTTCCAGATTGCTTCTGCTATGGCTGGTAGCAATGCTATGATTCCATGATCCTATACTCCTAGGGGACCTTATATTTATATCTCAAACTGTCTTGGTGCATACAAGATCACAGAATCCACATCACCTCCAAATATGACTCTAACACCTTCTATTTGGGGAGTCGGTTTCTTTATGCATTGGCCTAATTCCTTAAGACTAAGGTAACCTTCCCGTGTATTTGAGAATATACCGTATTGGGAGTCGGTTTCTTTACGCATTGGCCTAATTCCTTAAGACTAAAGTAACCTTCCCGTGTATTTGTGAATATACCGTATTTATATATTTCGTAACCTGTGGACCCCCGTTTTATAACAGGAATCAATCGTGTAAACAGTACCATTTCCCTGGATCAAGTAGTCTGGTACACACGAATTCATAGCTGAAATACCAAGTACACATACACGAGAGTCTAGTGCGAATTATTACATCATAAGCCCACAGGCATAGTCTTAGATCATAGGACCGAGCGGTCCGAAATACATTCAAAAAACAGAAGTAGATAAGGCAGCGGAGTTAAGGCAGCGGCACGCCATTGCCACAGGCAACGACCGTAACTAAGACCTACTGAGCGCCATCGCCTTCATCACCCTCCTGGTAGTAAGCATAGGGATCCTCCGAAGCTTCATCTCCAGCCTCTGATTAAGTTTGTATATTGCAAGGGTGAGTACCAATCGTACTCAGCAAGCCACCACAACAACAATGCACATGATAGAGGGTATTCAAGGAATGGCTATGGTTCTTTTGCGCAAAGCAAGTTTTGTAATTCTTTTCACAAGCCTAAGACCTAGCATAGACTGATCAAATTTTTAGTACCAGTGTTCACATTAAACAACAACGGTTCTGTCCACCATTCATTGTGATCCCAAGGATAGCTTCCCGCCATTGAGTCGTCATGGTTTTCTGAGGACGTCCACCTTCCCGCCTCTCAGGAAGTGGCTCCAACAGCATAAAAATCATCATGCAATATCCCATCCCATACAAGTTAAGAATTTAGAGTCTAGCCAAGTGTAATACATGTCCCGGTGCTCAATAACCGCGAGCACGGCTATTCGAATAGATTTGGTTTACTCACACTGTAGTGGATGTACACTTTACCCGCACTCCGCGACTGCCCAACACATGAGCCTCGCCCCAACACATGAGACGCGTCACGGCAAAGCTTTTCGATAACCTCGCATTGGCAGTACCCGCTCCATGAACTTAAATCCTCATGCACTCTAGGCGTCCATGTTTCTAGCAGTGAGAGGAGTTCTGGCGCTCCCAGGAAAGAAAAGTCTCACACACATATTAAATTATGGTTCAAGTTAAGTTCTCTCTCTCACACACTCATGGCAGTCCTACCAATGGCGACACCAATGTAGGGCACGCCTCTCGGCCCTACCTCAACGGCTGTCCCACCGTAGCGCACCTGCCTCACTCAGGGGTGAACCATCTATGCAGGGATACTGCCTCCGCTCGGCTATCTAATCCACTAGGTCTCTACCTATACGAGAAGTGTGGTTGTACGGGGGTCGTTTCATGCTTAACTTCATGGCTCGGTCCTTAATTGACCGGGGACGGTACTAGCCTTTTCTAGATACCACCCAAATCCTCCATCCGCCCCAGTCTAAAACAGTTATTTAGTTTATTTCTCCTTTCACAAATCATGTCATCAATATCATGGCAATGTGGCGCTCATGTCTCCACATGCCGCATCTCAATTACCTTCCCAAAGGTAATTACCCAAGCATATAGTATTCGATAAATATGAGTATGCATGAATCTAGAGTAGCATTTCTAAGCATTTGTCCTAATAGACTAGGGATTCATACGTAATCATGGTTACAAGGATTTAAGGGTAAACAATAATCAAGGCATGGCATAATCACAAGTAGGATGTTCATCATTGCATGCAATCTTATTTGTAAACAAAATAATTTCGCAATTGGGATCAACATGTTCAAAGAATAGTGATGACTTGCCTTGCTCGTAGTCCTGCGGGTCTTGATCCTCGCTCGGATCCGCAACTCCCTCGGGCTCTAAAATTACGTGCGAAGAATTGATTTGAATTCCATTAGAATTCAAATAAAATCCAATAAAGACCAAATCGAAAAGCGAGCGCGAGAGGCGAATTCTATATCAACTACATTATTCGCGAAATAGGACTATCCCTCAACCTAAGATATTTTGTGTTTTATAAGTACATTCCTAAGAATTCCACATAATTATTTAGCTCTTAATAAATCTAAATTCCTACCGCGAATTGATTACTTATAGAGATTACCAAAAATAATCTATAATTATATTAAATGTTGCAATTCTACGACTATAATTAATCTATAATTAAATTCTAATTATTTTAAATTTTCTAAACCTCCTCAATCTTTCTCTAATTTTCTATTTATTTTTTTCCTTTTCTTTTTCTATCTTTTTTTCTCTCTTCCTTCTTTCTCTTTCTCTCCCTTCTTTCTTTCTTTTTTTCTTTTTCCTCTCTCCCTTCTTTCTTTCCTTTTTTTTCTTTTTCCTCTCTCCCTCCCAGCTTCTTCTGCTCCCTCTCTCTCTCTCTCGGCTCACTGCCTACCCGGGGCGGCGACGGCGACGGGACGAGGGGGGCCGGCGGCTTACCGACGGCGGCGGCGCAAGGCGGGCGACGCACGGCGCGGCACTCGACGCGGCGCAGCGGCACCGAGGGCGGCGGCGCGACGGCACGAAGGCGGCGGCGCGGTGGAGAAGAAAGAGGGAAAAATGGGGGAAGAGGAGGTGGGGTGGTGTGGGGTGGAATGGCGACCGGGGAGGGGATTTATAGGGCGCGGGGAGGGGTGGCCGGCCCTAATGGCGACGCGACGGCGACGGCGACGACGACGGGCGAGCGGCGCACGGCGCGGCAGGCGGCAGCGGCGATGCGACGCGCGCGGCGGCACAGGGCTCGGAGCGATGGGACGGGCGGTGCGAGCGCGATGGCCACGAGCGGACGCGCGACAAGGTGCAGGCGACGGGGACACGCGGCAACGTGGCGGCGCGGGGCTCGGAGCGGCGTCGCGATGGGCGGGCGGCGCGGCGCGGGGCTCAACACGGCTTGGCACGGGGCTCGGCGTGACGGCGACAGGCGACGCGACGGCGACGCGGCGCGGGGCACGAGGCGCGAGGCGGCGAGCGCGCGGCGCGAGGCGACGGGACGGCGGCGCGGCGCGGCAGCGTGATGAGACGGCGGCGTGGCGACGCGACGATGCGACGGGACGGCACGCGGCGCGGCAGCGGCGATGGCGACGGCGCGCGGCGGCAGGCAGCGATGGCGACAGCGCGCGGCGACGGCGACGCGACGGCGTCGGCGGCGCGGGGCTCGGGGCCGGCTAGGCTAGGACCACATCAAGCACCTTGTAGGCAATGAATAGTGCTAGATCCTTATTAACCCTAATTTAGTCTATTTTCCATTTAAATCTTGCCCTATAAATTCTAACTTTTGCACAAATCAAGTTTACTCAATATTTGTGTTGCTCTAGCCAAAAGATTCACCCTAGATTAACATTACCCATATTTATTTTATATAATTTACTTGAATTTAATTAGAGTTAATTCTTATTCCATCGCACTTAAATTTAATTGATACAAATATGGTCGCAGCAATATTTTATTTATTTCTATCCTCACCTAATCTTTATTTTAAATTATATTTTAATTATTTATTTTGCCAGTTTAATTTTAGGGTTTATTCCTAATTAATTATTCCTTATTCGCAATCTATGAACTCCGAAATCAAAATCCAATGAAATAGGCGAATAAAATCGGCATGATGCAATTTATTTTAAAAGTTTTTGAAGGCCCATAATTTTAGAGTTTTGATTTTGTTGGTCGAATTTTCAGGGTGTTACATAACCCCAATGATAGAAGATATGTCTTGTCCATAACCCTTGTAGATTTAAACTTGGACGGGGATTCGAGTAGTATAGAAGTCTACCAAATCTTGGGTTGGTTTATAGCGGGATGGATGGTCTACGCCAAGCTACCACCGCAACAGAAGAAACCAAGGATTTCGCCTGTGATGGGAGGGGAAGGAATTGGGGTAGGGAGGAGGAGGTCGCTACGGTGGAAAAGGCAGCATAGGAGGAATTCAAGCCAGCAACTGAGGGTAGAGAAGATGAACGGGAGAGACAAGGGAGGGGATGAAGTCATGGGCAATTTAGTCCAAAGATTATTTTAAATAACTATAAAATTGTAATGGTGGTGTGTGGTTCCAATTTTTTAGTAGGATGATTTTGAAATGGTATGATCCAATTAACCCTAGATAGAAAATCTTTGTATTTGAGGTGATACTCCAAATAGTTTCTTGTTTTTAATCAAGTTAGAATTTGTAATTCGCAGTTGTTTATCCTAGAACCTCTATAATAATTGGATATGGCTTATTTGAAGCAACGGTTGAAATGAATTTCACTATAGAAAAAGTAATTGGATATGGCTTATTTGAAGCAACGGCTGAAATGAATTTCACTATAGAAAAAGTTGAACGGTTATGGCTATTCATAAACTAGCTCTCAACCGGTGTAAGGTATGAGAATACAATTGATTTGTGCCGACGGAAAGAAAAGCAATAATAAAACTTCTCCAAGATTTATTAGTAATTGCTTATCAGGAGATGCCATGTAATTGCTTATCAAGAGATGCCATACATAGCTGCTACGACTACTTGTTTCGCCCCAGTATCTCATACTCAAACTAAGTACTAATTACATTTTTTAGGTATACCAAACCATAACTGAGCGGAACAAATTAGACAATGAATTCGGAGTGTTGAATTGGCAAGTGTATCTGTGTATGTATAAAAGCATGGTGTAGCTGAATTTGAACATGATAGTTTCACCGCTTATATAGACGAACGGTAAGCTGAATTTGTGTGAACCACAGAAACAACCTACTGAGCCCTCCTGCAGTCATGCATAACTACTGCATATATTGATGCACTTTTCCATGACAACAACATCTACTCCTGTACTCCATGAAATTAATTTGTCGCTCTTTTGTTTATTCTTCACCTGCACCTGCAGACATGTAGTTCGTGAATTGCTTGTGATTTTCTTTACATCGAATTCACAATTTCTTTGTAATCTTTTTCTGTAATGTAGCCATCTAGGATGAGTCTGTTATTCATGATCAGTCATGGACTGGTTGATGAGAAAATTAACATTACGCCACTGTCAAAGGTAGGTTTTGAAAAAAATATCATTTTGCAAATGCGTTTTATTAAATTGTCACTCTCCAACCATACGCGCTCGTTAGAATACTTTTTGGAAGAAAAACGCCTTCTTCCCTATCTTATCTCCCAACACCAGTGCGCTAGCCAAGTTGCCAGTGAAGACGGAGGGATGGCAAAGTCTTGCCGCACTTGCCTCTCCCCCATCTAGCTCCCGCGCGCTCGCCTCTCCCCATCATCGTCTACCTCTCCAGCGACGACGGAGGAATGACAGAGCCATGGCACACTCGTCTCTCTCCCCGCACCTTTGCCGTAGCCGTGCAACTCGCCGTGCCTTGCTGTAGTCGTGCGACTCGCTGTGCTCCACCTCCGGTCGGGCCCTTCCTTCTTTGTGCTACCATCCCCGCTTCCTACTTCAGCCACTCCGCCGAGGCCTCAAGGAGGCCACGGCGCTGCATCGGGGTTCGAGGAGGCCGTAGTAGACCCAGAGGTGAGAGGCTGCACCTCCTTCCCCCTCGTTGGGAGCTCAATGACAACGAGGCCAGCGGTTGTGCCATGGAACGTGGGTGGTGGGCTGCTCGGTACCTCCATCCTACGCCATCACTTTGTCACCAACAAGGTAGGCTCCCCTATCATCGTCGGTGAGCAGAGACTGGTGTGGAAAGAGAAGCTGTGGAAGAGCAAAGCCAAGGGTATTTTCATTTGAGAAAGTATTCTAGCAAACATGCAAGGTTTGAGACTGGCAATTTAATAAAACCCTTTTGTGGAGTGGCGTTTTTGCGAAACCCGTTTTTGAGAGTGGCATAATGCCATTTTTCTCGTGGTTGATACTAGGGATGAAAATTGAGCGGATTCGATGGATATTGATCATGCCATATCCTAAACCATACTTTTAAGCAGATCCAGAGAGGGTGCGGATGCATATGTGGAGTAGACTGTTTCAGATGTCAAAAATAGCCCGGAGTCAGTGTGGACTCAGTCTAAAAGCAGATTAAAATTGTCTAATGTTAGTAATAGAACCAATACAATAATCAATGAACTAGTGCTAAACAACATGAATACATGATGCCCATAATATAATGATGCCCATAATATAATAACACGGTTACGCAAGTGTTAGATGAAATAGTGAGACTCAAGACTCGGGCTAATTAATGAATTAGGCCATGCAATGGTCCTAGTCATGTTGTATACAACAGATAGATAGAGTGGTTTCCTACAAACGACCGATCGGATAATCCAAATTCACCGGATTCTAAAAATATCACGTTCGCATTTGAATCCGTACCACACTATCCACATCTGCATTTATATTTCGTAAAATCTAAACTGAGAGGCTTCTCGCCTTATCGTATCGCGCCTCACAGCTGTCCGATCATGCCTGTCGTCCATCCGTGTGGCCACACTCTAATGGTGCAACGAGAAGGATCGACATATTGCGTGCCTTATTTCTCAATAGACATGTATGTCTTTTTCCTCTTTAAATAAAGTTTTCTCTCAAATTACTTATCCGATGTATAATCCGATTACACCATTGTGTTCGTTACAATCAAATTTTCACAACAAGATCTTATATGATTATATTACGATGAAAAAATATTTATATTTATAAATTACTTTTATTATATACGTAAGTTACTTTTATCATATATATATATGTTACTTTTAGCTATGATTAAATTACTTTTTAGACATATAAAAGAGTAAATTCAATAAAGTCTAAAAGTAATTTACATATATTATAAAAGTAACTTAAAACAAAATGGAAGTAACTTTGTCACGACATTAGAAGTAATATGTGATTTAAAATATATAAGTTTTTTTAAATGAATACTACCGGGCATTTGCCCAGCAGTCTACCTTTTTTAAAAGATACTTCCTCCGTTTCACAATGTAAGTCATTCTAGCATTTTCCACATTCATAATGATGTTGATGAATCTAGACATAATGTAGGTCATTCTAGCATTTTCCACATTCATAATGATGTTGATGAATCTAGACATAATGTAGGTCATTCTAGCATTTTCCACATTCATATTGATATTAATGAATTTATATAGATATATATGTCTAGATTCATCAACATCATTATGAATGTAGGAAATGCTAGAATGACTTATATTGTGAAACGGAGGGAGTATACATTATTAAAGAGATTAAAAAAAAGATATATACTATTGCATTTTTCAAGTTGAAAGGAAACACTAGGTGGAGTACAAACCAGCTACCAATAGCTGTGTAGTCATGTCCAATGAAAAAAATGCATGCATTAAAATTACTTTCTTTTCGTTATAAGTTAATTCTATATATATATATATATATATATATATATATATATATATATATATATATATATATATATATATATATATATATATATATATATATATATATATATATATATATATATATATATATATATATATATATATATATATATATATATATATATATATATATATATATATATATATATATATATATATATTATAAAAGTAATTTATTTTTTTCATCAAAATATAATCACGTGAGATCTTGTTATAAAGATTTAATTGTTACGAACACAACAATGTAATTGGATCGTAAATCGGATGAGTAGGTTAAGAGAATTTTTTATTTGAAGCATAGGTGGATAGAGTCTCTCATATGAGTGGTGGCTGATTTAGACAATACACCTATCACTAGCTGTGTAGTCGCGTCCTTTATATTTACTAGCAAAATGCCCGTGCTTCGCTACGAGTAACAGTTAAATTCTATAAAGTACACCGTTAACATGTATATAATAATGTTTCAAGATAAGTAAATTATTCATTGCGCTAATGATAATTAAGATGGATAAAAATATACCTGCTTAGCTCGCATCGCGAAAGAAAAAAAACGAGAAAATTGAATTAAAACATATTAAATTCTAATTTAATGAAATATAAATTTTCTGCAATATTAATTATACTCTTTGAAATTATAGCAAAGTGCCCGTGCGTTTGCAACGGGAAGTGTATAGACCAGAAAATTGAGGAAAAGTTAAGAAAAATCTATACTATGTAATTAATTAAAATACAAATTTTTTGAAATATTTAATATTTTAAGTAGGTAGGTGTAAAACTAAATTAATTTACAAGTAAAGTAAGTGTGAGAAATAAAATAACATGGTTAAATTTAATTTTATTAAATTCTCCATGATTAGTTACGCTCTTTAGAATTTTATTTAAATTTTGAGAGCTTAATTGTTAATTTTAATAATACAAAAATCATTTAACAATTATTTAATTAGAAAAAGAATAAAAATCGTCCATTTTAGGTTTGGGCCGTATATGGAAAAGTTTATATTTCCTCCCTTTCGCCTATCTTATGTATCAGGACTGTTTCTTTTCTCCGTTGAAGTTCATTTTACGTCCTCATGCAATGACGCGGTCCATTCGGCGGCCCAGTAATGCGGTGGCCCAATAGACCGACGGCCCGATGCGGGAGCAGCTGGAGCCGTCCGATCGAATGGACGGTCTATATTGATCCTAACCTAAATAAATACCCAAAACCTAACCCTAGAATACATTTCCCACCCCCCCCCCCCCCCCCCCCCCCCCCCCCCCGCGAGCGGCGGCCTTCCCCCGCAAGCGGCGGCGGCGGCGCGCCCTCCCCCACTTCTCCCCCCGGCGACGCCCTCCCCTCCGCTAGATCGGGGGAGGGGAGGTGCGGCGGCGGTGGTGGCGGACGACATGGAGGCGGCGAGTCGGACGGCGTGGAGGCGGCCGGCCGGACCTCGCCTCCACCAGATCCGGCGGCATGAAGGCGGCTGCGGCCGGCGGGAGGGGCGGCGGCCCGGACGGCGTGGAGGCGGGCGGTGGTGGCCTCCGTTTTTTTTCTTTTTTTTTTTTTGCAAATTTTTTCCATCGCTATTGCTAACCTAATCGGATTGCTTATGGACGAAAACTCGGACGAAATTAGATGTGACGACCGAAAAAATACGAATATTTATATTAGTTATATTATATATAGATATAGATTAATTTTTTCTATAAACCTCGTACCCTTGTTTCGGACAAATTTAGAACAGATTGGATCAGATATTATCCCATCCATTTGCGCTGACATGTGATACAGCCGTTGCTGCAGCCAGAGCCAGCGGCATGACGAGCGGCTGACAGGTGGGCCCACATGTCAGCTGTTTTGCGCTTCTGCTCCTTCCGCCCCAAAACCCCCGATCCCCCCTTCCTTCAAGCGGTCGCCGGTGGCGGCGATTTCCGCCTTTTTCTGCGGCGGCGGCGGCGGCATTCGCATGGCGCACTCAGTCGCCGGCACCGCACCGGGGTCTCCTCCATCGGCGAGTTCTCGTCGCCCCCCTCGCTCCTCCGTTCTGTAATCCGCGCGGAACCATCGGGCCGGTAAGCTACCTGTGAACTCCTCCACGCTTTTGTTTCCATGTTGGATGAAATCACGAGTACGACCGGTAGGTATGCCAAAATATTTTGGTTTAGATTTCGGGCTCCAGTGTAGTAGTACATTTTTTTGTTCTTTGTGACTGTAAATTGTTAGAATCAATTCAGATACCCTCTCTTTTTCCTAAATAACCGGGAGTTTCGTCTCCTCTGAAAAAGAAGGGCATCTACTTATTGAAGGCTCACTAGTTAGATGCTTGGAGTAACCTATGCACATTATATTTTCGTTTCTGTCGATGTAATGGGGCCCTGTTTGTCTCCAGAAATTAAGGGAATTTCTGCAGTACCTATTTTTTCAATTAACACACGTTGTAATATGAAGCTAATTTAAACATGCTGGCCAAAAGAATTCAAGAAATTTCATAGTCAACTATGGCAACATGCCAACATCCATGCTATCTGTGTGCTTATTCTGGGAAAAAAATGTAGTCTTTGTTATGATCTGAAGATAACTTCAGGTGCTGCCATTTAGTTTGCAAGTTAAACAGTAGTTAGTGACTGCATCAACATTTCACATGCTTTATGTCAACATAAAACAGCTGCAGTTACTATCCTTTTGCAACAGCATCATTAGATTGCTGGATGAAGCAGACGAATCACCTACAGCATTTGAAACATGCATTGTCATGATCATCGCACTTCTTCAACCAAAAAACTGTTATTTCATCTCTTTATCTATGATTCAAGAAGAGCTGTTTCGTCACAGATATCATCTTGCAAGATTCCCCCATTGGATTTACGGTCAAATCGGAGAAGCACATGCAGCACATCTTTCATTGATGGCCGCATTGAAGGATGCTCCCCAGTACAAATCACAGCAAGTGTAAACACCTCCAATGCGTCCTCAACATGGGTTGGGTCTCTGATCCCCTCATCGAGAAGATCAACTGACAAACCATATTCTTGGTACTGCCTCCATGCCCATTGTGCCAAGCAATAGTACTCTCCACCATCATTTGCCACTCGACCAGTTATGATTTCCAGAAGGACCACACCAAAGCTGTAGACATCGATCTTCTCGTTTACCTTGAGCCGATGTCCGTATTCTGCAAAGTGTAAACAATTTAGTGTTTCAGGTAATATGCAAGTATATACTCATCAAAGTTACTCTTTTTCTCTCTGACCTGGTGCCATGTAGCCAAAAGTTCCAGCTATAGCAGAAAATGACTCGTCGTCTCCAGCTTTGAGAAGAATCTTTGCAAGCCCAAAATCTGCCATCTTTGCTCTGAAGTTGTGATCCAGAAGGATGTTGGCACACTTGACATCTCGATGCACTATGGGAGGCGAGCAATGGTGATGCATGTAGCAAAGACCTCTCGCTGAGTCGATGGCAATTTGCAATCTTGTTGGCCAATCCAGAGGTCCTGGCGCACCAATTCTTTCCCTCTGGTGAAGCCATTGATGTAGGCTGCCGTTTTCCATGTACTCATAGACAAGAAGCTTTGCATCTGAACTTGAGATGCAGCAGAGCAGCTTGACAATGTTTGTGTGCCTGATCTCTCCCAATATCTGAGCCTCTGCAAGGAAGTCCTTCTCCAGTTTGTCATCAAGATTCGGTGTGTTCCATATCTTTTTGACGGCCACCATCCTTCCACCACTTGCTCTATCCCCAGCATAAACCCGGTACACCTTGCCAGACCTGCCACTTCCAATCCAATTCTGCTCGTAGAGCCCAGAAAGAATGTTAGTTGTGGTGAAATGCAATATGTGGAATGGTGTTAGCTTCCATGACAAGTGGTCTTGAAGCTTTTTTCTCCTTAAGAGCATGATACCAAGCACTGCTGAACCCAAAAGCATGATGCTGGCAACAGCAGAAAAGAGGGCTATAAGCCTCCTAAATAGATCATTGCCGTTTGTTCTTGCCCTGCAGATAGGGAAATTATGAACTGAATTGTTTGATGATACACAGAGGCCTGGGTTGAATAGAAAGCTTTGTTCATATGCTTCGTTTTGCAGTGATATCGGAATTTCCCCGATGAGTTGGTTCATAGAGAGATTCAGAAAATTGAGCCTCAGCTTATTAAAATCCTTTGGGATTTCACCTGATAATTTATTCGACGAGAGATCAAGGATGGTTAGTACTGTCATAAACCCAAACGCCGCTGGGATATTACCAGATATCTGATTTCCACTTAGGTTAAGTGTGTTTAGCCTCGCCAGCACTCCAATTGTCATGGGTAGTGAGCCACTAATTTGATTCCTAGAGAGGTCAACTTCTGTGACCTGAGAAATGCCTGTCAGATCCCAGGGAATTTCACCAGACAGCAAGTTGTTTGCTGCTATGAATACTTTCATTTTTCCTGCCAATGTTGGAATAGGACCTGAGAATTTGTTGTTGCTGATGTCAAGACGTGTAAAGTTCCATGGGAGCTGTTTGGGGAATGTGCCAGAGAACCTGTTGTTTTGTATCATAACTGTACTTAGCTGATTTGTCACCACTGACCAAAGACTCTTGGGGAACTCTCCAGAAAAATTGTTGTTGTACATCATCAAATTGTTCAACAGATAGCAGCCGTCCAATGACGATGGAAGTTTTCCAGAAAAGCTGTTATTGAACACAACAATGTCATATAGCTTCCTGTTGAAGCAGAGGCCTTCTGGTAGCTTCCCAGAGAGGTTATTATTGGAGACCTCAAGATTGGCCAGTGGTGAGTGCTTACCAAGCTCTGGTGGGAGTGATCCAGAGAGCATGTTACCGAATAACCGAATGTCAGTAAGCTTTGGCAGCAGCCCAACGCTTGGTGGTATTGATCCACTCAGCTTGTTAAAGTAGAGAAACAGTAAGGTAAGGTTGGTAAGCTTACCAAATCCATTTGGTATGGTTCCTATTAATTCGTTTGAAGAAACATCAATCTCCACCAAGTTCAAGGCACTGACATTGGGTTCAATCTCACCGGTGAATCCGTTTGCATACAGGTACAAATTCTGAAGTTTCTTATGTTGCCAGATCCACGTTGGAATTTTTCCTTGCAGCTTGTTTGATGAAAAATCCAAGAGGTTGAGCTCTCTGAGGCTGGACAAGTTTTCAGGGATTTCACCGGTAATATTCATATTTGACAGCCACAAGTAAGTCAGACGTGTCAACCTACCAAACTCCACTGGAAAGGGAGCCGGTACAAATGGATTGACTGCTAGTGTCAGCCTCTCAAGGTCAGCAAGATTGCTGATATCCTCAGCTGGGTACCTCCCATCAAACTGATTGGTGTCAAGGAGCAGTGACTTCAGCCTTGGGAACAGTCCAATTGATGGTGGAATTCTGCCTGTGAAGTGATTAGATGATAGGTTGAGATGCTCGAGCAGTGCTGATAGATGATTTAAGTCACTTGGGAGTTGTCCATCAAATGCGTTGTTGGAAAGATCTAGGAACTTGAGATTGGAGCAATTGTAGAGCATGGTAGGGAATGAAGTGGAGAAATTGTTGTAGGAAAGGTCCAAGCGGGTGAGGTTCTTTAGGAGACAAATGGAGGGAGGAATTGGTTTGATGAAGGTTTGATTTGGTAGAGAGATGCCAATCACCGCACCATTTGTGCATGTAATTCCTTCCCAGTTGCAGTGAGCAGTAGTAGTGGAGTTCCATCTACCTAGCGCAGGTGAGCTCCCCCAATGGTTCTTGAGCTCAAGGAGGATTTGGTGTTCTTCATTAGATTGATTTGTGGACTTTGGGTAGGATTTGTGCAGCAGAGAAAATGATATCACAAAGAACAGGAAGAAGTTCACATACCGTTTGTTGGCCATCTCTGCTGAATCCTTTTGGCTGGAAATCTCTTGCCAGGAGAGGAGGAATGCATGGGTGTTTTGGGTGTTTAGCTATAATCTCCAATGCAAGTGGATGCTATTGTATTGTCACCAGTCACTGTGAATTCCTTTTAGAATTGGGCATATACTGGCAAGTCATCCATTCGACTATTTGATTTTGAGCTAACATGGAAGCCTTGCTGTTAATGCCTTTGTTTATGTGGTCCTCCCAGCTCCAACGCATCGTTAGTGTCTGATGACATGGATGACTTGGAACAATGGAACCATTATGACCTTTGGGCGAGGGAGAATTTACCACTTCTGCTTTGGAACAGTTTAGACATGAACAGGGATTTTTACACTTGCCTGTGTAAACTACACGTCTTTGAGAAAATTTCAGGTAATTTATACTGCTTCATACAAAACAAAGTGCTACCTAGTTCAAGTTACTGTCTTGTTGAATATTATGGGTCGTGGTGTAAATCTTCTCTGTTTGATTAAAGATTGTGGGGTGGGGTAAAATTGAACCGACATTAGTTGCTTGGAGTAACCTATGTCCTAACTGTCAGTCCACTTATATGAAGTTCATATGGTAACCGCTTTGGCATCCTGCTGAGATAATGTTCAATTGGCTGTTGCTACTTTTTGCATCTTGAATTATTAAAACTTATTTGTCTGCTAACTTCTACCATGGAGATATATTACCAAAGGTGACCTTGCTATATTGTCGCTTGTGGATTAGTCGTGTTTGCATCTATCTGTCAACCTCAGTTAGCAATCTATTCCTCTTTTTTTTTTCCACCGGACCGGTCAAGGCTAAATTTATTAAGAAAATAAAGAGAATTACAAGGCTGAAGTAAAAGGAAAACATGGTTCCTTTATTAAATCAGGTCATTCCTGTAACACCATTCGAGGCATCATTCAGGGAATCAAGTCCATTTACTTTTTCTTTCTTCTAAATTTTATGGGGTGTTTGCTAAGACCCCATTTTGCATTGTTGATAAATTATATAACCTGCTTGTTTTTATTATATTATGAGAACAATTCTAGTGCTATCGTGCTCCAATGCACAACAGTGTTATCAAATGATTGCTTTCTGTTTAGGGGGGAGAGAGAGAGAGAGAGATGTGTTAACTTAAATATACATTGTAAAAAAGATAAAAAAAAAAAAGAAGAGGCAGAATTTTGTTTGCATTGGTACTTTACTGCGTCCATTCAACAATATAAACATTGTTATGTTGTTTAGCAAGAATTAAGGCTAAGGTAAAAAAAAAACTTTAGGGCCCCTTATTTAATTAGGGATCAATGGGGGTGGGGAGCTAATCGGGGATAAGATGACAGGATTTTAAATGAGAGGTGATTGATGCGACAAATAGTAGTGTAGGAATGCTTTATATTCTTCGACAAAATTGAAATGCTTATATTGTTGGATGGGTTGGAGGGAGTAGTTCTTTTCAACATTGTTCATGCATGATTTTTGTTTCTTTTCCGGAGTTGCTAAATAATTGGTGATAGATTGTTTGGAAAAAAAATATGATGATTTTTGGAACATCAATTAGCCTCAAGATCCGTGCTATACGAGGAAAAAAAAAACACAAGTAGCAGCGGGGAGACAGGGGAATCGAACCCGTGAACTATGCCGTACAAGCCATCGCAATTCGCACATACCAACTAAGCAACTATTCCCTCATATACTTATATGCATATTTCCAAATCTGAAAATTTTATTTTTGATAGGCATATTTCAATTCAACAACATATCATTTTAATGACTTTCTCGGATTTAATGCGTGACTCTTCATTCCTCCACACAAGATTGGCTACATAGGCATCGAGAAATGTAAATATTAATGTATCGCTTGTTTACGAAGAATAACTAGTAGCATGTTTAAATATCCTTGATCTGTGTGCCAAGATGAAATATGACTATCAAAAATAGATGGAAGGAGTACCTATTTTTATTATTAACTAACATCCAACTTACACATAAGTGAAGTGCACGAGCGATTCCTTAACTCGCGCGGGTGTATCACTTAGGTCTCTAAACTTTCGAAATACATTTTCGGGTCCTGAACTTGTCTTGCGTGTCATATAGGTGCAAATGAGCTCCAACCTGCTTCATGCGCTGATGTAGCATGCCATGGTAGTACCTACGTGTTAGCCGGATCCATGTTTCAGTCACATAGAAAAAATAAAATTAAAAATAACATATTTTCTCCTCTCTACCTTAGAATTTTTATCATTTTTTTCATGACTACCTAAGAGGAGAAAATGTAGTTTTTTATTTTTTTTATATATGCTTGACATGTGGATTCCACTCACACGCAGACGTCACCGTGGCAATGCCACGTCAGCGCATGGAGCGGGTTAGAACCTATTTAGACCTATATGACACTCATGACAAGTTCAGGGACCCAAAAATGTATTTTGGGAGTTTAGGAATCTAGACGATACACCCGCACAAATTTAGAGGCCGCCCATGTACTTCACTCTATGTAATTACACCAAATTTATACTATAATGACATTTAATATATTTTCACCTAAAAATATGTAGGTGTATTTTTAGATAGATTTTTTTTTGGTTATCATTACGTGTTTTGAGATGAAATTTCGCACGATCGTACACACTATCCTGTTGCAAATCTGTTGCAAATCTCAATTTTCTTTTTACAATAAAAAAGTATCCATAGTATTTTTTGTGTATTACTAAGGTAACAGTCTTTTGGGAGCACGGCTGGGATCATTCCCGTTAGATCACATCAAATAAAATGATTACGAAAGAAGAATGCTAGCCGCCATCCAGGGCCAGATTAAGCTCTTGTGCAATCATCCCATCTGTTGCCAGTTTCAATTCAACTTTAATTCATCGGATTTAATTTCCATTTAATAGTATTTGTTTTTATCATGAGTTTTGCATATTCGATATGATTTTGATAAAAAACATAAAGAGGAATATGGAGTAATCACAATCCCTCAACCAATTTTGGGAGATCAACAAATATTGAACTGGAATGGATGGGGAGGATCGGCTCCGACTTGGCCACGGGAATGTTTTCGATAGGTTGAGCCGAGTCTGCAGCTTCACTGGTACGTTGAGCCAAGAAGAGACACTCCGAGTATAGATGGAATGGATGGGGAGGATCGGCTCTGACTTGGCCACGGGAATGTTTTCGATAGGTTGAGCAGAGTCTGCAGCTTCAATGGTACGTTGAGCCAAGAAGAGACACTCCGAGCATAGGGAAATATCGGACTAGGTTGGGGCGAAAAAGGAAGTAAGGAATGACCTTTCCACCAAAACCATTTTTAACCGTTGCAACGCATGGTCATTTTCTCTATCATATTATAAATTTCCTCATATATTTTCTACTTATTTATTAACATACCATATAATCCCTGGTCTCTATCTTCGTTTCTAACCCTCTTTTCTATATGCTACAGTTTTATCTTGTCTTGCTCCAACATCTCATAATTGATTCACCTTTTATATGCTACAGTTCTATCTTGTTTTGCTCCAACATCTCATAATTGATTCACCTTAAAAAATACATTAGAAATTTCAAAAGAATCGTATGAAGTTTCTCCCATAGCACTAGCTTTGATATTTATATCGAAACATTATTGATTTGTCTTAACATTCGATCGATAATGTGACTCATCCAGTTTTTGTGATGTAGTCATACATATATACTGGACTTTAACATTCAATCGATTATGTGGCTCATCCAGTTTTTTATGTAGTCATGCATATATACTGGATTTTCACATCTAGGACATGATCCCCTCCTCTGCCAACCTTGGTAGCAGGAAGGAAGCAGAGCATTAATATGTACTTCTTCATCAGTTCAGCACTGATCCCTGTTTGGACCTGATTAACGTATATATTTTATCTTGATTTTCATTAGCATGTTTTCAACCCGCTAAACGGTACGTTTCGTGTGATAATTTTCTATACAAAATTTACTTTAAAATATATAATAAATCTATTTTTATGTTTAAAATAATTAAAACTCAATTAATCATATGTTAATGGCTTCCTTGTTTCACGTGTTTGTACTTAATCTTAATCTTCAGTAGGTTCAAACTGAGCCGACTACCAACATTACTTCCTCCATCTAATAATATAAGGATTTGAAAATTTTAAATTTTATCCAGGAATATAAGCATTTATACACTACAATATTTGTCCAAGAATATTTTTGAAATTTCAATTAGAATTTATGCGGGAAGAATATGTTTTTTTTCAGAAAAAAAACAAACATATTGCCCATATGTTACAACAGAATTTTGAAAAAGAGCATTACCATCAATTACCATTATATATATGATAATAATTAAGTGACACACTTTATCAATATACATTCTACTTTTGAATGTACAGTCTCAAAGATTACAAGAGCTGATAAACAATTAGTTAAACTGTAGATCCACATAAACCTATTATTTTTCCAACCGAATGTTCAAATACGTACTCTGTTCAAGCCAAACCTCCTCCTGATTTGGGTTTGGGACTCAAAAGATTATATGTACTCAAAAGATTTGGGACTTCTGATCTGGTGGCTAGTAGGTGCTATTCCACAATCTCTTGCTATTACAGCAGCAGAAGAGCACTGTGAGTAGTAAAAAACCAAACAGTGCAGCGATCTGTGCAATGAAAACACATTTTTGTTTACAATATGCAATTTCGGCAACAGAGGCTTCTTCCAATAGAGGAAGTTCTGGTCGGCCATCCTGTGCAATGCTCATGAGTTCACTGCATGGATCAAGAAACGTACACTCCAAATCATTAATTAGAAATCCAAGACAACAAAAGACCCGGAGGGTGCTGAAGTTGTAGCGCAAGACACAGTAAAATTGATGCATAAATTAAACTACGATTAATACTTGATGATTATGTACCTGGAGACTAGCAGAGAAAGCCTCCGGCACGAGAAGAGCGTAGAGGGATAGAATTGCCGGAGCAGCATGCATTTGCCAGAGAAGAACGAAGTGTAGTCGAGGAAGATACGGCGACGTTGGCGATGAGGCATGTTGCACGAAGACGAAGACGAAGTAGCTGAACCAACGGCCTGGACGACGACGCCGATAGCCATGTAGGGGTAATTGGACCACCGGCCTAGAGCAGCGATGATGGCAACTTGGAGACGCGGTGGCGATGCTTGAAGTAGACGAAGAATTACCCGATGGCTGAAGATGATCAGTGCGGATGACAAGGGTGTCGATGTGCGAGCGGCGATGAAGATGATGAAAGCAACGAGGCTATGGTCCGAAGAGACGACATAGCTGCAGCCTCATATCGATGCAACGGCCAGAAGTCCACCGGTAATGAGGCCATGCTGAGGAGGGCGCCCCTCTCAGCGCTACAACAACCAGTAGATGTGGACTACAGGCAGCGGCACTACAATAGTAGTAGGGTGCGACGTAGTAGCAGCCCAAAGCTCGATGGCGTAGTAGACGTGCTTGAAGATCATCGGTCGAAAAAGTCGTTGTAGCCGAGAGCTTGAACGGGTGATCAGGCCAAAAATGCAAGGGGCAGAACGACAAAGAGGAAGCTGGATGCGATGCCGATATCGGGAGAAATGCAGATGTTGACAAATCGGTGGGCGATGCAAACCCGATCTCTAATCAAGAAAAGAAAAAAAGATACATAGCAGCAGCACACAATAACCCATCGTCCCTCAGTCGAACCACCAGCACCATCCAGCGAAACACAGTCCAGTAGTCTTTCATGTTCTATCCACACGTGAGCAGAGAGAGAGAGAGAGAGCAGAGCAGACAGGGGGCAAGCATCATCGGATAGGGCTCAGCGTCTGGCGGCGGATGGCGTCCATCCCGGTGGAGAGGGCGGGGGCGAGCGCCGCTGCCGGCGGTCCGGGTGGTACGGTCTCAGGGTGTTCACGGTTTGGTTCAAACCCGTTCAACCCGCAGGACCAAACCAAACCAAACCGCCAACACGGGTAACAATTACTACCTCCGTTTTTTAATAGATGACGCCGTTGACTTTTTCTCACATGTTTGACCATTCGTCTTATTCAAAAAATTTACGTAATTATAATTTATTTTGTTATGAGTTGTTTTATCATTTATAGTACTTTAAGTGTGATTTATATCTTATATATTTGCATAAAATTTTTGAATAAGACGAGTGGTCAAATATGTGAGAAAAAGTCAACGGCGTCATCTATTAAAAAACGGAGGTAGTATTTTTCACACATAATCATTTACTTAATTAGATAATTAACCTAACTAACTAACTGTGTATTACTAGTAATATGCACGTGCTACGCTACGACTATATTTAATGTTACTCCTTTTTGGTAATACAAATCAGACTGAAAAACATGTGTTTCAACAATTACGCATATAATAGATGTAGGCTCCAGAATATGTTCAAGTTTATTATTCCGGTCTGAAAAGACATGCAACTCTTGAAAATTGCCATGATCCAACATAATTTACGTCATGCCTTAGGACATGTAGCTCCTAAAAAAATATTTTAAATGTTAACACACTCCATTTTAATTGAAAGTTTGTATTTTTAAAGTTCTTATTCATGGTCGGGCATTTTTCAAAAATGTGTTTCATTTTGTTAGTCTTAATCTTATAAAATCAATTAATGGATGTTTACTACATGTTGGTATATATAACAAAGTTTACAACAAGAGGATAATGTCTTCAGGTCTAAAGTCTAAAGATGTGCACATACAGTATGAGGGGCACAAATCCAAGATTTGCAAACAGCCTAATCATACTCAGGAATTTTTCATGCTCTGGCAGCCATCTGATGAGGTGCACAAATCAAGACTTGCAAAAGATCTACTCATCTTCAGGCATGTTCAGGCATTTTTCATTCGGGCAGCTACAACTGAAAAGGTTGAAATTAAATCGTTATCTGCTATTGTGCTGCACAGAACAGAACCTGCAAAACTCATTATTCATCAACCAAAGCTCCAGGTTCCTTTTTTTAAAAAAAGGGACTTAGCTCCAGGTTGCCCCAAACAAGGGCATTATAGAATACTACCTCCATCCCAAAATAAGTGCAGTTTTGCACTATTCACGTTCAACGTTTGACCGTCCGTCTTATTTGAAAAATTTGTGAAAAAATTAAAAACATTTAGTCACACATAAAGTACTATTCATGTTTTATCATCTAATAGCAATAAAAATACTAATCATAAAAAATTTTTAAATAAGACGGACGGTCAAACGTTGAATGTGAATAGTGCAAAACTGCACTTATTTTGGGACGGAGGGAGTATGTTATATAAATATGTGAAAGAAGAACTTGTGTTAGGCATCGTTCGTTTAGGGGTGATAGGGGAGATTGGCTCTCGTTTTCCGCGCGCACGCTTTTCAAACTACTAAACGGTGCGTTTTTTGCAAAAAAATTCAATAGGAAAGTTGCTTTAAAAAATCATACTAATCCATTTTTGGAATTTAAAATAGTTAATACTCAATTAATTATGAGCTAATGGCTCACCTCGTTTTGCGTATCTTCCCAATCTCCTCAATCCCCTTCTCCTCAAACACTCCCTTAGGCGATAGCCATTGCCTCTTAAACATTTATTTATTGAGCATATTCTATGGTGCCCTTCAGTTCTGAAAATCACCAAACTCTAAAAATAGTCACAAAATTAAAGTAGCTAGGTGTGTTGCTTTTGAACCTTCATAATGGACATTTAGAACTATCTAAGGAAACTAAGCAACAATCAGCTTTAAGTTAGGTTGGACACAATGTCCTATTTCAGAAGATCTGAATTGAACTATTTCAAAGGGACTACAAATTGAAATCAGGATACTAAAAGTACCTATACATGGCCTTCATCTGGACTCAATAGGTGCTATGAAGGTAAGAACATTTCTAAAAATTGGTAAGCTGAACAGATATAGCTGTATAAATACAGACAGCTAATAGTTTGACAAAGGTTGATAGGCACAGCTAGTTGATGCTAACATTTTGTTAATTACTTCAAGAAGTGTACTCTGGCAATCAAGAACCTAAACAAATTAACTGTTTTAATTAGTTCTAATTTGAACTCAGAATTAAGATGTGATTGGCTGCCCTGCTCGACTATGATGGCTACGGCTGCAGCTACAACAATCCCAAGCATATATTGCTGAGTATTATCGTTGTAGTGGCTATCAGCTTATCCGAGCAGAGCTAATCTTCTTCGATGACAAATCATGGCACTTGCAGTCACCATACAACACTATACACAGCAAGTGGTGTATTTAGGATTTCAATTTGGGTGGTCTAACTTAAATATTTTTTAAAAATATCCTAAATATAACAAAGTTAGAAGTATAAATTGATCAAAATGTGCATCATAATATATTAATAAAGGATTTATTTTTTCTTTTTTCAAAAGTTTCTTTTCACATATGTATATATGGTGATCACCTTTGCAGTATCTGAGAATTTCAGTATGTTGTGAAATACTGAAATCAATATGCCTCTTGGCTGCCAATGTGCAAGCAGGGACCTTGTCCCTGAAATTTCTTTCAAACTCTGCACATGGTACTTGATGCACCGCTATACTGAGGTGATATGCATCAGCTTGTTCGGATCGACCTTGCCAGCCTTCTCGATGTACACCGTCCAGCCTTCCCAGTCATCACCATCGAACTCAAACTCCTGACCACAAGAACCCAATAGTGAATCCAGGAAAAACCAAAAATTAATTAGACGCTGTAACTTAACAACTAAAATGCTCTCTGAATCTCTAATCACCTCCAAGACAGTGTCAGCTCCAAACTCTTTCCTTTCCATCTCAGCATCTATGCCCCATTTGCATTGCTTTATCATGATCATACTTCCTTGCCTTGAGAAACATGCATCGCAATGGGAGCAGACAAGGCGGGGTTATAATCAGCGGTGACAAGGATCCAACTGATGGGGGGCAAAAAGATGCATTTTTTTTGGCAGACCTTAGCATTATATGGGGGGTATATGGTAGTCGTCGTGCTTATCCTGGAGGAGGCTGTTTGTGGCGAGACGGTTGATGCTTGCGGCACGAGGGCGAGGAGGCTGGACGGCGATCTGGAGGCGGCTTCTGAGGGCGGCGCGTCGGCGACCTGGGCGGGGAGGAAATGTGAGGGGGAGGTAGGACGGATTGGAGAGGGGTGCGGGAGACGGGAGAGGTTTCGGAAGGAAGGGAGAAGAGGATCGCGCGGAAGACGGGAGACGGGATTGCCTGCCGGTGCAATGCGAGGTGGGAGGTGGGAGCGACCTCAAACGTTGGATCTGAGCAAGATATTCCAGGGATGATCTGAACCATTAAGTGATGAATGTAAGAGTGTAAGGATGAAAGATGAGTAAAACGAGTTGGTGAATTATAGGGTAGATGTATATCCAGGACTTTTTAAGTTCCCTCCTATATATTGTAAACTGTTGGAATCAATTAAGATATGTACTTTTTTTTTATTATTTTTCAGTTTCATCTCCTTCAATAAAGAAACAAAGTCTTATTATGTCGAATGATAATTAGTTCACTATGCCGCTGGCAAATGATCATTAGTTCATTAATCACTCATTTAAGGGCTTTAGGATTAGTAGTCACTAGTTTCGAGTAGCTGCGAGTAACATTCTCGTTGAGTTTGAGTTTCACTGAGATGAGTTTTAAGGAGATTGAGATTGTGCCTTTTCATATTTTAAAATTTTTTAGGAGCAGAGTTATAGTGCAAGAGAATAACCATATCACGAGGAGGAGAAGAAGCTTTGGTGGCTAGCAGGTTTTAATCTAAACCACATACGAAACCATCAATTTCTTGTTGTATTCCTTTACGATACATCATTTCAATCCCAACCATCAGTTTGTTGTAATTTTCCGGATGTCCATTATCTGAGTCGACGTCTACGTGCACCACGTGACGTCACTCCCTCCTCCCTCAATAAGAGGTCTGCGCTTATACAGTGGACCAGGAAGCGATCGAGTTATTCGAGTGGAGGCCACCGAGTTATTTAAACAGCTCGTTGCGTTGCTTTCACGCGTGGACTGAATTGCCGTTCCCTTGGCGGCGGTAGGCGGGCAAGCCATGGTAATCACACCCTCCGGATCATAACAACGCCCACACAACCTCTCGTTTCCAAACCACAACCGAAGAAGAGAACACTTGCATACCACCCCGAGCGCGACGTCCGTTCACTACCGCGAACATCAGGTTGAATGCAAGCGTCACACTATTCTCAGGACTCCTATAAAATCTACTATTATCGTAAATATTGTTGACTTAAAAGGACAGAATGATAGAGGCTCTTCAGCTTCTTGACCCAATATTACTGTTTTCCTCCAAGATCTCATGATTCGGGCTAGTCATGGATAACCATTTGAAAACAAACAAAATATGTATATAGCCCTAATGTGAAAATGTGAACTATTCCAATGATAAGACTTGCCTCAATCTTTCAGTATTTATATTGAAACAACCTTATACAAACATCAGGGTTTCCCGCTCATTAAGTTTTTGCCTTTAGTCATGCTGTGTCTAGTTATGATGTTTTTACCAAATGCTATTTCTTTTGTCTAGTCATGATATTTTTACCAAATGCTATTTCTTTTGCAGGAAGGAAACATAACAACTGTACTAACTAGTGCAACACTAGTTTATATCAAATCCATAATGGAATATGTTAAATTTATATTCTTCGGAAGATATTTAAGGCCCGTTATTTTTAGATTATTGTTGATCATTATACACAAATTATTCGTGACATGCTTTAAAAAACTTGAGAAATGAACGAATGAGTGTAAAAACTTGTGGGTACAGTTTTAGTACAATAACTTAAAAAAAGTGATGTGACAACTTAATTATTTCAAGCATTTTATTCAATTTTTAAGTACTCATTTTGTCAATATACTGGTGCAAATCTATGTAAGCATATTTAAAGTATCTACTTAACGTCAATTAACTTTACTATGTCAAAAAATATATTATATTTTGGTTGAGATTTGAGATGGTGAAGAAAACAAAATCCTAACCGGCGGTGCAAATTGGATGTAACGTAATTCTTAAAGATTAAGATTAACCGGTGGTGCTATATGATGCAATATTGATATCGTGAAAAAAAAAGCTCACCTAACACTCATTAATAAAAAAAAACAACACTTAACAAATTTGTTGCACCAAAATACTAAATTATCAAGCTTTTAGAAAGATGCATGTGCGTTGCAACGGGAAAAAAACTAATGATAATGATTATAGTTATTTTATAGTTTCATGAGAGTTATATGAGATAGTTCTAGACATAAACTGCCAGTGACGGCATCGGTTTTCCCGGGAGGATCTGATGGCGTTGGCAGCTGCAAGCAGCGGCGAGCGACGGCGGCAGCTTCCCGCGGGTTGAGATAAAATTTGTGTTTTTTTATTATTTTTCCCGTTCCTTTTCTCTTTCTTTGGATTGTCCTATTGGATTTCAATCGGATTTACGGATAAAAAATTGATGTTACGGTCGAAAATTTTAATGGACGACGGAAGCAAATTGAATCAGACTTTTTTTTTCGCCCGACTTTTCACCCTTTTTCACGGACGGAATCGGATTCGATTTGTTTTTTTTACCGCGGCACATATAATCGGATTTGATTTTTTTTTTCACTCGATTTTTTTTCGCGGACGGACGATGGAAACACTTCTTTTTAAGTAGTAGAGATAGAGATATGGTTTAGTTAAGGTGAAATTCATAGTGGAAATTTACTTGGATATATAAAAAATCATGAGTTATAGTTAGGAGTCTGTTCGTCTCAAGTTAGCATGCGAGCTTCTTAAAGAGATTTCTTATACGACTCCTTCTCCGTATTTCCAAAAGCGAAGAAACTTAAAAACCGAATCAAATACGGATATGTATTTCCAAAAGCGAATGAACTCAAAATCCGACTCATACACGGATAACGTACCAAAGTACCGAAAAAAACACCATCAATTTTTATAATAGCAGAGAAGATATATTATTCCATATTTGTTGGATTTGTGTTCTGAATTGGACACAATCTCTCCGAGAAGCACGGTGGCTGCCTCACCCGCCATCGTACTCCAAAACAATTTCTGGACTTCTTCGCGCCGGCGTGATCGATCTGAACCGCACAACGATGGATGGATGTTTGCTCGCGTGAGTACGTATGATATACTAAACCGAAACAATTAGGAGTGACGTAGGAAAATTTCGGTAAAAACATCTAAAACTTTTATAATAGATAAAGATATACCCGCTCGTCAAGCTATTTAATTACACTCAAACGTTCTATTCTTAAGTCCGTGTACTAGATCACACAACTAGTAAGTTTTTTTTATCATCGATGCGATTTATTTTTTTTACATCCAACCCATAATTTCTTCTCTCTTTTTTACCGTGATGAAACGAGCGCCTCATGGACGAGGAGCAGAAAGACGAGCTGCTGACAGGTGGGTCCACATGTCATCCGCTCATGCCAACCGCAAACCTTCCTGCATCCACCGCGAGCCGCCCCCATCGCGGCGGCCGCCGGCGTCGGCGGCGGCGGTGGCGGCGGCGCAGCCGCCGTCTTCGCGCCTCCGTGCGGAACCACCGAGTAAGCCCGCCGCCGCTGGCCCTTATACATGTAATCTCCGCGCGTTTGTGTTTCCATGTTGGATCAAATCCGTTAGTAGGTATGCCAAATTGTTTGGGGTTTTTGATTTCGATTAGCCTGAATAATACACCCTTTTCCTGGGTTAAAAATAAAATCTGCCTTTTGAAGGTACCAAGAGCAAATGCTTTACTCCCTTCATGCATGTAAATTGTTGGAATCAATTCAGATACCCTTTTTTTTCCTATAAAAACTGTTAGTTTCGTCTCCTCTAAGAAAAACAAGAAGTTCTCAATAATTGTAACTTGCTTGGAGTAACCTATGGCCATTACATTTTCGTTTTTTTTCTAGAGATGATAAGGTCCAATTTGTCTCCACATAATAAGGGAGTTTCTGCATTACCTTTTTTTGTTAATCCAAATTGTCATATATAATTAACATCGTGTGCATGCTGACCAAATGAATTCAAGAAATTTCGTCGTCAAACATGCGCAAACATTCATATACAGTTCCATATTACTATCTCCCAGTCGCAGTGCACCGTCCTTTTTTAGCGATCTGTGCACCTCTGCTTTGGAAAATGGAGTGTTTGTAATAATCTGAAGATAACTTTATGTAATGGCATTTAGTTCGCAAGTTAAACAAAATTTAGTGATTGCACACTTCATATTCTTTATCATGTCAACATAAAAGTTAAACAGTAGTAATCACTGGCCTGTAATAAGCATCATCTAGTTGTTGCAAATGAAAAGAATAATCACCTACACCAGGAACCATATATTCTCATTAAGTGCTGCTTAGCTAGGATTCAAGAAGTGTTGTTTCATCAGAGACAGCATGTTTCAAGCTACCCTGAATCCTTGTAGATTTACGGTCAAATTGGATAAGAATATTCAGTACGTCTTTCATTGATGGCCGCATTGAAGGATGCTCCCCAGTACAAATCACAGCAAGTGTAAACACCTCCAATGCGTCCTCAACATGGGTTGGGTCTCTGATTCCCTCATCGAGAAGATCAACTGACAAACCATATTCTTGGTACTGCCTCCATGCCCATTGTGCCAAGCAATAGTACTCTCCACCATCATTTGCCACTCGACCAGTTATGATTTCCAGAAGGACCACACCAAAGCTGTAGACATCGATCTTCTCGTTTACCTTGAGCCGATGTCCATATTCTGCAAAGTGTAAACAATTTAGTGTTTCAGGTAATATGCAAGTATATACTCATCAAAGTTGTTCTTTTCAGCTATCACCTGGTGCCATGTAGCCAAAAGTTCCAGCTATAGCAGAAAATGACTCGTCGTCTCCAGCTTTGAGAAGAATCTTTGCAAGCCCAAAATCTGCCATCTTTGCTCTGAAGTTGTGATCCAGAAGGATGTTGGCACACTTGACATCTCGATGCACTATGGGAGGCGAGCAATGGTGATGCATGTAGCAAAGGCCTCTCGCTGAGTCGATGGCAATTTGCAATCTTGTTGGCCAATCCAGAGGTCCTGGCACACCAATTCTTTCCCTCTGGTGAAGCCATTGATGTAGGCTGCCGTTTTCCATGTACTCGTAGATCAGAAGCTTTGCCTCTGAACTTGAGATGCAGCATAGAAGCTTGACAATGTTTGTGTGCCTGATCTCTCCCAATATCTGAACCTCTGCAAGGAAGTCCTTCTCCAGCTTGTTATCAATATTTTGCATGTTCCATATCTTTTTGACAGCCATCATCCTGCCACCACTTGTTCTATCTCCAGCATAAACCCGGTACACCTTGCCAGACCTGCCACTTCCAATCCAATTCTGCTCGCAGAGCCCAGAAAGAATGTCATTTGCGGTGAAATGCAATACGTGGAAGGGTGTTAACTTCCATGACAAGTGATCTTGTAGATGCTTTTTCCTTCTTAAGAGCATGAAACCAGCCACTGCCGAAACCAAGAGTATAATGCTGGCAACAGCAGAAATGAGGGCTATATGCTTTCCGAACAGATCCTTGTTGATGTTTGCTCTTGCCCTGCAGATAGGGAAATTTTGGAGTGAATTGCTCGATGAGACACAGAGGCCTAGGTTGAATAGGAAGCTCTGCTCATATGCTTTGTTTTGCAATGATGTCGGAATTTCCCCAGTGAGTTGGTTCATAGAGAGATTCAGAAAACTGAGCAGCAGCTTATTAGAATCCTTCGGGATCTCACCAGATAGCTTATTCGATGAGAGGTCTAGGTCGTTCAGCCCTGTAATAAACCCAAACCCTGCTGGGATATTACCAGATATCTGATTTCCACTTAGGTAAAGTGTGTTTAGCCTCATCAGCACTCCAATTGTCGTGGGTAGTGAGCCACTAATTTGATTCCCAGAAAGATCAACCAATCTGACTTGTGAAATGCCTGTCAGATCCCAGGGAATTTCACCAGAGAGCAAGTTGTTTGCTGCTCTGAATACTTTCATTTTGCCTGCCAATGTTGGAATGGGACCTGAGAATCTGTTGTTGCTGATGTCAAGACGTGTGAAGTTCCATGGGAGCTGTTTGGGGAATGTGCCAGAGAAATTGTTGTTCTGTATCATAACTACACTTAGCTGATCTGTCACCACTGACCAAAGGCTCCTGGGGAACTCTCCAGAAAAATTATTATTGTACAACATCAAATTTTGCAACGGATAGCAACCATCCAATGAAGATGGAAGTTTTCCAGAAAAGCTGTTATTGAACACAACAATGCTATATAGCTTCCTGTTGAAGCAGAGGCCTTCTGGTAGCTCCCCAGAGAGGTTATTATTGGAGACCTCAAGATTGGCCAGTGGTGAGTGCTTACCAAGCTCTGATGGGAGCGATCCAGAGAGCATGTTATTGAATAACCGAATGTCAGTAAGCTTTGGCAGCAGCCCAACGCTTGGTGGTATTGATCCACTCAGCTTGTTAAAGTAGAGAAACAATAAGGTAAGGTTGGTCATCTTACCAAATCCATCTGGTATTGTTCCTGTTAACTCATTTGCAGAAACATCAATCTCCACCAAGTTCAAGGCTGTGATGTTGGATTCAATCTCACCGGTGAATCTGTTTGCATACAGGTACAGAATCTGAAGTTTCTTATGTTGCCAGATCCACCTTGGAATTTTTCCTTGGATCTTGTTCGATGATAAGTCCAAGACGTTGAGCTCTCTGAGGCTGGATAGGCTTTCAGGGATTTCACCGGTAATATTCATATTTGACAGCCACAAGTAAGTCAGACGTGTCAACCTACCAAACTCCATTGGAAAGGGAGCCGGGACAAATGGATTGACTGCTAGTGTCAGCCTCTCAAGGTCAGCAAGATTGCTGATATCCTCAGCTGGGTACCTCCCATCAAACTGATTGGTGTCAAGGAGCAGCGACTTCAGCCTTGGGAACAGTCCAATTGATGGTGGAATTCTGCCAGTGAAGTGATTAGATGAAAGGTTGAGATGCTCGAGCAGCGCTGGTAGACTATTTATATCATTTGGGAGCTTCCCAGCAAAGGCGTTGTTCGAAAGGTCAAGGTACTTGAGATTGGAGCAATTGTAGAGCATTGTAGGGAATGGAGAGGATATGTTGTTGTAGGAGACATCCAAGTGGGTGAGGTTCTTGAGGAGGCAAATGGAGGGAGGAATTGGTTTGATGAAGGTTTGATTTGGTAGAGAGATGCCAGTCACCACACCATCTGTGCATGTGATTCCTCCCCAATTGCAGTGAGCAGCAGAATTGGAGCTCCATCTACCTAAAACAGGTGAGCTCCCCCAGTGTCTCTTGATCTCAAGGAGGATTTGGTGTTCATCACTAGATTGATTCACCAACTGCGGGTACGATTTGTGCAGGAGAGAAAATGGCATCATAAAGAACAGGAAGAAGCTTGCGTACCGTTTGTTGGCCATCTTCGATGAATCCTTTTATTTGCTGGAAATCTCTTGCCAAGAGATGAGGAATGCATGATTGAATACAGGGTGTTTAGCTATACTCTATAGTGTTGTTAGGCAGTGAGAACTGAGAATTCCTTTTGTCATAGTTAATTGACAGGTGAGCCTTCCAGCTGAAGAGTCCAGTTCTTATTTTTTTGCACAAATAGTTGTTTTTCTGCAGTTGGTCCCGGGAATTCTGTATTCATAGGAGGCCATGTATGAATAGGGCTGCCCTGCACTTTCGGTGATGCCTTTCTCACTGACTTGGAACCTTCTTATTTCTGCTTATAAAGTTATAGTTCTATCTCTGTGCCAACTACTTCGGAAAATTTTATATGACTGGAACGTGTGTCTTTGGTCAGAATTTAACTCTGTAGTGAGACAGTTTACTAAATGATAACTGAATCTTTACTGTACGTCAAGTTGCACGTGATGTTCGTTTCTACTAAAGATGAAAATGAAGTTAGGGCACGGAAAAATAAGAAAGCTATTAGTGCATAATTAATTGAGTTTTAATTATTACAAACTTAAAAGAGTGTATTTATTTGATATTTTAAGGCAACTTCTATATATCAAGTTTCCATACGAAATGCGTCATTTAGAAGTTTGAAACACGTACTAATGGAAACCAAGATAAAATCTACTACCTCCGTTTTATAATAGATGACAACGTTGACTTTTTCTCATATGTTTGACCATTCGTCTTAAAAAAAATTATGTAATTATAATTTATTTTGTTATGAGTTGTTTTATCACTCATAGTACTTTAAGTGTGATTTATATCTTATACATTTGCATAAAATTTTTGAATAAGACGAATAGTTAAACATGTGAGAAAAAGTCAACGGCGTCATCTATTAAAAAACGGAGGTAGTATCTTTAATCAGAAAAGAACGAGGCTACAAGAACCAGTGTAGCAGCTGCCCAAAATGATGGGTAACAGCATATTGGAAGATGGAAAGAACAAATGTGAGTTTTGTTGTCCCTGTATAGAATATTTCTATATGTATGCACAGAAGTTCGGTGAGAATTCTGGCATTTCATAGAGGAAGAAGTTACTATTGATTTTATCTTCCCTTACCTTCCAAACGAGCGTGACTAACGATTGTGAATTATACATTTCGCTTATAGCCAGACCAGGCCACGGACAGGCTCAGCATTCAGCAAGGAACAGGTAACATTTTGCATATCTGAACATCCATACAATTGATTCTAATCTAAGAGTAATAACACCAATGTACAGAAGCTTCTTACAATATTAGAGTAGAACAACCACCAAGAATGAAGCCTTGAAGATTACACTGCATGATCACCCCTACACATGTCAGCAGAATGCCTTGTTGATGTTGATGCATTCCTCCTTCACCTGCGCAAATAGCTCCGAATTCAGGTATCTCTCCCCACCACTGGAGAACATCGTCACGATCATCTTTCCCTTGTTCTCCTCCCTTGCTGCAACCTATCAATCAGTACACAAATTGAGAGGAGCAATGTAATTGACAATCATGTTTCTATAATAAATCATTACTGTAGTGTTTGCTGAAAAAAAATGAAAGAGCTTGCCTTCAAGATGGCAGCTGCGTTGGCTCCTGAAGATATTCCAACGAGCAATCCTTCTTCCCTTGCCAACCTTCTTGCCATGTCCATAGCTTCTTGAGTGGTCACTGTTACTATCTCATCTATTTGTGATCTGTCCAATATTTCTGGGATAAATCCTGGACCTATGCCTTGGATGTTATGGAATGCTGGTTCACCTCCTACAAGTGATAATACACAAGCTCACTTGCTCAGTTTTACATTCAGTTTGTGTGGCATTGCTGAGAGGAGAGCAAATATCAATATAGTGGTCATTTATGTTACCTGAAATTACTGCACTTTCAGCTGGTTCAACACATATCAGCTTTATGGATGGATTCTTCATCTTGAGATACCTCCCTACGCCTGTCACTGTGCCTCCTGAACCAGATGCAGCTACAAATATATCCACTTTGCCTGCTGTATCTTTCCATATTTCAGGTCCTGAGAACAAAATTTTAGTTCAGTAAATATTTCAGGTCAAATATGTTACCTGCAAGTAGTAGTCAAGACTCAAAGAGTTGGCTGATTGCATGGAAGCATGACCGTACAAAAGGCAACAAAATTTAATCATATCAAAGCATTTACTGTATGAGTGACACTGTTTAACTAACTTCAACAATCTAAGCTTCATGCGTGGTTTCCATATTGTAATTCATAATTTGCAGGATTACAGTATGTCTAATTGTCTTTTTTTTAGATAATGGGAGTAAGTCTAATTGTCTAGTTACAAGAATATTATAATGCTACTCAACACTGCTACTATAGTACTACTAAGATTTCTAGCGCTGCTACATCAATTTTACTTTGAAAGAAATAATAAATCTATGTTACCTGTCCATCTGAAGTGCGCATCAGGATTAGCAGGATTGGTGAATTGATCTATAACAAACACATTCTCCATATCCTTCTTCAGCTGTTCAACTCTATCAAGTAGCCCCTTGAATCCATTCAGTGCAGGGTCTGCAGGAGACTAGCATGTTACATCTGACCTGTAATACGAGGGCCATGGAGCTAAGCTTCTTACCAACCAAAATCACTTCAACTCCCAGGTATCTCAACAGGATTT
This sequence comes from Oryza sativa Japonica Group, assembly GCF_034140825.1. Lineage (NCBI taxonomy): Eukaryota > Viridiplantae > Streptophyta > Magnoliopsida > Poales > Poaceae > Oryza > Oryza sativa. Next base: position 6,836,371 of record NC_089036.1, on the reverse strand, counting down.
GTTTATCTATCGAGAGTTTAGCAGGCATGACAGCAATGAATTTGTAACCTTTCTGAGCAGCAACAAACGCCACTCCGATACCAAGATTGCCGCTTGTGACCCCTGCTAGTGTTGTGATGCCAGGTGAGATTAAGCCTCTCTCCTCTGCATCTTCGATCAATCTGCAAGTCAGCATTCATACTTGTCATGATAGCAATTTGATGGATTTTCATTCATATTGCTGTCAAAAGTTGGTAAATTTGAGGGGAATAACTTTATCCCTACCATGTGGTAGTAACAAGAAACATTTGCCAATCTATCGTTTCTATGATAAATTCTTCGTAGTAAGTAATTTCTATTGAAATGACTCTTGTTTGAACTAAAAACTGCAAAACTCTTTTTTTGGGGGAAAAACTGCATAACCAATCCTTGAATAATATGTTATGCACTAAAAACTGCATAACCATTCCTTGAATAATATGTTTGCACTAAAAACTGCATAACTCAACATGTTGGCCTGGTGCTATTTAAATTCTAACCTCACATTATCCTTGAATAATCTTGAATAAACTTGGTACATCAAGATGATCTAGAGAGGTTAGACCAATCACCTGAGAGCACTCCGATCCTTCACAGAGGAAAGGGGTTGGTATGGCTCAATCTTCCCAACCAGCCGAGCAGCTATGCCATCTTTCTTAGCAATATTCTTCAATTCTATCAGTGGTGTCCAACCAATCAGCTGCTAGACAGGAATACAGAATTTACTTAAACCAAATCTAATTGCAAAAAGAGCAAAATTTGCAACTGAGAAACTTAAGCATATATATAACCTGTGTGATGTTGGATGCAATGCATTCTCCCTGAGATGAGAGCAGAGATGGCACCCCTTTCCTTCCTTCCTGCATCTCCACTCTGTGCTACTTAAATTTACAAGAAACCAAACAAAAACTGAACAATCTCCAAATCTCTGGAACAAATCAATGGCTAGAAGAAGTAGAACATGCTCAAGTATGCTATGTGCCTACTGCCTATATATACATCACTAAATTAGTAAATTAAATTTGAGTGTGGAAGAGAGTCCATCAAATATGTGGATGTAAACCATACAGCAAAAGAGCAGTAGCCATGAACTTTCCCTTCAGACCAACTTGCAAAAAAAATGTTAGTTCACTGACATATGAGACTAGATCAACGTGGAGTGTATCCAAAACATGATATATAAAGAACACCATAATCCACCAATCGGCTGGAAGCCTGGATTGACCACATCAATTCTAAGCAAGGGTTGGAATTTGCTGCTTGGGGTGCACGGCAACCAATCAAGATGAGAAGAAACATTGTGGAAAAGTCACAACAAATCCTCCAATCATTTATGGAGCAATTCCAAATTCTGTGCCTCAGCAAATTAAAAATTAAAAAAAACACATACACACAAAAAAATATTGAACAATTGCATAGAACAGCAGCTAAGAGCAAATCATCAAGAAGCCAAGAACTGTTCATGTCTATTCCGAACTAACACTGAACTGGATTGGAATGGTGTCTTGGGGGTGATTGAATGATCCAAGAGCGGCGCGTGGCGGTGGCCGGCGGCGGCGATTCGCCGCCGGTGGAGTCGCCGCCGCCGGAATCGGAGCGGAGGCGAGACGGGCTCCCTCTACCGGAAGGAGATGGCGTGTCACTGCAAACGGGGCCCACTTGTCAGTGCCCCACCCCCACCTTCCTCTCGCTTTTCACTTTCACCCTCGCTTTCCTACGGTTTTTACGGTTTTACCCCTCCCCCTTTCTTCTCTCTCTCTCCCCCTCCGCCGCCGCCCGCCGCCGCCACCTCCGGCGACGGCGGCGGCATTCGCGCGGGCGCATTCGCCAGAGGCGGCCGCGGCGGTGGCGCGGATCGATCCCTCGAGGCCCGTGCGGTAGCTGCGGCTCGCCGTCCCCTCTGCCTCGCTCGCTCGCGCGCCCGCCTCCGATCCTTCCACTTCCACGCGAAATCATCAGGTGGTTTACTTCTAATTATCGCATGGTTTTCTTTGGGTTTCGCAGGATCTGATTATAGATGTTCTTGCGCATCATGTGTGAGATTGGAGGCTCCATTCAGACTAAAAATCTGTGCGGTTTTGTTATTAGTGGTAATAAAACTTGTGAGATTTGTTGTCTGCGAAATGCCAAAATTATCGTGAGAAGTAATTGATTTATGAGATATGTAAGCAAGAAAAATGCACAATTACATTGAGAATCCCTTAATTTATGGAAGCTTCGCCAATTATTTTGCTTGGACTAGCCTATATCGGAGACATGAATATGCATAATATGAGCATTCCTAGAGGAGAGCTAGTGTAGCAGACAGTGGCCCCCAAGAAACGGTGTTATTACATAGGCCAATATGCATATCATTCGTGTGTCCTTAAATCAAATCAGTTGGTAATAGTACAAATCACCTACAGTATATGCAGACAACGATATCTGTAATCGCACATAGTCTCCGAGAAAAATGATTCTTTCCGAACGTAGCTTTTTCTCTACTGAAAATCGAAATATTACGACTCATTATGTGCTGCCAGAAGAAAATGAGAATTATCCATGTTGAATTGTTGATCATCACGCTATCAGTTACTCCAATAATGCTATGAAACACGATTCAGCGACTGATGTATTTTATTTTAGTTTAGCCAATTGGGAAGAAGGAATGGCGAGCACTATTAATGCCAGAACCTGGTTGGAAAAATGACTTGGTACTTTGGTAGCAAGTTGTCTATTCATCAATAAGAGATGGTAGATTCCAAAGCAGAGTTGTCAAAAGATTTGTGATTTGGCTAGCTTCCCTACTCGCTAAAAGGAGAACTGAGGTATGTGCTACGTAGCAATCATCTTTATTTTTTCTGATCAGACTGCAGCTGCTTTAGTATCATATTGCTTATGTATTACGACAATATGCTTCCTTGTCACCTCCCAGTTGTATTAGATTTCTTAAGAAAACATCGTTGAGACTGGAGAGTTGACTGTCTTTATTTAATCTAATCTTCCTTCTACAAAGAGGTTGATGCTTGAACTTACGTACCACACATATTTTTTTCAATTCATTTCACAAACCAAATCTGGAAAAATTATATCAGCACTGTAGCCAAATCAATTATTTGAATCCACATAGGAGTATCAAACTAGCATAACATAACTTTTTGCTGGACTAGCTCGATAGCATTTTGACCTTAGAGAAGTACCCTGTGACCCTTGTCTATTAGTGCCTGTCACACACAAGGAGCAAGGAATAATTAGGCCAAGGCAAATTCAAAGACTACAGAAGAACTTTATCATGGCATATGAGACTTTATGTTCACCTTCCATGTAAAGGTATGGAATAGCCAATGGTGGGACAACTTCCAACTATCCAAGAGAATACTCTTCTACATACACCAATGGTGGCACAGCTTTCGGTTGCTGTCATTGGTTATGAACCTGTTGCCTATTCAGTGCTCGTATATTCTTCAGTATCTAGATTGGATTCGTGACCTCTCTCCTTTTCTTTATACTTTACGCTCCAAAGAAGTACTATTCACCCACGAGGCCTAGGTTCGATTAGAAGTCACCAGCAAAGATGAAGTAGACAACAAATCATTGATATGTAACTGTATACCACAGTTCCTCATCTCCACCTGAGTTGCCTAACTTCTGATATGATATCCTCTGGCCTCATGAATGAAGTATTTATGGCGATTTTGGATTATTTATAGATGTATACTGCTTTCTGGAAAGTTCCTATGCGGCAGCTATGTTTGAAGCATACCCTAAACAGTTTTGAAACCTTCAATCGCACCATGATGCATGATTTTTGGCCTTCTGCCCTTCTCCTTTGCCTTCCAAATGCATAGGCTGGAGTAATTGATTGTGAAAAAGGAATTGAAGTAGATGATTGTCATCACATGATATGGTGAGAACATTTCACTTTCAGCTATTATCACCTCAATCCTTGGTATCCAAAATTCCACATCAAGTCATACATACTTACCTAGCTATCTGCCTACTGAGATACGGCCGCTGGCCCACTACCTTAGCCTACAGAGGAAGAGCCTCCCCAACATTCATCGCCAAACACTGAGCCATCAGGTTGCATGTCCAGGAATGAGGGGTTTATGCACATCATTGTCAGAAAAAGAGAGTTGTGAAATTCAGGGGCACAAATTAAAAATTTGCGCACATATTACAAGCTGTGCAAAACGTCAACAGCTGGAGATTCCCCCATCTCCCTGGTGACTTGGTACAATAATTGTCCAAGTTGGGTTCTTTTACTATTGACCTTTTCCTGTTACCATCAACCCTAATATTGTACTGAAGGGCTCTAAACTGGTGAACAAAAGTTGTGTGCCTTTATCCTCTTTCAATTGCTTCATGCAATGCAAAAACTGATACTGGAGATTGAATGCCACAGCATCGATGCCAAATTATGTTAAAAATAGTAAAGCTTCATGCCATAGGGCTTGCTGCAGTACATCTAGTCACTTCACTTGACTTACTTTTTACTTCAATGGCATGGTAATATAGCTCCGTGGAGTCACTTTAATCCATAAATTACTCATTCGATTCAGTTTTGGGACCCAGTTTCTTGTCATGACAACTGATACACAACCGAGAGATTGTTCATGGTACACTATGCATTGGATCTATGGTTTAACTATGGTTGTTCTCAGTCTCGTGCATTTGCACGTAGGGTCAAAAAGTGACAGGTTGTCGGTCACCTTTGTTGGCCCGTGTATCATTCACTCATTTTTAATGGAAACTATTGTGCAGCTGGAGTATTTTTCTTCCTTTTTGGTGGGTGTCCACGAATATCTTAGGTTCTTGATAGAGCCTATCAGCCTACGAAATATCTTCAGTCATCTTTTCCTCTCTTTTTTTTCCCTGATTTCTTGTTGATTAGAGGGCTATTTGATGAGTGCTAGTTGTGATAGGTAAAATCAATTCAAAATAAGATTAGAATCTGAATAGGTTAAGCATTCTCCCATTTGATCCATGCATGGGTACCTTATGAGTTCTCATGATTCAGGTATTTAATGACTTTTACCTTTGGTAAAGGAGACCAGAGCAAGTGAACTCTGAAATATATTTATCTCTCTGTGCTTTGTCATATGTCTTCTTTTACACTTCTGGACTAGATATTTCTGCGTGGTCCGAAATGTGCTTAGCCCTGTAATGTCAAAATTCTGGGGCATTACCATGAATCAAGTGGAGGAGTTGCAGCGCAAATTAGCTCATAGTAATTAAACATGTATATTACCGTACCACTACATGTATTTTTGTAGAACTAAAGAGGAGCCTTCATCTTTTTAATAGATGGAAACAGAAAATATCGAGAGAGAAACTTAAACCAAAGTTTTAGTTAGATAGCATTTATCAACAACTTGCTAAGTGGACTGAATAGATGAGAAGAAAACATTACACTGTTGTAATAACCTTATAAATCTAAAATGGAACAGAGCTGGAAATGGAACATGTTTGTATACTACAAGCACAACGTCTTAGTTTGGAAAAGAACAGAGCTGGGCCCCATGATGGCTGGAAAAGAACAGGGCTCTGTCAGCCTTGAAGAAAAGAGTACATCGAGGAGAGAATATTTCCTCTGGGAGATGGCAACAGGAGAATCAGTGTTAACCCTGCAACCAATATCCAGAGAATGTGGACCATTGTTTTTCATTTTGTAGGCCATGCTGAAGGGAACTGGGATCGTGGAATCTCCCAAACACCTACTAATACTGATGCTGCTGCTGTACTACATCATCAGGAATCAACTGGGGAAGGGAGGAATGCTAGTAACCAGATGGTAACTGCCAATACCTGGTTTTCTTATAAAGGTATGGACTTTATGTGATCCCATAGAATTGAACTGATTTGCAATTTGTTCGACCAATTATTATCAATTTTGAAGTGATATTTTAAAACGCGTGATATATTTCGCAACAAATGAGAACTTGACGATAAAATATGTGACCTGGTGCTTTCGACGACTCTTATTGAAAAAATTGCTGTTTTTGGCATAATTTTCAACTGACGTCAGTATGTCTAATCGAATCCCACGAGGTACGGTTAAGGTTGGATATTCAAAACTTTCATGATTCACGAATAATTTTCCACTTACTTGTGTACAACATGTGGCATGGTGGATTAGTGAGTTAACATGCAAACTAGCAGAAAAGAAAATGATCTGACCTACGAGTGACACATGCACATTGTTGAGCTTATAATGCATAAAGCATAGCACCACAAAAAGTGTGGAAGATCCTAGCCCCCCAAGTATCGTGGTGCTAATACCATCCTTGTCAGAATCCTGGTGTCAATTCCATCCCACTGGGAATCTTGAGAGATACTTTCAAAGTTTATTCTTTTCACACGGCAATATTGACAGCCATTTTGACTGTCACACTGGCCAAGATTGCAAAGCAGTGATACTAGCCAGTGTAAAATTTTTTGACCAAATTACAGTGCTAAAATGGGTGTACTGGTATCCATTTGATTCCCCATTCCAATGCCTTCATGGTTGCCATCAGAGATATCCTTGTTGTCACTGCACATGTGCTTTAATTATGAGAAAGAAACCAATGGCTGAACCATAGAACCCAATTCCATCCGAAAAGGATATGCGAAGAACGATCCCTACGTTTCTGCTTCCTTCAGTTTGTGCTGTCGTATTTATGATGGCTGCAGGTTTAAGTGGAATTCAATATGCGGGTTCAGATAGATGAGTGGGCACTTTGTAGAAAAAAATCACAATTTGACTACTGCACTCGTTTTATATTATTGCTATTTGTCCGCACAATTTCTCCCTGTTTTTCGGTTATAAAAGGTATAAAATAACAGCTGGTGATGAAATTGATTTTCTCCTGTTAACAAAACTATAGTTGCAATTAAAAAACTTGTAGGTAATGCAAGTAGTGTGTGTGCGTTTGTGTGTGTATATAGTAGTTAGGCCAATTGATCAAGCAAATATTGGTATAGTCAAAGATAAGGTGGTAAATCAGGGATAAGAAATCTGCTATTGTATGTAAACTTTTGGCTGTAGACAGTCTGTTGAAATGCTATTGCTAACGATTGGTTGTAAATGAAAGTTCAGCACTTTTTTAGAATTCAAAAACGCTTTGCTTACAATGAAATTACTCGATTTTTCACTGGTCTTACACAGGTCAAGAACTGCTGGTGTGTGACGCGTGTCACCACACGTTCTCTATCGCCCCTCTCTGGAACGGCTCCCCGCTGCTACAGCAAGTCCTGGGAATAGCAGCATGAAGAGGACAATCACTCGTGCCTCACGTTTAAATTGGCATGAGCAGCACCAATCCAGGCACCAGAAGCAGCCAGCGAGCTAGCAAACTCTCCATTGCAAACTTGTGAGCATGCAAGCATCTTCCATGGAGGCAAGCAATTGCTCCATTGCACTTGAAATCAGCCATGTTGCAACCCCAGGTTTACCTGTCCTGCTGCTTGGATCTTCACTGGCTCTGCTTGCTGTGTTTCTGGTATACTTCTATGCACCTTTCTGGAGCTTGAGGACAGTTCCAGGGCCTCCAACCAGGTTCCCCATAGGCCACCTTCATCTTCTCGCCAAGAACGGGCCGGACGTCTTTCGCGCCATCACGAAGGAGTACGGTCCGATCTTCAGGTAATGATGCTAAACTGCTAATAATGGGAGCAGAACAGAATTTCATGTTATGTCTGAATGCCAATCTTGAGAGTTGGTTGCTCATGGAGGAGGCTGTACTGTGCTTGCAGGTTTCACATGGGGAGGCAGCCACTGGTGATTGTGGCCAATGCTGAGCTCTGCAAGGAGGTCGGCATCAAGAAGTTCAAGGACATCCGCAACCGCAGCACCCCGCCTCCCAACGTCGGCACGCTTCACCAGGATGCCCTCTTCCTCACCAGGTAAACTTCGCACTGTTTGGTGCTAATCGTTTCAAAAAAAAGAAAAAAGAAAAAAAAAACTATGCTTATCTGTGCCCAAGATGCCAGTAGAATCTGAGAAGGCAAAGGCTGGTTTCTTTGTCGGAAATCTGAAAAACAAATGTGTTGATGTGTGTGTATTGCAATGCTGGTATTTTTGGTGGTGTCAGGGACTCGACGTGGTCGTCGATGAGGAACATGGTGATCCCGCTGTACCAGCCGGCGAGGCTCGCCGGACTCATCCCGACGATGCAGTCGTACGTGGACGCTCTGGTGGACAACATCGCCGGGTGCCCGGACCAGGACTGCATCCCCTTCTGCCAGCTCTCGCTGTGCATGGCCATCGACATCATCGGCAAGACGGCGTTCGGCATCGAGTTCGGCCTGTCCAGGAAGGCGGCCGACACCGCCGCCGGCGACGACGGAGACGGCGACGACGACGACGACGTGAAGGAGTTCTTGAGGGAGTACAAGAAGTCCATGGAGTTCATCAAGATGGACCTGTCCAGCTCGCTGTCCACCATCCTGGGCCTCTTCCTGCCGTGCGTCCAGACGCCGTGCAAGCGGCTGCTCCGCCGTGTCCCCGGCACGGCGGACTACAAGATGGACCAGAACGAGCGCCGCCTGTGCCGCCGCATCGACGCCATCATCGCCGGCCGGCGGCGTGACCGCGACGCCGGCGACGGGGCGGCGCTGGACTTCATCGCGGCGCTGCTTGACGCGAGAGAGAGCGGCGGCGGCGGGCACGGCGGCTTCGCGCTGGAGGACCGGCACGTCCGGGCGCTGGCGTACGAGCACCTGATCGCCGGGACGAAGACGACGGCGTTCACGGTGTCGTCGGTGGTGTACCTGGTGTCGTGCCACCCGCGCGTGGAGGAGAGGCTCCTCCGGGAGATCGACGGGTTCGCGCCGCGCGGCCGCGTCCCCGGCGCCGACGAGCTCCACGCCGGCCTCCCCTACCTCAACCAGGTCATCAAGGAGGCCATGCGCTTCCACCTCGTCTCGCCGCTCATCGCCCGGGAGACCTCCGAGCCCGTCGAGATCGCCGGCCACCTCCTCCCAAAGGTACACCCACGTCACCACCACCTCGCCGGCGGCGAGCTCGTGGCTTCTTTTTTTTTTTTAACAACTCGCACCAGACAACGCGAAATTCATCTTGATAGAGCATGAAAAAATTACAAGCCCTAGGAGATCATAACCAAGAAAAAAAAATTATACCACCACCCGCGCACCGACAGCACCAACATACAAATCTTGGAGAAGGCTAGCATCGGACAGGCCGCCGCTAAATGTGACCGGCCACCGCTAGCCAACAAAGGACGTACAGCCGGGATTGTTCAAAACCTAACTCTTACAATCGACACAGAACCATACTCTATCCATGTCTTTGGGATTGAGGGATAGGGTGAGAGAGAAGAACCGTACTCTAGCTCGTGGTTTCTTGATTGTGATGTTGTTGTGGGTGCAGGGGACGTACGTGTGGCTGGCGCCGGGGGTGTTGGCGAGGGACGCGGCGCAGTTCCCGGAGCCGGAGGAGTTCAGGCCGGAGAGGTTCGCGGCGGGGGCGGCGGAGGAGAGGGCGAGGCACCCGTACGCGCACATCCCGTTCGGGATCGGGCCACGGGCGTGCGTGGGGCACAGGTTCGCGCTGCAGCAGGTGAAGCTCGCCGCCGTCGGCCTCTACCGCCGCTACGTGTTCCGCCACTCGCCGGCGATGGAGTCGCCCCTCCAGTTCGACTTCGACCTCGTCCTCGCCTTCCGCCATGGCGTCAAGCTCAGGGCCATCAAGAGGACCAACACCTGAGCTCACCTCAGCCTGAGCCTAGCACTGTGTGAAGTATGTGTACAGTATATGTGTGTTGCTAATCTGCTAGTGGTGTGTTTGCTAAGAGAGCAAATTGCAAATCTGGCTAGTTTGTATTTTCAAGTTAAATTTGTAATTTAGAAATCTTGCAGATATTTCTCAAGTATAAAGCAAGTTATATTATGTACAGTAGAAGTTTGGAGAGTTAACTAATTGAGTGTGTGAAAAGTGTTAAACATGTGTCCCTTGAAATGAACTGAATAGTCTTTCAAAAAAAAAAGAGAAAAGGAACATCCTGCATATCATTTGATTGCACCTGCCATCAAATGCAAAAAGAAAAAAAACAGCGTCTTTTTTTTCTTGGAAAATAGACAGCATTTGTCACACATGCAGAAGAGAGGAAAAAAGAACACTTCCAAAAGATCGAGGTTTCCGCAATCATGAGTTCAAGAAAGCTGATATGCAGCCTATGGTTGCACTTCTCTTGTTGTGTAGTTTTACAAGTGTGTGATCCAAAAATATAGTTCTACTTTGCAATAATAAAAAAAAATAAAAGAACCAATGCTACCTCATCATACATATGAAGAAAATAAATCAAGAAAGGTTAAGGTTACAAAAGAACGCCCTACTTATAGAACTGTGTACATGAAACACGCTCGTGTTATACATGGAATCACCTGCCAGAAAAAGCGAGATTGGTGAGACAAATGTGTTCTAGACTAAAGTGCAAAGGAAAAAATGAATAACAGATAGAACAGCTCAAATTATATACCCTCGAATGTTCTTGCAGCCCATAGGTGAAACCTACAGATGATGGGAGTTATCTATTCACATCGATGTCTAATGAAGTGTTCCATAGGTGGGTGATTCCTGAGTACCTCCTGCTGATAAGCAAACATAGCAAATTCATGGGCTAGTGAAATTTAAGTGATTTTAATAAAGCAAACAATGTGCATTATTGTGTCTCTTACATACCATCCAGGAACTACCGAAGCTCATCATGAAACCCATAATCATCTTCTGTGAATAAAGCACTGTAGAATACATATGGGTTCTCAATCATCTCTTGCAAACTCAGTTGCCCATCTTTGTTTGTGTCAGCCTACATTGGAGAAACCAGCAGATGGGTTATTAGATTAGCACATCATCAGACCCTTCCAGCAAAGTGAAACATGTTGTTAAGTCACTCATTCGACTTGATTGAAGTTGTATGTTTCGATAAAAAAGTGCAAGTTGCTGTACAAACACTGGTGACACTTTATGACTCCAGAATCTAGATAAAAAAATCTGACTGCTTTAGACTGAAAGGTAGTCCAAGATACCCTGAAAGTAAAATGAGATACAGTCTGCCAGTATTACCTGTGTTATCACATAGTCAGCTTGTTGCTTGGCATAGAAGTGTTCTGGTGGGTGGAGATTTCCAATAATAGGTTTTAGCTCATCTGCTGACAAAAGCCTGCAAAATGGGTAAGCCTCCTAACTCAATCCTCAGAAATTATGAATTCTTTATATAGGATAACAAGAGAACATTAGAGCTGTAATATACCCATCATTATCCAGATCAAGATGTGTAAATGATTTTCTTGCGGGTGCATCAGAAGCATTGGAGTCATCTGTTGAAGCCTCCTCATCAAAATGCCGAATTGAGTAAAATAATCCATTATAGAACTCTTGAAAATTGAGTTTTCCATCATTATCTTTATCTCTTTCCCTGAATAGTGAACAAAAATTGGTCTTAAAATATTGAAATTGTTGAAATTTCCAGCTGACCCCATAAAGTAAGCTAAAAGGGATGTGATTGTTGCAGGGCCTCAACCAAGGAATGAATATTGTCGAGGATTTTTATTTTAAAATCCACCACCTTTTAAGGTTTTTTGCTCAAACTTCAAAGCATACATTTCATTGAAGCCCAAGATTCAATTCCTAAACCTGCTTGTTTTGACTATTGAAAACTTACAAGCAATGAATAGCATTTATGCATGCAGCCGTTTCACACAGTCAACTAACAGAGTACCTAGACTCTAAAGAATACCCAGTACTATCACCAACCTGAAGTAAGAAAAGTAAGAAATGCTCCAATTATAACCATTGCACAACATAGTGATGCACAAGCCAGAATGTAGCATCACTCCATCAAGGGCATTGTTTCAGCAAGTAATAACCTAAGAATATGTTCTAGAGTTTCATAATTGTTCTTTTTTGTAGTTTCTAACTCTCTAAGTTCAGCAAGAAAAAAAATATCTTTCATCTCCATTTTGTTTGTGCGGAACTGAATTATAATAAGAGGAGGATACAAATGGAATATGAACTTGCAGATGTGTAAGGAAATAATGTTTGGAGGGAAAGATGCACCTGACTTCTTCTTTGCACAACCAATTTATTAGCTTTGGGTTCGTAGTATCGGCTGGATGTAAGAAGCTGCACAAAGTAAACCAAAGAAAATACTGTAAAACAAGAAAGGAACTCCAGAAGATTAATAGATAGTCAGAGGAAAGGTTATACTCGTTAAACTCTATCAGATTTAGGAAGCCATCACCGTCCATATCCGAAGCATTAAAGTGCTCCTCCTTCCACCATCCCACCCCATCATTGGATGAGTTATGATCTGCACAAAGATGACACTTAGTGCTCACATTGATAACGCATAAATGAGAACATTTGGATTTGGATGAAACTGATCATAGTTTATTTAATGATTCCTATTGTGTGTATTTTGAGTAGTTAGACACAGCTTTTTCATGTAATATATAGAACTTGGTCAATCCACAGAACTATCCAGGATGATTGTACATGCCAATTGTTGTTAAATATGTACATAACATGAAAATTCTAATTCTAAGTTTACTAGTCGACCAAGGGATGAAACATGTCAAAAATGCACTTTTAAATATGCTTATGAACAATTGTTTGGTACCAATCACAAGCATTAGAATATATGGGGCTGAGAAGGCCAATGTAGGACAATACCAATAAGAGTTTAATTCCAACATAAGGATTGAAATTATGTCGATTGGAGACTATATTCCATCGCAGGAAAAATAAAAAGTTCCCCATGAGCACCTAACTCCGAAGACCAGATATGTGTAAAGTTCAGGCATGGAGAATGTATGTAAATTAATTAGATTTTCTAAGAACAGCCGAAAATAGTCTAGGTCTATTTTATTAAAAGTTAAGACCTAAGAGTTCATTAAACAGCACTCCAAATCAGCTCCCCGCAGGAAATTCATGAAAGAAGATGACAGAATGTCTTTGTAAAACAGCATTTCTAGTCAAATAAAATTGGGGAAATTTTGAAAGTTCTATTTCTGCGCTATGGTTGAATCGATGATGCCTACATTGAGGTGTGAAGTCATCCTCTTTCTGTAAATGAATTGAAATCACAACGTGTTAATGGTAGTCCAAAAACCTAGTGAACCAAAAATCTACTGATGGATCACCAAATTCAACACACCAAGATCGCGAGAGCTCACCCAAGATAGGCAGCTAGTCAACTAGCGTCTCTAAGGAGGCAAATGCTGCGCTTCAATGAACCAAAAATTGGATGGCTGGTGTCAGCTCGAGAGATGTGAATACGCATACGTACCATCGAACCGCCATGCCCAGCTGGGGCGCTCGTACTCGGAGAAGGCGATGCGACCGTCGTGGTCGCGGTCGTGCAGGTCGAGCTCCCTGGCGGTGCGGTGCATCACCTCGCGGCGCGCGGAAGCGAGGTTCCAGGCGGTCAGCTCGGCGGGCGTCACGGCGCCGTCGGCGGGGTCGACGTCGATCTTGGGGAACAGCGCCTCCACCCGCCGCGTCAGGTTGAACCGCGCGGCGTCGTTGATGTAGTCCTCGTCGGGGTCGGCGCCGAAGCCGCCGCCGCCGTCGATGTAGTCCTCGGGGACGGGCGCCGCCTCGAACCCCGGCGCGTGCAGCCCCGCGGCGGCGAGGCGCTCCCACTCGCGGTCGTCGCGGCGGCGCTCGAGGCCCGCGATGACGGGGTCGAACGGGATCTGGCCGCGCGGGGAGGGGGAGGCGCGCGCGCCGCGGAGGCGGAGGCGGCGGTGCGGGTGCGGGTGCGGGGTGGGGCTGGACGGGGAGAGGTGGAACAGGAGGAAGAGGAGCCCCGCGGAGGCGAGCGCCAGCGCCAGCGTCACCGCGACGGTCTGCGCCGCCGAGGGCTTCCTCGCCGCCGGCGACCGCGCCATGGCCGACTCGGCTGCTCCTCTCTCTTTTTTTTTTCTTTCGTTTTTTTTTTTTTTGTTTAGTTTTGTGTGGGGCTTTTGCTTCGAGAAGTGGGCAGAGCTGGCAGTTGGGACTTGGGAGTTGGGAGCGCTAGTCCACTCGGATGTTATTGGAGGGAATGACATGTGGGCCCATAGTTTGGTGGGGCCGAGATGTCAATCGCTAGGTTTTTGGTCGGCGATGCCACCGAGCAGGAAGGCACCCAGGCACCAGTATAGTTTGACCATAAGAAAATTATTGACAGAAATAACTATAGTGTCATATTTTTTAAAAAATTAGTCAGCGTGTATTTACTTTGTAATTTTCTAAATTACATATATAAATTTAGTGTATTTATAATATAAATTCTAAAATTACATAGTAATTATATTTGTAAGTGGTGTGTAAGTGCCTAAGTGGAATGTAAGTGGAGTATAAGTGGGTGTAAATTTAAATCTTACATTGGAAAAGTTAAAAAGCAAAAGCATGTGCAATCCTTACTTTATAGGAGATGATTTTGAAAAGAAATCGAAAGGTCCGAACAAGCACAACTGAAACGTAGTCTCGCGCACAGTAATCAGACGCACAGTAAAGCCGATTGAGATCAGCCACATTTTTTTAGCAAGTCTGATTATTGACACTAGTACTCTCTCGGTCTCAATATGTACTGGCAACATAGGATGACAACTTAAGATGAGATTAGACCTATACTACAACTACGAATGTGGACGTATGGAATGGGTCTAATCCTATCATAGGTTGTAACATATCAGGACGGATGGAGTAATTTATCTATCCGTGCTAACGATAGTAGTCAGTAATGCAAATCAAATAATCAAGAGAGTCTATATGTCTTGGCAATCAAGAAAAAATAAGATATGTTTAATATTGAAAAGATAATAATTGAGTGAGTTATAATACTTTTAATTATATAACTTACGTGAGTCTTTCTGAACTATACAACTCCACATGTATCACAAATCAGAAAGTAGACAAAATCCAAACCATACATCGCCATCACCATCTAATGTTTGACCTATATCTCGTTTACAGTAGAACTCAATATCTGTAGAACTTTACCATTTTCTCTTACAAACCATAAAAAAGTAGCTATTCCTATACACCAGCCATCAAACATAATTTTCCTTCAAATTTATCCCATTCACATGACCCGATAACTGTTGGGAGTAGCAACACTATTATTTGTTTCGCAAATTGGCAAATAAATATATTCCTCCCCCTATGAAGACATCCGACAGCTTCCACAATCAACCAACCGCTTGTGTTGGCTCCCCTTCCATCGGTCCCAACACGGCAACACCTTAGGCTCCCATCAGATGGCCCAATAAGCTAAAGAATAAGCCAAATTTTGAATTTTCAAACTTAATTTTGAGATTAATTTTGATATATTTTCAACGTATTTTTTTCAGCATTGGCTTTTAAGTTAAAACACACACACACATATATATATGTATATATATGTATGTATGTATATATATATATATATGTATGTATGTATATATATATATATATGTATGTATGTATATATATATATATGTATGTATGTATATATATATATATATGTATGTATGTATATATATATATATGTATGTATGTATATATATATATATGTATGTATGTATATATATATATATATATATATATATATATATATATATATAAGTTTTACCTATAATTTTTTTTATTCCCTGATAAACCGTTTTGCCTTATTAGAAAAAAAAAGCCAACCGATGGGGGCCTTAGTCCCCCTAGCTTTTGTAAAAAAAACAATCATGAAGCGATCTTCTTTATTTATTACTAAAACTTTCTTTCGAGCAATTTAAGTTTCTTATGAACAAGCATTTGCTGAAAAATTGACTTTCTTGAATATGATTTTCTACGAGTAATACCCTCGTCCCCTAGGCAAACAAAAATATATAATTATGATGACCTCAAAAACAAATTGCCAGATCAAACAGGAAATCGATAGAAGAACACATTCAAGATCGCCTCACCGCCGCCAGGGTCCGAGTCGTAGTGAAGTGGAGGGCAACTGAGCAAAGATCCAGGCAGCAGGAACAACAACGGTGGGTGATCCACACCAAAAACAACCTGAGGAAGGTGCGACGGTGACCTGGCAGCGGAGGATCAGTGGCTCGCGAAGGCGATCACGACAGCGACCTAGCATCGGGGGCGTCATATCAGAGGGAAGAGTGCCCAAGAGGGGATTAGGCCTATGGCATGTGCAAGAGGGGAATGAACGTGGGGATGAGGGGAGGGGGAAGGGGGTGGAGTGATCTGTACACGGAGTGGAGGAGATATGGGTCATTCGATTCAATGCAGATGAATATATATAGTTGGATTTGATAAATGAGTATTATAGGTGCAAGACCGTTGGTAACATACGCATCAGCACATGCCTTGATCAGCTACCCCCGGGAGTAGTGGACGTCTGGACTACAGCCATAGCCAGCCAGACTACCTGGTACTCCTTCCGTCCCATAATATAGCAACCTAGTATCGGATTGGACATTTCATAGTACACCGGTACTAGGTTGCTATATTATGGGACGCATGTCCAGATTCGGTGTACTATGAAATGTCAAATCCGGTACTAGGTTGCTATATTATGGGACGGAGGGAGTAACAAGTACCATTTATTAAGGCATGTTTGAGGAGCTTAAGATTATGAAAAACAGCTGGTTGGTAGCCAGCTTCTGAGAATATAGAAAAGTTGGGTTTCCTAGTTTCTGGCTTCTAGTTTATTTTTTGCATTCTACAGCTGCAGCTTCTCAGAATCTGGACCAAAAGCTGGACTGTTTGAGGAAGCTTCTAATTCTGATAGAAGCTACAGTAGCTAAAAGCTCCCCAAACAGGAGTAACATCCATTTCACTCAGCTTCACCAGTGGGATTGCAACAATCGGATCGCTGGATTTGCTCTTAGGCTGTGTTTAGATCCAGGGGTGTAAAGTTTTGGCGTGTCACATCGGATATACGGATACACATTTGAAGTATTAAACGTAGTCTAATAAAAAAACAAATTACAGAATCCGCCTGTAAACCGCGAGACGAATATATTAAGCCTAATTAATCCATCATTAGTAAATATTTACTGTAGCACCACATCATCAAAACATGGTGTAATTGGGCTTAAAAGATTCGTCTCGCAATTTACACGCAATCTATTTAATTAGTTGTTTTTTATCTATATTTAATACTTTATTCATGTGTCCAAACATTCAATGTGACGTACCTTAATCATAGCAACAGAAGGAAATCGGTGATTAGCCAACTTCTAGGACAGCAACACTGCCGGCAAAAATGGTGTCCAGCAGGTGCTGCAAATTCTGCTTTTACCATATGCACTGACACTAGTTCAGCCTGGGACCCTGGGCTAGTGGACCCCGACAGGTGAACACTTCACAAATCATAACTGCATACTGTAGTATCATCCATCGAAGCTAGACTGGGGGCCTCGAGGGCGCACAAGTGGGGGCAGACACCATTCCCTCGAGGCAATGCAACTATGCAAGCCACTTGCTTCACTGTGCAACGAGACATTTTAGCATTTTCTGCAACAGTGAGCAAACTCCAAATAGCAAAGCAGGCCACCTGGAGCTTAGATCCGACAAGATAAAAAGTTACTACAATTGGTCCAAACTCAAAAGGAATTGTACTGTCGAGTAAATTTCTATATGTTGATGAATAGTAACAATTCAAGAGATGAGATAGTACTAAAATGACAGCTAATCAGCTATGAAGATGAACTATAAGCAGAATGCTATCTACAGAAGCACTAAATGGAAGAATCGAATGACTAATCCCTATCCCATCAACTCCAATTGGCATAAATCGATTGCCGTTTGTATGAACTTTCTACAACTCATGACACATGAGATCAATACAAGCTGGAGCCAACATCCAGAGCAATGCAAATACAGGAGAGCACAGCTTGACTTGGTTCTCATATCAAAATGGTATATGGAAGATTGGAATCCTGAACAAAAAAAAGTACACCAAGTTAGCACATGGCAAAGAAGACTAAAGAGCAGTACCTGAGACATATTATATTTATATAAAAAGCTGGGCAGTACTGCCTTTCTCTAAAAAAAAAAAAGAAGGCTAAAGAGTTAAACTACCAACATATTGTTTCAAAACATACAAGGCTGAAACGTCAGCCTTCATATTGAAGCCTTGAAGGCCAAAGAGAAAAACAGGGATTATCCTTCAAGAGTCAAGGCTGAGCTATATATTACAGTTCTCAACAGCTTAAATTCTTTGATGAATTGGAAGGCATATGAACAAGGAAATTCAATTTATCTAGCTAGTGCCTGAAAGGGAATGGAACTCATTGCCAATTTTAGCTATCAATACAATCTTCTTTTACCAAAACATTTTCTTTAAATTGTCAGGTGAAGGTAATTTCATGTTATGTCATGATTCACACAGCAGACCGCATGCCTATTTTGTTATAAAAATATTGTAACACCGCATATTGTAATAGTTTAATCCTACGATAAAGCTAAGCCTCCTGTAATTGGGTGCCACACTGCTTTTGCTCTGACAACAAGCATGTTAATACAACAATAGCATAGCAGATTGTAATAATATAATGACATAATTACCTCAAGACAATATAACCAGTCCAAGGTATATTGATGCGCAAAGAAAGATAAACGAGATGAAGCCCCTGAAACAGAGAATAGCAATTCCAATTAAGTTTTTAGTGCCAGGATAATCATCATACAATATCACGAAATACAAGGACATGACTGAATAAAGAGCACACCATATGACACCCCATGCACAACCATTGCAAGGACATGGGCAGATTTCAGCAAATTTCTCAGCATCACTTGAATGAACTCTTCGTGATATCAAGTCATCATAGATATCTAGATAAACACAACAAGATTACTAACAAGTGCAGTTGTTAATCCATTACTTATTCTATCATCAAATAACATCAGTATGATTTTTGTTCTTACCGTAGACTGAAAACAAGCTATTCATCACACCTGTAAGATGAAAACAAACATAAGAACTACTTTCTAACATACAATTAGTGTTTGCAATGATAACCGAACCCCCAAAAAGATATTGGCCTATGGGGGGAGGGGGGGGCGTCTTCAGTCTCACCTATGAATAAAATTACATACTTGAGACTATGGAATTTTGTGAATTCTTGAATGACCCAAACAACAGCAAGGAATACGATGAAACCTGAAAAGTTTCAATGTAAATAGTATGTGTCGTAGCAAACTTCTAAACGAAGATGAGGTCATCTTTGTACGTACCAATGCAGAGCCAGCGAAGAAACCACTGCATGATCCGAGCAAGAGATAACAACACATGATTATTGTGTGAAAACAAGCAGCAAAAGACACTTAAAGAAATCAAAGTTGAAACAACAAAGTAGTGGACATACATTTTTAGCAACAAAAAGAACAACGATTAATGCAAGAATGAAGCAACCCGCTGCAATTCTAGTAGTGAGGAGATTTGTGGAAGCCAGTATGAAGACCATTCCCCAAAATGATGAACCCAGATCTGCACATGGAACAAAACAATGACTTCACAACAATGAAACACCAAAGAAGTATCACCTAAAGGAAACATGTACAGCATAAAATCAACAAGGGGGTAAACAGGATAATAGGATTGTGTATTTATATAAAAATTTCAAAGTAATAATTTCACTTTTTGGTTGAAAGGTATTAATAAAGTTATTGAGGTGTCCACAGGAACCTAGGACAGCCTAGACAATATAGTGAGAGATCGTTCAGACATTATCATCTTGATTGGTGTTTATCCAGAACCAATCTCTTAAATATTGTGTACTAATCAATTTGGAAAATAGCAAAACCTTTTTTTTTTACAAAAGATGAACACAACCAAATGAAGTACACTGAAAGGAATACATAAGTGATATACATCCAGCAGGCAAGATTATCCAATATATGCCGCCCCGAGTTTGAGTAACACCGCCCTCATTAGGATGGACCTGCATGCCCTCAACCTGAAAAAGGCAATCACATTTGAAGCAAATTTTATCAGGGACTGTCAAAGTCCAGATACAGTAAAACACATGAAGCTAGCAAATATTGTGGGTGACTAGTGAACAAAAAGACCTTTTCAAACCAGCAAAGCACTAGGAATTTCCATAAACGGGGACCTAAGTTTTGGAAAACAAATGGACAGCCCTAAACAAACAAAAGAAGATACTAAATGTCCGAAGTAATAATATCCTACTAGTTCAAGGAACTAAGTATTTATAACAGGGTTCACAGATAAAATTGGCGCTCTTCAACAATAAATTGCAATAAATCCAAGGAAGTTTACATGGAAAATAAGGGAGAAACAAAAGCAAAGCCTAGGTATGTGCTACAGTACACATAATAACCATATAAATTCTAAAACTCCAGTTCATTAACACAGTGACGATTGAACTAGAATGAGTGTTCATCATGATTGGCTATAACAGACATGTCCATAGCCTAATTTACACCTAATCTCCTGCAGTTATCTCCCTAGTTGCAAACCGAGGGATTGTGGATGCATGCATTGTTCACATCATGCAACAAACAATGTAAGGCAAGATTCAATTTGAAGTCACCTAGCGACAAACCTCTGGAGCATAGGAAAATTCCTAAGTGGCCAAACATGACTATGCTATAGAAAATTCACAATCTTTCAACAGAACTCCACAATTGAATGATGATGAAATGTGCAGTTGTGGCAAACGATAATTGTGGACAAAAGGAGGAGGGGGAAAAAAGGCTACTTCCTAATGTCCAGATTATAATTGAAATCCTTCTTTCTAGACGAATGCAAAGATGCATAGTATATACTCTAAACAAACATTCCCCATCTAAAAATAAATAAAAGTAAGAAGGCCCTCCACATTATGCGATATGGAATCAACCATCACTATACCTACTTTTGCTGAAAGGTACCTAATCACCTACCAAATACCAACACAAAATGATGGGCAAAACCCCCCTCGCTTCCCACCCTTACACGATCAAGTCCAATCAGACCTTGAATTACTACCATCAATTCGATGAATTGCAATGGCACGACAATATCACCATATCACAGCACAATCCGCACCATACCATCCCAAAACCCAAAAAAGAAAAAGAAAAACAGCACGATCCATCATCGGCCGCAATAAAAGCGCAGTAACAAGTAGTAAGTGGGGAAGGGCGTGTGCTTACTTACATCTCCGCAGGTGAGCTTGCAGGCGAGGGCGTGGCTGGTCTCGTGGAGGAAGACGGTGATGAGTTTGAAGGGCGTGAGCAGGAACGTCCTCCACAGCTGCAATCCAAAGGCAGAGCAAAAACCCAAACCCCCCACACACAACGAACCCGATTCAGAAGCAACACAACACAACCAAACCAAGCAAAGCAGGGAGAAGGACGGAGCTAGGGAGGGTGTGCTCACGAGGAGGATGACGACGGTGGAGACGCCGACGGCGGCTATGAAGATCTTCTGGTCGCGGTCGCAGCATCCCTGCAGCTCCCAGTTCACCTTCACCATCCTCGTCGTTCCTCGCCGCAGATCTGCTGCGCCCTCAAGGGAAATGGGGGGAGAAGAGGACGAGGAGGAGGAGGAGGAGGCAGGAAAACACGAGGAAATTGAAACCGTTCGAACTGGTTGTGAAAATTGGAGGAGGACGAAACGTGCGGGCACAGAAATCGAGCGCGTTTTATGGCCACGTCCATTAGTTGTGGGGGCCCACGCAATAATTCATCATCTATCCATTATAATCGCAGTAGATGGACAGTACTAACCAGTACTAGCAATAAACTACTCCAAACAACACGAGTAGTCGAGTTTGACTCGTTCGTTCTCAGAGTGGACTGCACAATGCAGGGAGAAGAATGGAAGCTGGCCTGGATGTGGATTTGGCGGCGGAGGGAGGTCGCCGGAGAGAGGCCGTCGTCCCCGCTCCCCTGTCGCTGAAGCCAGAGGAAACTGGAGCGAGTCGCCGGAGGGAGTCGTCGCTCGCGCACACGGTTGACGGATGGGTAGGTGGACAGAAACAGCGTGATAATCAGATTAGGTAGAGAGAGAGAAAGGTTGGATTAGGTGTGGAGAGGGGGATAACTGGGCCGCGGGCTGTCGCCCAGTAGGCCCACCCTCTCTCCTCCAATCGAGAGGCATGGTTAGCTGTGGAGGGAGGAAGAGGACTTTTTACCTTGGAATAAGTTCATTTGAGGTCCCTTTCCTTTGTAACGAGTTCGATTTTCGTCCCTGAACCTCGATACCATATACAACAAGTCCCTCCATTATTAAAATCGGTGCAGACGAGATCTCTCGGTGGTTTAGACAGTAGTTTTGGCTGACATGACGTCTACGTGGCTGGTTTGACTTAGTGCTCATCCTACGTGACAGTGATGTGGCACTGAAAGCAAAATATAAAAGTTAAATATTAAAACAAAATGTGGGGCCCACATACCAGTCAGACAAAAAACAATGGGACCCACATGTCATTGAGTCCCACACACTCTCTACCTACACGGCGAGCGCCTCCTCCTCTCTCCCTCCGGCCATCCTTGCTCCCTCCTCGACATTCCTTGTCAGCCGATAAGCGCACACAGAGAGGGAGAAGGGCGGCGACCAGCGGGGCGAAGGGCAGGGGGCGGCGGCCAGCCCTTCCCGACGTCGCTTGTGGCGGCCGTGACAAGACCTGCAAAGCACTGGGCGGGCCGCCTCGAGGAGATGTAGGAGTCGAGGTCGCCCTAGGTGAATGGGAGTGGGAAGGGTGAGTAGGGCGGCGGAGGACCTGTTCACCCACAAGCCCCCCCTCAAGTTCAACGGCTACTAGAGCTCAACTACAGCAATGAGTTATCCATCGGATCCGGCAATGACGGCCACACCAAGGTCGTGGACGTCACCACGCCAGGTGGCGGCACGCTCACCGGCAGATCACATCCCAGCGGCGGCGGGGACGGAGGTTACGGCGAGGGCGACCACGGCTATGGAGGCATCAGCAAGAACAATAGCGGAGGAAGCGGTTGTGCGTGCTCCAAGTGCGGTGAGAAGGGCCACATGGCCACGAACATCTCCCAGGGCGGCGGCACACAGGAGGAGTACAACGGGTGACGTCCTCATTCGGCACGGCCTCGATGGCAGCAACGGCGGTGGTGGGATCACCTTTCCACTATGTCTGGGTCAACGAACCCCAACTCGACATCGTCCATGGCGCTGGCGTTGTTGTCGTCGTCCTCCACCGCCTTGCCCCTCGCCTGTGCCGGCTTGCTCCGGCCACGCTGCTCTGCTTAGCTGACCTGCTCCGGCCACCACCCACCTTGCTCCACCCAGGCGAGAGAGAGGATAGAGAGAATAGGGATGACATGTGGAGCCAAATGGGCCCCACCAATTTTTATTATTGTGTCTTCTATGATCAATAGGAGGAGATAATTGATCATATCCTCATTGCGTGCTCAGAATCCCTACAATTCTAGTGAAAGGTGCTTACTACCATTGGCCCGCCCGAACTGCTTCCCCGTGGCGCATACCTCATTCATGAGCTGGAGGGATGAGAGTCGTCCGAAGATTGTAAACAACCTCAGGAGAGGGCATTTGGCAAAGTGGTCACTCTTGCAACCTAGTCAATGTGAAAGGAGCACAACAATAGAGTGCTTAATAGCGAAGCTCAGACCTAGAGCAAGGTGGCTGCAACCGCTACGGAAGAGGCAACCTTATAGCGAGTGACTGGGCTTCTGTCCTAGCTACCCCCTTCTGCCGGTCGTTCTTTTCTTTTAGTTACGAGCGATAACCATCTAGCACTCTTTCTTTCTTTCTTGCCGTTTTTCCTCTCTGCTTGTAACGCGTGATGTAAAATTTTCACAATCTTAATAAAAAATACGTCAGTCGTATAAAAAAAAGGCAAAGTATGCGTACATGTGTTCATAGATATGAATATATGCATATTACGAGTGTATACTACTTTGCTCAGCCAAAACAACTCCGGTTTGAATAGTCAAATGTGCCCAATAAAATCTGCCACGAGAAATTTTAATCACAATAGGTAGGCTGTGTTAAGTTCACAACAAAATTAAAAGTTTGGTTGAAATTGGAACGATATGACGGAAAAGTTAAAAGTTTATATGTGTAAAAAAGTTTTTATGTGATAAAAAAGTTAGAAGTTCGGAAAAAAACTTTAGAAGTTAATACGGCGAATGACTGTATCGGAAACAGATCCCCTCGCGTGGTGCAGTTTGCAGGGGATCCTCATTCGACTGTATCCTATCCTGTGCATTCGTGCCTCCTTCAGGCCTTGTTTTTCCACTTCGCTGGGCTTGGGCGGGCGAGGAGCCGAGGAGGCGTGCACGGCTGGCTTTATAAGCCCCGAACCCCGAGCCCTCGAGCGGTTTACGCGTTGGACTCCCCCCCTCTCACCTCGCCGCCGCCTCCTCCATCCATCCAATCTCCCACCCCCCTCTAAACCCGCACGCGAAGCCTAGGGTTTCCTCCACCTCCAAACCCCCCCACCACCCTCCCTTCCTCCGATCGATCCGCCTCCGAGGTAATCCGCCGCGCCCCTCTCCTCCTCCTCCTCCGCGAGCTAGGGTTTCGTCACTTTTGCTCAGATTTCTTCTGTGCCCGGTTGCAGGGGCATCGGCGTCGGCGGCGGCGGCGGCGGAGGCGAGCTTGCTGTTGTTGTTGTGTGGGATGGCGGGGTACCCGGAGGAGAACCAGCACGGGATGAACGGGTACGAGGAGGAGGAGGAGGTGGAGGAGGTGGAGGGGTTCGACGAGGAGGGTCGACCCGGTAGACGGGGCGGCGGCGGTCGGGATGGGGGCGATGGCGGCGCGTATGGCGACGCCAGCGGGGACGACGGGAGGGCGCCCGGCGGGGACTCGTCGGGGTGGGTGGCTTCGTGGCTTGGGCTAGGGATTTTGGGGGTTTGTTTCGGATTTTTCGGATTTGGGAGAGGGGGTTTGAGAGCTGATGTAACTGTTTTGTTCTTTTTTTGCAGGAAGATTTTCGTCGGAGGCGTTGCTTGGGAGACAACCGAAGGTGAACGGTCGATGGCTTTGCTTTATTATAATTTAGTACTCGTAGCGCACCATAGGATTAACTTTTTTTCTAGGACGCTGTTTACGTTAGTTCCAGCTTCAAGCTGTGGTGTGGAGGAAGTTCTACAGCATCTTTGTGGAAAATTGTGAAAGTAACATTGGTAGAAAAACACGCAGTAATAGTAGGCTCAAGATAAGGATGATATTATCTGGCATTCTTACTGAAATTTATCGTTCTTTGTTACTGTGCTGTTGTAAGATATGACTTGTGTTACTCTGCCCAAAATTGGATATAAATTTAGTGGATCCAAAACTGCCCTTTTATGTTGTGTTGTTTTGTGATTTGGGCTTAGGTTAATCAATTTGTTTTTATGGTTTCTTTGTGTTGGTGCTGTGATGTTTGTGAGCCTGTTAGGTTTCATACGTTTCTGCATTTTGTACGTTTTAGCAGGGACAGTATGATCTGTGTGACACAAGGGTCATACAAATTTGTGTGCACAATACGGTTGCTGTGTCTTCCAAATAACTTATGTGTTTATCGCTGCCAAAACCAGACTTCTCTTTGCATAACTCTTGAATGTAGTTTTTAATTTTTGATATTTAGTCAAAATACTATTAGACCCATACTGAACCACAAGAGTTTGGGCCTTGGGGACCATTATATGGATGTATATGCTTATCAGTTTACCTGTATAGCTGTGTTGTTCTGCATCCTGTGTTGATTTGTTTTCTGCATTCTATTGCACCATCTGTATTCTGTTCACTCACTTAAGTCCATATATTTGTATGAAAGGTATACTAACAAGAAGGAACTTGTTTAATCTCTCATGTCTTCTAGTTCTTGTGTATATGGATTTTTGTTGTTAAATTGTGCTGTGGGTTCTCAAATTGCACTCCTTTTTTTGTTGATCGATATGGGACTAATTGTACTATGAGATATTGTGCCAATATTCGCTTATTTATATCAAATTAACAAGGTAGAAAATGGTACTAATAACTAGCACATGATCATTTAATCCTGTGATTGCTAGCATATTTACACTGCATTTGCTTTCTGTGACCAGATTAAAATGATTTGTAACAAGTGATAGTGCGAGCTTTCGGGGCATGTAGACTTGCATTAGTGCATCTAATATTATCCATGATTTCTGAATGGAGATCTCTATGCTTTCTGCCCTTGTGATTTGCTTTTCTATCATGACCTAATCCCGACTCACCATGCTATTTCTTCAATACTCTGTTGTTTGCCTACCCAATTTTCTTTCTTTTGCTGATAATTCCTTTTTCCCATTTGACAAAGCTGTATGGTTTATTTGTTTGTATGTAGAATCATTCTCCAAGCATTTTGAGAAGTATGGGGCTATAACTGATTCTGTAATTATGAAGGACAAGCATACTAAGATGCCTCGTGGATTTGGATTTGTTACATTTTCCGATCCATCTGTTATAGACAAGGTTTTGGAGGATGAGCACGTTATAGATGGAAGAACGGTAGGACATCTTGATTTAGATCAGCCGTTACGTGGGACTTCAGTCTACAGTTGACACTCTTTTGCAAAGTCGCACTTTGGGTTTATCTTGGCTTCTCTTTATCTTGCTTAACTTTTATTTGTTCAGGTTGAAGTTAAAAGGACAGTCCCAAGGGAAGAAATGTCATCAAAAGATGGTCCAAAGACAAGGAAAATCTTTGTTGGTGGATTACCTTCATCACTAACTGAAGGTACTTATTAGACTTACAGATAAAAATCTTCAACGATTTGTAGTTACAATGAAAACTGACAAGATATTAAATTTTAGATGAGTTGAGGGAGCACTTCTCCCCATATGGTAAGATTGTTGAACATCAAATAATGCTTGATCATAGCACTGGGCGTTCTAGAGGATTTGGTTTTGTCACTTTTGAAAGTGAGGATTCTGTGGAAAGGGTTATATCAGAGGGAAGAATGCGTGACCTTGGTGGAAAGCAGGTTAGAAACTTCTTTAATTGTTTGCAGACTTTCTTGGGTAGTTACCAACTTGGCGACTTGTGTTAAACACGTTTACAATCATCATGTGCACGCCTTCTGGTTCTGTATGAACATTTAGTAGGAAACATGGAAACAAAGGGAAAATGGTAATAAACTTAGAGACGCTCATATGCTGAAAGAAATAGACAGGTCACATTGTAAATCTAAGTTGTCAAGGTTGCTTTCAATTATGAATGGAGTGCCTGAGCATCTAGCAGCAGTTGGTGTTTCTGTGGATTTCCTTTTCATCTTTTCTCGATACTAATCAATTTATGTTCCATTGTCTGTAACATGTGCTTTGCTACTCAATTGTTTGCTGGGTCAAATGATCTGGAAATTAATCTCATAAGTGGTAGCGTTGGTCAACATGACTTTTGTTGTACCCTTGAACGGTAGCTTGATAATCTTCTCTATTTTGTACTCTTCTAATTTTCAGGTTGAAATAAAGAAGGCTGAGCCAAAGAAACATGGTGGTGATCACAGTAGTAATGGGAGATCTAGTCATGGGAGCGGGGGTGGTTACCGCAGTTCATACCGTAGTGGTGGAGCTGCTGCTTCTGGTGGTGGAGGCGGAGGTGGTGGTGGCGGCAGTGGCAGCAGTGGTGGCTATGGGTATGGTGCTGGTTACCGATCAGCTGGAGGAGGTTATTATGATAGTACTGCATATGGTTATGGCAGAGGAGGGTATGGCTATGGAGGTAATGCTGGATTTGGATCAGGATATGGTGGTGGTTATGGTGGCTCCTTGTATGGAGGTGCCTATGGTGCTTATGGGGCATATGGTGGTGGTGCCTATGGAGGGGGTGCCTATGGCGGAGGTGCTTATGGTGGTGGTGCCTATGGTGGCGCTCCGGGTGCCTATGGTGGTGCTGGAGGATATGGCAGTTATGGTGGAGCTGGAGCAGGAGGTGCTGGTGGGCGGGGTTCCAGCAGGTACCATCCATATGGGAAATGAGTGAACTCATGAGAGTTTTTTCTAGGATACAATAAGTGCACCTCCTGGAAAATCAGCGTTTTATCTTGGGTTACTCAATCAGCGGCACCAGAACATTTATTTAGTTTCATCAAATTATCTCGTAACTGGACCAACTGTGTAATTTTAGTCGCTGAACCCATCCGTAGTCTGCTGTAGAAGCTACACATGAAAGCTATGTTGTATTCCGTTAGTTTTCATATGCTGAGAGAATTAGAACCCTCAAACAAAGCCTTTTGTGTTAGGAACAGTATTGGTATGATTGACCTATTATATTTTGTGCGGTAGTGACATTGCCTTCGCAAGCAGCTAACTGTTGCCATCTGCCCTTATATGTAAGGGAACCGTTAACGGATTTGCTTAAATCTTCTAATTTGACTGTTTTTATTGACCTTGCTGCTATAATCTCTGTATATCATTGTTCTGCGCTCTGTATTTCTTACGGCAGTGAAGAATGCATGGTCCACTGCAATACATATGTCCGTCTGATTATACTCAGTTGTCAGTAACCTGTGTACGAGGCTGATGTGAAAATGTGATGAGTTGATGGGATCATGGGAGAGTGTGATTGAGTGCTGATTGTTTGCCCTTGAGATAGACTGCCGGGATGGCTGGATGGCCGTTTCTTCCACCTCAATTGTGTCTAGATACGCTTAAGAGGCATCTTGAAAACGCTTAGGGACGGACGTCTTGATGACTCCAAAATATTGGATGTAATCGTCCTTCTCACTACCGCAACTACGTAATCCACCACACGTTTCCTTCATTTCTTATTTTCCTTAAAGACTAACACTGCAAAGCCATTGTCTCGGTGGCTATGGTGGTGAAGGACCTTGTCATTGCCGACGACAGACAGGATGATGTGACAATCAACCCCCCGCCCTCTCTCCGAAAGACTAACAATGCGAAGCCATTCTCTCAGTGGCTACGTGGTGTTGAAGGACCTCGTCATTGCCGACGATGGGGTAGGGTCTCGGTGGTTACATGGTGGTGAAGGACCTCGTCATTGCCGACGACGGGGTAGGGTGAGATAGGACGACGGTGGTGATCATCCTCCCTCTCCCCGGATGCATTGGCGGTTGTAGTGGCTGGAGTGGAAGAAGATGAAGGTGGGTCTATTTTGTTGGAGTTTTACTTTTTTACACTATATTGTATTGTATTAAGACGTTTCATTTTGTTTTGAGTCAATGTTGCATACGTTGCAATCAATATGTTTCGAATGTTGTGTTTTGGTTGAAGCACTTACGTTCAAGCAATGAAACATTTTCCCTCGATCGATGGAACATCTAAAATATTTCTCATCGAGTAGTGCAATATATGAAACATTTTGCAACACTATATTGCAACACCGTGCAATGTTTTGCAAATAACAAACGCCCGATTTGTAGCGCTCTCCTATACATATCTCTGCGAAAAAAGTCTGGTTGTAAATACAGAAGTAGGGATGGGTTGGATCTATATTAGGTTGGGCTAGAACTTTAGTCATTTTTAACATGAAAATATACGATGCTTAGGTAGGTTATGAAAGGATCCATGAGCCTAGACCCATTACGACCCCTACATGGAAGACATCCAAGTTGAGGTACTCTCTCTATTACAGATTGCAAGACGTTATGACCATCCTACACTACTACTAGATTGTAGAATATCCTATTCCCTAGCTACATATTCCTAAACTAACCTTCTCCTCAAGAATCTCGCCCGAAGCTCGTTGAGGCAAGACCGAAGGGCATACATGAGCGGGTGGTGAGCGCGAACTGTCTCCCGGGGTGTAGTGCTGACAGTCTCCCGGGGTGTAGTGCTGACAGTGTGTGGCACAGTGTTAACAAAGTATGGTACTCTAGTTGCCTGCTCTAAACCTGCTTGCGTGCTGCCTAGCTGCATGAGTGATGGTGAGAATGAAGGTGGCGGATAGCAACAAGTAGCATTGCGCTGCCAGGGTCAGGGGTGAATGTCAAGTCAGAACACCGTGAGCAGCGAGATGTGCCACCAAGGGTCGGTAGAAGCAAGAAAGATAGGACCACATATGAGTTGCATCGAGCCGTCAACAACTGGAGGTGGCATCGAAGATTCCAGATGGTGAGCGACAACACTAGTTGTCCAATAACAAAGGAGTCCTTAGTTTGGATGGAGGAGGGGTGGAAAGGGAAATTCAACAGCTCGCTTAGTTTGAATTTTCAAACACAAGACATCTTACAATCTCTAACATATGGATTAATATTTTGATAGTAGCCATTCTCCTTGCCCATGGTGAGCAAATCCATCTATTGATTTGTATCTCACCGCTGGTGATCATAAGAAATAGTGGAGGTTGGATGACCAAAATTCTGCCCATGTAAATTAATAAACCAAAATCGTAGCACAATGATAAAAAGGCAAAACCATCATTTTTATTAAGAATGTAACATACACATTTTTCTATAAAAAAGTACTCCCTCCGTCCCGAAAAGGAGGTCGTTTTAGCGCTGAAGCAATGTCCCACAAAGAGTGTCGCTGGGAGCCTGTCTTCGTAGTTCAGACCTACTCTGCCACAACTCAATTAGTCTGACGTTCTGCCACACCACTCACCGCTCTCTCACCTCAAACCAGCAGACATTAAGGTCTAGTACTAGTAATGATAGAAGTATAGGGGCAGTACATGTTATTTTTGCACTATCTTCGTACTCTAACCAGAAGTTAGAACATCAAGTTTAAAGGGACAGAGGGAGGAAGGTATATATTTAGATGGCGGGATACTAGATATAAAACTACACTTACCATTTGGCTATCTGGACATCATTGTTGGTGAAAGTAAGTAGGTAGAGTGCTGAGAGGAGGTTGGATGCCCAAAACTCACCTCGAGTACACCAACAATGGTGATGACAACGCAATGAATAAAAGGCAAAACTACTCAATTTTCTAAAATGTAAGACACATATTTAGATTAAATAAGAAGAATGTAAGATACACATTTAAACTATGTGAAACTTATCGTGGACATTTAACCATCTGGTTACATGGACCTTATCGTGGCGATCATGATTCATGAGTAGGCAATCCTTTCAACCGCGCAAAAAATGAAATGTTGCATTTAAACTAGCAAAATTAAACCTCGTTTGTAAGGCTTCATACATAGACCGAAAAATATTAATGATTTTATTACTCTATCCGTTTGCTACATTGATTATGTTGTCACAATGTGGCAATGCCATGTGAGCTAGTGTCAAATAATTGGTGGCGGGCTTATGGTATAGCCCCATTTGTACTCTAAATATTTTTGCCAAAGAACATGAAATTGAATAGATATAATATGTATAAATGGGAATATATGTGTACACGAACTCGTATACACACTGTACACGTACTAATAAATTTTACAACAATTATAGAAAAAATTGTACATGTAGTTCCAATAGTATTACACTTTAATCTTAACCTCATTAATTATATTTTCTGAAAAAAATAAAAAATCTAAAAGTTTTAAAAGTATAAACCTATTAGATTTGTTTTTTTCTTTTGCTCCTATATATAATGAACTTAAAAATGGTCCCATTACACATAGATATAATACTACTAAAAGTATATATATATAAATTTTCTAGAATTATGATATTTTTTTAGTTATTGTGCATGGTGTGTACACTAGATTATTATTTATTTATTTATTTATTATTATTATTATTATTATTATTATTATTATTATTATTATTATTATTATTATTATTATTATTATTATTATTATTATTATTATTATTATACGTTGGAATATACCATTTGTTGTGCCAAAATAACCATTCTTCAACCTCAAATCAGCCTTTCCAAGAGTATTGAAATTTTTCTTAGCTATTATATATTTCCTATACAAATAATTTTTATTTGCACAAGTAACAAAAGCCTGCACTTCAATTTCGCTGTCACGAAGCTTCAGATTTTTTTCCCCACAGGACAATGCTTGATTAACTTTATGCCCCCCATCGTCAAAATCCCATGCCCACCACTGCAAATAATAAAAACCAATTTAATAGAGTGGCAAAACATCCGAGATTTTTAGTTCAAATTTTTGTACCAACCAAACCAGCAAATTATGTGGTAAAACCGACAGTTATTTAAAACAGAAGGGGGGTAAATATGTGGTCATAGGGCTATCTAAACATTTATCAGCAAATTTTCTTCTAAAACTTTAACATATATAAAAATAGTATAAATGTAATTTTTAAAAATCCCGTGGTAACATATTATTTCTGCGAAGCACATGTCTCGAGACAGAGTACGCACGCTATACATGAATTTGAATTAAATCTCGGCCTCATCGGATGGCCAGAAGCTTTGACTGATCAGCCGCTGCCTCCAATTCAGCCAAAATTCAATGCATATTGGTTAGCTTATTTTGCTTAAATGGCTGATTAGTCAAAGCATTTGGCCATCCAATGAGGACCTCTAATGATTCAAAACTATATAAAAGTTACATACGAGTTACAATAAAATTATACTACAA
Organism: Oryza sativa Japonica Group; assembly: GCF_034140825.1. Taxonomy (NCBI): domain Eukaryota; kingdom Viridiplantae; phylum Streptophyta; class Magnoliopsida; order Poales; family Poaceae; genus Oryza; species Oryza sativa. Next base: position 6,803,977 of record NC_089036.1, on the reverse strand, counting down.
TTATATTGTATTTATATTGTCGACGTTTGATGTCGCGATTCCGGTATTTGCATGGTATAGGGATCATCGGTACTAGGATATACGCGAGACTGAGGTAAAAGAGACAGAGACGAGGATTTTTATACAGGTTCGGGCCCCTGAATTGTTAGGTAATAACCCTACATCCTGTTGGCCGAAGCCGGTCATTGCTCTTATTTATCATAATCACACTAGTACAATATTTGGGGTAACCTATCTAACTGTTGTCGACTTGGCGGTCTGTAGTATTGACTCGTAGTCGACAACAGGGTAGTCTTCCTCCTCGAGTTCGTGCCCGGCGAGATCAGAGATAACGCTTTCGTCTCTCCTGACAGGATCCGGTGACACCGTAGGGGACTAGTCGTGCTTATCCCTGAAGTCGATATCTGACGTCTTGTCTTGGCGTATGTTGGCTTGTATGTTGTGGCTTCTGTTGTTCTGTATATTGTGGTGGGTGTTGATTTGCGGGTGTGTCCCCTCTCCTCTTAGGGGTCTTGTATTTATACCCATAGGTGTCCCCTTGTCCAAGTAGAACTAGGGAAACCAATATGGATACAATCCGAGTAGTCCTTGGCATTTCCATGTAAAACTTTGGTTGCCTTTCCTTATCCGGAACTCCTCATATATCCGTAGGTTGTTTCCGTATAGGACATGGTATGTGGTGGGTCCTGTCGAGATTTAGTCAACTACTATTAGGTATATGATATCTATAACCCTGACATATATTTAATAAGTTTTAATTGAAATTTTGTTCACAAATACTCCAAATCGTTTGGCCCACTTATATTCCAAAGTTCCCAATAAAAAGCATAGAAATACATGAGAAGTATAGTTTCCAAATTTTTAGGACCACAAAGCCCAGCTCAGCTCAGCGTGCGCTGCGACTGCGATGCGAGCTCAGCTCGGGGTCGAGAGAATCGCGGGAGCAAAAGCAGCAGCCTCGGATCGGATCCATGGTGGGTGGATGGATCCCTTGCTCCACTAGGGTTTCGTCCGAGCACACGCGCTAGGGTTTGCTTTGCTTCGGCAACCTGCCAGGCGCTCGCGGATGGGTCGCCGCCGGCGGCATGGTCGCTGAGCTGCGGTCGCCGTCGGCGGCGCCGGCGATCCTTCTTATTCTGCACGCGCGTGAGGAGCAGCCCGAGGAGTAAGCTGGCCCGTCGTCGCCGCGTGCTGGGATCTGGTGCAGGTGCAGCGACCATGCTCCTCGATCAGGTGAGTTCAGATCTGTCTATCTTACTCTGTATAGATGGTTAAATTGCTTGTGCATCGCGTGTGCTCTGCTGCGATTTTTAACTTCTATTAAAAAAATTTTGCCAAAAAAAGAACGAAATCATTGATCTCTTCGTAATAATTTAGTTTCGAATTTAATCATGGATGTGGATGTGGTACACGTTCGTGCTGTGCCTACAACTCTAGATGGCGCCCTAAGATTTGGATGGAAAGTGTTTTTGTCTTGAGTTGGAGCAGTGTGGTTAATTAATGCGTCCCTCTCTTGTGTTGCAATGACATGCTAATTTGGTATTCCCATCAGCCTTGTTTTGAATTTAGCCAAGCCATTTGTATATATATCCTCAATCTTAATGAAATTTAATCGGCCATTTCCTTCGGCTGATCTTGTAAAGATCTAGCCAAGCCCACAAATATTTAGTCTTAAAAAGAAGACCAAAATAGTTTGACATGCCAATATGTGTGCGCACCACATTTTGCTGATCAGCAAACACATTTGCACATTTGTGTCTGTACCACATGTTCTGCCATCATACATAGTATGGTCATAGTGAAGAAATCAAAACATTAAGAATAATGAATAAATACATATAAACATTTCGAGCAACAACTGAATCCGCACGTCCAGCCAATATATAATAGAGCGATGATAAACAGCTGGTAAATCGAAGTTCAAATTCCATACAATTCCAACCAAGATTTCTATTCATGAAAAGTGTCCCTAAGGCAAAATTGCAAATCTAATTGATCAACACAACTAGGAACATATGCAGACAATAGAGATAAGACTATTGGGTAAACGCTTCTCAAAGGAGATCTGCAACGTTGGAGGGTAGCTCCTCTATTTGGGTGTTGCAGAACTTCTGGATGGTAGAGAACACACGCTCATCGGTGCTAGTTATGAAGCTGATGGCCACACCCTTCCGTCCATGCTGCCCACTTTGAACATGACGGAGGTAGCAGACTGGTTGCGTCGGCAGATCGTAGAAGATGGCAGCAGGGGCACGCAGAACATCGATGCCACGGAGATCAGTGGTGATGAGGATACGGGATGATCCAGACTGGAACTCCTGAACAGCTTTGTCTCTGGCTCTTTGGTGTATGCCTCCATGAATTGCTGAGACAGTGTACCCCTTGCCTCTAATCTTTTCTGTCAATGACTTGGCATGATGCCGAGTGTTGACAAAAATGATGCTCCGTGTGATTTCCATTGTGTCGAAAAGACCACACAATTTGTCCAGCTTACAGTCTTCCTTCTCAACGTTAACATAGAACTGCTTGACATTGATACCCTCAAGTTCTTCATCTCTTGGCACAATGATTTCCACAGGCTTATTCATGTACTTGCGGCACATCTCAAGAGCTTCATGGGACATACTAGCAGAGAAGAACCCAAACTGGGTTTTGGTTGGAAGAAACTGGATAATACCATGGATCTGCAAAGATGATAGATGACCATTAGTAAGAATTACATGTGGAAATGGAGTCCCAAATAGTGCATGCTTTGTAACTAGGTTGCCCAGTGCAGTAATTCTTTGTTATTGCTACAAATGAGTGTAGAACTAACCTGGTCCTTGAAACCTCTCAGTACTTCATCCGCTTCATCCAAGACAAACATTCTAATGTGATCTGGACAGAGTGCTCTACCTTGCAGCATGCCAAGAACGTGACAAGGGGTGCCAACAGCAACCTGAACTCCAGTAGACAGAATTTGCTGGTCCTCATGGGCACTAGTCCCTCCACAAAAAGCATGAGCTTTAGCACTTAGGAATTGACCAAGTACTCCAATAACATTTTGAGTCTCATGTGCTAAGTCATGTGTTGGTACAAGAACCAAAGCCTGGCATTCTGTAGATGCATAATCTAGTCGTTGCAGAATACCACAGCACAAGGTCACAGTTGTTCCAAACAGTGACTGCTGGATAATGTCCAGACCATTGCATAGTGGGACAATTCCTCTTTGATGGACTGCAGAAGGCTTATCCAGATCTGTAAACATAACATCAAGGGATAAGAACAATGGGGGTTTCTTGTAAAAGCTCTGCCAAATAAAAATTGCTGCCTAGAATGTGTGTGTGCCTCCATGAATTGCTGAGACAGTGTACCCCTTGCCTCTAATCTTTTCTGTCAATGACTTGGCCTGACACCGAGTGTTGGCAAAAATGATGCTCCGTGTGATTTCCATGGTGTCGAAAAGACCACACAATTTGTCCAGCTTACAGTCTTCCTTCTCAACGTTAACATAGAACTGCTGAGACACACACACACACATGGAAATCACACGTTGAGAAGGAAGACTGTAAGCTGGACAAATTGTGTGGTCTTTTCGATACCATGGAAATCACACGGAGCATCATTTTTGTCAACACTCGGCGTCAGGCCAAGTCATTGAAAGAAAAAGATTAGAGGCAAGGGGTACACTGTCTCAGCAATTCACACACACACACACACAAAGAAGATAAATAAGAATTACCGTATGCATATATTCCCTTCAGTAGGCTTTCTTGGAGACCCATCTCATTGAAACTCTTAAAGATTTCATTGTGTTCCCTGGAATTTCGAGTTAGTCCGTATCATGCCATTCCCATGTTGGACATAATTGAATATTCATATATGATGAAAAAATATAAATACAAAATCCAATAATATAAAAAGGAAAATGTAGATCACATACTGTTTGCTCATTTTAGAAATGTGTTGATTTGCATTAAACTGAGCTCCTCCGGTTCCTGTTCCAGCCATGCCAACACAATCAGGGACAGTTCAACACAACTAAGTAATAACAAGATACTTCTAATCCTACACTTTATAATTCGATATGGTTTACCCTGTTCTATCAGAAATTTCTAATAAAATGTTGTTTCTGCATTTTCCTTTTAAGTTCTAATAGAACAATTTGTTTAGAACAGGTATAAGGAATACGCGACAATAAACTTTGCATAAACAGGATACTCGCTCACCTTTTGTCTGAGTTTCTCCAATTAAACTCTCACTGATAAATTGTGCTCCTTGAGTTGTCACAATGTCTTTTGTTGTTTGCTTCTTCTTAGAGTTGATTGCAATGGCAGATGGAGCAATCGAATTGCTGTCTTTATTGTTTCCATCTCCTCCAGACTCATCATCCGACTTCTGCCTTTGGCCCACTATAGCTGCTTCCATTTCCTTCTGATGTTGTTTTTCTAGGAAGCTTTTGTAATCCTGCTTCTCCATGGATCTTTTATTTCTTCTTGCATACACAATCTTGACAGGTGGTTTTTGTATACCTTCAAGGGAATTGTTATGAACATAATGCCAATCAACAAAAGGGTAACTATTTATCCTAGTGTACCTGACACATTCACCTACATATATGCTAAAATTAGTGTAGCCGACACATTCACCTACATACATGCTAAAACTACATTTTTCAAAAAATCGAGAATTAGTTAGTTTTTCCTTTTTACTTAGAAGTATTATCCTTATAAAGCAAATCCTTATAACAAAAGAAACTTTATGCAGATCTCAGTGTGTGCATGTTTGGTTTTGTACTCAGGGTTCTACCCCCTCTTTCTTCTTCCTAATATAATGATGCTCAAATTTCTCTGTATTTGAGAAAAAAAATACAAACTTTTTGAATACAGAATTCTCACTGACCTCTGAAGGGTTCTTCTCCAATTATGCTTGTTGAATTTCCACTTGTGGATTGCCCCCCTTCAGCTTTTGGTATGTCTTCAGTTGTTTTCTTGGAGTGGATCACAGTGGCTGCTGGTGAAGCATAAAGAAGATGATGTCAACTATAAAAAAAATGAGGCCTATTAATGTTTTCTTGGAGAAACTAGAAATGGATTATCCTATTATCTCAAACATATTTAATATACCATGCATGATTTGTGTAAACTTTGACTCACCTTTGAAGAGCGTGTCTCCAATCATGCTAGTTGAACTTCCACTTATGGACTGCTCCCTTCCAGCCCGGGGACTGTCTTCTGCTGTCTTTTCAGAGATGATGGTTGTAGTGGGTACTGGAGCACTTATGTTGTTATCCTCAATGGAGCTTGGCTCTTCCACTAATACAGCTGATTCTATTGCCTCTAATTCCTTGTCTGAGCAGCCTTTGACATCCAATGTATGGTTGTGAGTTGAAACAACAATACTAGTGTCATGACTACTGCTCTCCAAATTCATCCCTTTATTCAGTATTTCTGGAGGCATTTCAATAAGTTTGTCTGTCTTGTTGTTGTATTCCTTGCCAAATTCATCAGGATGATCTTCACCATTGCAATCTTCCAAGACCTCCCTTTCACATTCTGTGGTTTGTGCTTTGTCTTCTATTGTGAATGTAACACATCTTGAATACCACCCGAACACAAAGTGACATGAGAAAGGAGAAGCATCGACACCTCTCAATGCAACCTTTAACTTAATAGGCTCCTTATGGTCACCTTCCAAACTTTCCTCATCCACATCAATCAATACCCCGACTGCTGATGCAATTTGATATAGCTCCTTCCAGTTTCTGTATATCCTTGGGACCCCATAAACTAAAATCCATTCTCTAATCAATTCAATGTTTTCATCATCATCTTCCTTCCATCTTGCTACAGTAAAGTTCACCTCCTTATCATCTATTGATGTTTCTATTCTTGGAATCTTTAAACAGCTTACTAGGTCATCCTCTGAGTTCAAGGACACTAGGAAATTATGTCTGCCTTCTGTCCTTATCTCCCAGTCAGTCAGCTTCCAAAACTTGCTTACTTCAACTTTCACTTTTCTCAGGTCCAGGTTACTGACATCAGATGTGATCAGTAGGCAGTGATAATAGAATTTCTCCTTCTGAACAACTTCTTCCGAAGGTTGAATCATGTAGAATGGTTGCCTTGTAGAATGGCCAAATAGTTGTGCGCCAGCAACCAGTCTTTCAGTGCCTTTTGTGACCATGTTGTGCTCTTGTTGTGCCATGTACACTTTTCTGTTTATATCACCTATGTAAGCACCTGATGACAAAAGAAAGGGGGAAATCAATACCACACACTTAAAAAGAAGAAAACAAATGTACTACCGTAAAGGGTAATTTTTCTCTAAGTGTGCATCTGTGTTTGATTCTGTCAATTGTGTCTAATTCAAAATGTATTTCACATTTTTTGGGGGTGCAAATCGGACAACTAAATCCAAGTCGGATACCGTACATGTCCATGTCTAGGTAGCACTAGCATCCACCATTAATGGTATATGAGTAAAAGCTGCGCTCCTGCATGCAACAGAGCCCAAGCTTTTAAATGCATATTAGATGCAATGATATAGCTTGCAACCGTAGTACTGAATTTATGTGGCAAACATTGTGTTGATTGCAAATTTCACTCTATTGGATCAATTACAGAAAAATAGGACTAACTGATTCTGCAAAATCTTTACAAAAGAAATCAATAAAAAGCGACCATTTAAAATTTATACAAGAAATAAATTTTATAGTAGTTTCTCTAAGTTGTCACTGAATAACTCAATGATGAATATCTAGAAATATCACAGCCTCAGTAATACAGTAGGTAGTATCCCTCATTGATGATAGGCTAGCTTCAACAAAAATTGGCAACCTCAAACAAAACAGTTAACATGCCAAACCATCCAAGGTACATCTTTGGTACCATAGCCCGAAAAAGCTTAAATAAAACCATACAAATCTATAATAAAAATATCTACAAAATCTCACAGATCTATCTGCGGAGACTGTCGTGATGTGAGGATCTCACATTCTCACTAATAATAGCCCAGTCGGGTTAATCTGCGCTGTTCAATTTGAAAGGGTGGGCAAATAGCCTTAAACAAGTCCTCCCAAAATTTATTAAAAGACCATAAACAAAACCCCACAAATCTATTTGTGGAGACCACCCTCACATGAGGACTTAAACCCAATCATCCAATTTGGTCAATTCACGCCATTTGATCCCAACAGTCGAGAGGTTATATTTGTCATGTTAGCATGGTCCATAGGGAGTATATTAGGACTGTAGCAATCACCAGTATCCTAACCCCACCCCCACTCCACTTGCTCCAGCCAAGTCGGACAACTAAACCCGAGTCGGATTCGGATACATGTCCATGTCTAGGTAACACCGTAACACTAGCATCCACCGTTAATGGTAAACAAGTAAAAGCTGTGCCCCGCATGCAAGCAAGCCAAAGCTTTAGAATGCATTGTTTCTGTTTGTAAATTTCAATATATGTTTTAAAATATTGGCACAACTACAGAACAATAGGATTATCTGATTTTGTGAAATCTTGACAAAGACATCAATATAAAGTGGTCATTATGCTCTTTTAAAATGGATATGCACCCCATTTTTCCTTTGCAATTCAAGAAAACATTTTAGACTAGTTTTTCTAAGCTGTCAAAACAACTAAGTGCAATTATATTAAAGTTGAATGGCAAGCACCATGTTAGACAGGAGATAATAAAATGCACAGTTTTTTGTGATATTCCTAAACCAGAACTCAATGAATAAGCTAATGATGAATACATCTACAAATGTCAGTATGTTACAGTGTCGGTAATAATACAGTACGTAGTAAACATCCATCATTGATGATAGATAGCTTCAGCAAAAATTGGCAACATCAAACAAAACAGTGAAGACATACCAAGCCAACCAAAGCACAACATCTTTTGTACCATAGCCTAGAAAAACCATAAATAAAACATTACAAATATATTGAAAAACCTAAAACAAAATCCGACAGATCTATCTGTGGAGACTGAGGACCTCACCCCTAGTAGTCCAGTTGGATCAATCTCTGGCTATTCAATTCCAGAAGTTGGGAGGGTAAACAGCTCTAACTAAACCTCACAAAATCTATCAAAAACCATAAATGAAACCCCACAAATCTATTTGCAGAAACCATTGTTAAGTGAGGACTTAACCCTAGTTGTCCAATCAGGTCAATCCGCGCCACTCGATCCCAACGGTCAAGAGGCTTAACTTGTCATGTGGGCATGGTCCATAGGGACTATATTGGATGTAGCAATCATCACCATCCTAACCCCAACCCCTACTCCACTTCCCCCAGCCAGATAAACAAGGACATGGGCAGAAAAATCTCAGACCAGAATACCAGATGGATCTTATGGTACCCCACAAGGTCATACATATATAATTCTTGTTCTATCAGTGTGATGCTTGTCTATGCACTCCCCAATCAATCAGGATTCAGGACCAGGGAAACATCGGAGACCAGATGGCCCCCATAAGGTCATATATATATAATTCAAGTTCTAAGATACAACTGATGTTTGTCTCCACTCTCCTAACAAACAAACAAAATCAATCAGGAAACATCAAAGACCAGATGCCCCCCCAAAATCAACCTCCATTCCAGATTCATATGCATATGATTTTTTCCATTTTGCTTTACTTCTAATCTATTTCTACATATCTACAGGAGCAAAAGGATTCATGAGATGAAAACAGGAGCATATACCTTTCCTTTGCCTGACTGATGGATCTTCCCGGCGCTTGACAACCAGAGCACCTCGCCGCTGCCGGCCGCCGCACCACCCCGCAAGCCCCTCGCCGCCGGCGTCCCGTCACAGCACCCGTGTGGCGGCGCTGCGCCGACAACAGGAGGAAGAAATGCCTTTTTTGCCGGAGGACAGCGCAAAGAGATGAGAACGAGTTGGTGAAACCTGTGAAGTGCAGTGGGGATTTGGGAATTGGGAGGGATTATAAAACCTAGATCCGGGTGTGTTTTTTTGCACTTTGGTCACAAATGCACAAAGTATTATTTGTAATGGAAATTTAGTTTTGTGAAATAAGCAATTTTGTACTGTGCGTTGCTGCAAAGAATTATGTATGTGTTCATATGCTTATTCGGTGGCAACAGTTGTATAGCAGTTTGTTGGAAAGTTGGATCCATTTTGGAGGTGACGTTTGCTTCCTGTTTAGGCACGTAGCATTTAATTGCTACCAGTTTTGACATGTGAACAGGTTCCTCTATATTTTCGTTACGAATTTTAGTACTACAATAGTACAATGCATTTGGATGGCAACTAGTAAACTGAAAAACCGAGAGTACCTACGAATGCATCCTTGAATGAAAGGAAAGGAAAAATAGGCTGAGACTGCCTCTTGAGTCTTGAGTACTTATTGGGTTTTATAAGCTGTTTTTTTTAGATAATGGTAAGCTATTTAATTTATCATATTCTCTCTGTTCTCTTTTGATCATCGTATTTAAAAAAAACACGAAAGTTTCCGTTTGATTGTCGTATTTGGTGGGGTTGTGGCAGAAATCTCGGGCAAGCTGTTAAACGCCATGTGTTCTTTTGACAATTTTCCCAATTTCACTCCGTTTTTGTGTTCTTTTGACAAATTTTCCAACTTCATTCACTCACTCGTTTTCCAGATACACGCTATAATTAAATGATGTGTTTTTTTAAAAAAGTTTATGTAGAAAAGTTATTTTAAAAATTTTATTGATCCATTTTTAAGTTTTTTAAAGTTAATACTTAATTAATCATATGCTAATAGGTATCTCTTCCGTGTGAAGGGAATTTGTTACAACACAAGCAAACGAACACAACATTGTATGCTGCGTTGCATGCATGCCTTGTGGCTTCATTGGCAGAAATCTTGGTCAAGTATTTAATGCAATCACAACTAATTGGGGAGTCCATGCGGCATACAAGGAGATGAAAGGCTAATAGTGCTGATTGATTTTGATTAATTATTATGCTATATTATCTTGGTATTATTGTACAAACCAAATTTGATGATAAAAATGAATGGAGGGAGTAAGTTGGAACATGCGAGACTCTTGAGCACTCGCTAAGAGCAAGTACAATAGCAGGCTATAAACCAGCTATAACTATATATCGAGAAGAAAAGGAAAAAGAGAGAAAAAAGCGGGCTACAGATTTATAGCCAGCTGTAACACAGACTCCAAGATGTTGTGTGTGTATGAGAGGTGGGACCGGGTATTAATGGTGTAGTATATTTTTATAGGTAACTATTGTACGAATGAGCTATTAGATTAGCTATAGATGATTTTGAGCTAACGCTTGGCTATACTATTAAACTTGCTCTAATGAGATCTGTATTTTAAGGACTCCAACTTTATTTTCAGTGCAACGATAGTTTCTTAATTTCCCGTGTAATTATAGGTTACTATTGATGAGTGATGTCTTGGGGTTCGTGCTGTCATAAGTCAACTTTATTTTCCCGCGCAATTATAGTTTCTCAATTTTCCGCATCATTATGACTTACTAATGAGATGTGTCCTAGGATTTGTAATGGCACAAGTCCAACTTTATGTTCCTACTAGGGTTTTCGTTTCCCGCGCAATAGGTTTTATAGGTTATTATAGACATGTGTAATGGCACAAGAACGTTAAAGACATGTGTCAGTTCATGATTAGATACCATGTTTGGAGAAAAAGGTGCAACATAAATGCACTAGACAACTTGGCTATAGTTGGCTATAAATAGATTTGGCTTACCCTGCAATTCACATGCATGCTAGGGTTTGGAATTAAAGGAAAGAGGGATTCTAATCAATTATAGAAGATTTAACGATAGAATCATATGGGATTAGGCGATGCAACCGATGGTACACCCATCAAGATTGGCCAAACAAATATGTTCTTTTTGTTGAAACTAGGTTCTGTCACCAGAGGACATAGCTGCTGTTGACAGGAGGTGAAGCTGTGGCTGCTCAATTTGGGGGGAAGGGGTGCGAAGGGATTTTGGGTCATCAGATAGAAAGGTTCTCAGTCAAATCTTTGTGATTTGGTTAAATGACACATTGTCATTTGTAAAAGAAAGTATACCCTCTGTGTAAAAGAAAGAGGAAGCACTATCGCTGCTCCTGTGCAACCGTCGTTGAGCAAAGGGCGAAAGGTGGGAGGGGGAGCACCGCCGTCCTCGTGGAGCCTCTCGCTCTCACCACCGTCATCCCTGGCCACATCGTCTTTCATCCGTGTCATCTGTGCACCTTCCATGTCTCCTCCCCTCTACCACCGCTGCGAGTGGAGCGAAAGGCCCCGAGCACCGTCTCGCGCTTGTTGTCGTGTTCAACGTGACCGAATCACACTGCTCTACTATACTCCTCCACCACCATCGCTGTCGCTCCTCTCCATCGCTGGCCAACACCCTTCTCGTTGCATACCGCCCTGGAGAAGATGGGGAAGAGAGGGAGGGAGGAGGAAGAACACTAGCCCGTTGACATGTGGGGACCACGTGGGCCTCATGCTGACTTAGCCTGGTTAACCACAGTCAACTCACTACATCAGCCGAAACCGGGTACAATACTTCCATGGGACATCGATATACGGTATACCCTGGTATTGCAAGTTGACAAGTTGTAGGACACATTATATTTGGTGTTATGATTTGAGGATGTAATTTGAACTGAACGTTAATATGAGAGACCTAAAATGAACTTATTTCTAAACAGATTGTGAGATAGATAAAAGCCCACATAACTCATAGACCAACAACGTATACTCGCTAATTTGGCTGTGTTTAGAAGGATCTGTTATCCTCAATAAAGCTAGCCTCTTCCGCTAAAACATATGATTCTCTTCTCAAATTCCTTGTCTGACCAGCCTTTGACATCCAATGTATGGTTGTGTGTTGAAACAACAATACTAGTGTCATTACTACTGCTCTCTGAAATCATCTCTTTATTCAGTATTTCTGGAGGTATTTCAATAGCTTTGTCTGACTTGACTCTATATTCCTTGCCAAATTCATCAAGATGATCTTGGCCATTGCAATCTTCTAATACCTTCCTTTTACACTTCGTGGTTTGTGCTTCGTCTTCTATCATAAATGTAACACATCTTGAATACCACCCAAACATAAAGTGACATGAAAAAGGCTCCTTACGGTCGCCTAGCAAACTTTCCTCATCCACATCAATCAATACACCGATTGCTGACACAATTTGGTATAGCTCTTTCCAGTTTCTGTATATCCTTGGGACCCCATAAACTAAAAACCATTCTATAATCAATTCAATGTTATCTTCATTGTCTTCCTTCCACCTTGCTACAGTGAAGTTCACCTCCTTATCATTTATAGATGTTTCTATTCTGGTAAACCAGCCTTTCTTTTATGCTGCATTGATCCAGAGTGTGTGATGTTTCCTTACATGCAAAGCACTTTCCTTTGTTGGATAAACCTTATTTTTGCTACTCTTACTTCCTATGGCTTGTGCCGAAACCTGTTCTTTCTCAACACATTCTGAAACCATGTTGTGCCCTTGTTGTGCCATGTACACTTTCTGAAACTTTGTAAGCACCTGATGATAGAAGAAAGGGGGAAATTAATACCACATCCTTCAAAGAAGAAAAACTAGTGCACACAACTATTTTAGTATTTGCACTATCCTAAAAGGGTGATATTGCTCAATGTGTGTGCATTTATGTACTTCACATTTTTTGGGAGCCAAATCGGACAACTCAATCCGAGTCAGATTCCAACACATGTCTATGTCTAACACTGGCATCCACCATTCATGGCTTACGAGTAAAAGGTGCGCCCATGAATGCAAGCAAGCCCAAGCTTTTAAATGCATTTTGTTCATGGTAAATTATAATATATATATATATATATATATATATATATATATATATATATATATATATATATATATATATATATATATATATATATATATATATATATATATATATATATATATATATATATATATATATATATATATATATATATATATATATATATATATATATATATATATATATATATATATATATATATATATATATATATATATATATATATATATATATATATATATATATAGGACACTCATATGGGGCACCATGGTGCCCGGGCACCATGGTATCAAATACACAAAATCACTCAAATTTTTCAAAATTTTCAAATTGTGAGTATATACCTAGTTATAATAACTCGATTCATACCTATACCTATCAACAAAACAACTCAAATTTAACTTTATTTCACAATCCATGATTACATACCTAACTAATTATATGTATGGATGCTATATACCTAGAATCAAAATCTAACAAAAACAAGTTCAAATTCAGTTCAAACTTGCTTTGAACTAGTTAGTAAAGTAGCTAATGTTAATATCTAAGTAATTGAAAAAGTTTCATACTCATTTGAATTAGGTATATACTCAATTTCAACAATGGTGCCCGGGCACCATGGAGCACCAAACAAATTTACTATATATATATATATATATATATATATATATATATATATATATATATATATATATATATATATATATATATATATATATATATATATATATATATATATATATATATATATATATATATATATATGAAAATGACACAATTACAGAACAACAGCATTGCATGATTTTGTGAAATCTTGACAAAAGAAATCGATATAAAGTGCTATTATGTGCAATTTAAATGGATATGCACCCCACTTTTCCTTTGCAATGCAAGAAAAACATTTTAGAGTACTTTATGGTCTGTCATAGAAACTAGGTGAAATTATATGAAGGTGGAATGGCTAGTACCATGTTAGACATGAGGTATTCAATAATTGAAGTGCACAATTTTTGTGATATTCCCAAACCAGAACTCAATGATATTATGAATACATCTAGAAATGTCACAGAGTCAGTAATAATACAGTAGGTAGCAAACATCCATCATTGATGATGGACAGCTTAAGCAAAAATTGGCAACATCAAACAAAATAGTGAAGACATACCAAGCCAAGAAGGTACAGAAAAATCTTAAATAACACCTTACAAATCTATTGAAAAACCTTAAACAAAATTCAACGGATATATCTGCAGAGACTATGAGGACTTCATCACTAAAAGTCCAGTCAGGCCAATCTGCATCGTTCAATGCCAGCAGTTGGGAGGGTAACCAGCCTTAACTAAACCTCACAAAATCTATTAAAAACCATAAATGAAACCCCACAAATCTTTTTTGGGAGATCATCATCACATGAGGACTTAAATCATAATCCTGATCGTCCAATCTGTTCAATCCGCACAAGATGATCCCAACGATCAGAAGACTAAATTTATCGGCCATGGTCCATATTGGATTGTATTGGCTGCAGCAATCACCACCATCCTAACCCCAACCCCACTCCACTTCCTCCAGTCAAATAAACAAGGACATGGGCAGAGAAACATCAGACCAGATGGGTCTCATAGTCCCCCAAGAAGGTCATGCATAAACAAAATTCAAGTTCTGTTGGTACAAATGATGCTTTCTTCTCTCCACTCTCCAACCAACCAAACAAAATCAATCAGGAAAGCATCAGAGACCAGATGGCCCCCAAAACCAGCCTCCATTTCAGATTCATATGCAGATGATTTTTTGCTTTGCTTCTAATCTGCTGCTACATATCTACAGGAGCAAAGGATTCATGAGTAGAAAAAAAGGAGCAGAGCTTTCCTTGCCGGACTAATGGAGAGCTTGACGGCGATTGACAACCAGACCATCCCTTTGCTGTTCGATCCCAACGTCGGGGAGGCTAAAATTGTCATGTGAGCATGGTTTATGCTGTAGCAATCACAACCATCCTAACTCCAACCCCAAACCCACTTCAGCCAAATAAACAAGGACATGGGCAGAGAAACCTCAGACCAGATGGTCTTATGGTCCACATAAGGTCATACATATATAATTCAAGTTTTACTGATAAAGGTGATGTTTGTTTCTCCACATTCCAACCAACCGAACAAAATCAATCTGGAACAGAAGAACATCAGAGACTAGATGGCCCCCATAAATCAACCTTCATTTCTTATTCATATATATCCAGATGATTTTTCGCTTTGATTCTAATATACTTTTACATATCTACAGGAGCAAAGGATTCATGAGAAGAAAACAGGAGCAGACCTTTACTTTGCTTGACAACAACAGCACCTAGCCGCACCACCCTTACAGCCGTTCGCCGCCCGTTCAGCACCGTGCCAACAACACAAGAAAACGCATTTTGTCTGAGGACACGGCAGCGCAGAGATGAGAACTAGCAGATTGAACCTATGAAGTGCAGTGGGGAATTGGGAGGAGTTAAAAAAAACACACTAGATCCGACTTTCGGACGACTGTGAAGTACACGGCGTCAGTAACATGCAGAACATCATACGAAGCCTCACGCCTTCACTTAGTGTGGTGCTCAGCCGTTTCAGTCGGACACCAGTCGGATGGAGGAGTCGTATGTATAGTGCTACTCTTTTGCACTTTGGTCACAAATGCACAAAGTATTATTTGTATTGAAAATGTTAATTTTGTGAAAAACAATTTTATATTGTGCCTTGCTGAAAAAAATTGTATGGTTTCATATGCTTATTCTGTGGCAGAGGTGCATAGCATTGTGTTTGACAGTTGGATCCATTTGGAGGCACGTAACATTGTTGACGGATCAGGGTGAAGCCGTGGCTATTCAATTTGGGGAGGGGAGTGGCAAGGGATTTGAGGTCTCGAATCGGCAATTCAATTGGTGCAATGATTTGGCTAAGGGGCACAAAGCGTTATTTGTAAAAGAGTCTTTATTTGAGCCAAATATATTTATATAGTGAAAATAGTGTGCTTCGATAAATAGAAGTGTCCAATGGTAGTGACATAATTTTTTTAGTGTCCCATATGTCCAATGCCACAAAGTTAGAGCGCCACATAGTAAATTTTAACTTATGATATATTATTTTACGTACATTTATAAATATCTTCTTTCTCATGTATTTTTATATTTTTCACTGTGAGTTACTTCCTCTATCTCAAAATATAATAACATAGTATTTAAAATTTGTTCCAAATATAACAACTTCCTCACCTACTTTCTCCTCTCTACCAATCAAAATCTTTCCACATTTAATTCCACCTACTTACTTAATACTTATGTTCAACCCTACAAATCATTATATTCTGGGATTGAGGTAAAAGAAGATATTGAGAGATAAAATTTAGAAGAAAATGTAAGATACTTAAGAGGAGCTTAGTATCAATGTGGATACAAAAATCTAAAGCCCCTTCAGAATGCAAAATTGTGAAAACACATGGATAGGATGCCATGCACATTACATGAAAGAAAAATATAAAATTATAGGCAAAGTTTTAAAATCATTTGAATAACACATAAGAAAACATAGGAACAACTATGAGACATAGGAAGAAAGAAACATGCGGTACAACCCTATGATTATTTTTCCTCCAAAAGTCTCACGGATTGCCCCAATTTCAAAGGTATTAATCCTTTATAATAAAGGATTCCGGACAAAATTTTCTTATTGGATTTCTTATCTTGGTTATACCTTATATCTGAGCAATACACTTTTGCATTACAGGTGCATCAATATATCAAAATATACATGTGAACTTTTGATATGGATGAAGTGAGCTTGTACCTTCCAATTCGATGCTTTTCAGGATATTTGCCAGCAACAAGATGTATACAATCTATAAATCTGGCCAAGTCCAGATAATATAGTTATTTTAGCATCCCCTTTTCTTATAGACCATTATATGTTCCATCTTTGGTGTCATTTCAAATTTGTATGTATGCACTATCCTCACAATTCCTAGCTGAGCTATGTGATTTTTTACTAGTATGTTGGATTCAGTAATCGATTAGTAAAATTAGTGAAAAGTACACTTAATTTGTCATGTGTTGCTTGTTGTGATGAGCTCCATTTATTTATTTTTTTTTGGCCTGATAGATTCTTGGTGTCATATTATCTGCCGGGAAAAGTATGAGTCATGTCACACTATTTGTCAGCAAAGATCCATATGTCGGAAAAGGTCCGTCTGTCAGGAAAAATTATCCGTCGGCAAGAGCAAAAAAACATTGCCAACCTATCTGTCAGCACAGATTTATCTGTCGGGAAAGACCTTTGCCGGCAGCACTTGTCCTGACAGACCATCTCTGTCGGGAAAAAAATTACTGACACAGTTTGCCACTAGATAGGGTCTTTGCTGACAGATATGTAGTAAGGAAACTTGGGGCATGGTGTAGTGTTATACGTACCTTCGAATGATGTATCCTTGAAAGAAAAGGAAGAAAAGAAAAGCTGAGATTGACTCTTGAGTGTTGAGTACTTCTTGGGTTTTGTAAGCTGTTTGATATTTCAAGTTCAAACATGGGTCCAACTTTATTTTCCCGTTATGCGTAATTAGAACTTAATTATTGATGAGATGTCTTGATGTTTGTAATGTCAATAGTCCAACTTTATTTTTCCCACGCAATGATCGTTTCTTAATTTCCCATGTTATGGGTTTTTCAAGTTATTGATTACGATTTATTTTGTCAGTTCATGACTTAGATACCATTTTTAGAAAAAGGGCACAACTTTGATGTATAATATGACAATTGATCAACTTTTGACCATTATAGATGGGCTTCTTTGGAGAAAAATTACAAAGGAATTCTAATCAATTATAAAACGAATTCTAATCAATTATAGGAATTCTAATATCCAAAACACTTTGTATAGTTTATTTTGATGAAGCTATCTCATTAAAGTATGCATGTTGTCCATATGTAAGTGCACAAAGTTGATGAGACGTCTTTCTAACCAGGAAAAACATGGTATATTTTCCAAATTTAAGAACCTGTATATTTTCATTGATGAAACAAACATTTTTTTTTATAAAAATCTCACTGTGCAAATATGAAATACCCACCACCAAAATCGTGCGCCTGCCACTAGTTTAAACAGATGGCTCTAATCTATTAGAATGCCTTTTAGGTTCTATACAAGTTATCGCTATTAGTGTTGTTTGTAACCAAACTAGCATTGGCTGACATTTATGGAGATGGTGTGGATCGTCAGAAAAACATCTACTTTACTATTTATTTAGTTGAAGCTATCTCATTAAAGTATGAATGTTGTCCATACGCAAGTGCACAAAGTTGATGAGATCATGTCTTTCTTACATGGGGAAACTTTGGTTTTCAAGCTTTGCTCTATATCTATTATTGTTTTATGAGCACACTGTTTGCCACTTGTAGATATGTTTTTTTTCTTCCATAAGCGGACAATATGTTTTGAAAAATGGATCTGTTATGCTTGAAAATCATGTTAAACCAACAATATAATTATCTTTCTATAGTTTATCCCTTTTAGAACCAAGAATTTTTCATATTTTTCGTTGATGAAACAAACATTAATTTTATAAAAATCAAATATGGAATACACACCTCCAAAAAGTGTGTCTTCCACTGGAGTGGATTGGCACAATAACATTTGAAGAAAGCCTTTACAAACGTACCCTAGCTAGTATTTATATGTTTGGTTAGAATATTGTATGACCAAATAAGCAAACTTTATTCATGCAAACATTCTATGTACATAAAGACTTTGTACTGCTATTGTCTTAAAAATGTTTATTTAAAATTATTGAAGCTATTTACTTAGTTGAAGCATCCTATCTATCTCATTTAAAGTTGTCCAAATTCAAATACAGCTAGTTCATATGTGACTAATTAAGTCTTTCTAGCCTTGGGAAACGTGGTTGTCCAAGCTTTGCTATACAGTGGCACAGCTGTGCGGTGCCGGTGGGGGCCAACCCCCCCCCCCCCCCCCCAACACCTGTTGTTATATGGCTGTACTAATTACAAGATCAGTTCTGAAAAAAAATTAGAAAGAACATGATCTACAAATTTCAAATTTAGTTTGTGATTTCTCATCTTTTTTTCAAATTAAAATAGAATATACTTATTTATGAGATTATTCAGTAGTTTAGATTGAAAGGATTTAGCAATAAAGACTTGTTCCAAACTTTCAATGATATTATTAAAGAGCTAGAATTGAAGTTTTTTTTAAAGAACTAGTTTACGAATTGATTGTTATTGATAGTGACTATTTGACCTCTTTGCTATTGATATTGGTCAATCAGTCTTGAGAACTTTTACAGTACATTGTACTGGCAGTATATGCTGCTAGTATTTACAAGGGTAAATTAGGAATTTGATAAAAAATTGTAATTCATTATTCAGGCTCAATTAATCCTTATTTATAGAATCCTTATATTATATTTGTGACGTAATGTGTAAGACAGGCTCGCGAGAGACAGGGGAAGACGAGCTCTGGCAGCGACGCAATTCGACGGCGTGCGCATGGCGACGGTGTGACTCGTCGCTGCTTGGCTACACTCACGAGAGACGGCGGCAAACCTGACAAATGCAGTTTCATATTCCACATTTGCGGCGCACGTAAAAAACACAATATCTCATTTTAGTTTGGAATACTAACATACACCACAACACCTAGATTATTCTCATATGTCGGTGCTATAGGCTGTTGTCCATGCAAGCAAATTTTAGTTTCCAGAGACTGCCATAGCAGCACCTTGAAGGTGCTAGAAGTGGCCACAGAACCTCATGCACCTGTGTGCGTGCCCGACAACGCAATTGGTGCATGCTGAGAGCCCTTGGTCGGCTAACGATGCCACCAAGGAGGGAGAGGCCGGACCTGAACCACCGCATCGAAAGACAAATCTACCCTTCTAAATTTTTGTACTGCAAACCAATTAATTAGAAGATCAAATCAATCTGCACTGTTAAATCATTTATACTGGCAGTGTATACCATCAGTATGTTGTACCGGAAAAGTTCTCTCGGTCTTATTGCTTATCCCCACCCTCTCATCCCCTAATCTCAAATCCCTTCACCACTGTTGCTATATATCTCAGTGAACTCTAGTAGCTGCGGAGAGCCTTCAATCAATGTCTCTCTTTCGCTTTAGCTTCTTCTTTTCTCCCTTTTTTCGTTTCTTTTCTTTTCTTTCTTTCTTTCTATTTTTCTTTTTGGTTTCTTCAAGGCTCTATACCGTAAATGTGTACGTACTAGTTTTTAAAAAACAAGTCACCGGAGGGAAGAGGTTTCTCACCTGAATATATCTTTCAAATCACGTACAAGAGGAATTCTAATCAATTATAGGAGATTTGACGATGGATTCACAAGTAATTCAGCGATGCCAAGCTCCATCAGGATTGGCCAAACGAACTTGTTTTTGTTAATTAAAGCGAACCAGCACAATCACCACTACCACACAACCATCGTCCACAAACTAGGTCCTATCGCCAGAAGACAAAACATTGTTGACGGATCAGGGCGAAGATGTGGCTGCTTGATTTGGGGAGGGGAGTGGCAAGGGATTAGAGATCTCGAATCGGCAATCGATTGGTGCAATGATTTGGCTAAGGGACACAAAGCGTTATTTGTAAATGAGTATTTATTTGAACCAAATATATTTATATAGTGAATATAGTGTGCTTCGATAAATAGAAGTGTCCAGTGGTAGTGACATAATTGTTTTAGTGTCACATATGTCCAATGCCGCATAGTTAGAGCGTCACATAGTAAATTTTGACTTATGATATATTATTTCACATACATTTATAATAGAGTAAATTTCAGAAAACTACAACTTTAGTAACAAAACTATCAGTTTGCTACAACATTAGCGACATGTTTTAGTTTGCTGTAACAATAGCGTGAAAAATTATTCCAAAACTGCAACTTTTACGTTATATGCTGCTACAGTTGTCACCTATATGTACTGTAGCAGCATATAACGCAAAAGTTATAGTTTTGTGATAGTTTCACATGCTATTGTTATTGTTATTGTAAAAGTTATTGTTGCAGCAAACTGAAACATGTCGCTGCAAACTGAAACATGTTGCTAATGTTGTAGCAAACTGATAGTTTTGTCACTAAAGTTGCAGTTTTCTTAAATTTACTCTTTATAATATCTTCTTTCTCATGTATTTTTATATTTTCACTGTGAGTTACTTCCTCTATCTCAAAATATAATAACATAGTATTTAAATTTTGTTCTAAAATATAACAACTTCCTCACCTACTTTCTCCTCTCTACTAATCAAAATCTTTTCACATTTAATTCCATCTACTTACTTAATACTTATGTTCAACCCTACAAATCATTATATCCTGGGATTGAGGTAATAGAAGATATTGAGAGATAAAATTTAGAAGAAAATGTAAGATACTTAAGAGGAGCTTAGTATCAATGTGGATAAAAAAAAATCTAAAGCCCCTTCTGAATGCAAAATTGTGAAAACACATGGATAGGATGCCATGCACATTACATGAAAGAAAAATATAAAATTATAGGCAAAGTTTTAAAATCATTTGAATAACACATAAGAAAACACAGGAACCATGATGAGACATAGGAAGAAAGAAACATGCGGTACAACCCTATAATTATTTTCCTCCAAAAGTCTCATGGATTGGCCCAATTTCAAAGGTATATTATATTAATCCTTTATTCTAAAGTATTTCATATGAAATTTTCTTATTGGAATCTATAAAGAAAATGTCATGCTACCTTCATCCCAAATTATAATAACCATAATGAATGAGACATATATGTCCGAGTTCATAATACTAGTATATATTTCATTGGTTAGGTGTTTGAATCTCCTGAAGATAAAGATAAAGATGAAGATTAAGTATTTTACGTAAAACGAGGTGGTAATAACGTGTGATTAATTAATTTTTAATTATTACAAACTTGAAAATGGATTAATATGATATTTTAGAACAACTTTCATATAGAAAGTTTTCGCACGAAACGCACCGTTTAGCGGTTTGAAAAGCGTGCCACGAAAATCCAAAACTTAATCCATCCTTTCCAGAGGAAACTTGATCCATGCCATTATAATTTTTATGGTTTTAAAATATGCCATTACTATTCACCTATTTGTAACCATATCATTATAATTTTCGATGTACCACTACGTATCATTTCAATGTATTTTCTTATATTTTAGGACTAAAATACCCATGGCTTCTCCATTCATCCCCTTCTTCCTTTTCCCGTCTCTCATTTTCCAGCCAACGAACTGTGGGTCTGCAGCAAGCTGACGTGGCAAATGAAATCGACGGGACACAAACAGGTCGTCTGCGCGTATAAACGCACGCCTAGCTTATAGTATAGCTCAGGCTAACATGGATTACTACGAAACCAAAGACTAATCACATTTGTACGGCCGGGTGGGCACACATACTGTCACATTCACATACAAAATCGTGACAGATAATAACAATTATTACTAATCCATCATTGATTAAGTCTGTAGCTACAGACTCGATCGACGACCTGCAGTGATTATTTGAGTTGACCGGAATTTGACCCTCGAAAACGACCGCATGCGAAACCACCGATTACGGACAAACATTTTCTTTCAATTCAGATAAATTATTACAAACTAAACGGAGGTTTCGCTTATTTTGTTTCTCTTTGAAAAAGTCTCACAAATGAGGTACTCCGTCCATCGCATAAAAAACTACCTAGAACGTACACACACGTGTGTGTGTGTATATATATATATATATATATATATATATATATATACACACACACACACACACACACACACACACACACACATATATATATACACATATATATATATACACACACACATATATATACATATATATATATAGAGAGAGAGAGAGAGATTTTGAAGCATTTGAATATAGACATAGCACATATATATTTAGATTGAAGCCAACAGATCGTCTTTAATAGGACGCACGGATTAAAATTGTAAGAAAACTTAAAGTGTTGTGAAGCATTTGGGTACCTAGTTGAGTTTGTTTTTTCCAATACGATGTTCACTGCTAAAAGTTTTATAGTTTATTAAATTTTATCGAGATGACTCTCTATGCTGCTTGGCATATTTAGAAACAGCGTAATGGAGTAATCAGCGAAGTGGAGTAACCTTTTGATGCTAAAGTAGCTAAAGTAGGTTTGATAGCTACTTGGAGACGTCTTTTGAAGGAAGATCTTTTGAAAATAAAGACAAAAGCTAGAGAAATGAGAAATCACGTAGAAGCATGGCTTACCCTTTTGTATTTTTTTTCCTGTCTTGTACATAAGCTTCTTTGCTTTTAATATATTAACTACGTGTAATTTATCTCCTGCAGTAGTTTCGTCAAAAAATGAAAAAGAAAATGCAGTGTTGCTGCCGCTACTTCCAAGTTCCAACTCACCAGCCAAAGACTGCACCAACAAAGGCATGAATTGAGAAAACGTTTCAAAGATGTCTCTTTTTTTTTTCAATGAACTTCGTAATTTTCCAAACAATTTCATTGTTTCGTATGATAGCCATTTCCAAGACAAATCTTTTGTCAACCATTAGAATTTTATAAGTTCCTTTAATTTATTTGCAACTTATTATTTTCTTTTGTGTCTTTCTATTTGACGTATGCAGCTCATTGTCTCAAGGACACGTAGTCACGTCCGTTTCACATACAAAACTGCCGTATATTTTTTACGAATATTTTTTTATGATGAATTTGGTATTACGAAAAAAACCGCTATATCCTTTGTAGATCAAATGATCAAGTTCCAGTATAACCACCATATAAGACATGCGGCACATTGTATATATAATACTTATATATAGGCTTGCCAAGTGTCCTAGCAATTAATTGTTTGCTGGTAATACTAACCTTTTGGAGCTTTTAATTATACAAGAATCTCACCGAACTTGTCAAAAAGGGAGGTTTACAACTTTACGGGTACAAGCATGGTTAACCTAATTCAAACCTCTAAAAGTGCAGACATGTGGCACTAAGTAATTAAATCGATAAACAAATAGGTGTTAGCTAGATTTGGAATCAATTAAAAGTGGTAAACTCAACTTATGAGGTACTAGATCGAGTGGATGTGGATCCCAGTCAACTAATCAAATGATCTAAGCAAAACATTTTATCTGCATTAATTAAAGGGAAAATTATACAAGACATGTCATCAAGTAAGTGACTACTTTTCTGCATCAAATCAGATACTGTCAATGGCATCAAGATTCGGTTGTGCATGCATATATGTAGTTTTCATTTGGTCCGGGTGGACTTGGATAGCATATCTATGCAGTTTGGCAGGATCTAAAGATTGGAGAATACTAATACTTTTTTGTGGTCTTTTTCAGAGACAACAAATTTAATTGATCAACTTCAGAGTACTATCTAAAGTTTAGTTAGATTTATGGCGGAAGTGTGCGAAAGAAGACTGAAATTTGACTTGGCTCTGAAACTAGCACCCATGTTAATGTTAACTAAGGTTTCATTTAAAATGACTCACAGGTGGTGAACACTTGTGAATGAAAGGCTTCTTTACTTTCCAGGTCTGGAATACGATTTTTTTTCCCTATTCAATCCTCCTTTCGAATGGATGATATTTTTATAGGAGTTATACGGAAATTTAACTAATTGTTCATGTGAAAATCCTGTAAAATCCATATGTTCCAAAGAAGCTGTCGTGTATAGGAATGAATTGTAATTTACTATGATAATATTCCTCTGTTTTTGCCTTTGATATTGTTCATCTTACCATCTTCTCTAGCAATCTAGGTTAAGTTCACACTATGCATATTGCTCTAAATATCAAATGTTATGACATCACACTAGTTCACCAATCACCACTACAATTCTGCACAACTAATTGACAGCATGCATCTAATAGTCAATTGCAACCAGATTGTGATCGAGGTTGGTACGCACCCAAATGGCTCATACAATATTCCAGCAGCAACTTAAACTAATAATGAAATCCCAATCAACAACTAGAGCTTCAATGTGAACCAGTGTCACGCGCTGTGTTCGTATGATCATCAGCTGATTAATTAATAAGCTAAAACAAAGCACACATTAGCCATTTAGCCACTGCATTTCTTTGACTACGACTAGTAGTAGTACTACTGCAAATGTAGTATTGTGCAATGTAACAATGAAATTAATTAATTGATGAACCGATTAATTAGCATTTGTTCTATTGAGGATAGTACGAAAGATGCCATGGTCCATTGCACCCTGTGCTGTGCACCAGCACTCCAGCAGTTGCATCCTTGACCTGGCCTGATTACTGAAGAATGGTATACGGGCGAAGACCAAATCCCAATTTAGCAGAGAAAAAGGCCCAAAAGCAGTGGACCAAGTGCACGGTGTTAATGATCTCCATGGACCCCATGTATTCATATTTATGCATCTTAATTAAATTAACCAAACTGCTTGTTGCCAAATCAACTGACGAAAAGGAGGGGAGAAAAGAAACGAAGAATCTGAATCTCTCAGGGTTTTTAACCTGAAGGACTAATAGAAATATAATATAAGGATAACCAAACCTTTGGTCTCTAAGTTGTGTCTATCAATGATTTTGACTGCATATACTTTTTGTGGTTTTGAGATCCAATTAAGGAGGCGTTTGGTAAATGGCACTATCATGTCTTTCATAAAAAGGATCAAACTCTACCAGCTTGACCATAGGATATATACTGTACATATGTAGCTCCCCTCGGTTATGCAAAAATAAGTCCAATGCCATGGCCGGGATGCGAGTTTTCGCGGTAAGTTCAACCGTTTAGGAAATGATGATGAAAGCTGTCAAATTATTGCAACCGTTAAGAATAGAGCAAGTGTTTAATTACCTCTCAATCTATCTAATATATTATTAAAACAGCTTTGAAAGGAGGCACCACATTCGCTGTGGGGGCTAGAAATTCCCACATTAATCGGAGAAAAAGAAAAAAAAGAAAAGGAGAGTCCGAGTAGAAATACAATCTAAAAATAGCTAAAATTCGAAATTAAAAATAAGCAATATTGAAAGAAGTTTCCATATAAGAACCCAATACGAGATTAATCAAAATTCGAAATAAAATAAAATAAAATCCAAAATTAGAAAAGGAAAGGAGAGTCCAAGTAGAAATACAATTTAAAAATTGCTGAAATTCAGAATTAAAAATTAGCAATATTGAAAGAAGTTTCCATATAAGAACCCAGTATGAGATTAATCAAAATTTGAAATAAAAATAAAATAAAATCCAAAATTAGAAAAGGAAACGACAGTCCAAGTAGGAATACAATTTAAAAATAGCTGAAATTCGGAATTAAAAAATAAGGAATATTAAAAGAAGAGTCCATATAAGAACCCAATACGAGATTAATTAAAATTCAAAATAAAAATAAAAAAATCCAAAATTAGCAAAAGAAAATAAAGAAGAGTTCAAGTAGGAATACAATTTAAAATTAGCTGAAATTCGGAATTAAAAATAAGCAATATTGAAAGAAGAATTCATATAAGAACCCAATACAAGATTAATTAAAATTTTGAATAAAAATATAATAATATACAAAATTAGAAAAACTAAAACAGAGTTCAAGTAGGAATACAATTTTGAAACAACTGAAATTAAAAATTAAAAATAAAAACATTAAAAGAACACAATACGGTATTAACTATTTTTTTTAAAAAATAAATTCTGAAATTAGAAAAAAAAAGATTTCAATAAGGAATAAAATTCATAAATAACTAAATTTTGTGATAAAACTAAGGACTATTGAAAGAAAAGACTATCTAAAACACATGACGAGATAAATTAAGTAACAGGCCTATAAAGGAGTATAGTTGGTGGCGGTTGATACGGCATATAAAAATTGTTAATAAAACACCAAATAGAATCCTAATGACGATTAAAAGGAGGGACGTCAGGCAGGCCGTGAAGCAAACAAGTAAGGCGGTTGCCGGGACTTTTAGAAAGTAAAAAAAAAACCACATTGATAATCATTTTCGATTTTTAAAATCTCAATGACAATAAAAAGGAGAAGCAGCGGGCGGGGTGTGTAAGAGTATAGTTGCAGAGCCTCCGACGGTTGACGGGACTTCTAGAATATAAAAAATGAATTGCAACGATAGTTATGTTCGATTTTTAGAATCACAATGACATAAAGAGTAGGCGGCAGACGGGCTGCAGAGAGGCATAGTGGCATCGTTTGATGTGACTTCTAAAAATTATAAAAAATGAAAATACAAGTCCAATTTTTGAATGTTCTGAACTTCTAAAAAGTAAAAAAAAACAATGGTAATCATGTTCGATTTTAAAATCTCAATGACAATAAAGAAGGGAGACAGCGGGCGAGCCGTAGAGGAGTACAATGGCAAAACCGTTGACGATTTGGGGGAACTTCTAGAAAGTAAAAATGAACCCAAACTATAATTATGTTCGATTTTTAAAATCTCAATGACAATAAAGAGAAGAGATAGTGGACGGGCCGTAGAGGAGTATAATGGCAACGTTTGACGGGACATCTAGAAATTATAAAAACGAAACCCAACGTGACAATAAACTCTAAAAACTATAAAATCCAATTTTTAAAGGTTCCAAGAAGAATGAATAGAAATAGTGATAGATCAAGCAAGCAAATAAAGAAGGAGTTGACATAAGGGGTAGCAACTGGTGTGATTTTTATAAAGTATATAATTAGAAACACGAGGATGATAAGGTTTGGTCTTTCAAAGTCTTAACAATGAGATAGCTATTTAATAAATTTTAAGTAAAATCATACTTAAAAAATATATGATTTTTTTGTGCTAGCCGCGCAATTGCGTGGGCCACCCAGCTAGTTCTCTTAAAACTTGCTCTATCTCGAGCCCTCTTGTTTTTTTATTTTCATGAAACTCTTCCATTATGTGAGAATTAAATATTTGATATATAAAAAACAACTAAAGTACCCCCACGCACTTACTAATCTTGAATAACTCAAGCATAAAACAAAATATGCATGATAACAATAATCATCATACTAACACAATGCATGTAGGATTTCCACATTAGTCAATTCTATTTCTATAAATCTAAGGAAAACTAATTGTTGTGTTCCAAACTAGACCTAATAAAACATGACATCCCCGCATCATCTCTAGGGTGACACATGTGGAACTCATCGTCACTGCCCCTGTCATTCCTCTTCCTTCTCTACACCTTACTGTCGTCTGATCAGTGAGCCACCAGAAGTCTGCACGACTGCAATGAAGGCAGCAGTGGGGCTTCACCACATTGAGTTGGGCACCGTCTGTGGCCTTGAAGGCTTTAAGAGGACACTGCCATCGGTGGCTAGATCTAGCGCTGCTATAGCTAGATCCGATGCCTCTGTGGCAGATCTAGCCAAGGTCAATTGGGTACGCGTCGACGTCCATTGAAGCCTTGGTGGGAGCTAGCGTGCGCGACTCTAGCGGGTGGCCGGTGTGAGCGGCAGAGGCTAGCGGTAGTCATGGCCTGGATGTTGGCAAAGGCTACCGGAGGCTGTGGGCAAGCTTCCTGGCTAGCGAATGTTTCTTTGCAGCAGGTGAGGCTAGTGGTTGCAGCAACAGAAAGGAGGGTGCCTCTAGATGGCGTGTTCGATTCAACCGAACAATATCAATGGCGGTGGCGGCAAGTCATCTTCTATTGGGCACTCCCTCAAAGGGGAGGGAGTTGTAGGCGAAAGCCTGGCTCGACATTTTTTTAGGACTAGCAACAATAGCTTGAGCGTCACGGTCCCCCCTTGGGGCTGGACATTGTGAGGCATCTCTCTCTCCCTCCCTAGTGGGGCTCTTCATGTGAAAATCAAGTCCGAGGTGTCTTGGCCAGGTGGTGGCGATTCTCTTGACATCGTGACCTCTCTAGAAGTATTGTCTACTCTCTCCGTCCCAAAAAAAGATAAACCCTGGTTTCCGTGCCCAATGTTTGACCGTCCGTCTTATTTGAAAAAATTATGAAAAAAATAAAAGGACAAGTCACGCATAAAATATTAATCATGTTTTATCATCTAACAACAATAAAAATACGAATTATAAGATGGACCGTCAAAGTTGGATACGGAAACCTAGGGTTTGCCTTTTTTTTGGGACGGAGGGAGTAATTAAGATGCCTTGTTTCTCACATGTGCTGCCTTCAAGCATCTTAGTCTTTAGCGACTCTCATGGTTTCACCATTAGGTTTATGTGATGCACGAGTGTATCTTTTTCTCTCACCCTCTCACTCGGCAACCTTTCTCCGTGGGTATATATGAGAGTCTAATTTGGGCGACCTTTTGCTTGGAGTTGGTGATGGGTGGTGCGTTTGTGACCACTCCGTAGAGGTAACGGCATCTGGCTTGGTGCTAGTCCATTTCTTGGATTGTTATGTTTCTTTTTTCTTGATTGTAGCCTTCCATATTTTTTTTAATTCTTTTTGCTATATCAATATGAAATTGCATACTGCTGGTGCAGAAAATAAAACAGGATGAAATTAAAATAACAAGAGGTTCATACGTACCATAGAGATTAATCAAGCTTTATGTGACAGCCGACATGCCTCCAAAATCAAGTTTAATCACTATATAAATTTTGGTATTTGAGCCCTAGTACAGTCCTAATGTTGAGTAATTTCACGCTCAGCCACTATTTGAGCCTTAAGCTCCATTGTTTGTAACTTTTTTTTCTAGCCCATGCACTTTTTAAATTGTTAAATGTGTGTTTTTCTAAAAAAAAAAACTTTTTATGTAGAAGTTTCCTTAAGAAATCAAACAAACATATTTTAAAAGTTTATAATAATTTATTTCAACTAATCATGTGCTAATAACTTATATCGTTTTATATGTTGCCGAAAAGACAAATCAAATTGTACATTCGAACTAGGCCTAAGTAGCTAACCGAAAAATGGCTAGTGGCTTGGCTCCTCCAAGTACAGCCAGCCTAGGGAACTCTATTAATCCCTTGAGGAGATATCCTCTTATTTTTACATGTCACTTAAATTAATTTTCTCTATAAAGATTTGAAAAAAATAGTAAAATAGATCAATATGTGATGTCATTCTAAAAAATACAGGTTCAAATTCAACTTATACAATTATCAATTTTTTTATTTTTTAAATTGTATAAGTCGAATTTGAATTTACATGTTTGTAAAATAGCATATCCGCATATTGATATATCTTATCAATTTTTTTTGGCCTTTTAAACAACACATGCACAGAACTAGGGCAGCGGGCAGCCCCCCATGGTAGCTACGTTTGTGCCACCTTGTTTGACCCTTTTTCAAGATCATCTTAAGCTATCAAGGCACCCAGCATCATATCACCCACCATCACACAGGGAAGACCTTTGAACGACTTTCTATTCCAATAGATAACACTACCCCTAGTACTTTTCAACCTCCTTCCTTTCCATCCATCCATCCATGAATGTCTCCATCCATTCTCCCCAAACCAAACCCTTCACCAATCCACCCCCACCATCATTTCACCATTCTTGCTTCTCCTATTCCTCCTAAGCTACCTTCCTACTTTTCCCGCCTCCGATCCACTCCCATCCACACATGCATCAATGCATGTCTTTCCCATGCATCCCCATCTCCGCCGCAGCCCTCGTCGTCGTCCTCGTCCTCAGTCTTCACCTTTGCTCCCCTCCTTCCCGCGCGCATATATATACCCCTAAATCTCCCATTCTATCGTCGACGGCAACCGCGCCATCTCGCCGAGGCGGGCCAAGAAGAAGTAGTAGTTTGGGTTGGCTAATTAAGTTAGGTAGTCATGGAGACCATGTGGTGATCGTGGCCGTTGCATGGACACCATCTTCGTGCTCGGCCAAGAGTCCCGGCAGCGCATCCTCCACCGCGCCGCCGCGCGCCTCCCCGGCTGCGCCTACGTCTGCGCCTGGGCTCCCCTCCCCCTCGTCGCCGCCGCCGGCCTGCACCACCAGCGTCCTTCTTCCGGCGGCGCCGCCGGTGCTGCGCGTCTGCTCTACTGCGTCGACGGATGGCTCTCCGGTGGTGAGGACGGCGGCGGCTGCGTGCGCGCGCTGTTCGACGCGTACCGGGGATCCGTCTGCGGCGCCGTGACCGGGTGCGTGCCGGGGTGGGCGTACGTCGGCGGCGGCGGTGGCGTGTTCATGGAGCTCTCGGAGCTCGAGCTCGTCGCCTCCGCCTCGCTGCCGGTGCAGCAAAGCTTCTACCAGGTCAGAACTCGGAACTCACCGGTGCATGCACTTGTTCGATCTGCTTGATCCACTTGCTTCTTGATCAATTTGGGTTCCATTAGTTGATCAAACACCTGAGAAATTTATGGATTTACTAACGAATTCGTATGATCTTTTGTGGTAAAATTCTTTCAGGAAGCTGGCATTAAGGTTCGTAATCCATTTCATAATATTGTTTCGTAAGATGATCGTGTTAGAAATCGAGAAGGATGAAGCTGACATGGGCCATTCTTGGTGGCGTGCAGATGGCGGCGTTCATGGGATGCGAGAGCGGCGAGATCGAGGTCGGCTTCTCGACGGCGCCGGCGGAGAACTACGGTGGCGGCGGCGGCGGCGGCAGCTTGCAGGCGAGCGTGGAGCAGGTCTTCTCCGAGGACTTCTTCCAGCAGTCGCTGCTCGAGGAGCTCCTCCAGCTGCCGCCGACGCGGCCGTCGTCGTCGTCGTCCTCGCTCGTCGGCAGCCCGGCCGACGGCGCCGCCTCCACGTCGCTGCTCCGCACGATGACGCCCATGATGGCCTCGTCATCCGCCACGCCGTCGCCCCGAGAGCTCGCGGCGCAGGTGGCGACGACGACGACGACGACGACGACGCCGTCGTCGTCGTCCCGGCTCCATCCGCGCCCTCCGGCGCCGCACCACGTCCACGTGTCGCCGTTCTCCCGCCACGGCGGCGTCGGCGGCAGCGGCGTCCTCCACTTCCCGAGCGCCGAGGCCGACGACGCCGCCATGGCACAGGCGATGCTCGACGTCATCTCCTCCCCCTCGACGTCGTCCTCGGCGGCGGCGCTGCACGCCCCGTGGTCGTCCGTCAAGCACCGCGCGCAGATCATCCGGTCTCCGCGGCGTGGGACGCCGACGACGACGGCGTTCCGGGCGTACAACGCCGCGCTGGCGCCGCGCGCGGCGGCGTCGCGGCGGCCGCCGGGCGCGCCGGGGCAGCGGATGATCAAGATGGGCTTCTCCATCCTGAGGAGGATGCACATGGTCAGGTGCAGCCAGGAGCGCGCCGCCGCCGCCGCCGCCGCTGCCAGCGCTGCCGCGGCACAGCGGAGCGGCGGCGGCGACGACGAGGACGCCACGGCCGCGCCGCCGCCGCCGACGAGCAGCCAGCTCCACCATATGATATCGGAGCGGCGGCGGCGCGAGCGGCTCAACGAGAGCTTCGAGCACTTGAGAGGTTTGCTTCCTCCAGGATCAAAGGTAAACTATACTCCTAATAATTAACATGAGTTAA
Organism: Oryza sativa Japonica Group; assembly: GCF_034140825.1. NCBI lineage: Eukaryota > Viridiplantae > Streptophyta > Magnoliopsida > Poales > Poaceae > Oryza > Oryza sativa. The sequence goes on along the minus strand of NC_089036.1, from coordinate 6,771,723 downwards.
TTGCACCATCATGTTAATGACCTTGTGGCTTGTGTCCTTGTTGCAATGCAAATTAAACCCATTTTAATTAGCTTCCAGAAAATCTTGTTCAAATTCAACCTGAAATGCTTCTAAACATTATTTGCTAGTTCAAATTGTTAGAATCTTATATTACTTGCATATTGTTCTCATCAGATTGAAGTACAGATCAGGCGGAAATCATTAACGTTTTTCCATTATCTAACCAATGAAATACTACACATTGCCATTTTTCCAGTTTTAATTACTACAATTTTATTTTGCGTATTGCACATTAACTCTGCTAATTAATCTGTTCTACTAATTATTAATAGCTTCTCGATCTTAATCAAATCAACTACTGGCATTTCAGAAAGACAAGGCCACAGTTCTTGCCAAGACACTAGAGTACATGAACTTGCTGATAGCTCAAATCTCGGAGCTCGAAGCCAAGAACCGAGCACTCCAAACCCAAATCCACCAACGCGCCAATGGATCATCATCATCGAGATCATCAATGATCCGAACAGTCAACGAGGTTCACCATCACCATAATCACCAATGGCTAGCCGTCGCCGCCGCCGCCGGCGGCTCGCCGGAGAGGGTGCAGGTCCATGTGATCGGCGGCGGTGATCACGACGGCGGCGCATCGGCATCGTCGTCGTCGTCGGCGCCAGAGGTGACCGTGAGGGTGGCGGTGCGGGCGCCGGAGCGCGGCGGCGCCGACGTGTCGGAGCTCGTGCTCCGGGTGCTCGCACTGCTCAAGGCGATGGGCGGCTTCACGGTGGTGGCCGTCGACGCGAGGCAGCCGGGCGGCGGCGGCGGCAATGGCGTCGCTCAGGCCAGCCTAACACTACGAGCAACGGTACGGATGCTTACCCTGTTGAAACGTATGTTTCGTGCAAAAAATCATTCTTCCTCTGACCAAATTATAAGATTATAAGACACATATAGTTTTTTTATACGGTGCCTAATGCTACACATTATATGAAATGTGAAAATATTTTCAAATACAAATCTAACTTATATACATGACACTAAACATAAATATTATGATTTATTATTTGTCAAAGTTATCAAGATTGAACTATGTCTTGTATTTTAAAATGGAGGGAGTATCCGTTTTTATATATATCATTCGTAGTGCAAGCTTAATGCTAGTAATATTTATATGTAGCCTTTATTTGAAACACAAGATTGATTTTATAAAATTACAAATAGAGATTGTATTGTTTCGTATATATGTTATATTTGGATTCCGTTCCAGACGTCTGTTAATTGTTGTGCATATCTCACCTAACTAGTCATAATCAATGATCACAAATGTTTATAACAATTATTTCAATATATATATATATATATATATATATATATATATATATATATATATATATATATATATATATATATCCAAACTGTTAGCTGGTCTACTATCTTGAGCTGCTCCATTTTGTGTTCATTGTCATGGGCTCATGAGAGAGAGGTGAGTGACGAAGAAAGAGAGATTTGGTTGTTCAAACCTAGGTCAAAGTCAACCAGATCAGCCTAGTTTACCCTACAGCGACGGGGGTGGGGCCCACCGGAGAAAACTCAACTGGAAAACTTGACTGCCCCTGTTGGCTGTTGCTGTGTGGGATGCATGACGTCACGGACAGACAGCATACAAGTCCAAAACACTAGAGGCCCGGGTTTTCAATTCATTTCCATCCAAATCCCAATCGATGTCATGTTCCTTTCAGCAAACAGTTTATCAAGAGCTTCATCTGGTAACTGCACCAAATCTGCAGAATTGCTTGAAGAGCTTCATCTAGCCATAGGAGGAGGAACAAGATAAAATTACCGGGCCGTTTCAATCAACTCGCCTTGACTTTGACCAGGCCAGTGGTTTGGCTAGTTGCCCCTCTTATGAGTCCATGAAATTAACCCCGTCAGTATATCATTAGTGATTTGAAAGCTAATATACAAAAATAAAGTATAATAATTTTTAATTTTAAAATTTAAATTTTGGTTGTGACTGATAAGCCAACAAGCAAACGATGGAACCATAACCTTAGACCAAAATTGCCTAAAACTACTTAATTATGAGCCCGTTGTGACATATACGGTCATAACGAGCCAACTCGGTTCATAGGGCGTTGCTCGTTATTAGGCTCATTTATATCACCTCTATAATTTCAGCATATACTAATTTATCATCTATTTTAAAATAATAAACACTAACTAGTAAACCAGTGGATAATTATCCGATGGATTGAAAGTAATTTAAAGGGTTAACCACTAATTAATAAGCCGAAGTATAAAAAGATATGGTGACCTTGTATGCTATGAACGGGTAGCTCGCATGATTCCCTCAACCTCAAGCTTAGCTCAACTCATTACGATATATGAATTCAAGTCGATCCATGGTCAAGTTTGCAATGAGCCGATCCAAGCTGAGCCATGATATTTGATTTTTCTTTTTGTCCATTCCTAATTAATGTCAGATATATGTGCGGCAAAACTTTTGAATCTTGAGTATGGATATATCTTTACTCCTCTACATATATCTAGATTCTTACCCAAAAAAAGAAAATCAAATTAGAACTTAGCGCTATATTCCAGTAGAAAGTAGTAGTGGTCCAAGGCTCCAATTAGGTCCTCACACCGTATCAATAATCAAGAAATACTTGTTACAATACACACACAAAAAAAAATGTTTCTCCACGGTAAACATATACTCTCTCCGTCTTTTAATAAATGACGTTACTAACTTTTAAACGCATGTTTGACCATTAGTTTTGTTAAAAAAATTATAAAAATGTATAAGATATAAATCATGTTTAAAATACTTTGAGCGATAAAACAACTTATAAAAAAAATAAATTATAATTACATAAATTTTTTGAATAAGATGAATGGTCAATTATATGATTAAAAATCAACGGCGTCATTTATTAAAATGAGGTTGTATATACTCTTCCTCTATTTTATATTATAAGTCGTTGATTTTTTTCAGTCAAACCTCGTTAAGTTTGATTAAGTTTATAGAAAATAGATGGAGGGAGTACTGTAGTAGACAGTGCAGCACGTGGATGTGTATTTTTTATATGCTGGAGAATTTAATTACCAAAACCATGTGTATATAGCATATGATTGATATCTTTATCATTATCTAAAAAAAATGATTGATATCTTTATATTCTTGCGACAACCTTTGCAGGCGGGCGAATTCGACGAAGCGTCGCTCAAGGAAGCTATCGCGAAGGCCGTCGAGAGTTTGGTGGCGCCGCCGCCGCCGCCGTAGCCCGTCGGCTTTGACCCTCACCTCGACCTGGTCCGGCCAGCTCGTGATCGATCGATGCGTGCGCTTCCTTCTTCGAGAAGTTGGGGTTGGTGACGCGTGCACACGTACGTACGCATTTGGGGCTTGAACAAGTAGATCAGTTTCAAATCAAGATCATTTTCTCTTTTTTTTTTTTGGAATTTTGAAGCGGGTGTTTGGAGGATGAGGGGTTTTCGTCTCTGGGAAATTTCTGGGATTCGGATCCAAACACAGCTTAGATTTTCTTTTTAAGCTTTTGAGGTAAAATGGAGGAGAAATATAACCATTCGATTAGGATCTAATTGGGGATGGGCGGATGGTATGGGAGCAGATATTGCTGCAATTTTGCATTCTTTTTGAATTCTTGATGTAGTTCAACAGGGTTGTGACTTGTGACAAAGCTAGCCCGGTGTTACAACATGGTTGAACTGCGTTCTAGAGAGGAAGAGATGGAACTTTGTGTGTAAACGGCCTTACAGATGCATATATTTTAAACTGGCAATTTTTTCTACGGATTTACTATATGTTTGTTCGAATAATAATTTTGGGGACTGGTCAAACTCTAATGGTGGGATACAATGAGATCCGAACACCAATTGCGTTGTCCACTAAGACCCTAGCAACAAATTTCATCTTATTCCCCCTTCTATACATAGAGAATTGTTTGCATATGCATGAGAGATTGCCCAGACTCGAGCACCCTACACTCTCACATGCATACTCCTAACTAGTTAATTTCTTCTTATTCTTCCTTTCTTCTCTCTTTAAATATTTTTTTCTCCTAAATTACTTATCCGATTTACGATCCGATCACACCATTGTATTCGTTGTAAATAAATCTTTACAACATGATATCATACGATTATATTATAATAAAATATAACCATGTCTTTTAAACCATTAAAACTCAATGTCTCATACGTGATAGTGATATGTTTCAATATGTGGTGTGTTTCACAAAATTCACGGGACTACTTGTCACTACTCTCTCTCCACTCTATGCATGTATGTATGCATTTTAGCGATCTTCAAAATGATTTTTCTCCTACCTAGTTATCCAATCTACAATCCGATCGCACCATTGTATTCGTTGTAATTAAATCTTTATAATAAGATATCACATGATTATATTTTGATGAAAAAAAACATATATTTTCAATCCGTTAACACTCGTTGTTTTATATGTGATAGCAACATGTTTCAATGTGTATCTTCACCGTGTTTCACAAAATTTTTAAATGCTTCAGTTGCTGATTTTTTTTTTCATATATAACTTAATGTTTCACTTGTTGGTCAACTGTAACATTTGACCGCCCTTTTTCTAATTGGAAATCCTCCAACAGTGGAAGTTCAGGATTGCCGGCTTGTGGCTACTAAGGGTTTTCGATTGGTGGCCACACTTCGATACATCTTTGGCAAGACTAACCAACTAGTTTACTGCTAAAATTTCACACACCACAAAACATTATATTTAGTACCTCTCTTATCGTAGACCCAGTTTCCTCATGGAAAATAATTTGTTAGCCATAAAAATTGTGGAACGCCTCATCTTTAAAAAGTTATATTATATGGTTAAGGATTTATTTGATAAGTAACTTTACTACAACAAAATTAGTTAAGGTGTGCCGCGGCATACAAACCGTGACATTTTGTTGTTGACAGTCTGGTTAGAATAACAACTTAACAAGTGGGCCAAAACACTAACAAAGATGGGTTGCTATTGTCGCAGAAATTAATCAAATTAATCAAACGCTTTCCTGATAAATTGTGGCATGAAATGGCATGGCTAAGATTGGGTGTAGCGAACTTAGGTCAAAAACCAAATATACCTTTGTGTTGGTGGGGTGGACAGGTCGCAATTTGAGCCGCTATATCCTTCTGTGGCATCCGTTTTCCCGGACCAGCCGCTGCTGATGGTCACCAGACACCAATCATAGACAGGATCCTTTCGCATTGCTGTCAAACCCGACATGCCTGATGAGTTCCTGTGGATTTTCATTGATGTTATGATCATTGAATTTTGTTGGAAAACTACCCAGAAAGAATCTAGATGAGGGACCAGATATAGATCCATATGGACCATGGATGCATAATATTCCAGTCAGAGAACAGAACGAGGGACTAAGAACCACCGAAGTATCCATCGATCCCCTATCGTACTTTGAAAGTACTTGGAAGTCATGCACCTTGAGGATTAATCTGGTTGGAAAGGTACTAAAGGAGCAAAGAATTGTCTAAGGACATGTGACAGGCACTTCCGTTCAATGGAAGTGAAAAAGATTTGACGTTAAGGACTACGCACAACTGCACCAGATCTGCTCCCTGCTAAGCAGCATGTCTGCTTATTTGCGAAAGAAAAAATATATATGTATGCCGCTATGTTGGACTACTGACCATGTTTGAAACTTGAAAGATGGAAAATTCAGAGATAAATAACCATCATGCGAGCTGATGCAATAAAGAATAGTATTTCAGTATTTGGTTAGACTAATCAATCAGACTTGACATCCAAACAAAAAAGCATGAAAAGATTTCCATACGCTAATTGGGCAATTGGCAATGCAAACTGAAGTTGGAATCGGGACTAGGAACTTAGGAAGTATGGAATGCCATGAGAAACTTCTGCATAGACATATCTAAGTCTGGGTAGTCTACAGATGAAAGTGACATATTGATTGATATGAGTTTTCTTAACAAATTACCTGCATATATAAAGCACTGCTGACTCGAATCCATTGTCGACAAGGCCTGGAGGGTTTACCTCAAGATGGGCAGTTCCTCTCAAACAGGTTGCCTACCAAACATTGCAGAGTCATACATCACAAATAATGCCAGGATATTACACAATAAAGGAACTGCAGAACTAAGTGTATAGTGACAAGTCAACAGCAATACAATAGGAACAAATGTGTACCTTTCTTCCCAGATCAAGTGCCAGTGAACTGAGGGCACATGAAAATGACTGGAATCAGGCAACTGTTCTCAGCCACAATTCATTGGGCTTCATCCAGGATGGTTTCATGGTAAATGGACACAAGCAGGAGACTTCAGATACGAATATCAGAGATTGACTGCGATTCATTATGACATTGTCAAGTAGCACGAGCTTTCCCATGTTAAGGTAGAATCATTCTTGTTTTGACCTTGAATATGGACAGGATTGCTGAAACAAAAGAGACAGTTATGAACACGGAGCCAATTAAAAGGGTTCACACAAAAATAATGTCATGTAGTGAAAGCTTTCAAATGCAAATAATTTTCTGTTCAACAATCTTGTTGGCAAGATCCCATGCTGAAATATCCGCATCAGTGCATGTAGACCACACACACTACTTCATATACAACCCAATTTATCCGTCAAGCATGCATTTCAGGCATATATATCTATCACGATTACTCAATTTCTTTTTCGCCGGGCATTACTCAATTTCTATTACTAGATACCTAATCAAGTTTTTCTTTTTATAATTGAATCTGCTATAGCCCAGGCACTTGACTTCATGTAACCTCCTAAGGAATAGAGATCGAGAGGAAAAATGCATCATCAATAAATAACTGCAAGTGAATGCAGCCCAAGGTTGATGAATGTAAAAAAAATAAAAAGAAAAATCTTTCCACCAGATGTCAGCAGGAAGAAAATGAGTATAGTGTAGGATACTTCACAGTTCACATGCATTTAGTTGGTAAATGAGGATACTGTAGAATAAGCACAGTTAATGTGATTTCTTTGCATGTCTCTTTTCACATTTCCTTACTTTTGTACCTTGACTCTTCATCAACATAAAACAATAAAGAAAGAAGAAATCAATGCCATTCATGTGCTGGCATACGTAAAGTCATACCTATATCATACCAAACTATTCATTTTTCATTTAACTATGAAATTGCTGGCCACTGTCCGTACAACTTCTCTTGCACATCATAAAAGTCAGGCTAATCATCCTGAAAAGATTTACTTATTGTTTTTTTGTGTTTGTCCTACCCAGCCAGTGACCAAGAGTTACATGGTTTTGATAGAGATGTTGGATAAGGATTAACTGTCCAGAATGTGAATAAGAACTCCTGTATTACCACGTGTAATATCTTTCAGAACCAATCTAGATCAATATGCAGGGAAGCTAACATAAAGAAGCAGCAAAAAAAAAGGGAAGGATAAGGACTCACCGATCCAGAAAGTATTGCTGAGCGAGTCAAGCAATGTGCTAGCAATTCTTCACATCATCATCAGTGATGATAGATTCTTTCTTTGTCAAAGAAAAAAAGTAATGATACACTAAATCAACACCCAGGTGCTCCTTCAGATACATCTCCTCTATTTCCGGCACCGGAATCTTCATAGCAGGACGACACCTGATTATTACAAAATAATCGTTGGTGATTCGTCAAAATAGAAGAACAGGTGCACGATAGAGTTTGATTGAGCAAACCTCACTAATACCATCATGCTTAGAAACATCCAAGCAGAAATGGTGATTCTGGAAGATTGGGACCAACTAATACTAGTTGGCACTGAAGAGAACCTGTGGATTCCTGATTCGTACGCATCACAAGCAGAATTAAGCAGCGGAAGATGAAACGGAATTTTTGCAAAGAGAAAAAAAATACAGGCATGGGATTCCTGAATCGTACGTACCACAGGGAAATCGATCATCAACCGACCGAACCGAACCTTCCAGCGCCTCGACGATTCCGATTCATCCGATCGCTCGAGATGAACCCATTTGAGAGGGAACCAAACGGGCGTGCCCTGCTATGCTGCGCGGCGGCGCGTTGCGATGGCGTATGGCACGACAAGGCGGCGGCGGCGGCGACGGCCATGACTCGCCCGTGTCACAACATCGCAATGCGGCAAGGGTTGTAGCTCACCGCTTCTCGATGCGGATGAGCGCGACGGCCGCGCGCCGCGAAGCGGCGGAGCAGCCCGCGGTGGAGGGCATAGAGGGGGGACATGAGAGAAGCCAGAGAGAAAGGGGAGGAGGGACCGGGGGCGCGGCGGCGGCGCCGGTGGCTGACCTTGGCGCTGGGGACGTCGTCGCCGACGGCGAGGCGGCGTGGGGAGGAGATGCCGCTCGCCGGCGCCGCTCGCGGCGGAGACGCGCCGCCGCTCGACGGCTTGGGCTGACGAATGGGCTGGCAGGAATGAGGCCCATGATGAAATGATGGGCCTACACCGGAGGCCCATTCGATGATAACACCGAAAGGTGGAAAAAAAGAGAGAGAGAACGGGAGAACAAATTTTGCGGAAGGTCTGTTTGTAATATAAATTTTTAAAAGGATCAAATTGTAGAATGTTTAGGCTATGTTATTTACTTATTTTCTTTGATTTCAAACTTCAACTTTCTCTTTTTTAGCATGTTTTTAAACTGTTAAAATGATACTCTTTTAAAAGCATTCTATATAGAAGTTGTATAAAAATAATTAAATAAATTTATTTTCCAAGCTTATAATGGTCGGTATTTAATTTCTCATTTCACATACGCCAAAAGGATGAGTTAAGAAATCGCCTAGATAATTGTACAAATTCCAAAATAATAGCTTTTTTCTCCGTCTACACCAACCACACATATGAAATACTTCATCCATTTTACATTATAAGACTTTCTAACATTGCCCACATTTATATAGATGTTAATGAATCTAAACATATATATGTCTAGATGTTAAAACTTCTCTAGATATTTTGCTCTGCCGTCTCTCCCTTGGGATGCAAGCGGATTTGGATAACACTAACCATTGACCCCATCATGTATCTCCTTCTTCTCTTTGTTCGATAAACAATTCAAGTGCTTTATTTTGTTGCAAAGTAAAAGTACCCTTTTTTAATACTATAAGTCAACAGGTCGAGCCACTTGTGTATAATTCTTTGCTTCAAGACAAAATAGGTCGGCTAGCTATGGATACACATACACGAACCCGTGTGCATAAGTCAACTTGCATCGATCAGCATGTGCAGTTGTGCACACACATAAGCACACGTTTGATTAATCAATCGATAATTATAGATTAATGCTCAACTAGGAGATAGTACCATCTACCATCTCACATGTGTAGACAGCCATGCATGAGCCACGATGCCACTAGCTCCCTTTCACTCCCCAAGATATTTCCAGGAAAAAAAAACTTACTGGTTATACTATGCTCTCATATATGCTAGCCAGTCATTTTTAAATACAAATTTGTTTTACTTAAAATAGCCTATTACGTCAATACTGGCGATCCAATAATAATAGCGATGACATACATTTTCCATCGAACCGGTACTTGTTTTGCTTGATGGCACAAACCGGGTTTACGCTGAGAATGGCAGATCTATGTGTAAGTTGTGAGGTCGGCTAACCCCACAACTTTTTCACTATTGCCCTTTGAATCTTAATTTTTCCTATAAATCCATTCAAATTTACATAAATGACCATACTAAAATAATAATAATTGATCCCATATAGTAAATTTCCTGACTCCGCCACTGAGTTTACATACATGCTTGCATAGCATGCAACAAGCGCTCAGGGACGGAGCTACTTGTGGGGCAGCTTAGGCCCTGTTTGTTTTAGTTTGAGATTATTGTAATCTAGATTATTGAGCCAAATTACTATAAGCTGGATTATAATAAGTTGATATAGAATAAGCTGTTAGTTGTTTGTTTCTCTAGATTATTAGCTGTTTGTTAGATGTTAGCTATCTAATAATTAAAAAAAGCACATTTAGAGTGGATTACCAGATCTATTATATTATTAAAACAGCTTTGAAAGGTGGCGTCACGTTCGCTGTGGGGGCTAGAAATTCTCACATTAATCGAAGAAAAAGAAAAAAAAGAAAAATGAGAGTCCAAGTAGGAATCCAATTTAAAAATAGCTGAAATTCAGAATTAAAAATAAGCAATATTGAAAGAAGTTTCCATATAAGAACCCAATACGAGATTAATCAAATTTTGAAATAAAAATAAAATAAAATCCAAAATTAGAAAAGGAAAGGAGAGTCCAAGTAGAAATACAATTTAAAAATAGCTGAAATTCAGAATTAAAAATAAGCAATAATGAAATAAGTTTCCATATAAGAATCCAATACGAAAATAATCAAAATTCGAAATAAAAATAAAATAAAATCCAAAATTAGAAAAGGAAAGAAAAAGAAAAAGGAGAGTCCAAGTAGGAATCCAATTTAAAAAATAGTTGAAATTCGGAATTAAAAATAAGCAATATTGAAAGAAGTTTCCATATAAGAACCCAATACGAGATTAATCAAAATTCGAAATAAAAATTAAATAAAATCCAAAATTACAAAAGGAAAGGAGAGTCCAAGTAGAAATACAATTTAAAAATAGCTGAAATTCGGAATTAAAAATAAGAAATAATGAAAGAAGTTTCCATATAAGAATCTAATACAAGAATCTAATACGAGATTAATCAAAATTCGAAATAAAAATAAAATAAAATCCAAAATTAAAAAAGGAAATGAGAGTCAAGTAGGAATACAATTTAAAAATAGCTGAAATTCAGAATTAAAAATAAGATTAATTAAAATTCAGAATAAAAATAAAAATAAATCCGAAATAAGCAAAAGAAAATAAAAGAAGAGTTCAAGTAGGAATACAATTTAACATTATCTGAAATTCGGAATTAAAAATAAGCAATATTGAAAGAAGAATCCATATAAAAAACCCAATACGAGATTAATTAAAATTTTGAATAAAAAATAAAATAATATCCAAAATTATAAAAATTAAAAGAGAGATCAAGTAGGAATACAATTTTGAAACAACTGAAATTGAAAATAAAAAATAAAAACACTAAAAGAACACAATACGATGTTAACTAATTTTTTTAAAAAAATAAATTCTAAAATTAGAAAAAGAAAAATAAGATTTCAATTAGAAATACAATTTATAAATAACTAAATTTGTGATAAAAATAAAGACTATTAAAAGAAATGACCATCTAAAACACATGACGAGATAAATTAAGTAACATGCCTATAAAGGAGTATAGTGGTGGCGGTTGTTACGACATATAAAAACTGTTAATAAAACACTAAATAGAATCCTAATGACGATTAAAAGGAGGGACGTCAGGCAGGCCGTGAAGCAAACAAGTAAGGCGGTTGCCGGGACTTCTAGAAAGTAAAAAAAATAAACCTCATTGATAATCATATTTGATTTTTAAAATCTCAATGACAATAAAAAGGAGAAGCAGCAGGCGGGGTGTATAAGAGTATAGTTGCAGAGCCGCCGACGGTTGATGGGACTTCTAGAAAATAAAAAATGGATTCCAACGATAGTTATGTTCGATTTTTAGAATCACAGTGCAATAAAGAGTAGGCAGCGGACGAGCTGTAGAGGGGCATAGTGGTACCGTTTGATGGGACTTCTAAAAATTATAAAAAATAAAATTACAAGTCCAATTTTAAAAGGTTTGGAACTTCAAAAAAGTAAAAAAAAACCCCAATGATAATCATGTTTGATTTTAAAATCTCAATGACAATAAAGAAGGGAGGCAGCGCGTGAGCCGTAGAGGAGTACAATCGCAAAGCCGCTGACGGTTTGGCGGGACTTCTAGAAAGTAAAAATGAACCCAAACGATAATTATGTTCGATTTTTAATATCTCATTGACAATAAAGAGAAGAAACAGTGGATGGACCGTAGAGCAGTATAATAGCAACGTTTAACGTGATATATGGAAATTATAAAAGCAAAACCCAACGTGACAATAAACTCTAAAAATTATAAAATCCAATTTTTAAAGGTTTCAAGAAGAATGAATTAAAATAGTGGTAGATCGAGCAAGCAAATAAAAAAGGAGATGACATAAGAGGTAGCAACTGGTGTGACTTTTAAAAACTATATGTACAAACACGAGGATGATAAGGTTTGGTCTTTCAAAGTCTTAAGATAATGAGATAGCTATTTAATAAATTTTAAGTAAAATCATACTAAAAATTATATGAATTTGTTTGGGTGCTAGCCGCGCAATTGCGCGGGCCACCCAGCTAGTTATAATAATCTGGCGTATAGATTGTAATAATCTATCATAATAAGCTATCTGTTTATTTCAGCTTACTCATAATAATCTAGATTATAATAATCCTAAGCTGAATCAAACAGGGCCTTAGTCTTGGGCCCCATATGTAACAAAAAATAATCAATGGAAAAACACTAAAATTTAGATGAAGGGATTGTTTGCTTTGATACCAACTTATTGCCCTACCAAAATTTTGGTAACTTCAATAGTAGCAAGTGCATATTTGATTTGCTACCAAATTTTATCCACAATAGTTCAAATTCAACACTACCTAATTTGGTAGTGCCAATATTTGCTAATATTTTAGCACTACCAAGATTTTGGTAGAGTAAAAATTGGTTCCAAACCAAACAAACCCGAAATTTAAACACAATGAATGAAACTACATCTACATGGTCCTACTCTTGATAACTTCCTACCTCCGCCCTGCTTGACCTGGATGCAGCTAAGTAAATTCTTTTACTGTAGCTTGAGACGCTCAGTCCGTTAAGACGATGGCGACTCGGTCACTAAAATAGTGTAATTAATTAAACGACAAATTAAGCAACAGGAGAGCCGGCCCCAGTGCTTATACGCTTCTCGGCCAATGAATGTGGGTGTCTGCATGGTTCCAAATCTGCCGTTGAAAGTCAAACAAAACCTTCATGGCTATACTTGCCGGCTAATACAACTCATCATCGCCAGGAGGCAACCACTTTTACCGAAAATTAAAGGAGAAAAAAAAACTGAAGGCTTCTATTTTGTTACAAATAAATAAAAAGTTGAAACGTGAACAGAGTTTGGAGTAGATGAAGACCAACGTTAGTAGGTCTAGCTGTCTTGGTCAAACCTAGAAATTCCAAATGATAGTTTATGAAGATTTGATCTTTGAAGGAATAGCGTAAAATTCTTGGTAAAACTACTATGATTTTATAGCATTGAGTAAAAATTAAGTTATCTAGAGCTGAGAGAGAAATGCATATATAAACCAATGAGGTGTTAGATCATTATATATAAGGTTTTCCTTTTTCTAGACGTGTAAAAGTTGTTCATTTGTTGAACACACATGGTACACGAAGAATCTTGATTTTTGAAACCAGCTGAATTTTTGTTACCCTAGTGATTATCTTGTATCGGAATGTAAAGTGACATTAAGCTTCCACTATACTCGCACATTGTCATGATGGAGAAGAACGTAGTAGAAGGTCAGGGATAATCGCACATTTTCTCTCTAATGCCGGCATGACGAGGATCCTACTTTTCGTTGTCATTTTTAAGTTCTTAATAGAGGGGAAGAATGTAAGGATGTATTGAGAAGAAAAAAAAAATCCCTATATATGTTGTGAGAGGGAAAACAAAGAGAATCGGGTTGATGATATACATAGCTCATTTTTAACTTGTCGCTTTCAACTTTGAATATTATGAATGTATGCTAAGTTATTAGAAGAAACTTTTGCCGATAGAGCGATGATTTTCTAATCAAAATAGGGGCATTTAGGGCTATAAAGGATAAGATTAGAAAATACAAACTAGTGGAGGGTTAGAATAAAAGGTGTGAGATGTAAGGATGCCTAAGATTAAAACATCTTTTATTAGGTGTAATATTTCAACTTTTAATGTTGCCAAATTTTTATTTGAACAGATGTATCTCAGCTCTATAGATTTGGTAAAAGTTTGTTCCAATCCAAATGACTGCCTAAGAATGTGCTTTTTCTTTCCTTTTTTAATACTTTTATTCTCTCATTTTTGCTACGTATGTTTTCCGAACGGAACTGCTAAACGGTGTCTTTTTAAAAAAAACGTAGGAAAGTTATTTTAAAAATTTATATTAGTCTATTTTAAAGTTTTTTAATCAATACTTAATAATTTATGTTAATCTGTGAGACTGTAAATCCATTTTAAGCGCTGAGGGGAAGGATTCCCAGCCTAAAAAAAAAAAGTATTATCCAAAACTACACATTGAGTTGCTTTAAAAAAAATAGTCGGTACTCCTACGATGAGAATTGACACTAAACTAAAATGACCTTTTATTTTTTTATTATAAACCCACAATTTGCCGAACACGTCCATACAGAGCTAGGTTAATCTAGAAGTGGGGATTAGTGTCAAACCATCCAAAAAACTGAGTTATCCATCCATCCACTCGGAAGCCTCTAGTCTGGACCACGGGCCTGCGGATCAATCCCAGCCGCACGATCCAAACCTGCCACGTCACCCACGCTCCCCATCATCATCCGATCCCCCCAAACCGGAGACCGCGCAAGCAACCCAACCCAAACCAGTCTACCACTACTACACGTCGAGCAACCCAAAATAATAATAATAATAATAATAATAATAATAATAATAATAATAATCCAAAAATAATAAAAAAGGAAAAAAAAAAGTGGAGAGAGAGGGGAAGATGCCGATGCCTTCTTCTTCTTCTTCCTCGCTTCACCTTGGCAGCTGCTACCCCCCGCGCGCCGAGGCGAAGCCGACGCGAAGCAACGAATTTACAGCGGCCGCCGCGCGATCGAGCAGCGCGGGAATGGATTGGTAGATCGGCGGCGGTGGTGCTCGGAGGAGGGAGGAGGTGAGTTCGTCGGGGTACGCTGATTCGTTGGGTTGGGTAGGCGGATCGGATCAGGGAGGAGGAGGAGGAGGAGGAGTTGTATGATTCCGTGGTGGTGGTGGTAATCCATGTCACGCATGAAGCATCTGCTGCGGAAGCTCCACCTCTCGGGTGGGGGCGGGAGCGGCGGAGGAGCGGCGGCGGCGGGGGCCCCGTCGGGGGAGCACCACCACCGCCCGCGGCAGCATCGGCGGTCGTCGGCGCAGCCCCCGCCGCTGCCGCCTCCTCCGGTCGTCGCCGCGGCGGCGGCGGCCGAGGCGGCGCCGGTGATGGCTCCTGTTGCGGCTCCGGTGGCGGCGGCGGCGGCGGAGCCGAGGGGGATGGGGGCGGACGCGACGATGACGCGGCTGGAGGAGGAGTACCAGGTGCGGCTCGCGCTGGCCATCTCGGCGTCGGATCACGCGGGGCTCGTGGACGCCGACTCGGTCCAGATCCGGGCCGCCGAGCGCATCAGCCTCGGCGGCGCCGCCGGGGACCGGGGCCCCATGGAGGCCCTCTCCGCGCGGTACTGGAACCACTGCGTCGTCAACTACGACGAGAGGCTCTCCGACGGGTTCTACGATGTGTGCGGCGCGCCGATGCATCCGCACTTCCAGGCCAAATTCCCCTCCCTGACCACCCTCAGGGCGGTTCCCGTCGGTGGAGACGCCGCGTACGTGGCAGTTTTGGTCAATCGGGAGCGTGATCCGGCGCTGAAGCGGCTCGAAGGGAGGGCTCTGGCAATTGCCGCGCAGGATAGGGCGGAGCATGGTGGAGTCGCTTCGCCGGAGCTCGTGCAGAAGATTGCAAACCTTGTGGTTGATGCTATGGGCGGTCCGGTGGATGATGCTGATGAAATGAACAGGGAATGGGGAGTGAAGAGCCGCGCGCTATGCCTTCAGCGCAACAGTATTGTTCTCCCTCTTGGTTTGCTTCGCATTGGGTTGTCGCGCCACAGATCTTTGCTATTTAAGGTTAGTATCTCTGCAGAAGTACTGTATTCTACTTCAATCCAGTCATTCACATAGGGCATTAAATTATGTCAAGTGTAAGAAAATATGGGAATAGCCCCATGGTAACAATTTCCATCTTGTTGCACAATTTACATTGTGGAATGGTTGTTTAAAGCACAAATGATTCCCGATTCCAGTTATGATATTGAAAAATGTTTAGATGTTTAGTACTCACCTTCAACCAGTTATATTGTCCATTATGAGCTGTGGTAGTCCAACTGTGGAAGCCAATCTAGTTCATTTATGGGCATCGGTAAATCTTGAATTTGCTGTATGGAATGGATAATTGAAATGGTTGATGAAAAAGAAACACCTTTGAACCTTGTTTCATTGACTACATATCTTGGTGACAGCTTTCTACGTAAGTAGGTTTCTGTTGGACAAAGAAAATAACTGATCAGATTGGTTTCAGGTACTAGCTGATCGAGTTAATCTACCATGCAAGCTTGTCAAAGGAATATATTATACGGGGACAGATGAAGGGGCTATTAACTTGGTTAAAATTGATTTTGACAGGTATCTACATTGTATCTTTACAATCTTTCAGTATTTAATATTAGGACATCTTCTGTGTTGATATATAACAATCAAATCCTATTGCAGTGTTGAATATATAGTTGATCTGATGGGAGCTCCAGGCACATTAATCCCTTCAGATATTTCTGGCAGTCAGTTTCAGGACTCCAACAATAGTCAACTGAGCAATGATGCCATCGAGGAGAGTGTTGCAGAACTATGCATAGCCCTTGAGCAGATTAGTGCTGGATGTAAGAATACAAGTGACATGGGGGGAAGTTCATCTGAACAAAAATCTGCTTTAGCACTTGCAAGTTCACAGCTGGAAGACATCTTCCACACAGAGAACCCGCTTAAACAAAGTACCATATCTGATGGAGGGGAAATTCCGCATCTGATGAAAGTCAACGATGCTCCCATGTATTTAGTGCCCACAGAAGTGGACCCACAGTTTGCACAAAATTTGCAAGACTTGCTCCTGGAGGGCACTGCATTGCTACCCACCTATGAGAAACCTGAAATATGCAAACATACTGCTTCTGAAGATGACAAAACTGCAGGATGGTTGGTAATCGCTAAAACAGGTCAAAATTTGCCAAATGGTCATGTAGCGGAAGATTCTCCATTGCAACATGGCAATACCAAAACACTAGCAGTAGTGAATTGTTTCCATGAAGATGCACAGCATGATGTGGGGAATACAGAAGCAATTGGCAGAAATTTGGATTTGCATGATCATACAGCTCATGCCATTGCCAACGAGGACCAAAGGTTTTCTGAGGACTCTTTGGTGAAGATGCCAGGAAGTAGCAATGGAAACTTGGACAAGTCGAGCTGTTCTAGCACGAAAACAATCAGCTCTGTTATAGATGACGTTGCTGACTATGAAATACCATGGGAAGATCTTCATATTGGAGAGCGCATTGGTCTAGGTATCTGCATTAATTCCAAGATCTTATATTACCACTTACTAGTATAGCAGTAAGTAGTTAATTAAGAGGTAGCTTCTCTAAGGGGACAACATACTGCATTTCAAGTTTACAATGAACACCAAGTTACATGAATATATATGCAGAAAGAGTAAATGTCTCTTGCTCTCTACATGGCACTAAATACATTAGTAATAAATACATTCATTTATTTGATTGAAAATTCAGACTTTTTATGGTTCTTCCTTAACATTTTTGGTAGTCATCCACTTTGAAGCTTTGTATTGTGAAATCGATCTTGTTTCACAGACATTGTTCTATTTTAACGACTGGTGCTTGTCTGAATGCCTCTAATTTCCAAAATATACGATATCTGCTGCGCGTATCATGGATTTTTTTTTATTCAGGAACTTGCTAATGGTTCAGTTTTAGAATGAAGGTGTTCTAAATTATGAACTTTTACAACTAAACCAACACCACTTTCATTGCGTTATAATTCGCTGTCAACCAATGGTGTTTTCTGTGTTATTGGCCAAAGTTGTATTATGGAGACACTGAAAAATAAAAATAAAACTGCACTTATTCAGGCTAGAGAGTGGAATAAATTAGCTGGATTTTGCAATGTGATCCCCATCGTTATTTCCTTTTTAATTTTTTTTACATACTGAACTAAGTTAAATTTTGTGTTATTTTATACCATTACTCTGTAATGTATTGGATACTTTTCTTTTGTACCATTACTCTCTGTGTTCTAAACTAAATTTATTTTTGCAGGTTCATATGGGGAAGTATATCATGCAGATTGGAATGGCACTGTAAGTCACATATTTGAAGAGCAATTCTTATATTATATTTTGCTAGTAGTACGAAGTGGTCGTAAGGTCTATAGCTTAAATAGTAAGACAGTACAGGACTGGATAACTACTGTGTCTGTACGAACTAGCTCATAAATAGAGCCACCACTGGTTCATTGTATTGCAAAGCAGTGACTTTTAACAGGTAACTATTGGATATCAAAGGTTTGTTGCCTAGGAAGGCCAATAAAACAAAATAGGGAAATATCAGGCCCACTGTAACAAATTTACCAAGCTGGAAGAAACAAAACATATATGATTCATTTTCACCTAAATTGCCATTGTTTTGTGAGTTTCTTGCTCTGGTAATTTATTGTCCTCATCTATTGCAGGAAGTTGCAGTGAAGAAATTTCTTGACCAGGATTTATCGGGTGTTGCACTAGATCAATTCAAATGTGAAGTGAGTCCACTTTTAAGATTTAATGCATTGCATCTCTTTTGGAGTTTGTGTATAAATATTATCGACTTTATTTCCTCAACTGAGTGTGCATTCCTTCTCTTCAAGGTTGGGATCATGTCAAGGCTGAGGCATCCAAATGTAGTTCTGTTCTTGGGATATGTGACACAACCACCAAATCTTTCGATATTAACTGAATACCTTCCAAGGTTCCTCCAACTTTGTTTTTGGTTTATTCAGTCAACATAACCATTGGCTCCTTCTACTTTTGTGCATATGTTATATGAGCGGAAAGAGATATTACAACAAAGATAACATACTTCCTTTTTCAGAGGGAGCCTTTACCGCCTATTGCATAGGCCAAACAGTCAAATTGATGAAACACGAAGGCTAAAAATGGCATTGGATGTGGTAAGCTTCAGGAAGCTGTTTTGTTTGTTTTCGTTGTTGATGCTTATTTTTATACCGTGTTGACAGTTTATTATTGTCTTGCAGGCAAAAGGGATGAACTACTTGCATGCTAGCCATCCTACTATTGTGCATCGTGACTTGAAATCCCCAAATCTTTTAGTGGATAAAAATTGGGTTGTTAAGGTGACTTTCTCAGAAATCACAACCCTCTTCTCATTCAATACAGAAAAAAAAAGCTTACTAGTCTTGTTGTTCTGTTTCATCTTGGATAAACCTTGTCTGTTTTCTCATAGGAAGAATATAAGATTTGCTGAAGTTGATATGATATTTGTTTGGTATCAAAAAGATGTTCTGCTCTTTTTTTTTCAATGTAGTGTTTACATGAAACAGAACATTTGGATACACTGGACTACATTCTCTCGATTATAATACTGTATGTAAACAGACCTTGTGGTGACTGCCAGTCTGCCACTGATCAGCTTGTCTGATACCCAGTTGTTGAGCGACCATTTAAATAATCCTATACTTCTGGGTTATTCTTAGGCAAGACCATAAGCTATCAAGATGGGATGTTGTACCAAATGAATTTATGGTCTGCTTGGTTTAAGCTGTTGCATATTTCTTATAGAGTCATATTTCTCATATGGTTATTCCCCTGCTTTTGGGAATGACCATGTTTCTCATACTTCACTATATGTGTTTGATGGATGAGATGGTTATGGACATGGTCACATGGACCAAACCATTTATTTCCTCAAACCACACAAGTAGGTATGTTTAGATTTTGGATTGGGTGGTCCATTCACCATCTCATTCATCAAATCAAAACAGCCCATGAAAAGGTATGCTAGTGGAGACCTCTAGGCATTAGCTGCTGTTTGGGTGCTTTGGGGAGATTTATGGAGAAGTAGTTAAATATCAAGGTTCTGTTAGCTTAGAGTGAGGGATGTACTGGTAACAAGTTGCTGGTTCTACTATACATGCAAGTAAAGTAGATCTAGCTAAACTTGTGTAGAATACTTGACAAATTGTTTATCAGAATTCAGCAATGCCCATTAAAATGGAGGGATCCATGTTCCTCTTTAATTAGCAATTGCATCACAAAAAGCTTCATGTCGTATAGACTAATAATATTGTAAATACATGCATTTTTTCATGCAGGTGTCAGATTTTGGCATGTCAAGGTTGAAACATCACACTTTCCTGTCCTCTAAATCAACAGCTGGAACAGTAATATCCTTGATGCTCTGGTGACTTTCTTTTTCATGTTTTACCTCGTTTTGATTGTATGATAAGGTGTTTTTTTTTTCATCTTTGTTCTCCAGAAACTCTGGAATATCGCACTATTGCACTTTACACGGCTAGGATATGCAAATCATTTGAACTTTAGACTTCAAAATAACACATTGATTGCTCTGCCTGGTGTTTAGATGCAATATTTGAGGCATTGGATAGTGCCGGTGTCCTCAAACAGAATGGTTTATGCAAAACATTGTGCAATGTAGTTTGCTCTGCACAACTAATTTTGTATAGATCAGTTCAAGCCATGCTCTCTTTACCCTAGTTACTTTCACAGGGTCTTTTTATTTTTTTCTGGAAGTAGAGCCTCACCCTTTTTAGACAACTCATTGTTAATCCAAGATCATGTAGTGGCATAGTGTACTATATTAATAACATTTTTATTGTTCATTTGGTGGGTGTTTCCTGTAATTAGCTAATTATTCCATCACCTTGACCATATTTTATGTTGGGCTACAGCCGGAGTGGATGGCACCAGAGGTTCTACGTAATGAGCCATCAAATGAGAAGTGAGTTGCTTAGTTTTCTCATGACATGTTGGCCTTTCCATTTACTTCCTGTCATGTTCTCCTGCTGATTGAAAATTGAATGCTGGCATCAGGTGTGACGTATACAGTTTTGGAGTAATCCTATGGGAACTAGCAACAATGCGTGTACCATGGAGTGGACTGAATCCAATGCAAGTTGTAGGAGCAGTTGGGTTCCAGAACAGGCGACTAGAAATTCCCAAAGAAATTGACCCACTGGTGGCTACCATAATATCTTCGTGCTGGGAAAAGTAAGAACAAACCAGCCCGGATAACATGCTACTCTTCTCATTCTACCTAGTTTTACCTGCCACTTGCTCCACTGATAATGACCCCCAATGTTCTTTCGTGCAGCGATCCAAGCAAACGACCATCGTTCTCCCAGCTCTTGTCACCGCTGAAGCAATTACAGCGGTTAGTTGTTCCAGAAAACTGCTGACATCCCTTCCTGAGAAAAAAAAAGTCTCAGGTCAAACAAAAAATACAAGTATGTAAGCTCTACTACTACAGAGGCCAAGTTTTTCATGTTGAAGCTTTGTGGAGATGTATTCGCAGTCTCTGCATGCAGGATGGATGTGCATGGACGAAGGTTCTATGCATCCTGTTGTGAAAAAAAAAATGTGACAAAACTCTCTCTGAAGCCGTGCAAAGGCGCTGCTGGAGAAAGCAATAGTGTGTTAGTTCCAAGTGAAGAAATGTGGTGCAACACGAAGTGCTCTGTGCCATCGTAAATAATTTGTTCAGTTCTGGAATTTGGAACGGTGATTCTGAGAATCAGAATTTAACCACAAAGATAGGATCTTGGTTTTCGTTCTTTTTTGTCTTGCTTCATAATTGGAAAAAGGAGAAAAGGTCAGGTTAAAAAAAATGGAAAAGGGAAAACGAAATCAAAAGTTTTGTGGCGTCTGCAAAAAGTTGCGGCCCGGTATTTAACCAGATGCAAATCTTGTATATCATTTATACAGAGTTTTACTCTGCATCGACTTGAATATGCATCTTAATATCTTATTACCTTTGGTCCTCTTTCCTATAATATTGAATGGTTACTAGCGGAGATATTGTTGGTATGGTGATGATGATGTAAGTTCTGGTGCCCATAATTATGTACACGTTATGTTTGAGCGCATATATCTGTACAAAACTTTTGACGTAAAAGACATGAACACAAACCGCAGTTAGGCAAGCTGAATTGACTCCTCCCTCTATCCCCCAAAAAACCGCAGTTAGGATAAGACATAAGCTAGAACAACGAATTTGAAAACGCTAAAAGTAAAGAATCCCTACAAATTTGAATTTGGACAACGTTAAAAGAAAAGAATCCCTATGAATTTGGACACCGCTAAAAGAAAACAAAAATGAAGTGAATTTGGACAACGCTAACAAAAAATCTGACAAACATGAACATCACTGTACCTCTTTTACTTGCATAACAATTCGAAAACATCAGAATTGCCAAGTTTATCATATGAGCAGCAGCCGATTCACAAGGAATGGTGTGTTTCCGATGATGATTCGATGGATAGTGTCTTTAACAACTAAGAACTACAAGATAGAAGGGCCAAAACTCTTAAAAACAGCACACAGAAACGAGAGCACACTCAATATAGACTAATATAACCACAAGCTGATAGTGTTTTCTTTTTCAGAATCATGAACTATTTTCGAACGGTAAATCCAAAACCTAAATAGCTCATTTTTCCACGGTATCCTTGCTCCAACGACGCCTCACTTGAAGCATTTCGCATCCAGCAAAGCCTCGCCCTCAAATGGCTCAAGGTCCTCAATCATGGCGCTGACGCGCTCCTTCTGGGCCTCATCTGAGATGTCAACCTTGGTCCACTCATAGAGCTCCATGTCGTAGACCTCATCCATGACGAACTTGGGGATCTCGGGGCCACGGAAGAGCCAAAGACCCTTCACCTTGAATGGCGGCTCAGAGCCGATCACAAGCATCTTCCCGAAGGCATATTTGCGGCACAGGTCCATTCGCTGCAGGAACCCACCAACCTTGTTCATGGTCACGAAGGACACGGTGTTCTCATCATTGTATTTGTAGTCGCAGAACCACAGGGAGTAACCTTCTGGGTCATACATATCCCAGAAACCTGCAATACATGAGAAGATAACTTGAGTACAATTCACAGCAGTTCAAACTCAACAGAAGTTGGTGTAGATGAGAAATAATGGTGTAGAAGAGAGAACTAATTGACAGATCAGGATCAGCTGAGGTAGTTGTTTTGACTGCAACTTTAGCAGTCAACACATATAGCCATCCATCAAGCCACCAATGGGCTAAGATGTTGAGCATCTTCTCTAACTAAGATGTTAATTTTCTCCATCCAACAACAAGAGGCTAACAGTTTTTGCATGCTATAATTCTCTAGCTAAGATGTTAATTTTCTCTAAACTAGAATGTTTGAGATACAAATTGACACAAGAATAGCATAGTTAACAGTGTCATTTTTTAAAGTTCTGAAAACAAGGCGTTTTTTTATTTATAGTCCAACTTAATATTTTTATTAATTTTCTGTTTCATTGATTTCATGGTTTTGGAAATATTCGATAAAGAAAGAAAGGAAAAGAGATGCTCTTGGTCTAGCCATTGGTTGCTTGTTGGATTACTGGATGTGATGACTGCTGAAGTTGCAGTAAAAGCAACAACTCCAGGCCTTCAGCTGATCCTGGACAGCTAGCTAGTTCACAGTTGAAAAGTAACTAACAACATATAACATCTAAAAAAAGTCACATGCATGCTTGCTATTTATGATGCTACACAAACAAATTCTAACGGGTATCCTAATTTGTATTCATATCCTTTGCAACAAAGCAATGCAATAAATTTGTCTATCTGGAAACTTTTTACTGACTAGTAGATTCCAAAAAAGAAACTTACCCTTGATAGCAACCTCACGGAAGTTTGTTTTTGTGTTTGAGTATAACCTCTTCCACTCATCAAGGATCATTTTGCTTGGAGGGAGCAAATCAAGAGGATTCTTTGGCTTTGGCTTTGGTGCTTCCTCTTCCTCCTCTGGTTTCTCAGCTGCCTTAGGCTTTGGAGCTTCTTTTGGGGCCTCTTTCTTGGCTTCCTTTGGCTTCTGCTCCTTTGGTGCTGCAGCCTTCTTTTGAACTTGTGGGACAGAATCTGCCTGCTTCACATCACCCATGACTTTCTTAAAGTTTGGCTGGTTAACCATGGTCCAGAAGTACCTCTCAACATGAGGGAACTCAGAAGTAAAATTCTTGGTCATGATCCGAGCAAAGCCCATGTAGAGGTTGCATGTCATCACAATATCAGCAAGAGTCACTGAATGGCCAACAAGGTATGTGTTTGATGCAAGGTGTGTGTTGAGGGCACCCAATGATCTCTTCAAAGCAGCAATAGCTGCTTCCTCACTCTGTTAGGCAGAAACAAGATTAGATCACAAATTGCTAACAAGGAGAACACAACGATACCCACTTGACCATACTTACGACAGCAACATAAGGAGCAAATCCAAGACGTGGGAAGAGCCATTTTCCAGTATTAGCATCAACCTCTGTGGCTGAAAAGTCAATCCACTGCTCAATGTGGGCCTGAAAGAAACAAGAAATTCAAGGAGCTGGTAAAATAATCAAGAATGATCCTAAATGTCTATGAAAGATCAACCTGAAAGAAACACAAAATTCTAGGAGCTGGAAAATAATCAAGAATGATCCTAAATATTTATGAAAGATCACTCACATATTCAATCAGTGAAGACCCATAGAGTGGGTTGTCAGACTTCGAGCGAGTAACTTCAGGAAAATGAGAGGAACTTAGAACTAAATCAAGCAATAGAGAGAAAAGGATTAAAAGAACGGAATCCTTGCTATGTATCACTTACCATATCGTGCAATCGCATTGCTTTCAAAAACAGGACCATCAGGAGTCTCTAGAATAGGGACCTGAAAGGAAACGTGTCCAAATCAGATTCTGTGCAAATGTACCAAAATTCAGAGGTGGTTTTGCTCAAACCTTCCCAATAGGATTCATCTTGAGATACTCAGGAGTCTTGTTGGAGACACCCATCTGAAAGTTCTTTGCCAACTCAACCTTGACACCAGAGTACTCGGCAGCAATGAGTGCCTTGAATGCATTCTTGTTTCCATCGAAAGTATGCAATACCTACACCAATGCAAGTTACAAAGTTGAGCGTGAAAATAGGTTAGGGAAGTGCATGACATGACAACACTACAAGGACAGTTTGACTAGCATGTCCATAAGGATGGATACACAAACATGATAAACAAAAAATATACAAACAACGGGACAAATTCATAGATCAAGCAGCACATATTACACAGTGACTTTAGCCATTCAATGTTCTACAGAGTGATGGTCAATACATACATATTATATAATTATGTGCACAAGTGCTGAGCTATAATGTCTGCATGAGACATGTCTACATGCTCATCGGCTATTCAGAAAGCGAATA
Source organism: Oryza sativa Japonica Group (assembly GCF_034140825.1). Taxonomy (NCBI): domain Eukaryota; kingdom Viridiplantae; phylum Streptophyta; class Magnoliopsida; order Poales; family Poaceae; genus Oryza; species Oryza sativa. The sequence goes on along the minus strand of NC_089036.1, from coordinate 6,746,434 downwards.
AGACTTCATTTCCGAAACTCCAAATAATCCCATTTGCATCAAACAGGAAGCTGTAAGCATTCTAGGAAAGCAGAGCCCTGTGCGAATCTCTACAGGATAATGTATATATTGTCAACAAACTGTCATGTGATCAGGCTTTCATTTGTATGCATTTGAATTTGGTCTTACATCATCAAATGTATATAAGAAAGGCTAACTATTGGAAAACCTTGGCAACAATCTTTAACACTTGGGATCAAATAATCAGAAATATAGACTAGAAAAATTTCGAAGGCAGGTCCTTGCTTCCTCACTGCACAAATTATTTAATATTCACTTGATCCGCCAGCATTTGAACCAGAAAGTAACAAAGTAAAAAAAAAAACCAGAAATCTGCATTTCAACGAGCTTGCAAGACAACATTAAGTAAATAAGAGATGCTAGACATAGACCGAACATTGTCCACCGATCTAAATAAAATCCGTGACACCTAAACTGTCACCACCCTACCAAAACCCTCCCTAAATGCTGGGTAGAAATGCGCACCAAATCAACCCTGATCGTGCAGAAAAAAACGATATGCTTTACAGAAGACTCATACAGCAATCCACAGATGCTACAATTTGAAAATGAAAAAAAAAAAACTACACCCCACCGCATCATGCCAAGCTTCTCCACTAAATCAACTAAAGAACACGAGCAAACGAGGTTAGATCAAGAATCACTTACGAGCGCCATCTCGACGGGGCCGCCGCCTTAGCTCCCACTCACTCGATTTCAGATCTGCACATCATGAGGAAACAAAAATCCAAAAAAATTTAAAAAAAAATCCGCAAAATCAACAGTACGCAACAATGGCGCAAGCACACTAGTTAGTTGTAGCGAATCGGGGAGATCTTACGGTGGCGGAGGCGAGGCGAGCAGTGGAGGGAGCAGCAAGACGAACCCTAGTGGAAGAAGTAGCAGCGGCAGCAAAAACAGTGGAGGGATTCGACGCAGCCGATTCTACTTACGATCTCGCCTAGGGTTGCGCGCGGGTGATCTCGGCCGTCCGATGAGTAAGCCTTGCGACAGATCGGACGGCGCAGAGCAGATCCAACCACTCCGTAGGCGGGCATTCGTCTGGCACTCTGGCCCCTTCCAGTCGAGCCCGTTGGATCGAAACGGGCCTTGGGCATTTTTTCTAAAAAAAATTAAATCCATTTCTTTCCCATAAAAAAATTAAATAAATTTTAGAAAATTATATATATATAGGTTAATTTATCATAAAACTACATACAAAAGTATTGCCACACTTGTCTAAGTGAGGCGATCAAATTCTTGGTCACACTTTAGCAAGCCTAAGAAAATCTTGCAACACATTTTTGAGTCAATAACGTATATGACTCGTTTATTGGAAGAGAATCTTGCCACAACTGTGACTACAACCAAACACCCTAAAATTTACTCAAAATTAAACTAACCAAAGTTATTAAGGGGAAGGAGATTAGTATTACAGAATACTGAGTGGAGTAAGGACCAACGTTATTAAGGGGAAGGAGATAGTATTATAGAATACGAAATGGAGTAAGGAGGATTTAATGTTCGCATGGTGGTGATGCTGTGAGTTAATTTCAAGGCATGTATAAAGGTAGAGTCTAATATGAGCTCTTTATATTAATTAATATTACTAGAGACTATATCCTACTACCTCCGTTTCAGGTTATAAGACTTTCTAGCATTCTTCACATTCATATAGATGTTAGTGAATCTAGGCACACATATATGTTTAGATTCATTAACATATATATGAATATTAGCAATGTTAGAAAGTAAACGGAGGAAGTACTAAAGTAATAAAGACAATAAGTTTTCTAAACCATTAATGTATAAATAAATTTTTATTATACTTCTTTCATTTTTCTCCACTCTCATGCAACAAACTTTTCGTTAATGAATGCTAAGAGTCGACTCTGAGCCGTTGTCATGCGTATCAACGATGTTTTTCCTTCCTTCCATCTCTTTCTTTCACGTGACTCTGAGGAGCCGTTGTCATGTCATGCGTCCCTCTCTTTCTTTCACTTGACTCTGAGGAGCCGTTGTCATGCATAGCAACGATATTTCTCCTTCATTCCCTCTATTTCTTCCACATTAACTCTAAACCCTAAACCGTTGTCATCCGTAGTTGTTTCTCCTTCCTTCCCTTTCTTTCTTTAACGTCACTAAATTTACTCCGCAAATGCTTAGGCAAGTTGACACATTGACAAAACGCAAATCTCTGATCCATGCGTTGTAGATCCCATTTTTGATTCAGGAGATTATTATCCGGCTTACCAAGCTATGCTTTTCATGTAAAAAATTTCTATATAATAGAAGTTTCTTGGAAATATTTTTCTAAAGCAAAATTTTAAATTAATAGTAATTCGTTCATTCATTCATTTATATACCCTCAAATAGCCATCACCAAACCAGATAATCAAGAAAATCTCAATAGAAACGAACATGGCCTTCGTCTGCGTGCCCAGCGCTGAAAGCAAAAGAAAAAAAAAAGAAACACAACAAACATGAACAACAGAATAAAATACATAAAATAACCCAGCACCATAACTCGTTTTGTTGCCTATTTCCAAAACATTATCAGAATGGCAAGTTTAACACATGAGCAACAGCAGATTCGAATGGTGTGTTTCTGACGATGATTCGATGGATAAGTGTCTTAACAACTTAACTACAAGGTTAAAAAGGGCCAAAACTCTAGCAAACAGTACAAAAAGAAAAGACCAGCACACTCAATATTGACTAATATAGCCACATGGTGATAGTATTTTTTTTTTCATAATCATGAACTATTGTAGAAGGGTAAATCCAAAACCTAAATAGCTCATTTTCCACGGTATCCTTGCTCCAACGACGCCTCACTTGAAGCATTTCGCATCCAGCAACGACTCGCCCTCAAATGGCTCCAGGTCCTCAATCATGGCGCTGACGCGCTCCTTCTGGGCCTCATCTGAGATGTCAACCTTGGTCCACTCATAGAGCTCCATGTCATAGACTTCATCCATGACGAACTTGGGGATCTCGGGGCCACGGAAGAGCCAAAGACCCTTCACCTTGAATGGCGGCTCAGAGCCGATCACAAGCATCTTCCCGAAAGCATATTTGCGGCACAGGTCCATTCGCTGCAGGAACCCACCAACCTTGTTCATGGTCACGAAGGACACAGTGTTCTCGTCATTGTATTTGTAGTCACAAAACCACAGGGAGTAACCTTCTGGGTCATACATATCCCAGAAACCTGCAATAAGTGAGAAGACATGTTGAGTTCAATTCACAGAACTTCATACACAACAGAAGTTGGGAGCAGATGACAAATAATGGTAATCAAAGAGATATAACTTGCTAACAGTTGACAGGTCAACAAACAAATTTGCATTGACTCTTTAGTAGCTGTTATAATTTGTAAGCCAATTTGTACTCATATCTTTCTAGTGTACTCACAGCAATGTAGTAAACTTTTCTCTGTGGAAACCTTTTTAGTGACTACTAGATTCCCGAAAGAAACTATACTTTTCTACGTGGAAACCTTTTAGTGACTACTAGATTCCCAAAAGAAACTTACCCTTGATAGCAACCTCACGGAAATTTGTTTTTGTGTTTGAGTATAACCTCTTCCACTCATCAAGGATCATCTTGCTTGGAGGGAGCAAATCAAGAGGGTTCTTTGGCTTTGGCTTTGGTGCCTCCTCTTCCTCCTCTGGTTTCTCAACTGCCTTAGGTTTTGGAGCCTCTTTCTTGGCTTCCTTTGGCTTCTGCTCCTTTGGTGGTGGAGCCTTCTTTTGAACTGGTGGGACAGACTCTGCCTGCTTCACATCACCCAAGACTTTCTTAAAGTTTGGCTGATTAACCATGGTCCAGAAGTACCTCTCAACATGAGGGAACTCAGAAGTAAAACTCTTGGTCATGATCCGAGCAAAGCCCATGTAGAGGTTACAGGTCATCACAATATCAGCAAGAGTCACCGAATGGCCAACAAGGTATGTGTTTGATGCAAGGTGTGTGTTGAGGGCACCCAATGATCTCTTCAAAGCAGCAATAGCTGCTTCCTCACTCTGTTGGGCAGAAATAAGATTAGACAACAAATTGCTGACACAAGGAAAACACTATGACACCCACTTGACCATACTTACCACAGCAACATAGGGAGCAATTCCTAGCCGTGGGTAGAGCCATTTTCCAATATTAGCATCAACCTCTGTGGCCGAAAAGTCATTCCACTGCTCGATGTGGGCCTGGAAGAAACATACAATTCTAGAAGCTCGTAAAATAATCAAGAATGATCTTAAATATCTATGGAAGACCACTCACATATTCAATCAGTGAAGACCCATAGAGTGGGTTGTCAGCCTTCGAGCGGGTAACTTCAGGAAAATGACAGTGACTTAGAACTAAATCAGATATGATAGAAAAAGATTAAGAGAACTCCAATTCCTTGCTATGTATCACTTACCATATCGTGCAATCGCATTGCTCTCAAAAACAGGACCATCAGGAGTCTCTAGAACAGGAATCTGAAAGAAAACGTGTCCAAATAAGATTCTGTGCGAATGTACCAAAATACAGGGATGGTTTTTGTTCAAACCTTCCCAATAGGATTCATCTTGAGAAACTCAGGTGTCTTGTTGGAGACACCCATCTGAAAGTTCTTCACCAACTCAACCTTGACACCAGAGTACTCGGCAGCAATGAGTGCCTTGAATGCATTCTTGTTTCCACTGCCAGCATGCAATACCTAATCACAGACGAATAATGTACATAAGGTTGGAGACACAAGCATGATAAACAAAAACGATACAAGCAGAGGAACCAATTCACAGATCAAGAAGCATATATTACAAAGTAACTTTAGCTTCCAATGTTGTGCATAGCGATAATCAATGCAAATAATTATATAATTATGTGCAGAAGTGCTGAGCTACATAAGGTCAACGTGAGATCAGATATTCTGAAAGCAAATAAAACACATTTTGGAAACTGTAAATGAATCCATTTGCATCAAACAAAAAGCTCTAAGCGTTCTAGGAAATCAACCCTGTGCATGTCTATGCAGGATAACGAGTATAATGTTAACAAGCCGGCATGACACTGGGCACTCATTTACTTGCATTGAATACGAACTTACTTTGGCAATAGTGCAACACTTGGTATCCAATGAGATAATCAGAAAAAAATGACAGTGCAGAAAAAAAATCATAGCTCCTTACTACAAATTAAGTAATTCACTCCATCCACTAGCATTAGAAGCAGAGAGTAACAAAGTAAAGAACACCATAAATCTTCTTCAACCACCAGCACTTGAACCAGAAAGTAACAGTAAAAGAACACCAGAAATCATTGATATCAACGAGCTCGCAAGCCAGCATGAAGAAAATCAGAGATGCTAGACATAACCGAACATTGTCAACGATCCAAGTCAAATCCTGAACACCTAAATTGTCAACACCCTACAAAAACCCTTCCTAGATCGAAACACTGGGTAGCAATGCGCATCAAATCAACCCTGATCATGCAGAAAAAAAGATTTTCTCATAGCAGACTATACAACAACCCGCACAAGCTATAATTTGAAATGAACAACCAAACCCCCCACCGCATCAGGCCAAGCTTTCCCACTATTAATCCCCACAAATCAAACCAATTCGCACAAGTAGCAACACGTGATAAGCATGAACAGGTAACATGGATAGATCACACTTACGAGCGCCATCTCGCCCTAGCCGCCGCCTAGCTCCACTCAATCGATCTCGATGATCTCAGATCTGCACGTCATGAGGAAACCACAAAATTTTACATATGTATCAAAGAACTCCGCAAAAACAAGATTCGCAACAAGCAATAATCGCGCGAGCACAATAGCTGTTGCAAATCGGGGAGATCTTACCGTCGAGGAGGCGAGGCGAGCAGCGGGAGAAGCAAGACGAAACCCTAGTGGAAGTAGCAGCAGCCGACGAGGGATTCGGCGCCGCCTACTTATGGAGGCGGCGGCGCCCGCCTCGCAATCTCGCCTAGGGTTGCCGCGCGAGTGATCCTGACCGTCCGATGAGGGATCGAACGGCGCAGATCAGGCTCGGCATCTCCGTAGCCGAGGCCATTCGTCTGGGCCTCTTCAGTCGAGCCTGTTGGGCTGTAACGGGCCTCATGCCTTCGCTTTATATGTTGGGCTGAAATGGGCCTTAGTCCTTTCTTGTTGGGCCTTCCAGTCGTAACGATCCTTTATTTTTTTTCTTTTCTGCTTTTTTTTTTGTGCTGATTAGTTTATTATTATTGCTTCTCCCACGGCGTCGGGTTGGGCTGTGCTCTCTGGGCGCGGCGACGCGGCGGCGCGGCGGCGTCGCCGGCGGCGGGCGGAGATGAGTTGTTGCAGGTATACGCGGCCTTCTCATCGTCTTCCGCTCCTAGACCCTGGGTTTTTGTGTTGGCTGGTGAGATGGAAGCGCTGGCGTGATTTGCCCTGCGACGCTGCGTCGTCGCTCACCACATGTTCGGCGAAATGCGCCCCCGGCCAAGATTTGTGGTCTGGTACCTTTCTTGCGTGTGGCGACGCTGGGTGTTGAGCTATATGAGCTTGTAGAGGTTTCTGTGCGTCCCTGATCTTGGGTTCGGCTGTGGATGTGGTGGTCGGAGAAGCATCCGGCGGTGCCTTAGTTAGTGCAGAAAATTCGGCGTTTCTTTCGGCATTTTTACCATTTACGGCTTATTTGCACCGGTATAAAGTTAGGGATCATGATTTTAGTCAAGGTCTCACTGGCATTGTGGTTTGGTCCTGGCCATATGTGCTTAAGTAACTGGATTGGAGCGATATGACTGTTGATTAAAAGATAGTGACAGTTTGCTTATGATGCCTCTTAATAGTTTTTATAGTATCATATTCTATATTTGACGGGTCCAAGTGCCAAATGAGACCAACAGAGACGGTAGAGATATACCTTGCCTAGTGACTGTTTCTACCACAATATATGGTGGCGGTGGGTGCAACTGGAAACTGGACACAATGGTTGTTCTTTATTCTTAGATTGATGTAGTTTCATTCATGTATTCTCTTGTGCCTTGCTGCAATATTCGTAAGCATCAGCATATTGTGTCGTATTAAGGACGTCGCATAATTCTGATTTCTGAAAGCTAAGTGCGCTCTGCCGCGCTTTCAAGTTGAAGTTTTATGTGTTTGTGAAGATTTTGAGAGGGAAGGCCAAATCTTTCTTTCTTTTTTTTGCAAGTATTATAGTAAAAAAAGTTGGACCTACAGTGAGATGAAAATCAATCTTAACTTCACCTGTAGTGTATACCTTGAACTACAGGTAAGGCTTGTGTCAAAATTATTTAGATTCTTTCAGGTCACTAGTTTTAATCTGATGCAATAGTTCAAGCATGTTTTCCGTACCTTTGATTCAACCATATTTTTTGTTAAATACTTTAAGAAATGTGGCTCTATGTGTTAAGATTAGATTATTGTTTGTCTATCTGAACTCAGAGAAGTCTGCAGCTGCTGTACCATAAGCTTAAATAGCTGTTAACCAATACAAACCCTTTCGTGTGACATTTTTCTTTAGATATATGTAGGCTGCACCTTTATTGAACATACAAAAAGGATCTAGATGGGTCATTCTCATAGCTTAGAATAACATCTAATTAAAAGCTTATAACTCTGCGTGTAGGATCAAACAGCCTGAGCAAGTTCCGTCAAGTGAAAGCGGCTTGTGCAGCTTTGTTCCTAATGTTGAAATGTTAAGGGAGGAAGGTGGGGGGGGGGGGGGTATGTGTATATTCTTTACAGAAAAATAGGAACATAAGACCTCTGCCTTGGAATCTGGTAGTCACTAGTACAGATCCTTCCATCTGTGACGGCCCCTAACATGCCTGGAATTAGCAGGCCGTCACAAGGAAGTAATCTCAATCGGGCCGAAGTTTCACCCGATTGAGATATGGTCGCACAGACATGCTAGTGTTCATGTCTGCTTTAAACAAAAAACAAAAAAGAAGCACCAAAATAGAACACTTTATAGATTACCTGGCATCAGAAAATATACTTATACAATATACACTTACTATCATCACATTCATATGTTAAGAAATCCGTACCCAGACGATTCTCCCCATCCTATCCATTAGCTAGTCCATTGTCTTGACTTGTCAATGTCATATGTTTCTTTTCAAACTTTCCTGGATACACCTTTATTTTGTTGTTGCATGGTACAAACATTCACAATTATTTTTGAGACATGATTGCAAGATTTAAGCATGAGAGAGAAAGTACATGTAGTTGCTGCATACGCTGTGTTGTTTTCTTTCTTCATATAAATGAAATTCAATGATGTGATGGAAACATAGCGAGAGGTAGCACATCAGGAATGTTCTCCCAGCTGAGCTCTGAACATAATCCATCCATTCAACTATTTGCATATGGCATGTTATTTTTTTTATGCTTTCTTAGTTATTATGTAAACTATTATAGCTTAATTTACAAAAAAAAAATTAGAGGTGGAAATTTTAATGGTGAGGCATCACATTAGAGTTCCAGGAACGTGCAGTGAACCAAAAAAAATTGGTGCCTCAACAGATCAAATCTTATGATTGTTCTGATATTGTGTGCTTCTGTTGTATCAAAGTAGGAGACTTACAAAATAAGTGGGAACAATATTATAGGGCCTGTTTGGGGGAGCTTAAGATTCTAATAAGCAGCTGATTAGTATCCAGCTTCTGAGAATCTGGAAAAGCTGGGTTTCCCAGCTTCTGGCTTCTAGTTCATTTCCTGGATTCTACAACTACAGTTTCTCAGAATTTGGACCAAAAGCTGGACTGTTTAGGGGAGCTTATGATTCTGGGAGAAGCTATAACAACTAGAAGCTTCCCCAAACAAGCCCATAGTTTCCATCCTTGATTTGGTAAACCCTCATTTCCCTTTTTACCCCTAGTTTTGAAAAATTACCTGGTGCATCATTCACTCGTAGCATAATCTCAAAATCATGTGGAGTGACATTAAGCCGAAAAATAAGTGGTTGTGGCTCAGCCCTTCATCACACCCCTAGGTTACCTTATCCAATTCCTCTCAATTAGTGTATTCTTTGTTTTCTGTCTTTTTGTTGTTTCTTTAATAGCAACGGCTCGTTATGGCTGTGTGCTGCGCAGAGCCACTTATTGCATTGCTTGGTAATCACATATTTGTCTTATTATATTATCATAGGTATACTTTTAAAAAATTAAATCAAATTATGATCATATCTGAACTATTCCATCTCTTATTTTTTGTACTATTGTGATTCATTGATTTACATGTTTACTAGCAGTTACTACATTTCTGATATTATTCCTGTAAGTGTCATTGCAGGCCTCCTTTTTCTTGATGATAAACTTGGTATTGCCTACTCCTAGAAGATGTTTGACAATTGGAGACTGCAGCGCAACTTTTCTCAAATATCTAGGCCTTTCTTTGTCCTAATGAAGAGAAGTTTGCAAGATTGGAAAAAAGAAGTGATTCTTGGCAATGCCTGTTGTGTATAGAACATTTTATTCACTTGGGTGCCACTGATAAGCCTAATTCACCATGAACACCTCTCAGTTGGGTTTTTGTACTTTAGCCTGCACTCTGGTATGAACACCTCAGCTTCTTCACTCAAGATTACTATTTAGATTTTATTTTCTGACTCCTTTTTATTTCCCTTTCCTCATTTCTACCCCTGGTTTTACCATGATTCTGTTAACTGAGTATTTAGAGCTAACAGAGAATCATTTTTTGCTGGAGTATTTGGGAACATTTTATGTTTAGCAACAGTACATCTTCTGATATTCTTCATGAAATTCATTGCTAGACTGGCAGCAACCCTTCAAAGCTGAACACTGTAGCGTTCTGTTTTCTTTCTTATTATTTAGTAATGATGAAGTGCATGTATATACATAAACCCTCTCATTTGTGTGTATCATGATCCCACACACACATGAGGGTCCACGTAGGCATGGAGCGTATTGTGTCTTTTTGCACAAAGCCATGATCCCGTTGGATTTGCAAGAGCCTTGTGAAAGCTACATTTTTGTTGGCCACAAGTCTATCATTGAGCTGGGCACCTTACATCTTGTGACAGTGAGTGAATTTATTCTCACAGACACTCTTGCTCAAGGAGTGATTCAAAAGGCTCATACGTATACATCTTAACCATCATACAAACTAGAAGCTGGCTGTCTATCAAAGTGAACATTATCCAGCTATACGAGTGGTACGATAAGAATTTGGTAGTGTGGCCTGAAGTTTTCATGTAATTATCTGTGAACATATATATACGGCCTCTCTCTAGTACCGTATTAGCGAAAAGCTGTCGTTTGGCTACATGCTATTTTTAACTTTTATTTTGTGGCATACTTTTCCAATATTTCACCGGACATCTTGAGCGAGACAGAAGTATCTTATGGTGTTGTGTGATGTTTTGAGGATAACCAGTCATTTTCTAGTAGATCTATTCTATAGCTGAGATCTCTTTCTTGCTTCCGTTACGTTTGGAGAATATAGCATGCATGTCTTAACAGAAACACGCTCTTACATTATTGCTACTACTGTAGCTTAAGCACATGGACTGTCAGCATAAGTAAACGAATGATGTCACAGCTGCAGCCTTTACCATAAGAGTTTGATCCTTCAGTAGATGTTAAATTTAGATATATGGAGTAGATGTTAAATTTAGATTCAATCTCCTTCAGTATTGCTCAAGCACTTCGAATGATATTGCATCATGCATAACAAAATGGCTCATTACACAATGATGAGGCAAGGACAGTACTGTTTGCGGTAGTATGGGGGATCATTTGGTCACTTCTTGAGATAAGATTGTGACAAATTCATTTAGATGCTTAATTATTGATAACATATACCACCTTATCAATCTCAAATTTCTGTGCTGACTTATAGCTGCACTCTTCTTGCAGTATCTTTATTTATGCAGGAGGGATTACTCCGGATAAATCATAAAGGGTCTAGATCCAATGTCACGAAGACAACTTCTGCATTCTGTCTGAGGATATGACGATTCACAACTGAACCATGCCTGACAGATTATTGCGCAAACCGAGGCGAAAAGTTCAGTGCAGAGATCTGCTCGTCATTTCGTCGAGATGGTACAAACCCAGGTGCTAGCTTCTCCAAAATACCAAAAGAGCTCCAGTCCCAGCTCTCTCCTACTTCATCAGTATCCTTCTTCCCACACAGCTCAGAGGTGCGTCACCGATCTCGATGCACTCTGGGAAATGCCTACGCGACACGTGTCCTACTCCTATTGCTATCTTTGATGATCACTGATTCTCTCTGCTCTCCATTGTAGGTTGATCGATCAACGATCTCGCCAAACGGGCGTTTTCGTTGTCGACCTCTGTCTCCTTTGTACGCATATATACCGCGTACGTACGGAGGCGCGCGCAGTGGGCGCGCTGCGCTGCCAGCCCCAAAATCTGCTCCATTAGTTGCTTGTTTGGGAGCGCTCCTCGCTGAGCTTTGTCCCCAACGGGATCACGAGAGGGGGAGGAACAAGTTGCCCAGATTTTGGACCCTTGCCAATGGAAGTGTGTGGGCTTGTCATGTGGGAAGAGCCGTCGCTTTCAGGGTTTAAGCTGTTTCTGCTCCTCCTCTCTCTTGCTCATGGGCAATAAGTGAGATTTTGGTTGCGCATTAGAGGGATGTGTGCCATGTTTATTGCAGCTTTGGCTTTATTTTAGTCCCTCGACCTCTCCCAAGTGATGATAAAGACTGGTTGAATAGTCAGCAGGCAGGCCGTAGATTGGCTAGCGTATGTAACAGTATGATGAGATCATGCAGTCAGTATATCCTGTTCTGAGTCGTGGAAAAGATTTGCCCTTTCATGGACCTAGGTCGACTCTGTTCATCACAAATCAGAGCAGGTAAAAATATTTTGCCTAAACAGTAGTATATTTTTAATCTTTGAACTGATGATGGTATAAATGTCTTGTTGATGTTGCTGTAGGCTCTGGGGATATATATATATATATATATATATATATATATATATATATATATATATATATATATATATATATATATATATATATATATATATATATATATATATCATATATTTTAGCTGTGCTGAAACTCTTGGAATTTGATCCTCCGTACTTGGCATATTTCATTAAGGTAATCTCTCTCTCGGCCTCCTACTGCCGCCAGAAAATTATCTGATATAATTTCGTATGATACTATGATTAATTTCGTACTGCCGGTGTTAGCTCTTGGCTAGAGGCAAAACTACCCCTGTTACATTTGCTTCTGCCGCTAAATCCAAAAACCATGCTTGCATATGGGCCTGGGGCCCTTGGCGCAGGAAGTGTCTCATTGCCTGCTCATGTCTTAATGTTTCTTTGTCTCCAGTGCGTGTGTGACTGTGTGAGAGAGAAAACCAGAGAGAGAGAGGGATGGCTAATGGCTTCTTCATGCAAACCTATCTATTAGAGCCACTGCACTGATTCTTCACCCGATTTTACACAGGCAGGCCTCCCTGCTGAATGGCTCCAGCTTTTGTTCAACCGATCTGTCGTTTATACTACAGTGCTGGGAAACGTGCATGTACTGCATGTACTAACAGATGCATGGCATGTGAGAGTTAGTTAACTAGGTAGTAGCCCTAGCTAGCTACTCCATCTATTCCACGAAAACCAACCTAGGATATGATGTGATTTTTTTTAGTACAATGAATCTGGACATACCTCTGTTTAGATTCATTGTACTAGAAAACGTTACATCTCATTTTAAATTGGTTTTTTATGGGATGGAGGGAGTAGATGTGATCATGTCACAATATACAGTTATTTACATAGGTTCGCAGTCAATGATTGCTGATTAGACTATTAGTCGTGCAATTAATTATTAGTTACTCGAATGTGCTCGTGCAGTAGCAGGATTTGGATGGTGTAGGGTAGGATTTGCCAGCTGATCTACAAGCTACTTGCATGTAAACTTTCATGTAGTTCATACAGGGAACGCATTTATATATATTCCCGTAAAAACAACTCCTTCATGTGATGCTAATTAAATCTATGCATCTTCGAACTAATAATAATAATAATAATAATAATAATAATAATAATAATAATAATAATAATAATAATAATAATAATAATAATGATGATGATGTGCACGACTTGTTTGTTTGATCATACATTTCTTGCTCAACTTGCAGTGAGGTTTTGATTTTGCTGGTAATTAGCTACGCCTAGTCACAAAAGGCAATAATGTGGCTATAGGCATATTTATAAGTTTCAGATTTGGCACACTAAATTTTTTTTGACGCAAGAAGGTAGAGCATGCCCTACCTTATAGTCATTTCATTAAGAGAAATGAGGTTTATAGGTTACAAGTTATGAGTGTAGCAGAGGGGGTAGAGGGAGCAGAAAAAAGGGAAAACAGGAAAAACAAAATAGACAAAACAAAAGAGAAGAATAGAAAACAGGGGGCTGGATTTACAGGGGTATATACAAAGCAGTGTCACAAAGACAGCCCTGCACACCAGGAGAATTGGTACACTTAATTGATGTGTGGATGGCTTTCAAAAGTGCTTTCACAAAATAATATGTCAATATTTAATATATTTTATGAATAGAGCATTAAGGTTGTATTGGGACCATGCTGACATGCATCCAAAATGTCACTATAACCAGAGAGAGTATTTAATACATAATTTATTGATAAATTAATTTTGGAGCCAAACAAGGGAGATTAAACTCCCTCTGTTCTTAAAATAATAAATGTTTTCAAAAGTGTGATCAATTTTGTAAAAGAAGGTTAATTTGTTGTATGAACACGGAATCACTTGTTTTGCGGGACATACTTTTTCTTTTTTTGGGGGGTTTATATTGGTGTATTAGAGAACATGTCGATATCTCATTTTTTTTCTTAAGAAACACAGTATAAATGCAAGCGCCCACAACGCACGTACAGTCACCCTATGAACGCACATTTCTTGAGATTGACGAAGGCAGAGCACCTCAGAAAGACTGGGCCGACATTTCTTGAGATTGACGAAGTCACCACATATGCCTTGTTGTTGATGGGTACATCGCCTACCACTGAAAGAATAATAAGCCGTTGCGAACACCGTGTCAAATCTAGTTTTTGAACTTGGGTGGGCTGGTTCCACCACAAAGAACCTAACCAGTTGAGCTACTCTCACTTCACGATATCTAATATTACAAGTTAATCTTTGAATTGGAAGCAAATTTGGTCAAATATATCCCAACTGATACTCTTAAATTAATAATATTACTCGAAATCAAAAGCTATAGATATAATTGTTGAATTTCCCTGGTTTAGTGAAATTCTATGCCTTGTTTTCTCTTTGATCGTGTTTTTGAGGAAATCATGACGCCTATTGTACTTCCAATACCACATATATATAGGAGTGGATTCTAAACTCTCGAGGGGATTATCCCTTGTTATTTGCATATCATTCAAATGATTATGAAAAAAATCAACTAGATAGATTAATATGTGATAGATCACTCCACAAACATACAAATTAAAATTCAACTTTTACAAGTTGCAACAAAAAAACAAACTAAACTATGGCTAGTTAACGTGTATTCATAGTCAAATTTATTTTTTACGTTACAACTTATAGAAATTAAATTTGATCTTGCATGATTGTGGAGTGATTTACCATATAATAATCTATCTTGTTAATTTTTTTAATTTTTTTCATAACCATTTAGATGGCGTGCAAATAACGAGGGGTGTCTCCTTGAGAGTTTAGAATATATGTATGTATGTCTGTTTGTTTCACAGTCGAAACCCACAGATCCAAACACTTTATATATGCAGAGCGTGCCATGCAATATTTCATTAGGAAATTAATATTACCTACATTAAGGTGCTAAGCTGTTTATACATGGGAAATATATGTCTAGTGCCATTGTGCAAACATATACTCTATCATGGGTGCTAATTAATTTGCTTACTCGTCACATGAGCCGTTGGATGAGATTTTGGAACATATATATAGTGCATGATGTATGCAACGCTGCAATCATCCTGCATCACGGTCTTGAGATAACAGGCAAAATACTTTTGTAGAAAACGATGAATACTGCTGCGCCAGGTAGGGCACACGCTGCTACTGCCTGCAGCTGCATGCATGAGATCTTAATTGGTTGTTGTTTTGGAATGAATGTTTTGCATGTTGTACAGTGCGCAGTGTGTTTTTTTTTTCCCCACTGTTTGCCTTTGGTTTTCCTGTGCTAACTGTGTTCGCCCTCTTTCTCAGGAAAGGGATCACACACATGGCATCCTTCTAAATCTTCCTAGGCCCGAGCTGGAGAGGGATTGATGGCAGCTCTTGGCTCCTCTTGCTTCCCTTTTATTAAAAGGACATGCCTCTCTCCACTGTCCATGATCATCCCCTGGGCCCTTGTAAATTGCCCCTCCAACAGCAGATCCTCCGGCCCCTAGGCAGCCACACTACTCTCCTCTCCACATCTCTATCTTCCTTATATGCAATATCCCTGATACAGTTGTTTGTACTGCCTGAAGCTACACCAATATAATTCCCAGATCTCCTCAGCTAAGCTATAGCTTCTCTCCCATCTCTTTCCTCCTCCTCCTCTCTGATATGTCTACTATCTACATGAGCCAGCTACCTGCTACTCTCCCTCTAATGGAGGGGGATCAGGATCAGGGGCTCTACCCAGCCTTCCATAGAGCAAAGGACCCTCCTATCTTGTTCCCTTTCATGATCGACAGCGCCGTCGAGCACCAAGGGCAAATCTATGGAGATCAGGGCTTGAGGAGGCAGCAGGTTTTGGGTGAATCCAATCAACAGGTGAGGGGATCGATCACATACATGTGTAGAACAAGCTAGCTACTTATACACATGTAGATCAGTGCTTCTTTCTTAGTATATATGCTGCTTGCCCTAATAATTTTAGCTTATACTCCTCTTCTTTTTCTCTTTTTTTTGCTCTTGCAGTTCAATGATCACATGATGATGGGCGGATCAGATGTCTTCCTCACACCGTCTCCGTTCCGACCAACCATCCAAAGCATCGGCAGCGACATGATCCAGCGATCATCTTATGATCCATACGATATCGAGAGTAACAACAAGCAGCATGCCAATGGATCAACCAGCAAGTGGATGTCGACGCCGCCAATGAAGATGAGGATCATAAGGAAGGGGGCGGCAACCGATCCTGAGGGCGGGGCGGTGAGAAAGCCAAGGAGAAGAGCACAAGCGCACCAGGATGAGAGCCAGCAACAACTGCAGCAAGCTTTGGGTGTCGTTAGAGTGTGCTCGGACTGCAACACCACCAAGACCCCCTTGTGGAGAAGTGGTCCTTGTGGCCCCAAGGTGAGATTTACTTGCTCTTACACCCCTATTAACAACTGCCCAAACTCATGTGTTGATCTGTCTGTCTGGGTGCTATATGCTACCTTACTATGTGCATTTTCTCTTTGTTTTGTTACACCAGATCATCATGCATATGTTAAAGATTGTTGATTTCCTTGGTTTAAATTGTGTGTTGTGCTATGCATATGGTGCAGTCCCTTTGCAACGCGTGTGGCATCAGGCAAAGGAAGGCGCGGCGGGCGATGGCCGCTGCTGCCAACGGCGGAGCGGCGGTGGCGCCGGCAAAGAGCGTGGCCGCGGCGCCGGTGAACAATAAGCCGGCGGCGAAGAAGGAGAAGAGGGCGGCGGACGTCGACCGGTCGCTGCCGTTCAAGAAACGGTGCAAGATGGTCGATCACGTTGCTGCTGCCGTCGCTGCCACCAAGCCCACGGCTGCTGGAGAAGTAGTGGCCGCCGCTCCGAAGGACCAAGATCACGTCATCGTCGTCGGTGGCGAGAACGCCGCCGCCACCTCCATGCCGGCACAGAACCCGATATCCAAGGCGGCGGCGACCGCCGCTGCCGCCGCCGCCTCTCCGGCGTTCTTCCACGGCCTCCCTCGCGACGAGATCACCGACGCCGCCATGCTGCTCATGACCCTATCCTGTGGCCTCGTCCACAGCTAGCTAGCTAGCTGATCAAAACTAGCTAGCTACTAGTACCGTTAATTTGATGAGGGCAACAACCAGAGTACTATGTACCACTACTAGCAATATTTTGTGTGTGCCTTGTGATCTTTTGTTGTTTTGTGTTGTTGAGGAGATCACTAGATCAGGATGAAGGAGAGATAGTGATCACATGTCTAAGGACGAAATAAACGAGAACAAACTCGCTAGCTAGCTACTAGCCGGGATCAGGATTATATTTACTATCAGCTGAGTGATTAGCTTGAGGTTTTTTTTTATTACCCCCTACTGCTGCTAATTAATCAAGCCACTTTTGTATCATGTTTCTTAGTTCTTTCTTCTTGTATCTGTTATGTTTGGAGCTAATAATAATATGGAGATTGGAGAGAATCGGATGTAGTGAAACTAGCAGATCGTACTGTAGGTGTACTTCTACTATTCATTGGGTGTCGTTCATGGATGCATGACTTGTTCTTGCTGTTACATATGTCAGCTAGCTTATGTATATATATGATCTCTGTCAGTTGTCAAAAGCTGGCCTTCTCACTTTTTTTGGGAGACAAACATTCTCTCTATCGTGTCAGCTATATATGCATGCATGTGTGTGGCAGTGAGGCTAGTCCGTAGTGAACCCTTTGATTTTGGAAATGTGTGTCCTATATATACTATAGTACATACAAACTTTTGCTACAATTACAGTACGTCCATACATAGATGTCTGATGGACAATATACAATACCAGCTACCATATTAGCTGTAGGTACGTGTTATTTACATCAATGTATTCAAACAATATCGTTAGATAACAATAAGTTAATCCAGAAAGTAGCAATTGCTTGTGTGTTCCGTTTCTAATTAACCAACATGACGAACAGATGTGTAACGTTTTCAGTAAAAAAGACATGCCTTAAAATATCTATATATTACTAGTAAACAACAATGAAACAAATTAAACATATATCCGCTCGGATGCAAAAAAAGAAAAAAGAAGTGAAAAAGATGATGAAACAAATTAAACATATATCCGCTCGGATGCAAAAAAGAAAAAAGAAGTGAAAAAGATTGGTAGCTAGGGAAAATACAAAAAAGTCATGTATCAGGCCGTATGCAGTTATGGTTTTTTTTATAAGAATGCAAGAATGTTCAAATTGTTTGGAGTTTACACAAGAAAAACACAAGAAATTAAAGGCACAAAGAAATATTATATATGCACATGCAAGTGAGCAATGTAGGATTTTAGTGAAATCATGTGTGACGGCTGCTAGTTCCCGTCTCTTTAAATGTATGTTAAAAGGCAGATTTGAGGGTATATGTGGTGTTGCGTGTGTAATTGTGTATGGGTGTCTACGTCTGCGTGTATAAGAATAAAAAGATACATACAACACAAAACGAATATAATTTTGTAAGACAAAAGGTAGAGCTAGCTCATGCACCCTGAATGGCTGAAGAAGAATTAATCCTATTTTTCTTTACTTAACTGCATGCATAAACAATTCATTAATTACTTTCATGCACAAGCTTAGCCTAGCTAATATACCGTACCGAACTGCTACCCATATATGTAGGAGTACCGTACCTTGCGTGCCCGGATCAGTAAAAGCTAAAAGCAGCCCTAAGTAAAAGTTACTCCATCCGTTTCACAATATAAGTCAATTTAACATTTTTTACGTTCATACTGATATTAATGAATCTAGACATATATATTTATCTAGATTTATTAATACCAATATGAATGTGGGAAATGCTAGAATGACCTATATTGTGAAACGGAGGAAGTAATAGTCTCTGTTTCAAAATATAGCAACTAAAACTGGTTAAAATTTATTTTAGTCAAAATTTGTTGAACTGTACACAATATATTTCATTCAGTTTTATATTGTTATGTTTTGAGACGAGAATAGTAGCATGCATGACAGCTCATGCAGCAGAAGGGACAGTATAGGAGTCGGACACTGCCGGCAAAGTGCCAGGAGTATCCTGCAACATGCACACATGTACGTACGATACTGTAAACTGCACGCATGATAATACGATATTTTGTTTGTTTTTTTTTTGTCTGTTACGGAGTACAACAATATCGTATTAACCGTATCGAGCTTAGTACAGTACCAGTTCTGTGAAATAACAGCACTAGTTATTGTATAATTTTTGCCATTTTATTATGATGTGTGTAATTGATTTTTATTTTCTAGGTGTTTCACATGCACGGACTACATGAAACCTCACATGCATTGTTGCGGAAGTTCTATATGATAATAAGTAGAAATAATATTTAAGATAGCTAAACGGCATAAGCTTATATAAGTTAACGTGGTTTACGAGAATTTAACTAGCATGATGATCCAAATATAAAAAATAAGATGGTGTGTCTTTATGAGAGAGAAAAAGATTCGGACCATAGATTAATTATTTAAAGGCCAAAAATAATTAAGGTGATATGGCTTGATGAGATAAGAAAGAAATAACATTAATTAAGTGATGATGAACTATATAGGTATGATATTGTAAAAAAAATGATGAAGATATATATTGAAATCACTACTACATAAACACAAATAGATGCTGGTTGGAAACCCCACATAGGTGTCGGTTGGAGAAGGCGACACTGCTGAGAGAAATCAAAGGGGCCAGTTCTAGAACCGGCACCTTTGAGGTCTCAAGAATCCAAAAAGAAAGTGGCTCGTGCATCAACTCGAATCGAGCTGATGCATCGAGCATCTCCCCTTCACCCCGACCAGATCAAAGAACACATGAACATCAACAACATCCAAGAACACATCAATATGAACATCAAGAACAAGACGCTGAAGCTTCGATGGACTACTGCCTGACGAGGATACACATAGGGCCGACGTCCTACTCCACCCTTGCCACGGTTGCCGGATGAAGAGGAGAAGAGGAGGAGGGGCGAGCCTCCTTCTCTCCTCCCGTTGTAGCCGTCGCCGCCTCCCCTCCCGCCATCGAAGGCCGCCACCGTCTCTCCTCCCGCTGGATCTAGCGGAGGAGAGGGCGCGGTCGTCGCCACCCCCTCCCATCGGATCTAGCAGAGGGGAGGGTGCGACCGCCACCTCCGCTAGGCTGCCGCCCGCCGCCACATGAGACACAGAGAGAGAGAGAGAGAGAAGTATGGGAGAGAAAGAGACCGAGGCAGGTGTGGGCGAGTGGATAAGGTCAGGTACTCGGTTTGCCTGTTTGGCTAGGTTTGGTATAGGTGTCGTTTTTTCATATAATATATTATATTTAAGGTACAGTGTTTTTAAAAGAACTGGCACATACTCCCTCCATACTCGTAAAGGAAGTCGTTTAGTACAATGTTTAAGTCAAACCTTGGGAATATAAATCATAAATAACTCTCAAAGTTATTGAGTTTGAAAAGGTAAAAATTATATGAATATATTTGTCTTGAAAAATACTTTCATAAAAGTATACATATATCACTTTTAAATAAATATTTTTATAGAAACAAGAAGTTAAAGTTGTGTTTTGAAGACCGCGTCGCTGTCCTAAATGACTTCCTTTACGAGTACGGAGGGAGTATAAATGTTGTCAGCCCGCGAAGGTGGAAAAAGCACTATAGGTGTCGGTTTTAGATGTTTCGTGTGACTTGTATATGCCTTTCTGTAGTAGTGAATATTATCTGAATATAGGTATGTGATATTGTAAACAATGCTGAAGATATATATTGAAATATTATGTGAATTATGTGGGATGATGATTTAAATATATGCTTGTATTTTAAAGCTCTAAAATTTAATAAATTATATAAATAATATAGCATGCTTCCATGAGGTTTAAAATGTAATAATTATTAGTGAATGATGATGTGATATATGTGCGTGTTGAGTTATAGGATATAGTGTTTTGTAACTGTTTTGTAACTTTATAGATAGATAGGATTATACGTGTTTTGGCAAGACTAATTAAGAGAGGTTTTGCTATATCAAATTTTGGTCCAATTCGTCTCATTTGACCATAATCGAAGTCCAACCTCGCACCAAATAGATTAGTAACTGTATACAATATGTATTGCAAACTTTAATTAAATAGGCATATATAAGAAGTACGTTTAAATCCTAGACTTGATAAGGGTGTTTATTTTTACGGCTAATTATTTTTTCAGTGATATATGACATAATTATGGACAGCGAGATATCAGTGATGACTTTGACAATCTCAATATATGTCAGCTCAGTTTTTCGTAGGTGCTCATAGAAATATTGCATACGTGTGTGTTTATAGAGGGGTGAGTGTGCGTGTGTTGTGTAAGCGTTTATGTTTATACCGTGTTTCTCGAAACAAAAAATTAATCTTAAACTAATCTAATTAATTAAGGGAAGAATTAATTTCTCCAACAAAAACCAGTACCCCACCTTCTCTTCGTGGCTTTACGGTAGTGTAAAAAAACAAAAGAAAAGATCTTTTGGTGGTTCACGGACGAGTGCGCTGCCCACCAGCCACGCAGCGCAGCATCCAATGCAGGCCACTCTAGCGAAACTGCAAAAGTTTACCACACAACAAATTAAAAGGGTCCTTTTAACTCTGGACAATCTGTAAACAGGTAGTGGATTTTTTTTTTAGAATTACACAGTACAACGCAGACACTCACAACACACGCGCATTCACCCCCTAATAAAGCAAATTCTGGAGAGATTGACGAAGTCACCACATGCGCCTTGCTGTCGACGGGTACGTCGTCTACCACTGAAAGCACAACGCCGTTAAATCCTGAAAAATTTGCTCCCATGGGGAGTCAAACCTAGGACCTCAGGTGCTACTGAGTCTCTTGTAACCACTAGGCTACAGGCCCTTTCGCAAGATTTGACATCATGGATTAGTACTACCCAAATACCTACCCAATGCATGCTAAACCAACCTATGTTAATTTTGGCAACACAAATAATGATACTAAAAAAATTATTCACAGGAAGAAATGATATCGGAAGTACCAACAAAAAGCTAAGATAAGATGAGAGATGCGATGTGGCGAAGGGAAAAAGATGAGTATGTCATTGTGTGGTTTTTCGACCGGGGCCGAGGTGGCATCTTGGCAGCAGCAGGGCCCCAAATGGCTGCAGGGCTGCATGTAGCATCTTGGCATTTCATGCTAAAGCCAGCCGGGGCCCGGACAGGACACTGTAGTCGAAAACCAAACCAGATGAGGTCCTCTGCAGTACTACTACACTATACCCGTGGTATTGGCGTATTGCTCGCTGATACATAGGTCACCACACTGATAGTAATAACGTAGAGAATCGATATTAACTACCAACGTATGTATAACTAGTATAACTAGAAAATATATATGTACCATGTAACGATTGTTGGGAGATTAATAGAAATCACATATAATGAACAGAGAAGAGTCATGTATAGTTTGTGGGGTCTTGCGGTATTTGTATATTCTTAGAAAAACATAAGTGCGCAGAAAAGATTTTACATTATGTTCTTCTCTTCCTAAATCTTAGATCTAGGCCAAATAGACCACATGGTAAATTAGCCGGTGCTGGTGGCCTAATCCGAGCATCATACACTACTAGAAAAACTATTTTTTCTAGGTGGTCAAAAATGGTCTATGGTGCCAAAAATTCTCGCCCCCCGTCCCCCATTCACCTATGATGCCAAAAAACATACCCGCCAAGGAAAGAAAAAAAGGATCTCATCTACGGAAATCGTTTTCATAGTAGTGATATAGGATTTGAAAACAAACGACACAATTTGTAGCCAATCCAATCCGAAAATTATTTAATGCATCTTATAAGATAGTAATTGGGTGATACATTGTGCTTTACTATGAAATGAATGAATATATATGCTAAATATTATAGAAATAGTAAATGTTAAAATATTGTGAAAAATAATGTAAGAAAGATGATTTAACATACTTATATATGTTCAACTATATAATATGATATTTTAAATGTGTCATGCCTGCATGTGAATTAAGATGCTTTGTATAGTAATTGCTAGTAGATAATGATGCGGTATATTTACATGTTGCGCTTTACCTTCTAATAATTGGTACAATGGATACCATCTATATAGAAGTTACATATATAGGTATAGTAATTAGCAAAAGATCGTGTTGAGCTACAATGCCAATTTACCATTTTATCACACTTAACCTTCCATAGCATTTTTCGGCTTCTTTAATTTACGCTGAACAATATTTTCCTTCTCTATGTTTCCTTTTTTACTCTTTATACAAATATGTTTATTTTTTTAGAACCATAACAATATAACCTGTGAAAAATACTTCTAATTTCTCTATGAAAGTTTCCATTCAGTTATAAATCCTGATTTTTGAATCAATCCCAATTGCTTCTAACCTATGCAAATAGTGATAAAAAATTTCAAGAAAAATCTAAGGCATGAGGTATATATAATGCTCCCTATCATATCTCATATATTTTCAATTTAAAATATGCCATATGTAAAAAGAGACAAATATACAAATATCATGAGGGAGTAAAGTGAGATCATTTTTAATAGCTTAGTGGACAAAAAGATTTGAGGTTAAGTGGTCTACCAACTAGACGAGACTAAATGGTTATGAATGATTACCATCGATCATTCGAACATGGCTAGTACGTAGTAGGGACCTTACCTGATACTGTACAAGCCAGGGGTACGCCATGAGCATGTCAGAAACTTGTGTATCCATGCATTTGGACATTTTATTTTGTACCTTTTGATGCCTTCATCCCACATGGCAATATCATTATACCACCCTTTATTTCTCTATAAGAACTGAGAAGTACCACTAGCTAGTACATATACCCTCCTCTCCTAAATATAAATATTTTTAGCAGCCCATCGCTTGGCGTACAGCTGATTATAAGTCATAACGCTTATTAACAATAAGAAAATAACTTATGAGTAAACCTTTTAGACATATTGTTCTTAGCGACTTAAAACGTCGTGAAAACCAATGCTGGTAAACAAATTGCAACTAAAACCATTAAATCAACTATAAATTAAAATTAAGTTTTAAATTTTAAATACTTTATATTATATATATAATTTAAATCCTATAAATGCTTATCTACTAAAAAGCAGAGTGTCCATCCTCTCCTCTCCACGTTGTGCACACGTCGCGTGAAGTGTAACCACTGCCTCCCCATAAAAACAAAATTAAGAAATTAAGATTGGTTAATAAAATAAATTGGATGATCCAATGGTTTAAACTTGATCCACAGTCCTGGCCTATTCTGGGTCAGATGGGCCCATTGCAATGTACAGAATATTGGATTGTTTTCATATGGAAAAGAAACTACTCACCGGTTAGAAAAGGAGAGTAGTTTCCTTTGGAGGGTGCTAAATATTGGATATGTTTTCATATAGATAGATGTTGTTTTAAATAGATTTTTGGCTAAATCTTGAAATTATACTCACTAATATAAAAAAGAATAAATGCGGAAATAACATTAGTATATATCTATCACAAAAATACTCTCTTGCAGCTATTTTTAATAATTTGATTATTTTACAAGTGATTTAAAAAAATCTAATGATAAAACATGTACATTTCTTATTATGACGGCCCTTTAAACTACAAGTAAAATAGAGTTAATATTATTTTCTTAGAGAGGAAATTTTTTACGAGGTTTTAAAAGAGGATATTGTATACTACCACATACTTTAAGTGCAATGCAGATGTATCAATTATTTTTGTGATATACAGTACACATAATCTTCTTTTAAGATATATAATTACACGTACTACACATAAGCTAGCAGCTCAGCCGGAAGTTCCTCCCATTGATAAGGTAACACAGTCTCATGTTAGTTTTCATTTTTTTTTCATCTTTTAGTGTGAATATACCGTGATATTTACAAGAAAGACAGTAAAGTTTGGAGGGATGCGGCTAATGTTTGGTTCGTTTGATTCTTTGGTTAATGGATGTGGGATTTTGGTGCGATGAGAATGACGATTGAGGGAACCCTCCTTAATATAAGGGGCTGAGAGTTGAAAGACAATTCCTTCTTTGCATTATCCAAATAAATTTCAACCGTATATTTCTTTTTCCTTGAGATCTTATCTCTATTTAATCTCTCTACCAATTCCCACCACTTCTATATGTCAAACAAAATACCGGGACTTGAAAAAAAAATCAAATATTCATCCTAATCTTACTATTAGTTCGCTTATCTAACAACAAAATGGCGGTGTATATCCACATGTGGATATAGAGCCAGATTTTTATCCATTATAAAAAAAAGACTCCCAGTACTCATCTCTTTTTTCTGATTAAGATATATATTTTATCTTGATTTCTATTAGCATGTTTTTTATAATGCTAAACGGTACATATCGTATGAAATTTTTCTATAAAAGTTGCTTTAAAATAATAGATAAATCTATTTCTTAAGTTTTTAATAATCAAAACTTAATTAATCATGTACTAATTTTTTTCTATCAACTTTTTCTATCGTTTATCTTCAGTAGAAACAAATGCCACCTTAGAGAGTTGCCAAGCATGTCGCTCCTCTGACGTAAAGTCAGAGGGATGTGGGTCACTGACGTGTAGTCTCTCTGACTTTACGTCACAGGAGACTCATCCATTTACCTGCCGTCGCTCAACTTTACGTCGAGTGTGTATGGCCTTCCTAATCCCCAAAACCAGAAATCTTCACCCCTCAAATGTTTAAAACCGTGCAATCAACGTCCTATGATAGTATATATGAGTGGTTTCACTGACGTGGCATCCTCAGCAATCTGGGCCCACGTGTAAGTGAGAAAAAATGTGGGACCCGCATACCTTCTTTCCACCATTTACTTCTTTTTTTAAAATTTTCTTCTTCTTCTATGTTCCTTTTTCTCTTCTTTTGTTTTCTCTTTGCACGGAAGCGGGCGGCGGAGTGGAGCGAAGCGGCGGCGGCGACGGTGGGAGAAGAGGGGAGGAGGCCAGCCAGAGAAGAGGGGGGAAGAGGCTGGCGGGAGAGGGGGGGAGGTTGCGGGCTGTGCCGGCGGGAGAGGAGGAAGATGCGACTGCCGCTCTCGCCCGCCGCCGCCGCCTCTCACGGAGCTTATCCTTTTGCACGTCGTCACCGTGGTAGATTCCCAACAGCAGCGGCTGAAGAAGGAAAGAGAATAAAAGAAAAGAGAAAAGAGAAGGAAAAATGAAGATGTGGACCCTACATTTTTTTCTCACTTACATGTGGGTCCCATATACTTTTTTTTAATCTTTTCTTGCTGACTAGGATGCCACATCAGTAAAACCAGGCATCTATACTGCTATAGGACCTAAATTGAACTGTTTTGTATTGTTTAGGGACGAAGATTTCTAGAACTGAGGATAAGTGATGTCAAACAAACACAGTGTAAAATTGAGGGACGGTATGTGAACTTACTCCCTCCAAGGATTGATTGTTAAGGCTAGGCTCAAAAGATGGGCTGAAATTAAGGGCCATGTAGCCCATGTAGGATTGATATAGTTGATGCCTTATTACCTTATTACATCTGCCTATTCTAGAATGAGTTGTTTAATTGTAAAAAAGACGGCGTAACAGAAAATATGAGTATATATATATATATATATATATATATATATATATATATATATATATATATATATATATATATATATATATATATATATATATATATATATATATATATATATATATATATATATATATATATAAAATTCCTCTTACATTGACATACAGAACCTAGACTCAAGTTGAAAGACGACTTCGGTTCACACGTGAAAGTGCTTCGAAAGGTGTCAGCAGGTGCGTGGAGCCGGAGCCAGCATGTTCTCCAGCTGGGCCGAGTGTTCGCCCACTTCTGAGTCTTCACCTTTAGAGAGAAATACGTGTCCGCCCCAGCAAGAAAACGGCTGCGCGTTATTGTACTAACGCGTGACTCTACAGCACCACATATGAAAAATGTTGTATTAGTAAAATGCAAGAAAGGAATTTGAAAAGCCACTCCAACACCAAATCCAGTTAAGCTTTCTTTTTCAAAAGATTAAACTACACAGAATGATTTCATGATCTTTCTCAAAAGTCAAAACTACACGGAATGATTTCAAACAACCTTAGTTTGTTCCCTTTGAATCGTTTCATTAACGTGTGTGTAACATTACAAGCCTTGCTAAACAAAAGGAAACCTAAAAAAAAATAACGTGGCAACTACAACCTACAGCATCCTCCTAATTGAATCAACCATATCCAGATTTTTTTTTCTACATATATCTTCTAAGAACAAGTTGCAATCCCTCTTCTAGAGTTCTTTGGGTTTTATCAGCATTTCAGCTTCTCACAAGCAACTTAACTTGCTTTTCACCCTCCGTTACCTCAAAACTAAATCCCTAAACACCTAATTATCTATACTCCTCCTTACCTCAAAATTATCATTTGACCGACTACATAGACACCACCACCATTGATGCTGGTGATGAGAAAATCCTCTGTCCTGGTGACAATATCCTGTGTGGGTCATACTTCGCCTTTAGATCGGCAACCCTGCTCCACTTAGCACCGAAATGGCGTTGCCACCCATCTTGTGATGTGTAATATGGCAGATACTGCTTGCACCCGATGTCCTCATTATGGCAGAATGCCAACACCGCCTCGTTCTCTTTCTCTAGGCGTTCCACATCACCAATAACTGCCGCAGAACGGAGCAACCCCACAGCGTAGAACACATCATCGTCGCTGGCCACTGCCATCATACAGTCATCCCACATATTCGTATTCATGGGATACATGAGGATGACGCCAACAGGGTTGGCACCAGCGAAGACACCCTTAAACACACCAGCATCAAAGTCAAGGATGCGTGATCGAGGGACGAAGAGGTTTAGCCATGGGTGCGGAACATCCCACATGCCGATCGATCGGAGCACCCTTTCTTCCTCCCTCACACGATCAAGGAATTGCACGTATCTCACATCCTTTGTGAACACGAAGCCTTCCTCAAAGCTTAGCTGCCCTAGTATTGACTCCAATTTCTGCAAGGAAACCAATACATTGATCATTAACAAAATATCCATTATTTCCTTTGAGGCCATAGATAACAATAGTACTTTTACATGGTATCTATTGAACACAAATGGATCATAATTGTATACCTGATCCATAGTGGTGCTGGTTGACTCATTGTAATACATGGTGCCTTCGATTACGTAGATCACTCCTGACACAGACTTCGAGGCAAGTCCAGCAAGCCTGCCAATATCGCTGCTAGAGAAGAAGGGCGTCGACTTGGGACCCTCGGTGAGTGTCCGGTTGAGCTGGACTTGTCCTTCGACGTAGTCGAAGCCGGCTTCGCTAGCCCGTTTTGATATAAGCAGCTCCTGGTCTTTAGTGAACGTGGCCACATCCGAGTAGGCGAGCCGGACCCATCGCACCCGCTTCGGAGCCGGCATGAGCCCAATGCGAGCCCGGGTTATGATCCCAAACTGGCCCAGCCCACCCAGCACCGCGAAGAACAGGTCCGAGTCCTTGTCCCTTGAGCACGTCACCATATCACCCGTTCCTGCATTAATCATTGTTAACAGTGTTCATTAGCCGCTTAATCATTTGATTAATGTTGTTAACAATGTTCATTAGTACAAGTTAATTAGATTGCTAATTAAAGGGGATGATGAGTTGTATTAGTTAGTAAATTACCTGTGATGACGTCAAGCTCGAGCACGTTGGCGATCTGCGGGCCGTGCCGGAACGCCTGGCCGCCGATGCCGGCGTTGGAGAGCGTGCCGGCGACGGTGATGCGGAGGTAGTCCGTCCACACGCGCGGCGCCAGGCCGTGTTCCAGTGTCGCGCGGAGGACGTCGGCCCACAGCTGCTCGCCGCCGGCGTCCACGTACGGCGCCGCGCCCGCGGACACGTTGACGCGGCCGCGGCGCGACGCCAGCGCGCGCATGTCGACCACGACGCCGCCCGGGGCGAGCGACTGCCCGCGGGCAGAGTGGCCCTGCCCGCGCGGCGCCACGGGGAACGGCGACGGCGACGACGCCGAGAACCGGACGAGCTCCGCGATCTCGGCCGGCGTGGCCGGGTGGAGCACCGCCTCCGGCGCGGCGGCCACAATGCGGCCGAAGTCCGACGACGCCCTCGCCGTCGAGTTGCGGTCGACGCGGAGCTTCGAGGCGACACTGAGCGCGAAGAGATCGCCGGGAAGCCCACCGGAGACGACGACGGACAGGCAGCTCGCCATGATCATGAACGCGATCGAACACCTTGCAGCCATCTCTCCGAAATGCAATCGGATTAGCGAACTGAACACTGCAACTCAGATGCTTTGCTGCTCAGCTCAGGTGATGGACTGATTAGAGAAAGAGATGATTAGCTTGTGTGTGTTGTGTTGGGTCAAAACTCCATGACATTTATATAGGTAGCATTTTGGCCTTACAAACGTTGACAAATGTAGGTAGTGCACAGCATTGCATTGATTTATTGCTAGTATTCTGATGGATTGACTTCTGAGAGAAAAATGAATAATGGAGGCTGAAACATTGTTAGAAGAAAACAAAACTTGATCAGTCTCGTCATCTCCTGATGTTTTGACTTGCAGAGAATTCTTAATGATTTTGCCTTTTAAAGAACAAAGAAAGTAATACTATATTTCTGTCTTGCAGGCTGAGACATTTATAAACTATGAACACTATGTCTAAAAAAATTAAGATTTTGAACCATTCTGGTAGGTTCACTACTGCTTTTGTTTGCTAAAGATACAAATTTTTGTCAACACTCACTCAGCACCACATCATAACTATCTATCTCAAATTCTCAATAAACCAAATAGTGGATCTTAACTTGAAAACAATTTTAGAGCGTGCAAATTTTAGAGTAACTTTACAGCAAACACCTAGCTTAGCCTTGTCTTGTCTTAAATCTCAGAACCAACTGGTGTTAGGAGATCACTTTTTCCGAGCTATTTGTGACCAGTTTGTTCAAAGCTTTTTTTCAAGATTTTTCCTATGGATTATTTGTTCTACGCTTCTAAATATATATTTATAAAAAAAAGCTTCTTTATTGTTTAGATCACTTATTCTAAGATATTTATGAAGTTTATTTCTGAAAATATAAATTTATTGTGTTAATTAAGTAATCAATCTTTAGAAAAAAAAATTTCATGGCCAATTAGTCCGTCAAATTTAATGCATGAAATTTAAAGTAATTTTACAGACTTGGCCTAATGTTAGCTTACCTTCATAATCAACTGAGATGCAGGACGACTTAATCTGTCAACAACTCTCACTAACAAATCATATACAAATCATGCTATATGCAGGTAAACTTAAATTGACTCTTACTATCTTACTCGGTACATCATATGGCTTACATTCATGGTGTCCTCTCTGTTTAACCTTCCGTTTTGTTTATATCCGGCATATATATATAACATAGACTCTGAATTTGGAGTTTGATCGTGTGCAATCCTATCAGAAACTTCTACAGAAAGTTTCAAACAAATATTATACTGAAGATTTGAACTAAATAGAAAATGGCTATGTCGGCAGGTCATTTACTTTAGCATAAACAAGATAAACAAGGTAATGAAATGAAATACTACAAGGTTGTAGTTTGGGAGGATGCGGGAATGTAGAGCCATATATATAATTTTCAACCAAATCAAATCTGAAGATATGTCAACTACCGGAATAGTCTCCATGGGTTAGTGGCGATCATCTCTGTTCTTTAAGAAGCTGCAGCAAGCAAAGCCAAAAAAAGAAAACGAAAAAAAACAAAGCTAAACCTTGTGGTGTGATTTTCTGTTTAGCCATCATGTCCTCCATTTTCAATATTGTAGCTCTTCCGATTTTCTATTCTTGTCCCTTTTTTTCCAAAGTGTAATTAAACGTAAAGTCAATGAGTTACATGTGTGTGCAACACTGTGGTCTATATAGTCAATTGTTGGAAATAAGGATTTTTTTTTGGGGGGGTGGGGGGGGAGGGGGGCAAGTGTTTACGAGTCCCTTTTCATGATTTTTCCGCCTTATTAATTCTTACTCCCTCCGGTTTCAAATTAATTGATATTTTTGGTAGGATCTCACATATCAAGAAATAGTTAGTTAGGGTGCATATTCATGTTTTACCCATACTAAATACATTAGGACGGCACATCTAACAATCACATCCTCTTAACCTAGTGGTTGTGGCTGCTTGTCCCGATGCATCAGGTTAATGTGATGTAGGAGAGGATGCAGTGTTGTGCAGGACTCGATGCATCAAGTCACTAAATGTGATTTGCATGCATGCAGCCATACAAGAGTAAATCAGTCTAAAATAATCACATGAGGCTAAAACGTCAAGTTTTTTCATCCAAAGTGTCCAAGCTCCAAGCGTCAACTAATTTAAAACCGGAGGGAGTAAGTATTATGTCTTTGCTATCGATGGGTGAACACCAGTAGCAGGGACCCGATGGGACCCCTTTGAGTTAGGCTAGGGGAGGAAGACCTTGAGCTACCTCGGAACGGGAAAAGAAATAATCAAGGAGAACTTAGACAGGTTCAGGCCGCTCAGGGGTGTAATACCGAACTCCTGTGTGTTGTGTGCTATTTCTTTGCCTAAGTTCCAGTTAGAATTTTCCAACCCTTTCTCATGGTTTCAGTCCCTCCCCTTATAGAATCCAGGTGGAAGCACAATGATCGTACCAAAGGGATGGGTTAAGGGTACATGTCATAGACTACATCTAGCTTAACCTGACAACATCTTCCTTCGGGTTTCATGCTATCCCAACTTGCCCATTATGCTCATTGTTGTGGTCCTCTTTCGAGCAGAGCCGAAGGGGGAAGGGGCGTGAGCACCTGCCATGTGCCCTCAATTGGTACCCACTAGCTTTAGGGTGATTTAATGAGGGCGTCGTCATCCATAGTCAGTGCCCCGTGGCCCCACCTATCGGTGTCCATGTGGAGTGGGCAAAATGTGGTGGGCCAGACGACTTCACAAAGTGAACCGTACCGCCTACCAGCCACATCGTTCCTCGACGGATAGATGATAAGGTTCATCATGTCCCCTGTGCTGCATGCATGGACAGGTAGATATTTGTAATCTTGCCCCAAGAGGGACGACACTCATCGCTCCAACACATTAAATCCATTAGAAGCAGTTTGACTCTTGAGCACTTTCTTGCGGCGCTAGGTAGACCGTAGGTGCTTGGGGCCAACCATGCTCTAGACAGCACATCCCAAGAGATCGGGGATACGGCCTTGATGGGTGCTCGGGGGACGACTTGCTCGGGACCCCCAAGAAGCTAGTCTTCATCGGACCGCACTTTCAACCGAGTCCATCAGGGTGCATGATCATCACGACAGACCGGTGCTACCCTTTAGAGCTCGGGGAATGGATGTCATGGCACCAAGCTGCCCCATGTTTGCGATGTGAGGAACCCTAGTTCCAATATCACCCATCACCTAGTTTAAACTATTTCATAACAAGTTTGCTAGCGTGGCTATGTAGAAACATTGTGGTGTGATTTTTGTTTGGCCATCGTGTCCTTCATTATCAATATTGTAGCGCTTCCGATTTTTTATTCTTGTCCTTGTTTTTCCAAAGTGTAAATAAACACAAAGTCAAAAAGTTATGGATGTGTGCAACACAATGATCTATGTAGTCATTTGTTAGAAAGAAGGATATACTTTTTTGTTAAGTGCTTATGGGTCCCTTTTGCATAATTTCCATGCCTTGGTCTAAGTATTATGTCCTTTCTTCTTGTGATCTATTTTTTACATACAAAGTGGATGCCTTACATTAATCTATTCCAAAATGAACAATTTAATTGTAAAAAAGGATGACTTAATGGAAAATGTGATCACTAACCACAAAATTGTTATGAATTCCTCCACCCATATATTATAGAATATTTTTTTCATTTGCATACATAACTTATACACTCAAGTTGGATATGCAAGAAAACATATGAAAATAGTTATACCTAAAATAAGAACAAGAAAGTAATTTCAAAAGCCACCCCACCACCAAATGGTATCATCACCATACCAAGCAAAAGAAGTGGCGGTTTCATATTTGCTTTCTCAAAAATCAAACTGTGCGTACTTTTTATAATGTTCTTGTCATTGTATTAACATTTATGT
Source organism: Oryza sativa Japonica Group (assembly GCF_034140825.1). Taxonomy (NCBI): domain Eukaryota; kingdom Viridiplantae; phylum Streptophyta; class Magnoliopsida; order Poales; family Poaceae; genus Oryza; species Oryza sativa. The sequence continues at coordinate 6,713,377 of NC_089036.1, read as the reverse complement.
TATTTCTTCTTATGATATTATTTTAACAAAGTGGACGTATTGCATCAACCAATTCCAAAACGAAGCATTTCATTATAAAAAAAGGAGGTGGGTAATAGAAAAACATAGCACCAAACACAACATTTATGGAATGTGTCCTTCATTAACATATGGGAACTATAAACTCAAGTTAAATCTGCAACCAACATATGAAAAATGGATGTATCAAAAATCAAAATTAGTGCAAGAAATGAATTCGAAAAATACATTCCAACACCGAATGGCATCATCACCATACACCAGAGAAAAAAAAACAATTTCATATTTTTTTCGAAATTCAAACTACATAAAATGATTTCAAGCAACCCTTTATTTCCTTTGTACAAATCTTCCTATGTTTATTACATTTGCATGCCTTGCTAAACAAAAGAAATCCTAAAAAAATTAGTGTGGCAAATACAACCTAGAACAACCTCCTAATAAAATTAATGATATACAGTTAACTTTCCTACATGTATCTCCTAAAATAAAGCTACAATCCTTCTTCCAGAGTTCTGACCAGTATTTCAGCTTCTCGCATTCAACTCAATTTACTTTCATCCTATATAACCTCAAAATTGAATCCACAAACACCTAAACTACTCAGTCTTCACCTCAAAACTACCATTTCACATAGCCACCAATGCCATTGGTGTCAGTGACGAGAAAATCCTCTGCCCTGGTGAAAGTATCCCATATGGGTCATACTTTACCTTTAGCTCGGTAACCCTGCTCCATTTGGCCCCGAAATGGCTTCGCCACCCATCTTGTGATGCGTAGTGTGGTAGATATTGCTTGCACCCGATGCCCTCATTATCACAGAACGCTAGAACTGCCTCATTCTCCCTCTCCAGGCGTTCCACATCTCCGGGGACAACCGCAGACCGGAGTAGCCCAACGACATAGAACATGTCATCATTACCAGACACCGCTGTCATACGGTCATCCCACATGTTCCTATTCATGGGGTACATGAGGATGACACCGACAGGATTGGCACCAACAAAAACACCCTTGAGCACACCGGTGTCGAAGTCAAGGATGCGAGACTGGGGCACGAAGAGGTTTAGCCATGGATGTGGCACATCCCACATGCCGATAGACCTGAGTATTCTTTCCTCCTCCCTCACACGATCAAGGAATTGCACGTAGCTCACATCCTTTGTGAACACAAAGCCTTTGTCAAAACTGAGTTGTTCTAGTACTGACGTCAGTTTCTGCAAGGAAATAACAAAATTAATCATTAATAAAAGATTATTCACCATTCCCTTTGAGGGGGTAAAGCACAATAGTATTTTTTGTGGTGGTATATACTAATTGCAAACGGATCATAATTCCCTACCTGATCAACAGAGGCAGTAGTTGACTCGTTGTAGTACATGGCACCTTCAATGAAGTATATTACTCCTGACACAGACTCTGACGCAAGTCCCGCAAGCCTATCAATGTCGAAACGCGAGAAGAAGGGTGTTGATTTGGGACCCTCTGTGAGTGTCCGATTGAGCTGGACTTGTCCTTCGACATAATCAAACCCTGCTTCACTAGCTCGCTTTGATATGAGCAGCTCTTGGTCTCTGGTGAAGGTCACCACATCCGAGTAGGCGAGGCGGACCCATCGAACCCGCTTTGGGGCAGGCTCAAGCCCAATCCGAGCCCGGGTTATGATCCCAAACTGGCCCAGCCCACCGAGAACCGCGAAGAACAAGTCCGGCTCCTTGTCCCTAGAGCATGTTACCATGTCTCCCCTTCCTGGATTCCAATTGTCAACAATGTTAATAGTCGCTCAATCATTTAATTATCAGTGTTAAAAGTGTTCATGTGTAATTGGACTATTTAGTTAATTACCTGTGATGACGTCAAGCTCGAGCACGTTGGCGATCTGCGGGCCATGCCGGAACGCCTGGCCGCCGATGCCGGCGTTGGAGAGCGTGCCGGCGACGGTGATGCGGAGGTAGTCCGTCCACACGCGCGGCGCCAGGCCGTGTTCCAGCGTCGCGCGGAGGACGTCGGCCCACAGCTGCTCACCGCCGGCGTCCACGTACGGCGCCGCGCCTGCGCCGCCCGCGGACACGTTGACGCGGCCGCGGCGCGCCGCCAGCGCACGCATGTCGACCACGACGCCGCCGGGGGCGAGCGACTGCCCGCGGGCAGAGTGGCCCTGCCCGCGCGGCGCCACGGGGAACGGCGACGGCGACGACGCCGAGAACCGGACGAGCTCCGCGATCTCGGCCGGCGTGGCCGGGTGGAGCACCGCCTCCGGCGCGGCCGCCACGATGCGGCCGAAGTCCGACGACGCCCTCGCCGTCGTGTCGCGGTCGACGCGGAGCTTCGAGGCGACACTGTGCGCGAAGAGATCGCCGGGAAGCCCACCGGAGACGACGACGGACAGGCAGCTCGCCATGACCATGAACGCGATCGAACACCTTGCAGCCATCTCTCCGAAATGCAATCGGATTAGCGAACTGAACACTGCAACTCGGACGCTTTGCAGTTGATCAGTTCAGGTGATGAACCGAGAAAGAGACGATTAGAGCTTGTGTGAGTTAGGTCAAAACTCCAAGACATTTATAGATGGCCTTAGAAACGTTGACAAATGTAGGTAGTGCAGAGCATTGCGTTGATTTCTTGCTAGTATTCTGAAATAAATGTATTGACTTCTGACAGAAAATAATAATAATGGTGGCTGAAACATTGTTAAGAAAAAACAAATCTTGATCATCAGTCTCGTCATCTCCTGGTGTTTTGACTTGCAGAGAATTCTTAATGATTTAATTTGTCTTTTAAAGCACAAGAGTGATAAGGACACGAGTAATATACATTTCTGCCTCGCAGGCTGAGACAGAAATATATAAACTATGAACAGAATGGCTAAAAAGCTTCAGTGCTTTTGTTTACTAAAGATACAACATTTTGTCAACCCTCAGCGCCACATCGTAGCTATACATCTCAATTAATAAAACCAATTACTGAATCTTAACTTGAAAACTATTGTAGTGAGTGAGAATTTTAGAGTAATTTTACAGGAAACACTTAGCCTTATCTTATCAACTGGCGTTAGGAGACTAATTAATCTGTCAAATTCAGAGAGTGAATTTTAGAGTAATTTTGCCGAAAACACATGGCCTAATATTAGCTTACCTTACTAATCAGCTGACATATATACAAGACTAATTAATTTGTCAACAACTCTCACAAACAAATCATGATATAGGCAGGTAAACTTAAATTGACTCTTAATTTCTTATACTACATTATAAGGGTTACATTCATGGTGGCCTCACTGTTTGACCTTCCGGTTTTGTTTATGCCCTGCAAGTATAGGAGTAACTGATATATAAATAACTCTCTGAAACTCTGAATTTGGAGTTCATCTGCAGTCAGATCTGACGTTTATACTCAGGATTTGAAGTAAATAAAAAATGGCTAAGTCGGCAGGTCATGTACTTTAGTATAAACAAGCTAATGGAATGATATGCCACAATGTTGTAGTTTGGGAGGGTGCGTGAATGTTGAGGCCTATATATAAATTTGGACCAAATCAAATCTGTAGATTTGTCAACTACATGAAACAGTCTCCATGGGTTAGTGGCTATCACTTTAGAATTCTGTTCTTTAAAGAAGGTGCAGCAAAGGCTAAAAACAAAAATTGAGTTAAGCTAGCCATCTGCTCTGCTGATTCATGCATGTATCAACCAGAAACTGTTAGTGGATGTACACACTACACGTGTACAGGGGAGAGAGGGGAGAGATAGAGACAGGTATGTTCTTTTTTGTGTGTCAGAGAAATTGGTGAGGTCAGAGCTTTTTTTATTTTTAGATTCCATTCTTGTTAAGTTTATTAATTTGCCAATACCATTCTTCTTCATTTAGTGCTGTGAAGTTATATCGATGAAAATGAAACTGAGAGAAGTATGGTCACATTGAGTAGTACTGAGTTATAAAATCCGTTGTACACGATGAGTAATTTTACCATACTTAAAATGGTATCAGAAGGTACTACATTTTAGTGTAAAATTTTAATATCTCCAGATACTTTCCCGAGAACCGTAAAATTTCTCTCATGATGAACCTTGATGAATGATGAGAATAAGCTATGACATCTCCACTACAACAACAAAAAGAAATGCTAGGACATCTTATTATAGTATGTCGCACTAGTACAGAAAGCATTTTTCAAATGGTTAGATTCTATTTTTGCGTGAGGTTGAGCCGCCCGTCCGCCCGAAAGTGTAAACGAAAATTGCTATTTTCGCATGCGGGTGTTTGTGTCATCCGCACAAAGAAAACCAAAAAAAATCAAAACCCTACCACCAAGATGGCGATTGCGATGGCGACGTGGATCCGGCCGTCCCGAGGGCGGCGGCGGCGGACCCGACCGTCGCGGGGCCAGCGGCGGTAGATCCACCCGCCGCTAGCCGCTCCTGCTTGAGCCTGCCATCGCTGAGCTCCCGAGGAAGCCAAGGCGACTGTTGCAGGCCGAGCCCGCCGCCGATCACCCAAGATAGCCGAGCCCGCTGCCGCCCAGTGAGAGGGAGGAGAGGAGGTGAGAGAGAGAAGAGAGGAGTCTAAGGTGGAGAGGAGGTGAGAGAGATAAGAGGACAAGGATGATGCTTGAAAATATTTTAAGTGTTGAGAGGGAAAAGAGAAGGTAAGTTAACCTTCTAGGTGGATCCTTAATAGGCCTGCCTACGAAAGTAGGCTTATTTTCGCATGTGGCCCCTTAAGAGGTGCACCTGTGAAAATCAATTTTTACATGTTGGCCCCTTAAAGAGCCATATGTGAAAATATCGATCGATTTTTGCAGGTGCAACCAGTTACGGTCTGTCTACACCCTAAAAGGAGTCTCGTCCAAAAAATTAGTTCTGTATTAGTGTCGGTATCAAGTAGACTAACAAACCACTTGTTTCGGTTTTTATCGAATATCAAACTAAATTTGTCTAATTTTACGGATTTCGCTCATCTTTGCTGAGGTCCACGTTTTAACACCAAAACGAAACGAAATTTTGAGTCGCCCTGAATAAGGCCCAGGATGGCCCATTGACACACGTATGGCATTCCCAACAATGTGACGGGCCACTAGGCCAATAGGTAGTACAGATCATGTCTAGAAGAGCTTCAGATTTTATATCCACGGTAGATTTAATATCTCTATATTAAATTATACTTTTTTAAAATTTAAAATTTCATCTACAATAAGAACAAATTGATTTATCCACTTTATGCATGAAATTGTAGATCTAGATCCATAATTTTTTGTGAAGTTAGGAATATCCAACCCCCGCAAAATCTTGTATGAGGAGTTGTGCCAAACTGAGCCTAAGCCTCTTAATCGACAGCTGACGTGACCATAGTCAGGTGATGACGTATGCACACCGGCCACAGCCCTGTATTGCTGTATACGGACTTTCATACTTTGGTTCTCCCTCGCACTCATTCTGTTGGCCACTGTCTTTAAGGATGATACTCCTATAAGATGACGAGATGATTCATTCTTGACTTGTTTGTTAATTTTTTTTTGATTTTTTTTTCTATATGAAGCATGAGTAGATGGAGTGATCGATTAATCAATCGTATGAACACACAGGCCACAAAATTCTGTCTGAGTTCAGATCACGCGTCGCGCCGTGGCGCACGGAGAGCCATTCTGGCGAGCTTTTGCAGTTTGCAGTGGTGGCCTTTTTGAGCGGCGGCAATGGAGATAGGGTGGGTGGTCTCGCCATTCGCGTGCGGTGCTACTTTAGCCTCCTACCCCGGCCCCACTAACAAAAGCTTGCGGCCCGGCCTTAGCTCCCCACTCCCTCCAACGCTCATCCCCACACCAACCACTCCCATTTATAAAAATGAAAGTTGGATTTAGCTTAATCCTTTGCTAACTAAATACTCATCGGCTATTTGTCAAAATCTTCAGCTTACATTTAAATTTAAATAGAACATCAGTAGCAGTACTAGCCTACTAGGGGCGGAGGCAAGCATACGACAGCTAGGCAAGCATACGACAGCTAGGATTTGAACCCCAAGCTTACCACCAAAATCAAGAAGGCAAGCATATTGCAGCTAGGGTGTGAGCTTCAAGTTTATCTCTAAAACCAAGTTTAAATCCCTTTAAATAATCCTGTATGTAATAGTCCGTCCTCTAGAACCATGCAAATCAATCCACTTGATGGGTGGGTCCACTTGCTACACATACCACCCCACTTAAACTTTCATATTTGTTTCATGATAAAAGGTTAAACCATAAATAATATGGTTGGAGGAACAAATCCTTATAAGTTGGTTCCACAATTTTTTAATTAGTAATGTGATATCAAACATATTGACACCGTTCTCATGGGCCACACAAGGCACATCCTAATTGGGATAAGATGTCACAATGTAAATTTTCGTAAAAAAATATCAAAAACTATTAATGAGCCCTAGCTACTATTTTCTTCAGGTAGATAATACTTATTGTTTTGAACAAGGACACAATCTCCAAAAAATAACCTTGATCACTACTTTTATTACAAAATAAATATATGGTTTTATTGAAGTACTTTTTACCACCAATCTATATATATGGTCTCCACATTCCTAAGACAAATATCTTATGTGATATTTATAGTCGAAGTTTTAAAAATTTGATAATAGTCATATTCAAAACAAAGTATTGTTTATCCTGAGGGAGTAGCTACTAATAAAATAATTTTCAACAGCCATCGCTGTACACACACTGTTCACCTTGCCCTCGCTGCCCCGGCAACTCACGCACTCCATCCTATCCGATCCGATCCGTCCATCACAACATCGGACGGCCCACGTTACACCTGCCATACTCGTCCAGTCTTCGCGCGCGCCGCGACGACATTCCGTGGGCCCCACCCCCCACACTCGCGAGCAAGAACACACACACTCGCTAGTCATTCACACTGCACGACAAGCCACCAATCCCGCCATATATCTATATCTATCTATCTAGCTCCACTCCAATTTGGACTCTTGCGCGCAAAGTCCTCACAGTTCACCGATTTTCTCCTCCTCGCACACCGAGACAGGTCGGAGAAAGAATAGGCGAAGGAAATTTCCGTCGTCGTCGTCGGAGAAGATGAGGAGCGGCGAGGGGAGCACCGCGGCGGCGGCGGCGGCGGAGGAGGAGAAGGTGAAGGTGGCGGCGCCGTTCAGGCTGGCGGAGCTGGGGCTCCGGGTGTGCGCGGTGCCGCTCGCCGTGGCGTCGGTGTGGGAGATGGCCACCAACAAGCAGGTGGACGAGACCTACGGGGAGGTCAGGTTCTCCGACCTCTCCGGCTTCAGGTAAACTCACCGTGTGCTCCGTCTTGCTTGACTAGTTATCTTCTTAATTAATTACAGTACTAACACTTTCCTGAAATTGAATTTTACTAATCAATCACCTTGACATAGCCTCCATCGTTTCCTCCTTACAGTATCAGTGGCTGCCAAAATTTATATTTTCAAACCGAATTTTAAAGTTAATTTGAAAGTTTTTATTAAAGTTTATGTTTTACTTTGACATTTAAGTCGCTAAGAACACATATATAAAAATCTAATATATAAATTATTATTATTTTGCTAATACGTCGAATGGCGTATTATCTGCATTTGGCCAAACAATAAAGGCGTTATTGGGTTCTTTTTTTATTCATGTGCTGATATGTATATATATTTATTTACCGTCCCTGTGCTCCTATTAATCTAGTTTTAGATAAATTATAGGATGACTTTGTGCAGTTTGTTCTTCAGATTATTAGATAATCAGTATTACGATGCTAAACTTCAATGTTTTTTTTCCATCAGGTATTTGGTCTGGATCAACGCCATCACGGCTGCCTACTCGGTGGCCTCCATCCTGCTGTCATCCTGCAGGTTCATCACTCGCTTTGATTGGCTCATTTTCCTCCTGGATCAGGTTTTACTCCTAACCTCGCTTCTCCCTCTTTATATTCATCTCATCAGAAAACTTCTATATTGTTTCTTTAAAAGAAAATCTGAAAATGAAAGAAAGAAAAAATGATCAATTAACCATATATTTTGCAGCAAAAAAAGATTCAATCATATATAGAGTAAGTATTATAATATACATAAGTACATACAAGGGAAGTGTTTAGTACTAATACTTGCTAGGATAAGATTATAATTAATAAGTTGGTCAAGGCTAAACTGTACATCAATAATTAGTACTGGAAGGAAGCTAGATTCTTATTATGGGCACAGGATAAACCGATAGAGAAACCTAAAAGGAATATAATATTGGCAATAAACATGCCATTCTATCTTGAACTACTTGATTCAGATTTTAGACGCATATTTCATCACAGAGCATATTGAAGGGAAAAAAACACTCTTCTTGAGCTTAACATGATACCAATTCACTATCCTTATGTACAAATGTAGCAGCAGCAGCATGCAACCTAGTATATCCTAGTACTAATATAAATCCAGTTTCATCAGGAGATTATTGTTTTTTTTAATTTTAAGAAAACAAGTCATCAATGATAGTATATATCAACATATCATCTGTTTAATAGAACCAACATCTATGCATCGTAGATATAGCAATTCAGTTTATCAGATATGATCGTAAAGGTAAGGTGTCCGTTCGTACGTTCATAGTGATGGGTTTGCGCGTTGTGAGCGGTCTATGATTGCGTTGTGTTTCTTCTTTTAAGGAAAAAAGCATCGATGTATAATCACATGAGATTCGGAGACATCCTTAACTGTGGATCAAATTAAACAAGGGAGTATGTAAAAAATTGCCGTATGTTTTTTAAGTGAAAAACTTTCAAATATAATTATAGCATAATTGAAGTGTAATTAAACTACACTTTAACTGCATTGTAACAACCATATAATTTATATAAAACATGTATTCAATTATGATTTGGTTGGCTAGCAACATATACGTGATCCGTGTGAAAATTTCTTTCTTGCATTTTTTTTCATGCACAAATATTAAGGCAATCCGATGATCACAAATCTAAAAGTTTTTGGAGACAAAATACAAATACTAGCGGAAATTTTCCAGCAATTCAGTTAAACAATGGCAACACATAAAAAACACTGACCGAATCTTGATCCGGCGGTGGCCGTTGCCGGAGCAGGCGTCGGCGTACCTGCTGCTGACGTCGGCGTCGGCGGCGGCGGAGGTGGTGTACCTGGCGCGGGAGGGCGACCGGGAGGTGTCGTGGGGGGAGGTGTGCTCCTACTTCGGCCGCTTCTGCGGCGCCGCCACCGTGTCCGTGGCGCTCAACGCCGCCGCCCTCCTCTGCTTCATGGCGCTCTCCCTCATCTCCGCCTTCAGGGTCTTCACCAAGTTCAACCCACCATCTCAATCCAACTCCAAGCAGCAGCTGTCGCAGGAGCAAGGCAAGCCTGTAGTTTCAGGCTAGTTAGTGGCTCTCCCAAGTCTGAACTTTCAGTTAGATGGTACTTTTACTGTGTTCAGCTGTTTACGGTGTGTTCAGGTCTTGCTTTGTGTAGATGTCACTACACTCTAATGCGTGTTGTCTGAAAAGAAAAAATGGTTGTGTAGATGTAACCTGTATAAGTGCTCAAAATACCATGAACTAGAATTACTATACATTTACAATTTTATTTAGATGTACTGTATGTATGTATACTTGAAGCTGATCTTCAGAGTTCAGACTCGGGGTCGATACTGAAGTGTGAAAAAACTGAACTACTATTCTCTTTCAGAAAGACAGTTGTTTTGTTTGGAGATGTTACAGCTTTTACAGGGACTGAAGAGTCAGGATTTCAGACAGGTATGTGGTCTACTGTATATCGAACTGTGGCCATGTGACTAAGCAAGTACAGTAACTGACATGCAATAGACAGTCAGATGGCATCCAAGAGAAGAGACAATTGCAAGATGACGACCCTGACAAAACCTGACTAGCTTCAAGATTGACACGCAGCATGCTTGGTTTTTGTCCCCTGAACAAACCAATCCATGATCCATACATCTACTAGTAGTAGCAGGTTAATTCAGTCAGTGACGAACACCGACAAATTCCCATCATAATAAACCAACCAAATCACACTGAAATTTTAGATCACAATCTGGCCATGAATCTTAACTACTACTCCAAATCTACAACAGTACAAACAATAACCCAAATCTAGCATGTTCTACTACCATACAACTTGCATTGATCACAACTCACAAGAAGAGAAAGCAAATTCTGAAGCTGAATTGAAGCAGAGGGCATTGCATTACAAGGGGGGGGAAGTCTGCTGCTGCTGCTACCACTTGTAGCGGCGGAAGAGGGCCTCGGCCTGGGCGTTCTTGTAGGCGCTGCAGCCGACGAGGTAGAGGAAGACGAGGGCGACGGTGGCGACGACGAGGGCGACGTTGGCGCGGTGCCACTGGGCGCGGAGCGCCGCGAGGAGGCCCGCGCGGCACGACTCGCACTCGTAGCACAGCTGCGACGGGTCGTTCCCCCACGCCCCGCAGTCCGCGTCCGCCGCCGGCCGCGCCGCCGGCCCCGCCCACACCGTCGGGCTCACGTAGTTGTACCCGCACACCGCCGGCGGCTTGCAACACCCGGACTGCATATATAACACACACACAGGAGATTATTTTTTTTTCTCATTTTCAGATGATGAACAGTTATTCATAGCTGATGAGTTGATATTACACCTCTAGTATTGTCTAATTAGATTGGACGGTAAAGATTTCTCATTTTATCTCCTTTCTATGAATGGGATAAAACTGAAATATAATAATTTATAAGCACCAGAAAGTTTGATTTTAGTCTGATTAAGAATAAATTGAGAATAGCACGCTTAATTTAATTTTAAAAAAGAATTTGAATGTTCTTTCTTTTTCGAAGTTAAGTACCTCCATTTTATGTTATAACACAAAAGACATATGAAGTTTTTTTCTTAAAAAAAATAACAACATCGACAATAGTTTTGTTAACGTCTATTAAAAATATTGCTAGTTTTTATAAGCTTAGTTAAAGTTAAAGAGGTTTGACTTCGAAACGGTTTATAATATAAAACAGAGTAGTTTGCTTGCACCAACAAAGTTAAGCCAAAACTTATTTTTATTTTTATTGGAGATGAAAAAAATATAATCATTTGTCGGTGTGGTATCTATTTCTTGGTACAGGTAGATCTGTGAGATTTTTTGTTTTTGGCTTTTACACCACATGAAGCACCAAGGATGGATGGTGCCAAGGCAGGCAGATCCAGAGATACTTCTTCCTAGACAGACGCATGAGCCTCGAGGCTAATCATCAGTACTAAAATGTTCAGTCACAGACAGACAAACTCTGCGCGGATGAGGACGCAGAGAGATGATAACTCTTAAAAACTCTAAGCCCCATACGTTGGCAACACAAAATCAGTAATGAACTCTAAAATCAACAAGACCAAAATTAATCACACTCCCCCATGCACCGCCCACGAACTCCTGTCTCCAATCTTGTCTGTAATAAGAAAACCTTATGTACATACTGAATTATCTCCTTTCTCTTTTTCTCTGGGAAAAAGGAAAACTGAAAATGACCTGTCTCTATAATCTTTGTAGCTAACAAAAGCATGGAGAATTTTTGTTAAGCAAAGCACATCCGACCAGGAAATCGCCCCATTACGCAATTATATTCCCCGTCCATGTCATTGCCTGATTTGTACCCAAAAAAAGCTTAATTACATGGACCTACACATGGATTCCCCTTTAGAGCACTTGCATTTGTACACTGTCAAAAGAGGGATGGCCCACCGCTCAGTGACAGCGAGCAGTGCTGATAATTCAGTCATTCTTTTTTTTATATATGTGTCCTACTGAGATATAAAGTTGCCATCTGATTCTTCTCTTCCAGTAGCATCTCCTATCTCTAGATGCTCAGAGAAGCTGATCCTTGGAAAGGGAAAAAAAAAAGAAAAGTTCTACGCTTTGTTTCAGCTAGAAGTCATAGCTGCTCATGTGCTCATGGACGGTCAGGGTAATTTTAACACTTCTGTTTCTAAATAAAAGTCGTCTTAAAATGCAAGGAGTTCAAGTATTGACTATGTTTTATGCAGTAAAACAGGAGTAAGTGATATATAGAAAAGAGGTTAAAAGGATTTAATTAACTAAGCTTATAGCTTTATCTTCAAAAATCAACCGCTAGTAAGTTTATAGTGGTAACACTAGGATTTTTAGATAATGAAATCTTATTGAACTCAGTTAAAATATTCTGAAGATGGTAAGACAAGTTTAACTAGTCGATGAGATGATTAAGATTAACAGTAGCTAATAACAGAATGAGATTAAAGAACAAAATGAGATTAAAGAAAAAAAAAACTATACCTGGAGTGGCGAGAGGCGCGACTGGTAGAACTGGTCGGCGGTGAGGAACCCGGCCTGGCGCGCCAGCTTCTTGCAGGTGTCGGAGACGACGAGGCACGCCTTGATCCGCTCCCACCGCGCCGGGTCGTCGGAGACGTAGCCCCGGAGCCACATGGAGAAGCCATCGAGGTGGTACTCGTCGTAGGCGCGGCCGAGCACCGGGTAGGCGCCGGAGCCGCGGGTGACGGCGAAGGCGAAGACGAGGAGCGCGATGAGCAGCGCGATGAGCGACGCCATGGCGAAGAGGTAGAACGCGAGGAGGCGGCGGCGGTTCCAGTAGGCGCCGACGAAGCCGGCGAGGGCGGCAAGGAGGATGAGGCCCCCCAGGATGGCCACCGGCCACCGCGCCAGGCGGGCGCACTCCTCCCCCTGCGCCGACGCGAACCACACGCCCGAGGCGATCACCGGGACGGCGCAGATCAGCGCCATCAGCGTCACGCACGCCGTGATGTTGTTGCTCACCGCCATGGCGGCCGACGCAGCTGGAGCTCGAGCTCGCTCTGCTGCTGCTGCTGCCGCGCGCTCGTGTCGTGTCGTGTCGTGCGCGCGTGTGGGGGTGGGTTTGGCATAATAAAAGGAGGAGATTTGGATCTTTGGGGGGAAAGGTGGCGGGGACTGGCAGGTGGGCCCGGGGATGTGGGGCAGTGGCAGGTGTGAGCGTGGGATTGGCTGGACGGTTGACAGCGTGGCGGCTTTGCTCTCCGTCCCCGTCGGCGACGATGATAAATCTGAACTCTGTGTACTTGCTTTTCTGCCAGGTTGAAGTTTTTTCTCTTCTTTTTTTTTTATCTTCTCTCTCAGCGAATGAGTGGAAGACACGTGGCGCTTCGCGGTGAAGCTGGCCACCTTCTAGGAGCATCCTGCATGGCTGCATCTGTGTCCGCCGTCATCTGGGCAACAATTCAACAAAGCTCTGCATCAGACTGCATGCATGGCACGGCCGTACAAGCCATGGTGGAGGAGAGGAGTGATGTCAGCGTGACAGGTACAAAGCCATAATCATAGCTGGCTTGAGAAGAAAAGGTGAAGAGAAGGTGTGATCCAGGCATCATGGCCAAGAATGAGGAGGGTAAGAAAGAGTACAACGGCAGAGTTTAGTTCCAAAATTTTTCTTTTAGACTTTAGAATAAGTTTATTTGAGGTCCCTTAACTTGTTAACGAATCCGATTTTCGTCCCTCAACTGGAAAACCAGACACAAGAGTCCCTCAACTATCAAAACCAGTGCAGATTAGGTCCCTCGGCGGTTTTGAGGGTGGTTTTGGCTGACGTGGCGTCTATGTGGCTAATTTGACCCGGTCTTCATATGACGTGGCATTGACGTGGCGCTTACGTGGCAATTCGAGCCGGAAAAATAATAAAATCCTCGGGACCCACATGTCAGTCTCACATAGAAAATAATTAAAAAAATTATGGGACCCACGTGGCCCCACATGTCAGTATCACACATAAAATAATAATAAAAAAATAGTGGGACCCACGTGGGCCCCATATGTCAATCCAACTCACCCTCCTCTTCTTCCTCCTCTCTCCCCGAGAAAATTGACATTTAGCCATCTTCAGTATGGGGTTTCGCCAGAATGCCACTCCGGATTCTGACTTCGTTATAATGCCATGCTCGGACGGCGCCACATTGCTGCTTTGCCATTCTCACCAAATTCGCATATTTCCAAATGATTTCCACCGTTGTGTGACCAAATTGCCCCTGTCACCAAATTAGTTGACTTGCGTGGGAGCTGGATCCCCATCCAGTCGTCATCTTCCTCTCGTCTTCCTCTCGACACCGCTCCCCCCCAACCTAGCCGCCGCCACCCGCCACCTACACCACCACCACCACTGCCGCCATAGATCCAGCCGTTGCAGCCGTCGCCGCGGCGTCAGATGTAGCAGTTGCCCCGCCCTCAGATCTAGCCGTCGTCGCGCCGCCGCCATTCTTATGGTGTGAGGTCGGGACAGAGACGGTTGAGCATATGGACTGCACTTGGCATGAGCTCCTCGCCGGGTAAGTTGTGAACTTTGTCGAGCTCGTCGATTTCCAAATGGCTGGAAGCATTCCGTCGCGGACTGCGCGCGGACTACGGCGATGGGGGAGTACCGGCGAGGGCGAGGGCGAGGGCGAGGGCGATAGCGAGGGCAAGGGCGACGGCAAGGGCGACAGCGACGGCGACGGCGAGGGCGAGGGGGACGGCGGAGCAGTGGGGGGTAGCGGCGGAGAGAAGTGGTGGCGCTGCGTACTCTGCCAAGCGATGCGGCTGGACCAGCTCGACTAAACCGACCGGCGAGGGCATTTCGGTCCAAACTAATAAGGAAAATCATCGAAATCATTTGGAAATATGCGAATTTGGTGAGAATGGCAAAGCAGCAATGTGGCGCCGTCCGAGCATGGCATTATAACGAAGCTAGAATCCGGATTGGCATTCTGGCGAAACCCCATCCTGAAGATGGCTAAATGTCAATTTTCTCTCTCTCCCCATCTCCCCCCTTCATCTATCTCTCATCTCCTCTTCTCTCTCCCGGCGACGGAGAGGCAGCGGCACGCGGTGGCCGGCTGCCGGCGGGAGAGGAGGGAGCGGCGCAGCCAGGCGCGGCGTGCGGAGGCGGTTTGGCGCGACGGCGCGGCACCGGCAATGAAGGGGAGGAAGGCGAAGTGAGCTCCATGGGCGGCGGTGGGTTTGGGGAAGGGCTAGCGGCGGCGGGGAACTCGGTGGTGGCGGGGATGGAGGTGAGATCAGCGCGGGGTGGAACGGGCAGGTCGGCGCGGCGTCAACAGCAGCGGCCGGGCGCGGCGGCTCGGCAGCGCGGCCAGGAGGCGGCGTAGGGGGGGAGGAATCGGGGCGGCACCGGGCAGAGGAGGGAAGGAAGGGGAGCTTCACGGGGCGGCGGTGGATTGGGAAGGCCGGCGCGGCGGTGTGGAGAAGAGGAGGCCGACGGCTGTGGGGATGGAGAGGATGGCCGGCGAAGGTGGGGATGGAGAGGATGGACCGGCGTGGTGGGGAAGGGCGACACGAGGAGAGGCTGCCGCGGGCGACGCCGGCGCAGCCGTGCTCGGCTGAGCATCGGCCGACTCCGCGTGGCGGTGGGAATGGAGAGGTGCGCCGCCCTTCTCCCCGCCGCTCCATGGCGTGCCATCGCCTTGCGGGCCGCCGAAGGCGGAGGAGCTCGGGCGCCGCCCGGTGACGCCGCGTGGTGCGGCGGCGGCGGCCGCGTCCATTGGCGTCAGCGGCGGAAGGGACGAGGCCCCGCGCGGCTGCGGCCCGCGAGGCGATGGCGCCGGGCATGCTCCTCCGCCCGCGAGGCGATGACCTGAACGCCGCGGAGGGAGGGGGCCCGTGGCGATGGCGGTGGCCGGAACAGATCGACCCGGGCGATAAAAGGGGATCGGCGACGGCGGTAGGCGGAACAGGGAGTCGCCGAGGATGCCGAGGTCGACTTCGACGTCGTCCGCGGCGGAGGGCGGTCGCCACTCCCTCTCCCGCTGGCCGCCGTCGGCTGCGCACCTCTCCCTCCATTCGTCGCCATCAAGTCCCCGCCCACGGCGCTCGGCCATCGCCGGCCTCCCTGCGTCCTCCCTCCCTGCCCGCCTCGCCGGTCTTTGCGCGTTGCTCCCTCCTCTCCTGCCGCCGGCCGCGCGTCGCCGCGCGCCGCCACGCGCCGTTGTCTTCCGTGGCGCCTGGAGAGAGCAGAGATAGGGAGATGAAGAGAGGGAGATGGGGAGAGAGGAGGAAGAAGAGCGGGTGAGTTGGACTGACATGTGGGTCCCACGATTTTTTTATTATTTTCTATGTGAGACTGACATGTGGGTCCCATGGGTCGAATTGCCACGTAAGCGCTACGTCAATGCCACATCGGACGAAGACCGAGTCAAATTAGCCATATAGGCGCCACGTCAGCCAAAACCGCTCTCAAAACCGCCGAGGGACCTAATCTGCACGAGTTTTAATAGTTGAGGAACCCGTTGTGTCTGGTTTTCCGATCGAGGGACAAAAATCGAATTCAGTGTAAAGTTAAGGGACCTCAGATGAACTTATTCCTTAGACTTTCAGCTTTTACACCACATCAAAACTTTCCTACACACACAAATTTCCAACTTTTCCGTCACATCGTTTCAATTTCAACTAAACTTTCAATTTTGACGTGAACTAAACACACCATCATCACCATCTAGCCGAATGAGGGTCAATCGTCCCACCAATAAGTTTCAACTCAATTACAAAAACTTTAAACTTAAATTTTAAAAAAACTTTCAACTCAAGATTTGAAACTTTCAACTCAAATATTAAATAAAAATCAAGCCAACATTTAAAACTTTCAACTATTTTTAAAAACTTTTAACTAAATTGTTGATGTATATTGTTTTTAAAACAACATTAAATATTACCATTAACACTAATCAGTGTCATTAGCAGCGAGAGAGAGGAGCGCACACGAGTTACGCGGCTAGCACGCGTGCCCCAATTAGCAGCCCCCAAGTAAACACATACAATCTGATTTGAGAAAATTCCCGAAACATTAATAGACCTACACTAGGGATCTCGTCCATAACTTCCCAAATAAATACCTGACCAATACAAGGTGAAAAAGAAACCACCTAAAAAGGAAATCGGGAAAGAGAGTGAAAATTATTCACATGGGACTTTTCGTCCTTTTAACATTTCGTCGGCCCAACGAGGCAAGCCCATCAACTAGCCCCCATCCACGCGAAGGAGGCCTGCTTCGTCACGACCAAAAAAGCCCACCGACTTCCTTCCTCACTCCTCCACCGGCGACCAGCCCCGGCTGCCCTTCACCCTGCGCCGCCCCAGTCCACCGCCGCGTTCGCCGGAGCGACGATCTCGCGCCGCCGCCTCCTCCTCCTCCCCTAGATTCCTGACCCGGCCACGCCGGCGGCGCTCCCCCTCCGCCGGAGGCTGGCATGGCGTCCGGCCGCGGCGGGATCCCCGGGCCCTCTCGCGCCCTCCTCGTCCTCCTCCTCCCGGCGTTGCTGATGCTCCTGGCCTTCTCCACCTCCTCCTCCGCGGCGGCGTCGTCGCCGGGCGCGATGCACAACAACAACTGGGCCGTGCTCGTCTGCACCTCACGCTTCTGGTGAGACCTCATCCCCCCGCACCGTTGTTTACTTCGTCTGGCCGAGAGATCCAGTTTGGAAGCATGCTTGTTTAGTTCGCCTATTAAGCGATTCGTATTTGCTAGGGGTTTGTTTCAACTTCCAGATGCGGATTACTTCGCGCATTTGATATTCTAACCTGTTCTCCAGATGCTGATTACTTCGCGCATTTGATATCTAACCAATTTTGTAATGTTCTCCAGGTTTAATTATCGACATATGGCAAATACTCTGTCTCTGTACAGGTAGCTTGATTAATTATGCTCATGCATCTGTTATTCCCTGTAGTATCTATAGATTATAGATTATTCCTTACTAGCAAAACATTGTTTGTTTCCTCCAGGACAGTTAAGAGATTAGGAATACCCGACGAGCGGATCATACTTATGTTGGCGGATGATATGGCTTGTAACCCTAGGAATAACTATCCTGCCCAAGTGTTCAATAATGAGAACCACCAGCTTAATCTATATGGTGACAACGTTGAGGTGAGTTCCTTACTCTGAAAATATGACTCCTGAAATATCTGAATCCTAAACATCACAATGAACAATTTACATGGTAAAATGGCCACTTTTGGTGTATCTAGTCAATGCAATTTGTTGGTAACACTTTATAATGTTCATTCATGATTACCACCTTATGGTTATGTTAAGAATAACATCTGATTTAATGCTAGTTTTACCTTTGGCCACCTAATGGCAGGTTGATTACCGAGGTTATGAGGTGACAGTTGAAAACTTTTTGAGAGTTTTGACTGGAAGACATGAAAGTGCTGTACCAAGATCAAAGCGTCTTTTAAGTGATGAAGGAAGCCATATTCTCTTGTATATGACAGGACATGGTGGGGATGAGTTTTTGAAGTTCCAAGATTCTGAAGAACTTCAGAGCCATGATTTAGCAGATGCAGTAAAGCAAATGAAGGAGAAGCATAGGTAGGATTTGTTTACCTTATGCTTTTTTGTAATATTTTTCTTTACTCGTATACACAGAATCTTCTTCTTCTTCTTCTTTTTTGCCAAAAAAATTGGCCTTTGTTTTGCTCCTCTTCATTTCATACTTCAGTTTTTCAAACTGTCTTTTTCTCTGACCTGCACTTCAGATTTAAAGAGTTGTTGATAATGGTAGATACATGCCAAGCTGCCACTCTCTTTTCACAGGTTTGTCTCAGTGTCTTGGTCATTATTTCCCATAACATTTTACTTCAAGCACCTTTACTTACAACATAAGGGTTTCTTTTTTGTAACTTGAGATAATATTTGGTTGCACCTTCATTATGTGCCTGTTCATTTGAAAGTTTACTGTCAAGTCAATAATTCATACTATAAAATTTATTAGCTGCTTATGTGAAATTTTCTACATTATGTTTTATTGCTTAAGAACTACTTCCACTGTTCACAAACAAATGTAATTTAGGTATCGAAATGGTCTCCCAGATGCAAATTTGACTCTTAGTTTTCCATTATGAAATAATAGTAGAAGCCATTAAAATTATAATATAACGAAAGTACTTTTCTACATGCATCATTCACCTATTTAATTAAATATTTAAGAAGGTATTAATACTCAAGAGTATTAAAACTTTGACTGGATGCATGCCCAATACAACAAGTACTTGTTTCCGGAGGGAGCATTAGACAATAAAAAATTCCAAAGACTCCATGCTGTATTTGTGCAGAGCAGTTGGACGAATGTGGACTTTCCAGTTTCCACTTACTACATTTTGATACACTAATTTATCAATTGATAGTGTTTCACATCATTTTTTAGAACACTAGGGGAATGCTCCACTGGAATATATTACAAAGTAATAGAAATAATATGGCAAGAAAGGTTTCCTAGAAACCCATACACTGTCTTACAGAAATAAAAAAAAAAGGTAAAGTGACCATCTAGCAAGTATTCTGTAGGTAACAGACCAAAACTATTTTCCAAGCAGATATATAAATAAGTAAAAGCACTAAGACCTGATATAGACAATTTTGTATGATCAATTTAGTTATTTCCTTTATCATGGTCAACATTTTTCTGCATATGAAAACTATATCTACAGCTGTACTTGACATATTAAATATCTGCAGCTTCAATCACCTGGTGTTTTAACGATTGGTAGCAGCATGAAGGGTGAAAACTCTTATTCTCATCATCTTGATTCAGACGTGAGAACATGCCTTCCATTTACAATTGTCTCATATATTATTTGGAACTTTTTTTGTCTTATCACTGGGTGATACCTGATCTATTTATTTGTGGCAGATTGGTGTTTCTGTTGTGGATAGGTTTACCTTTTATACACTTGCTTTCTTTGAGAAACTCAACATGTATAGCAATGCCTCATTGAACAGGTAAAAGACTTTGTACACTATTATAATGGTTGCAAGTTCTTTAATTCCTACATGTCCAAATATAATTCATTACAATGTCTCGAAAATTTTTTTTCATAATTTTATTTGTAGAGCTTTCTTGTATGCATATAATTGTTATCACTGTGATGTGCATTAACTGTGAGCAATTTGATTATTGTATCTACATCACACAAGATATATTTAGTATTTACTTTATCCAAAATGCAATTTACTGGGATGTGCATTAACTACGAATAACATGAGTCATCTTTTTTATGGAGTATATATCAATCTTCCAATGGATTTACTGACCTTTCGGAATCCATTGTGTTTTATAACTAAGTGTGTGCAATAATTCTAAATTATATTCAGTCATATATTTCTAAAAGCACCATAGAGTAGTTGTGTCTTATAGTATTTTGTAACTAGCCCGTGTGGAATAATGCTTAAATATGCAGTCTTGTATTACTAAGACTCTACAAGCATGTAGCTTGGTAACCATACAGAGTACGAAATAGTGTTCATCTCATACATTGAAAATAGTATCTTTGTGATACAATTATAACCTTTTCATTGTTATGCTACAGTCTTTTCAACTCCTATAATCCTTCTATGCTGTTGTCGACTGCGTATTATCGGATGGATCTTTATGAACGGCCATTAAATGAGGTAAAGCATAAGTTAAAATTTGTTTCTAATCTAATACATAATTTTGTTCACAATTGTTTTATCCTTTTCTGTCATCGTTCAGGTCCCTGTGACAAATTTCTTTGGATCAGTCATGAATACTATCCACACAGATTCTGCCTACTCAGGCTTCTTAGCTGCAGATGATATTGGAACCATCCCATCCACTGGAGATAATCTACTGAACCATGCTGTGTTACAGAATAAGGCTAGCCAAAGAAGATCAAACATTGAAGAAGTGAAAGTGAGTTTTAGTAAACTTTGAGATACTGTTGTTTTTCGAAGCTAATGCTTAGCAAATTGCAACATGCAGGAAGCACAAGTAAGGTCCCATGGGTGGACAGATGTTCTGCTGGAACAGCTTGATGTCAAGAATGCTGACACTATTGTCATGTATGGTCTGGGAACAATGGGTATACTGTTAGCAATTTCAACCTGGTTATCAATGTAGAAACAAAGAAGTATGAAGTGTGCTGTTCACACATCATCCTCTTCTAGATAAATGAATCATCCTAACCCCTGGATAGAGATCAAAAAGGAAGAAACTTTGGAGGTTAACTCTTTGTATATTTTTTCTCTTTGGTAATGTCCATTCAGCTGGGACATAATTTTGTATTTAGTTTTTGTATGCCACGTTCAACTTTTTGTCAGGATACTCATTATTTGCCATTCTTTTCTATTGAATAATTTTATGCATTTATGTTACAATTCTTGCATAGCATATCCCATCTGTTTGATTATTTTTGCAAGAGCTGATGAAAATGGCATTGCTCACTTACGTATGCTCACTGGCATGTATACCTTTAGTTGGTATGATGTAGAGAGATTTTGAGGTTTTAGTGCAACCATAAGATTGCACCATCTTTCTCATGACACTATTTAAATGCACCATGGATGTTCGCTTTGATATATTAAATCCTGGATGTTTGTTGCGGCATTGGCACTTCAAAGAATCATGTCTGATTGTTGTATGCCCAATGTTACAAGGCATAGGCTGTAACCTACATTGAACAGAGAATAGTGGTATTATATTTTGTGTTGAAATTGGACCTGCTGCAGTGTATTGCATGTTTCCTTACATAGTTACATGTTGCGTATGGCACTGTAGTGATTCTCAGTCTTGTAATTCTCTATTAGTTTGTATGTTAGTTGACTCCTTAATCCTGACTGACTTGCATCCTGCTAATAATCCATAGCAACCTCTTAATCTTCAATTGATGTAAGCATTTCGTATTAGGGTGCCCATTTCATTCTGCTAGGTAACGTAACAGGCATCTACTGTTAAATTTCTTGTTTATTTTGCTTATGAATTATTCAACATAAGCTCTTTTGCATGCCTTAGGGAGCATTATGTGCATTATGAATAGGATTTTTGGAAATTTTCCTATGATAAGATTGGGAAGCTCATTTTTTCTGTGCTTCAGAGCAAGCTGAGCTGATGGGTATTAGCCGCATCCCCTTCAAGATTGGAATGAAGCGAAGGAGAAAGCTTTTAACTATCACCTGACGGGGCCCAATAGCTTGTTCCCATGAATTCTGTCATCTTCTTTGTTTTTGGTTCTTGATGTATTGAAGTGGTTTATTAATATTGACCTTATTATGGTACTAGCACACTCTATTATCTGTTGTGACAGTTGTGATGGTGGTCCATACTGGCAGTAGTCCAAGTGTCAATCTCTCATCAATATCATCATATTATTGGGGAGTTCTATGTACCTATTATAGTACTGAAGGATAGCAAAGATAAAATCCAGATTTCATTTACAAGATCTGCTATCCTTGATCTATTTAGAGTGATTGGAGTTGAGGACAGCTCCAATGCTTATCGTACAACATAGTGGTGCTTTATATGTGCAGTTTTGAACACGTTATGTGGAGTACTTTCTTCTGATCTGTGGTGCCAAATAAATTGCCAGAGTTGTTATGATAGAGTAGCTTTGCTGGCTCAGCTCTTCTCCATTAAGTCATGGTCCCAGGGATCTACACTTTACCTCAACCGGCAAATGCCTGCATGATAACTTGTCAGATCTTCTGTGTTGGATGCCACATCTTTCAGTTATAACTATCAACAGTTGGATGAGTGAACAATATTATGTGGGATATCTTACAGCTCAGTAACTAGAATGTCTTCTGATCTCTGCATAGCTGCAATGCCATATTGTATTGTCATCATCAGAGTTAAATTTGTTCTATCTACTGGCTGACCAGTTGGTGGTTTGTCAGTTGTCACAGGATTATGAATAACGGTGCAACCGAGTCGCCACGATGGCAACCGAAATGGCAAACATTGCATGGAAAACAGTGGATGAACTACCTGAGCATAGATATGGGACATTTTCTGGTTTCAGACGCTAATTTTTTGGCTATATTTGACAGGTATACATGGCTGGCTGGTGCCTGGTCCTCATGGTTCAATTGGAACAGTTATTTGATGACAAATATTGAATTGTTTGCATTAGGGTGTACTGCTGGGGCTTCATACGATTGAACATCATACCTACTGTCAACCATGTCAACTGCCTGCCATATCCCTAGCTTTTTGGGGAATATGTTGACAGTTGAACATAACACCCAGGATATGGCAGGAAGTTCCATGATGGAAATGCCAGGAATTGTCTGCTCGTATTTTTACGAGCTAAAATATGATCTCTTTCTGGAAATACCAGGAATTGCATTTTTGGGGAATTTGGCTGCATCATGGGATCTTTTTGGAAAGAAATGAGATATGTATATGGGATGCATTCGTTGCCACAGGAGTATGAGATAATTGTACTTATTACTAAAGGTGATCTGATACAAGACAATAGTGGATTACTCTGTTCAGCGTCAGTTTAATTTGGCAGGATTGACCTGGGTGAGGAACCATTGTTGCATAGAGGCGCACACGAATGAAGACTAAGCTTGATAACCACTTTTGCTTGCTCAAACCCATGCACTAACAAGGTACATAACTCAAACATGGTGTTCGTTTCTTCTGCACTCATAATTGTTTGAAATATCTTAGCAAAAAGTTGCATGATTCTTCTTGTCCATGCTCCTACAAGTTTATTGTATCTTAAGCGATAGGTGGTGAGTAGTGACTAGCGAGCAACTTATGATTAGGCCTGCACTTTGCATTTTGTATCTTCTCTTTTGGTCTCTACACATCATGTCCAGATTCATTTTAGAAGTTATCTTTTTTTAAGACAGAGAGAGTATGTTTTATAGTACAGATTATGTCCATCTTGTGAATAACAACCTTTTTATTTGGGTTCGTCTAGGCCGTAGGATCCCAAGCAGTTGATTAGATTGATTTCAGATTGGATCAATTATCTTGCTGAGTGCAAGATCCATTGTAGGTTTTGTTGGGTTCCGGCTAGTGAGGGTACAAACAAGAACAGTATTAAACAGCTCATGTTGTCACATATATAACCAGGCTACCTTTTCCCGAGCTCCGTTGCTCAGGGAAAAAGGTGCTCACAGACATCAGCATAACACAAGGACATCAACATAAAACAACGATGTGGATCTTTTACTAGTTTATGATCTGATTTGCATAAAACAAGAATCTGAATCAAAATGTCTGCATTAATTAAAGATCTGACTGATCATGTTTTAATAGCAAAGATATCTAGTTGGTCTGGATAAATCAATTGGTTAGTAAATAGAACAAGATTGGGGTCGGTATAGAGCTTTTGTTTGGTATGCTAAGCTTTCCTGCACTGTTATCAATGCCACCAAACAAATAGGGAGTGAGGTATTCCCAAGGCGAGGTTAAACAACATGCCATTTTTATTCGTGGCCAGAGACACGCTTTTGTTTACAAATTTTACTAGTTTCACTATCTAGATTCTCTGAGACTCTGAGCCGAGTGTCTAACTTGGTTTCAAATTATTTATAGAAAAAAATAAATTGGAAACGCGTGAGCGGACACATTAGAAATGAAAAATGGATCAAGCAACGATCTTGGAGTGCGGCATTTTTCATGTTGCTGAACAGTGTGCTAGATGTCACTAGAGCTGTCAAAATCCACAAGACTCGCCCTACTCCCTGTTTGGCCATTTGTCAACCAAGTAACAGCATCATGGTCATATAATTCGAAGGTATGTACTCGTCTGTACCCTTCTTTTGTGGTCCTTAGGCTTCTTCTGTCTCAAGCATTCTCCTTTAGCAACAATTGCTTTTGTTCTGCAATACTTCAGGCTGCACAACTGAGAGATAACTTTATCTAATATTAGATTGCTTATCTACATCTCAACACGCCTCGCCATGGCAAATGGTGATGGCATGTTTGGAACATGAGAAATTCAGTTTGCACTAAGCAATAAATAAATTTTGTATGAAACTACCGATGATGGTACATCACCCATGCTTAAAGTAGAAGCAAACCCAAGTGACACATTCATACGGCAAGGCAAGTAGGTACAAAAATCTTCTTCATACGAGTACTCACTGCTGGCTGGCCTTTTTGGCCTCTCTTCCCCCTTCCCCTTTGTCTATATATCCTCTCAAGCAATAGGGCCCTCAAAATAGGCAGCAAAACACTGCAGTATATTACTACTACCTCATTTCTAAGATATACTAACCTAGAACCAGATTAGATATATCATAGTACTATAAATTTAGACAGAGAACATGTCCAGATCCGTGATACTATGAAATGTCCAATTTAATTATAAGTTGTTATATTTTAGGATAGAGGGGTACTCTACTAGCTTAAGGTGCAATGTGCTACTGCAAGAGAAGATGAAATGCAGCACAGAGCTGGCTTTATGCAAACATCAACACATGTCAGTGTTTTTTCCTCAAGAAAAAGGTTCCTAGAAATTCCTTAAGAGATCCTGGTCGACATGCTTCGTGTCTACTACTCTCATCTCTACTCTTCTCCTTTCCATTTCGAATGGAACATACATATGCTAAGGTCTTCTAGCCTGATCTTTTGCTTCTTTATATCAACAGTCGGCAATGATGATGGATGGCTAAAATAAAGTTCTAGCCTCTAGTAGTGTAGAGGAGAGTGTACGTGACAGATCATCAATTAAAGTTGCTTAGCCAGGCTAATTAACTAGTAGTACTAAGTACTAACACGGTTATCTATAAGATCAGGCAATGTCTCACGCACTAGTGTACTACTAATATGTACTCTCGAACTGTCAAGCTAGCATCATATCTCAGCTGCAATATCGGTGCTTGCATTACAGTAAAGGCCAGCGTGCAATTGTGCAAGTGCCCTTTTAGTTAGTCTGGTTAACAATTGGTTTAACGGACTCGGCTATTAATTAAATTAAAGGCTGTGTTAATAAGCTAGATTAAGAGAGATCGCGACTGATTAATTAGATCAGCCGCTTCTCATTCAAGTAACACCATCCTGGTTAAGCAAACCGCGGCAGGAATTAATTGCTGTTGCACGTACTGCATTGCATGCTTGATTAGTTTTTTCTGTGAGCACAACGAGGCCCGGAGGCCGCACATCGATCCTACTTAGAGCAAGTTTAATAGTATAGCACAGTATTAGCTCCAAATAATCTATAACCAATATAATGTCTGGTTCCACCTGTCATATACACGTTACGTCTGGAAGTCCTTGCTACAGCTGGCTACAGATCTGTAGCCCGCTGCTCTTCTCTCTTTTTATTTATCTCTTTAAAATATATTTATAGTTGGCTTATAACCTACTATAGTACTTGCTCTTAATGTGCACGCTACACATACCACAATTTTTCGACTAGTCGTTAGTACATACCACGTATTTGACCAAATTTAAGTACGGTGGGCATTGCTGCAAAATGACGGGAAGTAACCTTCGATCTGTATTTTTTTATTTGAATAGTTATTTATTAAAAAAACTATTTGAATAAAATAGTAGTGGTTGCAGTGACATGAGTAGCACCCAAGGTCCTGAGTCTTCGTATGAGCAAATTTCAGATTTGATTGTTTAAAGGGGCGGATCTACAATATAAGGACCGGTGTCAGGCGACACCGATGACTTTCGGCAAAACCTATAGCAAAACTGCTTATCCATATATTATAACACCATGATCTAAATATAATTAGCATACTATGATACCGATACACACGTTATGACATCAACGAATCAATTTTCTGATCCGCCATTGTTCACATAAGGCATTGCTGTAATACAGTAACTAATATGTACTCTTAGCATATACTGTATTCTTGACATCTGGATTTTGGACAGTGGGGATAAATGTTTGTTTGGACATTTGCTGCAACAAAACTGAACGAGCCTTTTGATCGGCACATGATGCTATTGATTTGTCGTCTACTAAGCACGTAGCTAGGATTCGAGTCGACGCGTTGGCTGACAGCGGCATGTGTGCATGGGAGGAGCCTACTATCAAGTATAGTATTGGCCACACTCACATGCATGATTATTAGTGTGAGGAGCACGCACGGCCGGATCTAGCAGACATGGCGTGTGGATTTTGTCCTGTCGAATGAACGGATTCCATTCTAATAACTAATCCAATGACCCCAACGCTATGCACACCGGTACATGCATGAACTGAGAAGTATCATCGGTGGAGTTGCGCGTGTATGGCTTATATTCCAGGCTCTATAAATATGACCATGTGTATCCAAGAAGAGAAAGTTTGTGTTTAGATCCAGGGGTAAAAAGTTTTGGCATGTCACGTCGGATATACGGACACATTTGAAGTATTAAACGTAGACTAATAACAAAACAAAATATATATTTTGCCTGTAAGCTGCGAGATGAATTTATTAAGCCTAATTAATTCGTCATTAGCAAATATTTACTGTAGCACCACATTGTCAAATCATGGAGCAAGTAGGCTTAAAATATTCGTCTCGCAATTTACACGCAATCTGTGTAATTAGTTTTTTTTATATACTCCCTCCGTATTTTAATATATGACGCCGTTGACTTTTTAACCAACGTTTGACCACTCGTCTTATTCAAAATTTTTATGCAAATATAAAAATACTTATGTCATGCTTAAAGAACATTTGATGATAAATCAAGTCACAATAAAATAAATTATAATTACATAAATTTTTGAATAAGACGAAAGGTCAAACGTTTGTTAAAAAGTCAACGGCGCCATACATTAAAATACGGAGGGAGTATTTAATACTTCACGTATGTCTTCAAACATTCGATGTGACAGACATGGTGAAAAGTTTTTGCGTGAAAACTAAACAGGGCCTAAGCTAAGAACACTAGTAGCCAGTCTACTTCATCCAAAAAAAAAATTAATAGTAACTAATATTTGTCAAAAAAATTGATTTTCTATTCTATACCTATCCTTAGTTCACAAATCAAGTTCTATCCTTTCAATACACCTTATTTTACCAACCCATTAACACTATTTTTCTATTAATGAGAGATACTTTGGTCTTTTATTTCTCGATGCAAAATTTTTCTTAGGATCCTAAGAATCGATTTATTTTCCAACGGATGAAGTAGGAATTGGGAAAACGAATTGCATACGCTTGTTACCTTCCGAAGAAGGTGCACATTGTCAGGTTAGAATGTCGATCCTCTACAATACTGCTCGTCTAGCAGCAGTTGCTCCTGCCTCCTGGTTCTTGTTCCACATCAGTGTGTGGCTGTGTGCACCAGTGGTATTGTGGAAAATCCCGGCATTCAGGAGTTATTTGATAGGAGCTATTTTCAGTTGTATGAAAATTCTCTATAATTCCTTCAACCTAATAAAGTAATAGAAATCAACCTTAATGCCTCCTTTAGAATAAAATGTTTTCACTTAAATTAGTTGAATTCATCTAAATTTCATCCAAAAAAAAATCCTCCATAGCAAGGAAGGCCTTAATCGCAAATCTATATACCCTTCTAATCCAACCTAAATTTTAGCTGAACTGGCTAGGTTTACGGTTGTGGAATCAGCCACCCAGATTCAAATCCTAAATTTAGGCCGTGTTTAGATTCAAAATTTTTTCGTCAAACTTCCAACTTTTACATCACATCAAATGTTTGGACATATGCATGGAGTATTAAATGTGGACGAAAAAAAAACCAATTGCACAGTTTGCATGTAAATTACGAGACGAATCTTTTAAGCCTAATTACGATTACGCTATGATTTAATAATGTGATGCTATAGTGAACATTTGCTAATGACGGATTAACTAGGCTTAATAAATCCGTCTCGCAATTTATAGGCGAAATATGTAATTTGTTTTGTTATTAGTCTACGTTTAATACTTCAAATATGTGTCTATATACTTAAAAAAAATTTAGCACACGAACTAAACATAGCCTTAATATGGATGCTCACATTTACGACTATCTGTTTTTTAATTGATAGGCAACATACCTATCAACAACAAGATTTTATCAATCTCAAGATATGCTGGCCCAATTGCGAAGGGGAGTGTGTGCGTGATGCGGGCGGCCGGCTGCATTTCTACTCTTTCTCATGCCAAACGGGCCCACGCTAGAATAAATGAAAAATGTCGTGGGCCCACCCATCCCACCCGCAGAACCACCTCCTTCTTCCCTTCCAGTGCGCCAACTCCCTTTTTCACTCAGCTCAGCTCAGCTTCACACTGCACCCTCTCCCATAAAAACCTCGCCCCCATCTACTGCAGCTGCTAGCCTGCAACTGCTCCCACTTCACTCCTCTTCTCGCGAGTCGAGTCCAAGGATCAAAATTAAGCAGTTAAAAACTGAGAGAGAAAAAAAAAACAAGAAAAGAAAGGCGAGCTCTCCCTCCATCGCCATTGCCACCCTCCACAAAACACCGTGCGGCGCTCTTCACGTTGCCGCCTCGCACGCATTGCTCCTCTCCAAGAAGCAGCTCACTGCTCTCTCTCTCTCTCTCTCTCTCTCTCTGTCCCTCTCTCTCTCTCACGCCAAGAGAGAGGGTGAGCAGAGGAGAGGTAGCTAGCTCGGAGCTTTCTTTGGAGAGGGGACACACTTGCAATGGCGCCGGCGCCGACTCCGGCTGCCGCCGCCGGCCGCCGCGTGGCAGTGCTGGCCGCGGCGCTCGTGGCGGCCTCCCTCGCGGCGAGCGTGGGCGTCGCCAACGCGGCCGTGTCGTACGACCGCCGGTCGCTCGTCATCAACGGCCGCCGCCGCATCCTCCTCTCCGGCTCCATCCACTACCCGCGGAGCACCCCCGAGGTACGTACCCCCCATCCATGGCCGCCGCCCAAATGCACCACTTCTCTTCTCTCTCTCTCTCTCACGTACACCTCCGGTTTCTGATTCTTGCTTCGTGTGCTTCGCCGTCGCCGCCGCCGCAGATGTGGCCGGGGCTGATACAGAAGGCCAAGGACGGCGGCCTCGACGTCATCCAGACCTACGTCTTCTGGAACGGACACGAGCCCGTCCAGGGCCAGGTACTTTCACTCTCACCTCACCATTTCTTCTTCTTCTTCCTATGAGTTCTTGGTTGATGACCTCCTTTTTATGGCAGTACTACTTCAGCGACCGGTACGATCTTGTCAGGTTCGTCAAGCTGGTGAAGCAGGCCGGCCTCTACGTCCACCTCCGCATCGGCCCCTACGTCTGCGCCGAGTGGAACTTTGGGTAACGATTCTTCTACAGAGTCTCAGTGTTCTTGGGTAGATTTTGGAGCAGAATGTAGCAGCTGCAGCATTGCAGTTTCAGTGTGTGTTTGGTTGCAAGTTGTTGCATCTGAAAAACGTTTGCAATGTTGGTGATTCTTGCAGGGGCTTTCCTGTCTGGCTGAAATATGTGCCGGGGGTTAGCTTCAGGACGGACAATGGCCCGTTCAAGGTATTGTGCTAACACGAATGCAGCAATTTTGGTCTCTTACATTCTTCAAGAATTGGGGTTTATGATGTGGTAAATATCTGGTGCTTGTAATCGTGTAGGCGGAAATGCAGAAGTTTGTGGAGAAGATTGTGTCGATGATGAAATCCGAGGGGCTGTTCGAGTGGCAGGGCGGCCCGATCATCATGTCTCAGGTGAATCCCTGAAGAACAGCTTCTCTGCTTAGTCCGTTGCAATCTGCAATGCAGCTAGCTTAGAGTGTAGCTTAACTGAGAATTGATGTTTCTGTGGTGGATTTGGTCAGGTGGAGAATGAGTTTGGGCCGATGGAGTCGGTCGGTGGCAGCGGTGCCAAGCCGTATGCAAATTGGGCCGCAAAGATGGCCGTCGGGACCAACACTGGCGTGCCGTGGGTGATGTGCAAGCAGGACGACGCCCCTGACCCAGTGGTACACTGATAATTGATAGTAGAAACTGGAAACAAACTACTCCACCTTCCTTGGTGGTGTCAAATGAATGAGTTTGTTGTGCAGTTCACTGTGCCAGACTGCGAGTTCTTACCCTTTTTTATCCCCAACCATGGCAGATCAACACTTGCAATGGATTTTACTGCGACTACTTCAGCCCAAACAAGAATTACAAGCCGTCCATGTGGACTGAGGCCTGGACCGGCTGGTAATTTTCTTGTTCCAACTCATGTCGCACTTCATACCATCCTAATCTGATGGGAATGATCTTACTACGGTTTTACATTTTACTGCGCGTGAAGGTTTACATCGTTCGGAGGTGGGGTGCCGCATCGGCCAGTGGAGGATCTGGCTTTTGCCGTGGCGAGGTTCATACAGAAGGGTGGCTCTTTCGTGAACTATTACATGGTGAGAAGAGAGGGGGCTCACTGGTCACACCAACACTGGTGTTGCAGTGAATGTAGTTTTACTTGTTCTGACCGCATTTCATGTTCTGGTGCAGTACCATGGAGGAACCAATTTTGGCCGGACAGCTGGTGGTCCCTTCATTGCAACCAGCTATGATTATGATGCTCCGATTGACGAATTTGGTATGCAGTGATTGCCTTCTTTGATAAACTTGAATTCCTGCCTGCCTTCTTGAGATATTTTCGGAAATTTGCTGTTTTTTATCTTCTGTTTATAATCTTGATTGACATGGATCTGACTCAGTTGATAAACGGATGGCATGTACATCTCAGGTCTGCTTAGGCAACCGAAATGGGGTCACTTGAGAGACCTTCACAGGGCCATCAAGCAGGCTGAGCCTGTGCTGGTTTCTGCCGATCCGACAATAGAGTCTATTGGCAGCTATGAGAAGGTTGGTGTTGCTACAATCTTGCACACAATATATGTGATCATCCATAGATATTCCTAGATTCATAATTGGTCAAATCCTTTAGGCATATGTCTTCAAGGCAAAGAATGGAGCATGCGCGGCGTTCCTGTCGAACTACCACATGAACACTGCAGTCAAAGTCAGGTTCAATGGGCAGCAGTACAACCTTCCTGCTTGGTCCATCAGCATTCTGCCGGACTGCAAAACTGCCGTCTTCAACACTGCAACGGTTAGGGAACACTGAAGCTTGAACCTTTATGTGGACTAGCTGGACCTTGCTGGAGCACATGGTCTAATGTACTTACATGATAATGGCACAGGTGAAGGAGCCAACATTGATGCCAAAGATGAACCCAGTGGTTCGATTCGCTTGGCAGTCATATAGCGAGGACACAAACTCGCTGAGCGACAGCGCGTTCACGAAGGATGGCCTTGTTGAGCAGCTGAGCATGACATGGGACAAGTCAGACTACCTGTGGTACACCACATAGTGAGTGACCAACCTTGATATGTGACAAAATTTCAACCATTTCTATTAGAAGCCATATGAATTTTCCCTTAACCCTGATGAATTCTTGTTGCAGCGTCAACATTGGTACAAATGACTTGAGGTCTGGTCAGTCTCCTCAGCTCACTGTCTACTCCGCTGGGCACTCGATGCAGGTGTTCGTGAACGGGAAATCATATGGTACTGGCACTTAGCTACATTTCATGTTAGATCAAGCCAACACCAATCATTTTAGTGAATGTTCATGATTTTGCTTCCTCCGTAGGATCTGTTTATGGTGGTTACGACAACCCGAAGCTGACATACAATGGACGTGTCAAGATGTGGCAGGGCAGCAACAAGATCTCCATCCTAAGTTCAGCAGTTGGCCTCCCTGTGAGTTGATCACAGCTTAACTGATATCCCGGACACTTATATCTTGTCTCAAACTACCTGTAACACTGATATCTGATACCATTTTCAGAATGTTGGCAACCATTTTGAGAACTGGAATGTCGGAGTGCTCGGACCGGTGACCCTCTCCAGCCTAAATGGGGGCACAAAAGACCTCAGCCATCAGAAATGGACCTATCAGGTCGGCCTGAAAGGCGAAACGCTGGGTCTCCACACCGTCACCGGAAGCTCCGCAGTCGAATGGGGTGGCCCTGGCGGCTACCAGCCACTGACTTGGCACAAGGTAAGTGCTGAATTCTGAAGAAGCACCAGCAATGACAAAGTGGAATTACAGTTTCATCACGCTCAGACTGAATTTGTGTCACCTGTTGCTGAATTTCCTTTTGTCACCATTGATTGTCTCAGGCTTTCTTCAACGCGCCGGCCGGGAACGACCCAGTGGCGCTCGACATGGGCAGCATGGGGAAGGGCCAGCTCTGGGTGAACGGCCACCACGTCGGCCGGTACTGGTCGTACAAGGCCTCCGGTGGCTGCGGCGGCTGCAGCTACGCCGGGACGTACCACGAGGACAAGTGCCGGTCCAACTGCGGCGACCTGTCCCAAAGATGGTAATAAATTCAGCCTCACATAACCATCTTCTCACACAACTCAAATTTTCTCTGAACAATAATTTTTAGATAATGGAAGTTTTATCGAGGCTCGGTCAATTACATCAAGATAATATAATCCAACTGAGTCTGCCCTTAGCTTTTGCATAAAATGCACAAAACCAAAAAAGAACCACAAAAAACCACATCCCAAGCACACAAGTAGAGCAGAAACACAAAGATTAGTGACTATCAATCCATGCTCAACAATAATAAAATGTTTTACAATGTTTAAATAACAAAAAGAAAGAGACGTTTATAATAGTGTCTCTGCTACTGTAGTAGAATCAATTTTACCACTACTCAATTACTATTAGTAGAACGATTTTTTTTGCCTCATAAATTAACGCTTAAGATCACTTCTATTGGGGAGAGATCACCGTAAAATGTACCTACTATTTTGGATAAAATTTCAGGTACCATGTGCCGAGATCATGGCTGAAGCCGGGCGGCAACCTGCTGGTGGTGCTGGAGGAGTACGGCGGCGACCTCGCCGGCGTCAGCCTGGCGACGAGAACCACATGAACGAATTGCAGCGAGAGATC
Organism: Oryza sativa Japonica Group; assembly: GCF_034140825.1. Classification (NCBI taxonomy): domain Eukaryota; kingdom Viridiplantae; phylum Streptophyta; class Magnoliopsida; order Poales; family Poaceae; genus Oryza; species Oryza sativa. The sequence continues at coordinate 6,679,740 of NC_089036.1, read as the reverse complement.
ATCACCACCATTTGATACAGTCGTCGACGGCCGCGTGAACAGCTTCCTCCTGTAGCACGCAGAATTCGTCGATGGTATTTACACACACAGACGAACACCTTACAAGTAAAAAAAAAAAAACACAGGAGCAGCAGCAACAGGTGTGTATTTATTGGGGAGTCGGAGAGGTGGTTGTCTCGCTCGCCGGTGGCCTTCACTGCGGCTGCAGCGACGGCAGTGGCATCACCGGCCACCGGCCGGCATGCAGACGCTGTTCAGTTGTTTGCGTTGCTCGGGAATTTGTTACGGTGCATAGAGCATTTGTTATTGTAACTTGTAATCTTTGTCGACATTATAAATTACTAGTATTACTAGTTGTGAGAATTGATTATGCAGGAAATCACAAATAGTTTTGTCAATCCGTTATTGTCTGTAGCTATCCATTTTTAGGAAAACTGTTTGATGTGTTGGAGATTTTACGAGAAGTTGAAGTTGTTAAAAGCTCTCTAGAGGGCCAATTTAGGATACATTCTAAACAGCTTATCAGAACAGTTTACTTCCCCGTTCTCTGTGGCATAGTTTCAGTCAGAAATGTTTTGTGAAAAAAAGAGTTTTTTTATAAGAAAAATCAAACAAATACAATTTTAACTTTGTACTTCCTCTGTTTTAGATTATAAGACTTTCTAGCATTGTCCATATTCACTAGGCAAAAGTCTTATAACCTACAACGGAGGGAGTAATAGTTTATATTTGGTAAATCAGCGCTAATAGCATCTCCTGTTTTAACCTCTGATCCCAAGGGACCATTTGTTTCATAAGATTGGCAAAGCATTTTCATATTACTCAAATTCCTACAGACATTTTTCTATATCCCTTTGATGAAAAAATTTCCATACCAGTGTATTATTAGGCATGTTCACTTTGTTGTCATTTTCAACTCTACCAAATTTTGGCAGGGTAATAAACTAAACATATCCGTACCTTTACCAAACTACCAAAAGTTGTTGATTCTAGAAAAAACACCATCAAAATTTGGCATGGCTCCAAACCAAACACATTTAACACTATCTTAATTTGATAACGCCAAGGTAAAAAACAAATGGTAACACTAAAATATGCCAAAATTTGATAATACCAAACTTTGGTAAGGTTGAAATGGCAACAATGTGAGCAAAGCCCAATATACTTCTCTTTTGTTGGAAATGTACAAAAGGTACGAGCTTTTTGTAAGCTTTCCTTTGTTTTTTCCTATCGTACTGTCAAATGATGCCTATCTTCTTTCCATAAGATCGTTTTACCTGTACTCAGGGTGTGTTTAGTTCACGCTAAAATTGAAAGTTTGATTAAAATTGGAACGACGTGATGAAAAAGTTAGAAGTTTATAGGTGTAGAAAAGTTTTAATGTGATGAAAAAATTAGAAGTTTGAAGAAAAAATTTAAAACTAAACTCGGCCTCAGTCAAACCGGGTCTAATCTCTAATGTGTCATCCTTAAGGAGTAGTCCTAGTACCAGTAGGATCAAGTAGGAGTAGGAGATTTTTTCTGAAGTTGCAAACCTGACGAGGATGTCACTTCTGAAAAGGAGTGAGGAGTCCACTGTTGGTCAGTGCGTCAAGCCTGGAAAAGTGGGGTGCAGGAATCCATTGGATTTTAATTTGGAGGTTCTTGTTGCCCGGCTGGCTACTAGTGGATGGTCAAGAGCACAGCTGCACAAGATATGCAAAACACTGTGGTATAGCCTTCACTTCTGTTGGTGGCTTCAGGCAGCAGCAACTGTAGTATTAAATTCGAGGCTCAGACTTCAGAGTTCTTCAGAGGCAGAGAGGGCAGAGCAAGAAAAAGGAGAAATCAAAGAGGAATGGCGCCAAGACTGGCAAAAAAATTGGCGCCAAACATAGCTGTCTGTTCTGCTAGTGCTATGTAACGTCTCGAGTTTCGCATTTGAAAATAGAAGAGGATCCATGCTAATGTGCATAACTAGAGCAGGTAAAATAGCAGGCTATAAGCCAGCTGCAAACATATTTTAAGTAGATAAATAAGAAGAGAGAAGAGCAGCAGGCTATAGATTTGTAGCTAGCTGTAGCACGGACTTTAAGACACAGTGTGTGTATGACAGGTGGGACCAGGTATTAATAGTGTAGCATGTAACTATTATATGAATGAGCTATTAGATTGGCTACAGATGAATTGGAGTTAGTAGTTGGCTACTTACTCTTAGGAGGTAAAATCCGCAACGTGCGCGACTCGGTGTAGGTTGTAAGCCGAGATCAGCCAACAAATCTATATCAATCAGTTCCAACATATAATTTTGGTACACAATAAATTTGAGTTTTCTTTAATAGACACTCAATATATAAAGGTCAGAGACCTTAAAACCTCACGAAAACTCCTACTAAAGCAAAGCACCAATGTGCATGTAACTATTGAATTTTTATGTAGCGACCACTGTATGAACCATAATAAATGAAGCAATGCATCTACAACCACACTGCCCACAGAATTGCAAAGTGTTTCCACTTGTCAATCAAACCCCACGAAACAACATGGCCAATACTCCCTCCGGTTTCAGTTCGATTGAAAAGTATTGTCAAGTGCACTTTGTAAGGACTTTATTATTATTATTATTATTATTTGCAAATGCGACTTTGTAAAAATATGCCCGTAGCTATATATTATAAGTACATTACAACATTAAAATCGGCACCATTTCAAAGATTCAGTATGTTTCAATTTGGGCTTATTGTCCTTTGATAAAATTTGCACTCCATCCGTTCTAAAATATAATCACTTTTACATCTGCATTATCTTCTGAACCAATCACAACGTTGCACCATTCAAATTTTCTACATACTTCTCTCAACCAATCACAATTTTTTTATTTAATTTCATCTATTTTCTAAAACTGGGGCGGTCATAATAACATATTCACATAAACGTTAGATTCAAATTCTAATCCCATTCATACACTGTTATCCGTATCCAAGCCCATAATGTGATGGGCTTGTTTACCTCCTAGGCATGTTTCGGTCCACACGTTGCTGGGCTTCACAATCCGAGCCCAAATATTCATGGGCCGTCAAGGTTAGCCCATTAAGTTGCGCGCGAACCAGGCCCATCTCAAACCCGCACGATTTTTAAAGGAAACACCCGAATTCAAATCCACCGTGGGGCGCACGAGCTCCTCCCGCTCCCGCGCGCGCCTTCCCTCTCCGTCGCCGACACGGTCTCCTCCTCCCCGCCACTACATATTCCTCTCGCCCCCTCGCCGTCCCAACCTCCACCTACCTCATCGCCGGCGAACTTCCACCGCACGCGCACAACCAGATCAGTCATCGCAGTCTCCGGCGATCTCTCCATGGCTCCATCCGGCCGATCTCCGGGCATGGAGTTCCCACGTACGTCCTCCTTCATCTCTGTTTTAATTGTTTCTCTTCTTTTGTTCGATCGATTGAGACGATGAGGTTTTCCGGCGATGGCTCGCCGTGCAGATGCAAGAGGCGGCGGTGGCGGCGGCGGCGGCAAATTCATGTCGAGGATGGTGACGGGCCAGAAGCCGATCCATGTCCGGCCGCCGAGGCCGGAGAAGGAACGCGTGGACATGGTGCCCCGCGACGTCGTCGAGCGGTGCATCGTCGCGCTGTTCGAGAAGCGCGGGTCGACGCGGGAGGCGGCCATGGAGGACCTCGTCGGCGCGCTCGAGGGCCACGTGTCGGCGCGGGAGGTTAGCTGCAAGTACACCACCATCGTGTCCCGCTGCGTCTTCTCGCTCAAGAAGGGATCCGTCAGGGAGGCCCGCCTCGCCTACCGCGCCATCGGCATCCTCGCGCTCACCCTCGGCGGCGGCGGCGACGACACCGCCGGCGCCAAGGATGTCCTCGCCGAGGCGTTCCCCTTCCTCGCCAAGACGGTGGAGGCGTCGCACGACATGGCGAAGGTGCTCGCCGCGATCGACGGCCTCGCCGTCGCCACGTTCGCCGGCGAGGACGGAGACGACGAGATCGAGAGGTCCATGGACGCCATCTGGGGCGGCGTGATCGACCCGAGCTCAGCTGGGCCGGGCGGCTCCAGGCTCGCCGCGGGGGACGCGAGGAAGACAACGCCCGAGGCCCTCGCCGCCGCCGTGTCGGCGTGGGCGTTCCTCCTCACCGTCGTCCACGACCGGTACGAGGCGGAGGAGGGCGAGAGCTGCAAGGACAAGATCGCGCTCCTCGCCAAGCTCCTCGACGACCACGACGACCGCGGCGTCCGGGTCGCCGCCGGCGAGGCGATCGCCGCGTGCGTCGAGCTCAAGCTGGCGCACGACACCCCGCCGGAGGACATGGAAGCGCTCAACGCCACCGTCTCCTACCTCGCCACCGAGCCCTCCGGCAAGGGCGCCGGCGACAAGCGGCGCCACGCCGGGCAGAAGGACATCTTCCGGCAGATCGAAATCTTCTTGGACGACGGCGAGGCCCCGACGAAGTCGGTGAGGACGTCGTCGAGCAGGCAGAGCGTGCTCAAGGTGACAACATGGACGAAGCTCCTCCAGCTCAACTTCCTCACCCGGTACCTCGGCAATGGCTTCCACAGCCACCTCCAGCACAACCCGCTGTTCGGCGAGACGTTCGAGGTCGACGGCGACGAGGTGGAGGGGCTACCGGCGGCGAGGAAGATGATGAGCAGGAAGCAGAGGGAGAAGAAGCGGACGCTGGAGCGGAGGAGGTGCCGCGAAGCCGTGTGGAAGGAGAAGAACAAGTTCGGGCTGCCGGAGGAGGAGCCCGAGAGAGGCACGACGGCGCTCATGCTGCTCCCGGCGCTGGCGTGCTGCCACCACATGCTGCCGCCGGTGCACCGGCAGCCGCATCTGCTGCCGCCTACTGCACCGGCGACGGCGAGCCACATGTTGCCGCCGGTGCAGCAGCCGATTTTGTTGCTCGAGTATTAGTAGTTAGCACTAGTAATTATTAGCTTTGATCGATCAATATGACTTAGAGAGCTTTTATGGTGTTTGTGAGATATTTAGAAGTATCGAGAGGTGAAGTAATGTGAACAATTGATCGAGAGAGGGATAAGGTACGGAATAAAACTTATTATAACCGATGACAGGGAAGTAATTATTAGGTAATAAAATATGGATATTTTAAGTGGATGGTATACTTGGCTGAACTAATCTGGTACCGATAGGTAGAAAAAACGTAAATCAAGCATTGATTTACGCATCGAATAGATCTCCACGGGAAAAAGATCAGATCCGTCTTCTTTCTTCTTCCGCATTGTCTTCCACACTAGTTTGTTCTTGCTCTAGGATTTGACCTAAATTCTCCAAAAAGAAATAGAGGGAGAACCGTCAGAATTGTTGAGAATTCAACATGAGACGAGATCAACCAGTCAATGGCATAGGTGAAGCCCAATAGGTGAGATCTTATTGATTAGTTATTTACGTAGTTCACAAATTCTTTCGTATAAGGGACCGGAACGAGACCTCCTCTGTTCTTATAATATAGTTTGAATATGTGGACCCGCAAGGAGACATGATCAAGGGAGAAGCTGATCATGTGTTCTTTCGGATATAGTTTGAATATAAATCTATAGAAGATCATGCAAATGAGAATTTTTATGCTAGTAATGTGTTCTTGGAACAAAATATAAATCTAGAGAAAATCACACAAATAAAAACCTCAAAGAACACGATGTAAATATATAGGAAACCACACAAAAGAGAACATATACGCTAGTACAGGCAAATGACTTAAGTGGTACAATTCTGCTCTTTTCTCTCTGCTTGCAAATTTATGTTCTATCTTTAATACCAAAGTTGAGGATAATTCTACCATTTTCTCTCTACTAGTAAATTTACGTTCTATCTTTAATACCTACTTCCTCCGTCCAAAAAAAGACAAACCCTAGGTTTCCATGTCCAACGTTTGACCGTCCGTCTTATTTGAAAAAAATATGAAAAAAAAGACAAGTCACGCATAAAGTATTAATCATGTTTAATCATCTAATAACAATAAAAATACTAATTATAAAAAATTTATATTAGACGGACAGTCAAACGTTGGACACGGAAACCCAGGGTTTGTCTTTTTTTTTTGGACGGAGGGAGTAAGTAGCTAAATACCTACACTAATACTTAAATACTTTTTACATTATACCTGTTATTGGGAAGCGTTGGATTTTTATCTTTTTAATGCAAACACCGTACCAAATATATTGAAAAATCTCCCCCCTAAAAAAAAGCCCAATATATAATCCCCTAATTTAATTCCAATTTTGATCACACGTACCAGATTGAATCACATCGGACGGTGCGAGAGCTCTCCCAGCCGAATCTGATCAGATCGGACGGCCAGAGCTCTCCCGTCCGAATCGAATCAGCCCCAGCCGCACCGCAAACTCCGATTCGGAATCAGCACAGCCGCCGCGCAAACTCCAACTCCGATTCCCGATTCGCAGTCGGTTCTCTGGTCGCCTACATATCCCCTGCCCCTCCTCTCCACTCCCATACCGATCCATCAGGATTCAGGAACGCTTCTCACTGCGCCTGCCAAGTGTTCGATCGATTGCCTCAACCACCCGGTCACTGTGCAGGCGACCTGTTCGATCAATTGCCTCAACCAGTCAACCACCGCTCACCATGGTTATGGGGAAATTCATCCGCCGTTCTAACGGCCACGCCTCCTCGTCGTCGTCCATGCTGGACGATGACACCAGCAGCGCTTGCGGTGGCGGCATGAGCATCTACTACCAGAAGATTAATCAGAGGGTCGCCGTGCTCGAGAAGGCCGCCGTCTCCGTGCACGAGAGCCGGGCGTCCACGAGGGAGGCGGCGCTGGCGTCGCTCGTCGGCGCGCTCGAGGGCTTCGTCCCCGCCCACTTCATCGGGTGGCACCACCGCGGCGAGATCGTTCGCGGCTGCTGCGCCTCCATCAAGAAGGGAGCCGCCAAGGAGGCCCGCCTCGCGCTCCGCGCCGTCGCGCTGCTCGCCGTCACGCTCGGCCCGGGCTCCAAGAGGAGGATCTTGCCGGCGGAGACGTACAACCCGCTCGAACCCGGCCCTGGCTCCAAGAAGATCATGGCGGAGACGTTCCCGCTAGTCTCCCGCATCCTCGAGGTGTCAACCGACGCGTCCCTGGTGATCGCCGCGCTCGAGTCCCTCGCCGTCGTCGCGTTCGTCGACGTCGCCGCGGAGAACATGGACGACACGGAGGCGTGCATGAAGGCGCTGTGGGGGCTGATCCGCCCAAGCACGGGGCCCAAGCTCGGCGGCGCGGCGAGGAAGACGAGCCCTCATGTCCTGGCCGCCGCGGTGTCGGCGTGGACGCTCGTGCTGACCACAACCGACGGCTGGAAGAAGAAGAAGGCGGCGTCGTCCTCTCCCACCGCGTGGCGCGACACGGCGGCGCACCTCGCCCCGCTCCTCCACTCCGACAGCCGCGCCGTCCGGATGGCCGCCGGCGAGGCGCTCGCCGTCACCATCGAGATGAAGCTCGTGACCCGGGACAGCCACGGCGCCCTCATCTCCGGCGTGGCGGCGAGAGCGTCCGAGCTCGCCAACGAGGCCGCCGGAGCGGGCGTCGGCAAGGCCAACTTCGTCGAGCAGAAGGAGCTCTTCAAGAGCATCGCGTCGTTCCTCGCCGGCGGCAAGGCACCGGCGAGCTCGGTGCGCGTGTCGTCGTCCCACCATGGGCGGCTGACGGCGTCGACATGGACGGACATTGTCCGGCTCAACTTCCTCCGGCGATTCCTCGGCGGCGGGTTCCTGCCGCACCTCCAGGGGAAGGTGGTGATGGGGGAGGAGGCGCCGCTGATAGGGCAGGTGTTCGTCGTGAAGGAGGACGACATGGCCATGGATCAGAAGAAGAAGGTGGACAAGCAGAGGACGCTCAACAAGGAGCGCCAAATAGCCTCTGACCTCAAGTTCAGTATGAAACTAGGAAAGGAATTTTGGGCCAAGCAGAGTCCAGTGCATGTAAAGTTATTATGTAGAAAAATAATTATCTGAGAGAGTAAATTGGGTTACTTATGGAATTGCACTATGAAATTACGTTTGAAAGTTTTTCACAATAAAATTGTACGATAACCTTTTTTTCTTAGCAATTCTCATCTTGGAGATGGTCAGTGCAACCCATTGGCCCAAGAGAATCTATCCATGACTCGAAGTCTCGAACAATGGCCTGGCCGATCTACCGCCGAGCATAAGCCGCATGCTGGATAAGTTAGTATGAAAAAAGTCCATATTATGTCCCTAAGTATAGTCCATATTAGTACTTTATAACCAGCGTATTGATTTGATTTACCAATAGGTCGCAAAATGCTATGGTTGTTTCATATGATTTATGCATTTATTCAGAAGTAAATCGTCGAGATCGTGCACCCTTTTCTTATTTATTCGAAAAATACTAAAAAATATTCTAAAGTGCAGCCGGATAGATCCAATCTATTCTTGAAATAGACAACTCGCACACGCTCCTTTTCCAAAATAAATCAATACACCAACCACTACAGTTAGATTTATTAGATTTGTTGCTAAAATATTGGTATTAAGCCCGAAACTCCCTCTTGGCCATGTTTAGAACTTAGACTGTATTGAACTTATCGTTTTTTAAGTAATGAGATTAAATTTATTAAAATTCTTGCAAAGAACATACATTTGAAAGAAGCTGTGGTGTGCTCGTTTTATTTACAGTCCATCTATCTTTTTAAAAGAAATTATCTAGAGGTTAATAGCATAATGCCCGTGCGTTGCAACGGATTCTAAATAGTATTCATTGACATTAATTAAAATCCTAAACCATATATTACAATTGGGCATAAATGATGAAGGGAATATAAACTTATAAATAACAACACTACAAATAACTTTGTCCAGAACGATAATTCAATATCAGGAAAATTATATAACTTAATCCAATTTTCTCATTTAGCTATAAATAATTTAATATAGAGAAAATTATAAGTTATAATATTTTTTAGTGGATCAAATAGTGCTAAAACTAATAATGTAAATGAAAAACAACTGAAATTAGCTAGAAATTGGAAAAACTTCTTTTAACCCACATATGAAAATTTGATTCACTAAATCTGAACGGGTGTCTGTTTTATTGATATAAATTACAATTTTCATATTCTATTCATACTCATATGGTCTAAATATTATGCGAGTGGTCTAGGAGCATGGTTATAATAGACCAAGAAGAATAATGCCCAATAGACATTGTTCATTGTCTTCCCTAGCTAAGGCGAGAAATAAAAGAGTAGGGAATATAGGCTGTGTACATCCTCACAAGGTGTAGAGGCCGGGTTTATTATAATCCATTATTTTAAAAAAAAGAGTAGGGAACATGGGCGCCAATGCTTCAGCGACCAAACGACGGTGAGGGAAGTGGTAGGACGTGTCCCATGATATGACTCGTCCGTAGATGGTGGCGGTTGGCAACGAAAAAAAATCAGAACAATGGGAACGCGGCCGACAACAACATAGTCCCAATAGAGAGAAACAACAATGGTGAGCTCCTGTGGTGAACACGGCTGAGTGAGTGCGTCAAAATGTGTTCCCGAACAAGGAGGTTCCGTTTTCCTTGAATGTGTAAGAGGAAGGGAACGCAGGGGAGAGGAGGGACGCCGCTCGGGAGAAGAGATACCGAGGGAGAGAGGGAGCGTGTGCAACGAGGGGGAGATGGGGGGTGCCGGGAAGGAAGGAGGGAGACGGGAGAGGAGGGGCGTTGCCAGGGAGAAGAGGGGTTGCGGGGGAGGGGGAGAGATGGAGGCACATGGAGGGAGGGAGGGAGGCGGAAGCGGAGGCGTGGGAGGGAGGGGCCCGGATGGAAAAAGGGATGATTGAAGCCTTACATATTTTTAAATTATATTATTATTTGGTATAGATTTAGAAGTTAGAACACATGATTTTTATTGCAGTTACATTGATACTCACAAAATTCCTGTAGCACTTGATAGCGCATAATTGACTTCCTGTTCGTAAAGGTTTATTTTTACGATGTCTTACTACAACTATAATCACAAAGTCATCATATCAGAGTATCTTGTAGCAGAATTTGAAAAATTAATAATGCTTGTTTAATTAGAAAATATATATGGCAAGGAAATCAACGTTGTAAAATTTTATTACCCAGTGTTTCTGACATGCTATGAAATGACTCCTGGTCGACATGTTTTGTTATAATGTAAAGCCTAATCCTCCTTGGCATGAACAAGATTACCCTAATTTGACAAGTTCATCCCATAAAACATTATAAAAATTTGACAAGATTACCGAATCGTATTTGGCATGAACAATATTACCCTAATTTGAAATGACTCCTGATCGGAAAATTGTGTAGAGTTGTACTCCACTTCTACACAAATCGTGCGTACCAAATTAAACCTCATCAGATCGGACGGTGGCAGGGCTCTTCCCGCCCACGCCCAATACGACTCGGTCTCGTCCTCCGCTCTCTACATATCCCCGGATCCCCCTCCCGATCGATCACGAAATCTCTCTGCGCCAGCGACGTGTTCGATCAATTGCCTCCTCAACCACCGCCTCGCCATGGTGCTGAAGAAATCCACCGGCCGCTCTAGCGGCCACGCCTCGACGTCGTACGATGCCTCCGCTGGCGGCGGCGCTGTGGCTGTGAGCGCGTATGAGCAGAGGATCCGTCGTAATGCCGCCGTGCTCGAGAAGGTCGCCGTTTCGGTGCACGACAGCCTGGCGTCGACGCGGGAGGCGGCGCTGGCGGAGCTCATCGCCGCGCTCGAGGGCTTCCTCTCCGCCGACGACGCGGAGGGTGGGCACACCGACGAGATCCTGCGCGGCTGCTACGTCTCCATCAAGAAGAGGGCCGCCAGGGAGGCCTGCGTGGCGCTCCGCGCCGTCGCGCTGCTCGCCGTCACGCTCGGCCCCGGCGCCACCTCGAAGAAGATCGCGGCGGTGGAGACGGCGGCGAACCCGCTCGGCTCCGGCGCGAATAAGATCATGAAGGCGACGTACCCGCTCGCCTCCCGGATTCTCGAGGCGCCACAAGCCGACGCGTCCCTGGTGGTCGCCGCGCTCGAGTGCCTCGCCGTCGTCGCGTTCGTCGACGTCGCCGCGGAGAACATGGACGACACGGAGGCGTGCATGAACGCGCTGTGGGCGGTGATCTGCCCGAGCGCGGGGCCCAAGCTCGCCAGCGCGGCGAAGGGGACGGCGAGCCCCCGCGTGCTGGCCGCCGCCGTGTCGGCGTGGACGCTCGTCCTGACCACCACCGGCGGGTGGAACAAGAAGAAGAAGGTGTCCCCCGCCGCGCCATGGCGAGGCGCGGCGGCTCACGCGCACCTCGTCTCCCTCCTCGGCTCCGACAGCCGCGAGGTCCGGATGGCCGCCGGCGAGGCGCTGGCCGTCGCCATCGAGATGAAGCTCTTCACCGAGAAAAACAATGGCGCCCTCTTCTCCAAGATGGAGGCCAGAGCTTCCGACCTCGCCAACGACGCCGCCGGAGCGGGCGTCGACAAGACCAACTTCGTCGAGCAGAAGGAGCTCTTCAAGGACATCACGACGTTCCTCGCCGGCGGCAAGCCCCCGGTGATCTCGGTCCGCACGTCGTCGTCCAACTACGGCCTCCTCACGACGTCGACATGGACGGACAATGTCCGGCTCAACTTCCTCCGGCGATTCCTCGCCGGCGGCTTCCTGCACCACCTCCAGGGGAAGGGTCTGATGGGCCAGGTGTTCGTCATCGACGACGACGAGGTCACCGGGAAGCTGTCGGCGGCGAGGTCGAAGCGGAGCCTGATGAAGGACACCCGCATTGTGAAGGAGTTGAACGGCGGCCGTGGCGGCGGCGGCGGCGCCATGGATGAGAAGAAGGAGAAGAAGCAGGAGATGATCAAGAACTCGCTGGAGAAGAAGAGGACAGTTAAGAAGGAGCGGCTAATAGCCCATGAGCTCAAGCATGGATCATCTGATCTATGAAACAAGGAAAGGAATTATGGATAATTTAATTAGGGTTGCATTTCATATATATGATTTATCTTTTTTAGGGTTTATAGGGCAGTCTTTTAGGGTTAATTACTAGATGCAACGTACTGCTTGGTTTCCCTTTCAATATCACTATGTTATTTTCGTATTATTGTCATGTTCATTCATGGTCCACAATTGTACTTGGGAGTTACATTCACCACGATTCAATCACGCTAATTAGATCACCACTAGAGTATAATCACACTAATTAGATTTTTTTAGTGTGTACTGCACACTTATGAGATTGGCGAAATTTAGTCACTCCTTTTAAAAATTGTTCAAATGAGTCGCTCTTCCTGTTCCGACTTTAGAGGGTGTAAGTCTCATTAAACAGACGACATAGTGTCGGCCATTCATTGCCAAGTTTGGATGTGATACAAAATACTTAGGGCATGTACAACGGTGAGTAATAACGGTCTCTTTTCGTTACTATGCAAGTAAAATTAAGAGAAAAGTACATTTTACCCCCCCCCCCCGAACTAATGCGGTTGGCTGAAAACCCCCCCCCCCCCCCGAACTCGAAAACCGGTCATTTTTCACCCTCAACTATCGATACCGGATGAAAAACCCCCCTGAGCAGTTTTGCAAGCGGTTTTGGTCTACGTGGCAGCCCAGTCAGCAATTCTTTTCTTTTTAAATCAGTGGGTCCCACGTGTCAGTCTCTCACCTATCTTTTACCCCTCACCTCTCTATCTCTCTCCAAAATCATCTCTCTTCTCTCTCCCTCACCTTAAGGACGGTGTCCTCTCTCTTCTCTGGCAGAGCTCGAGGCGACGAAGGGGGTGGCGGAGGAGCCGAGGCCGGTGGGCGGGTGCGGAGGCGGGTGCGGAGGCGGCTGCGGGCGGCGGGTGAGGAGCCGAGGCCGGCGCGGGGGACGAGGCGGCTGCGGGCGGCACTCGTTCGGACGGCCGGTTGCGGCGGCCGGCTACGGAGGAGGAGGCGCACGCACTCGGACGGCCGGCGGCCAAGGCGGTGCTCGCCCGCGCGGCGGGCGGTGGAGGCGGAGCTCACCCGGGTGTCCGCTCTCTCTCTCTCTCTCTCCCTCTCTATCCTAATCTCTCCCTCTCTCTCTCTCTCTTCTCCCTTCCCTCACTGGCGGCGGGCGGGCAAGGGCGGGGGCAAGAAAAGTTGCTCAGGCGCTGGCGGCGGCGGCGGGCGACTTAGTCGGAGGCGGAGTGGGCGGCCGGCGGAGCTCCCTGGGCGGCTGAGGTGGAGGCGGAGCGGGCGGCCGGCAGCGGAGGAGCTCGTCGGGGCAGCTGGTGGCGGAGGCGGAGGCGGCTAGGGGTGGCGCGCGAGGTCGGAGGCGGCTGGTGGCGGCGGGCGCGGAGGCGAGGCCAGCGGCGGGCGTCGAGGCCGCGGCTGGGGGGCGTGGAGGCGAGGCCGGAGACGGGCGGGGTCGGAGGCGGCTGGGGGCGGCCTCGCCGTCGCTCCTCGTCCGCCTCGACTGGAACCTGATAGGAGCAGCTGCCTCGGCTCCGGCCACGGTTGGGTCGCCGTTGGGGAGGTGGGGATGGTGCGATGGAGATTGGGGGAGGGGACGGCGACACGTAGAGGAGGGGGTCGATGACGGCGGCGGGCGAGGTCGGAGGCCGTGCGGTCGACGCGCTCCGTCTCCGCCTCCAGAGAAAAGAGAGAGAGAGGGGTGAGCCGACCAGAGGCACCCATCCGCGCCCGTCACCGCTCGCCGCCAACCAGTTCGCCCTCCCTACCGCGCCCGCTGCCCTACCTGAGCTGCGCCAGTCGCTGCTTGCCCAACCGCGCCCGTCTTGCCACGTTGGACTGCCACGTGCGCAAGTCTCCAGTCAAAACCGCCCAAAGTATGGTTAGGGGGGGTTAAGTGTCCGGTTTTATTAGTTGAGGGGGAAAAATGACCGATTTTTAAGTTCGGGGGGGTTTTTCGGCTAACCGCATTAGTTCAGGGGGGTAAAATGTACTTTTCTCTAAAATTAATGACATAGTAGAGAGAGAGAGAGGGGGAGGAAAGGGAAACATGATTGCTACGCATGATAACGGTCCAGAGTCGACTCTTTTATTAAAAGAAGTTTTGTTACATGGGGTGGAGAAAAGGAAAGAAGGGTAGTAAAAAAATATTTTGGTACAGTAATGGTAGGAAATTTTGTTTGTCTCAACTATTTTGGTACATTAATTGTCAGAGTATACATTTGTATATGCCCTTACACTGTGTAAAAATATAAAAAACTAATAACTATATATCAAGACATTAGTATATACAACCAAAAGTTACTGTACTCGTCCAAAAGTTACTCTACGAAAAATCTACGGGTGTGTCATCTAGGTCCTTGAACTCCCAAAATATATTTTTTTATCCTCAAACTTATCTTGAGTGTCGCATAGGTCCAAATGTATTCTAACCCGCTCTATGCGCTGATGTGGTATTGCCATGGTGCCTACGTGTTAGTAGGACCCACATGTCGGTCATTTATAAAAAATAAAATTTAAAACCATATTTTCTCCTCATAGGTAGAGAAGAAAAAAAAGATAGATAAAAATTATTCTAAGGTATAGGATAAAATATTTATTTAGTTTTATTTTTGTATATGTAACTGACACGTGGATCCGACTAGCACGTAGGCCCTATCATGACATGCCACATCATAGAGCGGGTTATAACTCGTTTGAACCTATATAACACCAAAAATAAGTTTGGGGGACCTAAAATATGCATTTTGAGAGTTAAGGAACCTGGATGATATACCTACATAAGTTTAGTGACCGCTCGTGCACTTAATTCACTAAAAAATTAATAACAAAAAGTAGGGATACCTTCCATATATTTAGGTGTTGCAATCCATATATCTGACCAAGCAACCAATAATTAATCCATATGTGACTTAAGCCTAAGCTAATATAATCAAGCAACATGTACATTATACAACACTACAGTGCACATCATCTCAAAAAAAAAATCTATAATTCAGCTTAGTAAAAGCTCTGTACTCGCATGTGCACCAGACACACAAAAGCATGGTCAACGACTTAGCACATGTGCATGAGACATGACTCGGTCATGCGGCCCCAAATGACTTGGATTATATTTCTACATAAACAAGTGGCGTTTAACATAAGAATGTTCTTTAGGACAAGTTACTAACAGCTACTGATCCATTATATTGGATGTGTCATTATAGGGTTTTCTATTGTAAGTCGTACAAGTTGTACTCATTAATTGTCACCTAATTATGCTTTGCCTTGAGTGGCATGTAAGGGAAAAAAAACTCGACATGCTCAATGTGGAGGCTTGAAGTCCATGCATATCCATCTCTTCGACAAGCTAGGTTAAATGCGAGATACATATATAATACATTAGTACAGATCACGAATAGATCAAATGATCGTAATGTAATCGTCCATAGGGACATACATAACAAAATATATATGTAATACAATATTACTGCATCATATGTACAAATGCCAGTTTGTGGCTTGACCTGCAGTGATATTAATTAATTAATATCGTCACTAGAGGTTTATTATGGCAGGAATTCGATATGATCTACCGATGATAGAGTGGTACTTCCTCCGTTTCACAACGTAAGTCATTCTAACATCTCCCATATTTATATTGATGCGCATCAATATGAATGTGGGAAATATTAAAATGACTTACGTTGTGAAACGGAGGGAGTACTAAAGTTTGTGGGTTGTGTTTGTTCGATTGTACTCCTACTTAATAAAAACCTTGTAACCTAAAGTGTAGGTGGTAGTGAACGGGTTTGTTGCACAGTGGTTATGATATTATAGTATGCCTACCAGCCCTTAGGTTCGACACATCTTGAGAGATAATTTTTGAGCTGGTTTTAAAAATGTACTCGCTAACCCCTTGTTTAAAACACGTGTTAAGAAATGACTTATAATTACGAACCATCGTGTACGAGTAAGTGCCTCAAAGCAAAGGGTTAAAGCCTAAATCATGGGGTGGATCTGCGTGTCAAGGAGCCAGGGTTCGTGGCCATCCTTCTCAGAGAAAGTCATGAGAGTGGTATATCCCCTGCCGGTCAATTAAAAAACAGAGTTGCACAGTTGCACTAATTACATATTAACTATTATAAATTTTAAATAAATTATGTATAGAAACATTTTACACAAAATATATTGTTTAGCGGTTCCGAATGCGTGCTAACGAGAAATAATAAAGTTATCATTTCGAGTTGATAAACGAACTGTCAAACTCAGCCTTAGAAGTTGTTATTCACAAGCTAGGTAGCTTTAGCGGGGGAAATATGTAGTGTAAATTTGAAAACTCCCGGATTCAATCATGAGTAAGAATTTTACTAGAAGAAATTTTTCTACTTTTGATGATATGAATAAATATCATACATCTATTTTTGAATCAAAGGTAAATTTAAATTTTCCAATACATATGCGGTTTCCACTGCATGATTGGTAGCGTGTGTGATTATCCATATTGACTTATAATAAAAAGAAAAACCATGAGGAATGCACATAATTTGCATGGTAGCGTGTGTGATTATCCATCTTGTCCTATAATCCAAAAAAAGAAAAACCAGGAATGCACATAATTTGCATTGTGTGATTATCCATCTTGACCTATAATCCAAAAAGAAAAACCACGAGGAACGCACATAATTTTATTCAACTTCAAACATCGTATTGAACTTCACACAATGACAAACCGAATCCCTATACTTAAGAACCTGCCCCCACAAGCACGCGAAAGTACACCTTTTTCCCAATTTTTTTAGGTCAAAGAAAAAAGAAATCCATGCAAATCTGACCAACTGACAGCGACCATGCATGGACAGCGTCGTCGCCGCACCAACACTCGCCGCTCACGCGCGCCGCCGCTTGACACTATTATACTCCGCGCCGCGCGGCGCCGTCGCCGTCGGCGGCGCGGGTCAGCGACGTGAACGTGACCACCGGCTCAAGCGGCAGCTCCTCCACGTCGGCGGCGAACGTGTCGTACCGCCGGAACAGCCCCGCCACCATCAGCCGCCCCACCGCCACCACCATGTCCTTCCCGGGGCACTGCTTGTTCCCCTCCGATGGCGTCCCGGTCTCCGGCCCGTTCGACCACACCACGTGCTCCAGCAGCGGCCGGGCGGCGCTTCCGGCGCCGGAGACGAACCGGTCGGGGACGAACTCGCCGGCGCGGTCGAACACCTTCTCGTCGCGGGTGGCGAGCGGCTGGTACCCGAACAGCAGCTCCCCCTTGCGGACCTCGTACGCCGCGTCGTGGCTCTCGACGACCATGTCGCGCCGCGCGCGCCCGTACTGGAACTCCACCGGCGGGTTCATGCGCAGCGCCTCCCACACCACCGACTTCACCAGCGGCATCTCCTTCTCCACGGCGGAGATGGTGATCTCGCCGCCGCCGGCGGGCGCGGCGGCGCGGACCTCGGAGGCTAGCTTGGCGTGGAGCTCCGGGCCGGCGCGGGCGAGCCACTTGACGATGTGTGGCAGGAAGATCTTGAAGCCGCCGTAGGCGTTGAAGACGGCGACGAACACGAGGTTGTGGAGGAGCTCGTCGCGCGGGATTCCCGGGTGGTTCTTCTCGGCGTCGTCGAGGATGGCCGCGGCGGCGGCGGCGAAGTACGCCGTGATCTCGCCGTACTCGCGGCGCACCAGGAACGGCGGCAGGCGGAAGGTGTGGAGGAGGAGGTCCTCCAGCGGCCACGGCTTGACGACCTTGCTGGCGAGCGGGTGAAGCTGGAAGATGAGCCACTTCACCGCCTTCGTCACGGCAGCGTCGCCCATGGCCTTGCTCGGCGGCGCGCCGCCGAACAGCGCGGCGCAGGTGAAGTCGAGCATGTACCGCATGTTGAGCTTGTTGAACTCGACGGGGCCGCCGGCGACGAGGCCGGCGTCGACCTCGTCGAACATGGCGGCGAAGGCGGCGCGGAACGCCGGCGCGACGTGGTGCATCCTCGCCGCGGCGAGCGACATCACGACGCGCTTGATCTTGGCGTGGCGAGGGTCGGCGGCGTCGAGGAAGGCGAGCGGGCGGTGGCCGCCGAAGAGCGCGAGCGACGGCATGAAGGTGCCGTCGAGCGTGTCGGCCTTGTCCACCATGGAGTCGTCGAGGAGGACGCGGAAGCTGCGCGCGTCGAGGAGGGCGACGACGCGGGGGTCGCCGGCGAGGAAGGGGCCGGGCGGCATGTTGACGCGGAGCACGGTGGCGCCGCCGTGGCGGGCGACGCGTGAGCGGAAGAACTCGTCGGCGCCCTGGAAGTAATAGTAGTCGAGGCGGTCGCGCAGCGGCGAGAGGAAGGGCACGCCGTAGCCGCCCGGAATCTCGCGTATCAGCAGGCCCGACGGCGAGAGCTTGCTCTGCCCTCCGACGGCGCCGTCGTTACCGTCGCCGGAGTTGGCTCGCGGCGGCGCCATGGACGGGAGTAGGGTACTGGCTACGTATACGCACTACGTACTAGCGTGCAGGTGTCGGATCGTCACAGCCACAGCTATGAATCATTGAGCATCTGTTGTACTGGGGTTAAATAGGCTAAAGTGAGAAGCAGACAAAGTAAACTCTTTTCCTTTTTTTTTCATTGTGTGTCTGTTGCTGACTGAGCATTGATGGTAGTATCCTACTTGTAATATTTTGACGCTATTGATTTTTATCATACCGTTTGGTTTATTAAAAATATATTAAAATTTATAAAATATAAGTTATATTTAAAGTATTTCTAACGATAAAACAATCCCTACGAAATAAATAATATTATTTAATTAATTTTTTAATAAGATGAATGGTAAATATATGTTTAGAAGTCAACTACAACCAAGAATTTTTTTAAAAAAAAAACTGAAGGGAGTACCAACTGCTTGTTCTTATCATGGACTGTGAAGGAATAAATTTTAAACGGTCGATGGGATATCTAATGGCGCTCTCTCTTGTGGTTTGTTTCTTTGGTGAGGGATAACTCTAGCTTTGATGAATGCGATATTGGTGACGTCAGAACAAGTTCAGGATGTCGTACAATCACTGTACCACAAATGATGATGCGTGCTTGATGATCTTTGCAATCTAAATATTATGAATAGGTAATTAAGAACAAAGAAAACATTGGAAGTGTTTTATCTAATCGACTCGGCAAATCAACACACCAATTATTGGAGGCTCTGAATCTATAGTAAAGCGACTAAACAACCGAGGACTACATAGTGAATGGCACTTGGCAAAATTTAGCTAAACAATATCCAATTGTTTTATAGGGTGTACATAGATATTTAAAGAGGAAAATAGCTCTAGGAATGTGTTTAGGTTTGTGGAGATCGACAGAGGCATTTTCGAGATAGGCCTAGTCTATTACAAAGTCTAAAACTTAAGTTTGGTTTCAACAACAGTGCAATCTTGTTTGGATGATTTCCGTTGACTCAGGATGAAGTTTATCGTGGATGATATGCTTTGAAATGTGACTCCATAAGCTCTCCTATAAGTCCAAAATTAACTAACAGAGTTAGCATAAAGGCGCTAGGTCTGTTTGTAGTAAATGTTGTCCTAAGAGGCCGAACTGGGCTAAAAACTCACTGGGTTTGAATATCTACATGTTGAGGGTTCAAGATGACGTGGTAACCTTCAAAAATAGTTGAGGAAGGTCTTGAAATAATATTACATTAGCCTTGTAGTTCATCTATTTACCAGATGTATTCTTAAGCTATGATAGCATCTCTGGAAAGGAAAATACGAGTCAATTATTGCACAACATTATTTGATCAAATAGATAATATGTAAATCTAACATAAATTGTGAGTACCTTTGGTAAATGTCTTATATTTCCATTGATTGTAACATGTCATCTAAATAGTTATAAAAATATTAAGAGGATAGATTAATATGTGATTTAATCACTTTAAATACGTACAAGTTCAACTTCTACAAGTTATAACAAAAGGGATAAATGGAACTCTAGCTAGTTAACATATACATATAGGCCCTGATTAGTTCCCACATAAAAATTTTACACCCGTCGCATCGAACGTTGAACACCTACATAAAGTATTAAACATAGACTAAAAAATAATTAATTATACAAATTGTGACTAATTTGCGAGATGAATCTTTTAAGCCTAATTTCATGATTTGACAATGTGGTGCTACAGTAAACATTCATGGTTTACTGATGGATTTTGTAATTAGTTTTTTTAATTAGTGTCAAAACACCTCATGCGACACCCTATATAATACCCGATGTGACACGCCAAAACTTTACACCTCTATATCTAAATACCCCATAGTCAAATTATATATAACATATCAATCTATCTTATCAAAATTTTTATTTTTTTATAACTATTTGGATAGAATGCAAAGATCGAGGGGATGCCCACTCGAGAGTTTAGAAACGTTCCCTGGGAGCGTGGTGCGTTAACGAAATTATTTTAATGCAGAGGTAGCAAAGTAATAGTACTAAGTAACTTCGATAGTGTACTTTTACATAAGGAAGAATACCTCATCGGCTGTTGATCAAGTGGACCAGTTCAAAGTATCGTCACGTACGATCGAGATCATCATATGGGACTATATATGATGATGAATTGATCAATTGATGACTATGTGGACGATTTTAATATTTAAGCAAGTATCACGCGGGAGTATTTTAATTCGAGCTAAATCTGACACAGGCCATTATCCCTATTGGCCTGTATTCATAACCCAAGAAACCATTATCCCTATTGGCCTGACTCTAGCTATTATTACCAATAATTTTCTTTATCTGCACAGGGCCGTCGATAGCTAGCCATGAGCAACACGACGGCTGCACAGGCCGGGCCCTCGATTTTTTTGGGGGCGCTCACCCAGGGGCCAAGCTAGCATCAAAACAAAGGGGTACACTACTATTGAAAACCTAGAAAATTTCAATACAACAATATACACTCTAGTGTTTTTAGTGTTTTTAAGTGAGATTAGGAATTTGGGGGTTCATGTGCACTCTCCAAACACAATATAGCTTCGCCATTGCCCTCACCTCGAAGTAGGCATGTGTTAATTAGTGATATGCCCTAGAGGCAACATAGAGATGATTGTATCACATACTATATTTATATATTTATCCGACATTGTTCCTTGAAATAGATAACTATTTATTGGTTAATGAATATGTGATTCTTTCATGAGACTCTTTATATTGTTTGTTACTATTTCTAAAGGATCCCTGATCAAATATCATATGTGGAACAAATATGTTTATATGATCAGCACATGTATTAATTGATGATCATGTCTCATGGATCATGGTATAGAGATACCAAATTAATAATGTGGACACATGTTGGTGAACATGTTGTTGGATAGACCCAATATGAGACACTGCAAGAGCCATATGTGTTGTGTCATCGGTGATCTCATTTAGTATTGGTGTTGAATTCTTAGACCTGAGATTATCATGGTTCTCAACATGTGTAGCAGCTTACTTAGGGACTGCTAAACGCTACTCCGTAAATGGGTAGCTATAAAAGTAGTTTTCGGGTATGCTATGAAACATGTAGTGGGATATGAATAAGCAAGATGGGATTTGCCCCTCCTATGGAGAGATATCTCTTGGCTCCTCGATGTTGTAGATTATGGAAGTGCATGGCCATGCCAAAGGTGATTGAGGAGTCAATCACAAGTTATATAATCTATCAACAGGTTCGAGTGAATGATTGAGCTACTAGAGGATGGCACATATCTAGCCTTGAGCTTAATCGATATCGTGAGGCAAAGGGGTTCATACAAGTATACACTAGAGGTTCAGCCGATATGATCTTTATGTATGCCCGGTGGGTCAATACGTTCTGCTAGGTGCCGCTGTTGACGCGTGGACCGAAAAGGAGTTTTCGGGTTACAGCCGAGTATATATGAACCTACAGGGTCGTACGCTTAATGAGCCGGAATAAGGGGATTGGATAGAGATCCAATATGAGCTTAATTCGGATAGGGATCCGAATAGGAGTCCTACGGGCCTTGGAGGCCCGAGTGATGGATCCTATATATTCGTGAGGGGCGTGACCGACGGAGGCATTGCATCACGTGAGAAACCCTAGCCATCACTTCCCTCTCCGAGCAAAACCCTAGCCGCGCGCGGGTGCTAGCACATCTGCGCGTGGCGTTCCGTCCCTGTACGTGTGGATACCGGTAGAGGCGCCGCTGGTTTGCGGTGCTGATCGGCGTGGGAGTATGGCGAGGAGAACGCACGTGGAGGAGAAGGTCGAGCCGGTGCGATCGACTACTTCCTCTACATCGACGCGCACTACTTCGCGAGAGTTCTTTCGACTTCTCAGCGTCTTCTTCCTCTGCGCAGCGCGTCGAGTGGTAACGATCTATGATCTAATACTTGCATGGTTCCTGATTTACGCGATAGAAAATTTTAATTTATCCTATCGTAGCCTACGCGTATCCCAACAGCCTGCACACATGCCTGGCCTGCTACCATTACCAACCGAGCGAGGAGTGCAGGGGCAGAAGGCGAAAGGCGTCGCTTTGCATTGCGTCGGTGCGTGCGTGGGTCGTGGGCTCGATCGTGGCGTTGTGACCAGTGAAGTGACTTCAATTTCCAACTGATGCATGCGCCTACGAGATGGAGAGTCGAGACAAACGAGTCGACGAGACGATGACGCGAGGCGGCGATCGACGCGCAGGCAAGCAGACCGACTCACCGACGATAATATCGAGCGATGAGCAGGCACCGCAGGTGATGAGCGACGAGCGACGAGCGGCGGCAAGGCGAGCACCGAACAGCCCAAGCCCTAGCGGCTGCTGGCGGCGGGCTGGCTGTGCGGCCTCTGCGGCTCTGCCTCCTCGTCGAGTCGTCGTCCTCATGGTCATCTCCTCGTCCTCGAATCCTCAATCCAATCTCCCTCAAAGGCTCGAATTATCATTGACATGGCCATCTCGATCTACTCATAGCTATACTTTTCTTTTCTGAAGTCATGTGATTTCTATGGTTCCATGTATAGCTTCATCTACGTGCCTGCCAATCCATCCAACTATGTTCTCACACTGTTATCCTTGTTGCCAATTGTTTACAGCGACTATTTTTCTCACACTGTTCATTGACTGGGATGGATGGATATATATTCATATGCATATACATTCAAATAAAATTATGGTATTTTGAATGACCAATTAGATTGATTATTCAACCAAAAAGTAATATAATGTCTTGTCTTTTCTTTTGTTTATAAAACACGAGAAGAATTTTATTTCCTCAATCATTGGCATGTCTTCTACAAATAAGAAGTATGATTCAGGTGCTGAAAGTGATGTATTGGACAATATTAATTATGAAGATATAATCAAATATTTCATTTCAAAAAAACAATAGATGGATGATGCTTTTCAGTACATCACGAGGTTGGTACTACCTTTACTCTCTTTTATTTTAGTATTAATATTTATTTGATGTATTTTTTGAATATGGTATGAAATAACACATTAAAGTTATATAGTTGACATAAAATATGCTTAGTTATATTATATCTATAATTTTTAAAAAATTTAGGGCCATAATTTACATTTCGTCACGGGGCTCCAAATTCCTGGAGAGGCCATTTTTTTAAACTCCATAATTATCTTTTAAGAAACTGAATTAAGTTTATACACGTAGATTTTATCGCGGCGAGAGCAAATTTAATGATAAAGCTAACCACTAACTATAATAAGCACATCTAAAATTAGTATTCCCTCCGTCCCAAATTACAGAGCGTCCTCTTTTTAAGAAAAATCAAACTCGGTATCTTTTGACTAATAATCATACTATATCTATACTAAGTATGCATTATGCATGTTATATCATTAGATTCATATTTTGAAGTACTTTCATATATATGATGTTAATTTCATGTTTATTGGGATCATAGAATGAAATAAAATATTGGTCAAAGTATGTTATTGAAGAACGTGTAAAAAATATAGGTATTATAATTTGGGACAAGGGAGTATATATTACAACTAACATGTGAAATAATTAAGCGATTAAGGTCATCTCTATTTTATTATATTATCTTTTTTTTCCTCACTTATATATTTAATGCATCTCTTTTAAGGCACGTGCAAAGCTAATTCTTGGAGAACAGCTGTCAATCTGTTTTATCTCTCCTGTACATGCGCAAAGAAATAATTATAGTCAGCTTATAGGCTATTTTTTGTGCTTGCTCTTGGTCTTTGGGTCGTCTTTGAAATTAAAGCATGAAATTTGGATGACTTTTTATTTTATGAAAGGATAACCCTAGCTCTCTCTTTAATTAAGAATATCGCTACTACGTAGTTGATTTTTCGGGATGAGACCACCTTCAGATTGTAGATAGACCATAACTACTCCCGCGTGCAAAAATTGCTTCCCTAAGCACAGGATAGCATGCGAAAATGCCCATCTCTCTTCCCACTCCTTTTTCTCTCCCCTCTCTCTCTCTCCCACAAAATCCTCTCTTCTCCCGTCCACAACTCTCCCCACTCTCCTCGTTGCCCACTCCTCTCCTACTACCAGTGACTGCGGGTGGCGGTGGCGGTCGGGCTTTCCAGTCTCTACTCCGCCATCGGAGCGGAGTAGCCGGTGGGCGTGGGAGCAAATTAGCCAGTAGGGCATGTGAGCAGAGCAGCCGGCGAGCGTGGGATCTGTCATCAGTAGCGAAGGAGTGGGGGGCGACTAGGCAAATCCAGCAGCTGTAGGAGGCGACGAATCAGGCTGGGGCGGATCAAGCAACAACGGCGACAGGAGGTGGCAAATCCGTCGGCCGCAGCACCGGCTGGGTGGATCTAGTGGCGGACCCGTCGGCCGCAACCCCAACCGAGGTGGATCCAATGGTGGCAGCGGCCCTTCTCCCCCTCCCACACTTCATCTCTGATCCTCGACAGCGACAATGACTCGATGGCAATGATGTCCACGACCACGCCCTGTTTGCTGCGATGATGACTGGCGGCGGTAGGCGCCCAGCCCGAGTGGATCCAACGGGCTTTGGACTGCGGCGACCAGGTGGCGACGTATCTGGCTAGGGTTTCAATTTTAGGAACATTTACTTTTTTTTGCCTTTTTTTCACAGTCGGATGACATAAGTGTCCGCAATCGAAAATACATGCAGGTGGACCACCCATCCGCCTGCAAAAAATGATTTAACCACATGAAAAATCGGTTAGATGGTAGTAGCGTGTTGTCCCGGTCTAATCTGTTTTATGAATTCAAATGCATGTGAAACATGGGGAGTTGAATACAAAACCAGACCAATCAAAAGACGTACCTGTCGCTCTAAAAAAAACCGTACCTGTTCAACCTAATTTCCTGGTGAATAATACGTGTGGATGCATTTGTAATTTTTTTTTTAAGAAACGCTTTGAATGCATTTGTATTGCGAAAACGTTCTTTCCTTTTGGGCCCTAGAAACAAACTGGTCCACCCGAAGCTTCCTCTCGCTCGATTCTTTAAAGAGATTGGGCTGGGCTCATCTCAGGCTACTGCGCATGGGCATCATTGGTCCTTTTGGGCCTCTTAAATTTCGTACTCCTATATTATAAGCCATATCTATGAACCCCAGAAAATCCAGCCTTCTTTAGTTCTTTTGAACAATAATAAGGGAAATTTCAAGCCTTTTCGGTTTATAGGATTTTATTTCTTCTTCTTAAGAGAGTACCATTGGATGCAATCGCTTACAAAATTCACTCACACGACAACATGCAATCCACTCTGCATGCGCCTCCGAAAGCATCAAACATACATGGGATGTGGACACGTGGATTAGGAATGGCAACCGGGCTGCCTCTGTTGGGTAGCATAGCAACCCGTTCCTGCTCTCGATGGATGAAGAAATCCTCCCATCCATATTTCCCTAGATATGGTACTCACAGGAAAAATTTCCATGCACCTAGAGGAGAATTTCCATATTCCGGTGGGTGCCATAACCCACCGGAATTTCCCACTCTCGAGGTGCACAGGGTTCCTCACACCGAGGAACAAATGCCATAATCTCCCTTAACAAGTGCCTATGAACTACTACATTGTTATGAGAAAAATCAACAGTGTTATATATTGTGAAATAGAGGGAGTGTTAGTTTAAGACTAGACAGATTACAAATCAACTCACATATCCACCATAGCAGACTAGCAGTAGTATCATATCTATACATTATTTATTTTCCCTTTGTAACAAATTAATTCATCAAACTTTACATAAAATCAAAAGTTGAATTCAAACACTTTCACCCCACCCCGGTCCCCCGGCAAATCAAGAACTCCATGCAAATAATTAACCACGCAATTAAAGCATCCACCAACCTACTCCCTCCGTCCTAAAAAAAAAGACAAACCCTAGTTTTTCGTTCTAACGTTTGACTGTTCGTCTTATATGTATTTTTTTATGATTAATATTTTCATTGTTGTTAGATGATAAAACATGATTAATACTTTATGCGTGATTAATAATTAACCACGCAATTAAAACATCCACCAACCTAGTACAGTACTAAATCACAGCACGGCGCGCACGTGACGTCGACGTGCGTGCTATCCCGACGACGCCCGTGTCAGCGACGTGAACGTCACCACCGGCTCCACCGGCGCCTCCACCACGTCGGCGGCGAACGTGTCGTACCGCCGGAACAGCTCCGCCACCATCAGCCGCCCCACCGCCACCACCATGTCCTTCCCGGGGCACTGCTTGTTCCCCTCCGATGGCGCCCTCGTCTCCGGCCCGTTCGACCACACCACGTGCTCCAGCAGCGGCCGGTCGCCGGCGGCGCCGCCGGCGACGAACCGGTCGGCGACGAACTCGCCGGCGCGGTCGAACACCTTCTCGTCGCGGGTGGCGAGCGGCTGGTAGCCGAACAGCATCTCCCCCTTGCGCACCTCGTACGCCGCGTCGTGGCTCTCGACCACCATGTCGCGCCGCGCGTGGCCGTACTGGAACTCCACCGGCGGGTTCATGCGCAGCGCCTCCCACACCACCGACTTCACCAGCGGCATCCGCTCGACGGCGGCGAGGGTGATGCCGTCGTCCTCGCCGGTGGGCACGGTGGCGCGGACCTCGGTGGCAAGCTTGGCGTGGAGCTCCGGGCCGGCGCGGGCGAGCCACTTGACGATGTGTGGCAGGAAGATCTTGAAGCCGCCGAAGGCGTTGAAAATGGCGACGAACACAAGGTTGTCGAGGAGCTCGTCGCGCGGGATTCCCGTGTGGCTCTTCTCGGCGTCGTCGAGGACGGCCGCGGCGGCGTCGGCGAAGTACGCCTTCAGGTCGGCGTAGCCACGCCGCACCAGGAACGGCGGCAGGGAGAAGGTGTGCAGGAGTAGCTCCTCGAGCGGCCATGGCTTGACGACCTTGCTCGCGATCGGGTGCAGCTGGAACGCGAGCCACGCCATGGCCTTCGTCACGGCGCCGTCGCCGACCACCTTGCTCGGCGGCTCGCCGCCGAACAGCGCGGCGCAGGTGAAGTCGAGCATGTACCTCATGTTGAGCTTGTTGAACTCGACGGCGGCGCCGAGGCCGGCCTCGACGGCGTCGAACATGGCGGCAAAGGCGGCGCGGAACGCCGGCGCGACGTGGTGCATCCGCGCGGCGGCGAGCGACATCACGACGCGCTTGATCTTGGCGTGGCGCGGGTCGGCGGCGTCGAGGAAGGCGAGCGGGCGGTGGCCGCCGAAGAGCGCGCGCGACGGCATGTAGGTGCCGTCGAGCGTGTCGGCCTTGTCCACCATGGAGTCGTCGAGGAGGACGCGGAAGCTGCGCGCGTCGAGGAGGGCGACGACGCGGGGGTTGCCGGAGATGAAGGGGCCGGGCGGCATGTTGACGCGGAGCACGGTGGCGCCGCCGTGGCGGGCGACGCGTGATCGGAAGTACTCCTCGGCGCCCTGGAAGTAGAAGTAGTCGAGGCGGTCGCGCAGCGGCGAGAAGAAGGGCACGCCGTAGCCGCCGGGTATCTCGCGTATGGGGAGGCCCGACGGCGAGAGCTTGCTCTTCTCTCCCGTGGCGGCGGCGGCGGCGTCGCCGGAGTTCACTGGCGGTGGCGCCATTGCCGGCCGGGAGCGGATGAAATGAGAGTACGTAGTGCAAGTGCAAGTGTTGTGTTGGGTTGGTTCGAGGAGCGAGAGGATGTTCGTTTGGTGGGATATAAATAGTACTCCGTTCATTTCAAAATATATTATGCCGTAGATTTTTTTCATAACATTTGATCATTCCCTTTATTTAAAAGTTTTATATAAATATCATTTATTTTATTATGACTTGTTTTATCATCAAATAAAATATAATTTTAACTTATACTTTTACATATTTATATAATTTTTTAATAAGATGAATGGTTGGAGCCACGTACAAGTAAAAATTAAATACACTTACTATACACATGTTTATATTTAAATCCCAATGTAACTTGTATGTGGTTCCGACTATAAACATGTACTCTCTATATATATGTGTGCACGCGCGCGCGCGTCATTTTAAGTGAGAAGAATCTATTTGTCTTTTAAGGAAATGTTGATCCTTTTGTTTTTCATGTCGCCTAAAATATCATCAAATATTTTCTAAAAAATAATAAGATAGAACAATATATGTATCACGTCACAAACATGTAAGTTCAAATTTAACCTATAAATATAGAAATAATAAATAATAAATCTGGCCGCAAATAATACACATTTTTCACATTCAAGTTTATTATTATTTATATGTTATATATTAAATTTGAATTTGCATATTTTTAGAGTGATATATCGTATATTAATATATCTTGTTAATTTTTAAAAGAACTATGAAATTTTGGATGACTTGTAAAAAAGAGAGAATATCACTGAGGGTGAAAAATATATCCACCTCCATTTAAAATGAGCTGATATGAGCCACTTAAATGGGCTATATCTGTGTGATTTAAGTTCGCGAGCATGTATATTTGCATCGATCATCCGAAATACTACGGAGGAGTAGCTTATAAATTAAATACCACCTCCATTTCAAAATATAATAATTTCTAAATCTATATCCGAACAAAAGTACATCTAAGTACATAGAAAAATTACTACTCCATCAGTCCTAAAATAAAAATTATTTGATCAGATAAGACACATCCTAAGCTTCTAGCACTATAAATCTAAATATATAATATCAATGTGTTCAATCTAATTAAAATACCTTATACTTTAAAACGAAAAGACTGTATATATGGGGTCTGCATCGTCTGCCTTTGGTCTCAACGGCAGACTTTGCCGTTGCTTCCATCTCATCCACCCGTTTAGCAATCAATGGCTGCATGCGTGAGCCACACAAAAGTGATTAATTAGCAGCTATGTCTTACTGAGAGATTAAGGTGTTTCACTTGAGAAAAAATATCACCAAACAAAATTCGGGCACACAGATATGATTAGAGCACGCTGGAAAAAAAAATTACATCTCGACTTACGTGTTCTACCTTCTATAGGAAAGAACAAAAGGTACGTAGCCACGTATGTTCTTATCTTGCAGTCATAGAGAAGACTGCATGTGGTCTCAATTAGTCTCAATCGATCGCACGATAACATCATGCATCATTTCCGTGGAATTCATGCATCTAGCTGCATGTGGAATTTGACTATTTGAGGTACGATGATCCATAGATCATATTAAGGTGACTTACTTCTTACTTTGTAAAAAAATTACGATTTTACGTACAAATTTAGTTTGTCAGTAATTTCTTCAAATGGATGGAATTACATGTACATAATCAAGACGCAAAATAATTGTACCTATATATCAGTCCTGTTGATTCTGCGAGAGTCAATAGTAAATGGAAGGCGAAATTAACCGAACGCGAGGAACGCGAAAAGAAGAGAATTAGTCGAGCGCTGACAAATATAACTGACAAGTAGCACCATGTAAGTTGAATACTAGATTCATCGATATCACACTTGAACCTTGAATAATAATTAGCAACAAAGCTAATTAAAGAGAAAAAAACTAGCTAATTGCATGGTCACAACGAGAACACGTACTAATTAATTAACAACATTTTTCCCCCTGTGGATAATACCATGCTATTCCCCGACCTGGCAACAATTAAGCTACAAAACGCAACATCCTCACATCAGGGGGAATTTACTATTTGCCACTCTCTCAAAATGCCAGTGCTCAAATGCCACTCTCCCAAATTTTCATTCCCAAATACCACCCGGGCCCACATGTCAGCCTCACTCTCCATTCAAACAAAAGTGATGCGGGACCCGATGATGAGTGAGGCTGACATGTGGGCCCGGGTAGCATTTGAGAATGAAAATTTGGGAGAGTGACATTTGAGCACTGACATTTTGAGAGAGTGGTGCGGCATGACGCCTTGCAGTAAACTACAAGAACACGTAGTAACAAAAAAAAAGTGCAATAATATGACCCATGCTAAAGGGTTAAAGAGTGCACGCATTCAGAGAAGTAGTAACGTGTGTACTACTCTATCCACCAAAGTTTAAATCTGATAGTTCACAAATACATATTCACGACTTTGTAGTACATGTGTGTGATATATATGATGCATATGCATACGCGTATTTCATACTCCCTCCGTTTCGAAATGTTTGACGCCGTTGACTTTTTAGCACATGTTTTACCGTTCGTCTTATTCAAAAAATTTAAGTAATTATTAATTCTTTTTCTATCATTTGATTCATTGTTAAATATATTTTTATGTAGGCATATAATTTTACATATTTCATAAAAGTTTTTGAATAAGATGAATAGTCAAACATGTGCTAAAAAGTCAACGGTGTCAAACATTTCGAAACGGAGGGAGAACAATGATAATACTTACGTTGCGTGTGATATGATGCATATGCATGCACGTCTTTCATATAATGATAAAACTTATGTACGTGTGCGTGATTATCTATTTTTCTTTGTCCATTTTCTCATTCTCTAGTTAATGGCGACTAAGCATGCATTCACTTATGTGTGCCTACCATGATATTAGGTTTTGAAACGAAATCAGTTTGCCAAATTGTCGTACTGCACCAATTAACTTTAGGTGTGTTTAGTTCACGCCAAAATTTAAAGTTTGGTCGAAATTGAAACGATGTGACGAAAAAGTTGAAAGTTTATGTGTGTAGAAAAATTTTGATATGATGGAAAAGTTATAATTTTAAAGAAAATTTGGAACTAAACTCTGCCTTTGCTAGCTTGGGGAAGCTGGAAGAACGAATATTAACGAACGCGCACGTGGCAGACGTACGCATGGCCAATGACTGCGCAGCACTTGTCCGCATGCTTATCAGCATGCGCTTGCACACGTCAGTGGAGGCAGCAAAGCTTGGATGTTGGACCAAAGTTCACGGGTAAGGCAAATGAGTTCGTCCGCAGCAACTAATAAATGTTATATAAAATTATATAAAAATAGACACGTATATATTTTTAATAGTGTTATATTTGTAATGCTTCTTTCAATAGACATATATCTTCAAACACATTATATTTTAGCCGTAACATAGAAGACAAAATTTTGACATATTTTAACTTTTAAAACTGTTATATCTTTCATTTAAATATTAACGAGATTAGTATCCCTACATGTGGAGGACGAGCTTGGATATATATGGACGTAGCAAGCCAAAAACCACTAGTAATCTAGTATATACCGAATACAACCCATAAAAAAAGAAACAGTACACATATACCTCCAAAAGCGAGCATGTGATAAAGTATATACCGAATTGTAAAAAAAAAAGAAGAAGCAGTACATACCTCCAACGAGAGATCAGTATATACTGGATTAAAAAAAAAGCTGTAGAAACCATACAAATTTGCAGTACATACTATCCACATGAATTTCCAGTACATAATTTTAATATACTGAATAAAAAATATTTTTACATCGATATTTATTTTTTATATGGCCATTTTTTTACAACCAGTTTCTTTGTAACTTTCAAATAGTTCTCATATTATAACCACTTAGTAAATCTCAGAAAGGCAAATGTGTCTTTTTACTATAGAGTTAACGGTCAATACATAATCAACACAAGGTAGTGGCAAGACAGGGTACGAAAATTTGAGGCAATGGAATATAACGAAAAAGTCAATTTCGAGTGACATATAAGAAAATTGGTAAATTTTTAATGGTATATAAAGAATTCTCTCTTCTAACATATTGTAAAGATACAAGTGGGTATTATATTCAACTAGTGAGGATATAGAAAAGTTGGGATTATTCAGCTTCTAGCTACTAGTAGTTTGTTTCTATGTTATGTACTCCCTCCGTCCTAAAAAAGACAAACCATTGATTTCCGTGTTTAACGTTTGACCGTCCGTCTTATTTGAAAAAATTATGAAAAAAATTAAAAAAACAAGTCAGGCATAAAGTATTAATCATGTTTTATCATCTAACAACAATAAAAATACTAATTGTAAAACCTATATACAGGACCACAATTTCCTGGCGATGGACAAAAACCATGTGGAGTTACAGCTAGATCTACCCACAGGATCATGGTCGGGTCTCACAGTTAGTCAGTTACCTCACCAGTATTAGCTGATCATGGTCTGGGCGGAGAAAGTTTGGCTCAAGATTTTCCCTTGTTTTTTCTCTTCTTGACGTAAAACTAGCTAAGATCGGTGGCCTGAGTTACAATCCAAAATAGTAGGCCTTGTGCCGCACATTGGGCTCGGGTTGGGTAGGGATTTTAGTCCTGAAAAAATTCTGGATTATATGCATGCATGCAGGCTGAGAGATGTTGGTATATTTCACCATTTTATTTAATATATATAGATTTGGATAGGAAAAATGGAGGGTGTTTAGGAATAGAACTTAGTGTTCCCTTAGGCTAAACAACACATCGTTTTAGACATGCTTAAAGTTAAACTTTAAATACTTTGGACATAACTATCTTTTTAAAATAAAACTTGGTAAGAATATGCGTGCCAAAGTGCAATTAACTCTTTTAAATATTTAGGTTAGACGTATAAAAATCACATGTATAGATTTTTTTCCTCAAAAATTCCTTTATAATATTATAATTTTACTGAGGTTTTTCAATTATTGAGCAATAAAATTGGCAGTCATAATTATATTTTAAAGACTATGTGACCATTTAAAATGGTATGTTTTCTTTATTGAAAAATCCCCAGAGAGAAATATGCTACTTTTTTTACTCACGAATACCTCTTTGTATTAAGACAGAAGGTGTTTGAGTACATTTCAAGCTAACCAAATTATTACAAATAAAAGGGAAGAGAGACAACACAGAAACTGAAAGAGAAACATGTTACTCATATTATAAGAACAAATCATATCTGCAATTTTTTCAATTTCGGTACTAAATAGTTTGCACGGTTAACACCTTTATTTACCGGCAACAGCCCTCCTCCCTAAGATCCTAACTGCACTCTAATTTACAGGATAAAGAACTCAAAGAACAAAAAAGTTAAATCATATCGAAACAAACTCCGGATAAAGAACTCAAAGAACAAAAAAGTTAAATCATATCGAAACAAACTCCACGCCCATTTTATGACTTTGCATGAGCAGATTGTGACTTCCACTGCTGTATCGCAGCTCGCAACGAATGGTTTGGGATTACGGACAAATTTGGTAGAATTCGCCGTGTGACCGGGGATACTTTGTGTTTCTTGAGCCAAGCTTTGATTGCTTGTTGCTCATACGTGTGCCCATCAGCAGCAACATAAGGATCATTCATTACCTCCTGTATAAAATTTGTATAATTGACTTCTTTAAAAGAATAATTTTATAGTTATTCAGATTTAAGAGGTATAAAAGTAATCTTTTCGAGCAATGTATAGTGAAGATGAATGAAAATAACAGTCAGGTAGCAGTGGATTTACCTGCATTATAGGGCAGATGAAGTGGCTTGGCACATTTAACTTTGGACTTCTTAAGTTAACAGTGGAAGTAATCCTATGCAGAATTTCCTGGAGCTTGGGGAGAACCTCTGACTCAAGGCCAGGTCTCTCTCTGCATTTTAGGGCAGTGCATCTCAAGCCAAGCTTTGCCAACATTTCTGCCTCAACAAGTGGCCAATCAGTCTGAGACTTGTCAAGGATATCAGCAAGCATCCCGTTTCTGATGGCGTTTTCTACGCTGACAATGAGCCCATTGGGGCGTTTGCCGGTTAGCATCTGAAGAATGATAACTCCCAGGCCGAAAAGGTCCGATTTCGGACGAACCGTCCCGGTTTGCTGGTACTCAGGATCCATATAGTACAGCGTGCCGGCGATGATGGTCTCTTTGTACTCCGTTTGCCAGTCAGGCACAAGATCCGATATGAGCTTCGCGAAACCGGCATCGCCAATTTTACCCACATAATTCTTGTTCAGTAAGATGTTTGCGGGTTTGAGGTCACGGTGGACTATAGGTTCCGGTTTCCTTCCATGCAAGAATGCAAGCCCGCATGACACATCAAAGATGATTTGGAACCTTAGGAACCAATGCAGCGGCTGGCGCCCTTTGTTGTTAAGAAGTTGATCTTCTAGACTTCCATTCTGCAAGTATTCGTATACAAGACAGCCAATTTCAGGGCAGAAGCCAAGCAACAAAACCAGGTTGGGATGCTGAAGCTGGCTGAGAATGTCAACCTGCATGAAGCCATACAGTAGAATCATTTTACTGAGATTCTCAGACACAAATAAAAAAACTGTACATTGAATTCTACATGCATATGCATGAATTTTGCCACAAACCATATTATTGAATTCTACATGCATATGCATAAATTTTTCCATAAACCATAATTACCTCCCTCAGGAACTCATCGGTCTTGTCGATGGAATCTTGCTGAATGACCTTGACAGCAACTTCAGTATGATCAAGGGTGCACCTATACACATTCCCATAACCTCCCTCACCAATCTTCCTTGCTTCAGAGAAATTATCAGTGGCGAGCTCGATCTCATGTTTTTTGTATCGCCTGCAATTTTTGCTTGTTGACAAGATAGCATCAACAACTTTTGCCTTATCGAGGGAGATCATGCTCGCTACCATTTCTGCCTTGTTCCTAGAGTAGGCCTCCCGGGTGAATGATTTCTTTGCTTGCTCAACTTCTTCAATGGCCTCTAAATGTTTTGCCTTCTCGTCTGCTACCACCTGCTTTAGAGCTTCCTCCTCCTGTAGAGCATGCTCCACCTTCCTTGCCTCTTCAGAACACTCACTGGAAAGTACCTGAATCTGCATCATCATGATGACAAGGATCAATGCATTTGAATCATCATGATAACAAGGATCAATGCATTTGAGGTAACATGAATGTAACATGTCTTTAAAAAAATTCAGAGATATAGAATAATTTGAGGGTCAATAATGTAGAATTCAAGAGGAAGATTATAGGGTTTGTAAGGTTCCCTGGCAATCTTCTTCTTGTTTTGTTCTAGCTCAAGTCCTCGAAGGTGCACTACGGACTTCATCAAGCCCAACCAGCACCTGGCGGCCATGAAATGTGTGCTGAGATACGCAGGGGCGAAGCCAGGATTTAGGGATTGGGGGTGCCATCTATGAGATGAGAGAGCTCACTTGCGGCTCGATGGACAATGTTGTAGAGTGTAATGTGTGGTCAGCATCATGCATATCATAGCAATTAGCTAGAAGAGAAAGATATACCCAATCGTATCTTGTTTATATTAATATGCGCAATTACGTATGATATGTCTAATCGCTCCTTATATAATTATGGAAATTATGATTGTTGATGTGGTTTTAGACGTATATGTCTACTAATATATGGACTTTCACTAATTTTAAATTAGATCATCAAATAGCATCTATTTTAAATACAGTAATATATTTAGTATATGGATGATTCAACATCACGTCATTTCATCATTTTAATTTGAGGTTTGCAACCACATATAACTTCAGTTAGTTAACCCACGTAACAATTTAAGCTAAAACCTAGGCAGCGATATAGTTAGTCTCATTAGTAACTAATGATCAGATTATACGGGATAATCACCTTTGGGGGGGAGGGTGGGGTTGTCGCATGGCGGCATGGGAGGTGCCAGGCCCTCCCTGGCCCCCACGATGGCTTCGCCACTGGAGATACGTCGCAGGCCCCACCAACTACGGCTGCCATTACTGGAGGAAGATCGAAGCAGTGCATCTTGTCTGATACAGCGACAGCGATCTTGCGGGGATTCTCAAGCCCTGTTTGGTTCACACCCGCCTGTTTGGTTCACCCCCTGAGAATCACACCTGAGTCAGGCATGATTCTTAGGCGTCCGATTTTAATGGCCTGTGGTTAGATGCACCTGCCTGAGTGAGAGCGCTCAGGTCAGAGCACCATCCAAACATACACTAACAAAGGAACCTATGGCGTCTTCTTCTTCCTTGGCAACATGACTGACATGATTCATCACCTGGCAATCATAGAAAAAAGATGTGGTGTTTTCGTCTTGCGAAGCTGAATACATCACTGACATGACTGCCACTTGCCACGGTGTGTGGTTGGTGCGCCTTCTCGCTAAGCTTAGAGGAGAGGAGGCTGGTGCCATCACATTGAATATTGACAACCAATCCATAATCTCACTAAGAACCATGTTTTCTATGATCGCAGTAAACATATTGATACTAGATACTACTACATCAGAGAATGCATTGAAGAGGCCAAGGTGAAGGTCGAGTTCATCAGCTCCAATGAGCAGCTAGTGGACATCCTAACAAAGGCACTTGGGTACGACAAGTTCATTGAGCTACGATCCAAGATTGGCCTCGTCGAAATCAAGCAGGTGGACAAGGTTTATGTGGAGTTTTGTTGGTTGTAAACAGGGTTTTCAATTTGAGATTTTCTATGGTCCAGCAAAAAGTACTTCGAGGTACCGGTACCTCACGATACCAAATTGTTTCTGATCGTTGGATGTAACAATGCCGAACCTGCCCAGCTAGATGCAACGATCGGAAAAGATTTGTAACGTGAGGTACCGGTACCTCGAGGTATTTTTTGCTAAACCGGAGCAAATCTCTTTCAATTTTGGTTTCAGCTAAAATTTCAGCCATTTTGGTAGAACTGAATTTTCAGCATTTTTTGGGCCGAAATTTTCTGAAATTTTGACACAATTTAACTGAATTTGACTAAATTCACAAAAAAAAAATGAGAAAAAACAAAAGTTCCGGCCGAGATATTGACTTCCCGGGGGGTCCGAAATTACTCAATTTCGGAAATTTCCGAAATTAAGTGGGAATTGCATGTTAAATTTTTGTCAACAGAAGAAGGGAAAAACCCCGAAAAGCTATAGCTTCATCGCAGCACAAATCCTCTTGTGTTATAATTCTTCTTCCTCACAAACTCTTGTATCCTAACTCGAGCTAGAACACAAGAATGAGCAAGAACTATTTTTTTTGAACGAAATGAGCAAGAACTATAACATGAAAGGTTTTGTGCTGCGATCAAGCTGCAGCTATTCAGGGTTTTCTCTTC
Organism: Oryza sativa Japonica Group; assembly: GCF_034140825.1. NCBI lineage: Eukaryota > Viridiplantae > Streptophyta > Magnoliopsida > Poales > Poaceae > Oryza > Oryza sativa. Next base: position 6,642,462 of record NC_089036.1, on the reverse strand, counting down.
TCCTTTTTATTCTGGAAAATGGAACAAGCAACATGCAAAACAGAAAGCGTCGAGCGCTTCCCACGTCGTGGTTTGATCACATCCAGCCCCATGATCCGCACGAGGCATTGACATCCCCAAGCCGCGAGCTATTCTCGCCACGACCAAGTACGCACACAGCGTCCAAACTTCAGAGCTCATGTGCAACAGACAATGCACAAAAACATAATTTAACTAGTAGCTGACTACTTGCGTACAAGATTTACAACCAACAGGGAAAGCATGACCAAACAAAGATAATAACTTTTGAAGATAGCTTAAGTTGTATTAAGAACTTAACCTTTTTCTTAGCATGGACAAGATCTTCACAGGCTTTGTCATACATCACTAAGGTATCCTGCAATTCCTTCCTCAGTTTTGCTACTTCATCTATGGATTGACACTGTAGATAATGTCAGGGTAACATGTTTAGCATGATACGAAAGCAAATATGTCTCAAATTAGTTTCTCTTGACAGCAACACTGAATAATAGTACAAGAAAATTTAAGAAAGGAGGGGACAGATCTGACCTCTTCACTTGAGTTAGAGTCAGCATAATGTGCTTCCTTGAAGGGGCTTCGAAGACCATGGTTTTTATATCCTTCTATTCCTGTTGTCTTTGCACCTAAACTGTTAAAGAGGATTTGCCCATGACTTTCTGAACTTTGACGTGCATTAGTAGGACCACAATGAGAAACACGGGACTGACAGCATGAATCTGGGTGTATCCCATTCTCAGGGAAGTTGTCGAACAACAAACTTCTGTACGATTGTGCAAATGCTTTCTGACTAACTGACTGAATTCTCAAGCCAGTACCAGACCCTACAAAAGGAGTGCCTTAACACAAACGGAGCTTTGAAATATGTAAACTAGCAAAGAGAAACATGAAACAAGATAAAACATAGGACAAAGAGGAAAACACATTGTCAAAACTCAAGACATACTGCTCATTTGAGGATGCCTCGTCACTTTCAGTGTCAGTCTTCGTTTGGACACGACAAATACATTGCATGAAATTTCCGTTGTTTTTAGGACCGCAGTGGCAACATCTGGGACACTCATTGCCCTGAAAAATGGACGGTGCAGCAATTTAAGGACAGAAAACATAACAGTGCTAAAGACTTTATTTTTAAGTCCTGATGGCAAAAGCAGTTATGCGAATCAAAACTTTCTTGATAAAGATGATAGCATAATAAAAATAAATTATTAAATATAAATAGAAACATCAAGCAACCTTGAAGCAAGTATGACAGATTTATTTACAATCTGTACATGAAGAAGGAAGTTTCTGAATCCAGAGAAAACTGAGGGCAGTACAATAATGCAGATTTTTATTGCAGCCATAATCGGAAAGCTAAGATCTATAAATGAATTTAGCATAGAAAAGTATAGCTTGATGTCCCAAATCATTTTGACAAAAACCTAAGTACTGCTGGTGCTGGGTTTAAATTGGATTGTTGCATTAGGCATCAGGCTTTTATCAAACAGAAACTAGCTGTCCATGAAATTTAAACTGACAACCTGGTACACCGACATCAAATAAATAAATTACCAACCAACCTTACTAATTTTTTTCAGAAAAGTTTGCAGGAGCCAACCGGTGACAAGGTCTATCTACATCTTCAGTGAATTTTGCAAGAAAACATTTGTATGAAAGGACTAATGCAATGTCACATTATAATGTCTAGACATCGAAAAGGACAAGACAAAACATTTCTATCAGCCATCTGTAATGCAATTGAAGACACCTGGACGACTGTTTCCCATCATCATAAGCAGAAAGCAGCAGCTTACCAAATTGTCAGCAACACATACTGTAACACACTTACACACATGCTGCATAGTACACACGCACAGTGCAACCATACACAAGCAATGTGACTTGAGGCTTGCAACTAATCCCCATCAAAATGCACTTTAATTTCTAATGAAGCCATTGTTCCGTGTTCCAACCCTCGACTAAAAAGGTGAAATTAATAGCAAACGAGACGCCCTTTTCACTTAATCACCTCTTGAGAACATAATTACAATACCCCTAATAATCTCATCATAGGTTAACAAAATTCAATGCTGAAAAGGAGGGGAAGAAAAAGGACACGCACCTTCTGAACCACCCTAAGGAGGCGGAGCCGATCACCAGGCTCCGTACGCCGGAATCCGCCGCGTACCGGACCAGCGCCTCCGCCACGCCGTCGCCCTCCAGCACCACCGTCTCCACCTACGCGACGCGACCGGATCAGATCACGGGAAACGTTCAGAGATGGGGATTTTTCTTTTTTTTTTTTTTGGAGGATTGGGGGAAACTCACCGTCGCATTGGCGGCGGCGGCGAAGATGCGGCGGAAGGGGCGGAGCGCCTCCTGCGCGCGGGCGTGGCGGTCCCGGGCGTACGCCTCCGCCGCCTCCCGCGCCACCCGCGCCGCCGGCACCTGCTCCCCGCCTTCCCCACCGCCCCACACGACGCCGCGCGCAAAAGCAAAAAACCCCGCGTCAAGCCATGGCATCCCGAATCAACCAAATCCGCTACCTAGCTAGCCGAGGAAGAGGCGAGGCGCGCGCGCGGACTTACATGGGGAGGGGACGAACCGGAGCGGGGGGATGACGTGGACGACGGAAATGGCGGCGGCGGAGGCGCGGCCGTCTCCGTCTCCAGCGGGGACGAGGTTGGCGGCGGCCCACCGCGCGGCGCGGCGGCTCGCGCTGCCACCGGGGCGGACGGCGACGGCGACGGCGGCGGGTGACGGCGGGCGAGGCTCGCCGGAGGCCATGGGTATCGAGGCGGAGGCGGAGGCGGCGATCGCGAGGTGGTTCAAGGCGACGCGGGAAATTCGTTGGTTGCGCGCGGGCGTCTCGGGAGTCGGGGAGGAGCTCGCTCAGCTCACTAGTATAACGATGGGCTTTGGTGGAAGAGAGTGGGCCCGCAGTGTCAGTCTCACAGAGGAGGGTTTTGAGTTTTGACAAGTGTATGGTGAGGTTAGAGCGGTTTTGACTACTTCTTGTGGTTAATTTATCGGGATTGCTAAGAATTATTTGGTATGAAATCTACCTTCAAATCTTATAAATTTTAGCTATCTAATGTACTTTGTGATTCATATTTCTATCATTTTCCATTAGCTCGGTGATCTTCCCATCTTCTCTGGCATCGGTAGCATCTTAAACTTCGGTAGGGACCTATAGATTAGGATCTCGGGTTGAGGTCAGGGTGGAAGGGGAAGAGGGGGAAAGTTGGGCTTAAGAGTGATGATCATGAGAGACGGTAGCTGGTGATGGGCGGTGGATCGGCGAGCAACGAGGCTACAATGGTGCCACCAAAGTTGCAGGGTTAGAAGAGGGGTGGTACTAGGGCGGTGGTGGTGGTTTTGGGGGGAGAGGGGGGAGGGGGAGGCAGGAGGATTGGTTAGGAGGTGGCGGGTCCGACAGTAGGGAGCTACTGGAGACGGGGAAGACACACAATCGGACGGTCCAAAATTTGCATGATTTCGAAGAGCGTTTTCTATCACATATTCTATAGGCAGTCCCATTATCTCTTTATATGTTGTGTATTTGGTAGTATCACTAAGTGTCCAATCCAATTTTATGACTCTCTCCGGTTTAAAATATAACAATTAATCTGAGAGTATGTTAGATAAATATATATTTGTGTGCAAAAAGACATAATTTTCATGTATGCTTCCAAATTATGTCAATGCAAGGTATATTTTTAATATCCGTTGCAACTTGCAAGGCAAGTCGATGTCAATGCTGGATTTAAGAATTTTGAAACCTAGTGAGTAAGGAACTATTAAAGTAGATACTAGTCTTGTAATAGATTTATCGGTAAAATATATTTATCAGCTCTCAGTTATCTACTGTTTTAAAAGTTCTTTTAACACTTGCAACACACGAATTTTTACAGTATGTTTCACATCGAAATTAGTTCCGTACCCACGAAATTACTAAAAAATCATCATGTATATTAGCAAGTACGTACTATGAAAGAGAAATTTTATATACGGTCCTCTTGAGAGGTACCAAGAAATAATTTTTGCCGCCTTCTAGTAGGTAATGTATTGAAAGGTTATAACTAGATTTGATAATGGAATATAACATCCCGGCCTTTATTCAAAAGAGCTACAGCCTATTATTACAGTCTAGCACTCAAAACAAGTATAGTCCAAAAATAATAGCAACCAGTAAATAAAGATAAAAATAACCAATAAAAGATATGGAGAACATATTATTAAAGCCTATTTATGAATCTTCATTCATGATTGGCAAAAAAAACTGCATAACCATCGACTCAAGTTTATTGCATGCAACTTTTAAAAGATCTTCGTCTTCATCAGACCTTTGTAACTGTGCCCAAAACCAGAGCCAATATGTTGCCCTGAAAATTACCTCCATATATGAAACAAATGGTGATGATGCCCCATGTTTTGTTGCGGGATATATGTTACATATTGGAGAAATGATGAAATGATTTGGATTAAAATAATATGAGAATGATTTGAGAATGATGATTTAGCATGTGTATGTTTAGTTTTAGAATGAAAATAAATTATAGATACAATTACTATATGTTTACATGTTGAGCTTTTTGTGTTTAATGGGTCGATGTGGCATTCTTGCATATAGGTTTTACAAGTGCTAATAAATATTATGCTTGCATATAGGTTTTACAAGTGCTAATAAATATTATGCTTACATATTGAGTTTTAAGTGTTTAGTGGGTATTAGCTTTATAAAAAGAAGGGGTAAGTGGCATTTCATAGTTACATTTTTCAAGTTCAGACCAGTCTTTCTGACAAAGGAAAAAAAACCATTATGGTTTTTTAGATCAAAATTACGTAGTATGATTTATCAAATTTGTAGGGGTTTTGTACATTGTAAACTACACTCCCTTTTAAAAAAAATGCAAGACTGTATATATCATCCGTGTTTCAACTAGGATGCACACAAGGACATGCAAAAATAGATCAGAGAGCAACACCTGCAGTCAATGACAAGTGGGGACACAAGAGCCACAAAAACATAAGTAAGCCAACGGCCATTAACAACGCTGCAGCACCTAAATTTGGCCCCAAAAAAAATGAAGAAAAAAAAACAGCGAAACCTCCTGCAGTTTTTGGTTGGCTTGATCAAAAAACCGGAGGAGAGGGAAGAAGAGGGAAGAAGAGGGAGAGGAGGAGAAGCAAAAGAATCCTTTTTTTTTTTTTTGTCTCTTCCTCTCCTTCTCCGACTCCGACGATCTTTTTGCCGGCGAGGTGCGGGGAGCATGTACCTGTCGGCCTTCTCCTCCTCGGCGTCTTCGCACGGCGGCGGGGACAGCGAGGCCAGGGACAGCTCCACGGTGGTCGCCGTCGACCGGGACAAGAACAGCCAGCAGGCGGTCAAGTGGGCGGTGGACCGGCTCCTCGCCAGGGGCAGCGTTCTCCAGCTCGTCCATGTCAAGCCACAGCAAAATGGTAATGCTCCATGAATCTGCATGAACCAAAGCTAATCTTGCAATGCAAGAGATATCAGTGAGAGGAAAAAAACACTACTTTTTTTCTTGGTCGAATTGGAGAGATGCAATAATTGGATGTGGAAGAGAATGTGCATGGTTTGCATTGTGCCATCATGCAGTGAAAGTTTGCAGGAAGATGAAGAATTCAGAGACAACAAAATGGGCATGATTTTGTCGACAATGCACATTTTATTTGAAATGCATGTAGTTGTTTGGATTTCATGGGTTAGCTAATATTACGCATTTTGCCATCATGCAATGGAAGTTTGTAGGAAGATGGAAAATTCAGACACGACAAAATGGGCATGATTTTGTCGATAATACGCATTCTTTCAAAATTCTGCATATAGTTTGTTAGATTCCGGTAGCTAATTTATGTATTTTTCTCCAATTTACCCTGGTTTATTTAATTTCATCAACAAATTTCTTCATGCTGCAGCTGAAGCAGGAGCGGATGCAGAGATGCAACAGATGTTCATCTCATACAGAGGCTATTGTGCTCGTAAAGGGGTGAGTGCCAATAGAATATATAATTGCCCCAATATATATACTACTATCTTATCAGATACATGTTTTTTTTTCACTACTAGAATAAGATGACAATAACAAAATCAAATGGAACAAAATAAGCTCAAGAAATACTTACATTGCAAACTGCAGATGCAATTGAAGGAAGTGATCTTGGATGGCAGTGACATCTCCAAAGCAATAGTCGAGTATGCCACTAGCAACGCCATCACCGACATCGTCGTCGGGGCGTCGACGAGGAACACATTCATCAGGTGCATGACTGTTCATTCCTCCATGGCTGTGCTGTGCACCATTCCCCAATCCCTTGATAACCTGTAATAACTGAACACAGTCATGAACCTCGTGTCCTGCAGAAAGTTCAGAAATCCTGATGTGCCAACATGCTTGATGAAGATGGTGCCTGATTACTGCACAGTGCATGTCATCCACAAAGGGAAGGCAATCCAAGTCAAGGCAGCCAAAGCCCCAGCACCCTTTACCACTCTCCCTCCCAAACAGTACTCACAGTCAAGCATAGAATCTGATGGATATCCGAGGTAAGTTTGTCGATAAGGAATAATCGCTTCACTCAATAATTACATTGCAAAATGGTTTGAAGTAATCAGATTCTAAAATCTAAACACCTGTATGCAAATAAGTAGATATAGATATGTTTATCAGTCATGTCACTCGGTTTACCTTCTGAACTTGCTAACATAATACGAAATCATGTTCCGGGTTTGCTGAACAGATCAAGAGGAGACTGGAAGAAGATTTCCAATCAATCATCTCCAAAGGCAAACAGACCATCGGTGGACCGACTATCTGGCTTTGCAAAAGCTCCAACCAGGGAAAGGCCTCTCTCTGGAGCTAGATCAGCACCCCCAAAGGATTTCGACGACTATATCGACTTCATAGCTCCTCCAAGGCCCTCGGTAACCCGTAGCTCCTTTTCAGATGATGTTGATTTTCCTTTGAGCTTGGAGTTGCCATCGATGGACTTCGGCGATTCTTTGGAGCTTTCGCTTTCCGCATCAATGTCCATCGAAAGCCTAAGCTCAGCTGGGGTAAGCAAGCACACCGGCAACATCAGTTTTGCTGCAGTTGATCAAAATCTTGGTGATCTGGAATCTTTTAGAGTATTGGACTTTGATCAACTCTTATTTTTGTGTCGTTTGAAATTCAGAAGGATGTCGAAACGGAAATGAGACGGCTGAGACTAGAGCTGAAGCAGACAATGGAAATGTACAACTCCGCATGCAAGGAAGCAATTGATGCTAAACAGAAGGTCTGCCCACTTCTATGTCGCTGTAAATTTCAACTATTATCTGAAATATTTTGAAACAATAGTGAATAATGATCAAATCAGCAGGCTGCTCAGATGCACCAGATGAAGATGGAAGAGTCCAAGAAGTACCAAGAACTCAGGAATGCTGAAGAGGAAGCCCTTGCTCTGGTCCAAATGGAGAAGGCAAAGTGCAGAGCCGCACTGGAAGCAGCAGAGGCTGCACAGAGAATTGCAGAGCTGGAGGCTCAGAAGAGACTGAGAGCAGAGTGGAAGGCGAAGCGCGAAGCCGAGGAGAGGAAGAGAGCAACAGAAGCAATGAACAACACTGATTTAAGGTACAGGAGGTATTCCATTGATGACATTGAAGCTGCCACCCATAAGTTTGACAAGGCACTCAAGATAGGGGAAGGTGGATATGGGCCGGTGTATAAAGCTGTCATGGATCATACTAATGTCGCCATTAAAATCTTAAGGCCAGATGCATCACAAGGGAGGAAACAGTTTCAGCAAGAGGTAAATCTAATATAGGAGTATCTAGTAAATTCTTCATCTTTTCAGTATATTCAGGGTTGTTTTGAGTTAACATATTAGTACAACCAAACTAAAACTGAATGCAATATTTTCTCTCACCATCAGGAAGCAAATTTTCTCTTTTTTGTTTTTGAAGGATTTAATGATCTGACAATGAGTTAGTTCAGAACATCATTATTTCAATCATATGTTTTTGAAGACATTTTATCTTCCTACCCATATTTACCATTCAAATATCTAAATTATCTGCATGTCAATTATGCAAACGATAGTTATAACCAAGCTCATAAACTGCATGTAGTGAGAGTTTCTTCTTCTTTTTTTTGGGCAGATCAAATATATGATGTCAATTATGCAAAAGATAGTCATGTCATGATCAAGCTAATTACTCCCTCCGTTTCATATTATAAGTCGTTTTGACTTTGGTCAAAGTCAAACTGCTTCAAGTTTGACCAAATTTACAGAAAATTAATAATAATATTTTCAACCCAAGACAAATATATTATAAAAATATATTCAATTATAGATTTAATAGAACTAATTATAGACTAATAAATTAGTCAAACTTACAACAGTTTGACTTTAACCAAAGTCAAAACGACTCATAATCTGAAACAGAGGGAGTAATTAATAAACTGCATGGTGATGAATAAGTTGTAATTTATTTATTTTGTTGTTCAGATAGAAGTGCTTAGCTGCATGAGGCATCCAAACATGGTGCTGCTGCTGGGAGCATGCCCGGAGTACGGGTGCCTGGTGTACGAGTACATGGACTACGGCAGCCTGGAGGACCGGCTGTGCCGGCGGGGGAAGACGCTGCCGATCCCCTGGAACATCCGGTTCCGCATCGCCGCCGACATCGCCACCGGCCTCCTCTTCCTCCACCAGGCGAAGCCCGAGCCGCTGGTCCACCGCGACCTGAAGCCGGCCAACATCCTCCTCGACCACAACTTCGTCAGCAAGATCAGCGACGTCGGCCTCGCCCGCCTCGTCCCGCAGTCCGCTGCCGCCGCCGAGGCCACGCAGTACCGGATGACCTCGACGGCGGGCACCTTCTGCTACATCGACCCGGAGTACCAGCAGACCGGGATGCTGACCACCATGTCCGACATCTACTCGCTGGGGATCCTGCTGCTGCAGATCATCACGGCGAGGTCGCCCATGGGGCTCACCCACCACGTCGAGAGCGCCATCGAGAGGGGGACCTTCCAGGAGGTGCTCGACCCGATGGTGACCGACTGGCCGGTGGAGGAGGCCTTGGTGTTCGCCAAGCTGGCGCTGCGGTGCGCCGAGCTGAGGAAGAAGGACCGGCCGGACCTCGGGAAGGAGATCTTGCCGGAGCTCAACCGGCTGCGCTGCCTCAGCCAGGAGTACGACGCCTCCAAGGTCAGCAGCACCAGCACCACCTGCTCCAGCTCCGCTCCCTACAGCTTCGGCGGCGACGACGTCTCCACGCCATGATCAGAGTCTCTGCTGCCTCCATCCTCCATGGCTGCTGCACCTGCAGCTGCAATGTATAGATGATTAAAAGGCACTGCTGCTGCTGCCTTCGCTCTGTGTGGACTGCAGCTGAGCTGATGATGTTACTTAATGGCGCAACATAGTTTGGGTGATTAATCATTAGCATGTAGATGATTAAGAGGAGAAAATTAAACCATGTAAAGGAAAGATTAAGGCAATGCATTTCTGTATGTAATGTGACATGCCCAAGATGCCAAGTGGGTGATGAGCAGCCTTTGGTTCTCAGATCATGTTTTGCGCATCTTTGTCATCGCCAGAGAAAACTTTTGGTTTGCTTCTATGACTAGCCAAGTACTTGTGTGTTGCAACAGAATGTAAATACCACATTCGAAAAAAAAAAACTTTTCTTTGATGGGACCTCCTATGATTATCATACCTGTTCAAACAATTCTCACTCGTAAAATGACAACTTGTAAGTATCATCAATTAAATGCATGGGTTCATGGAAAAACAAGTCAATTTGTTGGCACCAAAATTGAACTCATGTACCAAGATCAAATTAAAGAGTCAGTTTGGGTAGGCAGTGCCAAAGTTTTTCGATTAATTTTATTTCACTATTTTTAGCAAGATGGAAGCACTTTGTCATTACTAAACTTGGCGCATGCATTTATCTAACCATGGGACACAAGTTAAACAGAAATCTAGTTTCCTGATGGCATGTGAGCTCCCAATCCGACGCACAATAGCTCTCTCTAGCTTGCAGCAAATGTAGCCTATGCAGAAACGTTGAAGATCAGATTTAAAAAACACAAATACCTTTGAACAACAAGGAGAACATAATTTTAACTGGCCCTTATCTACTCACCATACAATCCTCTTAAAAATACACCCAGCTTCTGGGGGCCTAGCCCAATAGTATTCACACAAAAGGGAGTAATTGGACATAGCCTCCGCCTGAACATAAATTTACTAAGAAACTCAGAGATTACAGAAATCAAGAATTATATAACAAGGGCTCCAAACATGTTCATAAAAACAAGAGATCGTTAATAGAGGGATTGTTCAGAACATGCTATAAGGAGTGCTAAAAAAGTTTATACACTAGAAAAGGCAAGTCGCAACTTACAAGAGGCTGACAATCAAGAGGACCAATAATATATTCCTACCATTTTGATGAAATCTGGCTTCAGAACATTTACAGTTATAAATTCTAAATCCTGTACTAAAAAAAATAAAACCATCCTGTTCTGATTTGTGCATCTTATCCTATTATATACAGACTGCAATGAGGGTCATAGGCATAGTATATTGTACATCACCAAAATCAAGACTGAAACAAACAAGTGCAGAAGCAAAATCAGTAGAAGAGCACAAGGGGGCGGTTGCGGTTTTGTTCAATCACCTCCTGCCTGCACAAGCACAAGAAGGAGAGAGCAGTGAGGAGGCCAGCGTGTCCGATGCCGAGGGGCAGGTGCCGTGCTCTTGGCCCTTGCTCCTCCCGCACAACTGTACAGGCGCATGGGATTGGGCTGAGTGTCTTCCCGGGCGGCAAGAATGGGATGGTATAGCGGCGGGCGGCGGGCAGCGACGGGGGGAGGACGGCGCCACGAGCTGCGAGCTGCGAGCGTGCGGGAGGGCGGGCGGCGCCGGAGAATCCTCTGCGCCGTCGCCTCCTCCTCCTCTCTCCGCCCCGTCGTCCCCCGTCGCCGCCCGCTCGTTGCTCGCCTCTCCCCGTCCTCCGTCTCTGTATTTGGGATAGAAGTAGCTCATACACCCTCCGTCCCGTCTTATTTAATTTTTTTTTATGATTATTATTTTTATTGTTATTAGAGGCATGTTCACTTACATGTCATTTTCAATCATACCATCTTTTTTTATAAAGTTAAATAAAATATATACGTTTAGTTTGTTGCCAAATTTAGTAAATACATAAGAAATCATGCTAAAATTTTAGCAATATTGTCATCTTGTCAAAATTTGGTAAGGTTTATTTTGGCTACAATCTAAATAGGCCCTAGACGATAAAATATGAATAATACTTTATGTGACTATTTTTTAAAACCTTTTTATAAATTTTTTAAATAAAACAAATAGTTAAATGTTGGACACGGATTTCCACGGCTACACTTATTTTGAGACGGAGGTAGTACATTACAATGGAAAAATATAACAAACTAACAAGTCACTATATTCTTTATTTTGGGATAGAGATAGCTAATATTTTATAAAACTTCCATATTTGTATTTTAGAATAGAGGTAGCTAATATTCAAGAACTGAGGGCAAGTACTATAAGCAAATAGTTAAATATCACCCTAAATTAAGTGGTAACCTCCACACAAATTTTAAGAAAGATGTGAAAGTATCAGAGATATTGGTATTTGTGTACTACAGGTGATGCATTGATTGTATGGGTTGTCTCTTAGTTCATGGGTGAATAAAATAGATAAATTTAGAGATGGTAGTCACATCTACCATAGCACTTGCCCTGAGTAGTAGTACTAGTTCTAGTACTAGTTAGCTAGGGAGTAGGATGCTAAAAAAAAATACTTACTCCGTCCAATTTTAAGTGCATCTATGGTTTTCCGCGTCCAACTTTAATCGTACGTCTTATTTAAAAAAAATTGAAAAAAATACCATAAGTCACGAGTAAAGTACTATTCATGTTTTATCATCTCATAAACAACAAAAATATTAATTATAAAAAGAATTTCAAATAAGACAAATGATCAAAATTATGTGCGAAAACTTACAGTTGCATTTAAAATGAGACGGAAGGAGTACTTCCTTCGTCCTAAAATGTAGACATTTTTAAGATTGGCACGAGTATTAGAGGAAATGTGTGATTGATTGAAAAGAGAAAATAGGTGGAAAAGAATGGTTATGATTGGTTGAGATGAGGAGATAGATGGAGAAATAGTTTTATTTTGGAACACGAAACTGTGCTATAAATAGCCACATTTTGAAACGGATGAAGTAGAATCATTATTGTTGCTGGATATAATTTAGTAACGGCTAATATCTTTCATAATACTTATCATACTCCATCAGTCCAACAAAGTACACTTTTACCAATGACACGGATAAATTTGTTTTCCCATTGGACTATACGCGTGAATTCAATGAGATCGACCTCTAATAAACCATAACCTAAAAATACGCCTTTTTATGGCATAGATTTAAAATATTAGAAGTGAAATTATTATGGGATGGAGGGAGTATCTTTTTTATATTTGCAGTCAGGGCCTCGTAGCCCTAATATTTGACGTAAGAATGCTCGATTGTGTACGAAAGATGCTCATTAATTTCCCAGATTCTGGCAATGTTGAACTGCCAGGGCAACATTTGCATGCAATTCATGTCCGGATGTCCCTATCAAATACTCCATGCAAATTGCAATTGCATCTATCAAACTGACATAACCTGGAGAAACTGGTCCATAGATGCAAGTATCAGGGGCATGCAACAGGTCGTCTAACCCACCAAGTTCTTATTACTAACTTGTTGCTGGAGAGTACGCATCTTACACGCTAAGACAACGGCGCAGGAAAAGATCGGTCGTCTCAGTGGTCGTGAGAAATTTCCTTGAGGACATTGCCCAGGTTAGCCTCGGCCCTGGTGCTCTCCACCCATTTGGCATTGATCCTCACTCTCTCGATGCTCTGCTTCACCGTCCTCGCGATGTTGGCCTTCGTCCTGCTCTTGAAGAACTCCTCCGCGTCGTCGCCCATTTCATCGGTGCGCAGCTGGAACAATTTTCGACACCGAGTCAGGAAAATTTACAATGTAACGATAATGGCATGTGTATGTGAGCACGTTGAAAATAAGGTGTACTGTGTACCGGTGAGACGGTGGTGGAAACGAAATAGGTGAGAAGAGTTCCAGAGAAGGTGTCTGAAATGTAGTCCCACTTTTCCTGAACCATAAAGAAGCATGGTGTCAGTAGAAGAAACAGGAAGTAGAAAGGCGAATCGAGGAAAATAACATATTTGTAAGCACCTTCAACCATGTCCATGCCACCTCATGTCCCGCTGCACCGACTCCTCTAAGCAAAAATATAGAGTCCTGATTCCTCACCTGTTCATTCATAAAATGTTGTGAGTTATGCTTATCACATGAGATAAAGTTTTGGCTGTATCATGTAGAATGTGAAGGTGTTTACTGATTCCCGTATTTACCTCAGGTGACAGCATGAAGTCCAGTGTATCACGAACAACATCAGGATCAGGGCAAGATGCTAGAGAACCTACATAAGGAGGAACAGAACTTATAAAAGGTCCCAAGTCCCAACTTCAGACAGACAATGTCACCTATGTCAAAATAAATATTAAATGCATATTTGACTAACCTAAAATTCTGACTTTTTCCTGGCTCAGATCAGTTTCTTTATAGATCTTCAATAGTGATTCATAGCCGGCTCTGTTTGATTTGTTCACTGTCTGCATCAAAGCAACATATGCCGCCTACAAAACAGGAAGATGGTTAAAAAGAAGATCTGAGTGCAGATAGTTCGCATAGTTACATAGCTATACAAATGGGAAAAATACATGGTGGAAACCACATCTTAGGCAGAAACTTGGAAACTTTTTTATAAAATTTTCAAAAAATCTCAAAAAGAATCACACATGTAGGTAATATGTAAATAAACAACCCTACAAAGTTTCATGAACAAACTCAACTTCATTAATGAGATATAAAATTAACAAATAACACTATTCCTGTTAATGAGATATAAAATTAACAAATAACCCCAACATAATGTGCAGTAAATTACAATGCTAACCTTTCGAACATCTGGAGGGAGTAGTGGTGTTTCTCTATCTTCCACAAAGATGTTAAATCGGCGTACAGCTTCATTTATTGTAGCTTCATGGCCAAGTTCTGCCAGAGCAGTTAAAAGTGTACCTCTCAATAATGCATCCAAGTGACCCTCACCGCTTTTAGCATCCCAACCAATTCTCCTGCAAAGGATTCCTGAATGTTTAGGAGGTTGTAGAACAAAATATTCTTCCACTATGGAATGGCATCATACAGAACTTACTGTGCAAATGGCTCAAGAAAGTCAATCAGGAACTTTTTCAGCTTGCCCAACCCCTCAGGAGCAGCAACAGCCACCATCTCGACAATGCTCAGACTTGTCTATCAAGCCAAGAATTGAAATGCTTAGAACAGAATCAATCTAACAAAAACATTTGTCGGGTAGAAAGATCTATACATCTATGACACGGGCGAGCACAGTATACTCGGTTTCATCCTTGTACGCAGCAATCAAATGCAATAAGGAGACTAGCTTCTGTTTGCCAGCCATACAGAGGGCATATGTGTCATCAAGTACACCTGTACCAAACAATAATATTGTAAGAACAGTTGGGCAGGGTAACATCCACTTATAAGATGCTTCTGTAAGAACTTTACCATATCTGTCTGCTGCACTCAGTTTGTTGGCTTCAATTGCATATCTAAGTCGAGATGCAAGTTCCTCATCATAGCTCACTCTATAGAAGCCAGTCTGATTGACATTAAGTTTAATCCAGAAGTCTTCTTTCTTTTGACATTCTACAAGCCCTGACAAATTAAAATCCTCTTGCTTTCCATTAAAAAGGAACTTCTCTTGACGTGAGTACGAACAGCAACACAGTGTGATGGGAACCACCCATTGCCCAACTCCTTCAGCCCCGCTTGATAGGAACTGTGTCTGCAAGAGATAAGACCAGGTGCTAATCACAAATCCTCCAAATAGAAACAATAATATTTTTTTAGGATGCAAAAAGGGTTAGATAGAGGGAAGGAAGTCCACCTTATAGTGAAAAAAGAAAGGAAAGTCTTACCTGCTCCATCTCTAGCTTTCCATCCTTGAGCTTCACATTAACAACAGGGTACCCTTGCTGCTTTGTCCATGAATGCATTAATGTTTTCACTGGTTCACCAGACCCCTCTTCAAGGGCAGCCCACAAGTCCTCAGTCTTGGCATTTGAATATGCGAACTTTTCGATGTATGCGGCCAGAGATTTCTAGCAAAAAGAACAAACAAACTTCTTATTTCCAATGAGAAGCAAAAAATGAAACCTCATGCAAACTTGTGTTCCAAAGAATATTATTAGTAATAACTAATTCTGCGCCTAGTTAATTCCTCAGGTAACATACTACTGCAAATATTAAGGTCCTAATAAAAAGCTTATGCAGGCTGATAAACAGTCTTTAAAAAAACAAATATAAAAAGCGACCATTCTGCCATCCATTTGTATTTTCCAAAATAACAAAGGGAACATCTCTGGTCTAGAATTTAAAAGAGGACCAGCGGTAGTTATAGTGAGTTTATGCTAATCCTGTGGTTATATAATCAAAGAGTGTATCATTTGTAAGATCTTTTTAAATATTAAACCATGTACACATGTATGTATGTACATGCCTACTTGGCCAGTTTAGTTTTAGATTTGAAGATAGTCGTTTGGTGTTTTGTAAAATTAGAATTTACAGTACGTATTTATTTGAAAACTGTAGCACTACATGGGGCAGCACACTAGTACATGCATCACAAACCTGAAAAGTTTCAGCCCCAAGATAGCTTTGCAGCATCCGAATAACAGCAGCTCCTTTCCTGTAGCTTATAGCATCAAATATTTCATCTATTTCATCAACGTGATTTACGTCGACCTGAAAATAGCATACATAAATTTGCGATGTAAGTCTTAGTGTAAGTTTGCAATGAAAGATCTTGGTAACACTGGCATCAAAAGTATAGTAAAATTTTTTAAGTGCTTTTTAAGAAAACTTAAATGAAACTGAAAAAACAGTTAGATGAAAACAAACCTATTATTAGAAATATGCAGCTATATATCAAACATTACCTCAATTGGATGTGACCCTGCAAGGGCATCTAACTTGAAACCTGTTGTAGATTCCTCAAGAAATTGGGTCCAAACATTCCATTCAGGAAAGAAATTGTCTGCAGCTAAGTAGGAGACCTGCAAAAGGAAAAAATCAAATGAGCAACATAAAAATGTAAATTTTCTATATATTTGTACTCTTGATTGTTTTGTTCTTACCCATGTCGCAAAACCCTCGTTAAGCCATAGGTGTGTCCACCACTCCATCGTCACAAGATTTCCAAACCACTGGTGAGCTAATTCATGGGCTACCACAACTGCAACCTGAACAGTGGAATAAGAGATTAGCTACGTATCTTACAGAAGGATGGTATCAATTAAACATGACAACCAAAACAGATATGAATATCAGAAATTATTAAATCTTTAAATGATGACTCAAAGGACCCATCGGTGTACTATCCAGTTATTAATTTGCTGATAAGAAAAATTTCTGGTCACACCATCAGATCAACATTTGTTTAGCTGATAAATCAAATTGGGTGGATAAATCATGTGTAATGGTGACCATGAATCATATTGCAATCTTAGCATAAATAATCAAAATAATAAAATTAAAATAGTGTCCTACCCTTTGCTTATTCGCAGCTGCAGAGTGTTTCTCATCAAATAACAAAGCTGTTTCACGATATGTAACCAAGCCATAGTTCTCCATTGCTCCAGAGGCAAAATCAGGAATGGCAATCATGTCCATTTTTGGGAGTGGGTATGGCACAGCAAAATACCTAGCAACATAAAGGAATTGTCATCAGCTGGATCATTTATGACAGTAAGTCAATTAAGGGTTGATGCATATGTCTCAAGTCTTAACAGTTCCTCAAATTATATAACTATGAAATGATACATCATTTGAATGCCTCTTCTAAAACTCATAACATCCAGAAATAGCTCATAATGTAATATTTGATTTGACTCTAATAGATATAGAAAAAAGGTTTTCCAATAGAATGAAATATATCTGTCAACCTGCAGAAGTTAAAGTTTGCAGATTTGCATATGTAGAGAGAGAGAGAGAGAGAGAGAGAGAGAGAGAGAGAGGCAGACTATATAAGTATCATTCAATGGCATTTATTTGGCAACGACAAGTTCCAGAAATTCCTCAGCAATACTACTGGTATCAAAAATAATCAATGTCTAATGAGCACTGTAATAGCAGCATAACTGCACAAGATAACTCTGCTAATCAAATAATCAATACTAAGGCAGAGGAACAGATAATTACTCCTTGAAGAGGACCAGTGTCTTCACAGCAACCTCTAGTGCAAACTTTCCCTGGGCACTCTTGCCAACTTGAGTGTAAACACGAACCCTAGTGCCTGAAAGTAAAATAAAGACAAGGCCAATTAAATTCAAGACATGAGCCACAAAAAGGTGAAAGCTAAAATAGGTGTGATAGTGAGATAATGAAAGAGTTACAGTACCATCAGTGGTGAAAGCTTCCACATAGTCGAACATGCCAACAATAACAGCCACTAGGTATGTTGACATTATTGGTGTTTCTTGAAAATAGACAGCTTTGATAAGGCCATTGACCTTCTCTTCAACCACTGGCATGTTTGACAATGCAACGGTCTCAGACGGAACTTCTAGAGTAATTTTGAATATAGCCTGTAACGAAGAAGGAGAGATTAAACCCACATTATATTTTCTGTTTAACCTAAAGTCCCTTAATATTTAACTCCTCTTCATATGCACTTTTAACCAGTTGGTGCAGAGAGTCAGGATGTAGTTTTCTTTGGTATGGTAAAGGATGAACTGCAGATGTTATTCTAGACCTATTTTGATTCCAGAAGGAAAACAAATATGGCATAGGTTCAGAAAATGAGCAACAAAATCAAACAATGCATGCCCTGCTCTATATCATTATATCCAATGGGCACTAGACACTCGTCTACTCATAACTCATATATAAAGATGAAATCAGGCAACATGTAATCAGTCTATACCCTAGAGTTTAAGGATGAATCGAACATGTGGAGTGACTGTTCAGTTTATATCATCCAAAGCTATGGAAGGTAAAAAAAAAAGTGAAAATACATAACTAACCCTAACGAATTTAAATCCTAACCATCAAACTTGGGGATAACAAATGAGATAGCACCAAAAAAAATTCCATGGACTCCATGAAGCGATAACAAGAAGAACTGAAGCCCACGTGGCACAATATGTCCATTTAGGGACATAATTTGTTTTGTCCTCAACTAGACATCACACTGAGTGAGATTGAACGTAAGCACCATGCATGGCCCAAAACACTTATTCCCCATGAAGCAGAAATAAAAATAACACATATAGTACTAGCTTGAGATACCAGGAGTCAAAAAAAAAGGCAAGGAAGTGTAGACCTTAAAAGAGGGCTCATCCCAACAAGGAAAACAACGCCTTGCGTCAGCAGGTTCAAACTGGGTTACCGCCATGTTCTTCTTCTCCCCATTGAGTTCATACACACTAGAGACAACACAATACATTACATATATATATTTATTAATTTACAAATAAACTTTTTTAAACCAGGGAGGAGAGGCCCCCACAGTATATTAAGATTTAATAAAAGATATTTACAGAGTTTATGTACATGAGACAAAATATTTACAAGTAAACCTTTTCACCACAAAATGAGTACCTTCTGTAGAAGCCATGCATCTTGTCGTTCAGAGTTCCCTTGAATGCAATTACTAAAGTTCCCTCCCCTACAGGAAGAACCTCATTGAAGCGGATAATCAGGATCTCATCCTCTGGCACATTGGTAACCTCCGCTGGGTGCAGCTCCTAATGCAAAAGATAAAACGATCCTTATGAAGAAAATACATAACAAAATGCTAGGATATTATTTGCAAAACCATCCTCGGCCCAAAAAAATAAAGATCGCTACTTCCTAGCCATCATTATTTTGGCTCTAACCTCAACCTACCAAATTAAAGATATGGAAACACAAACCTTAAATTGAAGCTAACTATTACAAGCACAGGCCTTCTACTTATTATGAGTATTCTAAATAATTAAATCACATCCCGATTTCCTGACACTTTCAACTGCGGCAACGACCCCCTATCTAAATCTAAAACCCTTAGGATGCAAGATCATGAGGCCTACAATAAAGGCTATAAAAAGATCGAAATATCCAAAGACATTTTTAGTAGAAAAAAAAACATAAGCCCTAACAAGTTCCGATAACTGAAGTAAATGTCAACTTCCCCCTAATTTTTCGACTCGAGAGATCAAACCCTTAATCCACCGAAAACAACATATACCTGTCACGCCCAAACCCCCCACCCTCACGCGAGTAGATCGAACCCACGGCCGGCCACCACCCAAAGCGCCAGGGAGAAACCAAAGCGAATCTATATCTACCTGCTCGGCGCCATGGGGCTTGAACTGGACGCCCCCGGGGGAGACCTCGAGCTCGGCGGCGTTGAGCACGAGGAACCTGGTGGGCGCCGTGACGTCGACGGAGACGTCCACAGATCCCGTGAAGGCGCACCCGTCGAGGTCGGGGACGAGCCGCAGGTCGTACCGCCGGGGCGCCGCGAACCCCGGGAGCCTCGCCTGGCCCCTGAACTGCTCCGCGCTCTGCTCCGCCGCCGCCATGGCCGCCGCCGCCGCCGTCGCCGCCCGCGGCGGAAGATGAGGAAGAAGAGTTGTGCAAGCCTCGGAGACGGCGAAAGATTCGGTGAGATTTTGCGGTTTTTTGGAAGGGGGTTTTCGGGGAGATGGGGAGTATTATAGTGGGGTTTCGTTGCTTTAAGATTCGTGCATCAGTTCGTTGGCCGTACGGCTTGGGCACGAATACGATTATCTCTGCTGTTTTTTTTTTTACTTTTGGGTTTTTTTCCTCTTTTTTTTTTGGTATTTAAGCACATGCAACCTTTTAATTACGAATTTGAGTACATAATTTTTGAATTTTTGTTTCTAAGCAACATGCCTACGTGACCACGTCGATCCGGTTGACCTGATGTTGGTCAAAACAAATGAGTTGTTTGTTTAACTAAATGTCCAAGAGATTAAAGTGCTTTTCGCTGTAACGTGCAGGAATCATCAGCCTTGATAACTCTCCTTCGCCTTCTTAAAAAAAATACTCTCTTCTTTGCCAACCAAAAGCAATCATGTGCCTTACTATATTTAGATTACACTCAAAAATGTATATGTTACGATTGAAAGCTGATTGATATGCAAAACTAGTATGCAAAACAAATGAAGATTACTAATTAGCACAAATTATGATTAATTTTGATGATCCTTATGGATGAATTAGATTTGAATTGTAGAAAAAATGTTACACGTACTATGGTGGTGTTTGAATATCCTGAAGATAAAGATAAAGATGAAGATTAAGTGTTTCACGTAAAACGAGGTTGTAATAACGTGTGATTAATTGATTTTTAATTATTTCAAACTTGAAAAATAGATTAATCTGGTATTTTTGAACAACTTTTATATAGAAAGTTTTCGCACAAAACATACCGTTTAGCAGTTTGAAAAGCATGCCACGAGTATCTAAAATTTAATCCAACTTTTGCTGGAGAAAATACAGGGCCATGTTGTTCTGATTTCTGAAACAAAAGCCAACGGGCCAATTGGAGGTAAGCTGTTGGTGTATACGTATACGTATGTAGTACTCATCAATTCAGCATCCAATTAGTTTTGCTCATAACAGTTCAATAGAAATCACCACTCAAGTAGCATCCTGCCTAGTGCCTACAAAGTTAAATGTGTGTTTGGCGTGCTTGTATTTGGAAATACGGTGTTGCGTGTGTTTAGATGTAAAAAAATCGGGGTTTTTTAGATTAGTAACAAAGAGAGGTTATTTGATTCGGTATAGGTTGTCACAGTGTTGTCGTAACATGCATTGTTCTTCAATAATTGATATTTTAACACAAACACCCAGAATTAAACGATTCTGTAAAATAATTTATAATATGGATCTAATTAAGTTGGTGCACAAGATTTAAGGCTTATCTTTCCACTTATACTTACCAGCCAAAATTTAAAATTTCAACCTTAAATTTGGAGTTGATTTTTCAGCATTTGCTTTTAGATCCTTAAGAATACATATATAAAAATTTTATTCGTGAATTATTTTTCATTTGTAAATATGCCGTTTGACTTATTCTCCAATAAGCCGTCTGATAGCCTCCTTAGTGAGGTAACAACTAGATGTACGTCGAAAAGAATATAAGTTAACCATACCTGTTCACCCTTAAACTTTTAAATAGATTTAGCAAAAGGGAAAAAGAAAAATGCAAGAGATATAGTAGGCCCCACCTATCATTCACTACATTAAAGGCATATTTGGTAGAGCTCAAACTCTTAAATTTAGCTCCAAGAGTTGGGTTTGGAGTAGAGTTGTGGATCTGCCTAAACCTAGCTTCACCTCTCTAGTTCATTTTGTGAGAGAGCTCTACTCCCATTTTAAGTGGAGCTAAAACTGTTTGGCTGAGCTCCAGCTCTAAGAGAGATGGAGCTGAAGCTGGAGCTGTGCCAAACATGCTCTAATAGATGGTAATTCCATACATTGATGCGAGAGAATTATGTTGTAAAATAGTATATATAAATTGTAAAAAAAATTATAACTTACTATATGATTTTCCTTCATGTGTTTATACCTTTTGTATTTCATTAATTATCCAAAAATAATAAATGATTGAGTTGTACGGTGTGGTTTTGTGGAGAAGGGATGCAATTTGCATCCTTGATGAATCTTCCAATGACTAAAAATAATTGAGGCGATGTGGTTTCATGAGAGAATACAAAATTAGTATTTAACTACACTTAATGGGGATAAACTTTATTGATACTAGATGATACCCGGCTTTTGCTACAAAATAAATGGATGCATACATGGTAAATATTATAGAAATGATGAGTGTTAAATATTGTAAAAATGATGTGATAAATATGATTTAACATACTTATATGTTAAACTCTATAATATTATATTTTATATGATACATTACTTGCATGTATTTTAAAATGATATATGGTAATGGCTAGTGGGTGATGATGTGATGATGTGGTATACTTGTATGTTGAGTTTTAGCTTTTAATAATTACTTATACTAGATAATACCCCGCGTGTTGCGGCAAACTATTCATGTGTGTAGTGCAGCTAAAAAATTTCAATGTATAGACGTGATAAATACTATGTACCTATAAAAACACCTCACATATGAAAAATGAAATACTTATTGTAGTGGTGTTTTACTGCATACTATGCTAAGTGGTTAAAGAATGTTGAGTTTACTCATAATCAATGAAAAATGATAACTGTTGATATTTAATGTCTATTGGATGGTTGTGATGGCTCATGAAAATGATCCGGTGGCTCTAGTTTTGTGGGTGATGTGGCTAATGCATGTTTAGTTTTTGGTGCAAACTATATAGGATATATAGATATGATATATCATGCTTACATGTGATTTAAGATGCTTTATAATAATAATGACTAGTGGGCGATTATATAGTATACTTGCATGTTGAGATTTAGCTTCTAATAATTTCTAGTGGGTACCAACTATATAAAATGTATAGATATAGAATTCCTCTTCCTCTCTCTATCCATTTTTCTTCCTTCTTGATCACTTCTCACTTGTGGTTTCACTTCTCACCTTTAGCCTTCCCTTTTTGAGTGCTCGCCAACCATTTTGTTCCTACGAGCTCCTCTTTCTCAACTTCCATTAGTGCGCTCGCGCGCTATGTTGAGATTGGCAAAGGGAAGAGGTGCGCAATGAGGATTGTGGAAGGAAAGAAGGGAAGGGAGGACGACTGTCCTTTTATCGTAGTAGAGATATTTCTGTGATTCCAATTTCAACTCTCATTGTTTGCCCTCTATGAAATCGCTACTAACAAATTTTGAATTATATAACTTAATTTTTGGAGTTAATTTTAGATTATGTTTTTATGTTGTTTCTTTTTAGCATTGTTTACGTCGCTAAAAATACAAATATAAAAATTTGATCTATAAATTATTTTTCTTCATTAATAAGCCGTTTTGGATTATAATTAGCTCATGGCCAATCGATGGAGCTTTTGACCTCTTGGTCTTGATTCCTAAGGGTGGCAACGGAATGGGACCAAGGTGGGTTGGGTTGGAACACCCCCGCCCCTGCTATCCTCTGGTATCCCTACCCCCAACCCTGGAGGGATTACCGGAGCGAAATTAGTCCTTGCCCCCGGCCCCTCGTGGCCCCGCAACCCGACTAAGAGTCAGCTCGAGGGCAACCGACAAGGCAACGCATGGTGCGTCGACGAGGTGGCATGATGGAGGAGCGGCGACGCGGCATGACGATGAGGCGACCCAACGATGAGGGGCGCTCAACAGGGTGGCCAGAGAAGAGGAGGCGGATGGTGACGAGACGGCCAGTGATGAGGGGGTGGATGACGATGAGGAGTCTGGCAACGAGGGGGTGTGCAGTGAGGCGGTTGACGACATGGGCGTACGACAAGGCGGGCGGCAACGAGATGACCAGTGATGAGGACGCCAACGACGAGGGGGCGCGGGCACGTAACAAGGCAGGTGGCGACGACGGGGCACACAACGAGGAGGCTAACAAGATGGGGAGGTGCAACCGACGGTTGGGGATGGTCGGATGGGGATTGGGAACTAGAGATAACGACAGTGGAATGGTTGAGGAGGATCTGGGGATTGGGTGAGGGAGAGGGCTGTGTATTAAGGTTAGGTTTTATATATATTGGACCTATATTTTTTTGAGTGGACTACTTTTAAACATATAACTAATAGTCAAGGGTCTTGTCGAGTCACCCATGGGTAATTTACCATCCCCAGCCTAGTCCCCGGAAAATTATGAAGCTCCACCTCTGCTCATCCACGGGTGAGAATTCTCCTTCATCTCGGTCCCGGAGGGGAGGGTCCAAGTAAGGGCTTATTGGACTGCCAAACAAGGGTAAGCATTTTGCAAAATTCTTTTTTTTGGGACATTTTGCAAAATTCTTGGTAAAACGGACCTTTTGTTTCCATGCACCGGAATGCCTGCTGCCGCTGCGTGGACAGTGGACCCCACCCAGCAAAGAGTGCCGAAGCCTCTTCCCCCTCCCGAGAAACGCTCGAACATTCTCCATCTCTCTCGCAACCTCACCACCCAACCCTTCCACTCTTTTTTTTTTGAGATGAAAACGGCACTTTATTGATTACTGAGCATCAGACAGGAGCATCTCACGGATACAGTCCGGAGTCTCATTATGGTAAACATTACAGACAGAGGGCTCAGAACAACGAGCTAATGTGTGTGCCGCTACATTAGAACAATGACTAACATGGATAAAGGAAACACTGATAAACTCAACACCAAGCTTCTTGATGTCCTCAACCAGGCAACCAATCTTGGAGCGATCCCGCCCAGGTGAGTTTAGCTTTTGAATAACAGAAAGACAGTCGCAAGCAACAATCACATTATGGAAGCCTTCTTCTTTGGCCAGCCACAGCGCATGCCGGATAGCACAAGCCTCCGCTGTCTCCGGATCGGTGATCCCCATGAAACGAGTGTTGGCCGCCAAAAGACAGTTGCCGTGTTGGTCTCTGATCACCACCCCGACTCCCATTTGGCGCTCAGCCTGGAACACCGCTGCATCAGTATTGATTAGGAAAACGCCCGCCGGTGGTGGCACCCAGCTAGGCAATGAAATGCGTTCCGCCGGCCTAGAAACATTCCCAGGCCCGCAGTGTTGCATGATCATTTCCACATACGCCACTATCTTCTGGACCACCCTTCTCGGATGCAAAGTCTCCACATTATTTTTGGCATTGTTTCTTGCCTCCCAAATATGCCAAAAGGTGACAGCAAGCACTGTGTTCTGGATAGCTGAACCTCGGCGAAGGAAGTCAAAAATCCACTATCTCACATTAGCAAGATCTCCTCTGCCCAGCTTGATGTTGTACACCTGCTTGATCTCTTTCCATACAGAATCAGAGAAAGGGCACATAAGAAACACGTGCTCAATGCGATCATCTCTGCTGCAAAAAGCACAACCATCCCTCGCCTCAATATGCCTCCTTCGGAGCTGAAAACCTGTCGGGAGGCAGTCATGGGCAGCACGCCATAGATTAATTTTCATCTTTCCAGGTGCACAGATCTTCCAAAGATTCTTCCAGTTTGTTTCATTGTCATGCATGATAGAGGGGAGGCCTCTTCTCCACTGCTGTTGTGGTCGATAAGAAAGGCTTCTGACCGAGCCAAGTTGTAAGCCGACCTCACTGTAAACAGACCTCTCTTGTCATGTGGCCAAGAAGCGAAATCATCCCCCCCATGTCGGCTTATTGGCACTTGCAGAATCTCATTGGCAGTTTCTTCATCAAAAGCATATTTCACCAAGTCGTGGTTCCATTCTTTCCCCCCTTCCTCCATGAGAAATTGCACTGTTGCATCCTCCGGAATATGCATAAGAGGACTTACCAGTCCAGCCTGCACATTAGGAATCCAATTGTCTGACAGGATCTTGATTGATTTTCCATCTCCCACCCTCCATGCCACTCCTTTCTTGAGTAATTCCTTACCAAACAGAATGCTTCGCCAAGTGAAAGAAGCAGATCTTGGTTGGGGGGCATCCCAAAAAGAACAATTAGGAAAATACCTGCCTTTAAGTACCCTTGTGCAAAGGGAGTTTGGATCAGTGAGGAGGCGCCATCCTTGTTTGCTCAACATCGCTTGGTTGAAGATGACGAAATCCCTGAAACCCATCCCTCCCAATGACTTTGGAGAGGTCATGTCACACCCTGAAGTTCTTTCCCAAGCCTAAATTGAAGTTATAAATGGTCTCAAGAAAATACCAGTTTAAAGCAAGAGTAAACCTTAATAAATTAATGCAAATAATAATCGGAATTGGCATGTGGAATTTTTCTTGAGTTCTACATGTCGAAATTCGCTAACAAGATTTTTAGTGGAATTTTCAGAGCTCTCGAAATAATTTTAACCAATTAAAATTGAGCACATGCAATTTTAAAACCCAGGGAAAATCTTTTCCTCCTTTTCTTTTTCTTTTCCCTCCTTTTCCTCTTCTTGGGCCGTCGGCCCAGTCCACCCCGCCGCCGCGCACGCCCTCCTCCTTGTGGGCCGGCCCAAGCCGCCTCCCCTCTCTCCCTGGGACGCTGACAGGTGGGCCCCACCTGTCGGGGTCGTCCCCTTCCTCCGGCCGCCCGCCCCCACGTCGCCACCACCGCCGAAACCGCCGCCGTGCCCACGTCCCGCCCCCTCCGGGCCACGTCGGCCGCCCCGGTCATGCGCCGCGTCTCCCGCACCCACTTCCCCCTCTCTCCCGCTCGCGCCCGCGCCCGAGATGGCCGGGATTCGAATTTCGAATCCCGCCTCTCTCTCCTTCCCAACTCCCCACGTCGGCCGGCGAATCCCGCCCCTACCGGCCACGTCCGAGTTCCCCTTCCCCTATTTAAGCTCCACCGCCACCCCCTCTCTCTTTTTCCCCATCTCGCCGAACTCTCCCGAGCTCTCCATCGCTCCCGCACCGTGCATCCACCCGCCGCCGCCTTTCCCGCCACTCCGGCCGCCTCTAGCCGCCGCTAGGCTCGCCGCCACACCGCGCCGTCGCCGCCGTTGGGTTCGAGTGGCCGAGATCCACCCCGTCCACCCCTCCTCCGTCGAGGTTCGCCGCCGGAGCACCATTCCCGCCGTGCGACGGTGAGAGCCGCCATGTCCGCCGCCTTCGGCCGGTGTTCCCGCCTTCTATGGCCCCTCTCTCCCTCTCTAATCTTTTCCTTTTCGTTCTTTAGGTCGTCCCGGACCCCGTCCGCCGCTTGTCGACCTCCCTCCGTCGCTCCTCGTCGCCGGTCGTCGCCGCCCTCTCCGGTGAGGACTCCCTCCCCTTTCCTTTCCTTCCCCGTTTCCCCGTGCGCCGCCGCCACCCGCGCTCGCCGTCGCCTTCGGTCGTCGCCGCCGTCGGGGCGTCGTCCGCTGCCGCCGCTTGCCGTCGCCGGTGGACGCGCGCGCACCGCCGCCCTTGCCATGGCCGGCCGGCCGGCTTTGTGCCGAGCCGAGCCGAGCCAGGCCGCCGCCGCACCGTCCGATCGGCCCCAGGCCGATCCGAGCCGTCGATCCCGTGGACCGGCGGTGGACCACCCGCGTGGTCCCGGTCCACGGTAGACCGGCCACCCCGTGCGCCACTGACATGCGGGCCCCGCCTGTCGGCGCCACCCCCCTTGATGACGTCAGCCCTAGGGCTTATTGCGCAATAAATGATTTAAGGACTTTTGTTATAGTAATAAACACAGTGAATCTTCTAAAATTCATAACTAATTCATCCGTGCTCCGTTTAAGCCCGTTCAAGTCTCAGTAAATCAAGAAAAATGTGTAGAATCCATTAAAAATGGTTTTGTTCTCTGTTTCAGTAGTCTTATAGCCTGTTTGTATTGTTTGCTTTGTATGTCGCTTAGATTCCGGTTCTCCCGACGCTCCGGTGTACTTCGAGATAGTCGCCGAGGTTCTTCCAGCAGCAGAGCAAGGCAAGTCATGCGTGTCACTTGATCATGTTGATCCTATATTGTAAATGTTCTAATGTTTTCTTTCAAATACTGCATCGCTTTGCAACAAATACTATGGGATGTTTACCTATTGTTCCAGCCATGCTATTTTGGTACCATGCTCCTTGTTAGCTTGGGTTATAACATGAATAGACTTTGGACTAGGAATCGCTTAGCCATGCTTAGTTCAACTAGCACACATTGGGGAAAAATCCTATTAAAGTATAGACTGCAGGTTCTAATGGTAATGTTGGATTAGTACCACCACTTTGGTGTTGATTAATTAAAATGAATCACATGGTGGGCTGTGGGTGCATGGTTTTGCTAGTCGCACCCATGGCAATTAAGGACCGGTTCGCGGAAAACCCTGGAAGAATTTATCGTGCTTACCACAAGCCAGCGTGGGCAACGGCTGGGCTTGTAGTGTAGCTTTCCTCTAGCTGACGCATCCAGGCAAGGGTGGGTGTGATGGAGCAGGGCGGGCCCTGCGACGGCCTCTGTCGCTTCCGGATTCACCTAGGCACGAGAGGGGACTGCCCGTCGCCCGCTGGGGACGGGGGTGAAACCTGAGGTGTGGTGTGCTTGGCTAGAGGGGGTTATGCGAAGGGTCCTGTCACGGCCTCTTTCCGGTATGTCGTGGTGGCATGTCGGCGCACGGTAACGTGTCGTGGGGCTGTGTCTTGTGGGTACAGTTGTACACCTCTGATCAGAGTAAAACTATTCGAATAGCCGTCCCCGCGGTTATGGGCGGTCAACCAGATTCACCGTGATTAGTTTCACCCTAGTTTAGTCTTATGAAATTGGATAGTTTAGGTGGATGGCTGGGCCTGTTGCAACGTGGGATAGCGTTGGACAGTGGATGATTAATATTGATTAATTATTTCAACTGTTTACTTCTTTCAACTTTTGTTTATAAATGCTCGCTTTAGGCAAATGAACCACTCTAGCTCTCCTTTGATAAATCCCTGCATCATACCCCTATTCCGGTATGACTTGCTGAGTACAGTGGGTAGTACTCAGTCTTGCTCTATTTTCCCCAACCCCAGAGTATGAGTATGTGTCCGATGGTGGTTTCTCCGAGGAGTAGGCTTCGTCCGTGCCGTCGAGGATGCCTGTGGAGTGGTGTTCCCGCTACAGATCAAGTTAAGGCTTAGCTCCAGTTATCTTTTGTTTTTCCGCTGCATTTATGTAAGACTTTTATAATGTTTGTAAGACGTGGATCTGTATGTCAACTTTGTCGTTTGTGTACCCGGCCGGTCCTGGACGGGGGTTTTAATGCACATTCTGCTTGGGAATTCTATTCGGAAATTTCTGGGCGTGACAGGTCAGCCACTCCCAAAATCTCCAGTGCATCTTCTTCTTCCCCTCTTCAAAACCCCACCAGTGGTCAGCAATATAGGACTTCATCTTTTCACAAGTCATGATCGGGATACGGAAACAACTCATGACAAAGTCGGGTATCGCCTGTGCCACTGATTTCAGCATGGTTTCTTTACCCGCCCTTGAGAGAGGCATGTCTGTCCAACCATTGACTCTTTTCCAAATTCTGCCAGGGAGAAATTGGAAGGAGTTTGAAACTGCCCTGCTGATTTCAGTAGGCATTCCAAGGTAGGAATCTTGTAGGATTTCCGTTGACACTTGCAACTTTGCCTTTACTTCATTCCGGATGTTGCTTGGACATCTTTTTCCAAAGAAAATGGAGGATTTTTGCATGTTAATTTTCTGTCCCGAGGCATCACAATAGGCTTGCAGTGTGGATTTGATAGCCTGGACACTTCTGTGATCACTTCTAGGAAAGAAAATGCTGTCATCTGCGAAGAGCAAGTGGGAGATTGGAGGTCCTTGCCTGCCATTCCTAATCCCATGTAGAAATCCTTGTTGTTCCTTCTTCTGCAGCATGCAAGAGAGCCCCTCAGTACAGAGTAGGAAGAGGTAGGGGCTTATGGGATCGCCCTGCCTTATTCCCCTCGAGGGAACAACAGTGTCGGTGAGCTCACCATTAATCCGGATTGCATATCTTGTCGAGGTCACGCAGCGCATCACCGTATTGATCCAGTCCTGTTCAAAACCAAGTCTCATCAGGCAGCCATGGAGATAAGACCACTCAATCCTATCATAAGCCTTCATCATGTCGATCTTTAGAGCAAAGAAAGGCTTCTTGTTGCTTTGTTTCTTAATGGTGTTTAAACATTCATAGGCCACAAGAGAACTGTCAGTGATAAGTCTCCCCGGCACAAAGGCGCTTTGGAACTCGGAGACAATATCAGGAAGGAAGAGTTTGAGACGGTTTGCTAAGACCTTCGAAGCAATTTTGTAGAGCACATTGCACAAACTAATTGGGCGGAATTTGGAGAGATGTTCAGGGTTGTGTACCTTGGGAATTAGGACAATGACAGAATCACAAAAACCTTCCGGGATCTCCTCTCCCAAAAGGAAACCACGCACTGCATTGCAAATCTCCCCTTTGATCAGTCCCCAGTGGGTTCAGATGTGAAGAGATCCTCATAGAACTTTCCGGCCATCCGGCCCCGGTGCTTTGGTTGGGCCCATTTGGAACAGCGCATCTTTGATCTCATCATCAGAGTATGGTTTGCCCAGTTCCTCATTGACCAGCACATCAACTTTGATTGGGATTGCCTCTAACACCACATCAGTTGACACACAAGGTTCAGATGTGAAGAGATCCTCATAGAACTTTCCGGCCAATTTTTTTATACCCTCCTGATCAGTGCATCTAGTGCCGTCATCCTTTACCAGCACAGTGATCTTGTTGGTGCGCCGCCGTGCCGTGGCCCTAGCATGAAAGAAAGCAGTGTTACGGTCTCCTTCTCGGAGCCAGTCCACTCGTGACCTTTGTCGAGCCATGATTTCTTCTCTCTCAAAGAGCTCACACAACTGCCTTTCTACCATCCTTTCTTCTTGTATCACACTCTCCTCCAAACCTGAAGACCGGAGTGTTTTTAGCTTCCTCTCCAATCTCTGTATTTCTTTGCGGATCGAGCCAAAAGACACTTTGCTCCAGTCACGAAGAGATGCAGCCATCTGTTGCATATTTCTCCAGGTGCCCTGCAGAGACTGTGAGCCATCACTGCCCCGTGCCCATGCTGATTCCACCACCTCCCTGTAATCCCCAGCTCTGAGCCAGGCAGCCTCAAAACGGAAACCTTGTTGCACAGGCGTCCTCCCTGTAATCCCCAACCCTTCCACACTCTTCACTCCTCTCCCTCCATATAAACTCCAAGCTCCCCCCCTCCATCTCTCCCAAGTCCCAACAAAGAACGCGACGATCGCGCAAGCACCCACACACGACGAGAGAGAGAGAGATCATCACCATTATATCCACCAAGCAAAGTAGTTTTTGTTATCGATGGAGTTGTCGGTGGTCGGCGGCGAGCCGTTGCTGGCGGTGGCGATGCAGCAGCTGCTGGACCTGGACCTCCCCGATGAGCTGGAGCGGCAGCTCAACCCGCCGACGCGCGCCTACGTGCGCGACCGCCGCGCCATGGCCAACACCCCCATGGACGTCAAGGAGCTCCGGGCCTCCGGCGCGCTCGTGCTCGCCGTCGACATGCCCGGCGTCGCCCCCGCCGACGTCCGGGTCGAGGTCGAGGACGGCAACGTGCTCGCCATCAGCGGCGAGCGCAGGCGCCCCGCCGGCGACGGCGACGACGGCGGCGAGGGGGTGAAGTACCTGAGGATGGAGCGGCGGATGGGCAAGTTCATGAGGAGGTTCCCGCTGCCGGAGAGCGCCGACCTCGACGGCGTCCGCGCCGAGTACAAGGACGGGGTGCTCACCGTCACCGTCGACAAGAAGCCGCCACCGGAGCCCAAGAAGCCGCGCGTCGTCGAGGTCAAGGTCGCCGGCGCCGGCGAGCCCAAGGGCAAGGGCAAGTAGGCGAACCGTGCGTCGCTGCCATCATCATGATGGTCCTGGAATGTTTGTGTTCTTCTTTTGAGCTAGTTAGTGATCGTCTGATCAAGTAATCAGTGAATAAGTGTGTGGTATTAGTTATCTGCTTATGTATTTTGTGTGGCTTGGTAGCCGTGAAATGGAATGAAATTTGCCCTTAAATGTCATTGCGTCTACAAAAACCAAAAAAAGAAAAAGAAAAATTCCTCGTCTAAGCATTTCAAAACAAAATTTTCCAGTTGAACACTCAGTTTCCTTAGCTTTCAAAGAAAGAAGATCGAAGAGATCCTAAAGGATCATCTTCTCGAGAGACCCCGGGTAGAGCAGAGCATCATCATCCTGGACAGTCTCGATGAGCCGAAAGCCATGAGCCCGTTACGTCTCTTAAAAACCTGCTTGCTCACTCCCAAACCACCATTGCTAGGCTTTACAGCATCGGCTGCTGCTGCTGCTTTCCTCACGAACAACGATATGAAGAAGCCCTCCAGGCCGTCCTCCGGGTCCGTCCGAAGCAGATGCTCAGCTGCACACAAGCGCAAAGCCAAAGCCATGAAGAACTAGAGGTTTTTTTTTTTTTTACTCGTCAATGGATTGTCATCCAGGACTGATCATGGTTGAAATTTGAGGTATAGAACACCTACATCCTTCAAAGACGGGGAGACCACGGCGTCGCCATTGAGGGAATGGAGTAGCGAGCTCGAATCCGAGCGATGACGCCAATGGCAGGACGGAGCTCACGACGTCCTCGTTCTCAGCTTGGTGGATTGAGCAGGTGCTGTAGACCACTCTCTCCACAGAGGGGACTGGGCAAGAGGTGGAGGGAAGCTTCAGAATTGTGCAGATGATGTCCATTGACATGTTAAGATTGGATACAGAAAAAGAGGAGGGACTTACATGACAGAGCATGTGAGAGCGCTTTCCTCTGGAAGGCGGAGAGTTTCCTTATCCTTGAACTCGTACTTGCATCATCCTGATTACCTGCGTATCAAGATTTCATTCAGTGCAAATGTTTCCCTCAAAAATTCCATGAATGCAAGGATAGGATGCATATCATCGTGGCAAACTCATACATTGCACACAGTAAATACTAAGCTCATCGCAAATCATGCAAAAAAGTTTTTAATTGGACAGGGTATGAATATACAAGTTATCAACCTGTAGTTACCTCTTGAGTGCGAAGGGAGCAAATGGTCAAGTCTCTCTGTAGAGATTCCGGAACCAGAGCAAGAGGGATCTAATAGAATAGCTCGGACCTGCAGCAATCATCATCTCATAGGAACACACAAAATTAGGGACAGCTGTGCTATGAGGCAAGCAAAAGGCTACAAGACGTCTAAAATATTTATCAATAACTCCTACAAACCTCGGCATATGATGGATCATTGCTATCGATATCCAAAAAGTCACCATTGATTGTTTCAATATCTAATCAATTGGTCAAGGAAAATGAGTTTCATAATATGTCATGAACTTTGTAAGACATAACAGACAATGTATAGTAAATAAGTACAAACAGACATAGAACTTGGGAAACAGAAGAACAAACTACATATCATCAAGACAATTTATGATCATATCGAGAAAACGTATTAAAGTTAAGATGCAAGCAGGAGGTTATAGTATGTTTTCTACAAAGAAATTAACACCCCAATCTAAGGGAGGCGGAATGTTTTAATCATCAACTTAAGTAGCATATCTAGAAATTCCTTCAGAACAAGCTTATACTGAAGGTCCAAAAGGATCATTGGATATTTTAGTTACAGCAGAAACTATGCAAACTTGAAAAAATAAATTGATCTAGTTTAAACTAAAAGTATGGTGAGAAGGATGTGTTAACAGCAAAACAATGTGCAAAAATACACTATCAAGGTCATTAAAACCAGAAACTTAAAGAGAGGATACTGTTTGCTCCGGATCTTCGGATAGTATTTTGCAAAGTCTTGGTCCTCTCTTTATTAAGTTCACAAGCTGTAATACTCCCCTCTCCATTCATGAGTGCAGCAAGATGGACTGTTTTATTCCCTGGAGCCGCACATGCATCAATAACCTAAGTTTAATGTTCAAGTGGAAATTAATGATTTAATATGATGTAACTAAAAAGCAATACAATCAAAGTAATGTTGTTTGACTGGAAATATTGTGATGCTACAATTTTTTTTCCAAATCCATGACAAAAACAAAAGATGAAAACAAAAAAAAAAGCATATAGACTTATTTATTTGCAAAGTGAGAAATAGTATATAGATTTTAAGTAAACACATAGCTACTAGTATTATTTTGTATGCTCAATTCATACCAGCAATTTCAGCATTACCAAAAACTCATGCCATAGAATAATCAAAATCAATGGAGTATTTATTGCTACGCACTAACATAGGTAGTACTGTAATTCAGATGATATTAAAATCTTATTTATGTAAAGTCATATCCATCATTTAATTAAGCAAGCATACAGGAAAGGCAGGGTAATAAACTAGTTTACTACTGCTACTTAGCATCTATCAAGAACATATGCTGCCTTCCTTTTAGGGCTGTAGATCTTTGGCTGCAAATAGTTTCAAGATAATAATAAATATTAATGAAATTTTAGTCCAGCCAGATCGAATGCACTAACCTTCCAGCCTGGCTCAGGGCATAATGCAACTGCCACCATACAACTTGCTTTCCCCTGTGAAAGGAGTTAAAGATGAGGAAAAAGGCAATCGGTATTATTCATAGGTCATTCAAGAGTAAACGCTATAGAAATACAAGACTTCACTTGTAAAAATACTTTTCCTTCTGAGACCAAATGGTGGTTATGCAAATCAGTTCCAGGTGGGAGCACCAACAAGTCCGGAACCAATTCGTCTTTATCAACCTACTCAATACTGAATGAAATTAGTCGAGTCTCACAAGTAGTACAATTTGAAAATAAGGTTGCATTTACAGCAGTAGTTTCCGGAAGAATTGCTTAGACTGTTCCTTACAGCAACAGGCTTGCTAAACATGAAGATGGATGAAGTACCTTGTGTATTTTGTTCAGTTCTTCGATGACAGAATCTGTACTGGTCCTGAGTGTGTTAACACGAAGAAACCTGGGTTTTGGTTTGACTGAAGAAAGGGATAACAGTGAGTAGCTTGTATGAATACAATTCCTCTATTAGCATATGATTTAAGCTTAGTGAGGACCATATGTAATTAATATGTAGAAACCAAAACATATGCACAAATTCAATTAATACACTTATTTTCAAACATTGTTATGATCCTAATTTTGAAAACCAAGTCGGTTTTTCCGGGTGCAAATGCGACTGGTGCTATTAACTATTATCTGTGATGGTATTGCTAAAAATAAAACCAACAGGTTAAACAGAGCTGGCCATAATATGTCAATTGTCATAACAAATCAACTGTACATGGACAAAAGGAAATGAACTCATAAGCTACCTATTATATGAAACATTACATGAACAATGTATATTGAGTATTGACAAAATTGAACTGAGATGCTCTGCAAATGCAAGTGTAAGTTTGTAGCACATTCTAATTATACAGTGTAATTACATGCTTCATTACAGACTAGCACTTCTTTTAACTGCTACAAAAAATTTAAACATCGACTAATGCATTTGATTTTGGAAGGGCAGGCTAATTAGATGGCTGAGAGAAGCATTTAGAAGTAATCATATCATATAACAGGAATAATGAATGAAAAGCTTCAAAAGAACAGAGCGGAGAGAAGTACCTGTCCTTTTCTTGCTTACTAAGTCTTCAACACTACGAACCTTCCTTCTAATACACATTTTCTCAAGAGCAGCCATAATAGTATCCTTATGTAACATAATTAACTGTTCAACGGATCCAGAAGCTGCTGTCTCCTACAAGTATCAATATCATTTCATGTTATTGTTTATTTTAATAGGGACAGGAGAAATGAACTATCTTGTGAGCTTCAATGACATGCAGAACTGTTATGTAATCAAGTGCAATGCAAAAGTTTAACCATTTTGTGGCTACAAGATCTGAACTCCACAACTGAAAGGTTAAACAAAACAAATGCACAGACTGTGGAAGTAATATGTTGAATCTAAAGGGTTGAGTAACTGACAAACCTGACCAAAGAGAATGTCATAGGCAGTCACGAAAACTAATTCTTCCTGTTTCTGCAAGTTGAAAAAAAAAGTCAGTTGATGTTTTGCACCATGCAGGTATTCTATGTTGCAACTTAAGAGGCATGACTAAAGCTAACATGTGAACACCACACAGATAACAATACTGTACACAAAGAAGGAATTCAATTCCATTATTCCATCACAACATACGAAGTGTCTAACTGACCTTCCATTTACTGGTTAGTACTCCAGTTGATGCTAAAACCTCCTTTAGAATTGGAAGATCTGATAAAGGAAATAGAGCAACATGAGGAGAGGAGTGAATACAGAAAAAGGACCAAACTGAGGTATTTTCTAAGTGTACAGTATAGCAGATTATTTTTTAAGTGTACAGTATACCAAACTGAGGTTTTACTCCCCAGCTCTCAATTACCATCCAAATCTAGGAAAAACAGTGTGTATGGGGTTATCTAACAGTTGGCATTTTTACCACCAAAGTTCTGTGAGTGATGCTAAAATGTTATTTGTGATGCTGATTACCAAGATGTATTATCCATATCAGAGCAACTCTGGAGGCTAGGTAGTGAAGTTGTCTTTAATGTTTCCAGAAAATAACCTCTTGCATTGTGCAGTATGGACAAACGAGAAGAAAACTGGCACAAACACCTGGCACTCATTCCCACACGACCATTTCATGCGACACATAGGATGGCAGTAATAGGATATCCAAATCCAAGTTGAGAGGACGCAGCAACACAGCTCGGCACTGGCATTCCATCGAACACCTTGCACGCAACAGCGAAACGAGGGGGGGCATCGATGCGAGTGAGGCTTACACTTGAGGGTCTGGCAGACGAGGGCGAAGGTGGCGCGCTTGTTGCGGACGGAGGGGGAGTACACGAGCGACTTGATGGAGCCCGCGGCGCGCCTGGACGCGTCCCCGCGGAGCACGCGGCGGAGCACCGCGGCCGCCTCGCGCCGCGCGAAGAACGCCGCCCGCTCCGCCGCGTCCCGGCTCGCCATCCGTCGCCCAGGCGGCTTGCCCGGAGGCGGCCGGGGCGCGGGAACGTGGCCGCGGTTCTTCGACGGCGGCGGCGGCGGCATGGTGGCCGTGGCGACTGGCGAGGCCGCGAGGGCGGGGTGTTGCGCTGGGCTGGGCTTTTGGGAGCCTGAGAGAAGTGGGCACCCTTGTTTTTGTTTAGGCCCAGTTATTTCTACAACTACTATTTATTCTTATATGATTTTTTTAAAATATTATTTTAGAGAAAACCGGATATAGGAGAGGCCGGTGTTATATTAGAACCAGATTAGGGTAGTTACAACCCTTTCACCTCAGCTAATGGCATGTTTGGTAGAGCTCTAACTTTTAAATTTTGCTTTAGGAGTTATGTCTGGAGTAGAGTTGTGGGGCTGACTAAACCCAGCTCCACCTCTCTAGTTCATTTAAATTTTTCTTCAGGAGTTAGGTCTGGAGTAGAGTTGTGGAACTACCTAAACCCAGCTCCATCTCTCTAGTTTATTTTGTAAGAGAGCTCCATCAAGCTCCGCTCCTATTTTTAGGTGGAGCTGAAACTGTTTGGCTGAGGAGAGGTGGAGTTGGATAGGTGTGCCAAACATGCCCTAAATTTTTTTCATTAAATATACTATCATATAAGTAAAAGTAAAAGACCAACGGTTAGAAGGAAAATAAAAATGTGTTTTTCATGCAAGAAACCGGCTCTGCAAAGGAAACAAAATTGCTAGAAAACTTCCGCAAGTTTTTTTTGTCCCCAGAACTTTCAAAATCATAGCTATCGGATTGCCTCGGGATTTTTGCATGAAGGAAAAAAATTGCTAGAAAGAAATTTTCACACATGTCACGCATAAGATCTCGTTGTTAACCAATAAAATCATATTTGAATAAAAGTTTTATATAAGTTATTTCATAGTTACAGTGTAGTTACGATGCAGTTATATTGTAGATACAATGTAATTACACTTCAATTATATTATAGTTATATTTGAAAGTTTTTCACTTAGAAAACTTCCGACGGTTTTCTAGATACTCTCC
Source organism: Oryza sativa Japonica Group (assembly GCF_034140825.1). Taxonomy (NCBI): domain Eukaryota; kingdom Viridiplantae; phylum Streptophyta; class Magnoliopsida; order Poales; family Poaceae; genus Oryza; species Oryza sativa. The sequence goes on along the minus strand of NC_089036.1, from coordinate 6,604,749 downwards.
ACAAGAAAAAAGGAATGGAAGAGAAGATATGTGGATGAAAGAAGATTGAAGAGAGGTGATTGGATACGAATTTATTTTGACGAAACCATCCATTGAGTATATAGTTTCTATCTATATAATATGACAACTATGAAAACTATCTGATGTTTTCTATATTGAGATTGCTCTAAGAATTATATCATGGTTGTTTTCTAAGCTTCCAAACAATTTTCTTTTTAATCTTTTTATATTGCTTATTATCATTCTGAAATAACTTTTCAAAACTTTGTAGTAGATAGTTTATTTGTTTCTCTCGAATATTATCACAAAATCAGACAAATATATCATTTATTCAGTCTGATGGAGTTTATGGTGACATATTATGATTCGAGACTAATAAGTGTAGTTTAGAATGGAGAAACTTTTACATGAATTTGAACATTTTATATATACTTCCTGGTTTTAGAAAACTAAGTAAAGTTCAACGAAGGACGTAGAAAAAGAGCATGAATATGTGAAAAAAAATTCTAGGCATGGTTTTTATTTTTTTAGAAAAACCTGTACTGGATTGTTTTACATTTTAGTATTTTAAGAACTTATTTTATAAATAGACCTCTAAAAAAACTTTTCTAAAATAGTTTGTCTAGAGATCTATTTATAAAATAATTTTTCTAATGAAAATCTAAAATATAAAAAATCTGCAAAACCCGTAGGTTCTACATAAAGGATGTAATTATACATAGTTTATGCTTGAAATTTTGCCAGTGTTATAGATAAGGCATATCCAATAGTTTTGGGTTAGGCTCGGTGGGCCCACCATATATATATATATATATATATATAGATATATATATATATATATATATATATATATATATATATATATATATATATATATATATATATATATATATATATATATATATATATATATATATATATATATATATATATATATATATATATAATCTTATACGGAATCATGCCTCATATACAGAAGAAAAAATAGAGTTCTACTCGACACTAAAAGGACTACTCGGATCATATCTATACATGTTTCCCTAGTCCTACTTATACAAGAGGGCACCCAAGGGTATAAATACAAACACCACTAGGAGGAGGGATATGCAAAGTCAAAATACAAGCCAATACAGATATAGACAAACCCAATGCAGGCGCCACAAAGGCCGACATGAGGGATCTAGAGCTACCTCCAATCTCGTCGAGTTCATATTCGAAGAAGAAAACTACACTAACCATCAACTATGTGTGAGAGGTCCATGCTGGCAAGCCGACAAAGACTATATTAGGTCATCGCAAATATTCTATTCGAGTGATACCAATACATAAAGGCAACATCGGCTTCGCCCAATAGGAGTAGTGCTATTAGCTGTCAGACAAGGGGTCCGAACATGTAGAAAAATCCCTATATACCGTCTTTTTTACCTCAATATCACATACACCCTAGTTCCAATGATCCCCATACTCTATAAATACCGTCCACAGATATAGTTCGACGACAGATTCCTACATAAGGATAGCACTCGTTATGTCATAACCCTAACGAATTTTATGTGTAAATGTGAGTAGTTGTTGTGTTATTGTTCTAAGCCAACCTTCTCAAAATGCTTTGATGTGTTAGGATTGATAGAGGAGGCAATTGGAAGTGAGATATATATATTATGTGATATTAATGTGAGAATATATTCTACTTGAATAGCCTACATTCTATATGTATTATGAGTACGAATACTTAAATTGCCTACAATTTCTTTTCAAATTGTTAAATGGTGCATTTTTTCTGCAAATAAAAGTTCTACATAGAAGTTGTTTAAAAATTCAAACAAATCCATTTTCAAATTTATAATAGTTAATATTTAATTAATTATGCGCTAATAAGTTTTTTCGTTTTCGTGTGCATTGAGAAATCTCCTACAACCGAAGAAAACAAACTAGCCTTTAGTCCTTCCTCACCCAAAAGAAACAGGGGCGGATCGGGAACGCTAGCTGCTGCAGTGATGCGGCTATGGCCGTTTTTAGCTGCTGTTGCCTGTAGCCGTTTTTCAGCTGTCGCAACAGCAGCAGCAAGCACCACCGAACATACCTACAGTATAATAGTTTTTACATGGAAAATCACAATTTTCTCTTACGAATCTTTTTTTTTTCACAAATGTTAATTACTTCGATGAAAGTCAACCTTTTTTCCCAAGAAGACAAAGCCACCAGTTGAAAGCAACAAAGAATTTCACGTAAAGACAGTAATAGAAAGATGTTAGGACCAATTATATGGGAAGAAATGGTGCATGCATGCCACTCTAAACAACTACTTTAACCTGAGCATGTTATCGTATAAACAGCAGTTTATTTTGAATTATGTTTTTCCTATACAGTACAGCTGGAACTCTATCCATTATTCCACCTACCTCTAGTCCTACATCATCTATTCCTACGTCAAAAGCTTGCCTTTTGACTGGGAGAAGGTTGATGTCAGTGCTCATCACTGTTCGGAGGCTCATGGCTGTGCTTGCAACCTGCTGCATGGTTGTACTAGTCTTCTTTGGTAGTAGGTGAGAATATATTACACCATGCTATATTCTTGTCTTATCGAAAATGATCAACAGGAAGAATTCTTGCTACATTAAAAGGCCCCATTTGATTCAAAGGTAATTCATAAGAATTTTAAAGGATTTCATTCCTATAGGAATTTTTCCCACAAAACTCTTTGAATCAAATAAATGAATCCTATGGAATCCTATGAAATTCCTATGGAATGCCACTTTCCATACAAGTTTTGGAGGAATTTTAACCAGAGGTAGAACCTCATGGAAGAAATCCTTTGAGTCTTTATCTCTCCTCAAATTCCTGTGTTTTTCCTATAGTCCAATCAAACGGTCATTCCTATGTTTTTCCTGTGTTTTGCAATCCTCTGTTTTATACTTACATTCCTGTCAGAATCCTATGTTTTTTCTATTCCTCCGTTTTTTTCATTCCTGTGATTCAAAGGGGCCCTAAGGCTATGTTTGAGGGAGAGGTGATTGAAAAGATTGGGAAGATACGCAAAACGAGGTGAGCCATAGCGCATGATTAATTGGGTATTAACTATTTTAAAATTTAAAAATGGATTAATATGATTTTTTAAAACAACTTTCATATAGAAAATTTTTGCTAAAAACACACTATTTAGTAGTTTGAGAAGCGTGCGCGCGGAAAACGAAACAAACAAACTCCAACAAACTCCCTTTGTTCTCCAAACGAACGCAGCCTAACTTTTCATAGTCTAAAATGAAACATAATAAAGTAGCTATAGAACCCCAAAATAGCGAAAATATACGGTCTTAGGTGCAAAGTTTTCATCACTACGAAGAAAACAATGTAGAAATATATGTTTTTAATTTTTAGAAATTTTAATATATTTTTTGCGAGGTTTTTAATATAATTTTGATAGCACATCATCTTCAGTTCTAAACATAAGAACCGTTTTGTTTGATCTGGTTTAACCATGGCAACGATATTACATGTTTTAAAGCACAACGCTACGGGTAGAATTCAACTATGTCACCCGAGTGCCAAAAGAATTTGTATTTCAGAATAGATTGATTAATATAAGTTTTTTTTTTGCTTAAAAACCAAACAAACATGTTAAAAAAGGGAAAAAAGAAATCCTTATAAAACCCCAAATCAAACTATAGCCATCTACTTTGACCAGCTGACTTGTGCTGTTCTGCTTTGCAGCAATAACATCACATAATTACACTTTGACCCTTCCATTACCACTAAACTCCAAACAACCCAGTGCCCTGGTCTTCCTGTACACTTTACTACCTGTAAAAAAAGAAAAAAAATAAAAAAATCTGTCTCCGTATAAAATAAAATCAGAGGGAAAAAGAAATGGAGGCTTGAGCTCCACCTCCACCTCCTCCACCTCCAACCCCCGATCCCCCGCAAACCCTAGCCCTCTCCCCCACCCTCCTCGCCGGCGGCGAGCGGCGGCGGCGCGCGGCGGGACCCGGAGCCCCCAGTAGCGCCTCCTCCGTCCTCCCCTCCCTGAGGTGCGGGGGAGAGGATGCCGTCGTCGCACGGGGATCTGGACCGGCAGATCGCGCAGCTGCGGGAGTGCAAGCACCTGGCGGAGGGGGAGGTGAGGGCGCTGTGCGAGCAGGCGAAGGCCATCCTCATGGAGGAGTGGAACGTGCAGCCGGTGCGGTGCCCCGTCACGGTCTGCGGCGACATCCACGGCCAGTTCTACGACCTCATCGAGCTCTTCCGCATCGGCGGCGAGGCGCCCGACACCAACTACCTCTTCATGGGCGACTACGTCGGTCAGTTCATACCCCGCGTCCTCTTCCCCCCTGCGCGCGCGCGCTCGATTCGGTCGATCTGTGGTGGGGGGATTGGTGCTGGCTCTTTTTCTTTTCTTTCTTTTTTTAGATCCTGATGATGAGATGGAGTTGATATGGCTGGTGGTTATAGCGTGGCAAGAATCTTGGGGATAATGAGCTGGAGCTCGCGTTCTGAATTGTAGTTCTTTTTGTTCTTGTAGTTCGATTTGTCGATGCGAATATCCTGTGGTGGTTATGTGTTGGGGTTTGGCCGAGCTTGCGGAGAATCCTACTTGAGTTCTTGGCTTCTTGCCTTTTGGGTGCCATACTTAGTGGGCTTTATAAGCTATGTGGCTATCATCAAGAATTCTCATTAATTGGGGTATAAGGGGATGATGATTATGCGTGAAATGGAAATGTGCTTCCAGAGCAAGCAGGACTCTTTCGATGCGTTGATCTGCGCTTTTATGTGACAAGTGATTATCCTTATTTAGTAGGACAAAGGGGTGACGCATGATTTCCCTTGAAGTATATGCGCTGATATCGTATGTTTGTTTCGTGGAATGCTATAAACTATAAAGGCGATCCCATCATTTCTGTGCATATGGGGCGTGTGATTCTTTTCATGCTTGCGTTTATTTCTGTCTGTAATTTTGTTTCGCATCTCTATTGATTTTCGCTTTCCTAATGTTGATAACGTTTACCGTATGGCTGTTATTGCAGACCGTGGCTACTACTCAGTGGAGACTGTTTCGTTGTTGGTGGCTTTGAAAGTACGCTACAGAGATCGAATTACAATATTGAGAGGAAATCATGAGAGCAGACAAATCACTCAAGTGTGAGTTTATGTCCTAGATTTGGATTTTCCCCCCACATATTTTCTTCTTTTTTAGCTACTTGCACAATTATTATAGTTGTAACAACGAAAAAGTGGCAAACATTAAAGATGCAATCTTTTATTGCACATCAATATTCTAGGATATTATTTTTGTGAATTTTAGAAAACAACTTGCTTTTTGATCAGGACTCTAGTTATTAGTGCTTAACACCTCAAAACTAGAGAACCCAATCAGAATCTTAAACATGTTGGCTGATTTACTTTCCAAAAATAGCTAATACATAATGTTTGCCTCTTTGCTGACCTGTAACAATCTACCTTTTTAATGCTGTGAAACCATTTTGTCATTTTCATATATTTTCTCAGATTAGAACCTCAAGCTAGATCCGTCCTTCTGTATTCACCTTATTGGCACGAATTTGTGGTTTATTACAGCATAGGTTGCTTATATTTAATTGGATTGTAATTTTATTGCCACTATGCTTCATGGTTTTTGTTTCTAGCTATTTCTTTATGCAATTTTTTAAATGATAGGAATGCTAAAAAATATTCTTGTTTCAATATTTTCAACCCAATAGATAGTTCTTCAGTGGGTTAATGAAAACTACTGTTTTTCTACAGGTACGGCTTCTACGATGAATGCTTGAGAAAGTATGGAAATGCAAATGTATGGAAATACTTTACAGACTTGTTTGATTATTTGCCTCTCACAGCTCTTATAGAAAACCAGGTTTGTTACTTGACTAATTGCGGTTTAACTGATATAGGCTTATCCAATATATGCCTGACATGTGAATCACCCATTTTATAGGTGTTCTGCCTTCACGGTGGTCTCTCTCCATCATTGGATACTTTAGATAACATCCGTGCTCTTGATCGTATACAAGAGGTATGAAGCAGTGCTAGCACTATCTTGATGAGCGAGTGTCTTTAGTCACCTTTCATCTGCAGTACCCCTAAATTTTGACTTCTGCATGTCTTGTGTGCCACTATTCTGGTGATAATGGCAGATTTTTGAAACTTTTGCAGCTATTTGGGCTATTTATGCTATTAATAAAACAATAAGCTATTTAGCTTTCAAATGACATTATGTTTATTTTTGTTTTACTTGGAGGATTAGAGCATTATCTAGCTGGTATATATATCATATAATTAATCAATTTAGGTGTAGTAATTACTATTTGCATTATCTAGCTGGTATATATCATATACTAGCAGCGAGTCCACACATTTCAAAAGATGCCAAATAATTATACTATAGGATAAAGAGTGGAATGCAGTAGTAAGTATGCTCAATTGCCCAAAAAAAAGGAGTATACAGCCACCAACAACCAAAACTTAACTACGCAAGTATGCGGAGATGCATCCATATGTTAGCTTAAAAAGGTCTTGATGGGGGTGGGTGTAGAATGCACCATCACCCCAGGCCCCAATTCCTTTTTAAGGAATGTCTAAATTGGGGATATACCATTCAACTATATTAGTTTTGACAGGAATATTTTTACTATGATATTTCCACTTCCTGCTGCTGCAAATTTGTAAATGTCTGAAGATGGATCTTGTTTTCTAGGTAGAGCACCACAGTTCACTTTAGTTAGAAGTTTGTGTTGTGGGTCATGATGTGGATGATTTTATATGATTGAACAAATACTTGTTGCTCTTGAATTTTTTTTCACAGTAGATGATTATCTAGGAGGTTGTGCTTATGATGGTTACCGGTGATATTTGTTAGCTCTTGTGCCCATACTTCTGTTGCATTTGCAGAAGAAATTGCACTTTATTTCTCAAATGTTCTTTGTCAGCTAATGTTACAAATTTCACTAAATGCTTGCAGGTTCCTCATGAAGGACCCATGTGTGATCTTTTGTGGTCTGACCCAGATGACAGATGCGGGTGGGGAATTTCACCGAGAGGAGCAGGTTATACATTTGGGCAAGATATCGCTCAACAGTTTAACCATACAAATGGTCTATCTCTCATCTCAAGGGCACATCAACTTGTAATGGAAGGATTTAATTGGTGTCAGGTAGGCGTTCATAATTCAACATTACCTTTTATTATAAATTCTTCTCATTTATTGAACAACTGTAGAACATTCCCTAAAAATACCTTCTGAAAAATCTTAAAATACCCATCCTGGGGAAATGCTGGAATACCTATGATGAGATCGCAAGTACATTTCTTAACTACTCTGTATATTAATGTATGACGCCGTTGACTTTTTAACCAACGTTTGACCACTCGTCTTATTCAAAATTTTTATGCAAATATAAAAATACTTATGTCATGCTTAAAGAACATTTGATGATAAATCAAGTCACAACAAAATAAATTATAATTACATAAATTTTTTAATAGACGAAAGATCAAATGTTTGTCAAAAAGTCAACGGCGTTATACATTAAAATACGGAGGTAGTATATATTTGTTAGGTGCATGGAATCTTGGAGAATATCTAAGTTATTAATTTAACAATTTTAAGAGCTCAATACAATTTTGTGCGCTTCAATGTGTTTGATTGTAAACCGATGAATCCACTAACTGGCTCTTGTGAATTTTTGGAGGAGCTAATCCACAAACTGCTAACTGCTAAGGCATATATCAAATAATTGTGAATTAGAATCTGAACGCAGATGTTGAATGAACATCTGCCGATGTTGCTCTTCGTGTGACTGTGTGGTGTCAGTCAGTTAAATTGGTGCCACTGAAGAGGTTTATAGCAAAAATAGTGTTATATGCATGAGCCAAGAAGACGTTTCAGCTGTATTCATGACAGTACTTTTTTGTATGTTCCCGCATCTTGCAAGGGACCAATGATATACTATAATTTGCCTGCCTTGGATGCAATATTCAGATATTCTATCTTGTGATTTTGTCATCCAGGACAAGAATGTTGTGACGGTCTTCAGTGCACCAAACTACTGTTATCGCTGTGGTAACATGGCTGCAATTCTTGAGATTGGCGAAAACATGGATCAGAACTTCCTCCAATTTGATCCAGCTCCTCGGCAAATTGAACCAGACACAACACGCAAGACTCCCGACTACTTTTTGTAATTTGTGGTGTTGACAATTTTAACTCACCTGTGTTGATGCTCCTCTCCTCCGCGGTGTCGGGGTCTGTAGATCTTCTGTCCTTAGATACGGGTTCCACGAGCCCGGCTGTATGTCTCTCAATTCTTTTGTTTGGAGATTTTGTTGCTGCTTCTCAACCTTTATACAAGACGTTAAAAGTTACATGCACTGGATTTTTTTCTCCTTATGTACTTCCATTTTGTATTATTGGTAGACAGTGAAGGGAAGCTGCATTAGGATCGCCCCTATTAATATTTTTTTCGGTCTTCACAGGGATGCAATGCCTGATGTGCTCACAGCATGACCGAATAAATTATCTCCAGATGGGAAGATAGTTCTCGTCTTCGGGCTTTCAGCAATGATCCCCCATCAGATTTGCTTTGTTTGTAATTTGGGTCAGCGTGTTGTAATGAGTTGTATGTTTCATGTTCATAGCTGGCAAGGATCCTTTTAGCTGGGTGCCCTACTAATTTCAATTTTAAGAATTCATGGTTGTGTGGTTGAGATCTTTCATTATGCCTTTCCAGGTGTTGCTAATCCTTATAATTATGCAGGTTACCTGTCATTCATGCGTTATCATCATAGGCACCATTATCAAATTTGTACACAAATGAAATGCAGAATATTTTCGTAAAGCCTAATTATAGGCACCCTCCACGATGGAATGATTATAACATCAGAATACTCGAATTGATAAGTCTCAGAGAGGTTAATGCGCACACACCAGCGGAGCACCGTCAGAATAAATCATTCACAAGATAGGTTCCAGAGAAATGAGTGAAATTTGCTGTTATAAGTTTTAGTTAGCAGTGCATTGAGTTTACTAAAAAGCTTGCAAGTTTACAACGTACACCCGGAGATAGGACAAGGGATACATCTGTGTTACATCCATCTGATTAATTTAACTGACCACCTAGCTACATCGTTGATCGTTCTGCCATGAGCTGATCAAGCCTCGTACCACGTTAACGAGCTCGCAATTAACAGCTTACTTGGCAGGTCCCCTGGGCATGGTGCAATGTATGTGAGCTTCTTCCTGAAATGAGAGCATGTTAAGTTAGGTCTTACCACGAATCCATAAAAAGGTACATGCTAGTTTTCTTGGTTGTTGGGGGTACCTTTGGATGTCAACATCTGTCACGTGGATGAATCCGGCAACATTGCTGCAGAATTGTCAAAGAGGTTTATAGCAAACGTATCTCCAGAATTGTCAAAGAGGTACACTCAGGTTTGTTACAAGAAAAAGGATGCTACAATTTTTGCAGTTTTTGCGTAGTGGTAACGAAAGACTAGAGAAGTTGTAGTTAGTCACGCATGATCGAGCTAATCCAGCAGTACAGATTATAATGACACTGGTAAACTACTGAAAATGATTGCAGGATAACTTGGTGATATCCTGAATTTCAAGTATATAAATCTAATGATCATATGATACAGATCTTAAATAGTTTTGAAAACTGCCACCTAGAGTAAATGGGTTTGTCAGGTTTTTAAGTGGGCAACAGCTGTGACATGCGTACTAGCTAGGGCTAGAACTGTGCACAGACAAGTTATTTAGTGCATACAGATAATAGATTGGTCTGAAGAAAGCAAAATAATATCAAACATGTAAAACATGCAAGAAACCCACCCATCTGAAAGACAATACAAAATTCCATAAACTTTACTATGTATTTTTCTTTCCTATACCTGGGCCCTGATGTACCAATTATATGCATAAATAAGGTATCACCGTATCAAGCTGTATTGACTATGGCTCTAAGCATAAACATTTTAGTAGATGTAAAGCATAAGCACTAATTTGGGCAGTTGGTATCACCTGGAAACTATTTCATCAGGTTCCTTAGCATATGAAACAGCAAGCACGGTGTGGACCATATCTGTGCTGATGTTAACAGCAACAAGTCGAGTAGGGTCTGCCACAGGCTCTGCACCAATCGGTAGTGCAGACTTAGGAGCTTGATGAGTGCCAATCTTGTAAACAGATACATCACTGAAGTTAACAACATTTGAGTGTGGTGCTAGATCATTCGCAATGCCATAAAAGTACTCCTGCAAAGCGAGTGTTACAATTTAGCTTTAGCAAACCAGAGCAGAATAGGATGGCATTAACTGAACAAATGTAACATACGATTGCATGATAACATTAGAAAAATGAAAAAGGAGGTGATATTGTACAGTAATTCATGTGTGTTTAAGCCTCCTTCGATTGTAAGATAACATTAGAAAAATGAACATAAAGGTGAGTCACACTGTACAGTAATGCATGTGTATTTAAGCCTACATCAATTAATTTCTCATATTGCCTACCAAACAATGCCTTGTATTGAAACATTGACTTTTGAAAGTTGAATCTAGGAACTTCCACATTTTATTATCAGAAAAATAATTTACCTTGATACGGAAGCTTCTAGTCTTTTGACGGTACTTTGGATTTCTCGGAACAACACCTTCTGATTTATGAAGTTTTACAACATCAATGTTGGGCTTATTTTTTGCTGCATCTTTTAGCATCTTCCATAGTTTCTCCTGCAGTAGACAAATCAAATGATCCAATCTTCAGGACCATTTCATTTCATGCTTATTCATGATAGCACTTGTCAACATAAACCTAACAGCAATAGTTTCGCTGTCCTTTGTGTGTGTGTGTTGTTGTTAGGGGAGGGGGGGGGGCAGTAACTACCCCTATGACAGTATAACACAAGCTAATAATTGATATCACACAAGCAAATGTCTAGACAATAATACAATACTTCAACAAAATGCTTGGTTGCCCCCCCTAGATTCATACTGAGGTATATAAACAGCAGCCATCATCAACATCAAACTGAACATAGATTCCAGAGTACACTTGGCAGCACATAAGAATCAGGGAATACTAAATGACTAGAGAGCTCTCCACAGCCCTATAATACAAGCATATCCCTCCTGAAATAGCACTATGAAGTACGATAGTGACATCCCATTTGAACAGAGTTCTACAACACTATGAAGAAAACAGAAGCACTTGCCTGTCCCAATACCAATATTACATTAGCCTTGAAAATCTCAATTGAATTGTGAAGTAACTGCACAACACAAATGGTGAATTAACTCATGCTAGAATATAAATATTAGCCATCAACACACATAACCAAAATCTAAGTTGCTCATGAAACAAATAAAATTACCTCTAAACCAAGGTTTTCAACCCACCCCATAGTATTGATAATCATTCCTGCTGCCCTAGATTCAGAATTTCCAGAGAATTGTTTATCCAATGTCTGAGCTAGCTCCTTCATAAGAGCTCTGTAAACATCTGGACTAACACTGTCAGCAACATAAAGAAATAGTTGAGGTGCCAAAAAAGTTGAGTAGAAGAAAAGAAGTCTTTATATAAAATACATGGAAAAAACAGTTAGGCCTTGTTCAGTTGCGCTTGGATTTAATCTGGGCCAGGAATGACAAGTATAGTAAGAGATTTATGATAGATACAATGAGAGACCGGGATTTATTCCAGGCCGGGAATCAATTTACTCATGATAGGGACAATAAGAGGCCGGGATTAGTTCCACACCTCTTGACTAGTGGATTGATTCCAGGTCTCTTATTATCCCTATCATGAGTAAATTGGTTCCCGGCCCGAAATAAATTCCGGTCTCTCATTGTATCTATCATAAATTTCTTACTATACTTGTTATTCCCAGCCCGGATTGAATCCAAGCGTAACCGAACAAGGCCTTAGTGGGAACGACATACCTTGGGCTTGGATGGCCGTAAAAGTATGCAAGCGGCATCTCCAAGGGAATCCCATCAACTATATCTATAGGCTTCTCAATGGGTGTTGCCGAAATACATCCAGGTATGGTTATCGAACCTTGGCCAATATCTAAATCCACATATGTAGGCTTCCAGCCCTGCTTGGCAGCCCAGCTAAGGAGCATTTTGCACAAAGTACTTTTTCCAGAATCACTTGGCCCCACAATGATCACTCTGGGTCCCTAAACCGCGAAGAGAGGCAAAACTAAGCAAGACAGCCCAAAAACCTCGGGATAAATATACCCTTTGTTCGCACAATGTTTCAATGTTTTCAACACCCATATTCAATTTTGGACCGTAGGGTACTCATCAACTTGTAACCTGTTATTGCTCTAACACATTGGTTGTTAAACAGAACTAGTTTTATGTTGGAGTACATAGTACAGGCACACACACTATATTATTTCTAGGAATCTAAAACACCTCATGTGCAACAAACTGTAAAATTAGCATGCTAGCCATCCCATAGTATTATGCAATTATGTAATATACATAACAGAATCAAAAAGTGTGCATCTACTACACAATTTTTGACCAATTAACCGTGCAATAACTTGCATGACGAGATGCCAAACCGAGAGAGACGAGATCACAAACCTGCGAGGACTCCGGCAGGGCACCCTGAGCCGCGGCGGCCCTCGCCCTCGCCCTCCTCGCGTCAAGGATCGCGTGGGTGTTCACATAAACCACCATCGGTGTCTACAGCCATGAGCATGTAATTAGTACTATGTCACAACCACATCGCATTGCATTGGAAGAAGCTCAAAACCCCAAAATTCACAGGGGGATTAGAATATGGAGAAGAAGAAATCACCTCGTCGGACGTGTACTCGCTCTCGCTGACCCCGTCCAGCTCCACCGTCGCGCCGTGCCAGGTGAAAATCTACCCCGAAACATACCAAATGGCAAGAAATCAGTGGTCGCAGCAAAGCTGAGCCGAGGCGAGGCGAATCCCGTGGCGGGTCTCTTCTCCTCCGCGGGAGGTGGGATGTGGGAGGAGGAGGAGGGCGCGCTTACGGCGATCTTGGAGCGGGGCGGGACGGGGACCCAGCCCTCGGGGGGGAGCTCGGTGCCGAAGACCTCCGCCGTGCCGGCGACGAGGCGGACGCGGACGGGCGCGTCGGGGGGCACCTCCACCCGCAGCTCGCTCTGCGGCGCCAGCTTGTACTGCCGCGGCGGCTGCGCGGCCCCGCCCGCGGCGGCCATGCGGGGAGGGGGTGGGTTCTCTACCGGCGGCGGCGGCGGCGGCGCCGGCTAATCGGCGAACGAAGCGACGGCCGCCGTGAGGGGAGAGAGGAAGCCGAAGCGGTTTTGGAGATTTTGCGAGAAAAGGAGAAAAGGATTCGTTTTGTTTCGATGGTTTTGGGCATTTTTGGCCCATGTAGGGATTGCAATTTGGGCTTTGGCCGGAGCCGGGCTTGGATATTGGATTCGGGATCACCTATAAATTTTCTCCTAAAAATTTAACAGATGTATTTAGAATATAATTATAGTGTAATTACACTGTAATTTGTATGTAATTATACGGTAGGTACAATGTAATTTGTATGTAACTTTCATATAGTTTTAAACCGTTAGATCTATTTCAAGTTTTGTGCAGGTTAAGAAGAAAAAAGTCACAGTACGCACATATGAGAGGATTTGATCCCATGATCTCTATTTTACCGAAATAACATGTTATGTGGAGATTTTTGAAAGTTACATACATGTTACATTGTAGTTACAGTGTAATTACATATAAGTTAAGTTACAGTGTGATTACATTATGATTGTAATATAATTATATCTGTCATATTTTTAGGAGAAAATTTGTCGACAAATATATAGGAAATCTATTGAAGTTTAAAAACATTAAATTCAAACTCGATTTATTTATGAGTAATAATAAATTTTATATAACCAAACATTTCATGTTCAAAGGTGCAGAAACCAAACACAATTTTATCTTCATTATATTTTTCAATATATCGTTAGGGACTACTGTATATATATGTCAATGCATCCATTACCATACTCTATGATAACGATGTTCACCAAAAAGATTATAAAAAGTAGTATACACGAACAATTTTTCATGATAAATATTATCCTGTTATTTCACAAATTCAATCTCGATTATTGTCCGTGCGAGTGAGTTTAGATTGCAAACTCTCAGAATGTTAAGATAGAGAGTAAGGGTGTGTTCGGAATCCTCTTACCAACTCACCCTCTCTTTTTCCACGCGCACGCTTTTAAAACTGCTAAACGGTGTGTTTTTTTTAAAAAAGTTTCAATACGAAAGTTGCTTAAAAAAATCATATTTCTAATTTTTTTATCACGTGCTAAAAAAAATACTTCCTCTGTTTCACAATGTAAGTCATTCTAGCATTTTCCACAATTATATTGATGTTAATGAATCTAAATAGATATATATGTTTAGACTCATTAATATCAATATAAATATGAGAAATGCTAGAATGATTTACATTATGAAACGGAGGGAGTAGCTAATACTTAATTATACTTAATTAATTATGTATTCACGTGCTAATGGACCGCTCCGTTTTTTTTCGGACCACTAGGCACAAATTTGAGAGTTTACTTCAACTCACAGAATTCTCAATCTAACTCCAATTTCGTCATCTCAAATTGAAACCACTCAATTTACGTCGAATCTTATTTGAAACTCACCAAATTGCAGGACATTTCATTTTTATTTCATCATCTCGCATCACATTTCAAGTCCACGCGTGACGCGCCTACAATCATTGACAATCGCGAGTCGTCTCGTCGCCTACTCTCCTCGATCTCCGCCATTCTTCCTGCTCGCGAGCTACCTACTCCTCCTCCTCCACCTCGCATTGCATCCTCTCGATCGCGGCGTGCTCCGATCCACCACGATGGCCTCCCGCCAAGCGCCGCCGCAGCCGCCGCCGGAGGAGGAGCCCCCGCTCCCACCGCCGGCGGATCACCATCCCCAAGCCGACGCCGCCGACGGCGGCGGCGGCGACGGTTGGGCCACGTTCGTGGGCTACTCGCTCGCAGCCCTCAACTCCACGCTGGAGATGCGCCGCTTCGAGCGCGGCGCGCCGTTCTCCGCCGCCGTCTTCGCCTACCCGTACCTCCTCCTGCTGCTCTACTTCTACTTCCTCACGCGGTTCCAGGGAGCTCCCCGCGGCTCGCCGGGGATCAGGGACCGGCTCAAGGCCCCGCTGTGGCCGCTCGCGGCGCTCCTCGCCGTCGAGTTCGCCTACCAGCTGACGGGGGCGGCCAGGTTGACGCCGCGCGCCTTGGAGATCGCCGCCGCCGCCGCCGCGATCGGGGCCACCTACGCCTTCCTGCAGCGCAAGGCGTAACTAAGAAACAATTTACTGGAACAACTGTAAGAATTTTTCTGTTTGCTGTGTAGATTACGATTATATCCATGTAAACAGTTCAGTGATTGTGTGACGATGATGTCAATTACTCCCTTCGTTCTATATTATAAATCACTTTGAATTTCTATTAAATCAAATTTGTAAAATAAAAGAGTAAATATCAAAGAACCACATGTACATGTGCTTGTTTTTTTGGAAATCGACGGTAGGAGCTCTGCCGAAATTTAATTAGAAAGAGAAAATATAGTGCTTGCAAGCCAGTTAGAGAAAACAAAGAAGACATCAAGGCGGCCTAAAAGCCGACTTGCGGAGATCAAGCTCCTGCTTTATGACATAGGCCACCTCACGCTCGGTCTTAGCATTATTAGCGAAAATCCTATTATTTCTCTCTAACCAAACATTCCACCATGTTGTTAGGAGTGCTCCTCTAACCGCCAACTTTTGATCCTTTGAGAGAACGCAGTTGATTGCAGCCCACCACACGGAGGTTCCGGCCGTGGGATCAGCAATAACAGGTGGCAAAGCTTGCCAGGAGCGAACAAAGTTCCATACTTCTCTGACGAAGCTGCAAACGCTGAACAAATGATTGGTGTCTTCGAAGGCACATGTGCATAGACGGCAAATCCAATTACACGGCCAATGTCTGTGAAGTAAGCTTTGTGCGGTTAAGGTTTTCTGATGAAGGACAAGCCATCCAAAGAACTGAATTTTCGGCTCAGCCGGCGTCTTCCATAGCGAGGAGAAGTCAATTGGTGTGAAGGATCCTTCGAATTGGAAGAGATATGCACTCTTGGATGAGTAAGACCCTGACTCATTCCAATTCCAAGAGATATCATCTATGCTGTCGGAAAGATTTACATCTTGGAGCAAGCTTCCCAAGTGCACTAATTCATTTAGCTCTTCCACTGTGGTGAATTGCCTAAAGGAGCCAATCCAGTTGTTGTTTAGGAGTTCATGAAGGACACATCTCTGCTTTCTTTTGGCCAGTTTAAAACACAAAGGTGCTATGTCCTTCAGGCAACAGTACTGAAACCAATTATCATGCTAGAAACTAGTCTTATCCCATGTACATGTGCTTGTGTTTCAAAAAACCCCATGTCTAAGCATCTGGTTTCAGAATACCCCATGTAAATGGATCAAAGTTGAAAAAACCCCATGTTTAAACAGTTTAGGGCCATCTTTGTCTTGCCAACTCGGCTCGTGGCCCACCTGCAGCTTAGACATCGTCTCAACGATCGTTAGCCTTTTGCTACGGATGAAACGAAGCGACACATGCATAATGCAGCAAGAAGAAGCTGGCGGATGTCAGCAACTAAACGATGACGATCCCAGGGAAAAACAAAACAAAACAAGTGGACTGCCACCTCTCCCTAGTTGACTGCTTTCTCAGAAAATTTGTTATAATCAGCTTGCTGATTTCAACATCACAATATCAATTCTATAAGCCAAATCACCAAAACACACAATTTCAAATTAAACTCTTAGAAAAAAGCATATATAAGAAAAGGGATCAATCTAGCATTTGTCCTGCCCCAAATCAAATAAATCCTAGAACATAATCTCCAACAAATACCGCAAAGAAACCTGCCATATATCAACCATATAGCTTGAGCTGCTTGCCTCTCGTGGCCGTATGGTCTACTGCGATCCTTTATCTTCCAGCATTCAGCGGCATCGTCTAGCAGGTGCCCTAATGGGAGACGAGTGAACGAGACAGGGGAGAAAGAGAAGCGAGAGAATGGCTGAGCGTTCCATCTCGCCTAAAGTTGCGACCTCGCACCCGCATTGACCACGCCTTCACATTAGCTACGAATGCGACTGCTGGAAGAGTGGCATGGGCCATCAGCCATGCTGGGAACTTCAAATGCCCCAAACTGCTTAGACATGGGGTTTTTTGAACCTTGATCAATTTACGTGGGGTATTTTGAAACCAGGTGCTTCGACATGGGGGTTTATGAAACACAAGTACATGTACATGGGGTTCTCTGATATTTACTCAAAATGATTTATAATATGAAATGGTTTGACTAATTAGAATTTTAGCTTCTTTTCATTACTAATATAGTTAGTAATTCAACATGTTGATCAAAGCGATATTATTATGCATTTTGTAAGGGTGTGTGTGTGTTTGGTTGGATGAGAGATGATGCCAATTTTTTTTTCTTGGAGGGTAGGGTGGATGGGGCGGTTCAAAAAATGAAATATTCTCTTAATACCCCCTCCATTCTAAATTGATCTACATATTTCATAGGTATACCAAGACCAAAAAAAGCTAATAATTCTCTCATACTATATTTATTCTAGCAACAAACTCGATGCATGCATCATCCCCATTATTTCCTAGTCAATAGCAAATCAAGATATTGCATGTGGGTTATAAATACTTGTGTGTATGGATGCATGCATCAATGTCCATTTACTCCAATACACAAATAACGAATAGACTTAATAAATGAATACAAATATGTAGATCATTTAGGAATAACCTCAAAAAAATTATATGTAGATCAATTTGGAATGGTGGGAGTACGCTGGATGAGTGGATCTGACTAGCCAGATGAAGTCATCCATATTTTGGTTTGGGTGATGTGGCTTATTCTGATTGATTGTGGTTGGTTTAATCTTCAGTTAAGCTCTAAATGTTTTTTCTCCTAAACCGTATATCTGATTTGGGATTCGATTATACTATTATATTTATTACAATTAAATCTTTAAAACAAGATCTTGGATGATTATATTTTAATAAAAAATATGTATGATAATGGCCCCACTAAATTTTGGTTTATCCCATTCATCTTATATCCCTCCAACCAAATAAAAAATTGGATCCATCCTATCTATAAAAACCAAACAAAAAATTAAATCGTCATATCCAATAAACATGAATGGTCATATCTCATCCATATATGACCGTGAACCAAACACACCATAAGTGTGATTTGCGCGTTAAGGGATTTCTACTCCAACACATTTCCTACTGAACTACTGTGTCTGCAAACTAAACTGACAATAAATAAGACCAAATGGCCTGTTTGGGAGTCGCCCAATTTTTATTCACCTCTAAAAAATAAAAAAACAGTAACTGTCGGTCACAAAACATACCTTAGGGCAAGTTTAACGGTATAACCCACTACTAACTCCAATTCATCCATATCTAATCTAATAACCAATTCATACAATAGTTGCTTACTATACTATTAATATATGGTCCCACCTGTCATACACACATTGTGTCTTAGAGTCCGTGCTACAGCCGGCTACATATCTGTAGCCCGCTGCTTTTCTCTCTCATCGTTTATCTCAATAAAATATGTTTATAGCTGGCTAATAGCCCGCTATTGTACCTGCTCTTATCCCCAAATGACTGCATTTTTTATAAACAACATGGCAGAATCGAGAACAAAATTCAAATCAATCCGCCAGAATCTGTTTTAATATACAGTGGAAACCACATAAAAATTGAAAATTACCGTTGGGCTAAAAGTGGATGCCTGAGATTTATCCATATCACAAAGTAAAAAATTTTACTCGTAGTAATTTTTTTTTTCTAATGGTTGAATCTGAGAGTACTTTACTATTGGTGATGTGGATAAATCTTAGGTGTCTATTTTTTAATTTAATGGTAGCTTTTAAGTTTTCAACTTATATATGTGATTCGCACTATATAATTTTCCATTTACATTGGCCATAAGAGAGTTTTAGATCGCAAAGAACACCACCACTATAGGAGAAATAAAAAAACTTATTTTCCGTTGGCATGTAGTCTACACAAGTTTTGGGCCTAAAAGAGGCCTCCAAGCATGCCCTTTTGAGTTATATTTACGCATCTAGGTATCATTACTTCCTTAGTGTCAACTGTGAAACTTACAAATTGTCACAGGATGATGCAATGCACTTTTAAGATTAAAAATGGAGAAATGATTCCTTAATTTGTTGTTGTCTTTGATGCAGCATAATAACATTATTACAAAATAAAACACCCCTTTCATGATTTGGAGGGCAAGCCCAAAGGCATCTGAGGATCATGCATGGAAAAGAAAATTTCACACAATTAAAAAGAAAAAGGACTTCTACACCAATCAACTAGCACATCTTGAATGTGCCTCATAATACTGGAACAACAAATGGCGTCGCACAGAGTAACAAAGGCGTCTTGCGTCGTGCACCGAGGCCAGATGACTCCTCCATGTCCACATCTACGACACCCTTCGGCAGCGACCAATCGAAGTGATAGAGGAGCTGCACAAGCGCCATCTCCAAAATGGGGATCCCGTAGGCTACGCCAGGGCACATCCTTCTTCCTGCACCAAAAGGCAAGTACTCGTAGCAACTCCCTGTAAAGTCGACCATGTTTTTCTCGAAGCGCTTAGGTTTGAACTCCTCAGCATCGTCCCAGTATCGTGGATCCCTCCCGATAGCCCATGCATTTACAATGATGCGGGACCTCGCTGGGATCATGTAGCCTTTGATCTCACACGTGTCAATGCTCTCTCGGGGCACTAGGAGAGGAACCGGCGGGTGCAAGCGAAGAGTCTCCTTGATGAACAATCCTAGGTAGGTGAGGCGACTCGCCTGAATGTCCTCCTCTCCCACCGTTGCCTTTCCATAGAACGCTTCTCGGATCTCACCCTGTAATTTGCTCATCACCATCGGGCTCCGCATCAGTTCTGACATACCCCAACCCAATGTTGATGACAATGTGCCTGTTCCAGCCGTGAACATATCGAATATCACTGACTTGATACTATTTCTACTCAGGCAACCACCTTGCTCATGCAAGCCGATGAGCACGTCGACGAGGTTTTCCTCGGTGCCCACCATGCCGCACCTGGCCTTGTCTTCTCTTGCGCTTCTTCTCTCCTCTATGACCTCTTCCAAGGTGGAATCCACAACCCTGTGGATGTCCTCTAGGGCACGCCGCATGCCAGTCACCGCGGCGAGCACTTTTCGCCATGTCGGGAAGAGGTCGGGGATCTTGAAACCGCTAGCCAGAGTGACCCCGGTCTTCACAGCTGAAAGGAACTTCTTGGCATTTCTATGCTTGCTCCCAAAGGATGCACGGGAGACGTTGCTGATCACCAGGAAGGAGAACATTGCGGTGAGGTCCACTGGCGTCGATGGTCCTGCTGCACGGATCTCTTCCACTTGACTCTCCATCTACATGTAAAAATAACATGTTGTATTAGGATATTAGTGATTGTGATCAAAATTTCTGATTAGCTACCAAACCTCTTTTGATGTACTTATGTAATTTTGAAAGAGAGAAAGTAGAGTGTTTGAACACAATGAGCTTTCGACGACAACCCTAGTGGCGAAAATCAAGGAGGAGATCAAAATCTAGACCGTATCTGGAGCAAAACGACCCTTAAAACTTATCCCCTTGCTTTTTTTAGTATGATTCTTTCTTACTTGTACAATATATACTCCTATTATATATATATCCAATTAAATTAGCACACTAAGTACCGGTTCATTAAAAAAAAACGTCTGATGTCGATGATGCACATGTTTTGGCTACCACACTTCAAAATGTGAATTTGTGATTAGAATGTGTTAATTAAGGGTCTGTTTGGATCAGGGACTAAAATTTTAGTCCCTGTCACATCGGATGTTTGACACTAATTAGAAGTATTAAATGTAGACTAATAACAAAACTCATTCCATAATCCTAGACTAATTCGCGAGATGAATCTATTAAACCTAATTAATCCATGATTATCCTATGTGGCTACAGTAAACATGTACTAATTATAGATTAATTAGGTTTAAAAATTTTGTCTCGCGAATTATCTCTCATTTATACAATTAGTTTTATTATTAGTCTACGTTTAATACTTCTAATCAGCGTCGAAACATCCGATGTGACAGAGACTAAAGTACCTAGATCCAAACACCACGGGTGTGTTTAGTTCACGCCAAAATTGAAAGTTTGGTTGAAATTGGAACGATGTGATGGAAAAGTTGGAAGTTTACGTGTGTAGGAAAATTTTGATGTAATGGAAAATTAGTTGAAAGTTTGAAGAAAAAATTTGGAACTAAACAAGGCCCTAAAATTGTTAAGTAGTGTAAGCTAATGTGTGTAACCTATATATGTACCTCTTGTTCCCTGATGTGACGGAAGGAGAGGACACGCTTCGGCCCCAGCACCTCGGCGGCGCAGAGCTGCCGGAGCCTGCGCCAGTACTCGCCGGACGGCGAGAAGAGGATGTCGGCGCCGCCGTAGAGCACGACCTCGCCGGCGAGCAGCCTGGGGCGGGTGGCGAAGTTGGCGTCGTGCGTCCTGAGCACCTCCCGCGCCATCTCCCTCGACGACGCCACCACCAGCGGCGTCTCGCCGAGCCGGAGCATCATCAGCGGGCCGTGTGCCGCGGCGAGGTCCCTGAGCGCGCGGTGCGGCAGCTTCCCGGCGAGGTGGTGCATGCTGCCGATCACCGGCAGCCTCCATGGCCCCGGCGGCAGGGGCGGCGCCGCCGGCTTTGCCCTGATGATGATGAGGAACGCCTTGATGATCTGGAGCAGCGCGACGGCGAGCACGGAGAGGAGGAGAGCTCTGTACAAGAGCTCATCCATGGTTGCCAAGGTTAATTGTGAGCTGTGGCGGCGCTCTGTACTGTGTATGTGGCATGTGCTTGTGTATGTGCTGCACATATATGTAGAAGAGGTAGAAGCTGCGGTTGGCATGGCAGGGGCAGTGAAGTCCTTTCTATCTAGAAAGATAGTGGATAGTGGATAGCTAGAGAGATAGAAAGATGCAATATTAAATTTCTAGCTATCCACTATCTCTCCATCTCTCTATCTATCAATGCAATATTAAATTAAGAAAACTATAAGTTTTTTAATTTTATTAATGGTAGTTTTAGCGCCGTTCCTCTAAGTTCTTCACTGGATTATTGCCATGAATTATTTGCTGCATGTATCTAAATATACACTTTCTCAGAAACTTTCTTTTGCTGCATTGTTAATTAGGTCACTTTGTTCCAAGGTATTTTATTAATTTTATTTCTAAAATATTTAATTTATTATTCCTATGATAATTTAGATAATATGTGGCAATAGCTTCGGTAATAATCTATCACAAACCGGTTTTATGATAGAATCATCAACTATTTTTGTAGTTTTCCCAAATAATCAACAGCAACAGATAGTTTTGACTTAGAAAAATAGCACTTGTATGATATTTACTCCTACATCTATCTATCTATCTATCTATCAAGAAAAAAGAAATATTGAATCTTCAGTATGCATCATTGCCACCATCTATATCTACCTATCTGTCTTACTACCTACATATGCTCATCCTAAGTAAAATCCGACATTAATTGAGAAAACAAATATTAACACCCATGTAGATGATCCAAAATTATTTTAACGCCTAAAGACTGTTTCGATTGCGACAATACTTGGATATCATGATAGTGACTGGTCTATGTGAGGGACAAGTGCGTTGTGTTCAACTGTCTTTAGATTTAGGTGATAGGCCCTACTTATGTGTCTCCATTGTAAGCTAGACAATGTCCAGCCACGCATAGCAGTGATCGTATGGTTCTATAGTTTTTTTCCTCAACAAGGTGTGTTGGAGTTTGTCGGCACATAGTGCTTTATTTTTATTTCTAATTATAATCTTCCAGGACTATAGTCTTGTTAATGGATAGTTCATTATTAACCTCTTGTGCAACAGCATGCTTCATCTCTTAACCTCATCCGATCATGAAATGGCACATGCAAATTAACAAGGGCTATCAAAGTTTTTCCCCCTCATACTTAATATGTACTAATAAGCATCTTAAAAATGCTAATATATGGATCGAATGGGTGATAATATATAAATGGGACGGGATGCCAGATACATTCTAGACTCTTTATTGAGCATTTCAGTCTATGTTAATATATGTCTTCGTAGCTATCTACATGAAAAACATAGGACGGTATATTAATTAATTGTAAAAGGAACACAACCTTTTGATGTATTGGGGGTGTAAGCCTACAGGCATGTAAGGTCAACCATGGAATGAAAACAAAAAAAAAATACATGCTACTAGTACACACAAGAGTTCTAAGTCAACCAGCTAGCACCAATCAATGTCTGTCTTACAATAATGGAACAACAAATGGGGTGGCAAATAGTAGCAGGGGCGTCATACGCCGTGCACCAAGGCCAGGTTCCTCCTCCATGTCCACCTCGGTGACACCCTTTGGGAGTGACCAATTGAAGTGGTATAGAAGCTGCACAAGTGCTATCTCCAAGACAGGTAAGGCGTAGGTAATACCCGGGCAAATCCTTCGTCCGGCTCCGAAAGGTAGGTACTCGTAGCTAGTCCCTGCAAAGTCCACCTTGTTGCCCTCAAATCGTTCTGGCTTGAATTCCTCAGGATCATCCCAATACTTTGGGTCTCTCCCAATAGCCCATGCATTTACAACGATACGTGACCTTGCAGGGATCGTATAGCCATTGACCTCGCACATGTCAATGCTCTCCCGGGGCACAAGAAGAGGCACTGGAGGGTGCAACCGAAGGGTCTCCTTGATAAAAAGCCTAAGGTAGGGGAGGTTGCTCACCTGGATGTCACCCTCCCCTACGGTAGCCTTGCCGTGAAACGCCTCTCGGATCTCACCTTGCAGCTTGGTCATCACCCTTGGGTTCCTCATTAGTTCCGACATACCCCAATTTAGCGATGATGCTAACGTGCCTGTTCCGGCTGTGAACATATCAAATATCACCGACTTGATGCTATTTCTACTTAGGTGGCCACCTTGCTCATGCAATTTGATGAGCACATCGACCAAGTTTTCCTCGTTGTCCTCCATGTCCAATCTGCCCTTGCATTCTCTTGCAGCGCCTCTCCTCTCCTCTATGACCTCTTCCAAGGTGGAGTCCACTATCCTATGGACATTTTCAAGGGCACGCCGCATGCCCGTCACTGCAGCAAGCACCGTTCTCCATGTCGGGAAGAGGTCAGGGATCTTGAACCCACTTGCCAGACTGATCCCAGTCTTTATTGCTGAAAGGTACTCGTCAGCATTCCTTTGTTTCTTACCAAAGGATGCACATGAGACGATACTGATTGCCATGTCATAGAAAAGTGCACTAACATCCACCGGCACCGATGGTCCGACCGCACGGATCCTTTCCACCCGACTCGCCATCTAGATAGAAGAAGCATAGATGTATTAGAAATTTGAGATCACCTTGAAATTTTTAAGAGTTACTTAAATTTACGGAGGTGTCTACTGCTAGTAACCATACTACCAGTATTATTACTAACAAAAAAAATGATCTAAGCCATTGATTATGTTTATTTTTTCTATTACTATACGAGTAGTTGAAAAGATAATACAAATAGATGTGGCCCATTAAATAAGAAATGAAATATCTAGATTAATTCTACTGACAATAAAGACCACAGTAAAAGTTGACTTAAAACTAAATATGACTAACTGTGAAAAATCCTTTGATTATATCTAGATCAGTTGCAATCGCATGTTTGGGTTATAGGTTCTGTGATCGTATACCAACATAAACTAGTGATCAAGCATGCATTTAAGCACATATGTGACCAGAATATGTGTCAATTAATATTTATATTCATACTGATAATCAATGTTCACCTCCTGTTCCCTGATGTGCCGGAAGGAGAGGACGCGCTTCGGCCCCAGCACCTCGGCGGCGCAGAGCTGCCGGAGCTTGCGCCAGTACTCGCCGGACGGCGAGAAGAGGATGTCGGCGCCGCCGTAGAGCACGACCTCGCCGGCGAGCAGCCTTGGGCGGGTGGCGAAGTTGGCGTCGTGCGTCCTCAGCACCTCCCGCGCCACCTCCCTGGACGACACCACCACCAGCGGCGTCTCGCCGAGCTGGAGCATCATCAGCGGGCCGTGCACGGCGGCGAGGTCCCTCAGCGCGCGGTGCGCCAGCTTCCCGGCGAGGTGGTGCATGCTGCCGATCACCGGCAGCCTCCATGGCCCCGGGGGCGTCGGTGCAGCCGCCGCCGCTTGCTTCTTCCCTCTGTTGACGACGGCGAGCTTGACGATCTGGAGCACCGCGACGGCGAGCGCGGAGAGGAGGAGCGCTTGGTACAAGAGCCCATCCATGGCTAGCAAGCAAAGAGAGAGATGAATGGTTTGTTTGGAAAACTTCTTACAGCTGTAGCTTCTTTTTAATCGGAAGCTTCTCTAAACAATTCAACTTTTCATTCACTCAAATTCTGAGAAGCCTATGGTCGTAGAATCTATAGAAATAAACTAGTAGTCAGAAGCTGAAAAACCCTACTTTGCAGATCCTCAGAAGATGGCTGCCAATTAACTGTTTCTCCGAATTTCAAGCTCTCAAATAGACCCTAAGTGCTTGAGCTTCCCCTGACTACTAAGTGCTTGACTGCTTGGTGATCAGCTGATGATTTACGGTATTTATAGCAGAAGGTATATAGGAAGGCAGTGGTTGGCGTGTTCAAAGTCCAAACTACGTACAGAGATTAATTCATGCTTTGAGTCTTCAGAGGAAAAATCAAGTCTTTGCATGGCCCTGCAACACAGACTACACTAGCTTGCAATTACGTACTACGACCATTTCCCCCGATAATATTAGCTTCAATAATTGTTTTGGATATCCAAATGCTCCGGTAGTATACTATCACAGGTTAGTTAATTTGATTTGTTGAATTTTAAGCTCCGTTGCTAGTTTCTATCTGGATGTATATATCAATATATGCCGGCGGCATGCAGCTGTCATTTGTCAACAACTGGACACAGTCCAGTCTACGCTATTTCAGGAACACTACTATACGACAAGTTGACTTGTTATGTCCTCGTGACTTTTTATTGTACGTGGTCAAAGTAGTTACAAAAAAGATTAAGAATATTAGACAACATAGATTATTTTATCACGTATCTCTTCATATATAAAAGTACATGTATGGAATGCCATTTGATGTAGACATTGAGAAAAAAAAAAGATGCAGTCTATAATACAAGCTCCTTCAATCCAATGCAGCACTCCTGCATGTTCTCAGAAAATAATTAAATATTATATGAGCAATCTTAGTAGTAGCATACTCCTATAACTCGATCTGAATTGTATAGTCAATTAGATACATTTTGATATTAATCCATTTCAAAACATGCATGGAAATCGTCAAGTTATAAGTCAGGATCTTGTTCAATGGGTTCGAATTGTTCCAACCAAAAGTCAGACTATACTGTCATCTATTGCACTCCTCCAGATTTTAATTTATGACGATATTTACTTTAGACATGTGTAGGTATGACTATGCGTCTTAACTTTCTCTCAAACATTAAAAAATACAAGTGTGCTAAAAAAGCATTTAATACTAAATCAAGTAATTAATAACAAAACAAATAATAATTATACATATTTTTAAATAAGATGAATGGCCAAACATATCTAAAAACTTAACGGCGTGTCATATATTAAAAACCACATAAAGTATTTCAAAGAATGGCTCATTCAGCCATCACATAATGAACATGGGTTCCCCGCCCTTTGTGGTTGAATAAACTTGTGGGACGAGTTGTATTGTGCTTACACCAAAATTCGGTATTAGAGTTGTATTGTGCTTACATGAAAATTCAGTATTATTTTTAGTAGGTCTCTCTACTATATAATATCATACACACAAATAGGAGGAAGTTGATGAAATTTTTTTACTAATCAAACTGCAAACAATCTTTTGATTATATCTAGATCAGTTGCAATCGCATGTTTGGGTTATAGGTTCTGTGATCGTATACCAACATAAACTAGTGATCAAGCATGCATTTAAGCACATATGTGACCAGAATATGTGTCAATTAATATTTATATTCATACTGATAATCAATGTTCACCTCCTGTTCCCTGATGTGCCGGAAGGAGAGGACGCGCTTCGGCCCCAGCACCTCGGCGGCGCAGAGCTGCCGGAGCTTGCGCCAGTACTCGCCGGACGGCGAGAAGAGGATGTCGGCGCCGGCGTAGAGCACGACCTCGCCGGCGAGCAGCCTCGGGCGGGTGGCGAAGTTGGCGTCGTGCGTCCTCAGCACCTCCCGCGCCACCTCCCTGGACGACACCACCACCAGCGGCGTCTCGCCGAGCTGGAGCATCATCAGCGGGCCGTGCACGGCGGCGAGGTCCCTGAGCGCGCGGTGCGCCAGCTTCCCGGCGAGGTGGTGCATGCTGCCGATCACCGGCAGCCTCCATGGCCCCGGGGGCGTCGGTGCAGCCGCCGCCGCTTGCTTCTTCCCTCTGTTGACGACGGCGAGCTTGACGATCTGGAGCACCGCGACGGCGAGCGCGGAGAGGAGGAGCGCTTGGTACAAGAGCCCATCCATGGCTAGCAAGCAAAGAGGGAGATGAATGGTTTGTTTGAAAAACTTCTTTTTCAACTGTAGCTTCCTTTTGAATCGGAAGCTTCTCTAAACAGTTCAACTTTTCATTCACTCAGATTCTGAGAAGCCGTGGTCGTAGAATCTATAGAAATAAACTAGTAGTCAGAAGCTGAAAAACCCAGCTTTTCAGATCCTCAGAAGCTGACTGCTAGTTAGCTGTTTATTCGAATCTTAAGCTCTCAAATAGACTCTAAGTGCTTGAGCTTCCCCTGACTACTAAGTGCTTGACTGCTTGGTGATCAGCTGATGATTTACGTTATTTATAGCAGAAGGTATATAGGAGGCAGTGGTTGATTAAATTAGTGGCGTGTTCAAAGTCCAAACTACGTACAGAGATTAATTCAGGCTTTGAGTCTTCAGAGAGGAAAAATCAAGTCCTCTTTGCATGGCCCTGCAACATAGACTACACTAGCTTGCAACTACCGTACTACGTACGACTATTTCCCCCGATAATATTAGCTTCAATAATTGTTTTGGATATCCAAATGCTCCAGTAGTATACTATCACAGGTTAGTTAATTTGATTTGTTGAATTTTAAGTTCCGTTGCTAGTTTCTATCTGGATGTATATATTAATATATGCCGGCGGCATGCAGCTGTCAACAAGTGGACAGAGTCCAGTCTACGCTATTTCAGGAACACTACTATACGACAAGTTGACTTTTTA
The DNA here is from genome assembly GCF_034140825.1 of Oryza sativa Japonica Group. Taxonomy (NCBI): domain Eukaryota; kingdom Viridiplantae; phylum Streptophyta; class Magnoliopsida; order Poales; family Poaceae; genus Oryza; species Oryza sativa. Next base: position 6,576,342 of record NC_089036.1, on the reverse strand, counting down.
TGTCCTCGTGACTTTTTATTGTACGTGGTCAAAGTAATTACAAAACAGATTAAGAATATTAGACAACATAGATATTTTAGAGCAATGCTACACGTACTAAATTTTTCTTACTAAACTTTTACTAACAATCATCTCAACCGTTTGATTTAAGTATATGAAAGTTATAAGAAACTAGATGCACTCCTAGCATGACACATCCACTGGTGGAGAAACCATTTTTAGTCGGTCGACCAAATTTTACAATAGTCCCGGTTTCATAAAAAACCAGGACTAAAAACGATTTTTAGTCCCGGTTTAAAAAATTTTGATCTTTAGTCCCGGTTAGTAACACCAACCGGGACTAAAGATGATTTGTAGTCCCGGTTCATCGCCTGTCAGATGTATGTCAGGGGGTCGAGGATCTTTAGTCCCGGTTGATACTACCAACCAGGACTAAAAATTACCACTTTAGTCCCGGTTGGTAGATCGATCTTTACTCCTGGTTGGTAATACCAACCGGGACTAAAGATCAATCTTTAGTCCCGGTTGAAGTTATCAACCGGGAGTAAATATTTCTCTCCCACATCCGATCGGTTAAGTCCCAGATAGATATTTAGATAAGATTGGAACATCCCTTCTCTTGCTCTTCTCAGATCCAATCCTCTTCCTCCTCCCCTTCCCTCTCTTCCTCCCCTCCCCCCCTTCCTCTTCTCCTCCCCTCTCCTTCCTCCTCCTCCCCTCTACTCCGTCTTCCATCACCGGTCGGCGGCGGGCGGCGGCGGCGCGGCCGCGAAGGGGGAGGCGGCGGCAGGCAGGAGGCCGACGGCGGTGGGCGGCGGCGGCGCGGCGCGGCCGCGTGCGTGGAGGCGGCCGGCGGGCGGCGGCGCGGCCGCGCGTGTGCGGGCGGCCGGCGGGCGGTGGGCAGGCGGCTGTGCGCGGCACAGCCCGCTGATTCCAAGTTTTTTTTTTTATTTTGTGTTTCACTGTATGTATAATTTTGTGATTCATTGCATCGTATGGATCTAAGATGTATAATCTGTTATGTATTTAATTTGTGTGTAGTTTTTAGGATTTGTGATGTAGTTGATCTGTGTAGGATTTGTGATGTATTTGATTTGTGATGTTGATTTGGGGATGTGCATCTCATTCGATTCAGGAGAAAATACATAGATTAACACTATCCATTAGCAAATCAACAACAAAATAATAATAATAATAAATCTCGAGGAACTGTCGCTTCCCCTCTTTAGTCCCGATTGGTAACACCAACCGGAACTAAAGATCGATCTTTAGTCCCGGTTATTTGAACCGGGACTAAAAATAGTGATATTTAGTCCCGGATTCGTAGTCCCGGTTGAAAAACCGGGACTAAAGGGGTTACCAACCGAGACTACAAACGGTTTCTCCACCAGTGATCAGTGTTACTAAGAATTTAGTAAGAAAAAAATAGTACGTATAGCCTTTTCCGATATTTTATCACGTATCTCTTCATAAAAGTACATGTATGGAATGTCATTTGATGTAGACATTGAGGAAAAAAAACGGAAGCAGTCTGTAATACAAGTTCCTTCAATTCAATGCAGCACTCCTGCATGTTCTCAGAAAATAATTAAATATTATATGAGCAATCTTAATTAGTACTCCAGTAGCATACTCCTATAATTCGATTTGAATTGTATAGTCAATTAGATACATTTTGATATTAATCCATTTCAAAACATGCATGGAAATCGTCAAGTTATAAGTCTGGATCTTGTTCAATGGGTTCGAATTGTTCCAACCAAAAGTCAGACTATACTGTCATCTATTGCACTCCTCTAGATTTTAATTTATGACGATATTTACTTTAGACATGTGTAGGTATGACTATGCGTCTTACTTAACTTTCTCTCAAACATAAAAAATACAAATGTGCTACAAAACCTTAATAAATCAAGTAATTAATAACAAAACAAATAATAGTTACATATTTTTAAATAGATGAATAGTCAAACATATCTCAAATACTTAACGTTGTCATATATTAAATTAAAACCGAAGAGAGTATTCTAAAAGAATGGCTGATTCTGCCATCACATAGTGAACATGGGTTCCCCGCCCTTTGTGGTTGAATAAACTTGTGGGACGAGTTGAATTGTGCTTACACCAAAATTCGGTATTACTTTTAGTAGGTCTCTCTACTATATATATCATACACACAAATTCGAGAAAGTTGATGAAATTTTTTTTACTAATCAAATTGCAAACAAAATTCTTTATCTTTTATGTGTGGTAAATATCGTTCCACTTATAGATATGCCTCTCCATTGTTCTTTTGTTCGTGTTTGTGTGTGCATGTGCGTTTGGGAGAATAGAGGAGAGATCTCGATTGCTCAAGATGATCTATGTAAATACTCCTTTCATTTTTAAATATAAGACACAACCTCCACTAACCTAAAGATCAACAAACCATTATTATTATCTTAGGACAATTGCTTATTTGATCTCGTTTTGAACTGTAACTGCCAATTTGACCCTACTTTTTGAAGTTTGCTTATTTGACACTCCTTTTTAAAAATGAAGCTGCCGTCCGACCCCCTTTCCACTACTCCGTTAGGGTTGGATAAAAGTAAAAAAAGAAAATGCTACTAATATTTCTAATGCTCAAAATACCCTCAGAAACCCTATCCATCTCTCTCGTGTGACTCTCTCTCTCTCTCTCGTTCGAATCGTGAGGCGGCAGCGGCCTGCTCCTGTCGTGGGGGCGATCTGACGGGGTGGCGGCGGCACTCATCTGAGGGGGCGGCAGCGGCGCTGAGAGTGCGCTTGGAGGAGCTCTGAAGGGGGCGTCGGGGGGCCGGCGGCGGGCGTCGGCGAGGGGGCTGCGAGGGGGCGGCGAGGGGGCTGAGAGGGGGCTGCGAGGGGGCCGCGGTGGGCGTCAGCGGCGGAGGGACGCAGGAGGAGCGGGTCCGTGCCGGCTCGTGGAGAGAGGAAGCGGCCGCGCCGGCTCGTAGGGGATGGTAGCGGCGGCGGCGGAGGGGCTCGGAGGGAGCGGATCCACGTCGGCGCAGCCTCGTGGGGGGATAGAGCGGCGACGGCGGCGGAGGGGCATGGAGGGAGTAAATCCGCGGCGGCGCCGCCTCGTGATGGGAGGGATCAACGACGAAGGGGCGCGGAGCGAGCGGATCCATGCCGGCGCCGCCTCGTGGAGGGAGGGAGCGGCGACGTGCGGGAGCTCAGCGGAGAAAGCTGCGGCGGCGTGTGGAGGAAGTTGCGGTGGCGGTGATGTGACAGATCCGGCGACGGCTTGATGGCGAGGAGGCGGATCTGGCGATGGCTCGACGGCGGCGGCGGTCGGCGTCAGGCAAGGAGAGGACGGCGGTGCCGGCGCCAGCGTTGTTCCTTCTCGCTTCGAAGAGGACGACGACACTGTCTTCTTGTTCCGAAGGAGGAAGACGTAACAAACGTGTGAATAAGAAGGCCACAAACATGAGAAAATTGCATATCTACCATCGTATAAAACTGGCTTCGCTAGAATACCATCACTCAAATGGGCTTCGCTGGAATACCATCTTCAACTGAGTGTAGTTTGATACTTTGCCATTTTCATCACTTTTAGTAAATGAAAAAGATTTTGCTCTCTTTTTAGATTTACTGTGCCCAAATTGCCCTCGGGCTTTTTTTTTCCTCCTCTCTCAATTCAACCTTTTTTTCCTCCTCTCCATGCTTGAGAGGTCGTCACCGGCGTGCCAATCGCCGGCGGAGGCGAGGCGTCGAGGTGAGGTCGTCGTCGGTCGGTGAGTCGGGGTGGGCCGGCGGAGCTCGAGGCCGAGATGACGCGAGCAACGGCGATACGGGATGGCGGCCGATACGATGCCCCTGGGCCGATACGATGCGGGATGGCTGTGCCCGCCGTACCGCCTCTCCCACAACTGCGCGCGTGGGGACGTCGTGCTCGCCGTGTGCAGGCTAGGACTCGCGCGGCTCGAGGACTACCGCGTGCTCCTCGACGCCGGCGGGTCCGAGCCACTCGCGGGCGGCCACGAGCACCGCGGGCTCCTCCGCGCCACCGTGTGGCTGCTCGACCGAGAGGGCACCGCGATCCGGCGGATGGTGGCAGAGGTCGGGCTGGCGGGGTGCAGGCTCGTGTTCGTCGGCCACTCGCTCGGCGCGTGGGTCGGCGAGGAGAGGCGGCGCGGCGGCTAGCTCGGCACCGGTCGGCGACACCGGCGTCGCCGCTTCACCTCTTCTGAAGCGAAACAAGTTGAACTAGGGGCATAACAGTCTACGAAAATGTGTAATCGCCGAAAAATAATTTTCAAATGCAAGAAACCATGAAAATGGCATTGCAGCGAATACCCATGGTTTGGGAGTGGTATTCCAGCGAAGCCCATTTGAGTGATGGTAGTCTAGCGAAGCCAATTTTATGCGATGGTAGATATGCAATTTTCTCCACAAACATCATTTTTTGTCTATGTTAACACCGTTACGTTGATTTAACGGAAGATGGTCAGATCTGATCTTCAGTTTTGAAAATGAGGGTCAAATAAGCAAACTTGAAAAAGTAGAGTCAAATTGGTAGTTAGGTTCTAAAACAGGGTCAAAACGTAATTGCCCCTATTATCTTTATGTTTAGATCACCCTTAACGAATAAAATGCATGCATCTAATGAGATTAAGGATTTTGATGGTGGAATATTTTTTAAAAAAATATGCTAGTTAATTGCATCTATGTGATATGGAAAAAGTGGTTGTGCGGGGCAAATAAGTTTAAACTCAGTCGTTGATCTCCTGAAGTTTTCAAACTAATGCAGGCTACTGAGATAAGGGAGGACATTAACTAAGAAATATCCGAATGGACGAAAAGTTGCTGCAACTGCAAGCAGACAGGCCGGGAAGCAGCTGGAGAGACGACTTTTAATTCGAATCAGGCTGTGTTCAGTTCACGCTAAAATTGAAAGTTTGGTTGAAATTGGAACGATGTGATAAAAAAGTTGGAAGTTTATGTGTGTAGAAAAGTTTTGATGTGATGAAAAAGTTAGAATTTCGAAGAAAAAGTTTGTAACTAAACAGGGCCTCAATCAACCCGGCTCAATGTAATTAATTGGCATGATTGTTATTGTTGCTACATTGTAAAAATCCAGGGGGCTGCGTAGGAGTATTATAATTTATACAAGGCGAGAAATTCTGCACCTTGTTAATTATGACTTACTCCCTCAATGTATTTTTGATAGTCATATTTTCAAATCTAAAAATTTTATTTTTGATAGACATATTTCAATCCAACAACCTATCATCTTAATGACTTTCTCGGATTTAATGCGTGACTATTCATTCTTCCACACAAGATTGGCTACTTGGGCATCGAGAAACGTAAATATCAATAAATCGCTTGTTTACGAGGAATAACTGGTAGCATGTATCTTACTATAAAGTGATCCACCACTAACTCCTTAAGCTTAACATGCAAAGATGCCACATCATCATCCACTAACAAAATACCAGATCATCATCCACTAATTAACAAGATGTCATATCATCATCCATTAACAATCATGACATTTAAACATCATGCAAACATGCCATATCTTTATAGTTTTTATAATTTAAGAGCTTTTCAAATACAAACATGTTAAATTATCATCCAACATAATTCACATAATGTTTCAATGTATATCTTTATTATGTTTTATGATATCCTATATATATATATTTATATAGTTCATCCTCACTTAATTAGTGATTAAATGATTAATCTATGGTCCAAATTATCTTTCTCCTTTTTTCCTCTAATTAAGTTATATCGCATCAATTGTTTTTAGCCTTTAGATGATTAATCTACGGTCCACATTATCTCTCTACTTTTCTTCTTCCATAAAATCATACCACCTTACTTTTTATGTTTGAATCACCATTCTACATACTATTTAAATTTAAATTATTATAAACCACATTAATTTACTTAATCTGATGTTATATAACTATTTTACATGTTATTTTTTTTATTGTTATCATACTAAATTCCCGCAGCAATGCGCGGGGTTTCACCTAGTTCTTATAATATGAAACGGAGAAGTAGTTAATTAAGGGGCATTGCGTTTGTTTGAGCTCTTGACTCGCTCCGCCGGCGCCTGCTCTGCAGCAGCATGCAACTCAGACCTAATTCAGACCTAAAAAATGTAATTAATGTTTGTTTAATAGCAGTAAAACTAAACTAATAAGCAAATATACAATTTTTTGTGAACAATAAATTTTCATATTATGTGGACTAATCATCTGTATTCCGATAAATCGTTTAGTGGTACCATATCCGCATCCGCTTGACAGCTGTTTTTCATCTTTTTACAACACTGACTCCAACAACCGCGGGTGCTGGCCCAAGGCCTACTCCAGCTAGGAAGAAGAACAACCACGAGCTCAGGGAATAGGTATTAATGCATAACTTTGGTTCACATTTTCGTTCAAATTTTGGAGCTCTCGTAATCAAACCACTCAATTTCTGTCGAATTTTATTCAAGATTTATCGCAACATTTAACACATTTCATCATCACTGCTATGAACTTGTTTTTTTTCCTCGGACGGTCAAAACATATTTTTACATACGACTGGCCTGCGATTAAAGGCTTGTGAGGCGAGCATCTACCCATCTTGAAGACTCGGATGTGGGAGAGAAGAGATGGAAGACAGGGCCCACATGTCAGCGAGTTGGAGACAGGAGCAGTTTGGGCAATACGAAATTACAATGGTCTGCACGTGGGCCCAACGGTCTCCAGGGCGTAGAAAATGGCATGTCTCAGATAGAGGGAGAATTGTAATGGCATATTTCCTATTAGGTGAATTGTGATGACATTTTTCAAAATAGGTAAATATGTAATGGCATGATTCCAATTAACCCAATATAATAAGGGTTGGCGGGTTGAAAGGATTAGCGAGTCTAACCTCTGGTTAGCCTAGTGTTTGTGATGCGAGAGGTTTCAGAGAGCATTCTCCTACCTCTGTTTCTGGCTCTCATCGGATGGCCTAATCAGCCAAAGAAAAAGCCAAATTTTGAATTTTTAAACTTAATTTTGAGATTGATTTTGAGATATTTTCAACGTAGTTTCTTTTTCAACATTGGTTTTTAAGTCACTAAGAACACATTTATAAAAGTTTTACCTATAAATTCATTTTTATTTTCTAATAAGCCGTTTTGGCTTATTAGAAAATAAGCCAAACGATGGGGACCTCTGTTTCCTATGCTTCTTAGGAAGTTTGTACGTATAATTCTCCCCCTAGTTAGGTTTGGTTTGGTTCGTGGCCTAAATAGGCCTTACCAAATTTTGCCAATGCCAAATTTTGGCAAGTTTTGTCATGACTAATTTTGGTAAGGCAAAGTTGTGTTTGGATTGAAGCTAAAATAACCTAAGTTCACTATTGAAATGGCCTATTTTCTTAGGCATACCAAAATTTGGCTTCAAACCAAGTAGACACTAAACACTATTGAAATTGCCAAATATTGGTAAGCTTGATTTAGGCCTCAAACCCAACCAGCCCTTAATACAGAAGCCAAGAAAGTTGGGTCTTTCAAGAAAAAGAAGAAAATGAGATATTGCTCAAGAGGACAGACAGCGTACAGTGCAGAGCTAGCACTAAGAAAACAACGCAAAGCGAAGGCCATGGGGGGATGGGCCTAACTGTGATTGAGTGGAGAATAAAAGGAATAAGTTCATATGAGGTCCCTTAACTTATCAACGAATCCGATTTTCGTCCTTTAACCTCAAAACCAGATATAACGGGTCTCCAACTATCAAAACCGGTGCAGATAAGGTCCCTCGGCGGTTTAGATGGTGGTTTTAGCTGACGTAGCGCATACGTGACGAATTTGACTCGGTCTTTGTCTAACGTGGCAATTCGACTCGAAAAAATAATAAACTCCGTGGGGCCACATGTCAGTTTCAAATACAAATTTAAAAAATGATGGGGCCCACGTGTCAGTCTCACCACTTGTGCTTTCACTTCTTGATCGAGTCCACGTCAAACTTTGCATTAAGACCTATCAACAATTTACGTCCATGTGGTTAATTTTTTCCATCTTTCACGAAGTTTTGTACTCCCTTATTCAAGGACACTTAGGGCAAGTACAGCAATGCAGACAGCTGCTGTCTTTTTGGCACAAACAGACAGCTGAAAAGACATTTTGTACAACAGTGTGGACAGCTGCTGTCTACAGGGTAATTAATTTTCCAACGAAAAAAGACTTCTTCACCTCACGTCGCATGTCCCCGCGCCTAGGACCACGAGCCACAGCCGTAGCTGAACCAGACGCCGGCTTTGCATCGAACGATGGTCGCGGGGGGGTGTTTGCAATTTTTTTCTGCATGTCTACGGCAAGGGACAGTGCGTTGTACCTGCCCTTATAATTGATGACTAACATCGCAATTAACGCCGCAGGTTTAAAGGCCTAAAAGCTATCGTAAAATTAAAAAGAATAGACATTTGAGATTTAACCTGAGTAAAACTTTTATTACCAGATTTAACCATGAGTATTGAAAATCAAAATTTTACTCTGGATGAAGTGAAAAAAAATCTAAGACGTAAATGCATTCACCGTGCAGCTGCTGTCTTTCTGTCCCACCATTAGACACCATGCTCCCGTATACAATTTGGATTTAACTACACTAAATTGAGGGCGCAAAGTTGTTATGATGGAGTATGACAACAATTCCATTCATTGCATGTTATTATCGCCTTGGAAAAAGTGCACCGAAGGTCCCTCAACTTGTCATCGAGTTACAAAATCATCCCCCAACCGTCAAACTATGTATCCAGCGTTCCTCAACTATCAAAACCGGTCACAATAGATCTTTAGGTGGTTTTGATCTCGGTTTTGTCTTATGTGGCGGCTGAGTCAGCGTGGGACCCACGTGGGCCCCACATGTCCTGCTGCCACATCACCCTCCTCCAATCTCTTTTCCCCTCTTATCTCCCTTCTTTATCTCTCTCTCTCCCTTCTCTGACTCAGCCGGCGGGAGGAGGAGGGCGTCGGCGAGGGGCAACGCGTCGGCGGCCGGCGAGGGGCGACGCGGCAGCGGTGATGGCGGCGATGGGCGACGCGGCGGCGGTGGGGGAGAAGCTACGGGTGGGCGGCGGGGAGGGGCGGCGCGCGGGCGGTGAGGAGCAGCGCGCGGGCTCCCCCGCCGGCCGCCGCCCGCGAGGCCCACGCGGCAGAGGAGGAGGCGGCGACGACACGGCAAATTACTGAGGATATCACCAACGTCCATATAAACAAGATAATCACCAGGCAAATTACTGCTGCTGCTACTACACCATTTGTGCATTTCCTCTTCTATTATCTTAGCTGCAGCTCGCACGCTTTGAGTACGTGCATTGTTCAACTGCCATTTCTCTCCTCAATTCCAAAAAAATATATTCACCTTTTTCTCATTCGAGCTAAACCATTTTGATCAATGGAATTCGGACGATCTCCAGCCCTTCTACTCCTTGTTGGTAAGTCCGAGAAACTTTCAGGCCGGTTAACTTTAGGCTGTTAGCACATCTTCAACAATGGTGTGTCTCAATGCAGGGTTCCCATGGTCGCAGCTGCAGTTCGGCGCTGAGGCAGCCGGCACGACGGTCTTCACGCTGCACAACAACTGCACCTACACCGTCTGGCCGACCACCTTGTCCGGAAACACCGCGGTGGTCGTCGGGGGGGGGGCGGCTTCGAGCTGTCGCCCGGCGCCAACGTCTCGTTCCCAGCCCCGGATGGTTGGTCCGGCCGCTTGTGGGCGCGCACGGACTGTGCACCCTCCGGCACCGCGTCCCTCGCCTGTGCCACGGGGACTTCGGCGGCGCCGTGAGTTGCTCCCTCGGCGGCGCGCCGCCCATCACCCTCGCCGCGTTCACGCTGGGCGGTGCCGACGGGAAGGGCTTCTACGACATGAGCCTCGTGGGCGGGGGCCGACGGGGGAGCCCGCGAGCCGCTCCTCCCCCCGCCGCCGCGTCGCCCCTCGCTGGCCGCTGACGCCCTCCTCCTCCCGCTGGCTGAGTCAGAGAAGGGAGAGAGAGAGAGAGATGAGGAAGGGAGAGAAGAGGGGAAAAGAGAGGAAGAGAGGAGGCTGATGTGGCAGCCTGACATGTGGGGCCCACGTGGGTCCCACACTGACTCAGCCGCCACGTAAGATAAAACCGAAGTCAAAACCACCGAATGACCTATTGTGGCCGGTTTTGATAGTTGAGGGACGCTAGATATCTGGTTTTGCGGTTGGGGGACGATTGTGTAACTCGATGACTAGTTGAGGGACCTTCGGTGTACTTTTTCCTATCGCCTTTGCTTGCTAAGGCCCACCAATATCATCAACGCGCCAGAACTTTTGACCCACATAGACAATGCCATTACCAGTTGTGGCTGCAAGCCTGCAAGCCCACAAGTAAATTGCACAGAAGACTGTGCCATTTGACCGAACAGGTTGACGGGCATACTGTGGCTGTGTTTAGTTCGTGTGCCAAATTTTTTTAAATATACGAACACACATTTAAAGTATTGAATGTAGACTAATAACAAAATATATTATAGATTATGTCTGTAAACTGCGAGACAAATTTATTAAGCCTAATTAATGCATCATTAACAAATGTTTACTGTAACATCATATTGTCAAATCATGATGTAATTAGGCTCAAAATATTCGTTTCGTGATTTACATATAAACTATGTAATTGGTTTTTTTGTCTACATTTAATCTCTATGTATGTATCTAAACATTTGATGTGATGGAAAAGTTAAAAATTCTAAGAATAAAATTTGAATCTAAACACGGCCTGTACCATTTGACCGAACATTTGACCATTGCTTCTTTCTGTGAAGCTTCCTGCGCTGCTGCGCGTGGGTTGACGATGTACCTGAACGAAAGGAGAAGTTTTAGGATTAGGATTTAGGGCTCGCCTTTTTTTCTTATCGTTACGTTTATCGGCTAAAATTTAAATTGTACATCTTAAATTTAAAATTGATTTTAAGATTTTTTTCCATCAAAGTTTATTTTCTAGCCCTTTGTTTTTAAATTACTAAGACACGCATATAAAAGTTTTATTGATAAATTATTTTTCGTTTGTAAATATGTTGTTTGGTTTATTACACAAAAATAAGCGAAATAATGGAGCCGCTAGTAGGGAGTCTATAAAGCGCAATTAAACGACGCTTACGACTGGCATCAAAAATCAAGGCGCGCAGTTTCCTCGAAGCATCCCTTTACCGTCGGCGGTGACGCCAGTGAGGTATCAGTATCGATCAGGGGTCCGCGGCACTCTGTCGTACACCCGTACCCTTTCTCCTGTTTCCTTTGTGCTTCTTCTCACCGGGAATCTATCACCTTCTCTGAACGCGACTGCAAATCCATGGTTTGCGCGGATTTGCCTTGTAACGGTCGCACGCAGATGGAGAATCTTGCTGTGCTCCACCAACCAGCACAGCATGGCCCAGGCCCCGCCGTGTCTGCTCCGAGGTTAGTCAGGCCGGCACGGCCAAACTTACACACCGGGCCGTGCCGTGCCAGCCCACGGGCTGCACATACGGCCCAGACATGGCCTAATACGATTTGGATCGTGCCGGACCGGCCCAAAGGTACGATAGTCCATCCACGGTTGGCCCGCAGGTACGATAGCGATGGTTCATCGTGCTTCTCTATAGAATAAGTGTATTTGTAATCCTTCTCAGCATCGTCGACCGCATCGAGGCATCGAGCCCACCGCTTCCGACGCTGACGGCGACCACCGCCCCTCCTTCCCCACACCACACCCCTAGCCGGTGAGTGCGGATCTGATCGATGGCGACGTGGATTTTGGCGGTCACAGCTCTGGTCGACGAGCTCCATGGCAGCTCGAAGCGGACGGCGACATCAACGGCAACAGTGGCGCTGATCTGCCGACGAACTCAGCGGCAACATGATCGGCGGCCGCCGTTAGCTCCTTCCCTAACATCGCCTCCACCGTCTTCCCTACCTCAATGACCATGGCGAGTGGCGGTTGGCTGTGCCATATGCTCGGTTCAGGCAAATATAGAGAGGTGCCCTTCCTCTCCTTTCACTCCTATTCCTCCACGAGAAATTTCAGTATTTACCATCCAATATGATGACCTTTAAGGAATAGCCACCCAATACGTTAGCCTTTCAAAATCTACCACCGGGGATGCGAAATTCTTCATTATGCGCCACTCCGTCCGCCCGTCTGCGTCGTCCGTCAGCGTGAAGCCGTCTTCGAGCTTGGTCACCACCTTCGTCGTCTCCGAACTCGTCGGCCGTTGTCCCCAGACTTGACCTTCATCCTCGAGCTCACTCCCGCCGACGTGGGCGGTCATGGACGGTGCACCTTCGACAGGGGACGGAGCAGCGCTTGGTTCTGTTGCCGACTCGCCGTCGGCCGCGGAGGGTGGCAGGGAGGACGGCAGTGACACGAGCACCTCCGACTGGGACAGCTTATGCGCGTGGCTAGTTGGCGGGCATGGTGGTTCGGCGGCGGAACATGAACTAAGGGGCGACGCGACGACGACCGGACGCGAGCTCGGGGGCGACGACAACGGCGATCGGATGCCGAACGAGCTTGGGGATGGGGACGACGGTGACGGCGGGACGCGGGGTGACGACGGCCGATCCTGGGCGACGACGGCCACCTAGTTCGGAGACGGTCGCGTGGACGGACGACGCGGACGGGCGGACGGAGTGGCACAGAATGAAGAATACCGCGTCCCTAGTGGTAGATTTTGAAAGGCTAGCGTATTGGGTGGCTATTTCTTAAAGATCATCGAATTTGATGGTAAATACTGAAATTTCTCTTCCTCCATATATCAATCTTTCTCTCTCACAAGGGGAGATAGGGCACCTCTCTGCGGCAGAGGTGGCGAAGGGCGAAGGGTGGACCAGCAGCGACGGAGGAGGGAGAGGATGAGACGAGAGCGAGGAGATGTTGTTGTGACATTGTGTAGTTCTCTTTTCAGTAAGTGCTACTGTAGGTGTTAATTGTTGTTATCTTGCTAGGGAGGGAGCGCAGGAGATGAGGGTGAATAATCTAGCGTTCTGCCGGCGACGGCTTCAGGATTTTATCATCAGCATGAACCAAGAGGCACATAATTAGTCTGAAATCTCAATCACCCCTCTTTTTTTTTCTCACTTTTTACATATCTTTCTATGTTCGTGTTGTTCTAATCCTGTTCTTGTGACTCCCCGTACGTCCCTCCCTTGCAGTTGTAGCAAAGCCCACATTCAGAGAGAGATAGTTGGTGATGGATCAGGAGCAAAGCTTGGCGGTGGAGCGTGACGCTCTGCTCCGGGAGGACTTCATCGTCTTTGCCCTCATCAAGCAGCGGCCTACGCTCCCGCTGCCAAAGCTGTCGGTGGCCGGTCCCATGTGGAAATGGTATTTCTATCATTTACCGGTTTCTTCTTCTGTTGAATCGTAGATAGATCCATTGGATTTTACCCTGATCAAGTTCTATTTTTGAACTGTTGTATTAGTTCTTTCACATGACAAAACTTGTGGTTATCAAAGCTCTGGACATCTACAGAAGAACAAGGAATCTGGTATGCATAATCATCATGTACCTTCATTTTGTTTTTATTACTATCTAGAGTTGCATGAATTTTTTTTTCCTCCTGTAGGAAGGCATTGGGAGAACCAGGAAACTAATGATCTCTAGAACATCAGATAAAAAGCCTATCTGATTTCTATAATATCTGTCAGTTTTAAACTCAGTAGGAGCTACCAATTTCCAGTTCTAAGGATCCCATCGTTTCGTTTATTCATGGAATAAGCCAAACGGCATATTTGCAAACGAAAAGTAATTTGTGAATAAAACTTTTATATACGTGTTCTTAGCGATCTAAAAACAAAGGCTGAAAAATAAACTTTGATGAAAAAAACCTAAAAATCAACTACAAAATTTAGTTGAAAATTTAAAATTTGGCTGATAAGTATAAGCATAAGCGAAAAGATGAGGCCCTAAGATAGGTAATTATCTTTACCTTATCCTGTAATTGTTTACTTTTCACCGCTGACAATTTTGATGCCACATAAACACATACTTTTCTATCTATTGTCAACTTGAAAGACTAGGCTGATCTATAATATTTCCTATATTATTAGTTGGTAACCTGGAGCTGTTGTCATAGACGATGGAGGAGAATGGGGTCCTGAAGGGGTACATCAATGTCAACCAATAAATCAAAGACAACCATTGGCCAGTGTAAGTTGTTTTCATGGCAAAATTTTGGGGCATTTACTAATTTGTGAAGGTTTTCAAACATAAGTTTATTGTATACTAAATTTCTAGATTTCATTTTGAGAATTGTGTACTCAGTATTTCAATAGGAGTTTACTAAATGGAAAAAGAGAAATTAATCTACAGAAAGAGTATGTGATTATAATGAATAGTTCTTTTACCCTCCCAATAATATTTTGGTTTATTTTTAATTTACCAATGTTAGAATTATTAAACGCATGCAATAGTTCTGGACATTGAACACATTTAGGGTCTGTTTGGTTGCTTGTATCTACCTAGCCTAGCCCATCTCTCTCATCCAGGCTGAGTTGGTCCTGGCTAAGAGGATACACGTGCAGCTGTTTTGTTGTCTGCATCAATCTAACCTGGCTAGAATGAGATACTGTTTGGTTGATTGCATGAGAGATACGGTTCGGAAGAGATTTTGTTTGGTTGGTGGTATGAATCATAGGTATGATGATATCTTTTTCTTTATGGTGAGATTACCGCTTAGAAGACATGGAATAATTCTACTACTTCAGAGTTTAGTCAACTGAACTTTTCTTTTTCTATATCAATCTTTCTATCCCTATTATTACTTTAAAATTCTATAGTGGTGGCGGTGACTCCAACTCTGAAAGACACGTGTTCTATAACCGTTGGATCGGGAGATCGGACGGCCCTGAGATATAACTTCGCGATCCGCTTTTCTGGCTTTTCTCCCCCCGCGATTCACTTTCCTTCCCCGAACCGCTCGCGCTTGCTTTCCTTCCGCCGACGCCTCCCACCTCTTCCTCCGCCGCGCCTCCACAGCCGGCGCCCCCATCGCCGCGCAGTCCTCCTCTTCGCCGCACCTCCCTCCTCTTCGCCGCGCCTCCACCGCCGGCAACACCGCCGCGCCTCCAATCTCCGGTTCGCCACCAATACGGAGTCGCTTGGTCCCCGCCTCGCCGGTCTCCTCCGACAACACCGCGCGCGCCGCCGAAACACCCACGACCGCGCCACCACCGATCCGGAGTCGCATCGCGCCGGATCCCCGCACCGCACGCATCGCGCATCCATCACCTCGCTACCCTCGCTCAAGCTCCATCGCACGCCGCCCTTCTCCGCCCGCGCACCGCCTCCTACACGCTCTCCTTCCTCTTCTCCCCATTGCTCGCCTCTCCAATGCCCGCTCGCACCGCGCAGCCGCATCCATCCTCCACGCTTCATCTGCCGCACGCGCCCCATTCCGTCCGCTGAGCTTCACGCCTCCCTACCCCTCAGCAGTCAGCACCTTTATCTCTCCCCCTCAGCCCTAATTTATCTGATCCACGAAGGTCTCTCCTCCAATCCAGTCGAAAGAGGTAGGAACCGAACCGCCGCCACCTCCAGTTTGCTGTGCCACGATCTGCCGCCCAGATGTCCTCTCCGCCCCAGGTGTCCTCGCCGTCAACTCCACCTTTTCGCAATCGCACCGCAACTCCACAACTTTTTCTTCTTTGGTAGCTTTTGGTTTTGCAGGGTGAATTGTAGCAAATTAATGAGGTTCTTGATCATGGCGGCCGTCCGGTGGGTGGTTCTTGCATACATCGTCGTCGTCAGCTGCGACGACAGTGAGCATGTGCTGTTGAGGATTGCCATCGAGAGGGTTGCTGTTGTTGATTCAGCTAGCGTTGGTGTTCACTAATGTTTCTTGGCTTGAAGGTTAATTTGCTCATTTGTTTACATACGTCATACCATGAAAGCTGCTTAATTATTAGCTATCTCCAAGGCATGATTATATATCGTAGTCTCGATCACCTTCTGTAAGATTAAGATCAGTGAAATTTTATGAATTACCTTTTTGTTGTGGCTATTTATGTTTCAGGGTCCAGTACTGATTGGGTGGTGGTTGAGTTCTTCCATCTGAAACCCTCGATGACGATTAGCTTTAGGATTTTGGTCAGCTGCAAGCTTGTGCTAATTTACATACATGATACATCTCACCTATAATTGCATACTAGCTAGGACTACGTATGGAACAAGTAGATGGTAGTACCTGAACATTTCTAGCTCTGAAATATGCCAGCCTGAATATTATGGAGACCTCCCACCCTGTCTGTGTACAACACCTGTGAAGGTTGGTGCTCTCCTTTAATTTCCATGTCAATCTATGGATGATGCACCATGTATTGAGTTTTGGAAAGTTATATGCAGTTCCAGGTTGCAAGTTTCAAATGATGCCTATAAAAGAAGTGGCAAGGGGCAAGGGCTCCTTGATGCTGCAATTACTGAACAAGAGAGAATAGTTCATATTTGCACTCTTTTTAGGAGGTATTTCTGCTGTAGGATTTCAGTATATTATCTCACATTTTTCACAATTTTTGAAAGTGGCTTTTCCTGACAATTTTTCACACTTTTAGCATCCAAAACTGATTGTTGTCTCAAACAAAGTATCCTTTGAGAATCCAAAGGCACCCGTCTACTCTCCGTTACAGCAAAGGAGATCCTAGAATGAAGTGAGCCCAATCTCCTTTCTTATTTACCAATGGAAGTGGACATGTTAATTGTTTAAATCGGTCATTTAGCTCACGTTTTACTTGTTCAGGCAGAAATAGATGGTCCTGACATGTATGGAAACTATGAGCTATTTCTGCATGAACAAGTCAAACATGAGCTAAAGGAGTGAACTAAGCAATTAATTCTTTTAGGTAACACATATATCTGTTTGGGAAACAAAGAAATACTCAGTTCAGTGCCAAAGCAAATACAAGTCCATATCAAAGTTATCATACTGCCAGAGGTCTAAAGATGAAACCTTTTTTTCCTAACAAATTAGAAAATAGAGCATATGATGTCCAGAAATACCTGCAAATGTGATCAACAAAATGTCGTCTTCTTTGTAGAACTTAAAATTTTGGAAGCTTTTAATCAAAACCTGGGACGTCTGACCTTCATTTTTTTTTAACAAAGTCTGACCTTCATTCCAAAATAAAATAAAATAAAATCGGTGCTCTTCAACCATGTTGGCAACATAGCTCAATGTGGATTGTTAGGGATGATTATTCTTTCCTAATTATTAGTTTGGTGAGATTTGAGATTTCTAATTATTCTTAACAATCATTACTTCTTGCGTATTACAGATCTTTTATGTGTTTTAGGCGGATATCGATCTGCCAAGGTGAGAAAGCAAATTGCCTAGGCTTATTTCATTGGACAATACACATTGTCTTAATTTTGAGAAAGCAACCTGTTTTCTTGATTATATCTCTGAATCTGAAAAACTCTCATTGGGTACTGTTTCCTTTATAATGCTACAATGGAATGGCAATCTTACTTATTGGATATTGGATTCCTTGCCTCACTGAAATTCAAAGAACCGTTGCTGCTTGTGACTGTAGTTAGACCTTTTTTTTTTTGGAGAATATTGATAAAGGATTTGAAGGTATGTTTTCAGAACATTATTTACTTGCATGATTTTTCATGTAGAGATCAACTGTGATCCACTGTTATAGAAACATAATGTGTTGATTACCAGTCTGTTAACTCTAGGTACATATGGAGTTATTGTCCTGGACATGGACAATTAGGTTAGTACAATCAAACAATAATTAGTCATGTATATTTCTATGCTAAAAAGGCCGAAATTATATTATATTCGCTCTCTGTTCATGTCTATTTGTTATATATTGCTGCTTGTACTCTAAAAAACTGTCACCTACCAAACAACTTTTCTATTTGCTACTATTTCAAATCCAATAATTGTGCTATATCTGCTATATAAACTCTCTGGACTTTGTGCCATGGTTGCTTCCTAATTCAAATTTATATGTTATCTACGCCAAATGACCAATATACTTGTCAAGAATAAATAGGCCATTTTCTAATATGAGATGTGTTGTTTTAGGGGTAACTTACCAATGTGCTAGCATAACTAGCTGAAGCACACTTAGATTTAGCCAGTGAAAAAACTTGGCCAGCAATTACATAACTTCTTTAGTTTGAGAGAATACTTGTTGTTTCAGCTCTCGAGTGTTCCCTGGCATATCTTGAGAGGGGGAGAGCAGCTAAAAAGGAGCTGCTTTGGAAGCTGCTGTGTCATCATAGAATTATTGTTGAATTGAAGGCAAAAGAGGATGTTGCAAGGGTCTTGATTTGGATGGACATCTGAGATACACTTCAAATCCAACTTGATGGAAAATATACAGTTCCTCAACACTACTCAGGAGAGATTCTGGCTTGATGCCAATGGGTTGGATAGGAGGAAAGGACATAAAAACCCATTGCTAAATCTGCTTGTTCAGCTATATGTGAAGTGTTGGCACTGCCTATTTGAAATATAAAGGAATTGGTTTTGTTGTCGAAATGGGTCAACCTAGACTTAAGTTTTTCTTTAACATGCCTTGGTAGTTAGTTTCTGAAGTTTGAAAGAAGATTAGCATCAGGATTACTGTTGATTTGTATGTTCAACAATCTCAATGAACAATTCCAAATTGCAATTAACCTATTCTTGCTGTATTAACCACTATATACCATTGGGCATACGTAGTAAGAATGTAAGATGCAACAATAAAAGTGCTTAAGCCCTGAGCGGGTTAGTATCGATTTGCTGCATGAGTTTATAAACTTTGAGCTTTGTTTTCTCATAAATTGTCCTTAGTAACAATAATACTAATAGTGTCAAAATACCTTCTCACATGAATCAGTGTAGTGAGCAGTTCTGAATAAGAATTACATGTCAAAATATCCTGTAGGAAGTCAACATGAATATACATAGAATCGACAATATATTTGGCGTGTGGCCAATAAATTGAGTTTCATGTTATAATCACTTCGTTGCATCTATCAATATGTAAGATCTTGTTTTCACCTAACAGAATTTATGAATAGAAGGAGACAAATGTATTTGTTCGCTCAAATGGTCAAATTTGAAATCATAAGTATTTTTACTAAAATGTAGTTTAGCAAACCGGTGAACTTTGTTAGCTTTAAAATATTTTTATCCCCGTTGCAACGCACGGACACTTAACTAGTTGGTAAAACAATTCATCGATTCAACTAGTGTCGCATACAGTGAATCTTTCTATATTACTGACTAATTACCGGCTGAAGAAAGGTCGAAAAAAGAAAAGAAAAAACACAGTGAATCAATCACGGTACCAGCATTGTTTAATCAGCCTTTAATACACCTAGACAAACCACGGAAGAAGAGGAAAAATAAAAAGAAAACAAGGAGAAAAGAATCCCATACGTTTCGCCAACTCCTGCTCCTTGAGTCTTTTACCCATTAAGAAAGTTGGAGGTTACGTGTGTGCCACAGAAAAGTTTTGAGTCATCTGTATGCCATGACACAAACTTTCGTTTACCTGTGAGCCACTTTGGATGGAATCAGCACTAACGGAGACTAACAGAGGTTTGAAAGGTCTATTTTGCCCTTGCTCTATTTCAGCCACGCTGGCGGCGGCGGCGTGCCGGCGACGGCGACGACCGGCAGCGGCGTGCCGCACCGGGGGCGAGGCGAGGCGGCTTGCCGCGCCGGCCTGGGCACGCCGGCCTGGGCGCGCCGCTAGATCTGGCGAGGCGACGCGAGACGAGGTGAGGCGGCGGTGGCGGCGGCGGCATGCCGGCGAGGCGAGGCGAGGCGGCGGCGGCAGCGGCGGCGCGCCGGCGACGACGACGACCGGCGGCGGCGGCGGCTAGGCTAGGGTTCGAGTGGAGGCGCACGGGAGGGGAGGAGTAGAGATGAAAATGCTTCAGGGGCAATTTAGTCATTTTCATACGTGGGTCCCACATGTCATAGCTCATTCTGTAACAGAAGGTGGATGGAATGGCACACGGATAAATGAAATTTTGTGTCATGGCATACAGGTGACTCAAAACTTTTTTTTGTGGCACACGCGTAACCTCCAACTTTCTTAATGGCATATGGGTAAAAGACTCCTGCTCCTTCGCTTCGCTTCTGTTCGTCTCTCCGCCGTGCGCCGTCCGTCGTCCGCCATGGAGGTTGCTGGCCCTCCTCCGTTGACCAGCGCTTCCCCTAGCCCCTGCCGCTCAACACCAACTGTGGCCGGATCTAGTTGTTTGGCGGCTCGCGAGAAAGAAGTTTTGGTGGTCTAGATCTGGTCAGTTCATCCTCCCTTTCGAGCTGATCTCTCACCACCGAGCCTTTTCCCCACATCCCTTCTCGTCGTTCGGTTTGAGGTGGTCAGATCTACCGGCGGCAAAGCTGCTGGATGCCCTCACTTCGTGTGGCTGTGAGATCATCGGGGTTAGAACTGCCAGAATCGCTTGGACTCGAGGAAGAAGGAGAGCGAGCAAGACGAGGGATGCAAATGGGCGACGACCTGGGTGTGGAGCGGTGACCCCAGCTATCGGATGCAGCAGTTTGCACGCGCGGGTGCAACACGGAGCACGCGCTCAGCCTGGCTGAGTAGCGAAGTTTGCCCGAATCGGGCGTTCCTCCGGAGCCTGGCTGGCGACCGCTTTTTGCACGCGCTGGGCCTGGCTGGGAGGTCCATGCAAGCAACCAACAAGGTAAATTTGTATGCATAGGTGCGGGCCAAGCCTGATGCAGGCAACCAAACAGACCCTCAGTCCATCTGCACATTGAAAATGCTCAAGGTCCAAGAGATGTGATAGTATATCAGATGGCATGCCATTGACTTGTGTGCCAGAAGATTCTATGAAGTAAAAAACTAAAATGCTTGATTTTTCTTTGCTCTCTATGGTTTATATTCAAATTTTTCTCTACTGATAGATTAATATCACTTTTGAACAGCTCTACTAAACAATTAATTTAATTTGTGTGAATTTTATGTTGGTGTCAAAATTTGGCACTTTAAGACCTTGGCATAGCAATTTCATTCTTTGTATCCCCTGCTCTAAGTTGGTATCATTTCAGTTTACTTGCTTTATAATTACTAAACTTGAAGGTCGACATGCACTTCACTGGGAAATTTTAAGTGAAACCCTGAATCCCTCAAATCTCCTATTGAACTTTATCATGAATTGCTAAAGTTGCTGATTTTCTTGAGTAGGAACCAAGCTATTCACTTAAAATTCATGTACTAGCCTCTCAAAATTTGTATGAATATTGGGGTTTTATTTTAAGAGCAAATTAGATCAGAGTTCAGAGTCTACTCATGCTGCTTGCTGTTGGGTATACCTCCCAGGGAAGGGATGCTCTTATCCATCTTCCAGGAAATTGGTGGTAGCTGATTTCAAATGCGAAATTAGTTATTATTGTTTCTGTTCTAATAGAAATTGATTTCACCGAGTCAATAACTTGCCATATTTATTTATTTACTCTTAAATTCCATTCTTATGAATGATTTGACAAACAATTTTTTCCTTGTCACAGAACAAGCATGTAAACGTGTTTGTTTACACAATACATGAAACAATATGTAGAATCATACTTTACACTGCCATTTTCTCCAAAGAGGCTGTGATAAGCACTTCTGCATCCACTTGAACTCATATATACTTGTGTGCCCTTTAATTTTGTAGGATAATTATATGAAAGAAGCCCCTCTATATCTGGAGTTAGGGAGCACATTTTTACTAGCAGGTAACAAGGGTGCTGCTCAATTCAGTTTTCTTGTTCTGTTTTTCATTCTCACACACTCTCAATTATTATGACAAATCAGGATTGTAGTTTTGTGACTAATAAGCAACAGCTGCTTGCAGACCCTCTGAAGTGAGATGTTTACCTATCTCACTATTTCACCCTCACATGTTTGTTATACAATTGAATGGATATGCATATTTTTTTAATAATATTTATTCAAATAGAGTTATCAACCACAAGAAAAAGCTAAGCAAGCATATCTTATGTTAATGTTCTTGTGTAGATTTGAAATATCATGTGATGAACAAGGTCATTTCATTTGTTGCCTTATAAACATATTAAGCAGACCATTTTAAAGTGCACTTTCACACTACTCTTTTATATGTTGTATGCTTTTGCAGCTCTACATAAGAATTTTATAATAAAAAATACATAGTTTCCCTACCCCCCCCCCCCCTCTTTTTTTTGGTTGCATCTAAAGTTATCACTGCCTTTATGCTAGGGTTCAATTCAATTCCAGTATGCCCATCCTGATGTTTTGATAGGCTCTTGGAGTTTAGTATTGTCAATGTTTTGACACGGTCTTTAGATAGTACACTAATTTGGTGTTGTACAGAAATGGTGAACATGGAGTAGTGCCATATTATGTCAAGAGTTATCTTAATCTAACAGAGGATACACCGTCAACTATATCTTTCTCCATCGCACTCTCTAAAATATATATTTATCAGGTATATCCTCTTCATCACACTCTGAAATATATTTGGCTTATTTACATAATCCTATCATGCTTTCTTTCACAGGAAGATGTTTGTAGAACTTATTGATTTGGGTAATATTTATTCGTCGATGTCAACCATTTCTTGTCCACAATGAATGGTTGATCGTATTCAAGATGACAAAGCCATATTTATGCTTCATAGTTTGAGACTACTATATGGTGAGAGAAATTTATGTATGCCTACAAGAGTGCCTTGTATGATTTTTGAAAGATCACCAAAATGGATTTTCCTCAAAAGATTCTTCTGTACTTCAAATGCTACGTGTACAAAGTTCGCATATAATGAACTAGAAAAAAAATGCAGGTGGCTATGTCTAGCTATTACTATAGACCACTGCCTAACAACATCCTTATCGTACTTATCCGCAATTTTCATTGAGCCTATGCCCAATCAACCGTGCTTTTTATAAACATAGGAAGTATTACTGTTGCTTTCTTGCCCTATACATCTCTTGCATACCACCCTTGAGAGTTTCTGAGAATATTTGCAAAAAAATATTGATTAACCTTGCCATTAGCAGGAAAAAACAAAGCAATCTGAACGCAACACAGATTCAACAGGATGATCCAATGACAACAGTGAACACTATGGGTTAAGGTATCCAAACATAGCATATGCTTTCATCACCTACTGCAAACATCAGTCACCTTTTACACCAGCTGTATGCAGGTGGTGCGCCAAGCCGCCAAGGGCGCGCGCCCCAGATCCTAGTATCCTTCAACTTCAAGATGAAAGACGTAAATGAACCCATGTATGAACATGCCTACATCTAATAGGCATCCAACTATGCAAGGAAAGCCTATTTAGCCTCCATTAACTCTTGCTTTTGATTGAATAGTATCTCTCAACTCCAAAACGGGGTATAACGTCTACCCATCTTTAAAAACCAGTGCAAATCGTCTTCTTCGGTGCCTTCAAAAGTAGTTTTCTGCTGACATGGCAGGTTGACTGTGGTTGAGTCATGTTTCATGTAGGACCCAGCGAGTCCTCACTTATCTTCTTCCTCAACTCTCTTTGACGATGGCGTGCCTCCTCTCCACATCGCGGGTGAGCATGTTGATGGTCGTTAAGTACCAATTTTGACCGCCAACTAACAGAATTAATAAAGGAAAAATTTGCATTTCTTACACGCATACCAATAATAAATAATATAGTTGTATTAGGAAAGGGAAACTAATGTGGATGCACGAATTATATACTAAGTGAAGGAGAAATAAAGCCGGTATGCAAAGAATCACACATCCGACGAATCACGTGCGAGCACACGGATTGAGGGGCCCACAAGTCAGCTGAAACCGACTCAAATAGGACCAAACACCAGGGAACCGTCATAGGGGCCCACCTGTCATCCACTTGCCAAAATCAGCGGATAATGGCGGTTGGATGGGTTCGGCCGAACCCAAGTTGGCACGCTCGGCTCTCCCCTTCCACGTGGCGACTCCTCAGCGCTTCCCAATGACGGTTATGCACGTTAGTGGCTCCTAACCGCCATACAACCGTCATTACTAAGACTATAAATAGAGGAGCAATTCTATCTTCCACTTTGTATTCTCTATAATTTCTAGTAGGAATAAAACTTAGGAGCTTTAGTCCTATAGTCTCCTCGGAGCTCTGCGTATGTATCGATGTGAAAACACGGCGGCCTGGGAGATCTGCTTAACTCCAGTGCAGGTCCAAGGCTAGCCTCGAGTATGTCAAGGGCGTGCTAGCTGATTTGATCCTGCAATCGGCAAGAAAGAATAAAAGCAGAATTAGTCGACCAATAGGCCGATAGCGTATCGTTGATGGTCTTAGCCGATGGAGTTAGACCAAATCGTCTATGGACTGGATATATCAAAGAATAATAAACCCTAAACACACCCAATCGGCCGTAATACTGTCTATGGAGTTTAATAGATTGGTTTAAGACAATATTATTTAGAGCAAGAAAGATAACATACTAGCTAATACTCTAGTACAAACCTGTATAAGCAGATTGATCCATATAAACATATCAAACAGAAAATCAGGCATGAAGGTACAAGAGTTTAGCTGATACTAACTAAAGCTTGATATGCTTATATAAACGATCTATCTATATAAGTGGCGAATATACATGAAACATGGAGTAAAACATGTATATTAGATAAGATCAGTTGAAATCCCGATGCTATCCTTATTATGCCTAATTACATGCTAGTTTGCATGGTTCTAAGCAGGACTAGGGATGACGCATCTCAAAGTATGTAAAGAAACATGCAGTTTAGACAATCAAGCAATTAGACACTTTTCAAGATGGTAGATGCCTTAGCTAATCTAATCTAGCAAGACAATTTAACCCAAACACATAAACCCTAAAGCGAGTAGCAGGCGATAGTGTTGAATTGAGAAGCTAAGAATAGATTAACTAATACATATGATAGCAATGACTCGCGATATCGAGCCTAACGCGCCTAAAGCGACATGTTAGCCTCGATAGTGAGGGCCATCGAGACGGGTTACCTCTTGCGAAGAACTCGCCGGAAATCGCGAAAAGTAAAAGGGTGATGATGCGTCGAAGTTGTGTTGGATTGGCTCTCGTATTACAACTCTATGGGGTTCATATTTATACCTCGAGTACAAACTTAGTCCATTATGGACATGACTTAAACCTTTCTAAAGTTAAGATACAAACAAGACCATACACGACGGTCTCTTAACAAATCTCTAATAAACCGACTCAATATCCTAATTAATACTCCCTCCATCCCAAATTATAAAGCCTATATTTTTTCTACACGGTCTTCAATGTCATACTTTGACCATTAATTTATTCCATATTATGTTTCATACAAATATGAAATTAGCATCACATAAAAGTACTTTAAAATACGAATCTAGTGATACAACATTCATAATACTTAGCAGATATATAGTTAGTATGATTATTAGTCAAAAGTTATCGAGTTTGATTTTTCTTAAAAAGTGGGTGCCCTATAATTTGGGATGGAGGGAGAAGATACATTGTCTTAATCGAGCTCCTTCTCTATTTGGCAATGACGGTTATCCCAATCTAGACCCATACCGAGCCCAAGTCATGTCATATCGGCTGTATCGGCCATCGGCTTCATCAACCTTGATCAACTTCATACTCTGTTTTCAGCCGATACAGTATCTAACCGATGCGCAGTCTGACTCCAAGTTCAGTTAGATTCAACACCAAATCCGCTTCGATCTTCCATCTTCTTCGAATCTGATGCCAAATTTCGTTGTTAACAATATGTCTCTAGTACTCTTTTCTTTGTGTAAGACTATAGTTGAATTAATAGAATCATCTTCTTTCTTTATTTATGCTTATAGTTTATATAATTCTTTATTGAGTATATTCTCTACGAGTAGTAGATACTTCATTTATCTGCTTTATCCTAGGCTAGTTGATCCATGCTACGGTAACGATCCAATGACCTTTATAGGTTGCTCTTCATTCGATGGGTGAGAGTCCTAGGGGAGTTAGTGATATTGTTTACTAGCTTAAACGTGGTGTTTAGGCTAGATAAATATCGTTGGATGCGGTCCCACAAAAGTGAGGTAGGCAGTAGGTGATGACAGCCATGTCCGTCCTCCGTATTCCTCCACGTTCGGATATGACGTAAAAGTGCGTAAATACCATAACCACACTAATAGATCAGCAGGGAGTGGTCTCTCGATAGTACCTGGGTGCTTGAAACTAAATTCTATGTTGTAAGCATATATATGTTAAGTGTATATTAGGTATGATTAGTATAGAAGTACAATTGTATCTTAGTTTCCTTGTGCCATTTCCTACTGGACATTCTTTTAGAGTCCACTACCTTTTCAATCATTATCCTAACCCCTATCTAGACTATGGTAAATTAATTATAGATTGATTAAAGAGATATAAGCATATCTTCATACTATCGCCTTCCCGATGGAATATAATACGATACCTTTGAAAATACTCATAGGTGAAATGCTACAGCAGTATCTGTGCGCTTACGGATTTATCTGTGATCCTAAGAAATACCAACAGGCACCATATCTAGATGCAAGACGTCATCGGCTTCAGTGGAAGGTGCCCTGACAACGTGGACGGTGGATGCGCAATCACCTTCATGACGACAGGCTTGGGCTGTGTTTAGTTCACACAAAAATTGGAAGTTTGGTTGAAATTGGAACGATTTGATGGAAAAGTTGAAAGTTTGTGTGTGTAGGAAAGTTTTAATGTGATGAAAAAGTTGGAAATTTGAAGAAAAACTTTGGAACTAAACACGGTCTTGGTCTGCCAAAGACGTGTTGTTTCTGTTTGTGAAGGCCACAAGCGGCGTCATTGGTTGTTTTGTGCGTCAGCTAGCCGCCGCCACCTCCACTTGTCGTCCCTGATTGACTTTGCGAGCGCGACGACTACCTCCTCCCGTCGGGCTTCCCCGGCTGCCCTGGTGGACCAGCTTTCTTGTCTCCGGCTCGCCACCGCCCTCCTGGCCTCTAATGCTGCTGAAAGGTAGGAAAGGAGGAAGAGGGAATGGGAGAGGGGGAGAGAGAGAGGGTTAGAGAGGGTGAGGACTTGTTGACATGTAGATCTTTCATGCTAACTTAGCAAGACAACCACAATCAACCTGTCACATCAGTAGAAACCGTTTCCCAAACCTCTAAAGTAGTCGATCTGCAGCAGTTTTTGAAGATAGGGGAGACGTTATATCCGGTTTTAGGATTGAGAGAGTGTTGGATGCACGGTATCCAGGTGCCCTACAGGAGGCCTTTGGGCTGTGTCACATAGAGTGGGCCGAGTGGCCCACGCCCGTGCGGTTATCTTCAATGTATAGAACGGGATTAGAGATAAGAAAGTCTATCATATCCTATACAAATAGATGGTAGGTACCCAGATTATAAGGGATATCGTACCATGCATGCCGTTGGCTACCCTAGCAGTATATAAAGGGCGCCGGCATAAACCCTAGAGGGTTGGACACTCTTTCATTCATACGTGCGATCAGCTACTTCATTGTTGGTCGTGCACCCAACATAGATCCAATAAACAAACAACTAAACTAGGGTATTACCTCTCTCGAGGGCCTGAACCAACACCATCTCGCTTTAATCTTACGCATCTTATAACTTATATTGACGATCCTAAAAATCGACAGCGAGGCGATTGAATCAGGAGAAATAAATGAGGAAGACACAATATACCTATTCCTTAGATTTTATTTTATTGAGTAAATTTCAGGAAACTGCAACTTTGGTGACAAAAATATCAATTTGTTGCAACATTAGCGGCATGTTTTAGTTTGCTACAGTTTTGTGATAATTTCCCACGCTATTGTTGCAGCAAACTGAAACATATCGCCAATGTTGCAGCAAACTGATAGTTTTATCACTAAAGTTGCAGTTTTCTGAAATTTAATCTATTTTATTTGGTTTGTTGGAATTTGGATGGGCAAACGGGGGACGGCTTGACTTTGGTCCCGTTCATTTCTCCAACAAGGGTTGAATGAAGATAAAGATTTTCATGATACGCTTTTAAAACTGCTAAACGGTGCGTTTCGTGAAAAAAAAAAATTTCTATATGAAAGTTGTTTTAAAATATCATATTAATATATTTTTTAAGTGTGTAATAATTAAATCTTAATTAATCATATGTTAACGTCATCTCGTTTTGCATAAAATTATCTTCCGGAGAGAAGAATACCACCTTTATTCATCACTCTCGATTTCCCATCCCCCTCTTGACACTGTTGATGGTTTGTTTTGGCAGAAAACGGCTGCCTGCTACGTCACGTACT
This sequence comes from Oryza sativa Japonica Group, assembly GCF_034140825.1. NCBI lineage: Eukaryota > Viridiplantae > Streptophyta > Magnoliopsida > Poales > Poaceae > Oryza > Oryza sativa. Next base: position 6,548,085 of record NC_089036.1, on the reverse strand, counting down.
CGCGTGGCTCATGCGGTGGGGAGGGCATCGACGGCCGCCTGTGGCTGTGCCCTGCGACCGGCGCGGCCGAGTGATTTCCTATCACTCCAGCTGTCCCGCGTGTCCCCGCACCTTCCGCGAAGCTTCCTCTCCTGCCTGCGCGTTGACGGGTTTCCAACTTTCCAAGTAGTACAACAAATTTGGGGCTACTCCTATAAAAGATGGGAGTAAACGCCGCGTACGACGCATCTAAATCAAGGGAGTTTCCTCGATTACGTCAAAAAGAGGTTTCGAGAGTTTCCTCGAAGCACACCCGACGCCGGCGCCGGCGGCGAGGTGTCAGTCGATCGTGGGTTCCGGCTGTAGAGCATCTTCCTTCTGCTGTGGCGATCGTCGAGCGATCGAGCGATCTTCTGTTCAATCTCATCTCCTTCGGCGATCCGATCCGGCATAGCTCCCCGCCTCCTCTCTTCTCCTCTTCTTGTTTCTGCTCATGGGAAGTGAATCCCTCCTCGGGTCGGCTTCTCTGAACGCGACTGTGAATCAATTGAACCAACAAACTAAATACTTACAGTATATGTGTCCTCCTGATCTGGGCTTCTAACAGCCGCAGATGCTGCTGCACTGACTGAGAATAATGATTACTAGCCTGGAAGACGATAAAGCAACTGGCCAGGCCTGCTGCTGCTCTTCGACATGCCTAGAACCACAATTGCATCCGAAATTTTCAGGTTACAAGAAATTTTCTTTCTTTGCCGATATAATCTGTCCAAAAGGAGTGGTTAGTCCTTCCAAGGTTATCTTCCCCGGAGAAAATTAAAGCTCGGATTGCTCACGTAATCCGCCCACATAGGCGCCATTTACTGCAGCACGGATGCTTCTTCAGTCTTCACTTCACATCCGCAGCCTTGCATCCTGAAGGTATGCTCCCCTGTCTCACATTGTCACATTTGAATGTGCTTTTCTATGATTATATTGTGTTTCTATATAATATTATAGTATATGAAAAATATAAAAGTAAAAAACTATTCATGTCAAGTTTAGGAAGCAATTATTATTATGTGTGAAAGGGAAAGACGAATTGAAGAGATTCTGAACTAATCCACGCGTGCAACTTGGGGTTAAGTTCTTCCACGTCTTTCAATAAATGATGCTCTTTACTTTTGAAATAATGCTTTGACAATTCATCTAATTTAAAAAACTGGTGCAACTGTGATAAAATATAAGTCGTACTTAAAATTTATTAATTAATAAAATATATCACAACAAAATAAATAATAATTTATAGTATTTTTATATAGGACGAAGGGTGAAACGAAACGTAAAAGATCAACAACGTTATTTATATATATAAAAAATTGCTAAAAAGGAGTGCTATGTGTGGTGGGACCCAAGAGAGTTAATTTTGGTTTTGGTCCAGCACTTACAGTGTTTGATTTGATTTGATGTGGGACCCGTCTAACTTAAATTAAGGACCTATTTAGATCCTAGCAAGTTTCTTCTTCATATCACATTGAATATTTGGACACATACATAAAATATTAAATATAGACAAAATAATAATAATTACATAGATTGCGTGTAAATTGCGAGACGAATCTTTTAAATTTAATTGCTCCATAATTTGACAATATGGTGCTACACTAAACATTTGCTAATGATAGATTAATTAGGTTTAATAAATTTGTCTTGCACTATACAGGCGGATTCTGTAATTTGTTTTTATTATTATACTATGTTTATATAGCAAAAATTTTTATCCCTGAATCTAAACACAGTCTAAGTGGGAATTGCATTCGGATAGCTTCAGGCTTTTGGTTGGATTTTTTTTTCTTGTTTGACACGTTAGTTCGATTCTTATAGTAGTGGGTTAGGTCCACTTTAACGCTATGAATGATGCTTTGATAGCCAGATGGTCTCGAACAATATCAGATCGACAACTTTCTGCATCTCACAAAAAGAAAAAAAAATCTTTGCTACCCACATGCACCTATTATAATCATGTTTGAAGCTCGGAACAGCTAGCACACAGTATTCAAAAATCGTTACTATTATATTATATTATAGTTGTCGGTTTTACTATTGAACCTGCACCTATAGTCTATTAAAGGTGTTGAATTTTTAAATTTTAGTTCGTGAGAGGTAGAGAAAACACTATAATTTTAGCACTACCAATATTTTAGTAAAAATAATATTTTGGTAGGTCTGTTTTAAAGTCGTAAACCTGTCGAGCACTCAAGCTTAAGAATTGATCAGACGTTTCATAGCACTTAAGCACTTAACACCTATTTTGCTGATGTGAATTTGAGAGAGAAAATATAGTGTATATATATTTCCACGAATATCAAATACTAAACCGTTTGATATAAAGGCTTGAATTTTAAGTTACCTTTAGCTCAAGTAATCAACTCCATTAATTTGTGTATGAATAGTACTGGTACTAAGGCCCTGTTTAGTCCCTACGCAAAAAATTTTACCCTGTCACATCGAATGTTTGGACATATGCATAGAATATTAAATATAACCAAAAAAACTAATTACACACGTTGCGTGTAAATTGCGAGACGAATCTTTTAAGTCTAATTGCTCCATGATTTGACAATGTGGTGGCGTGGTGCTACCGTAAATATTTGTTAATGATGAATTAATTAGGTTTAATAAATTTATCTCGCAGTTTACATGCGGAATCTGTAATTTGTTTTGTTATTATTCTATGTTTAATACTTTAAATATGTGCCTATATATCCGATGTGACACGCCTATAATTTTTACATCACTAAACAATGTCTAAGGTAGCCGTTTCAACCTTCGAATTCTGTAAGCGTTTAAGTACACGGGACTTCCCCCGCAAAATAAAAAAGGAGTAAACGGAAACTGTCTGCATTGGCTGTAGTGCTGAGCGCGTAGAATTTGGCATGATTTCAGTACGGGTGGAACTACGACTGTGTTTAGATCTAAAGTTTGGATCCAAACTTCAGTCCTTTTCCATCACATCAACCTGTTATACACACAACTTTTCAGTCACATCATCTCTAATTTTAACCAAAATCCAAACTTTGCGCTGAACTAAACACAGCCGTACGAAAACTGACCAATTCCGATAACACAACGCACGTGGATTCGACGGCGACCCACGGACCCACCAGCCTACTTATACCTTAAATAAAAGATAATCCTCGAATTTTTACTTCATGACTCGGTCTGTTGCGTCATAGAGACAGATATGTAAGTGGATTAACCTATAAATCTATTTATAGATTAAATTAGTAGAGAAATCCACGGGATTTACGGGTTGGCCCATTCACATCCCTAGCCGTTGTGGACTTGTGCGCTCGAGAACAACGTATAGGCTGTGTTTAGTTCAGCGCAAAGTTTGGATTTTGGTTGAAATTGGGGATGATGTGATTGAAAAGTTGTGTGTGTATGACAGGTTGATGTGATGGAAAAAGACTGAACTTTGGATCCAAATTTTGAATCTAAACACAACCATACTTTGGAGTTCGGATGGACTGACCAGCCGAAAGTAAAAAAAGTATTCCCTTGACTAAAAAAAATCTAAAATAGAATGAAATATAACGTATTACAATGAATCAGAATAGACCAAAACAACGTAATTTAAAGCTTTGATGGACTGACCAGCCGAAAGAAAAAAAAAAGAAATACTCGCCCAATAAAAAAAAATTCAACCTGTTCAATAATAAATATCAACTTAAAATTGGATGAGACGTAACATTGATAAAAAAAATTTAGATAGTACAGATTCGTTTTACTAGCTAGATTATATCTCATCTAATTTTTTATTGGTTTTTTAAACGGATAGAGTAATACTACGAGAAAGATTACATAAAAATGTCACCACCAGTACTACGAAAATGATTTTCACGGGGAAAAAGTACGAATTACCCCCTAAACTATTATGGACGATCGAATTACCCCCTCTAAACTCGAATACCGGATATTTTGCACCCTTAACTATATAAGCCGGACAAATAACCCCCTGGCTCAATCCGGGGTGGTTTCAATCCTACGTGGCAGTCCAGTCAGCAATTTTTTTAAAAAAAATAGCGTGAGCCCCACCAGTAAGACTCTCCCTATCTTTCCTCTCAATCTCTATCGGTGTGTTTGCAAGTGCAAGATGGGAACTCATCCCTCCTGCACGCAAAATGGAGCAGCTTTTTCACACATGATTAATTAAGTATTAGCTTTTTTTTTTAAAAAATGAATTAATTTGATTTTTTTTAAACTAACTTTTATATAGAAATTTTTTTCAAAAAACACACTGTTTAGTAGTTTGAAAAGCGTGTGGCGGAAAACGAGCGAGAGGGAGGTTGCAAACACAGCCAGAACTCTCTTCCTAAATCCCATCCTCTCTCTCTCTCCTCCCTCCCTTGCTGCAGCGAGCGACGGCGGCCGGCCGGCAAGGCGCGACGACGGCTGCTTCTTGGTGGTTTGCTGCTTGAAGGGAAGAGAGCAGGGCAGCTGCTGTTAGTTTGCTTGCCTGAAGACGAATGGACGAGGCCGGTGGTGGAGGTTTCGCGGCCGCGACGAGGGGCAGCCGTGGGGTGTGGTTAGTTCGCGAAAATTTTTTTTTTTATCACATCGAATGTTTGACCGGATTTTGAAAGGTGTTTTTGGACACGAATGAAAAAACTAATTTTCTCGTTTGAAACCGTGAGACGAATTTATTAAGCCTAATTAATCTGTTATTAGCACATGTAAGTTACTGTAGCACTTATGGAATCATACGACGTTTAATTGACCCGCATGTAGTATGTATAAACCGTCTATCCGCGTGTGGAGATGCTTCCATTCGTTGGCCGACGATGGCCACTAGGGTGGCACCGTGAGCCCACGATCCCGCTGCTGCTATATATGGCCTCTGTGGCCGGTGTTTCCAGTGATGGCATGAGATGATGGGTGCGTTTAGTTCACGATAAAATTGAAAGTTTGATTGAAATTAAAATGATGTGACGGAAAAGTTAGAAGTTTGTGTGTGTAGGAAAATTTTGATGTGATAAAAAAATTGAAAGTTTGAAAAAAAAAGTTGGAGACTAAACAGGCCGACGAGTAGACGGAGGAAATGAGTTGAGTCAAATTAAGACTCGAGACAGTCACATGTATTAAGTGAGGATAACACGTAATTAAATTTGAAAATATACTGTTCATTTATTTCTTTTTAAATATTCGGGATGTAAATTTTTTTACGAAAATATGCCGTCGATCTCGTACAACCGTTGCACGAAAATGATGTGGACGTGACGTCACGGACAGTATCGCGCGGTAAAAGTGCGCGGTCTCGCGGAACTGTTGACACGAAAAACACACATTGGCCTGGGAGATCTGTTTAGCTCCAGTGTAGGTCTAAATCTTGGTGAGATACGAGCGTGCCAGTTAGTTTGACCCTGCAATTGACAAGATATACAAATTGATGATCAATGAGCCGATCGGCTGACAACCCTATGGGGTAATTCCAGCCAATGCCGATACCAGTCAATTGGGATAGGATTTTGAGCCATTGGCTATATGTCCAATGTAGATTCTGATACTTGAGTAAATAATGATATAAAGGCAATCAGCTGATGATAATATAGTATAATAATAATATAATCCGGTATAAACCGATCCGCTAGTAGTATGATATAATAGAATAAGCACTAATTTGAAGGTTAAAGTATTCATCGGCTGAAGATGAAGATCCGATGTCATAAAATCCACAATATTAGATAAATAATAAAATCTTTATTGTCATCGGCTAAATCTAATCTATATGTAATCCTTGTAAGCTGATACAACATCCAGATACCTTATCGGCTGAAACCCCAATGAAACCCTTATTTGCAATCAAAGAAGCAGGCTAGGGATCATGACTCTAAGCACGGCTTAGTAGATCAAACTTAACTGATGCAGCACTAGGTAATCAAGAAGCAGGCTAGGGATCATGGCTCTAAGCACGGCTTAGTATATCAAACTTAACTGATGCAGCACTAAGTATGAAAAGAAACATAATATCTATACAATCAAGCCATTGACTGATTTTTAGGGTGGTAGATGTCCAAGATAATCTAATCTAGCAAGACGATTTAGCCGATACTGGCAGAAACCCTAAAGCGAGAAGCAGCGGATAGAGCTAAATCGATATGCTAAGACTAGATTAACAGAGACATGATAAATTGGTAGGCAAAAATATCAACCGAACCAGAGCAATCCAAGAGGTCGAATATACAGATGTAGCCTTGAACAACGCCAACGTAGCCGATAGATTCACCAGGGCCGGCGAAACGTAGGACTTACCTCTTCGCCGAAAATCGAACTAAACAGATGCAGCCCTGTGTCAGGTGCCAAGTTCCACTGTATGATAAGTAAAAACCTCGGTAAAGAGGGTGGCGATGCACCGAGAGTAGTTGTATTGATCTAGAGATTCATTACAATGACCCCGGGTATACATATTTATACTCATGGGTGATACTAGTCATTGTAGGACAAGAAAGAAACTTTTCTAAAGATAAAAGAAAAACATAAATTCCTTATAGGACCCTAGACACATTTTTTTAAAGATAAAATGAAACTAACAAACTATTCCTAATTAATAGATAACTTGCCATGCCGCGTCCTGCTTGAACTCGGTCACTTCTGGATAAGCTTCCTTTGATAGATTAATTTCCTTAACCGAATATAGCAGTAATCCGACTATTGGTGATGCGATAATTCTCCTTAGGGCTTGCCAAATTTTGGCGTTAATTGGAACGGAAGAGCGAGACCGAATGGTCTCATTGATTGAAACAGCGATACCGGACTAACACGGATTCAATTAGTGATTAATATTCTGATTTGTGAAAATTATTAATTAATCATAATCAGAATAATTGATCACTAATTATTACTCCCTTCATTTATTTTTGATAGTCATATTTTGAAATCTGAAAAATTTATTTTTGATAGGCATATTTCAATCCAACAACCTATCATCTTAATTACTTTCTCGGATTTAATGTATGACTCTCTATTTCTTCCACACATGATTGGCTACATAGGCATTGAGAAATGTAAATATTAATGAATCGCTTATTTACGATGAATGACTAGTAGCATATTTAAATGGATGATAAGTAAAATTATTTATCCTTCGTCTGTGTGTCAAGATAAAATATGACTATCAAAAGTAAATGAAGGGAGTAGTAGTTAATAGTTAATTAATCACTGATCAAATGGAGTCGTTAGACGATGTCGCTGATTGGTTCAGCGAGACCGTTCGGTCTCTTTTCCATTCCGTGAAATCGCGCGGTCTCGCACCGTGGTCGTGCGGTACCACCCACGACATCACGCGTTATTTTTTGCAACGGTTGTGTAAGATCGATGGTATATATATTTTCACAAAAAAATTACATCCCAAATATTCTTAAAAAAATTGAATAAACAATGTATTTTCAAATTTAATTTGGATAACACAAACACTACAATTAGAGATGGATTTTTCTTTTCCTTGCTAGCCCTTAGCTTACTTGGCTCGTTTGGCTTATGATGCTTATATATGATGCAGCTCGAGCGTTATACCTAACAACCCATAATCTAAACGAGCCGAGCTAAGTCAGCAATGAGACTAGTGAGCCACGATCGAGGCCCTGCAATGGTCATCCACACTGATTCACTGACACAGAGGAGTACTGGTACATAAGCAATACAATATTTTATTTAGCCACCTAGTAACTTTGTAAAACTAGCTATATCAAATAAATAACAAAACTATTCATAAGCATATGGATATTCCATATAGAATAAAATATGTTATTTATCTATACTTTCTCTCTCCTCCTAATACTATTTGCTATATACATTGTGAATGTTATAATAGTTAAAATTCATATATTTATATGGCAGATCCATCTCATAATGTAACGGCAGCAACAATGTATAACAAAAGTAATATATATATATATATATATATATATATATATATATATATATATATATATATATATATATATATATATATATATATATATATATATTAGTTTTGTTATACATTGTTGCTGCCGTTACATTATGAGATGGATCTGCCATATAAAGTCACACAATAGATCAGTGCATGCATGTTCAGGCCGCACCCGGCCGGTGGGTCTGTCGGCCACACCGTGGACCTAGCTATTTAAAGAAAATTGCAATACTTTCAACCTAAGTATATAACGAGTATAGGATTAAGGTGTTGTTTGGATCTAAGGACTTAACTTTAGTCTTTATATTTAGACACTAATTTAGAGTATTAAATATAGACTACTTACAAAACTAATTACAAAGCTAATTTGCGAGACAAATTTTTTAAGCCTAATTAATCCATAATTAGAGAATATTTACTGTAGCATCACATAGGCTAATTATGGATTAATTAGGCTCAATAGATTCGTCTCGCGAATTAGACCAAGATTATGGATGGGTTTTATTAATAGTCTACGTTTAATATTTATAATTAGTGTCCAAACATCCAATGTGTCAGGGACTTGAAAGTTTTAGTCTCATCTAAACAGAGTGTAATGTATTTAGGTACAGCTGTTGTATATTTAGTAACTACTAGAAAAAAGATATTTACAGACGGGCTAAATCCGTCTTTTCAGGCGGACGGGCATTCTGCCTGCAAGTAAACATCTGTGAAAAATATATGATTTTCGCAGGTAGGCGGTATCTTCGCATGCGGTAGATTCATCCGCCTATAAAGAACATTTCAGCAAATAAATTAAAAAAAGACGCACCACCGCTGCCGCCGGCCTCTCTCTCATGCCGATGACAGCTCTCCTCCGTCCGCCGCCACCCCCACAGGCATCGGCACCGTCGTCGTGTCGTTGTCATCCTCGCGACAGTCGTCGTCGTTGTCCTCGCGTCGTGGTCGCGGTAGTCGTCGTGGTGGCGGCAGTCATGGAGGCGGGGAAGAGGGAGCCAACTTCGATGAGGGATGGAGGCGGAGGATTTCTGCTAAGTGAGAGAGAGAGAGGAGGGGAGGGGAGGGGAGGGAAATGAGTGGTGGAGAGGAGAGGATAAGAATGATGGAGGAGAAGATAAGGATGACTAGATTTTTTTTTTGTGGAGGCATGATTTTTGCAAGCGGACCACAATTTTTCCAAATGGATCACTTAAGAGATCCGCATGCAAAAACAAAGGTATTTTCGTTGACGGATCTCTTAAGTAATCTGGCTGGAAAAAAGATTTTTGCAAGCGGATGACAAAAATCCACCCCGATTTATATTTTTGTAGATGGACATTTAGCTCCGAGAGTCATACCCGCCTAATAAAAAATAAAAGGCTAACGTTGCTAAAAATTGTTTTTCTAGTAGTGAGCTACAGCGGCTGCTCGCGGATCCGTATGATAGGAAGCTTATGCACGATGATAGATGGATGTGGTAGAGCAGAAATGCTACTGGGCGAGCGATCGCGCTCGCCCGCCCAGAGTGATCAGATTTCCCACCCCCTCCCTCCACCTGGTTTTCTTTTTTGGCACCGCATTACTTTCTTATTTTAGTAAATTTATGCACCTAAAGTTTATACATCTCAAGTTTACACATCTAAAGTTTAGAGACCAAAAGTTTATAAATCAAAAGTTTATATATCCGATTCAAATTTGAATTTGAATTCAAATATTTTTTATATATTATAGTATTTCTATACATCTAAAGTTTATAGACCTAAAGTTTATAGACCTAAAGTTTATATATCCGATTCAAATTTGAATTTGAATTATATCTGATTCAAATTTGAACTTGAATTCAAATATCCAATTCAAATTTGAATTTGAATTCAAATATTTTTCATCTATAGTATTTCTATACATCTAAAGTTTATACACCTAAAGTTTATAGACGTAAAGTTTATATACCCGATTCAAATTTGAATTTGAATTATATCCGATTCAAATTTGAATTTGAATTCAAATATTTTCTATATATAGTATTTCTATACATCTAAAGTTTATACACCTAAAGTTTATAGATCCAAAGTTTATAAATCAAAAGTTTACATACCCGATTCAAATTTGAATTTGAATTCAATTTTTTTATACATAATTTTTTCTAACTTTTTGTTTTTTAAAAACTTTTTTTGGTGTACTGTAGTAGGAAGAGAAGAAGGGAAGGAGGAAGGGGAGAAGTGGGAGGAGTGCCTATGGGGGAGCGGGGATCGCCTTGGCGATCGATCGCCCATTAGGCCCCCCGTGGTAGAGTCAGATGTGAGTGATATGATCGCTATAGCAGAATTGTAGAGCAAGTTAATAGTACCACCAAATACTAACTCTAAATCATATAAAGTTAGTTCAATAGTCAATTCATATAAATAGTTACCTATAAATATATACTATATTATTAATATTTGATCATATCTGTCATACACACATTATATCTTGGAGTCCATGTTATAGCTTACCACAAATCTGTAGTCCGCTGTTCTTCTCTCCCTTTTTTATCTCCTTAAAAGGTGTTTATAGCTAGTTTATAGTCCGCTATTGTACCTGACTATAAGCTAGTTATAAACACATTTCGAAAAGTTAAAATAGGAAAGAAGAGCAACGATTTACAGATTTATAGCCAGCTGTAACACAGACTATAAGATGTATGTGTGTATGATTGGTGGGACCAAGTATTAAGCGTGTAGTATATATTTATATGTAACTATTGTATGAATCGGCTATTAAATTGACTATAAATGATTTGTAGCCCGTAGTTAGCTATAGTATTAAACTCGCTCTAATTAAGCTGTGTCGTCGTCTTCTCGAGCGGAATTTCCTACAAGTTCCATCCTTTGATTCGACCTAACAATTACCAGTAGCCTCTCAATAAAATAAAAAACGAATAAGATTGATTATAGTACTACTAGTGCCGGAAAAAGTCAGTAGTCTGCATCGTGGGCTAAAAGTCGGTTGGCAAGATTCGCCAAATTGTCTTTTCATATTCGGCGTGATGAAGGGGATAATAAAAACCGCAGCTTCCGCGAAGCTTCCTTTGTCCATTATCGAGGTCATCGCTGTCTCGGTCACGACGAAAATGACGCATTCGCATCGACTATAAAAGCTACCGTGTTTCGCTTGCTGAAGTTTCCATGACAACAATTAGTGACGGTTTTTCTTTTGTGACACATATAGTGTAGGTTTACTTCCAGCTTCGTCGATTACCAGACGGCACCGGCGTCGCGCGAGCGAGCTTGATCTTGCGCCTTGTGCCTGCTAGCTGCTTCGGCGGCGGCGGTTATCTTCTTCCGGTGATTAATCCTATATACCTACTATTTGCTTGCTTAAGTGACGCCCATATATTGCGCGCGATTAATCTTGATATGTAAAGTGTTCTCGATCTGTTCCGCTGCTGTTCGTCGTCTCAGGCTAAATGGACTTGGAAGTTTTCCTGGCCATTCTTTACTCAGATTGTCCGGATTCATTACATTTTGAGTATCTGGCCTGCAAGTGCTGTTTATGAAAATGATCACCCTATTCGGCATTTTCAGATTTATGTAATGCAATATTTTTCTGTGTTTCTAAAATTTGCCACCTTGTGCTCAATCACCAGCTCCTTCCGATCTTCTAATTGCCCGGCCTTCATTCGAATTCTCTAGACACATCTTAATTGAACTTAATTTAAGCTAGCGCTCTGTTCACTCAAATTATTTTCTAATTTAAGTCGTGTTATTTCTCTCCTAATCATTTTATATGTTAAACTTAATAATATTTGTCTTTGCAATAAAAGTAGTAATAGTTCACTAAACACTTAGCTAAACGTCTAAAAAACAGTTGGATCAAATGGAATTATCAAAATTCCCTGCATACCAATTTACATGCTTTAGTTATACTCTCGCTTTAAATATTGCACTCTGTATTTTTTTCATTTTTTAAAGACTAGAAAGAAAAGACCTTTGCGTTGCAAAGGGTGAAGGCTATTTAATCTTATTATTATTATATGATTTAGTTAAGGTAAAATTCAATATGGAAATTCGATTGGATATAGGAGTATATATTTTAGAAAACCATGAGCTTCAGTTAGCAATCCGATCGTTTAAAGTTAGCATGCATGTTTTTTTTATAAAGAGATTTCTTATATGACTCCTATATTTCCAAAAGCGAACAACTGTAAAACCGACTCAAATATGGAAATTATTTCCAAAAGCAAACGAGATTAAAAACCAACTCAAATACGGATGACGTACCGAAGTACCGGCAAAAACATCTTTAATTTTTATAATAGTAGAGAAGAGATAGAGATGTGTAAATTATAGTGCATGTAATAAAGTATCATCTTTCATAATTAAACCATGATTGCAAAAGAAAACATATTGATGAAAACAATATTACCTACCATTTATCTAAAATATATTTAGAAAGTTTCAAGATAACTCTTTTTTTTAAAAAAAAAACCAATTTCGATACCGGAACACCAAATTGTAGGTGCTAAAATCAATGATTTATAATTTAGAACTGCATTAGAAAATGTTGAGGTGCACATATATTAATCTGAATCATATTTATATGATTCTCATGAATTAAAAGTTTAAGATTCAAATTGAACAAAACTATTAATACGTCACAGGCAATCATTTTCCCGCCATTTAGTTTTACACAAAACCACGAGTTGCGTAGTCGTTTCCGCTGTGGCCATTTATTAGTGCAGGGCATGCTGCCCATAGCCTCTGATAGACTGACAATCCATGTGCCTATTTCTACTACCTCGATCAACGATCTGATCTTAATCATCTTCTCCATAATTTGCAGATCTGTAACAGCCCCGATCAAGAAAGGATCCAACCCACCTAGGAGGACTAACCTGAACGTGCTAATGAGTTCAAAGCTAGTAACATCACCTCTGAAATCCATGGAGCAGGGCCATCTAGAGCAACCTCTGCGCGATCCGCAGGCGCCGGCGGAGCAGCATGACATGGGGTTATCTCCCCTGACGCTCCTCGGCTTCGCCTTCCTGACCTTCAACTCGGGAATGGCAGTGTACAGATCAGATAGAGACTTGGCAACCATCTTCTTCGTGGTCTTCTCCTACGTTGACCTCGTATCGCTCTTCTACTTCCTCCGATTATTTGAGAAGACGCCGCCGGAGTCGCCTCGCCGCCACCACATCAAGACGGCGGTGTGGCTCCTGACGACGATGCTCACCGCCGTGTTTTCATATAAAGTGGCGGCCATCATGCCTTTCCCGGTTCAGGTGCTGGTTTGGGCCATGGCCGCAGCAACTGTGCTTGGAGGGTTCTACGCATTCTTCCTCCACTCCGATGAAAAAAAGCCTATTGAGGTAACGTAACATAAGTATTATTACTCCAAATTGAAGTTTAACCATCATCATGATGTATGTATATATAGGGACTGACAGAATGAAAGTTTAAGAACTTCATCATGAGATGTGATCGATCACTGGAAGAATATTTCACAGAAACCAAACGAAAGGGACCTATTGATTGATTACCTTGTGCCAATTCTGCTCTAATGGCTCTGAAACAGATGTGCCCACGGAACTGCATAAATTTCAAGAGTGGTCTATGAAAATTGGAGAATGGGAGGAATTGCACACATGAACTGTCTTGCCAGAGTGGAGATGCTATGGTAATGATATACTGGAACTCCTTTTTATGGGCTCCATAATGGCCGCACTTGGCATCCGACTATCTGAGCACGGAAATTTTCAGTGGCAAAACCTTACTGCGAATAGAAGCAAAGCACTGCAAAATCTAGAGCTTTGCATGGGTCAAGTACTCAAGTTTATGACCTTTTTCAGACAAGGGATACAATCTGGCTTGGCCCAAAGAACACATTACAGAGACAGAGACAATGGGCTCCATAATCTTCCATTGAAAAGAAAAATAAGAAACTGGAGCTGGAGTGGGAGATGTTTCAAGAAGAATTGAGCCATCAATCTCTCTCTCTCTGGTTTCCTACTGGCCCTGGAGCCTCCATATGCAAACATTCTTTTAATAAATATGCAAATTTTCTGCACTAAAATCCGCCACACATCAATAAAAAGGGCAGTCCTTTTGATGATAAAACAGCGCCATTATATTAAAACAAAACCTTTAATATAATATCGATATATTAAGGGCATATTCGGTAAGCTGGGACTGCAGCTGCAGCTGCTACAGCCCCTGCTATCTTGGAGCTAGTCCAGCCGAACAGCCCTAAGAAGCAAAAAGAGTGTGTCGAGAGTCGAACACGGTTTGTTGGGACTTGGGAGCACAATGACAGCCCTACCCACTCAAACATATATAAATTTGACGATAACTAGTATTTGTACCAAACAAAGTTACTCGAATGAGAAAACTGGAACAGAGCTCAACCAATCAAACGAAAGTGACAACACCCCATTCAACATGCTGGTACAGCAGCTAGGATCATACTAGTGACTTGAGCAAATGCACATTCCATCTCCTCCCTTTGTACCTTAATTTCTTCTTTAGATGATTTGCAGTTTAAATTACCTTGTTCTCGGTTTTGTCGATATATAGGTCATCTCTCCTGTGGCAGTCTAATTAACCCTGGTTTGTTGTTCAATTGTGCAGGGATAGGCAAAATACTTGATAGGGCTTTCTGGCTGTTTGGCATTTGTCAGACGCCCTGTGTGTGGTAACATCTCGATCAAATTGGAGGTCGAAATTAAATATATCCGGTGAGAAGAGATCACGAGATCGATCGCTACCTATATATCACAGATAGAAATCAGAGTCCTATCGATATTTTCGCCGAGCATATATAAGTAGTGCTGTCGATGGCGAGCCCAATTCGTGCTTTATAAAAACAGAACAAAAAAAAAAGAATATGAGTTTGTGTGCGTATCATTTTTTCTGGGTTAATTGTATTTTGATCAATCAGCATGTACCTGTAAAATGAGGTCGTGTAGATCATGTGCTACCGTACTGTGTCCTGTTTTTAGTTTTTCCTTTTTTTCTTCTTCCACTGTTTACATTTCTACTTGTCTGCGTCTAGTCACTGTGTGCTGTTCACCCAGCACAAAGTGAGCAAGCATGACACTGTACCCCTCTTTTTTTTCATTCTTGAACCCTAATAAGCACCGGACACACATATTTGCTTGTACCACAGTATTGCTAGCAAGATAGATTTGCCAAATAGCCAATGTACCTTGTGCACACCCTTTGTGTAAATAAGGAATAATTAACTATTTGCCACTCTTACGAGTGGTGCTAAATTATTTGCTACTAGACCCATATGTCATAGACACATGAGGGCCCACATGTCATAGACAGCGAGTTAAATGTCCCTGTAAATAAAGTCTCATGTGTCACAGTGTGTGCCTATTTTCAGAATTGGTAAATGCTAGCATGGCCTGAAATTTTTATATGAGATTTCTCTTCCAAAAGAAAAAATAAAAAATATATGAGATGAGGCGGGACCCTGGATGGATAAATGTACGGTATAATAACTAAATCATTGCTACAATCAACATAGACGGAATATTATGTAATCTGTCTTTTTAAAGATGAAAGTATTAGTGTATTATGGCATTCTGATTATGTTGACACTTTCTCTGAACTTGTTGACAGAGTGCACCCGGGATACTGCTAATACTGCCTTTCATCGAATTGAAGTAGGGATGCACACTACCCTGCATTCGCCTCTGGAGCAGCAACGTGAGACAGACAGAGGAAGACGCAAGACACAGCGGCATTGCTGAACTTGTGCACACAGATTACGAGAATTGGGAAGCGTCGTTTACAAGAACAAAGAAGAAGTAATTTAGCAAGAATCAAAGGAAGCGGCCAGATTAGTTGCATTGCAATGTCAGCTAATGAGACAATCCTCTGGCCATGTGCAAAGAGCTTGAGACAAGGTGCTCGACGACTTGAGAGAGGTCGATGTTTACATGTTAAAACTTGAAGGCGAAAACAAGGGTTCCAATCTCCCCGTCGTTTTTTGTAGGTACAATTTTTGTGCTCCAGGCTTAGAGAAGACCAGGACGCAGTCAAGTCAAATGTACAAAATTAAGATTTTTAAAGATTTCGTCAGCAATGACATTTCCTGGATTTGTTCGACCAATCCAATGAAATTTACATCAACTCTAGATGCATGACTTAGTCGCTGAAAAGGAATAATAATATAATATAAGCTCTAAAGAAGGGTTACCCGTGGTTGCCCGCGCCGCATACGAGCGGAGGGACGACCGACCCAGTCGCTCCCAATGCCGTCCGCCCTGCGCCATGTCGCCGCCGTCGTCGGAGCTGTCGAATTCCGTGGCCCAGCGACGGCGGTCCGGCGACGACACGCCAGAACGGAGCTTTCCTTGTATCAGGGGTTTGCAGTTTTGAAATGGTGCTTTTTGTTCTGTGTGTGTGTGTGGGGGGGGGGGGGGGGTGTCGAAATAACCAAAATCACCGAAATTTCATGATTTTTCGTACGAAATTTTTAATTCAAATTTGAAATTTCGTCCGAAGATTCCGAAATTTGGGGGACAAAAAACTTGGGCCGCGCAGAGCCCAGTTTTGCAGCAAGATAATTCATGATTTTCAAAATATAAAAGTAATCTTGCAAGCAATCAGTCCATTACAACTGCATACATCAATAAATCCATTACAAGTCATCACATAGCTTTAATAGTCCAAATAGTTTCACAGTCCATTACAAAGGTTTCAAATAGGCTTAACAATACATCACCAGTCCAAATTGTCTCAACATAGGAAAATAAAATCATCCAACATGTAGTTTGTGCAGTCCATCACATAGCAAAATAACATAATCCAATATATAGTTTCAACATCTTCCAAAAGTAGTTATCCATGGACATCCATCTCCTCATTCTCAGTAAATTCTTGTTGGAGTTACTTCTTTGTCTGATCTGAAAAAATTGAAGTATATATGTATTAGTCAATGCCCATTCCGTATGATCTGTTACAGGCAACATCATGTGCAGATGACATGGATGAAAATATCAGTATAGTTTACAGCTAAAGGTTTGATGGTAAATACCATGGTTAAAAAAAATTAAATCATGGTTGCAAATATACTTTATGCTGCCTTAGATCATGGTACATAGATGACATGGTTGAAACTATGCATATACGGTACACGATGTTTAACTGAGGACCAAATTGATATATGGTTGCAAAATATACTTTATACGCATGGAGACCAACCCCCTTACAGAGGTTTCATTTCTCATGAGCCAAGAGGACTCATGATCTATGCTGTCTGGAGTAAACCAATTTTAATGAACAACATGTTCTTTGTTAACTGTCCTTAATTAAAATTTGTATACGTACATATACAAACTTTATACCTATATCTTTGTGTATATATTTAGTATGTACGGACAGGCAAAAGGGGGGGGGGGGGGGGGCATGCCCGAGCGATCATGCATTAGTGTCTGTCCCCCCAGGTGATGGCATGTGGGATTATGATTTGTAGCTAGCTGATCAATTGTTTGCATTACAAGTGTCATTACCAGAGCTAAAGAGAGGCAACTCTGAGGAGAATACATATCAGTAGCTATAGTTTTCTTTTGCTTGCACGATTTGATTAAATCTGATTTTGGATTTACGTACGTTTTCAGGCGGCCCGGGAGGGATACACAACCCTCCTTGTTGGTAGGAATTTGAGAGCTGAGCCGAGGAACAAAGGATGCAATTGTTTATTGAACGGAGAACTATCTATCTATCTATCTATCTATCTATCTATCTATCTATCTATCTATCTTCTATCTATCTATCTATCTATCTATCTATCTATTATATACTAAAATTCCATGAAGCTTCCTCAAAACGCTCTCAAACCGCCACGTGGCGCTCTAATAAATTAGAGAAAATTCTAGAAAATCTGAGAAAAAAGAAAAATATCTATCCCTCGATTTTCACTTAAATCGGTGGGTCCAATATTATAAACCGTTAGATTAGATTTATCTCAAAATAACTCCTCAGTTCCATTCCATATATAGGTACGTTACTGCTTGCATGCGATCTGTTAAAGGGGGTGCATGCACGTACATAACCTTTTTTTTCCAAGGTACGTTACTATTCTTTCTCTTTTTTTCCGGTATATAATTGAGATAATAATAATAATAGTAGTAGTACTAATAATAATAATAATACTAATAATAATAATAATAAGTGATAATAAATTTTGAATAAAAGTCACTTTACAAATATAGAATATACCAGCATACAAATCTCTACAAGTGAACATAAATAAATTAGCTCTACAATATTTGAAAATAAAGTTTACACCATTATATTATATTATGTACCCATTATTTTAGATTATTTTGTAACAAAAATATTTGTCCATCGATATTCACTTAAATCGGTCCTAAGTCGCTACATGCCACCCCTACAAATACTCCTAAGCTACCACGTGGCGCTCTGATAAATAAATAATGGAAATTCTACAAAAGCAAAATATCTAACCCTTAAAATATTCACTTAAATTAGTGGGTCCGATATTATAAACCCTTGTATTAATGTACAACGGCCCCAGCTCTCCCATAAGTCCGTACATATGAAGTAAGTACGTACGCACGTGCGAAACCGCTCACCCTTATCACGTCCATATTTCTCTCCTTTCCTTTTATAATTTCTAAGGATAATTGAAATAACATTCATTATTAAAAACAAACAATTATAACTTTGCAAACCTAGACTGCATCATCATAAACGTATATAATGTTTGAAGAAAGTTTACTGCATTATATTCTTTACACATCTATCTATATATTATATACTGAAAATCCATTAAACATCTATTATATACTAAAAGTTAAAAGTTCATTGAACTCCCTACAAATGCTCTCAAACTGTCACGTCGCATTTTACAAATGTTCTTAAGATGCCTTTTGACGATCTAATAAATTAGAAAAAAAATCCTAAAAGTTTTGATAAAAAAGAAAAAGACTAACCATTGATATTTCTTTAAATAGGCGGACCCACTAATTTTAACCGTTAGATCTCTCAAAAAAAAATATGGTACCCCCAATACACGAAAATATGGTACCCCCAACCCCGCCGTGTGTGGGCACACATGTACGTACGTAGTCTCTCAACCCTCCAACTCTCTCCTCCGGGATCCCAGTCTCCTCTCCTATTTTCGAGCCAACATTTCCTATTTTCTAGCTAACATATAATATATAAATAATAATAATCAGATAGTTAAATGATCATGACTCTCAAGTTACATGCACTTTTCTCAATTTATTTGCATTTTGTCATGTTATTTATAATTAAATACATAATTCAAGATCCATTTACCCATATTTACTATATAAAATTTAGATAATGTAGCCATTATGACTACAAATATTTGAGCAAAATTTGCACTGTGAAAAGACAAATGAATTCAAATATGTGAGTCTAAAGTCTAGATTCAACCACCATCAAAGAGCTTGGAACCATGGTGGATACCCTGGGCCTGAACTCAACGGAGGCGGAGCTGCAAGATATTATTAGGTTGTGTTCATTAGATAGGTTTTGGAGCTAATCTCTCCCACGCACGTAAAACAAAGCGACTCATTACATTAGATTATTATTAATTAAGTATTAGTTAAATTTTTTATAAAATGGATTAATATGTTTCTAAAGCAATTTTTCTATAGAAAACTTTTAGAAAAAACACCATTTATTAGTTTGGAAAACATGTGCACCGAAAACGAGAGAGTTAAGTTGGGAAAGGAGGGGGGAAGAACACAACCTTAGCGAGGTGGACACCGACGGAAGCGCCAGCATAGACTTTCCATGACTTCTAAGCCTAATAGCATGCTAGATGATTAGGTGAAGGACAAAGGACTGAGAGGAGGGCCAGAGAGAGACGTTTCTATCGCCGAGGAGTTCAGAATTAAATTCAGAAAAAATAATCAATTTGATTAAAATACACATTCAATTTTTTTTTAAAAAAAACCATTAAAACTATTAAAAAATGTATAACAAGATCCCATGTATAATATAAAACAGTCCATATAAAAGTATAAGTTATAAATATCTAAAATTTGGAATAATAATAAAATAAATATTAAAAGATGAGTCCAAATACAACACGATACGAGATTAAGTACAAATTAAAATCCTTAAAATGAAAATTTAGAATAACACAATAATTTGATTTGAAAACAAATTCGAAATTATAATCACTCAACCACTACATTCAAAATATAACTAATAGTTTTAAAAGAACTTATCATTATTGATTCACATGCATAACGAATTACACATATATATGAATCAATTAAAAAGAGGATTGACAAGGTGGTAAAAAACATTTATTGCCAGCAAAAGTTTATCGAGATTTCTTCAAAAAGAGATACAATGAACACCCTGTTAAAAATAGAAAACACCTTACCTTAATTTCACTTTATTTTGTTAGAACTATTTTCAGAACAAACTAATACGTATGCCCGCGCATTCGCGTGGGCTATCATCCTAGTTATATACTAAAAATCATTAAACTTCCTACAAACGCTCTCAAGCTGCCACGTGGCACTCCTACAAACACTCTTAGATCGTCACATGGCACAGTCTAATCTCACCGTCGATTTTCATTTAAATTGGTGGACCCATTATTTTATACCGTTAGATTAGATCTATACATGCATCGATTTTCAGTTAATATATTATATGTGTGTGCGCGCGCGCGCGTGTGTCTATATATATATATATATATATATATATATATATATATATATAGGAGGAGTTGTCTCCTTGCAATCCTACGGGTGAAATCAACATCTTCCCATTCCTTTATTTAGCCGTCCGATCTGTACATCTAACCGCTCGAGACGGCTGTGGGGCTGCTCTGTGTTACGATGCAATGCAACAGTGGAATCCAAATCCGATTTTGCTCCATCCAAATCACTGATTCCCCATCCCCACCGAGCGGACGCGCGATTCTAGCGCAGAAACACCGCCTCTAAGCGCTATCCCTGCCGCTAGACACAGCCCGATGACACCGCTGCCGCGCCAATGCCTCCTCGCACGCTCCTGTCGCCGCTATAGCACATGCTACGGAAGCCGCTACGCCTCCCACCACCTACCTGCAAATCGTGCGCTAGCTGCCGCCGTGCGCCTTCTCTCATCGCAAATCACGTCATCCCACCGCAGATCGCAGCCTCCCCCGCCAGCGTCGAGGTGAGAGCGCGCTTCCTGCCGTCCTACTCCGATGTGAAAAGGATCTGCTTACCCTCCTACCTGGTGTTGTTCCTCAATCTTCGCGGCAGCGTCCTCAGTCGTTGCTTCTCTGCCGGCCGCGGTGGCGCCTGCTCTTCCTTCAATCTCTCGGTTCATAACCCATGGTTCAGACTCCTCAGCCCACCGACAAGCCATCCATCTCCACCAAGAAGATGAAGGACGCTTGATTTGGCCGCCTGGCTTTGATTTGCCCGTCGATCATCCGTTGCAGGGTCAATCGTGGATACAATACTTTTTATCTGAACAAATATTGGCCTTTTGCTTTTTTGTGTGTTGATTTTCAATATGCATTTGTGTTTTATCTTCAAATTATGTGGCGAATTGTAATCCATGGGAATCTCTTAAACTGTTGATAGAATTGCTGATGCTAATTCCCTTTGCGTGAGTTGCAGGTGTTCAGCAAAATCCTGCTTAGGTACTGTCTATTGCAAGCAATTTGATCCATTGTGTTCTCCTTTCTTCACGAATTCAGGGTGCAGTCCAGTTTGCTGACACTAAACACTTCAATGTTGTACATAGTTCATACTCTTTCTCTGCAGGTAAACAAAAATTCTGATTATAGTCTATAGGAGACGTGAAACTTATTTTCATCACCCACAACATAATTTAATAATGTAGAAGAACAGAGTTATAACCTTGTGTAATCAGCTAATTTCTCATTGCATGCATGCAAAATATCACCACCTGATCAATCCCGAGATAATCAGTAATCATATTGATCGATCAACTGTTGATTTCAAACTGTGCTCATGTATATATGCAGGTGGTCACTTATTTCTACCTTTCTCTGTCTACTAAAATGGATAGCGCCACTGGAAGCTCCACACCAAATCCAGCGGATTGAACAGGTAATGACATGTTTCTGTAGTTGGCACGTTCACGTTTGCAAAGCCCTAAATTTCAATATGTAAATCAGCCTCTCCATTTTTTTTTTATTTCAACATACGTGCGTGTGTTTCCGAATAATTGTGTCAAGTCCTGACTAATATGTTGCCGCATACTGTTCTTTACTGATAACCTCGCTAGCAGGCCTCCAGCGTTGTTTCCAGGGCGAAGTGATTTATCTGCCACTAGCAGTCTTCGTTTGTTTCATTCCTTGTGATGATCTGTGCCTGAGAAGTCCTCCACTTCTCCCTACTATTATGTCAGGTATGCAATTTCTTTTGCATATGGATATACATATATTACATTGTCGAATTATGCACGATACTATATTTTTATAGAAAAACAAAATTGTACATGCCAGTCAGGAAGTTCGGGTATCACTATGTACTCCTTCAACCAATGAAGATCACATCATGGTGTTTCAGATTTTGTTCGAGTATTGAGAAATTATACATAGCTTTTTTTGTATTGTGGCAATTAATGTTCAGATTTGCTTAGTAAAATGCTAGCATACATGGTCAAAATTTTTATGTAATGCATGCAAGTATCAAATCTCTTTTTCTTCCCTTACATAATAAAACTGTAAATTAGGTTTGTAAACTGTTTCTGGTATATAACAATAAGAAAAACCGTGATATCAAAAAGTATTTGTGTAATTCTATTAGGCATCTAAATATACTGGCTTACTTCTGTTGTTTATAATGCAGGTTGACATTGTAGACAACAACTGAATATTTTGCTAAAATCTTGTCATGGTTTACCATGGCATTTCACTGTTTGGTACACTGTTTTTAAGAGCTATTACTACAGTATATATTGGAACCTTGAGGTAAAATTCATGTTTAAGCTTATTAACAGCATTCTTAGTTACCCGTTATTGTTTGGTCTTTCTCATAAGATTTCATAGTGAGCATTTGTGTAGTCAGAGATGATAAGATACATTATTTTGTTTTTTTTTTCTTTCTTGGAGAATACTCGACCCCTTGCTGCATATATACATCATGATGACGTCCAATTATGTGTTGCTCAACCCTGAAGAGAAAACCGACAAGATAATTGTGCAGGTCTACATGCTTTTGCTAACTGTGTGTTTGATAATTAGTCATGTCATGGTATAAGTCATTTCTTTGGCACATATACCAGCAGAAATGCAGGTGTTGCTGCTAAGTAACATCAGGGGTGCTAGAGCTTGGTCAAGATGCCTGGTGGCGGAGCTGATGATTTGGAGGCTTGGAGCAAACATATAGTGTGCTGACGATGACCCTGTATGCATGATTCCTATCGAGTAAATTTCTCCTTCGACAACCTTTTATTATCGATGTTTCGCTTTGAACCACTCTTTAATCAATGTTTCACTTTCGGACAGGTAATTTTACCTTTGTGGCATTTTAGACTACCCTCAACTTTTTCAACCACCTAATCCAACTTGTCATATGTCAAAAGAATTGGTCTATATATTGCTGTGGGAGTTCATTGATAAATAGGAGCCGACGTACTCAAAATCTTTCATATACGTTAAAAGAGAGTCGGTAATCAAAAGTGGAACAAATACAAGATTACCCAGTCCAAAGCAAACAATGGTGATAAAAATGATTGAAAGTGAAATTTACTCTATAGTTTATTCTCTCCTATTATAAATGTTAAAAAAAACGTGCCTTGCACGTGCACGATTACTAGTATATATAATATCTTTCTCTGTACTGTTTGCCAGAGGAATAGAACGTATGTATGTACATACGACAACCAAAATAAAGCATACATGCTTAGTACTATCAAAAAAGCAAATATCGCTCTACAATATAAAGATATATTGGCCCACAAATATACACATGCAATTGAACGATTTTCGATCCATTATTTTATCCATATATGTTATCGATTTATAAATTATTGGACCTGTTTTTTTTACTATTAAATATGTAATACCTTTCTCATGCCTTTCTCATGTGCATAATGTTTGCCGGAAGAAAAAAAAAATATGCACGTACTTACTATAAGCCAAAATAAAATATAAGTACTTAGTACCATAAAAAAATCGACGGTCTTTAAAATAGAACTATCTACGATATAAAGATGAAATATATTACTTCACATTCACAAATATATAGATGCAGTGTTAAACTAGATCTATAATATAAATATAAAATCAACCATCTTTAAATGTTCATCTTTTCAAATTATTTTAAAATTATATATCCAATTTGTGATCTACAAAACAGTACTAAGTCTTCATGTGGCGTTTCTACAAATACTCCTAGACCGCCATGTGGTAATATAATCTCACTGTCGATTTTCATTTAAATTAGCGGACCCGTTATTTTAGACCATTAGATTAGATGTATATACCGTGAAAAAAACATAAGTACATATACAAACGTACGTTAGAATGAAAAAGAAATAAAGCTTCGGTACTACTATTCGCAGCAAGAAAAACTATTATATACTAAACGTTCATAAACTTTCTACGAATACTCCTAAGTCGCCATATGACGCTGCTACAAATGCTCCTAAGCCATCACATGGTACTGTATAATCTCACCATCGATTTTCATTTAAATTGGTGGACCCGTTATTTACCCTCTAACGTGGCATACAAATGGCCGAGTTGAGTGGCCCAAGTGTGTTATAGGACTCTATGAAAGTGTTATAGTAAATTACTCCCTCCGTCCCAATAAAAGACAAACCCTGGTTTCCGTGCCCAACGTTTGACCGTCCGTCTTATTTGAAAAAATTATAAAAAAATTAAAAAGACAAGTCACGCATAAAATATTAATCATGTTTTATCATCTAACAACAATGAAAATGCGAATTATAAAAAAATTTCATATAAGACGGACAGTTTAAGTTGGACACGGAAACCCAGGGTTTGCCTTTTTTAGGACGGAGGGAGTAGACATTAAAATTGTGCTTCGGGCTAATCTTGAGGGGACATGGCTACCCAACTTTCAAGGTAATAGAGAAAGAAAGTCTCTACGGCTATGATCGGCTTCACCCGTTAGTGATATTTTTAGAATATTTATATGTGGATTTGGAAATAAGTGAGACATAAACACTTAGCTAAGTAGTGTATTAATGATATATTAGGCTTATTTTATTATGCGCAATTTCATGTATTGATAGTTAGCGAGCTTTTAAAATAGTGATAATGAGTTGTTACAATAATAGGAGAATTTATATGTAATCGGGACAAAGTGTTTTTAATTCTGGGAGACATTCTTATAATTTAAGTATATTGAAGTCTACGATCTATCTCACGATGTAGAAATGGTGAGATATGACTTCTTTTAGCACTATTTCATATAACAATAAATAAAATGCCTTCCTAGTTGGATGAAAAGGATTAGCGCAGAATTGGATGCCCCTAGCTATGATCGAGACCATGTGGAAATTAATATCAGTCGGGTCCATGTATTTTGGTTTTATTTGAAGTTTGTCAAGTGTGAATCCTTCGGACGGTTGTGCGACTGTGCGTGTTTAACTTGTATTGACTAACATAAGTTAGGTACTTAGGTCATGAAAATCTAAGCATGTAAGGTGGTTATTTAGAGCTTGTTTATTTTTTTTCTTTTTTGCCACTTTCAAACCTACCAAATTTTGGTAGCTCAACAAACCAAGCATATTTTATCAGTACTATCTTACTAAATTTTGGTAGTTCTAGAAGTCTCTACTCTTAACATTTCTGATGAAATTTGGTAAGGCTTTAAACCAAACATATCCAACACTATCAAAATTTAGTAACACAAAATATGTCAAAAATTGGTAGAATTAAAAGTGGTTATAAAGTGATCTCTGTTGATATACATGATGGTTAGAACTATGACGAAGATTGAGACTATGCCCATTGAAAAGGCAAAGATAGAAGCTTCAAACTAGAAGATAAAAACAAGGGTTTTCCAATCTTCAAATCATTTTGATTGGTTGAATTTGTGCCAAGGAGTAGAGGAGGAGCGAAGTTATAGTGAATGTAGTAACAATTTAAATTTTAAGTTTTCGTCAATTATAACGACTCTGCCAGAGTTTGTTCAGTCAATTCACACCGAACAATTATAACTGTACTAGCATGACTTTCAAACAGAAAACATTTTTTTTAAAAAAAACCATCATAATTAATTTATTTTTAAGATAATGGATAGAAATTCGCCAACAGAAAACCAAATTACTTCCACCGTTTCATAATGTAAGACTTTCTAGCATTGCACATATTTGTATAGATGTTAATGAATCTAAACACATATATATTTAGATTTATTAAAATCTATATGAATGTGGACAATGCTAAAAAGTCTTACATTATAAAATGGAGGCAGTAGCTCCAAAAATTGTCTACACTGAGTTACCCATGGTCGCTGGCTTGCCGCCGAGGAGTGCACTCCGCCCCGACGCCATGATTTCCATCCTGTCCACGTCGAGAAGCTCCACCGTGTTTGCGCGTTGCGTCGCCTCGCCGGCGGCGGCGACGGCTGCTCTGGCTCCGGCAGTCCGGCTGCACTCGGTGATGGCCACTGGATAAAGCGGGCCGAAAAAGGATTGCGGTGTACGTGCGGTTTGGGCCGGAACGGGCTTATGGTTAGAATAAGTCTATAAGATTCCCTCAATTCATGCCCCTGTTTAATTAGGGGAAAAGTACACGCAAGGTCCCTCAACTTGTCAGCGAGATACAAAATCGTCCCTAAACCGTAAAACCAGACATCCGGCGTCCCCCAACTTACAAAACCGGTCACAAAAGGTCCCTCGGCGGTTTTCACCCCGGTTTTGTCCCACGTAGCGGCTGACTCAGCGTAGGACCCACGTGGGCCCCACATGTCATGGAGACCACGTCAGCCTCCTCTCTCTCTTCTCTTTCCCTTCCTCTCCCTTCGTCATCTCTCTCTCTCACTTATCTGCAAAGCTAGCCGGGGCGAGCAGGAGAGGAGGAGGGCGGCGCCACGACGGCGACGGCGGCGGCGGCGGCCATAGTGGGGAAGCACGGCGGAGGCGCGGGGAGGCCGGAACCCTGCCGACGACGGCGAGCCCGTAGCCCTTGAGCCCGACGAACTTTGCTACCTGGGGCGCCGATGCCGTACTCGCGGGAGTCGACAGCGAGGCCGAGCTCGACGTTGGCCTGGACGGTGTCGTGGCCGTCGTCCAGGAGGTTGTAGGCGCGATGGCCGTCCGACCAGGGGAGCAAGGTGGCGGCGGCGACGACGCGGGAGCAGGGGAGCAAGGCGGCGGCGACGGGCGCGGCCTTGACCTCGCCACGGTGCGCAGCCTCAACGGCGTCCGCGTGGCCGACGAGATCCTGCGGCTTGTCCCGGACGCCGCCGCGTTCCACACCACGCTGCGGTGCGTGAAGGAATCGACAAGCTGCTCAGAGGATTCGACGGCGCCGCGCCGTCGCATCATCCGTCGTCGTCTTGCAACCAGCAAGGAGCCGCGGCGGCAGCGGCAGTGGGAGCGGGAGGCCGTCTCCGCCGCGGCCGCCTCGACGCTGAGGATCTCCGGGCGGCGCGGCCGACGGGGAAGGAGCGGCGGAGAGGAGATTGACCGGCCGGCTCCCCACCCGGCGAACGCGAGCGCGAGCGCGAGCGTGAGGTTCGTGCTGGGCGGCGACGCGGCGGCGGAGACACGGGGCAGCAAGCTCGGCGGCGGCAGGCGAGTGCGGCTGCGGATGGGGAGCGGCGGCGCCGACGACTCCGCGCCGCTCGGCCTCATCGTCGTCGGCGGCTTCGAGCGCGGGCGGAGGTCTCCTCTGATAGGCGATGGCGGCCACGGTCACCGCGCCACTGTACGCGGCGGGGGCGTCGCACCGCCTGCTTCTCGTCGCTCGTCCGCCATCACCGACCGCACGAGGGGGACGAGGAGGCCGGCGAGCTCGCGCTGCCCTGAGCCCGCGCGCCGCCACCAGGGAGCCGCCGTCGCCGGCCGCACCACCCTCCGGCCGCGCGCGCAGCCGCCTGTGCGAGAGCAGAGAGCGAGGGGAAGGCAGGAGAGAGAGAGAGGAGAAAAAGAGAGAGGGTGCTGACGTGGTCTCCATGACCTGTGGGGCCCACGTGGGTCCCATGCTGAGTCAGCCGCCACGTGGGACAAAACCGGGGTCAAAACCGCTGAGGGACCTTTTGTGACCGGTTTTGTAAGTTGGGGGACGCCGGATGTCCGGTTTTGCAGTTCAGGGACGATTTTGTATCTCGCTGACAAGTTGAGGGACCTTGCGTGTACTTTTCCCTTTAATTAGTGGATAAGAGTTGAGGAATGTAAAAAAGACTTATTTTTCTGGGCGGCCCATACATTTGGGCCGGGACGGGATTATTGCTGCCTCCTTGAGGCCCGTACAGGATTGGGCCCTGGTGATTTGACAGGTGGGCTGGGCTACAACGAGCCTGCTCTGCAGGCCGCCTCGGCGTCTTCTCCGGGAAAACTCCGCCGCCGTCTCCTCTCCGGCGCGCGTACGGCGGCGAGTCGCCCTGGCTGACGGCGATGGTGGGGGCATCCGCGATCGTCTCCGCCCCCCGCACGCCTCATGCTCCGCCACCACGAGGTATATATCGAGCGCGCATTGCGATTTTTCCTTTACCCTTCTGGGTTTTTGTTCTAGCTAGGCAGGGCGGTCGGCTAATCACGCCGCCGAGATCGCCGGAGTCCGGCGGCCGCCGCCTGCGTAGGCCCCCTTCTCCACCCAGCGTCTCAACTGGTCGACTCGGTGGCGACTCTCCACCCCCGCCTCCGCTTTCTCCTCCCCCGCTTTCATCGAAGGGGTAAACACGGAAACTGTTTTTTTTTTCTTTTGTGAATACACTGATACTCTCTCGTTTGCTTGGGATGATGTTGATGCATCTGAGTTTGCAACTTCTCGACCAAATGGGGAAACAGAAACATTATACTATGGGTATGGGGTATGGATCTTGGTAAATGGCCATTCCTTTTGGTTAGTTTAGTGCAATTGCAGTACGGAACAATTGGAATTGAGATTTTTCAGGGAGCACGGCCTTAACTTGTAATGGAGTTTCACTTAGATCCACAAACTTGCAAAACGTACATCGAGATCCCTAAACTTGGTTTAATGTACCATTCTGGTCCAAAGCCTCGTTTGACCGTGGTCTTGTCTACGTGGCATGCTACGTGGACGATGACATGGACTTTTTTATTTTTTCTCTCTTCTTCCTTTTTTTCTCCCTTCTTATCTTTTTTTTTCTCCATTTTGCCTCCTTCCTCTCCCTTCCGCCGCAGTTTTCTCCACGCTAGGTGAGGAAGGAGAGAAAAGATGGGGAGAAAAAAAAGGGAAAAAGAAAATTTAGCCATGTCATCATCCACGTGGCATGCCACATAGGCAAGACCACGGTCAAACCAGGCTTTGGATTGGGATGATACATTAAACTAAGTTTAAGGATCTCGATACACGTTTTGCAAGTTCGTGGACCTATGTAAAACTTCGTTACAAGTTTAAGGACCGCTAGTGTAATTTCTGTGAACTCGCGTGCTGTAACATATCGAATGCTTCCATCAAAATAGTTTTGTAGGCTACAAGCAAAAAAATAAAATAAAAAACATAAAACTGTATGTGCAGTTAGTCGATTTACATATTCTTCCTGCAAATGCCAAATGGTTTATGGTTCTTATATTTTGTTCAGTAACAGCACCCTGCATGTGTGAACATCATGAAGCTACTCATACAACCTGAACCTATGCTGATAAGGCTTCGGTTGCTAGGCTGTAAATATCTATTATAGCCTGGGGATTATTATGCCAAATTATTCAGAGATTTGATGCTTCAACGCAGGGACAAGCTAAACTTGTCTTTTGTTCTCTGCAATTCTTTCAAAGCTTCTCCAATATGCATGCGATCTGCTGGAGATTCCTTTGAGCAGGAAACTCCAATCTGCAGAATTGATGTGATGCAGGCTATTCTCGTGTCTCTTGTTCTTTTGCCATCTGAGTTTATTTCTTCTCCATCATTGTTCTCTGATAGTAAGTGTTGGTCTGCAATATCGATCACATTGTCTGGAAGTGCCATCTTTACATAATTATGAAGGCTGAGAGCTTCTCTAAATTCAGTGCCAGTTGGTCTTTTTCCGGTAAACATCTCCAGCAACAGTATACCATAGCTGTAGACATCACCCAGAATTGAAACCTCATTGCCCAAACCGTACTCTGTAATCATAAGAAAATGTTACATAAAGGACGTTGTTGCATGTTTAAGCATTTATATTTAAATTTATATGTGGGCTTCAGTCTAATAATATATAATTTACACTGCTGCATAATTATCATTTGCAAGAATTTGAGTTTTTCATAACAAATTGCACACATCTGAATAGCAAAACGATCTACTTAAGTATGGATCAATGGAAAGGTTTGTGAATAAATTAGAAAGAAAACCGTGGATTGTAGCTGTTAGAAGCATACCTGGAGCAGCATATCCAATTGTTCCTCTCATTGTAGCCCAGCCACTTGATTTCTCTAACATGTCACTATGGTCTTGATGCAGGACTCTTGCAAGCCCAAAATCACCAACGTGAGCAACCATTTCACTATCTAGGAGAATATTGCTTGGCTTGAGATCACAGTGAATAATTGGCAATGGCCTATGTTGGTGAAGATAATCAAGTGCAGAAACCACATCAATGGCAATGTCGAGCCTTTTGATGATATTTAAAACCTTGTCTTCCCCATTTTCCTCAAGATGCTGGTGTAGCCATTGGTCCAAATTTCCATTTGGCATGAACTCATATACAAGAGCCTTGAAGTCATGGCCCTGAATATCAATACTTGAGCAGACTGTTAGGATCTTCACAAGATTTCGATGCCGAACACATCTCAGAGCCTCACATTCTGCAATGAAGCTTTGAGAAGCCCCACGCTGTTGGAGATTCAGCACTTTAACTGCAACAGTTACTTCTTGGTCTTGGATCGTCATTCGTCCTTTGTACACTGATCCAAAGCTTCCTACTCCAATGAGGTTATCAGGAGCAAAAACATTTGTTGCATTGACTAATTCAACATAAGATACTCTTAGATGCGAATCATTGATAAGTGCCAAGTCCGATTTTGCTTGTGTCTTATTCCTTTGCCAGAATGCAAATAGAGCTAAAAGCAAGATAAGCAATAGGATTCCACTGCTTATGGAAATTGCTACGATAAGCTTCAAAGACCGCTTTTTGGTGGAGTGAGTGGAGCAAAGAGGCAGCTTCAAATCAGGTATACCCCCACACAAGCCTTCATTCCCTTCAATTGCAGTTTCATTTATATTGAGAAATATCCCATCATTAGGAACTGGCCCTTCAAAATGGTTGAATGAGAGGTTCAAACTAGCTAGGCCGTTCATGCTTGCTAGAAATTGAGGAATGTCTCCAGAAAAGTTGTTGTGTGAAAGATCAAGTACTTGAAGACCTTTCAGCCGACTCACTGATGCTGGGATTGGCCCTTGAAGGAAGTTCCCCTGTATCTTAAAATATTGCAGGCTTTGACAATCACCAATAGATGGAGGAATTTCACCAGAAATTTGGTTATTAGAGAAATCGATGTCTGCAATATTTTTCAAGTTACTGATTTCCAATGGTAGTGACCCACTGAACATGTTGCTTTGGAAGTACATGAAATCAGACAGGGTAGATATGAGAAAAACCTCCCTTGGAATTGGACCGCTGAGCATATTGTGCTGAATATCAATTTTTTCTAAAGTACAATTTTTAAGATCGGATGGCAGAGGCCCACTAAGTGAATTTTGTCCAAGATAGAGTTTATTCAACGATGTGAGATTACCAAGGGCAGGTGGAATTTGGCCCAATAGATTATTGAATCCAAGGTCTAAATGACTCAGCTTCCAGAGTGTACCAAGTGAGCTAGGAATATTACCCTCAAAAGAATTGTTGCTCATGAAAAGGTACAATAAATTAACAAGGTTTCCAATTCCTTCAGGGATCTTGCCACTTATCATGTTTTCGCTTAGGGCGAAAGCTTTCAAATTTGTAGAAAGATTTGCTACTGCATTTGGTAGAGTCCCTCGAAATTTGTTGCTGCTGAAATCTAGAAACTCCAACTGACTACTATTAGTTAAACTAGAAAGGAATCCCCAACCATAACTGTCATTTGCCTGGAGTTGATTGTTTTGAATTGTCAGGACTGACAAACTATTTAGGCCATCAACGCAAGGAGGAACTACTCCTGAAATCATATTCATTTCTATTGAAAATGAGCTAAGCATAGAAGAGTTGCACATCCAAGTTGGAATGGCACCCTCGAACTGATTGTACCCTGCATTAAATATTTGAAGCAATGGGAAGTTGACTCTGTTGCCAGTTGGTAATGATCCTGTTAACTGGTTATCCCGTACATTGAATATTCTAAGAGAGGAGAGATTGGAAATGGAAGAAGGAATGTACCCAGTGAGCTGATTCCTATCTAGGTACAAATCTGTTAGAGAATGAAGATTTCCTAGGGAGGGAGGAATGCTACCTGTAAGATTGTTTTCAGCAAGAACAAGTCCAGATAGCTTCTCAAGTTTTGCTAATGATTCAGGAATTCCTCCAGTTAATCTGTTCCCTCCCAAGCTTAGGTAAACTAGTGAAGAGAGGTTTCCTAGCCAAGAAGGGATGCCACCATGAAGGTTGTTTTCTTGCAAAATTAGGGCAGTCAGAGATGACAGTCCTTGCAATGACACAATCTCCCCCTGAAATCTGTTAGTGCCAAGATTAAGAATGGTTAGTGAAGATAGGTTCCCCAAGAACGTTGGAACTGGCCCTGAAAGTTGGTTCCCCCTCAGTTGCAAATTCTTGATCCTCTGAAGGTTACCAAGAGAAGATGGAACTGAACCTGTCAAGTGATTGTAGCTCAGGATAAGACTTACTAGACTGGTGAGGTTTCCAATCTCTGACGGAATGCTTCCTGCAAGGCTGTTGTTGTAGAGGTTAAGGACCTCTAAGCTGCCCAGCTTACCTATCATGCGAGGCATCGCTCCATCAAGCATGTTGTACTGCAACTGGACTGTGCGCAGCATGGACAAATCACCCATGGCTGGAGGTATCCCTCCTGATAGGTGGTTGAATGCCAGACTGATGTTCTCAAGCTGTTGGCATAGTGACAGTGATGCCGGAATGCCACCTTGCAGAGAATTATAGCTCAGGTTGACATGCTGGAGGTCGAGAAGACGACCAAGCTCTGAAGGGATGGTACCAGTTAGATGATTCACAGGGAGATCAAGCTTTCTCAGGTAGGTGAGGTTGCCTATGGAAGGATCAATGGTGCCAGAAAGATCAAGGTTGCTGAGGTCCAGCGCCACCACACGGCCACGGCAGCGTCCCTGGATGCCGCACGTCACACCTCGCCATTGGCAGACATGGAGCGATTGGTTGCCACCCCACGAGGCCATTGCTGACGACGGATCACGGGTTATTTGCGACTTGAAGGCCATCAGTGCAAGGTGGTCGGTGGCAGGCTGAGCTCTGGTCGTGGGAGCTGGTGGAACAGCAGTTGCAAGGAGCAGCAGCGTGAGCAAGAAAGAGAACCCGGTCGCCACCATTGCTAGAAAGAAGGAAGCGAGGTGTGTATTTTCAAAAACAGAAGCTTAGGTGGTGATTGCAGAGGCTACTCAGTCCAGCTTTACCAGTTCATGGGAGGAATGGTTGCTTCTGCTCTATAGAGACAACACATATTCTCCTGCCTGAATATAAGCATGGTGTGTTGGTCGTCAAGATAAATCAATAGCTTGGATCCCAATCAAGTTGTCACTTTCTCAGGTAGTACCTGCACTTTGGTCAACACCCTTCAGTTGTAGTAAATTGATTACCAACATTCTGTTCTGTTGCAACTTTAGTCAATCATCAGATAGCCGGCCTCCTACCAGAAGTTTACAGGTTCCCTGGTCAAACTTTGCTGCCAGCTTGTTTGGGTTAAAGTAAGTGTGTTATCTAAATCTACTCATGTAGCAAGATACTCTGAATCTTCTGCCAACAGCATTCTCATGTGGCTTCATGCAGGACAGAAGGATGAATTAGGCCGGCTGGCTGGCTGGCCGGCCTTGATTTGTCCTTTATGAAACATTTCTACGCATAATTTACGGAACAATATTAAAGGTCTTCCGTTTGTTCCCATATATCTGGTGTAGAAGAGCTGAGCTGTGCGTGTCAATTATTTGACGTTGATGGCAAATTGGCAATATGGTGCTATGCTACTATAGTGTACTTATACAATAAGGAATATAGCCATCGGAGGGGAAGCATTCTCATTTGGACTGCACATATCAACTAATTTGGACTGCATATGCTGCTCGCAGGTATGAGTAATGACACAGACTAACTCTGTCACTTTGGCTCCTTAGGAACACAGGAATTTCAGATGATTTTTCTTAAAAGTGCATATAAATGCTCAAATCTTTTGCATGGACAAGACAAGATTCCTGCATTCCAAATTCGGCTGTGATCAATCGATCCAAAATTCTAAACCTAACTCTTAAGGGGAGGGCCAGTCTACAGTAGAATAGACCACATCCAGGGCCTTAGCCAAGAGCCCCTGGATCAAGATTGACCTTTTTTGAGTTGTGCAATAGTTTCAAGATGACCTGCACTGGAAATACCTTGTACTGCTTCATGGGTTGATGCTCCATTCTCGGAGCAAATCCCTGTTAAACCTTTTTCTTATTGGTTGCATCTCTTACTTTGTGGGAGATTCGTTGAATTTGAACAAGAAATTCCAATATTCAGAACAAAAGTTGTGTTAACAATTCTCATGTCTACTTCTATGACAGATGGAGGTTCTTACGTCGCTATCTTGTGCTGCTTATTGCAACAGTTGTCAACAGTATTAGCCAAGTCAGGCACTGCCATGTTGACATGTTTATGAATTGCTCAGTCAAGAATTATATGTGCGAAGAGCGAAAATGAGTAGCTAATTGGATGCCCTGCAATACGAATTGCTATAGGCTCTTATTTAGTATACCTCTCAGCCATTACAGAGTGTTGTGTAGGTGTGGCCATAAGCTGACTGTAGCTGCTCGAGTACAATATTTTTGCTTGATAATGTAGTACAGCATTTTGCCCTAGTTTATTTCAATTAACTTCCTCCTTTTCCTTAGCTGAAGATGTTTTGCTTCTTCCATGATACTCGATATCCGTTTTTAGCTTCCAACTCCTAAAATCTTCAGTAGAGCATGTTCAGCCTCCAGTGTCTTCTTGCAGACTTACTTGACTGATAAGTGCATGACCCTCAACAGATAAATAGTACGAAGTAGAATATTTCATGCACAAGCATGACTTTGATATGCTGCACCACTTCATCAAGATATAGGCTACTATAGCTGATGTGTATCAAACCTATCTCTAATTGCCTGCAACTCTCTCAATGCATCCCCAATTTGCATCCGATCAGTTGGTATCTCTTTTGAGCACAATATTCCGACCTTCAGAATTGAAACAATGCACTCAGTTCTTATCTCTTCGATGTCGTGGTACTTTTGAGCTGTTCCTTCGCTATTCCATGTCGCATCTAGTAGGCTTTGGTCAATGACACTAGTTGTTTGGTCTGGCAGCGCTGTTTCTACATACTCATGAAGAGTAAGAACATCGCCGAATTCACTGTTTGTTGGCCTTTTTCCAGTGAACATCTCCAGCAAAAGTATGCCATAGCTGTAGACGTCTCCATGGATTGAGACTTCATTGCCCAATCCATACTCTGGAATAAACAAACATAAAGAACTTAGTAAGCTTATTTAGGTGGAATGAAGTAAAGAAACAAATGCAACAAGATGATGATAGAATTGTGCACACCTGGGGCAACATAGCCAATTGTTCCTCTTATTGCATTCCAACCAGTTGATTTATCTGAACTATTGCTGTGTTCTTGATGAAGGAACCTTGCAAGCCCAAAATCACCAACATGAGCAACCATGTCATTGTCAAGAAGAATATTGCTTGGCTTCAGATCACAGTGAACAATTGGACATGGCTTGTGCTGATGTAAGTATTCAAGTGCAGAAGCCACATCTATCGCAATTTGGAGTCTTTCAACGAGATTTAGCACCTTAGGTTCACCTTCTTCCTCAAGATGCTTGTGTAGCCACTGGTCTAAATTTCCATTTGGCAGGAACTCAAATACAAGCGCCTTGAAGTCACTACCTTGGAAATCAATACCTGAGCAAACTGTAAGAATCTTTACAAGATTCCGATGGCGAATACATCTCAAAGCCTCACATTCTGCATCAAAACTTCGATACGCACCAGCTTGTTGCAAGTTGAGCACCTTCACTGCAACCACCAATTGTTGGTCAGAGATCCCAATTCTTCCTTGGTACACTGCACCAAAGCTGCCCACTCCAATGAGGTTCTCAGATGCAAAACTATTTGTTGCTTTGGACAACTGAGCATAAGAAACTCTCATATGTTGCTTATCGGAGAGCGGTATCTTTGGGTTTGCTCTTCTAAGCTTAGTCCTTAGACGTAGCGCAAAGCATGTGAATAGAATGAGAAACAAAATTGTGCTTCCTGCAATGATAATTATGATGATCTTTGAAGACAGCCCATGTTTAGTTTGATTTGAGCATTTTGGCAACTTCAGTTGAGGCGCCCCACCACACAAGTCATTGTTTCCCATGACAGAGGTTGCAGTTGCATTAAGAAATATTCCATATTTTGGAACTTCACCTTCGAAATCATTGCTTGAAAGATTCAGAGTAGAAAGACCTGTCATGCTACCTAGGAATCTAGGGATTGTTCCAGACAAATTATTTTGAGAAAGATCAAGTACTAGGAGCCCCCTTAATTGTTCCAGTGACGGAGGAATTGTGTCCTCGATGAAGTTCCTAGATAAATTGAGATACTGTAAGCTCTGGCATTCTCCAATGGTGGTAGGGATCTTTCCTGAAATCGTATTATCAGAGAGGTCGAGTTCATCAAGATTCTTGAGATTTCCCACTTCTGAAGGCAAATTCCCAGTTAATTTATTGTGCGCAAGATACAGGAAACTTGATATTGTGGAGATAAGAAAAAGTTCCTTCGGTATCGGGCCGGAAAGGTTGTTGTAAGAAAGGTCCACCATTTCTAAAGGACAATTGCTGAGAGTAGAAGGTATAGCTCCACTCAGTGCATTGGTACTAAGCAAAAGGATTGTAAGTTTTGTAAGATTGCCAAGAGTTACTGGGATGGATCCTGAAAAATTGTTATTTGACAAAGACAATCTATTCAACTTCTTGAGATTGCCGAGAGATGCGGGAAGGCTCCCCATGAGAAGATTGTTTTCCATGTCAAGTTCATCCAAGTTGACGAGGTTCCCTATTGATTCAGGTATTGTTCCTGTTATATTGTTGTTTGTTATGCCGAAATACTCCAATTGTGTTGACATATTACCAATTGCTTTTGGTAGCACACCTTGGAGTTTGTTGATACTAACATCTATCAGTATCATATTGCTGCAATTGGTTAGACTAGTCATGAAGCCCCAATCAGCATCATTGGTTGCTTCAAGCTGATTTCCATCGAAGTTCACTACTGACAGCATGTTCTGGTTTCTTCCCAAGCATTGCGGAATCGTTCCCGACAAGAAGTTATCTACTGTCTGAATCACCTGTATCATAGAGAGATTGCACAATGATGGAGGGATTAGACCATGGAATTGGTTTCTAGATACAAGAAATTGCTGCAGGTTTGGAAGCTTGTAACCCATGTCAGGTGGAAAAACACCAGTGAGGTTGTTATCCTGTATGTTTAGCATCTCAAGGGAGGAGAGATTAAACAAGGAAATTGGCAAAGATCCTTCCAACTCATTATTATCAAGATAGAGTTCAACGAGTTCATGGAGGTTTCCAAAGGAATCAGGAATCCGACACCGAAGCTTATTATCTGCCAGTGAAATTGCCTCAAGAAACTGAAGGTCACCTAAAGATTCAGGGATGCATCCAACAAAGCCATTGCTCTGAAGATCCAGAGCTGTCAGTGACGAGAGGTTCCCTAACCAAGAAGGAATGGTGCCTCCAAGGTTGTTGCTTGCCAAACCAAGGTAACTAAGAGATGACAACCTCTCCAATGGCGGAATTCTCCCTGTCAAGTTGTTCGAAAAGGCGGCAATGGCGGTCAATGCCGAGAGGTTTCCGATCGATTCAGGGATGGAGCCTGACAGCTGATTTGAGCTGAGGCTTAGCATGGTGAGGTTGCCAAGTTTGCCTATCTGTGATGGGATCTGTCCTGTCAGGTTGTTGAATTCTAGGACGAGCTGTTTGAGACTTACAAGGTTGCCAATGTCGGGAGGGATGCTTCCTGTCAGTGTGTTCTTGCCAAGATCGAGTACCTCGAGGCGGCGCAGCGAGGAGAGGAGCTCGCCGGGGAGCTCGCCGTGCAGCCTGTTGCCGTGGAGGAGGACGTTCTTGAGGCGCCGGCAGCCGGAGATCAGCGGCGGCGGGATGCGGCCGGCGATGGAGTTGTGGCTGAGGTTGAGATGCCGGAGCTCGCCGAGGCGGCCGAGCTGCCACGGCAGCGCGCCGTGGAGGCGGTTCTCCGGGAGGTGGAGCCGCCTCAGGTGGGTGAGGTTGCCGAGCGCCGGGCTCACCTCGCCGGCGATGCCGGCCCCGGCGAGGTCCAGCGCCACGACGCGGCCGCGGCGGCGCCCCGCCGCGACGCCGCACGACACGCCGCGCCACCGGCACAGTGGTGTCGATCCGTCGCCCCATGACTCCAGGGCTTGCGACGGGTCGCCGCTCACGAGCTTCTTGAACGCCATGAGCGCGCGGCGGTCGGAGTCGGAGCCGGAGACATCACCAGCAGCAGCAGCAGGAGGAGGAGGCAGAGGCAGCCGAGACGACGCCGCCGGCGCCGGCGCCGCCGCATGAGCGACGAGGACGACGGCGACGGCGAGCAAGAAGCACTCGAGCAGTGCGGCCATTGCCGCGCCCGCGCACGCGCGCGCGCTGTGGCGCTCACTCACTGGTCAGCTCGCCGAGACTCGTAGTGGCAAACGTAGTGGCTTTGAGACTCTCTCTGCCTTGCGAATTGTGATCCTTGGCTTGTACTGCATCGTCGTCAAACATTTTCAGCTGCAACCTGACGAAGAGATTGTCGATTTGTTCCTGCAGATTCTGTTGAGACTAGCGGTCAATGGTTTGCAAAGTTGCCGAAATATAATAACAGGCTATAAGCCAGCTATGAACACGTGTAAAGGAGGTAAGAGAGGAGAGAGAAGGAAAACGATGTGTAATATATATTATGTGTATAAGAGGTAGAATCATGTATTAATGGTGTAATATATATTTATAGTTAACTATTGTATCAATTAGCTATTAGATTAGCTATATATGAATATATGATTTGAAGCTAATAGTAATCCTATCAAATTTGCTCTGATAATTTGGCTGACATGGAGGAACGCATGCTAGCCTGGTTGTTGCTAGGCACTACGCGCCACGAGGAAAATTGGCGCCTGAACTTTTTGACTCTGTAAAGCTTTGACAATTATCAGGCCCTCGAATTGCTCACAGATAAGGTCTCTAGTGTGGTTGAATATTTGATCAGATAAACAGCCAATGTGTAAGGTATTTTATGCAGGTAGCCCGCACGATAACGATTGAAGATCAGGCGTCCATCGATCGTCTATATTATGTGCTAATCACCTTTTGGTAATTAATTATTGCATTGGTCACTTTCAGAGGGAAAAAAAAGTAGTATCGATCAGTTTAAGATCGGATAATTAAGTTCCATTCTATTGTGTGACGACTGACGAGTGTAAAAAAAAATTCGTGCAGATTTGTTCTACTCCAAAATTCAGTAGGAACAAAACTGGGACGAACTTAGCTAGCTGCCTGAAGAGCAGAAACGGTGGGAAGCAAGGGGGGTCTACCGGGAATTTTTATTACTTTTTTAACTTTTTAATTTTTGGATTTTAATAATAGATTATCTCAATACTTATTTGTGAATTTGAATCTTTTTTTTACTACGCCATCCCATCTGATATGACGAAATAATATTGTCACGTCACCAATAGTTGACGTGATATTTTATCTTATTTTAGTAAAACAGCACTGTTACGTCATCTAGAGTGGCGTAGCAAAATAACGTTATCATATCAGTCAGAGTGATGTAATAGTCTTGTTTTATCATGTCTAATGTGACAAAAAAAAAGTGTAGATTTGAAAATAAATGTTGTTAAAAGTTTTAAAAAATAAAATGTTCAAAAATAAATAAAAACAATTTGTCCCTTGGAGTAGCGTTCCCAGCTGCTCCCACAGGTCTAGACTAGCGGCGCTCTCTCTCCACCTCTCTTCGTCTTCTTCACCGCAAGCGACGATGGCTTTCTTGCGAGCTCTCTCCTGTCTCTCCGATGAGCCCTCCTCTTTCTCGGGTAAGCTTTCTCCGACAAAGAAGAGGGAGATCACCCCCTCCCCCACCCCCAACACACATCATGCATTATGCATATCGTCCCTGCTTTTGAACACCACCAGCGAATTTACAAACTTTAAATTTTAAAAATAAATCCAAAAGTCATTTCTAAATTTGAATCTTTTGGACACGTGACACGTCACCCAGTCTCGCAGGCTGAAACAACACTGTCGCACCAATAGCTGCAGGCAGATTTGGAAAAAAAGTTTAACGATAGACAGCGTGAAGTTCTATTGATAAAGCAGAAAAAAATATAAGATTACAACTCTGTAAGGTTGTAATAAGGAAAACGAAAAAAGTATACCACCATCCGCACACCGACAGCGCCAATCACAGACCTAGGAGAAGGCTAGCATCCGACTGGCCGCCGCTTAGCGTGACCGACCACCGCTAGGCCAACAATGGAACACAGTTGAGATCGCCCAAAACCCGACCCTTACAACCAGTGCAAAACCCCACTCTATCCAAGTCGTTGGGATTTAGGGAGAGGGTCAGAGAGAAGAATGGAACACCTCTCTCCCCTAGGACCTCCAACGTGGCCAACTTGCAGAAGCTAGGACGCCGACACAAGAGGATATGAATCTAGACCAGGCTTGCACCAATTGCTTTGGGGGTTTCGGCAAGAGGGTGCCTAGACGACATCTCCAAGGAAAGAAGCGACGAAAACACCGCCGCCGCTGCCGTCCATCAAGGTCTCAAAGAGAACCGAGACTACGCTTTCGCTCGGCAACCACACTTGAGGGGTGGAACAACACGACAACGCCCTCAAGATGGGAATGACGCTCGAACATCATCGTCGCCCTGGGTTTTCACCCGACGTCCACCGCCTGCCGATCTACCACTGATGCACCATTGCTCCACCGCCATCTGAACCTCCGCCGGCGCGTGGGCACCACTGCACCAGTGCCCCCCGCCAGCCAGTCTCCACGCGCTGCCACTGGTCACGTCTCACCGAGCTGGCCTCCACTCGTTGCGCCGACCACCGTCTCCACACCAACAAGCCTCGTTGTGCTGCACCAGCACCTCGGCCTCACCTCCACGCACCGCGGCCACCACTGGCCGCACCTCACCGACCTCCGCCGTCGCCAGCTGCGCCACCACGCGCGCTACCTCCACGCGTGCTACCTCTACCGCCACCAGTAGGCCAGCCATCTGCCGCTCCTCCTTCCGCTGGCTGCCCACTGTCACCGCGAGTCTCTCGGGCCGCGCCGCCGCCTCCGTGTGCGCACTGCCTCCGCCGGCGCCGGCCGGCCAGCCGGGCCGCGCCGCTCCTCCCGTCGGCTGCCGACTGTCGCGGCCATCGCCACGAGTCTCCCTGGCCGCGTTGCCGCGTCGCGCCGGCCCGTCGCCACCGTCACCCACGGCTGCGCCATCCTCTTGCCAGGTTGCGCCGGCACGCTCGTGCCGCCACCGGTCGGATCCGGCGTGGGGGTGCCAAATCCAAGCGCCCTGCCGCCGGATCTACGGTCTCCGCCACTGCCACCATCCCCATCGCTGTCGCCATCCCCGCCGCCTCTTGCCGCCGAGACATTGCCGTCGTCGTCGCCATCCCCACCGCTGTTGACGATGCCTTCCTCGCTGCCGGCCGCCACCCCGCCAGATCCGGCCGAGGCGGTATGGATCTGGTGGTTGCTGCCACCACCACCCAGGGTGACTCCCCTGGCTGCTCGAGCCGGTTGGCGAGAAGCCCCGCCACTGTCATCTTTGCGGCCGCGCCAACCTTTGGCGAGAAGCTCGAGACAGATTTGGAAATAAGTTTTAAGATAGTTTATGT
The DNA here is from genome assembly GCF_034140825.1 of Oryza sativa Japonica Group. Taxonomy (NCBI): domain Eukaryota; kingdom Viridiplantae; phylum Streptophyta; class Magnoliopsida; order Poales; family Poaceae; genus Oryza; species Oryza sativa. Next base: position 6,505,986 of record NC_089036.1, on the reverse strand, counting down.
GTAGAGATAATTGCTTATTTGACCCTGTTTTAAAGCCTAAATACCAATTTGACCTTTTTTTTAGGTTTGTTTATTTAACCTTGTTTTTCAAAATGAAAGTTTCCGTTTGACCCTGTTTTCAATCCACTGTTAGTACTTCATTTAGAAAAAAGAAAATAATAAATTTACAACCCTGAAGTGACCAAAATACCCTCAATACTAATCAACCCTATCCCATCCCAATCCCCACCTCATCTTGGTATCCGTTTACTCATCGGCGACCGGCGAATGGGGCGATGCCATCTTCACAGGGCCTGTATCCACCATCTACCATTTTGGTTCACCTGCCATACTTGTTGCCAACGCCCTCTACTGGTTGCTATCTGTGTCTGGGCATCACATTCTTGAGTTCAATCTCGAAACGTTGACCCTAGCTGTGATCGAGTTCAATCTCTTTGACTGCTGCTGAGCTTTTGCTTTATTATTGTATCTAATTTGGGATGGACAAAATAGGAGAAATAATTTTGTATATCAACCGTTTTGTCATTTTTTAAAAAAAAATTAAAGTCAAAATTGTCAAACTGAAACTAAATTTAATAAATTGAGACCAAATCTGTCAAAATTGTCACAAATCTATCAAGGCTATATCAAATTCGTTATAAATATGTTAAGAATGTCCAAACACAAGATGCTTTCATATAATAGAGTCAAATGAGCCAGGGTTAAAAGGACAAATCATCACTCAGTTAACACCGTTATCTTGCCTACACAAAATAGGGTCAGTCTTCATCTTCAATTTTGAAAAACGAGGTCAAATAAGCAAACCTAAAAAAATAAGGTCGAATTAGTAGTTAGACTTCGTAACAGGGTTAAAATAAGCAATTGCCTCAAAAAGATATAGTGGGGGGGGGGTCAAATGATCAATAATATGTTAGTAACAAATATGTATAACAATTAAGGGATAGTGACAATATGTTAATAATAATTTTCTTTAACTAAAATCACGTTGCAAATACACGGGCAGTATGCTAGTTTTTTTTAAAAAAAAATTCCTTTGGAATGAAATGTTTTATTGGAATTTTGAAGGATTCCTAATATGAGCTCCAAGTTCTTGGAATTTTTCTCTTTGTCAAAATCGTGTATTTTTCGTGTGCTCCATCCAAATGGTTTTCTGTGTTTTATTTACTTAGGATTTAGGATTTAAAGTGCGATGACATTTTACTCATGCATTTTTCCTATGCCTGTATTTTGATAATCGTGCGCTCCAAAGGAAAATATGTTCTCTATACTTAGTTCATTCTCTCTAAGATGAATTGAGAATCAAATTATTTTGAGACAGATCACTTGAAAAATAATGGTTTCCTTTTTACATAAGAATGGGGGCCTTCTCGCCTACACCAACACGTACAATGGACAAATAATGCTCTCGACATTTAACAGCAACAAAAATGCCGAAATGTTCAGTTATCTCGCGCCGCTGCTGCTTTGCCCATCAGCAAGTTGCAGCACAATTGGTCAACCTTGGTGCGCTGGTCAATAAGCATCAACAGGATAAGCTCCAGTAGTTATCCCACTATCAGACAACAACCCTGAAAGCCATTGCTTTGCTTTCCTATAGAGCTGACTCATCTTCCTTCAAAAAAAAAAAATAGAGCTGACTCATTGAATTTCCCTTTGCATGTTCAGATAATTGTAGCCCTTGATTTTTTTTCGTATGTCCAGCGATTCAGCATGGTAGTAAATTACCTCGCAATCGCTGGTTAATCAATCAAGCTGGTCCATGGTCTCTGCAGAAGACTAGCAAGTAGCAACTCCATAACAAACTGGCAATGCGGCAGAAATAACCAGAAACCAAAAATGTGGACCGTGGACAAATTCAGTGATGTATTTCCACAAGAATGGACTACTGGAATTGGATTGAAAGCAACTGTCTATGCATCGAAAATGAAGATGAAATTAGCCAAAAAAAACAACAAAACCATTAACACATAATTAATTGAACTTTAATTATTACAAACTTAAAAAATAGAATATTGTAAAATAATTTCTATAGAGAATTTTGCGCAGACTTTATCATTTAGCAATTTGAAAATCATACTAATATAAACAGAAACAGAAACCGATATAAAATGGGTACCTATAATCATATAAAAAGGCTTTATATGCACAGATATGATCAACTCTCGCATCAGTATAGCAATTTCCATGCAGTTTGCACACCGTTCTTACGTGACAGTGACACCAATGGCACTCGCCGGCAAGCGTCTCTTGCTCGCCGCGGTATGGCCACTGGCGTGGCTAGCAGCAGCCGCCGCCGCGGCGGCGGTCGACGTCGACGACGGCCTCGCGCTGACGGCGTTCATGGCGCGCATGTCGACGGGCAGTGGCTCGCCGCCGCCGCCGACGTGGGGGAACCGGTCCGTCCCCGTGTGCCGGTGGCGCGGCGTGGCGTGCGGCGCGAGAGGCCGGCGCCGCGGCCGCGTCGTGGCGCTGGAGCTGCCGGGGCTTGGCCTCCGTGGCACGGTGCCACCGGACCTCGGCAACCTCACATACCTGAGGCGGCTCCACCTCGCCGGCAACCGGCTGCACGGCGTCCTCCCGCCGGAGCTCGGCGGCCTCGCTGAGCTCAGACACCTCAACCTCAGTGACAACGCCTTCCAGGGGCAGATCCCGGCGTCGCTCGCCAACTGCACCGGCCTCGAGATCCTCGCTCTGTACAACAACAGGTTCCACGGCGAGATACCGCCGGAGCTCTGCTCGTTGCGCGGCCTCAGGGTACTCAGCCTTGGCATGAACACCCTCACCGGAAGCATCCCATCAGAGATTGGAAACCTTGCAAACCTCATGACTCTGAACCTGCAATTCAGCAACCTCACTGGGGGAATCCCAGAGGAGATAGGTGATCTTGCTGGCCTTGTTGGACTAGGTCTTGGTTCTAATCAGCTGGCAGGCTCCATTCCTGCCTCACTTGGAAACCTTTCAGCACTCAAGTACCTTAGCATCCCTTCTGCAAAGTTGACAGGGAGCATACCATCGCTGCAAAACCTTTCATCACTTCTTGTCCTTGAATTGGGAGAGAACAATCTCGAAGGAACTGTGCCTGCATGGTTGGGGAACCTCTCATCTCTAGTGTTTGTTAGTCTCCAGCAAAATCGGCTCTCAGGACACATCCCTGAATCATTAGGTAGACTTCAGATGCTTACTAGCCTTGATCTTTCACAAAATAATCTTATTTCAGGCTCCATACCAGATTCTCTTGGAAACCTTGGTGCCTTGAGTAGCCTTCGTCTGGATTATAATAAACTAGAAGGTTCGTTTCCTCCTTCACTGCTCAACCTTTCCTCCCTTGATGATCTTGGTTTACAAAGCAATCGCCTCAGCGGGGCTCTTCCACCTGATATTGGCAATAAGCTTCCGAATCTACAAAGGTTTGTTGTAGACATCAATCAATTTCATGGAACAATCCCACCATCCTTGTGTAATGCCACCATGCTTCAAGTTCTGCAAACAGTATACAACTTTTTGTCAGGAAGAATTCCTCAGTGTCTTGGAATTCAACAGAAGAGCTTATCAGTTGTGGCCCTTTCAAAAAATCAGCTTGAAGCAACAAATGATGCTGATTGGGTTTTCTTATCCAGCTTGGCGAATTGCAGCAATTTGAATGCATTAGATTTGGGTTACAACAAGCTTCAAGGTGAGCTACCGAGTTCAATTGGGAATCTTTCTTCGCATTTGAGCTATCTTATCATAGCGAACAACAATATAGAAGGAAAAATACCTGAAGGAATAGGGAACTTGATCAACTTAAAATTGCTCTATATGGATATTAACCGTTTAGAGGGAATTATTCCAGCTTCTCTTGGCAAACTCAAGATGCTGAATAAATTATCTATACCATATAATAACCTGTCTGGATCCATTCCACCAACTCTTGGCAATCTTACAGGACTAAATCTACTACAACTCCAAGGAAATGCACTCAATGGGTCCATTCCTTCCAATCTTAGCAGTTGTCCTCTAGAACTATTGGATCTTTCATATAACAGCCTCACTGGCTTGATACCTAAACAACTTTTTCTCATTTCTACTTTGTCCAGTAACATGTTTTTGGGACATAATTTTTTATCGGGGGCTTTACCAGCTGAAATGGGTAATCTAAAAAATCTTGGAGAGTTTGATTTTTCTTCAAACAACATTTCTGGAGAGATTCCTACATCTATTGGTGAATGTAAGAGCTTGCAGCAGCTCAATATATCTGGAAATTCCCTCCAAGGGATAATTCCATCGTCGCTTGGGCAACTAAAGGGCCTCCTGGTGCTTGACCTTTCTGACAATAATTTATCTGGAGGCATCCCTGCATTTCTTGGGGGCATGAGAGGTCTATCTATTTTGAACCTCTCATACAACAAATTTGAAGGTGAAGTTCCCAGAGATGGCGTTTTTCTAAATGCAACAGCTACCTTCCTCGCTGGAAATGATGACCTGTGTGGCGGTATCCCAGAGATGAAATTGCCACCCTGCTTCAACCAAACCACCAAGAAGGCATCCAGGAAACTTATCATCATAATCTCCATATGCAGAATAATGCCATTAATCACATTAATATTTATGCTGTTTGCATTCTACTATAGGAACAAGAAGGCAAAACCAAACCCACAAATATCACTCATTAGTGAGCAATATACGAGGGTTTCTTATGCTGAATTAGTCAATGCAACAAATGGTTTTGCCTCTGATAACCTCATAGGAGCAGGAAGCTTTGGCTCGGTCTATAAGGGAAGAATGACAAACAATGACCAACAAGTAGTTGCTGTGAAGGTGCTCAACCTCACACAACGTGGTGCATCTCAAAGTTTCATGGCAGAATGTGAGACACTGAGATGTGTTCGACACCGGAACCTTGTGAAGATATTGACTGTATGCTCGAGTATTGATTTTCAGGGCAATGAGTTCAAGGCCATTGTATATGAGTACCTACCAAATGGAAATTTAGACCAATGGCTACACCCTAATATCATGGGACAAAGTGAACACAAGGCATTAGATCTCACTGCAAGACTACGCATTGCAATCGATGTGGCATCTTCACTTGAATATCTTCACCAATATAAGCCATCGCCAATCATTCACTGTGATCTTAAGCCAAGCAATGTTCTCCTCGACAGTGACATGGTTGCTCATGTTAGCGATTTCGGGCTTGCAAGGTTTCTGCATCAGGAGTCGGAGAAATCAAGTGGTTGGGCATCAATGAGAGGAACAGTCGGTTATGCTGCACCAGGTGCACCTCTAAGTCTCTAATTGCTATAATTCTGTATTCTCTTCTGTGTATATAACTCAAGAAATCTGCTTTCTAAAGTAGGATTTCTTGTTATCTGACTCACTTAATTATATGAGTATATTTCGACAGAAGTCCCTTTTATGTAGAATGGGGAAATGTACCCATTTTTTTCTTCTTCTTCACAGTTCCTTTTGTTGGTTTCAGAGTATGGAATTGGCAATGAAGTCTCAATTCAAGGTGATGTCTATAGCTATGGCATACTGTTGCTAGAGATGTTCACCAGAAAAAGACCCACAGACGATGAATTCGGGGAAGCGGTTGGGCTTCGCAAGTATGTCCAAATGGCATTGCCAGACAATGCGGCTAATGTTCTGGATCAACAGTTACTACCAGAGACAGAAGATGGCGGAGCAATCAAGTCAAACTCTTACAACGGCAAGGATCTAAGAATTACTTGTGTCACTTCGGTTATGCGCATTGGAATCTCCTGCTCAGAGGAGGCACCAACGGACCGCGTGCAAATCGGAGACGCTCTGAAGGAGTTGCAAGCAATAAGAGACAAGTTTGAGAAACATGTGTCCAATGAAGGAACATCAAGCCAATGAAGACAATGAAGCATTCCAAGATCATTTTTGCGCATGGCATGATATTATGCTCCATGTCATTGAACACACAAATAAGGTGCCGGAAGCTGCGGATTCTGCAGCTTTTTGTTTATGTAAAGCTAGCATCAATTACAGAGAGGCTCTATATTATACATGATTGCAAATTTGTAAGTGCTGTGCGGCTAAAAAAAATTGAATACTAGGGCATTTGTTCGAAAAAAAAAATTGTTCAGAAGAAAGTAGAAACCCCATTCGATCTATGAGATCTATTCCCTTCTCCAAGGCGGACGAGTTGACGACCTAGAACTGAATCTACAACCATTTTGCAAGAAATGTTCCTACGGATCACTTTGCTAGTTATGTAGAAGGAATCGGTAGTAATCGTGCAGGCATTAGGAGGGGGGGGGGGGAGCGGTTTACCTCCGGGGAGGTCGCCTCGAGGGTGGATGAAGATGACGCGATGGCCGGGCGGCGGCGGCGGTTGGTCGTTCAGGACACGGGAGCGGCTGCGCTGGAAGGGCCATGAGCTTCCCGCGGCGGGGGAAGGGAGGCGGCGGCCGGAGGCGCTCGTCGGCGGGATTGATCCGAGCGCCGAGCGCCGGGCGCCGCAGAAGAAGAAACGGGCCTTGCTTTGGGCTCTCTTGGGCTTCTTCAAACCTTCAACGGTCAGTGCACAGAGGTGGAATAAGTCCACTTTCTGTCCTTTATCTTTACGACGAGTTTATGTGATATCCCTAACCATATAACCGGAATTTTTCACCCCTCCTCTTAACAAAAACTGTTCAAGTTACTTCTAAAACAGTATGGATGTTTGTTTTAACTGACATGGCATTCTAATCAGAAAAAAAATTATGGATGCCACATGTAAGTAAACTTTCACCTCTCTTCTCTTCCCCAACAACTTGCCAGCAGGGAGAAGGTTGACGATCGGCAGGCCCATCTGTGAGAGACAGCAATGGCAGTGGGAGGTCAGTGACGAGTGGGCTCGAGGTGGGCGGCATACCTAGTGAGCCTGTCGTGGGAGGCAGTAGCGGCGATAAAAGTGACGAGTGGGCTCGAGGTGGGCGGCATACCTAGTGAGCCTGTCGTGGGAGGCAGTAGCGGCGATAAAGGTTGGCGAGCTCTGTAAAACTTTCATTTTTCATTCCCAGAAAAAATAGAGAGTTGGTATGAGTAGTTAACAAGTGAGACTATGTCCCTTTTTCTCTTAAAGAAAGTTGAAAGTTGGTGGTGGGCCATTACTCCCTTTTATAAGGAGTATAAATTTTAGAGACCCAATATTTTATCCCAAAAGAGTCTCATAGAAAATTTCATTGTATGATTCAAATCTTTTAAAATTCCTTGATTTTTCTTTCATTGCAAGGAGCCCAAAGAATGATAAAATCCACTAAAACCAATCATGAAAAACCCTCGGAAAAAGTACACCAAAGGTCCCTCAACTTGTCATCGAAATACAAAATCGTCCTCCAACCGTAAAACCAGATATACGACATCCCTCAACTTACAAAACCGTTTATTTTATGTCCTTTAATGGTTTTGAACCCAGTTTTCTCTGATGTGGCGGCTGAGTCAGCGTGGGACCCACGTGGGGCCCACCTGTCGGACTGTCCACGCCATCACCTCTCTCCTTCCCCTGTTTTCTCGCCTCCTGCCCTCCTCTCTCTCACTCGAGGCAGGGCGGCGGCAGGTGGGGAGGAGGCCGGCGGGCCGGCGGGGCGAGGCAGGAGAGGAGGTGCGGCAGCCGGCGGCGGCGGCGGCGGCGGGATCATGGGGAGGCCCAGCTGCCCCGTCTGCCCCGATGCCGCCGCGGCGCGCCGTCGTGGTTGCGGGAGAGGCTGTCGACGACGAGGAACGGCACGGGGCCGGAGGCGAGCGCGGTGGTGGGAGGAGGAGGGCGGCGGCCGCCGGGCGACCAGGACGACGGCCATGGAGCCTCCTCCCCTGTTCCAGTGCCCCATCTCGATGGAGCTAATGGAGGACCCCGTCACGGTGGCCACCGGCGTCACCTACGACCGCCGCAGCATGGAGCGGTGGTTCTTCAGGTACGGCAAGACGACGTGCTCCTCCTCGACGCCAACCGCCACGTCGCCGAGCGGTCGCTCCTCCTCCTGAAGCGCCTGTGTAAGTGCCCCGAGGGGCGGCTGGCCTTCGCCTAGCACGGGCTGGCGGTGGCCGCCGTGGCGCGCGCCGTGCTCCGGGTGTCCGGGCTCGCCACGAGGCTGGCCGTCAACGTGCTGTGGCTGGTGGCGTGCGCCCCCACCCCCGCCGAGAGGGTGCTGGAGGACATGGTGGTGGGCGGCGCCGTGGCGAAGCTGCTGGCGCTGATGCAGGTGGAGAGCTCGCCGTCGACCAAGGACAAGGCGGTGAAGATGCTGCGAGCGCACGGCGCGTTCTGGAGGCAGTAGTACCCTTGCTTCCCCACGGACCTCAAGGACTACCTCAAATTTCTCAACTGATCATCTTTCAGAATGATCAGTAAAGTGATTTGTAAATTGTAAAGAGAAATTGGATGTGTATTGTTTTGTAGGAATACAAGAGATTCAAGCAGGACATTGAGCATGGTATATGCATTTGTGTTTGTGTGTGTAATGTTGGGGCTGTCTAAAATCGTATGAATTCTGCGTGATTTTCATAGAAATTTGACAGGAAACAAGTGCATCAGGACATAAGAAAAAAATCTAGCAGATCTTCATGACACTAACTGTAAAAGCTGAGGCGTTTTTCATCCACTAGCAACATGTTAGAACTCGACATGTATGTGTGTTTTGTGCTTTTGTTTACTTGAGCAAAACTAGTACCATTGACTTGGAATCAATACCGAAAATCCTCCTTTTCAAACAAAAAATCCTGTATCGAGGCCTTGAGAGAGGAGCAAAGCGTTGACTTTCGTTGGAAACAACTGAACTTCTCTCAAGAACAAAAGAGACAGGTGAACTTGAAATTGTGATAGTACTGCCCCTGAGACGATCAAAGTACAGGCCGGACACATCGCCTCTACGGCCCAGCTCCTCGCCCACTGTCGCCGCCGCCCATCTCTTCCTCCGCCGGCAACCGCCCACGCCCACCTCCCCACCGTCGCTGCCCAGCTCTTCCTCATCGTCGACAGCCTCTCCCGCAACCACGACGGCGCGCCGCGGCGGCGTCGGGGCAGACGGGCAGCTGGGCCTCCCCATGCTCCCGCTGCCGCCGCCAGCTGCCGCACCTCCTCTCCTGCCTCGCCCCGCCGACCCGCCGGCCTCCTCCCCACCTGCCGCTGCCCTGCCCGAGTGAGAGAGAGGAGGGTGAGAAAACAGTGGAAGGAGAGAGGTGCTGACTGTACACACTGACATGTGGGGCCCACGTGGGTCCCACGCTGACTCAGCCGCCACCTAAGTTAAAACCACCGAAGGAACTGAAGTAAATGGTTTTGTAAGTTAAGGGTTAAGGATCTCCTGTATTGTATCTGGTTTTGTGGTTGGAGTACGATTTTGTAATTCGATGACAAGTTGAGGGACCTTCGGTGTACTTTTTCCAAAAACCCTCCAAAATTCATGGATCCACATGCGTGTCGGCCTTAGGGGGAATAGCCCATTAAGCAAAGCCCAAAGCCCAAATCTACTCTCCCCTTTTGCTTCGGTGGGTTCTCTCCCTCACTCCCATTTCTCTCTCCGCCACGCGGCGCCCCACGGCCCACCGGAGATCCGACGCCGTCGGCGGCGAGCGCCACTGGCCCCGCATCCAGGCGAAGCTCGCCGTGAAGCCGCAACCCCGGCGCCGGCAGCGGAGCTCCCGGCCCGCGCCCGCGACACGCCTCTTCTCCTTCTAGCGTGACGCGTTCGCTACCCCGGAGGTGAAGGAACGCCCTCTTCCCCACTTTCGTTCATATATATGTAGTGATCTACTGTGATTCTGTGATTACCTAATGGAAACAAAGGAAGGGGAACTCACCTGGATGGATGGAATCCTGCGGGTAGTTAAACTAAGATGCAAGCGTATAGTGTTTTTTTTTTTTTAGAGATTCACTGCGACTAGGTTTACTGTGTCACTTACAAAAGGGGAATAGAAAGGCATATATGGTTTTGTGAGGAAGAAATATCAACAAAGGAAAAGCATATAATAATGTGATTTGCCAAGATGTGGTTGGTTCATAGTATGTACAAGATCTTCATGGCAAGGATCAAACAGAATGCCAAACTTTGTAATTTGCAACATTATGATTTTATTTTGGCTAGCCTAGATGGCAAGGAGTAGCAGAAATCTTGCAGCTCTTTACGCCTTTATTGATCCGGTTGGTTGCTGCGCATCAACAGATTTGAATGTCTTGATGGTTTGTCGCTCCTGCTCCTTGCAACTCCCTGTGGAACTTGTCTCTTATTCTCTGCAGCTCTTTCAGGGCATCTCCGATTGGCATGCGATCTGTTGGTGTCTCCACTGAACAGGAAACTCCAACATGCAGAATTGAGGTAATGCAAGCAATTCTCATTTCTCTTGTCTGGTTAGATTTTGATGTCTTTGCTTCGCCATCCACTGTCTCTTCTAGTAAGCTAAGGTCTATGACACTAGCCGTCCTGTCTGGCAATGCCATATTGACATAATTATGGAGGCCAAGGGATTCTCCAAATTCGCTGTCTGTTGGTCTCTTCCCGCTAAACATCTCCAGCAACAATATACCATAGCTATATACATCGCCATGGATTGAGACTTCGTTGCCCAGTCCATACTCTAAAAATAAGAAATGGCTTATGAGAAAATAACTCCACAAGCCTATTTATGTTTGTGCGAAATCCATTTACAGGATACAACATTTTGCTACCATATACTTGTTCATTTTTCCCCTTTCAAATTCCTAGGGAAATAAGAGTTTCATCAAAACTTGTCTATGTAGTAAAATGAAGTACCAATAAGTCTTACTCCATTTTGGCTGAATCCAGCATAGTAGGATACATATAATATGAAATATGATAAAAAAAAGCTACAACAATTAGGAGCTTACCTGGAGCAGCATAACCAGTTGTGCCTCTCATTGATGCCCAACCACTTGATTGCTCTGGGTCCTGGTGAAGAAATCTTGCAAGGCCAAAATCACCAACATGTGCAACCATCTCATCGTCGAGGAGAACATTGCTTGGCTTAAGATCACAGTGAATGATTGGCGATGCCTTATATTGGTGAAGATATTCAAGTGAGGATGCCACATCAATTGCGATTTCTAGTCGCGTGATGAGATCTAATGCCTTGTGTTCACCATCTTCCATGATATTTTGGTGTAGCCATTGATCTAAATTTCTATTCGGTAGGAACTTGTATACAATGGCCTTGAAATCACGGCCCTGAAAATCGATACTTGAGCATACGGTCAGTACCTTTACAAGGTTCCGATGTCGAACACATCTTAAAGTCTCACATTCTGCTGCAAAACTCTTAGATGAACCACGCTGCTTGAGGTTGAACACTTTCACAGCAACAGCTACTTGTTGGTCATTGATTTTCATTCTTCCCTTGTACACAGAGCCGAAGCTCCCTGCTCCAATGAGGTTCTCAGAAGTAAAACCTTTTGTTGCTTCAGCCAATTCAGTGTAAGAAACTCTCATATGCTGCTCTTTAATAAGTGATGTTTGTCGGTTTGCATTTGTCTTCTTGGCCCGTTTGTGGAACACGAAAGATGTGGCTACTACTGCCATAAATAGAACTGTGCTGCATATAGAAATTGCCATGGCAATTTTCCATGTTTGCTTCTTGTGTTTTGTTGTCTGATGAGAGCAGGGTGGCAACTTCAGTTGAGGGATTCCATTACATAGGCCATTATTTCCCTCAATTAAAGCAGGAGTCGCATTGCTAAAGATTCCATCTTTTGGGACATCACCCTCAAAGTTGTTGAATGAAAGATTCAAACTAGCAAGCCCTGTCATGGTCCCAAGGAACTTAGGGATGCTTCCGGATAAATTATTATGAGAAAGATCAAGCAACAGGAGGCCCTTTGGTTGATCTAGTGATGGTGGAATTTGCCCTTGGAGTAAGTTTCCAGATGTATTGAGATATTGTAGACTCTGGCACTCACCAATGGAGGACGGGATCTCTCCAGAAATCAAATTGCTAGAGAAATCAAGTAATGCAAGGTTTGTTAGATTACCCACTTCAGAGGGCAGAGGCCCAGTTATAAAATTATGATCCAAAATCAAAGAAGTAGACAAGACAGAGATGGCGAAAAGTTCTTTTGGAATCAACCCAGTAAGATTATTGTATGAGAGTTTCAACTGTTCCAAAGGGCAATTGCTGAGACTGGGGGGTATTTCTCCACTAAGTGCATTGCCTGCAACAGATAATAATGTTAGCATACGAAGGTTGCCGATACTTGATGGAATGGATCCTGAAAGGTTGTTGTTAGTGAGATATAGTCTATTCAGGTTCTTGAGTTTGCCAAGAGAGTCTGGTATTGTGCCCTCGTAGAAGTTATTGTTCATCTCGATGAACTTCAAGCTGACCAGATTCCCTAGCCCTTCAGGTATTTTGCCAGTCATACTGTTGTAGTTGGTGACAAAATACTCAAGACGTGTGGAAAGATTGCCAATTGAATTTGGTAGCTCACCTGTAAGCTTGTTGTCACCCACATCAAGTAGTCGCAAATTGCTGCAGTTAGTTAAACTAGACATGAAGCTCCAACCATATTTATTACTCGTTTCAAACTGATTCACTGCAAAAGTTACGGAATATAAGCTCTTTTGGTTGATTCCTATGCATTGGGGGATGGTTCCTGACAAAGAATTGTTTACTGTTTGGATCCATCTAAGCGTAGAAATATTGCACAGGGAGGGTGGAATTGAGCCATGAAACTGGTTTTCAGATATTAGGAATAACTGGAGCTTTGGCAGGCGGTTGCCTAAGTCAAGTGGAATGGTCCCATTTAGGTTGTTGGTTTGTAAGTTGAGTTCTTCAAGAGAGGAAAGATTGAATATTGAAGAAGGTAAAGAACCTTCTAGCTCATTATTTTCTACATGAAACTGCTTAATGGAATATAGGTTTCCAATAGTATCAGGTACTGGGCCCACTAGATTATTACTTGATAGATCAAGAGATGTAAGCAACTTCAGTTTCCCCAGTGATTCAGGGATGTTCCCATCTAGTCTATTGCCTCCAAGTTTCACAGTAAGTAATGATGAGAGGTTTCCCAGCCAAGTTGGGATGCTTCCTTCGATATTGTTCTTCCCTAGTTCAAAGAATTCGAGAGAGGACAAGCGTTGCATCGGTGGGATGCTTCCTACCAGGTTATTAGAGAAGACACTAAGAAATTGTAGTGCCGAGAGATTTCCTATTGAGGCAGGAATTGGTCCTGAGAGTTGATTAGAACCTAGTCCTAGAACAGTGAGATTGGCCAGTCTGCCTATGTCTGATGGAATTTCTCCTGTAAAGTTGTTTTCTTCTAGGATTAGAAATTTCAGATTCGCGAGGCTTCCAATGAATGAAGGGATGCTTCCAGTAAGTCTATTTTCCCCAAGAACAAGTGCCTGAAGATTTTGCAGGGATCCAAACTCACTTGGTATTTGGCCCTGCAGCTTGTTGCTGTAGAGCCAAATGTTCTCCATTCCTCTGCAGGTTGAAAGCGTCGCTGGGATCGGCCCTTGGATGGAGTTGTAGCTGCGGTTGAGGTGTCTCAGGTCTCGGAGATGGCCGAGCTCCGACGGTATCTCGCCATGGAGGCGATTCTTGTGGAGATGGAGCCGCCTCAGGTATGTGAGGTTGCCGAGCAAAGGTGAGATGGCGCCTACAAGGTTGAGCTTGGTGAGGTCCAGCGCCACCACACGGCCTGTGCGGCGTCCACTCAGCCCACACGCCACACCACGCCATTGGCACATCGGGATGGATTGGTTGCCCCAGGATGCGAGTGCCTGGGTTGGGTCACTCCTTATGAGCGACCTGAATGACATGAGCGCAAGGCGGTCGGTGACGTTGGTGGTGGTGGATGAAGAAGGTGAGGCCGGGAGGCATGGCCATTGTTAGAGCACGAAAGGAAGATGATGATGGCGAGCAAGAGAAGCTCATGGTCATGGGTATGGTGGATCAACACCATTGCTGCCGCTGTTGGTTGGTCCTTTCTTTTCTGCTATATCTCTTAAGGCAAATTGAAGGTTATGATGTGATTAATATATAGCTGGAAGGAGCACTTGCCACTGTGTAGTTTGATTCAAGCCAAGTAACAAGTTGTGGGTGCACTGGCTGGCATTCGACGGGTTTGCAAATTCGCAGTCTGCCCGGCGGCTTGGACTCGTTTTAAAAACTTATCTTGAAGACTTTAAGCCTTGTTTTTCCTGGTTACGACCTTACAGATTGTAATCTTTTAATTTTTTCCTGTTTTATCAATAGAACTTCGCACCATCCAATGTGAGTCGTTCGAAAAAAGAAAAAGAAGACGTGAGCCGTCAGCATAGGGAAACACTCTTTTGCGTGTTGTATTTTGCTCGTTTCTTCTTCCAAGATGCGGATGCGCAGGACTAGCTCCGGCTGTGTTCGCTGGAATGGGAAAACGGAGCAATGCATTAGAATGTGATTAATTACGTATTAGTTTTTTTTTTCAAAAATAATTAATATGATTTTTTATACAACTTTCGTATAAATTTTTTTTTAAAAAAAAGGTACCATTAGCAGTTTGGGAAACGTACGCGCGGAAAATGAGGCGGAGGAAGTTAGGAACTAGGACTTATGAACGGAGCCTAAGTGAACACGGGAAAAGGAAAAGGGAAAAAAAGGGTGAGGTTAAGGTTGTTGCGTGTTTCCGCATGAATCTTGTACAATCAGTTCAAAAAATTAAATGATTTTTTTAGTTGACAATACTAGACAGTCCCTATTTCTTTAAGTTAATTTCGGTCATCATTCTCAACAAACTGCATTTTTTTAATAAATTCAGTTTGAGCCTTGTTGGTCTGTGTTAACAACCAAATTTGGTAACATCAGCCTCGGAGAGAAGATTAGATCGAAGCAAAGTCGGAAGAGAAGATCGAGTTCGGAAACAAAGCAGGAATCGGCTGATGCCCGGATCGGCTACGGTTGGGATCGGCTGAGTCTGAGTCGAGCTAAATAAGCCGATATAGCCGATTCCGACAATATGACTTGTACGCGACATCGGGTTCAAGTTAATGTACTTCAAGATGATTGTCACGTATGGATGGAGTCCTGGGAAGGCAATTGTATCTATTAATTAGGATATTTTATGTAAATTTCTTATAGATAAGTGTGGGCAAAAGTCTGCCGCAAAGACTTGTGGTATCTTAGAGTTTGTTAGAGATAGTGGTCATGTCCGGTATAGGCATATCTTGTAATCCTCGGGTATAAATAGACCCCGAGCCCTATGTAATTTTTAACACACACGTTCAATACAATCTCGGCGCATCGCCACCCTTTTTGCTTTAGTTTCGACGAGTTCTTGCTTTCGGGTTGAGCTGCATCGATTTCGATCATCAACAAGAGGTAAAATTCGTTATGACGGATTGTGTTCTTAGGATTAGTGCTTCCATCTTTATGATACTCTCATCTTATTTATATAATTCATCGAGTTATCATATACCTTACATAATCTCTAGCAATATCGCCACCTAATCTACTATCGGCTAACATCTGTATGCAGAGGGCAGCCGATTAGGTTAGATTTTGATATTGATCTAGATTATATGAGATATCTACCATTCTATGAAACTTCTAGCGGCTTGATTGTCTAGAAATTGTTCTTCTTTTCATACTTAATGCTGCATCAGTTGAGTTTGATCTATTAAGTCGTGCTTAGAATATCGATCTCTAGCCTGCCTTCTAGTTGCCGATTAGAATAGCATCGGAGTTTCAGCCGATCGTATCTGATTTAACTTCATTTGTTCTATATGCCTTATTGACATGTTAAATCTGCCCTTTATGTTAAGATATTGTTGTATCTAAGTATGTTAGGCTTTTGCTCAATATATTATACTTGCTTTAATATCTTGATATAGAGTAGTATCGGAGTATTAGCCGATACATGCTAGATCTATCTGATCGTCTATGCTATAAACATATATAGTCTTATTATTGACATATATTTCGATCTAAGTGATTTATACTGTCTCGGCATGATGACCAATCTATCCCAATCACTTGATTTAAGTATACATCGATATAAGGAGTATATATCGTTAATATCTATAGCCGATCGAGTAGATTTAGTTCTTCTTTACTTATTTATGACTGCCGATCGATACATGGATGACATCGGCCCAAAGATAAATGATATGTCATCGGCATCTAGCCGATCGGCTATCATTTATAGATTTAACTACGGTTTCTTTGTTTCTATTTCTTGTTGATTACAGGATCAAATCAACTGTCACGCTAATACATCCGAAGGCGAGTTTTGGACCTGCACTGGAGTTAAGCAGATCTCCCAGGCCACGTGTTTTCTGTCAACAATCTGACGCCAATAAGGCTTAGGTGGTGTTTGGATTCAGGTACTAAATTTTAGTCCCTATCATATTGGATGTTTGGACATTAATTAGAAGTATTAAATGAGAGCTAATTTACGTGACAAATTTTTTAAGCCTGATTAATCCATAATTAGAACATGCTTGCTGTAGCATTATATGGGCTAATCATGGATTAATTATGCACAATAGATTTGTCTCGCGAATTAGTCCAGGGTTATGGAATGGGTTTTTTCATTAGTTTACGTTTAAAACTTCTAATTAGTGTCAAACATCCAATATGACAGGTCCTAAAATTTAGTCCTTGAATCCAAACACCACCTTAAACTCCTCCCAAGTTTATACAAATAGATATTCACATCGATATTGTATCACGAACAAGAATATAAATATGCATAAATCATGGTTGGTCTATTGTCAATAAGGCTCAAACTCCTCCCAAATTTATACAAATAAATATCCAGCTCTGATATTTGATAAGTTAGACGGTCCAACGCTCGTGAGGGTCATACTAGCCTTGTATTTATTTTTAGCTCATGTTAATCGATTAATAAAGATGACGTGTGCATGTGTTTACTGTCGCTGGGATACTTAAATCCATGACAACAAGTTCACAACGTATCCATGACAACAAGTTCACAACGTATCCATGATATATTCATATGTGCTCTACTTTACTTTTCTGTCGGTCAGGTTTCGCGACCTCACAGCACTATAGCGTATATTTGATCCCTCTGATAATACCGGGCTATATATGCAAATATGCGCACAGCACCGTGATGCTGTTGTGTTGTTGATGATAAATAGGTTGACGGAGAAATCATGTTGATGAAGCGCGACTCGACGGAAGACGAATGATTAGTTCGGTGTTGCACCAGCGACGATGAAGCATACTCCTTTTGACGATTACTTTGGCAACTATATTGATCTGGATGTACATGTGTGCAGTGCAGGGCTGCGCATCTGCAGTTCTGCACAGTGCCGCTATGCGCCATCACTAGCTATAAAGCCTTCTCCCGATTCCTCCCAATATTTGTCTGTACGCGCGACATAATATTCACCGTGACCAGCACATGCCACATGACTCTCAGAGCAAGTTTAATAGTATAGCTAACTTTTGGTCCAAATCGTTTATAGTTAACTTAATAGCTAATTCATATAATAATTATCTATAAATATATACTACACAATTAATATATGATCTCATCTATCATATATAAAATGTGTCTTGGAGTCCGTGCTATAGCTGGCTACAAATCTGTAGTCCGCTATTTTTATCTCTCATCTTTTATCTGCTTAAAAAATGTGTATAGCTGGTTTATAGTATGCTATTCAACATGCTCTCAACCGTGTCAGCAAACCCCGCCGCTAATCACGCGTTAATTTAAATTGTCAAGATGCATGTATTGGTCGTGTGCCCACAGTTGCTAGAGATAATCAATCCAATCAGAGTACTAATTAGCAGCCATCAACAAGGACTACCGCTAGAACAGCCTAGAAATTTGGAATCATGTATTGTATTTCAAATCCGTTTGAACCATTATTTTTTATTTGAAATATAAAATGACAAGTCCAATATTGAATATATTCGGACCATCGCGACATTTGGAATTTTTGGGCTCGCCTATCATAAAGCCGTCCCTCAAATGTATTTTGTAAATAAGGGTTGCAAATGTTATTGGCACGTAAAATTAATCCCCAATGATTTTTCTATGAATTTTTGGTACGAAATTTCATCAAACACTTCAACATCTTGTTGAACAAGTTAAATACTATTCCATCTATTCCTTTGTATCTGTCACCAAGCACTATTCGTATTTAAACTTTGATAATTTTTCTTTTTAAAAAAAGATTCTAAATACTTTAATAGCCATGCTATCAAAGTGTATTATTTACTTAAACAAAAGTATTAAACTATATTTTTGTTCATCATAATCTAATTATTGAAAACAAAATATTAGTGGTTAAAGTTGCAACCGTAATAGTTAACGGTGACAAATATAAATACTATAAAGGATTCACGAACAGGGATAGTTCTCAAGAATCACAGATGTATTGCGCCATGAAAATTTCGTGTGTACAATCACGAGATCTTTCTTTGAAAACAAGGCTTGCGCGGAGGCATTTCACGGTCAAGGGCGCCTTTCCAGCGAGGCGGTAACATTGTCTTTGCTTCCATTCTTCCTTTGTCAATGACAACAAGTCCGGTAAGGGTCAAATCACGACTTCGAATCAAAGTTCACAGGGAATGCTTCCTCGTCTCCGCTCGCCGTCGGATCCGTCCCCTAAATTCTTAACCACCTGTTGGTTTCGCCCTGCCGCGAACCACCATCATCTGTCCAGCTGCCACTCAAAGCCACCATCCCTCTGAAGTTAGTCAGGTTACACCTCTCGTCCTTTTCTTTCTTTCCATAGTAGTCCTTGCTGGAGGTTGTGGCTCCCAAGAAGAAGGTAAGTTAGATTTGGAGAAAATCTCAGTCACCTGATAACTAGCAAATCCGAATTTAGTCTTGGTTAAGATAGAGTAATTCAGTCTCAGTTGATTCGATTTTTTTTTACTGAATTAACGTATCGAGAGGTCTAACCATAACTACAGGATATATGATCAAGTTTAAATAGTAGAACGAAGTCACGAACTACTGACTATAAGCTTATATTAGAACTAACAAGTACAATTGAGTGGCTATAAGGTTGTGTTTATTTTTTTCCCTCTATCTTTTTTTCACTTATGTATTTAGGCTGTGTTCTTAGCTAGGTGCCTCCTACACGAAAAACGAAGCAATAGATTAATACGTGATTAATTAATTATTAGCTTAAAAAAACTTTAAAAATAGATTAATATAATTTTTTTAAAGCAACTTTTGTATAGAAAATTTTTACAAAACATGCACAGTTTAACAGTTTGAAAAGCGTGCGAGTGGTAAGCGAGAGAGGGAGGTTGGGAACACAGCCTTAATGCATTTATTTTAGGACATGTCTAGAGTTAGTTCTTACATAAGAGCCAATACTCCTTATTTTTTTATCTCTCCTCCACATAAGCTTATAACTAACTTATAGTCCACTATTATCCGTGCTTTAAGGCAAGCAGAGGCGACATGACAGCCGGCAGAGAACCAGGGGCCCATACATCACGTGGCGCCACTAGCACACGGGAACAAATCGGTTCCCCACGTCTACTCCAAAGCCACCGGCGGTGGCGGTGAGCCATTAACATTAACGCACGTGTCACGAACGCCATCAGCTCGAGGTTGTCATCGTCGGTTGTGGCAGCAGTGGTCGCTTGCCACATGAGGGGACATGCCATAGTGAGCAATATACATTTGCCGACAGGGGTAGACCCAAGCCTCGGGCCACCCAGGACGTGGCCCGAGGCCTTGGATTTATTGGAGACCTATTAGGGCTATGTTTGGAGGTGGAGGTTGGGAAGTCCACCTCCCCACACGTGAAACGAGATAATTCATTAGCACATGATTAATTAAATATTAATTAAAATAAATTTAAAAATAGATTAATATGTTTTTTTAAAATAACTTTCCTATAGAAACTTTTTTTAAAAAAATATATATTATTTAACAGTATGGAAAACATGTGCAAGGAAAACAAGGTATTATATATAAGTTGGGAAAGTTGAATGCTGAACTTAGCCTACGACGTACTCCCTCCGTCCCACTGAATAAGGAGCTGTTGAACTTGGCATGGTATTCAAAAATTATGTTTCTCTTTAAATTTCTCATATATTACAACGTTTACGCTAAAAAAATTTTATCATATGAAAGTAAATTCAAATGTCACTCCAATGATATTATTTTTTATCAAATAAATTTAACCTATAATAAAATAATTAGTTGTCAGATGTTTAAATAGTTGAATATTCATGTACGCCTTATTAAGTGAGTAATTACCGTGCAAGGCCTACCATAGGTGAGGTCTGTGCTTTGGGCTAATCCTGAGTCGGCCCCTACTTGCCGAAATTGGTACACTGACGCGAGAGTTGATCATATCGAAGAATTCAGCACAGACCGTTGCTTCCAATTCAATTCCAGTGGTCCCTTCTTGTGGAAATACGCCGCTGAATTTGTCCACATTCCGTATTGTTGTTTCCGGTTATCTCCGCTGCAATGCCAGTTTCTTAATAATTGACTCACCAGCGATGATGAGCTGATTTACTACCAATGTTGAGTCGTTGGCTCGTTGCTGACCACATAAAAAAAAATTCAACGGGTCAGCTTCAGTCGGTCCCATTGTTTGGCTTATTCATGCAGCATATTTATAACCAAAAGTAATTTGTGAACAAAATTTTTGATATACGTGTTCGTAGCGATCTAAAAGTAAAAGCTAAAAAATAAATTTCGATGGAAAAACCTTAAAATCAACTTTAAATTTAAGATTAAAAATTTAAATTTGACTGATAAGTATAAATATACCGAAAAGATAAGGCCAAGACTTTTAGGTTTCATGCTCCCTGATTAGAGATGTCCCCACCTCGATCTTCTTTATCTTTTTATTTTTATTTCAGGAGACCCTGTAATTGAATAAAGTAGAGAACAGAAGCTCACAAGACCTTCAGCATGCAGAGTTAATTTTATCAGACAGTGACATTAGTAACTCAATTATTAGCTTTTAGTTTTTTTTCCACTGGTCCAAAGCCAAAATCGACTACGTAGCAGTTTTAGCTGATCAATGACGCTACTATGTAATTTCTTTTATTGAACATGCAAAAATATTACACGTGATTAAAAGAATAGTTATACAACATAAATGAATAAAAGGCTATTAATGGAGCATAGGAAAAAAAAGAAAAAACTGAAAAAAAAAGACCAACGAAAGTTAAGGAACTACTCCACTACTTAAAAGAGAGAAAAAAAACTCCTATATCGAGGGAGGGTGGAGGAGGCGGAACCCCACTAAACTCCCAGCAAACCCCTAAAAGCAGCAGCGCCAGGCCGCCAGCAAATGACTAGAGATGGTCTTCTTGAAGAATAGACTCTAGCACCACTGAAACCGACGAGAGACGCTAGAATGTAATACTCATTTTATTTTTAAATATACGGTATTATTCATTTTTGAACGTTTATTTGATTATTTATTTTATTAAAAAATTAAGGACTATGGGAATGTAGTAAAAAGGAACAAATCACGGTTTGGTCACAAACCACCAGCGCGCTGCGCGCCAAGGTTGACTTTGTACTGCAACTTGCCGAAGTTCGAAACAGCAGCGGCAGGAGATAACACAAAATATCTTATATTTTTGTTGCTGTCAAATGTTGAAAACAAGTTGTAGAAATGTACTTGTTAAATGTTGAAAAAACTACTTAACTCCGAAAGTTGAAATACCCATATCTAGTCGAGTTAACTAGATTCATACCAATATAAATTTATCCGTTTTGAAAACAAAGTATTACAACTCGTGAAATTCAAACCGTACCATTACAATTTAATAAATATTAAAGATATGACTGCAATTCATTTTAGAAATTTTTAACAAAATTATCATTGTATTCTTCCTTCATTTACTTTTCACTTCCCCTCTCTCTCTAAGTTATCTTCTCTCTTCCCCTTGATCCAATGCCCTCGAGCTCTACAGATGGCCAAATGGGCCGCCGGCATCGCCGGGCCTAGGCCGAGGGCAGTTGGGCCGGCACGGCCCGATCTACACGTAGTGCCATACCGTGCCAGCCCACGGGCTATACGCACGGCCCAATAAGTTGGGGCCGTGCCGAGCCGACCCAAAGGTCAGACAGCCTATCGTACTCTCCACAGAATAAGTATATTTTTTCTCCCTCAACTATTTGGGCTGTGTCCATATGGCTAGAAAATAAGTCTATTTTGTATTCCTCTTCTCTTTGGATGTTGTTTTATATGGCTGATTAAGTCTATTTTGGATCCTCTACTATTTTTCTTCGATCGTTCCATGCCGGGCCAGCCCACCGTGCCAAGGCATCGGCCCAGGCATGGCCCAACTGTTGGGTCATACCGGTACGGGCCCGACACCAATCGGACGGTGCCGTGCTTGGGCCGGGCCAAATGATCGTGCCTTGGGCCGGGCCGTCGGACCTCAGACCTTATGGCTATCTATATCGAGCTCAATCTTTATTAGCATGGAGAAGCCACATGAGAAGAGCATGATGAGCCGCTCGATCAGGAGTGAGGCAAGCACGTTGACATCCTAGCTGCCTCCCATCATCGTTCATCATCAGTTCATCACGCATCGGAGATTGATCGAGGTCGCGACCGGAAATGAGCGATTGACGCGAGGATGGGCTCCTAGGTGGTGGCGGCGATGACGCAGGAGATGACACAGGTGGTGGTGCGCGCGGCCTTGTGTTGGAAATGGGCATCCTATAGATGGCCAAATTAAATAGGCCGCCCACCATGACCAAGGTATGACCCAAGAGTAGTCGGGCCGGAACCACCCGAGAGTAGTCGGTCCGACTTGTCATGTCGTGCCGGTCCACAAGCTACACCTACAGTCCAATAAGGCTCAGGTCATGCCGTGCTGGTCTGAATGCATAATCGGTTCACGTGCTCGTCCTTAAATAAGTCTGTCGGAGAATGAACTTCTCCACCAGGGAATCGTGAGGCCCCCCTTTGTGAGTTCGGCCAGGAGCAGCGGGTGAGATTCGAGGATTCGGTGAGCGAAGCTGTGTGATCTTGAGGGGGTTCAATCCCCCAAAGACGATGAGACAAAAGGGGTTTATACAGGTTCGGGCCGCTATCGAGCGTAACACCCTACTCCTGTGTTTGGGATTATGGATGAGTTTTATAAGGGTTTCTTCCCCAGAGAGCGCACCTGCTCCTTCTCTTCTCGAGTTCGGGTTTTCTGGGAGTCGTCCCCCTATCTCAGTGGGCAGGGTCCTTCTTTTATAGCTCAAGGGGATACCACATAGGCCCAACAACCCAACCTAGCTCCGGTGGAGAAGTATTATAATCTTTGCATTAAATGCATGTCTTGTCTCTTGACTTGGGAAGCCAAGCGCACGTCGTCTTGATGATGGGGCCTGTCAAATCTTGCCGCCTGACACGGGGGGTGCCCCTGTCAGTCACCATTTAATGGGTGAAGACTTCTGGGCTCCTATTACACCAGGAAACGGGAGCCTTGCTTTGACCAGAGCAGGAGGACCGACTCCGACTGGAATAAGAGGATGAGAACCTCTCACCATTATTATTTGATGGGATATGTCGGGCTGCACGTCGCCTGACACACGCGATGGTGCGCCTGACATTCTGGATCCCATCAGTCATTCGACCGGTCACAGACCTGTTGAGTGCACTGCACACCGCATTAAATGCGTGCGTGGCGCGACCGCTCGGGTCACCATTAATGCGGGTAGGTGGGCACCTGGAGGCGGACACCTAACCCACCGTACGTGGTGACCTAAAGAGGGGGTCGGGGGAGCCCGACCCCTAGTCACGGGAGGGGGCGGTCGCCGCCCGACCTCGGGCCCGATCCCCCCTCGGGGAAGGATCACGTGGTGCCTGGGGCAGCCTTCTCCCTCTAGTCTCGGCCAAGGAGTGGCCGCCGCCCTACCTCGGGCCCGATCCCCCTCGGGGGAGAGCCACATGGCATTGGAGGGCAGCCTCCTCCGACTAGTCTATGTAGGAGTGGCCACCACCCCACCTCGGGCCTGACTCCCCTTGGGGGAGGGCCACGTGGCATTGGGGGGCAGCCTCCTCCGACTAGTCTATGTAGGAGTGGCCGCCACCCCACCTCGGGCCTGACTCCCCTCGGGGGAGGGCCACGTGGCATTGGGGGGCAGCCTCCTCCCTCTAAACATGATACCCCCGGGCCCATATCACTGACAAAGTCTATTTTGCTTCTCTTGAGTTGTGTCTTATATAGCTGAAATAAGCCTATTTTACCTATCTCATCTCTTTGGACCGTGTCTAATGGCTGGAATAAGCCTATTTTCGCTCCCTTCTTCTGATTGTTGGGCCGTGCTGTACCGAGGAAGAGACTGATAATCTAATTCACAAGACCGTACAACCTTCTTCATTTCACCTACTAGCATTCCTTTTTTCAAAAGGGATAGTTTCGTTTCTCTGTATGAACCTTATTTTTTAAAAGGGATAGTTTCTGTTGAGTTGTGATCCAAATTCATTTGCACTTAATAAAGGCCAGCTTCTGCCGTAGCGGAACGATATGGATCGTCATCCCTTTTAGGGTTCCACCATATATATACCTCTTGTAAGCCGCCATGCGGCGATGTAACCTCACCTCAGATATAGTGAAGATATTTTGCTGGCTGGCGCCCGTGGTTTTTTTCTCTCCTGTTTTGGGAGGGTTTTCCACGTTAAATCTCGTGTCTTCTGTGATTGATCTATTGTTCTTTATCGTTTGTTCGCTTATCGTTTCCTAACAAGTGGTATTAGAGCTTGTTCCCACATTAGGGTTTCGCGATGGCGTCGATGAAGTATGATCTACCGCTGCTAGACTACAAGACGAGATTCTCGCTGTGGCAAGTCAAGATGCAGGCTGTTCTGGCGCAAACTTCGGATCTTGATGAGGCGCTGGAAAGCTTCGGGAAGAAGAAATCGACTGAATGGACCGCTGAGGAGAAGCGGAAAGATCGTAAGGCTCTGTCGCTGATCCAACTTCATATATCTAATGATATTTTGTAAGAAGTGTTGCAGGAAAAGACTGTTGCAGAACTTTGGCTCAAACTGGAATCGATCTACATGTCTAAAGATCTAACCAGTAAGATGCATATCAAGATGAAGTTGTTCTCGCACAAGTTGCAGGAGAGTGGTTCTGTGGTCTTCAAGGAGATCGTTGCCGACCTAGTGTCGATGGAGGTACAGTTTGATGATGAAGATTTAGGTCTTTTACTGTTATGCTCACTGCCTAGTTCATATGCAAATTTTCGTGACACCATACTTTTAAGCCGTGATGAACTAACCCTAGCGGAAGTTTATGAGGCGCTCCAAAACAGGGAGAAGATGAAAGGTATGGTTTAGTCTGATGCGTCGTCCTCTAAGGGCGAAGCATTGCAGGTCAGAGGCAGATCTGAGCAGAAAACCTACAACGTCAGCAATGATCGTGACAAGAGTCAGAGTAGAGGCCGTTCTAAATCCAGAGGTAAAAAGTTCTGTAAGTATTGCAAAAAGAAAAATCACTTCATTGAAGAATGTTGGAAGCTGCAGAATAAGGAGAAAAGGAAATCTGATGGTAAGGCCTCTGTTGTTACTAGTGCTGAAAACTCTGATTCAGGAGATTGTCTTGTTGTTTTTGCTGGTTGTGTTGCTAGTCATGATGAATGGATACTTGATACTGCATGTTCGTTTCATATCTGCATTAACAGAGATTGGTTTAGTTCTTACAAGTCTGTGCAGAATGGAGATGTTGTGCGCATGGGAGATGATAACCCACGTGAGATCGTGGGCATTGGCTCCGTTCAGATCAAGACTCATGATGGCATGACACGTACGCTGAAAGATGTGAGACACATACCAGGGATGGCGAGAAATCTCATCTCTCTCAGCACACTTGATGCAGAAGGATACAAATACTCCGGTTCAGGTGGAGTTGTAAAGGTATCGAAAGGTTCTCTTGTTTACATGATTGGTGATATGAATTCTGCAAACTTATATGTCCTTAGAGGAAGTACATTACATGGTTCTGTTACCGCTGCTGTTGTTTCTAAAGATGAACCTAGTAAGACTAACCTGTGGCATATGCGTCTTGGACATATGAGTGAACTTGGTATGGCAGAATTGATGAAGAGGAACCTGCTGGATGGCTGCACTCAGGGTAACATGAAGTTCTGTGAGTACTGTGTTTTTGGTAAGCACAAGAGGGTAAAATTCAATACCTCAGTTCATCGCACCAAAGGTATACTTGATTATGTACATGCTGATTTGTGGGGGCCTTCTCGTAAGCCCTCTCTTGGTGGTGCTCATTATATGCTTACCATTATTGATGATTACTCTAGAAAAGTGTGGCCTTATTTCCTGAAACATAAAGATGATACATTTGCTGCTTTTAAGGAGTGGAAAGTTATGATAGAAAGGCAAACTGAAAAGGAGGTAAAAGTACTTCGCACTGACAATGGTGGTGAATTTTGTTCGGATGCTTTTGATGATTACTGCAGGAAGGAAGGCATCGTTAGGCATCACACCATCCCGTACACTCCACAGCAGAATGGTGTAGCTGAGCGCATGAACAGAACCATCATCTCCAAGGCTCGCATGAACAAGCGTTTTTGGGCAGAGGCTGCTAACACCGCCTGCTACTTGATCAACAGGTCGCCTTCTATCCCACTTAATAAGAAAACTCCCATTGAGGTATGGTCTGGTATGCCCATTGAGGTATGGTCTGGTAAGCCTGCTGATTATTCACAGTTGAGAATTTTTGGATGCACTGCTTATGCTCATGTTGATAATGGAAAATTAGAGCCTAGAGCTATTAAGTGTCTATTTCTTGGTTATGGTTCAGGAGTAAAAGGATATAAGTTATGGAATCCTGAAACTAACAAGACCTTCATGAGCAGGAGTGTTGTTTTCAATGAATCTGTTATGTTTAATGACAGCTTGCCCACAGATGTCATACCAGGTGGTTCAGATGAGGAGTAGCAATATGTTAGCGTGCAGGTGGAGCACGTGGATGATCAGGAAACTGAAATTGTTGGTAATGATGTTAATGATACTGTTCAACACTCACCTCCTGTTTTGCAGCCACAAGATGAACCTATTGCCCATCGCAGAACAAAGAGGAGTTGTGGAGCTCCAGTCCGTCTTATTGAGGAATGTGATATGGTTTATTATGCTTTTAGTTGTGCTGAACAGGTGGAGAATACTCTTGAGCCAGCCACATACACTGAAGCTGTTGTTACTGGAGACTGTGAGAAGTGGATCTCAGCTATGCAGGAGGAGATGCAGTCTCTTGAGAAGAATGGCACATGGGAGCTTGTGCACTTGCCAAAATAGAAGAAGCATGTTCGTTGTAAATGGATCTTCAAGAGAAAGGAGGGTTTATCTCCTAGCGAGCCTCCGAGGTTTAAGGCAAGGTTAGTAGCAAAAGGTTTCAGTCAAATTGCTGGTGTTGATTATAATGATGTGTTCTCTCCAGTTGTAAAGCATAGTTCAATTCGCACATTCTTCAGTATTGTTGCTATGCATGATCTTGAGCTTGAGCAGTTAGATGTGAAGACAGCATTTTTACATGGAGAGCTTGAGGAGGAGATATACATGGACCAGCCAGAAGGGTTCATAGTACCTGGTAAGGAAGATTATGTTTGCAAGTTGAAAAGATCTTTGTATGGTTTGAAACAGTCTCCTCGTCAATGGTATGAAAGGTTTGATTCATTTATGTTGTTACATGGCTTTAAGAGATCTGAATTTGATAGCTGTGTGTATATTAAATTTGTTAATGGATCACCTATATACTTGCTGTTATATGTTGATGATATGCCGATTGCTGCCAAGAGCAAGGAACAAATCACTACATTGAAGAAACAGTTGAGTAGTGAGTTTGATATGAAGGATCTTGGTGCTGCTAAGAAAATTCTAGGTATGGAAATCACTAGAGACAGAAATTCTGGTTTGTTATTTATTAGTCAGCAAAGCTACATTAAGAAGGTTCTTCAGCGTTTTAACATGCATGATGCAAAGCCTGTTAGTACTCCTATTGCACCTCATTTTAAATTATCAGCTTTACAATGTGCTAGTACTGATGAGGATGTATAATACATGTCTAGAGTTCCATATTCTAGTGCTGTTGGTTCTTTGATTTATGCCATGGTTTGTTCCCGTCCAGATTTATCTCATGCTATGAGTTTGGTTAGTAGATACATGGCGAATCCTAGTAAAGAACACTGGAAAGCTGTTCAGTGGATTTTCAGGCTCAGAGGTACAGCTGATGCTTGCTTGAAGTTTGGCAGGACTGATAAGGGGCTTGTTGGATATGTGGATTCTGATTTTGCTGCAGATTTGGATAAGAGAAGGTCACTCACAGGTTATGTGTTTACCATTAGTAGTTGTGCTGTGAGTTGGAAGGCAACATTGCAGCCTGTTGTTGCCTAGTCTACCACTGAAGCAGAATACATGGCTATTGCTGAAGCATGTAAAGAATCAGTTTGGTTGAAAGGATTGTTTGCTGAGCTTTGTGGAGTTGATTCTTGCATTAACTTGTTTTGTGATAGTCAAAGTGCTATATGCCTCACCAAAGATCAGATGTTTCATGAGAGGACAAAGCACATTGATATCAAGTACCATTATGTTCGTGATGTAGTCGCGCAAGGTAAGCTAAAGGTATGCAAGATAAGTACTCATGATAATCCTGCTGATATAATGACAAAGCATGTTCCTGTTGCTAAGTTTGAGCTTTGCTCAAGCTTAGTTGGTATAGTGGTTTAGCCCGAGAGGCTATTTGGCGCCGAAAGTGTTTTTTGTCTTTGTTGTGTTCAGGGTGAAGGATTGATTCATGCTACAAGAAGGAATTTGTCTCAAGGTGGAGTTTGTTGAGTTGTGATCCAAATTCATTTGCACTTAATAAAGGCCAGCTTCTGCCGTAGCGGAGCGATATGGATCGTCATCCCTTTTAAGGTTCCACTATATATATACCTCTTGTAAGTCGCCGTGCGGCGATGTAACCTCACCTTAGATATAGTGAAGATATTTTGCTGGTTGGCGCCCGTGGTTTTTTTCTCTCCTGTTTTGAGAGGGTTTTCCACGTTAAATCTCGTGTCTTCTGTGATTGATCTATTGTTTTTTATCGTTTGTTCGGTTATCGTTTCCTAACAGTTTCGTTTATCAATAATATGAATATATTTCCCCGCAAAAAATAATTTATATAATATATTTTCTAAAGGGATAGTTTCCTTTATCAGTATGAATCTTGGTCCCTGGTGCATGCATAATACAAGTAAAATCTTACATATGCTCTCATGACCACATCAAAAGTAATTTTAGTTACCATCTAGTTCTTCTACTCGATCGGAATATCTTTATTTTGCTTCACCATCGCTGAACCTTTTTTTGTATATATATTGTTTTTCCATCGCTGAACCTGCACTTATTATACTGCTGAAGTCCCCATCTTCTAGATAGATTATCCGAGTCAACATTAATCATATAGAAGTCATTCATTCTCTCTAGATTATCAGAGTCTACATTAATAATATAGAAGCAATTCCCTTTCTCATCATTGCAAGTGTAGATCTAACTCTGAACCCCATTAATTGGTTGGTTTAACAGTAATCTCTGAACCGCACCTCCGTCTCCACTGATTATGCTTCTAAATAGTTGACTATATTCAATCAAATTGACACAATCTAAAGCTCCGTTCTATTCAATAGTATAAAATGATATTTTCAGCGCACGCAAAACGAGAAAATTTACTAGCACATAATTAATTAAGTATTAACTATTATAAATTAAAAAATAGATTTATTTGTCTCTTTAAAACAACTCATACATAAAAACGTAGGAAGTACATGATAAACCGGAACAAAATATTTTAACGAAAAACAACCAACAGAGAGCACACACAAGTAGGCACAGGCATTTCGCCTGAAAGTTCCATCTAACAGTCTAAAAGACTATACACTGTAACTTGGTTCATGTTACATGTTCTGTACTCTGCAGTACATTGATCAGACTAATGTCTCCACGTCCAGTATTGCCTGGACACTTTGGAATTCTTCAACAAAAGAAACAGTTGTAATTTGTAAACTCCTACAGAAGAAACAGTCATACAACACCTCGGAGTAAGTAACTAATAGCATGCAGGAATCCGTGGCATAAGAGCTGGTGGCCTGAAGTGGGTTAGTTCATAGTGAGCTTCCCGGTTCATTCTTGGCGTTGCCTGGCGCGTTGATGGCCATCGAATTTGCATCCGCAGTCTATCGTTGATAAGCAATGTGAAGATGAAAAGATTTGTTAGAGCAGATTAAACCATGGTGTTGGATAATTCTATATCCATATAGGCATTATGCAATGCAGAGTTTGTGCTATGGATTTGCAGATGGATAGAGAAGACGACGACTTACAGGAACTTGCTTGGAGGAACCAAGATCGTCTGCCATCGGTTCTGGTACTTTATGTTCAGTTGTTAATCTCTTACCATGCTGCAGAATGTGTAAATCAGAAAGTGTTAGTTCAACAAAAGATCACACAAAGATGCAAGTCCGTGCTGCAAGAATTTCAAAGGGCTCGTTTCGCATAAATGCAAGGTAGATTCTAAATAATCTGGATGAGATTATGCACAACCCAAAAAAAAATCCTGTGAGATAAAAAAAGGTACAACCAATGCGGCCTTAAATTTCATTTAGATGAAAATGTCAATACATGATGAGCACATGTTTTCATCAGCACACCAGTCTTCCTCCACAACTCAACAGCACAAGAGAATTTCACTATGTTTCTAGCACCGATATGGATAAGATTATAATTCACATATAGCAGCAAGCCAGCAAGAACAGAATTCTATAAAGAAAACCTCATTGTTACTCCCTACGTTCCATACTTTCATATTATAAGTCATTTAACCTTTTTCCTAATCAAACTTAACTAAGTTTGACCAAATTTATAGAAAAAAATAGCAAAATCTAAAATACCATACTAGTTTTATTAAATCTTACACTGAATACATTTTGATAACATGTTTGTTTTATGCTGAAAATACTAATATATTTTTTTATAAATTTGGACAAACTAAAAAAAATTGACTAGGAAAAAAGTCAAACGACTTATAATATGAAACGGAGCAAGTATATAAATAAACCCAAAAGGGGAATGCCACCTTCTTTAAACGGGACAATTGCTTATTTGACCCCGTTTTGAGCCCTAACTACCAATTTGACCCTACTTTTTAAAGTTTGCTTATTTGACCCTCCTTTTCAAAAACGAAGCTCCCGTATGACCCTGTTCTGTTAAGGGCATCTAACGGTGTTAACTGAAGCACAAAATGTCTCTTTTGTCCTTACTCATTTGACTCTATTACATGTGGGACCCACCCGCAGTTCCTTCTTCTCCTCTCCTCTCTTCTCTCTTCTCTTCTCTTCTCCTCTCCTCCACGGGGCGGCGACTGATGGGCCGGCGGCGGCGGCGCTTTGAGGGGGCTGAGGGAGAGGGGGCGGAGGGAGGCAGCGGCGGCTGACGGAGGGGGTGAGTTGCGGCGGGGGCGCACGGAGGGGGCGAGCGGCCGTCCTGGCTCGTGGAGGGAGGGAGGAACGACGGCGGCGCAGGCGAGCGGAAGGAGGGAGGAGGTGGCGACGGCGGCAGCGGCGCAAGCGCCCGGAAGGAGGGAGGAGGCGGGGGAGGGGGCCGGCGCTGGCGCAAGCGTGCGGAAGGAGGGAGGACGCAGCGGCGGTGGCGCCAGATCTGAGGGGGTGGCGGCGCCGGCTCCGGCTCTTCGTCGTCGTCCTCGTCCTCGTCAGCAGGGCGCCGGCTTCGGCTCTTCGTCGTCGATGAGCCGCCGCCGCCACTCCTCGTCGTCGTCATCGTCACTAGGGCCGGTGCCAGCTCATCGTCGTCGTCACTAGGGCCGGTGCCGGCTCATCGTCGTCGTCACCAGGGCGGCGCCGATCTGAGGGGGTGGCGGCACCGGCTCGCCGTCTCGCCGCAAGTCGCCGCCGTCGCCGCAAGGAGAGAAATGTGGATAGGGTTTGGTGGATGCATAGGGTTTTCTAACGGTATTCTGGGTATTATGAATATTAGTTGTATTTCTTTTTTTTTGTTTTAAATTAAAACTTAACGGACTAATGGAAACAGGGTCAGACGGGAGCTTCGTTTCTGAAAAGGAGGGTCAAATAAGTAAACTCTAAAAAGTAGGGTCAAATTGGTAGTTAGGATTCAAAAAGGGGTCAAATAAGCAATAGCCCCTTAAACAAAAGGGCACATGTTAATAAAAGAATGGAGTAAGTATACTGTTAGTTCTAAGGATTTAGCTAAAAAGGAGACATCTCAAAATAAAATGGTGGACGTCGTGTGTTGAAATTTATGAATGAGAAAGGACAGCACCGCTCATTGGAATGAACTGAGGAAAAGGTACCTGATCTTTGGTCTCTGTTTCAGTAATTTCTCTCTTAACTCCGATGTTGTGAATAAGGCTTCTAAATGAAAATATAACATGAGGCAGGGCACAGAATTAAACAAAATTTAATACAGCTTTTAGAAAAAGGAAAAATAGATACCTTGCTGAGTGTCCCATAGGTTTGTGATCATCCAACAGCATATCAGAGTCAGGGTCGTGCCTTTCATCTGGATCATCTTGATCTTCATCTGGCTGAATAATGAGCACATATGTACAGGACACGAATACATTCAGTCAGCCCTTGAGTTATCACTTCCAAGACATCTTTTTTTTTCATGCTTATAATATTAGGAAGCCTGGAGACTCACCTCAGGTAGCTTTGTTTCAGGAATTCGCTCTTCAAATTGGACACTAGGAGCATGTTGAAGTTTTGAGAGATTGTCCAGAATGTTGCATTTTATTTCCTCCAATTGCTTGTTTGTATTTCTGTTCTCCATGTTACTTGCTGCAACGTAAAGACTGTATTCTGGACCAAAATATTCATAATACTCGTTATAAGGCAACTTCTCCCGTAGCTCTTCACCAAGTGCAACTCCTGTCTGGCCAAATAAAAAACCAAATAAACAGTCAGAGGATAAAACCATAGCTGTAGCAACAGGTGTTCCTGATATAAGAGATAATTTACTCAAGCAAGCATAAGTGCAGCCATTCACACTTGTTCGCCATGTTTAGCCTGTTGTGTGTTCAGATTTATAAATTCACAAAAGGCAACGAAACCAGGCTTGCAAGGTCCAAAGAGACCAGATTTTGGGTTGCTAATTTATTAAAGACATCTCTGATGAAAGCTAACAACTGAGGAACAGGTGGTGGCCTGAAGCATATGATTTTGCAAGGGTTAACAGTTAGCTAGCAGTGCCTTGCCTGATACTTATCTGTTTAAAAATAACCACACTTTAATGCTTTGAGAAACACCGGATGATTTGTTACTGCACAAGTTCTCACAAATTAATGCATTTGAATGAAACAGAGTAGAAAATAAATACATTAAGCATTACATGTAAATGGGAGATAGGTGTTCTGTGCATTTCAGTCATCTGCTCAGTACAAACCAAAATCTTAGTTTGGTGATTGTAAAATTACAGCAACATGGATCAATAAACAAAGCCAGGCAGTAGGTACCAACTACTAGAAGACAAGTTCTTGATGCTGAGCAAGGAACAAAGTGGAAACACAAAAGCAAATTAGGTTCTAACACATTACCGAGCTCATGGCTTTGCTTTGTCATCCATAATTAATAGAATTAATTAATTGTTTGTTAAAGGCATAAGGAAAAAAAAACGGGGGAAAGTATAGATACCTCGTAACACCAGCAGCGTGCAACATTTCTTATGGTATATCCACCACCACCAAGAAGAAGCAACGGAACATTGAAAGACCTCATGAACTTAACACATTCAGCATGACCTTTGCCTGAGAGATTGAAACAGCCCAACCTATCACCGGACAACGAATCAGCGCCGCACTGAAGCACGACTGCACCAGGACGATACATCTCCATGACTTTGCTGATGATCGGCTTGAAGATGGACTGGTAGCTGTCATCATCAATTCCATCATCCAGCGGGACATTCAGGCAGTAATACTTCCCTTCTGAATACCCAATATCGCGGATGTCCCCTGTTCCCGGGAAATAATCCCCAAACTTGTGAAATGAGACTGTCATAACCCTGTTTGTTGTGTAGAATGCCTCCTCAACTCCATCTCCATGATGGATATCAATATCAATATACAGAACTCGCTGTAAATATGAAGACAGCATATTAGTGGTTTAGCACAAGAAGACAACTAGACCAAATAGGGGAAAAAACATCTGATCTGTTTTCAAACTTTCAACTGTTCATGATAATCTAGGATTGTCTTTACGCAACATACATTCTTCAGATCTGTCTGATTAATCACCTCTTGTTCTGAATACGTTTCAATCAAATCAATCTCTTATCATGAACCGTCCAATGAACATTCTAATTGTGTACGTCGTACTCCATCGTCCCATAAAAAACCAACCTAGTACTGGATGTGACACATCCTAGTACAACGAATCTAGACATTGTACTATAATATATCACATCCAGTCCTAGATTCACTTTTTTTTTTTGGACGGAGGGAGTACATAGCTTTAACAGTGTACATCATGGGCAAATTTAATAACAAACGCAGCAAGTTCGTCGTCATATCATTCTCTCTCTTTGGAACATCATTATATCAACTAGAAATACATACATACATTCAGCATGATTCATCAACGTACATGAGCTTTTATCCAGGAAAACAAAAATCTGAATAAATTTGTTAATACATAATTCTGCACGTGCCAATATGACATACTATTCAGACAATGTGTAATCGCGTAACGAATATATATGAGATTAAGTTGAGCAAAAAGTTAATCCAATTTCTGTCTACAGATAGCCATTTCATTTACACTTACACATGATTAATATTTCCTACCGATCAAAATTTAGCGGAAGATCGATCGAACTGTACACGACAAAATCAGAGCAACTGAAGAGAAAGAAGTCAAGATGATTTTTGCTTCCGTCTTCATTGACCCACCCAACTTACACATCAAGTAATCTATCTATTCGAAAAATTAAACAAACCACCCATCCAAATAGTACTACTCCTAATCTATTCGAAACATTAAACGAACCCAAAAAAAAAAACGAACAAACACAAGTACGAGCGGAATAGGATGACGTCACCTCATGGAGCTTGAGGAGCTCGAGGATGGCGAGGACGATGTCGTTGACGTAGCAGAAGCCGGAGGCCTCGGACTTCTTGGCGTGGTGCAACCCGCCGGACCAGTTGATGGCGATGTCGTGGGTGCCGTGGTTGAGCTTGACGGCGGCGCCGACGGAGGCCCCCGCGTAGGTCTGGCAGTAGGCGTAGAGGCCGTCGAAGACGGGGCAGTCCTCGCCGACGTTGAAGCGGCGGAGGGAGCGGATCTGGTCGAACTGGGTCTCCGGGGTGACGGCGCGGAGGAAGGCGACGTAGTCGTCGGAGTGGAAGCGGCAGAGGTCGCGGTCGCGGGCGGGGAGCGGGCGGAGCACCTGCATCTTGGCCGGGGCGAGGAGGCCGTAGTGGGCGAGCAGCGCGTGGGTCATCCTCACGCGGTGGGGCTTCATCGGGTGACCCTGCCCGTAGTAGTAGTTGCCCACCTCCGGATCGTAGAAGTAGCACACCCGCCGCTTCTGCGCGTCGCCGCACGACGCCGACGCCAGCGAGTTGCCGCCGGCGCCCGCCGACGAGGGGTCCATCGCCGCTGCCTCCGCCTCCGCCGCCGAATTCGGGGTTGGGTTTTCTCTCTCTCTCGAGGTCGAGGAGCTCGCGTGTGTGTTGTGGTCGGGTGCTTGCTGGAGAAGGAAGCGAAGCAGAGGAGGCGAGCGATGCCGCGATGGGCGAGGAGGGGAAGGGGGGGTTTATATACAGGGGGCGGAGAGATGGAGAGGAGACGGCTGTGTCAAACAATGGGCTCTCGCCTCTCGGCGCCTCGTCGTTTTCCCTGCACAAAATCACCGATCATTAAAATTTAAAATTTAAATTTAAAGGTAATTTTATGATATTTTCAATGCAATTTTTCTTTTTATATTTGTTTTAAGTTTTTTAGAACACGTGTATAAAAAATTTACTCATAAATTATTTTTTAAATCGTTGATAGATTGTTTTAACTTGCAATCAGCTCACGATCAATTCAGTGGGGCCCTAGATATTCCATGAATTATCAGGGTCAAGGCTAATATAATTTAGTCTAAAGTTAATCATAAGTCTAAAATGATATAATTTTTTTATATATGTGTTCTTAGTAAAATCATTTCTAAAATATAACTATAATGCAGAAAAAATCAACTCTAAGTGTTATTCGAATTTTGGTTGTGGCATAAGTTGAAAAACAAACGATGGAGCTTTAATTTCTTAGGTAGTTTCCTTTTTGTTTCTGCAGGGGTGGCTCACATAGCTTTATTTTTTTTCTTTGATATTCCGCAAGGTATATACGGCGATCATGATGGTATTGGCATTCAAGAGATATTTTACAACTATAAATTTCTACACACTACAATAAATCACACAATTTCTAGCACAAATCAACAACTTTGTAGCCCATGTTTTTGGCTGATAGGTAGATTTAGACTAAGGGGGTGTTTAGATCCAGTGGTGTAAAGTTTTGGCGTGTCACATCGGGTATATAGGGTGTCGCATGGGGTGTTCGGGAACTAATAAAAAAAACTAATTACAGTATCCGTCAGTAAACCGCGGGACAAATTTATTAAGCTTAATTAATCTGTCATTAGCACATGTTTACTGTAGCACCGTGTTGTCAAATCATTGAGCAATTAGGCTTAAAAGATTCGTTTTGCAAAGTAGTCGCAATCTGTGCAATTAGTTATTTTTTAGCCTATATTTAATACTTCATGCAGGTGTTTAAACGTTCGATGTGACAGGGTTAAAAATTCTTGTGTAGGAACTAAATATGGCCTAAGGTTGTGTTCCTCCCCTCATTTCCCACCTCACATTTCTCCTTTTTCATGCAGACGCTTCTCAAACAACCGCCGAACGGTGTGTTTTTTTAATATATATATATATATATATATATATATATATATATATATATATATATATATATATATATATATATATATATATATATATATATATATATATATATATATATATATATATATATATATATATATATATATATATATATATATATATATATATATATATATATATATATATATATATATATATATATATATATATATATATATATATATATATATATATATATATAGACACACACATACACACACGAATGTTGCTTTAAAAACTTATATTAATCTATTTTTTAAAAATAGCTAATACGCAATTAGTCATGTGTTTAATAACTCCGTTTTACATGCACCAGAGATCAGAGATTAGTTCCTAACACCAACAAAAGCAAGGGATTAGTTACCAACACCAACAAAAGAACACAGCTACTCTATGTCTGCGTGAAACCGTGAGTATGTCATATGTGTGTTGAAGCTTGACCCAACGTTCCAAGGTTACAATTCCATGATAAAGTTTGACGAATATGCCATACCTGTCACGGGCAAAACGTTGCGTTTTAAGTTACAATTCTATATAAAAAAAACCATGTAAAGATGGTTGCATTAACTAAAATATCATGCTAAAGTTGCAGCATAACTAACTACAATTTTTGTTAACCTTATTCTAGGTTTAATCTTATATAGAAAAGGTTTACGAG
The DNA here is from genome assembly GCF_034140825.1 of Oryza sativa Japonica Group. Lineage (NCBI taxonomy): Eukaryota > Viridiplantae > Streptophyta > Magnoliopsida > Poales > Poaceae > Oryza > Oryza sativa. The sequence goes on along the minus strand of NC_089036.1, from coordinate 6,468,431 downwards.
TATTCGTTTGCCTTAAGTTCACAGATCAAAATGAGTTAGCACCGATGGCTGGCGTGTAAAAGATACAGTACACTCATCTTGTACATTATAAAACGTACATTTTATAATGTTATATGCGACAATAGACAACACTATCGATTTTGAAGGCCATTTAATTACCGATTATATCATTTGTCGATTACTATGAAATTCTACAGGTAAATCCACCAAATCCTTACAGTTCTATCATTACTGTGGCTAAGAAAAGTAGTACAAGCAGTATATTCTACTCAGCAGATCACACGCTACGGCGCAGACTAAAATATTCTGCAAAAAGAACATTCCCAGCAAAACCAGTGGGCTCATCCTCCACTGATACAAGGGACCATCAGCTCGCAAAAGATGACAAATTTGATTTTAACTTCTCCATCTCCAGCTTGCATTCTCAGTGATGCCTAAAGCGGCACTCACAGTGCGAACCTCTAGGCCTCCACAGTGCATGTGGTTCTTTGCTCCCACCACTTGACACGTGTCGACCACAGGGTCAATCTTGATCATGGCTTTGCGGCAAAATGCAAGCTCAAAACTAATTCTGCTGAGATGGCACAAGGTCACTACGAGAGTTTAACACAGGTACGCAGCATATCAACCTAATATCAGGTTCTTGATATTGTGGAACTGTAATGTTTGGTACCATGGCACCATCTTTACTTGCGAGGGAATAAGGATGGTGCAAATTCAAATCAAATGTCACCCCGCAATGACCAGGCTTTCATGCACATTCCTACTCTTGAGTGTTGCAACCTGGAAACAACTTTCCTGCCAAGAAAATACAAAGAAATGTAAACCAATAAATATATAAAAAAATTATCCATTAATGATCAAACTAGGTAGAAGAAAGTAAATGATTAGCAACAAACATGTCAATTGCTGTTGTTTGGAAAACATCATACTTGAACTCCCAGCATTGCCGAAAAAATTGATAAGGCTGAACAAGCATTCGGCACACTTGTCATTGTTTTTTTTCAGAATATTTGGCTGGAGAGGAACAGAAGAATCTTTCAGCAGCAACAGAAAGACAACTGCAAATCGCCTTCATGGCAATTCAGAACATCACACAGATGGAGTTGCCAATCTCTGCCGACGAGAATTAACCTGCAGAAATTTATGTACATCAATTAGATCCTAACAGTTGTTTTCTTTCGGTTCTTGTATCAGGACACGTAATTTGAACCTACTCAGTTGATATTCTTCTTAATATAAATCAAGGCAGATCTCCTGCCAGTTTCTCGAGGAAAAGAAAAACCCTCCATTTGCATCTTACTAAAAGATGAAAAGACCTGGACAATCTCCCGTGGTGTGCACAGTCTGCAGACCCATTAATCATCAGGTTCCATGTAAAACTGTCCGGCACTCAGGCTTGAAACCTTCTGTTTATCATGAACAACCCTGTGTGCCAGAAAACCCGAGATCATGGTATTCCAAGACACCAAGCTTTGTTCCTCCACGGCTGATAAAAGCCGATAAGCACTAACTGCACCTTGCATACATGACAACAGGTGTTTACCAAGTGACAATGCTGACAAACTTGTGCATGCTGAGAACACCAGCGAAATCATTCCCATTAGGTTCTTCACTGAACCCAAATATCATTTCTCCAACAGTATCCAAGGGCATGGTGTGCTCATCATTCCTCAATAACCCAGAATCCATCGCATTGTAACGCTAGCAATTCAAACAAGCCAAGCCAATGCAACTGCTCCCCGTGCTTGACCACCGCATAAGTAAGGCAGGCAGCCATGACAGAGCTCGGTGGCTGGCAACCCTTCTTCCCGGAGGGGCTTAAGACTCGCGCCTCGCCTCATCAGCTTCCCCGCGCTGCGCGAGCCCAGCGAAGAGGGCGTTGAAGCGGGCGACGGTCCGCTTCGGCATTTCGTCGAACACCCTGCGCGCGACCCCGAGGCGGAGGAGCTCGCGAGTTCGGCGCCAGCTCGTAGCGTAGGCGCAGGAGGAGAAAGCCCGAATTGGCGAGGCGGGCGTGGACCTGGATCGTGGAGGCTTCGTCCCGGGCCGGAGCTCGACTAGGTGAAGGCCTTGAGCAAGCAGGGTTAGGTGAAGGCGGGACGGAGGCTGGAGGAGTAGGCGGTGAGGGTTTCTTGTCGGAGACGAGCTCTGATGATTTCTTTCCACGAGGAGGAGGCGATGGTGGCCGCGGGGCGTCTGCCATTGGAAACGCGAGCGAGCTCGCGGAGATGCTGCTCCCATGGCGTCAATGGCGGCGGCGGCGGCACGGCAACGGTTCGCGTGGGAACTTCGAACGGGGAGATAAATTTGCAGTTATGGGGCTGCAGAAGTTATAAATTTCATATACTAGATACTTTTGCATCTTGTCAGTGAATATATTCAATTTACATATAAGTATAAGAGGAGTATTTGATTTGAAGCAAGTTGAATATTGTTACTACTCCCTCCGTCCCATAATATAAGGGATTTTGAGTTTTTGCTCGTAGTGTTTGACCGCTCGTCTTATTCAAAAAATTTATGCAAATATAAAAAACGAAAAGTTGTGCTTAAAATACTTTGGGTAATAAAGTAAGTCAAAAAAAATAAATAATAATTCTAAAATTTTTGAATAAGACGAGTGATCAAACAGTGCAAGCAAAACCTCAAAGTCACTTATATTATGGGACGGAGAAAGTATGTTATCCCAAAAGTTTGGACGTTCCCCCGGCCCGTCCAACTAATGTCCCAGGAAAAATATCGTCCTGGCCATAATCAAAGAAGTGGCCCACTTTCAGAAATAGACGGGCATTCCTAGGCACCAAAGCACATACTACATAGGCTAATTCAAATGTTTAAACTATGGTAATGGTTGTTTTCTCATGTGTAATTTTTATGGCCATGGCTCTAATGTGTTTATGCAAATCCCACGTGGTAGTCAAGGTGTGCTTCGTTTACTATTTAACTGCAATATCTATTATTCTGTGGGGCCTTCTAGAGTGCATGCACATCAGAGCTAAATTGAATTAATGAGGGTAAATTGGTCATTTTTAGTAGACATTAATCTGGGTAATAAACCTTAAAACGTCATGCTTTACGGTACAGAGGAAGTATTGAAATTTGTTTGGTAACACTAGAATTTATAATATTAACAAAACAACCATGTATATTTGATTGTTTGTTTTAGAATGTGATCTTCATCAAATCATCACAATTTGTCCAAATATATTGCTTTCGCTCAAATTTTGTAGAATATTACAGAATATACTAATTCAAACTAGCTTAAACAAGTAAAAAACCATGAATTCTAAGTGGGTTTCCTCAAAAATATAAGCATTGCATCATAGTAGCAAAGATACTTCGGCAAAAAGAACTAATTTTGAACGTTACAACGCTATTACGACTTTTTCTTCTTTAGATTGTTCATATGTTGGCGGCAGGCGGTAGCACAATTATACTAGCCACAACAGCTATAGCCAATCAATATGAAATCGTTGTCTCCTACAGTAACATTTTCACACATTGCACACCTAAAACATCGCAATTGATGTCTATGCTCGTACATTTTCTACCAGTACTATTGAACAACTTCTTTGTTTTCACGGTATCATTTCACAAGGGCTTGTCCTCTCGAGCAGCCCTCTTTTACAAATTAAGAACCTGGGAGGGTTATACGTGCAAAACAACCAAAACGGAATAACCATGGCACCGCACGACGTCAATTTCCAATATAGCCCTTCTGGTTCCATAGGCTTTTTCTGGCTACCCAGACGAGGCGGGCGGCGCCGCAGCCGTCCACCCCCGCGGACCCCAAGCCCAGGAAGGAAGCTTCTCGAATCTTCTCGAAGCTCCCTGATCCTTCCTCCTCCCCCAAAACCCTAGATCCCTAACCCCATTCGGCCACCACCACCGCCACCATCTCCCCCATGGACCATCCATGGCGGTTCCCCGCCGGCGACGAGCTCTGCCCGGTCTGCGCCGCGCCGCACTTCCCCTTCTGCCCGCCTCCGCCCCACCCCTTCCCCTACGATCTCCACCCGCCTCCGCCCCCTCCTCCGCCGGAGTACCACGCCCCCTTCCACCCTCCTCCTCCTCCTCCTCCCCCGCCGGAGTATCACGTCCCCTTCCACCCTCCGCCGCCGATGTGGGCCCCCCCGGGGCCGCACCCCTACGAGGTCCTCGACATGGAGGCCCCCCACAAGCGGATGCGCGTGGGCGATCCGTACGGCGACGGGATGCCTCCCCCGCTGCCCCCGCCGCCGCCGCCGGGGATGGTTCCCGTGGAGGGCGACCGGCTGCTCGGCTTGATCCGGGATCACGGCCGCCCTCCGTTTCCGCCGCCGCCTGGGATGTTGCACGGCGAACCGTACCCACCTCCTGATCGGTTCGGCTATGGAGGAGGGAGAGGCTATCCTCCTCCTCCAAATTATGACAATCCCTATGCGCATGAAGGCAGTTTTCCCGATTACGAGCACGCCGGGAGGTTTCCACCTGCGCATGAAAGGCTTGCCGCCTTAGGTTCAAGTTTTGTGCCTGGAGGACCTCAGGAGGGGTATTTCAACCATGATCACCGCTACAATCGCTTCCAACGCTCGGAATCGCCTGTTGCGCCGCCGCTCCCTCCACCGGCTCGATACCCTGAGGCGAGAAGCCGTTATGATTCCCACGGTTGGCATCCTGAGGCGGATGTTCCACCACCACCACCACCACTGGAGCCTCCTGTACCGTCTTCCTCAGATTACCATGCCAAGCCACCTTTGCAGGCTGTGAAATCATCTTTGTTTCCTATTCATTCCGGTTCTCCAGCCGCAACTGCGCGCCCACCTAGTTCTCATACTTTGCATCAAGCTCACCTGATGCCTAATGCAAATCGTTACAATGGACCTATCCACAATGAGGTTTATCTTCTTCTCTCTGTGAACTTGTGTTCACTGGTTATGATTCAATACTTTCCCGGGCACTCAGAAAGCAGTACTTGTTGTTGTACGAATGTTTCAGGTACCAGGTTTGGCATATCAACCACACTTAGAGCAACATTTAGGAGGTGGAAGGCAAACCCAAGCTCAGCATTCCATCAACAATGCTAAAATCAGTGTAATTAGTGCCTGTGACTTGTTCAAGCAGCCACTTCGTGGGTCACGGCCTGATCATATTGTTATCATCCTCCGTGGGCTGCCAGGTTTTCTCACAACCACTTTTATGTCCCATATGGCTGATTAAGCATTCCAAAGAACATTGCCGACACTGTTGACAGTTTTGTATGCTAGCCAGTGGCCACAGCGCTTGGTTAGACTAATTTTGTTATACTATGCCTCAAAAAGCGTTCATCTTTTGTGTGGTAGCTTTACTGTACCTGTTGTTTGTTGAGATTGATCTGACCTTCTCTGCATATAACACCTGGGAGTTGCTGATGTTTCTTTTATACTTATCAAATGCCTATTTTTTCAGTTCACAAAACAATACACATGATAAGCTCTTTTACTACTCTTCCATTCATAAATATATGTTGTTTCTAGAAATGCACACTGCTTCATCTGACTTCAATCATGATCTTAATAGAGGCATTTATATTGATCAAACTACTAAAATAACATCAATAATAAACCAATGGTTGAAATACTTTCATAGTGCTATTATTCTTGTAACATTTTACAAGCATATCATAGTAGACGATCAGAAACTTGTGGTCAAATTGGACCATGAAGATTGTAGACATTGTCTACTGTCCAGAGTGCTCGTAACATTTTTTTATCTGATTTTGATACATAACTTTTTTTCCTCTTATTGCACGCAAGCATTATGATCATGATTTAATAGTCTGCAAGACTGTCAATATTTTTTACTCTGGGAATTTATTCATATATATATCTGTGTTACCACTGTTACAATTTATAGGTAGTGGAAAGAGCTATCTTGCAAAGGCATTGCGTGACCTTGAAGTTGAGAATGGTGGAAATGCACCTAGAATTCATTCGATGGATGACTATTTCATGATTGAGGTTGAGAAGGTCAGTTGAAGAATAGCAGAACCTATCATGAACCCTGTACACTAATTTGTCACACTATACTCAGAATTGCTTATTACATTTCTGTTTTATTTGATGGGTATTCTGTCTTGTAACTTGGTTTAATGCTCTTAGAAAGTTGAAGACAATGAAGGGTCAAAATCTTCTAGTACATCCAAAGGAAGAAAGCAGCTGACCAAGAAAGTGATCGAGTACTGTTATGAGCCTGAGATGGAGGAGGTGATGAAATAGTTTTTGTTTGACTTCATTCCTTTATCTCATTTATTATGAATGCTATTGCCAATTATTGGAGCTATGTTATGGCAAACTGTTTCATTTGCCTGAAAAATTAGTCTTTACTCATTAGAACTAATGTAAACCTTTAGAAATGTCACATTCCCCAGGTTTACTTTAAATAACAATATCAGAGCACATCGCCTAGAAGTTGCAGCACTGGGCATTTTGATGTTGAAAGGATATGATCTCCCAGACTGCAGTATACTTCATAACCCACATAGATGTGTTTCTGTTGTGGAATCTGTATACTGTACATGGGAGTATTGTCCATCATTCACATTTTCGATAATTGCAGCATGAGTAATTGTTTTTTTCATGTATTTCACTATTTATCATTTGATGTAGTAATTTTGCTAAATTTCTTCTTTATTGGACAGACGTACAGATCAAGCATGTTGAACGCATTTAAGAAGACCCTTGATGAAGGGAATTTTACATTTGTGATTGGTATGAGTTATTTTAAATATTGTTGCTTTAGGATGAATTAATGATTTAATGATTTAATTCATGGTGGTGGTAATTACTTTGGTGGTTATGATTATGTTCTGCCTCATTATTTATCATAAATTTCATTGAGTACGGAAAAAGCCCTATGCAAACTTTATCATATATTCATTGACATCATATTATTTCAATCTATTGGCTTTTCTTCATGATTGGATCTTTGTCTTATTAAGTTCAATGTTTGGTGGCCATTTTCTGGGATTAGGACATAGGCAATGGGTTCCTAGACATTGGGAGGATGACAGGACATCCATTTGTACTAGTGGTTTATGTTTTGTACTGTTTGAAACATTCAATTAAGCAACAGGCCTACAATGGCATTGTACCGGGTGATGCCTTCATTCTTAGCAATGGCTGATGCTGGATTTGTGGTAACTGACTTGTTTATTGCTGGTATCCCTGCCCGTTTTTAGTGGATGACCGCAATCTGCGGGTAGCTGATTTTGCTCAATTTTGGGCAAGTGCGAAGGTAAACTCTCAGTCTCTGTTGCGTCAACTGTGAGAATTTACATTGCTTGTTGGAGCTTTTTGTTAAGGTTTTGAATCCTTAAGAGGGGTTCTGCTTTTTCTCCCCTTAGAACAAGAGGTGGCCTGCACTTGAAAAGCATACTTTAGTGCAAATTATAAGGCTGGAAAACACTATTAACTTATCTTGGATACACTACGAATCTTCTATTTTCTCTTTCCTTTTTTATTAATGGTCTCTTAATACTACTCCCTTTGTTTCAAAATATAAGGTATATTTTTTTTGCTAGCACAAGACTTTGACCAACAATTACTCTATTAGGATATAATTTTTGTGACACGAAATTGAATTTGTTAGATTCGTATTCAAAAGCACTTAATTATGATTATGCTTCTGTATCACATAAATAATATCCTAATAGAGCAATTGTGGGTCACAGCCTTGTCCTAACGAAACAAAACATGCCTTATATTTTGAAAAGGAGGGAATATTATAGTTATCCTGCTAGCACCCCCTTGACATATGTGTAGTGGATAGTATGAGAGGCATAGCATTAAGTAACTGTCATAAATTAATGCCCTGTTTGGAAACCATTTTTTTCTTTATTCCTGCTGGAATTGATAATTCCTACAAGAATTCGCGTCCCAAAGCCTTAATTAATAGCACTGTGCATTTATTACCACTAAGACACTAAGGCAGTCCAGTTTATTGGACCCTTCTCTCCCTTCTTTGCTGCAATTGAATGTACCTATACACCAGAGGGGTTATTTGGTTGTTTCTTAGTGCAGACTTATCGCTAGCTGTATTTCTGGTTTCTGTATGCAATTAACTGCATATATGTGCTTTCTTTCAATATTACATGGTTTGCCCAATAATATAAACCTTTTGCTCGTTTATTTTCAAGGGTTTTTGGTTATCTGCTTGTTTTACATGCCCTGAATCAACTGTCGAGTTGCTAAAATGAATTCGGTATTTGTGTATCCGTGTGGTTCTTGATGCTTCAGTTGGTCCAAAGCATCTTTGACTTCCACTTTAATGGCACTATTGACTTCTTAGAATTTAGATGATATGCCCATATGACAAGTGACCGTTTCATATGATTGTAACTTCTAGACTAATCTGTGCAAATTTTGTTGGATTATACCTTGCCATTTCAGGAGGCACTCTGTTCCTATACCTTGTTCTTTGGAATTTTATTCTCTGAATCATTTTATCTTGTTGGTAGTCATTTGAAAGTAAGTTCACTGTTCTATTCCTTTTGTAGAAATCAGGCTATGAAGTGTACCTGCTGGAGGCACCATACAAGGATCCAACAGTAAGTTTTCTTAACTATAAGCTATCTAGGCAGTCCTGGGAAAATCATATTGAATTTATTTGATTCATATATGTATCAGGCTGTAAAAAATCTTGTTTGCACTCCCATTAGTTATATTACCAATATTTACACCATATATTATAAACATCTGAGAATGTATTTCAGTTCCAGTAAGTACATGGGTTTACAGTAGATGATGTGATATCTTGTGAACAACAGGGCTGTGCTGCTAGGAATGTGCATGGGTTTACAGTAGATGATGTGAACAAGATGGCAGCAGACTGGGAAGAGGCTCCACCACTATATCTTCGACTAGACATCCATGTATGTTTTCTGATAGTATTCATATGATTGGCGGTTAAGACTTAAGACATGCTATTAGATACATGATTAATCGTGTTTTTCATGTTTTGTATTAATATTTTTAGTCATTATTCAACGATGACAATCTACGCGAGCATTCCATTCAAGAGGTATCCCATATCAGTATATCCCTACCCTACCAGTCACTTAAAGAGATCTATGTGCTCAAAATCTATTGTACTTCAAATAGGTGGATATGGAGACAGAAGACACTGATGGGGCCAGTAACACAGCAACTAGTACTGAAGCTGAAAACACACAGAAGGCTGTGTCTGAATCACTAGATAATGGACATGATCAAGGTACAGATTCCTATTATTCTTCAGTGATTAGTGTTGGCATTCCTTTGCCACAATTTATTGTAACATTTAAACCTTCAAAACTATGAGGAAATACTGTAAGTTACTTTACACATAAATGTAGAAAGCCTTTTTCTTGTTCTGTTGTGTTAGTTAGTACTTATAATACAACCAAATACTTATTTGGCAATACTGATGAAATGTGGAGAGATCAAATCCCCTGCAAAACAAGCACTGTGGGTTTGAAATAGATGGTTAAATAAGTGCAACAGACACCCTGCCATTGTGAATATCAATAATAGTAAACTTGTACTATTCACTGTACCATGAATGTGGACCCACTGTTCTGATATTGTAGTGCATGCATCAGCAGTAGCAGACTGTTAGTTTGATTTGGAAGTTATCCTTAAGCATTAAAATTATAAGAAACACTATAACGGATTCTTAGTGAAAGTATTAAGGACATGTTAAGTCAGACCTGTAAAATTCTGTTTAGACATCTCAGGAGCAGGGAAGAAGTGGGACTCGTCAGAAGAAGACGACCTGGATGGCTACAAAGAGCTAGGACAGAGTAAATGGTCAAAAGATTTTGATGAGGATACCGAGAAGTCTGACCATGCAGAAGGAAGTACGCATGCTCTTTCTGGATTGGCTCAAACCTACAGCACGCATCGAAAAACAGTTACCTGGGGAGATCGGGTATGCCTTTTTGCTTCAAGGGAAAAAATGCATTGTTTTCTTGCATTTTGTTAATATCAAATATTAGCGGCCTATATTTCTGTCATTGCAATAAACCAATCACTATTAAACAACTACCTTGTATTTCTAGGGAATTAAGGACAGATTAGTAGGATAGACAAATGACCACAATAACCTTATTTAATGAACACAATACATACACACATTCCATATATAAACTTAATTAAAAGGAATGTTGAGAGTTGAAACAACAAGTTAGAGATGTGATGGAAGGAATGGATATTACAAGGAAATATATTTTGATGTAATTAATTTGCTTGGTCCTGCATTAGTAGAAATACAATTTTTATGGGATGGAGTACATAACTAATCGTATTTGATTGCTCACTTAGTATTACAAACACATATTTGATGATACTTATAAAAAGAAGAGGACAAGTGATGCCCTTATTGTCCTTCTGCAACTTCTTATTGGTATGCATCATTTAACTAGCCTCCCATATTTTCTGTTCTTTCCTTGCAGCTAGAAAAGGGTGGTTTTTCTATTGGTGCAGCTAAAAGAAGACTCACTTCTTCATTAATCATAGGACCCGGATCAGGGTACAATTTGGTCAGTGGTCTAATTGACTTATTACTAAAGTTTGGTACTTTCGCAGTCTTTAATCTTTCTGCATGCCCTACGTAGTTTCATAACTTGATCCTCTATCCTTGTATCTCTTTGCCATCTTATCCTAGTTCTTGCAGAAAACGTGGGTCATGAGAGTCATTAATAATGGATCAGACAATGTTCTAAAAGGCTCTGCGATGTAGAGAAAACAATTATATGCTTTGATTTTAACACTTTTAACTTTAGAAACTTCTTCATCTGCATACTCAATAAAAAAATTACATTCATTCTCCAAGTGCTAATGTTATGAAAATTGATTCTTGTCAGTGCTTACAGTTGAGGGCTTGGGGCAGCACGTTGGCTCTTAAAAACCTGTAAGCATAGATGATGTAGCAGAGGCCTTTTTGTGCGCGGTTGAAGCTGCTGTAGAAGTAGAACCCATGCTAGTAAATAACAAGGCTTAAGCAAATTCTTTTCGTCTACTGGGCACTGGCACTTGCTTATAGAGGGCACGCTTTTGAAACTGCTAAATGGTGTGATTTGTGCAAAAGTTTCTGTAAATAAATATATTTTTCAATTTTATAATATTTAATACTTAACTAAACATATCCTAATGACTTGTCTCGTTTTTTATGCTGCACAAGCCCTAACATCTAATTCGAACATAGCCTCAGACTCATCTTTCTTAGTTTGCAAGTTAGAAGATCCTCATGCTCATATTTGGTTAGGATTCTGAAAGGTTTATTAGATGGTTGTTTTTCCTGCTTTAGCCACATGGTACAGGAAGACCCATAGATAATGCATGCAGGAAGCCCCTCCCTTGACAGTTGGGCAGTTCAATTTATTTTCCCATTGCTTGCAGGTTTCCAACCCCTTGGCTGAAGATAATTCCAAGCAGGCAAAGGGGGTAATCAACACCGATACAAAGAAGCGATTCAGCGAACAACTTCGTGACGAAGGTGAATCCTTCAGGGCAGTTTTCGATAAGAGGAGGCAGCGCGTCGGAGTTTTTGGCAACGGAGATGGCGAGTGATCCTCGACAAGAAGCCTCCAATGGCCTCTCTCGATGGTCAGGATACTCTAGGCATGGTTTGGCCATCAGTTTTGCTTCGGAATCAGTTTTGCTTCGTTGCAATTCTGCGGCTCGGAATGTACTGCTGCTGCCTGGCTCCTTTTTCCCAATTTCCCCATTCACACAGTTCACGGAGAGCCCTTGTTCCGGCCTTGTGCCTTGTCCATGTGTACCCCTTTGGTCACAAACAGAAGGTAACGGGGAATGCAGATTTGTGGCACTGTTGTATCTGTAAGCTGTCCCAATACCCAGAGGCTGCTAGTTAAAAAGCGCCCCCATAGAATGTAGCACTATCAGAAATGCTCAATTCTTGTTATTTAATATAGAGGTTTTCCAGAGTAGTACTATATTTGTAGTAGTGTTCTTATCATGTAGTCTTTACTTATTATGACTGCAGCCTGATGTCTATAAATACAAGGCACATGGTAGGAAGAGCCATATATACCTGTCTGAAATTTCAGTACTGTTGATTTTCAGTTTGAGTATAAAGTGTACCATTCAATACTCTATATATGTGTGTCTAAACATTTGATGTGATGGGTGAAAAGTTATTGTTTTGGGAACTAAACAGGGCCTTAGGCAATAAAGTGTACCATTTCAAACATTGGAAGTGAAGTCTCCTGCTGTGTCTTCCATAAACTCCAGTCGCGTCTCGCATTTCTATATATCTTGCATTCAACTCACTCCGCGTTCGCTGTCTAAATCGATCTCCAATTTCAACTATGCATATCTGTCGGGCCCGGTTTAGTTCTCAAAACAAAATTTTTCACTGTCATATTGAATATTTGAACACATATATAAAGTCACATATATAAAGTGTTAAATGTAGACGAAAAAAACCAATTGCACAAACTGTGTGTAAATTATGAGACAAATCTTTTAAGCCCTAATTGCGCCATGATTTGACAATGTGGTGCGACAATAAAAACATTTACTAATGACGGATTAATTAGGCATAATAAATTTGTCTCGTAGTTTTCTGGCGGAATTTATAATTTGTTTTATTATTAGACTGCGTTTAATACTTAAAACGTGTGTTCGTATATCTGACATGACACGCAGGGACAAAAAATTTTGTCAACTAAACAAGGCATTACACTGACATGCATATACTATGTACAGAAATTTAATTTGATTTTGGTTCATGACTTTCTGATGGTAGGAATAGTCGATTGGTCTAACCATCACGGTCTCGTACGTGATTCATCGGAGGTGTGCATGACGGCTTCATTTTTGTTTTACTTTGGTGTATAATCTCTATATCCATGTTAGCTCTTCAAATTTAGTACAACTATATTATTTATTATTGATATATGTGTAAGAAATGTTAATTCTCTATTTATTTATTATAATAGTACTTAACGACCGTTTACACATATCTCCTCGCCGCCATGGCTACGGCGGTGGCGGCCACCACCCACTCCTACTCCTCTACACCGCCGCCCGCCTCGCCCTCGCATAGCACTCCTCTTCTTTGACCACCCCCATCCTCCCACTAGCCGCGTCTCCGAGGTGCATGGATCACGGCAACGATGACAAATATGGATGTGTTCCTTGCGCATCCTATCGCGACTCAGCAGCGCCGCTGTCTCAACGGGCCATCCCCCCAGCGCTCTACCTCATGTAGGGTGCCTTCAACACGACAAGTGGCACGGTCATGTCCGATAAGACTATCAGGCTGATGGTGGAGGGCGTGGCATGGCTGGCCTATGGGTGTCTCGAGAGAAAAGAGGGGAAGAGAGAGGGGGGAGGGAGAGAGAAAAGGAAAGTGATAAGTAGCTTTTTTTTTTTCAAAAATAGATCAATATGATTTTTTAAGCAACTTTCGTGTAGAAATTTTTTTTGCAAAAGACGCACAGTTTAACGGTTTGAAAAGCGTGCGTGCGGAAAACGAGGGAGAGGAGTTGTGAAGAGGTAGCAGCGAACACAGCCTTAGGCTGAGTTCTTATCCCACTTTTCCCAACTCATCTCTCTCGTTTTCTGCGTGCACGCTTTACAAACTGCTAAACGGTGTGTTTTTTAGCAAAAAAAATTCTATATGAAAGTTATTTTAAAAAAAATCAAATTATTCCATTTTTCAAAAAAAAAATTAATACTTAATTAACCATCCAATAATACGTACTTCGTTGTGCATGTCGGGGAGGAGGGGTTCCGAACCCAGCCTTAGTCTATGACTCTACGTCTACCTGTCAGCCAAAAATATGGGCTACAAAGTTATTGATTTGCGCTAGAAATTGTGTGATTTTATTATAGTGTATAGGAAATTATAGTTGCAAAATATTTCTTAAACCTATAGTTCCAATACCATCATGCGCGCCGTATTTACCTTGCGCAATATCAAATAAAAAATATGTTAACCACCACTGCAGAAACAAAAAAAAACTATCTAAGAAATTAAATTAAGCTCCATCGTTTGTGTTGCAACTTGTGTCACAACCAAAATTCGAATATCACTTAAGTTTAGGGTTGATTTTGTCTTCATTATAGTTTATATTTTAGAAATGACTTTACTAAGAGCACACATATAAAAAAACTATCACTTTAGACTTATAATTAGCTTTGGACTAAACAATTCTTCCTCCGTTTCTAAATATTTAACGTCGTTATCTTTTTTTAAACATGTTTAACCATTCGTCTTATTAAAAAAAGAATTATTAATTCTTTTCCTATTATTTGATTCATTGTTAAATATACTTTCATATATACATATAGTTTTACATATTTCACAAAAATTTTGAATAATAAGAACGGTCAAACATATGCTAAAAAGTCAACGGTGTCAAACATTTATTAACGGAGGGAGTATTAGCCTTGACCCTGGTAATTCATGGAATATCTAGGGCCCCACTGATTGATCGTGAGCTGATTGCAAGTTAAAACAACTTATTAACGATTTAAAAAATAATTTATGAGCAAAATTTTTATATGTGCGTTATTAAAAACTTAAAACAAATATAAACAAATACATTGAAAATTCATAAAATTATTAAAATTTAAATTTAAATTTTAAATTTTAATAATCGGTGATTTTGTACAGGGAAAACGGCGAGGCGCCGAGAGCCCATTGTTTGACACAGCCGTCTCCCCTGCCCTCTGTCTCCGCCTTCTATACTTCTAGACCCTTCCATTCATCTCTCCATCTCTCCGCCCCCTATATAAACCCCCCCTTCCCCTCCTCGCCCATCGCGGCATCGCCTCCTCTGCTTCGTTTCCTTCTCCAGCAAGCACCCGACCACAACACACACGCGAGCTCCTCGAGAGAGGAAAAAAACCCAACCCCGAATTCGGCGGCGGCGGCGGAGGCGGAGGCGGCGATGGACCCCTCGTCGGCGGGCGCGGGCGGCAACTCGCTGGCGTCGGCGTCGTGCGGCGACGCGCAGAAGCGGCGGGTGTGCTACTTCTACGACCCGGAGGTGGGCAACTACTACTACGGTCAGGGCCACCCGATGAAGCCCCACCGGGTGAGGATGACCCACGCGCTGCTCGCCCACTACGGCCTCCTCGCCCCGGCCAAGATGGAGGTGCTCCGCCCGCTCCCCGCCCGCGGCATCGACCTCTGCCGCTTCCACTCCGACGACTACGTCGCCTTCCTCCGCGCCGTCACCCCGGAGACCCAGCTCGGCCAGGTCCGCGCCCTCCGCCGCTTCAACATCGGCCCGGACTGCCCCGTCTTCGACGGCCTCTACGCCTACTGCCAGACCTACGCGGGGGCCTCCGTCGGCGCCGCCGTCAAGCTCAACCACGGCACCCACGACATCGCCATCAACTGGTCCGGCGGGTTGCACCACGCCAAGAAGTCCGAGGCCTCCGGCTTCTGCTACGTCAACGACATCGTCCTCGCCATCCTCGAGCTCCTCAAGCTCCATGAGGTGACGTCATCCTATTCCGCTCGTACCTGTGTTCCTTTTTTTTTTCAATTTTTTTCTGCTTTTCTTGTTTTTTTTTGGTTCGTTTAATGTTTCGAATAGATTAGGAGTAGTACTATTTGGATGGGTGGTTTGTTTAATTTTTCGAATAGATAGATTACTTGATGTGTAAGTTGGGTGGGTCAATGAAGACGGAAGCAAAAATCATCTTGACTTCTTTCTCTCCAGTTGCTCTGATTTTGTTGTGTACAGTTCGATCGATCTTCCGCTAAATTTTGGATCGGTAGGAAATATTAATCATCTGTAAATGTAAATGAAATGGCTATCTGTAGACAGAAATTGGATTAACTTTTTGCTCAACTTAAATCTCATACTATACTATTCGTTACGCGATTACACATTGTCTGAATAGTATGGCATATTGGCACGTGCAGAATTATGTATTAACAATTTTATTCAGATTTTTGTTTTCCTGGATAAAAGCTCATGTACGTTGATGAATCATTCTGAATGTGTATATGTATTTCTAGTTGATATAATGATGTTCCAAAGAGAGAGAATGATATGACGACGAACTTGCTGTGTTTGTTATTAAATTTGCCCATGATGTATACTGTTAAAGCTATATACTCCCTCCGATATAAGGAATTTTGAGTTTTTGTTTGCAATGTTTGACCACTCGTCTTATTCAAATTTTTTTTTTTGCAAATATAAAAAACGAAAAGTTGTACTTAAGATAATAAAGTAAGTCACAAATAAAATAAATAATAATTTCAAAAATTTTTGAATAAGGCGAGTGGTCAAACGTTGCAAGAAAAATCTCAAAATCGCTTACATTATGGGACGGAGGGAGTACAACATACAGAATTTTCATTGGACGATTCATGATAAGAGATTGATTTGATTGAAACGTATTCAGAACAAGAGGTGACTGATTACACAGATCTGAAGAATGGATGTTGCGTAAAGACAATCCTAGATTATCATGAACAGTTGAAAGTTTGAAAACAGATCAGATGTTTTTTTCCCCTATTTGGTCTAGTTGTCTTCTTGTGCTAAACCACTAATATGCTGTCTTCATATTTACAGCGAGTTCTGTATATTGATATTGATATCCATCATGGAGATGGAGTTGAGGAGGCATTCTACACAACAAACAGGGTTATGACAGTCTCATTTCACAAGTTTGGGGATTATTTCCCGGGAACAGGGGATATCCGCGACATTGGGTATTCAGAAGGGAAGTATTACTGCCTGAATGTCCCGCTGGATGATGGAATTGATGATGACAGCTACCAGTCCATCTTCAAGCCGATCATCAGCAAAGTCATGGAGATGTATCGTCCTGGTGCAGTCGTGCTTCAGTGCGGCGCTGATTCGTTGTCCGGTGATAGGTTGGGCTGTTTCAATCTCTCAGGGAAAGGTCATGCTGAATGTGTTAAGTTCATGAGGTCTTTCAATGTTCCGTTGCTTCTTCTTGGTGGTGGTGGATATACCATAAGAAATGTTGCACGCTGCTGGTGTTACGAGGTATGTAATCTGATCAGAAGACAAAACTGATATATATCTTTCCCCCCGCTTTTTTTTTCCTTTGTGCCTTTAACATACAATTAATTCTATTGTTTATGGATGATAAAGCAAAGCCATGAGCTCGGTAATGTGTTAGAACCTAATTTGCTTTGTGTTTCAACTGTGTTCGATGCTCAGCATCAAGAACTTGTCTTCTATAGTGGTCTGTACCTTCTACCTGGCTTTGTTTATTGATCCATGCTGCTGTAATTTTACAATCACGAAACTAAGATTTTGGTTTCTGCTGAGCAGATGACTGAAATGCACAGAACACCTATCGCCCATTTACATGTAATGCTTAATCTATTTATTTTCTACTCTGTTTCATTCAAATGCATTAATTTGTGAGAACTTGTGCAGTAACAAATCATCCTGTGTTTCTCAAAGCATTAAAGGGTGGTTATTTTAAAACAGATATAGTATCAGGCAAGGCACAATAGAGCTTTCATAGACAAGCTTAACATTATTACTTCCGATGAATCCCGGAAAACGCTACTAGCTAACTGTTAACCCTTGCAAAATTATATGCTTCAGGCCACCACCTGTTCCTCAGTTGTTAGCTTTCATCAAAGGTGTGTTTAATAAATTAGCAACCCAAAATCTGGTGGCTCTTTGGACCTTGCAAGCCTGCTTTCGTTTCCTTTTGTGAATTTATAAATCTGAACACACAGCAGGCTAAACATGGCGAACAAGTGCGAATGGCAGTGCCTTATGCTTGCTGGAGTCTTATATCAGGAACATCTGTTGCTACAGCTATGGTTTTATCCTCTGATTGTTTATTTGGTTTTTTATTTGGCCAGACAGGAGTTGCACTTGGTGAAGAGCTACAGGAGAAGTTGCCTTACAATGAGTATTATGAATATTTTGGTCCAGAATACAGTCTTTACGTTGCAGCAAGTAACATGGAGAACAGAAATACAAACAAGCAACTGGAGGAAATAAAATGCAATATTCTGGACAATCTTTCAAAACTTCAACATGCACCTAGCGTCCAATTTCAAGAGCGAATTCCTGAAACAAAGCTACCTGAGGTGAGTCTCCAGGCTTCCTAATATAAGCATGCAAATGATGTCTTGGAAGTGATAACTCAAGGGCTGACTGAATGTATTTGTGTCCTGTGCATATGTGCTCATTATTCAGCCAGATGAAGATCAAGAGGATCCAGATGAAAGGCACGACCCTGACTCTGATATGGTGTTGGATGATCACAAACCTACGGGACACTCAGCAAGGTATCTATTTTTCCTTTTTTTAAAAGCTGTATTAAATTTTGTATAATTATGTGCCCTGCCTCATGTTATATTTTCATTTTAGAAGCCTTATTCACAACATCGGAGTAAAGAGAGAAATTACTGAAACAGAGACCAAAGATCAGGTACTTTCTCCTCTCAGTTCATTCCAATGAGCGGTTCTGTCCTGTCTCATTTATAAAATTCAAGACACGACGTCCACCATTTTAATTTGAGATGTCTCCTTTTTAGCTGAGCCTGAATCCTTAGAACTAGCTGAGCCTGAATCATTAGAACTAACAGTATACTTACTCCATTCTTTTATTAACATGCGCCCTTTTGTTTAAAGAAGTGGCATTCCCCTTTTGTGCTTATTTATGTACTCCCTTCGTTTCGTATTATAAGTCGTTTGATTTTTTTTCTAGTCAAAATTTTTTGAGTTTGTACAAATTTATAGAAAAATTATATTAGTATTTTCAATACAAAACAAACATATTATCAAAATGTATTCAATGTTATATTTAATGAAACTAGTTTGGTATTTTAGATGTTGCCAAATTTTCTATAAATTTGGTCAAACTTAACCAAGTTTGACTAGAAAAAGGTCAAACGACTTATAATATAAAAGTATGAAATTGATGGAGTAACAATGAGGTTTTCATTGTAGAGTTCTGTTCTTGCTGGCTTGCTGCTATATGTGAATTATAATCTTTATCCATATCGGTGCTAGAAACATAGCGAAATTCTCTTGTGCTGTTGAGTTGTGGAGAAAGACTGTGGTGCTGATGAAATTATTTTGCTTACCATAGATGTATTGACCTTTTCATCTGAATGAAATTTAAGGCAGCATTGGTTGTACCTTTTCCTTATCTCACAGGATTTTTTTTTGGTTGTGCATAGTCTCATACAAATTATTTAGAATCTATACCTTGCATTTATGCGAAACGAGCCCTTTGAAATTCTTTTTTTTTTTGAGGGGATAATGGCAGGAGCTCTGCCTATTCATTAAAGGAGAAAGAAGCAGTTTCACGTACATGGACACCTCCAAGAGGTGTCTTCAGATTTTTACATTGGAGGAGGTTACAGCACTTTGAGAAAGTGCAAAGCCACTAACAACAAAAGTAGGCGTTTTTTCATCTAAACGATTTGCGCTTCATCGAAGGCTTTGCACATGTTGATGATGGAGTCAACCACATGTAACACTGTACCATAGTCATTGTTAAAAATTCTAGCATTTCTTTGTAGCCAAATCCCCCATGTCGTGTAGGCCATCAAAATTCTTTCTCTGCTCTTTGATCATTTCTCTCCGGCAAGCTTCCCACCAATCCATCATGTTTCCATTGAAGGAAGAAGACCTAGGCATGTTGAGTCCTAGTTTCAACCAAATGTTTGTCCATACCTGTTTCGCGAAGGGGCAATCCATGAAGAGATGTGTCGCTGTTTCTGGTTCTGTCCCACAGAGGGAGCAAGTTGGACTGTTGTCCCAACCTCGGATTTGGAGTTTGTCAGACGTGAGAACTTTCTTTTGGACCATGAGCCATCCAAAGAACTTGCATTTGTTTTCTGTTTTTGCTCGCCAAATGAAGTTAACACGATTGTCCTGAATGCTTCCAGTGAATTGAATTTTGTAGGCCGAGTTGGCTGAGTAGATTCCATTCGCATTCCATTTCCACATTAGGTTGTCCTCCCTGTTTTCATCCAGTTGTACCTGTTGTATCAAGTGCCAGAGCAGGATAAATTCTCGAACCTCGGTCGTCGTGTTCATCCTTCGGAGCCCTTTGAAATTCTTGCAGCTTGGACTTTGTGGTATCTTTGTGTGATCTTTTGTTGAACTAACACTTTCTGATTTACACATTCTGCAGCATGGTAAGAGATTAACAACCGAACATAAAGGACCAGAACCGATGGCAGAGGATCTTGGTTCCTCCAAGCAAGCTCCTGTAAGTCGTCGTCTTCTCTTTTTTTTTTTTGCGGGGGAAGTCGTCGTCTTCTCTATCCATCTGCAAATCCATAGCAAAAGCTCTGCGTTGCCTAATGCCTATATGGATATCGAATTATCTAACACCATGGTTAATCTGCTCTAACAAGTATTTTTCATCTTCACATTGCTTGTCGACGATAGACTGCGGATGCAAATGCGGTGGCCGTCAACGCGCCAGGCAACGCCAGGAATGAACCGGGAAGCTCACCCAAATGACCGAACCCACCAGCAGCTATGCACCAGAAGACCATGATTTAGCTACCTTCAGGACACGAGCTCTCTGTCAAGGTTTCCTGCATGCTCTTAAGTTGGCAGAAACTGGAGTTGATCTGTATACTGCATCTTGACATTTCAAACTTAAAAATCGACACAAATCAAGAGCAAACACTGTTTGATTGTTTCTTCTGTAGGAGTTTACCATTGTTTCTTTTGTTGAAGAAGTCCATAATGTTCAGGCAATACTGGACGTGGAGGCATTAGTCTGACTGACCAATGTAGTACAAAACAAAACATGTAACGTGAAGCAAGTTAAAATGTACAGTCTGTTAGACTGTTAGATGGAGATATGGAATTTCAGGCGAAAACCCCGTGCCTTGTGTGTTCTCTACATTGTGTTGTGTTCATAACAGATTTACTAGTATAGTATTTTTTTCCGGCTTATCAGTGGAACCATAATTAGCGTAGTTGTTATCAATGTTTAGGATGTGTTCGGCTCTTTATCTTCCTAATTTTTACTCCCTCATTTCCCTCATTTTTCACACACACGTTTCTTGAATTATTAAACAATTATTTTTTTTGCAAAAAAAATATAAGAAGGTTATTTTAATTATCATTACCTGATTAATTCTCCATTTATTAATCGACACAAATCAAAAGCAAACAAGTAGTAACTGAGAAGAAGGCAACAAATGCTCAAGGATTACCGCTTAAGGTGCAAGCAGCCACCTCCCGTTGAGGATTTGAACAAGCAGCCATCTCCGCTTAACTGAGTACTTTGTTTGTCTCATAATATAAAGGATTTGAACAATGTAAATAGTTTTTTTTTAGATAATGTTGAACAATGTAAATATATAAGGATATGTACTCGACACCTGCTTCCATTGTCAAGGAGAGGTTCGGGAAGGAGATGAAGATAGGATGATGGATCCGGGAGAAGATGCAGGGGTGCTACGAACGACGGGAAGGAGGGGGAGGTGGTGGCTCCGACAATGTGGCGGTGCTCCTGGCTGGACTTCCGGCAAGGCCGCGTAAGGCGGCGACTGGCCAGGAAGGATTGGGGCAGTGGCATCTGAACCATTCCTGCTTGATCCAACGGCGGTGATTATCTCTCTCTCACACACACGCTCTCATTTTAATACATTTTGCAAAATCGTCCTTTATTTTGATGGTTGGTTGCGACCCAGAGTTTTGGTTCAGATCACCGACCGAGCAAGGGAATGAGATGAGGAAGGCTAATTTGAAAATTTTGCTATCCAAATAGGGGTCTATATGCATAATTTAGGATATAATTATTAAGGTTGTGTTCTTCCCTACACTTACCGAACCTCTATTTCCTCGTTTTTCGTACACACGTTTCCCAAACTACTAAACAGTGTTTTTGAAAAAAAATTATAAGAAAATTGCTTTTAGTATTAATATATTTTTCAAGATTTTTTAGCTAATACTTAATTATTATGCCCTAAACCGTTGTTTCGCTTTGTGTGCTAAAGGGGAAGGTTCCCAACCACTAGTAGAAGTGGCTAAGGCTTCCTTCGTTTGCGCTGTCAAAACAAATGGGGAAGACAAGGTTTTAAATATCATCAAAAGGCTCGACATTTGCCATTGATGTGGTTTCTGCACTTGATTATCTTCACCAACATAGGCCATTGCCAATTATTCACTGTGATCTCAAGCCAAGCAATATTTTCCTAGATAGTGAAATGGTTGCTCACGTTGGTGATTTTGGGCTTGCAAGAGTCCTGCATCAAGACCATAGTGACATGTTAGAGAAATCAAGTGGCTGGGCTACAATGAGAGGAATGGATATGCTGCTCCAGGTATGCTTCTAACAGCTACAATCCACGGTTTTCTTTCTAATTTATTCAGAAACCTTTCCATTGATCCATACTTAAGTAGATCGTTTTGCTATTCAGATGTGTGCAATTTGTTATGAAAAAACTCAAATTCTTGCAAATGATAATTATGCAGCAGTGTAAATTATATATTATTAGACTGAAGCCTACATATAAATTTAAATATAAATGCTTAAACTTGCAACAATTTCCTTTATGTAACATTTTCTTATGATTACAGAGTACGGTTTGGGCAATGAGGTTTCAATTCTGGGTGATATCTACAGCTATGGTATACTGTTGCTGGAGATGTTTACCGGAAAAAGACCAACTGGCACTGAATTTAAAGAAGCTCTCAGCCTTCATAATTATGTAAAGATGGCACTTCCAGACAATGTGATCGATATTGCAGACCAACACTTACTATCAGAGAACAATGATGGAGAAGAAAGAAACTCAGATGGCAAAAGAAAGAGACACGAGAATAGCCTGCATCATATCAATTCTGCAGATTGGAGTTTCCTGCTCAAAGGAATCTCCAGCAGATCGCATGCATATCGGAGATGCTTTGAAAGAGTTGCAGAGAACAAAAGACAAGTTTAGCGTGTCCCTGCGTTGAAGCATCAAATCTCTGAATAATTTGGCATAATAATCCCCAGGCTATAATAGATATTTACAGCCGAGCAACCGAAGCCTTATCAGCATAGGTTCAGGTTGTATGAGTAGCTTCATGATGTTCACACATGCAGGGTGCTGTTTTTTTTTAGATAAAGGATTATCAAACCCGGCCTCTACACCTTTGTGGGGTGTACACAGCCAAATGCAGGGTGCTGTTACTGAACAAAATATAAGAACCATGAACCATTTAGCATTTGCAGGAAGAATATGTAAATCGACTAACTGCACATACAGTTTTTTTTGTTTTTGTTTTTTCGCTTGTAACCTACAAACTGTTTTGATGGAAGCATTCGATAGCACGCAAGTTCAGAGACTCACAGCAAACAGCTCCTCTCCTGAAAAATCCCAATTCCAATGGTTCAGTACTGCAACTGCACTAAACTAACCTAAAGGAATGGACATTTACCAAGATCCATTACCACAAAGTATAATGTTTTATGTTTCCCCATTTGGTTGAGAAGTTGCAAACTCAAATGCATCGACATCATCCCAAGCAAACAAGAGAGTATCAGTGTATTCACAAAAGGAAAAAAAAAAAGTTTCCGCGTTTACCCCTTCGATGAAAGCGGGGGAGGAGAAAGCAGAGGCGGGGGGTGGAGCATCACCACCGAGTCGACCAGTTGAGACGCTGGGTGGAGACGGGCCTACGCGGGCGGCGGCCTCCGGGCTCCGGCGATCTCGGCGGCGTGATTAGCCGGCTGCCTTGC
The DNA here is from genome assembly GCF_034140825.1 of Oryza sativa Japonica Group. Lineage (NCBI taxonomy): Eukaryota > Viridiplantae > Streptophyta > Magnoliopsida > Poales > Poaceae > Oryza > Oryza sativa. Next base: position 6,444,744 of record NC_089036.1, on the reverse strand, counting down.
CTAGCTAGAACAAAAACCCAGAAGGGTAAAGGAAAAATCGCAATGCGCGCTCGATATATGCCTCGTGGTGGCGGAGCATGAGGCGTGCGGGCGGCGGAGACGATCACCGATGCCCCCACCATCGCCGCCAGCCAGGGCGACTCGCCGCCGTATGCGCGCCGGAGACGAGACGGCGGCGGAGAGAGCCGGAGAAGAAGACGCCGAGGCGGCCTGCAGCGCAGGCTCGTTGTAGCCCAGCCCACCTGTCAAATCACCAGGGCCCACGGGCCTCACGGAGGCGGCAATAATCCCGTCCCGGCCCAAATGTATGGGCCGCATGGATAAGAAATAAGTCTATTATTTGTCCCTCAACTCATACCCACTGACTGAATCGGGGCAAGAGTTGAGAGGGGCTAAATAGACTTATTAATAAACGCAACGCCGTTCCGGCCCAACACTTATAGGACTCACGTAGGCTGCAATCCCGTTCCGGCCCAAGCCGCACCGTACACCGCGATCCTTTTTGGGCCCGCTTTATCCAGCGGCCATCACCGCCGCCGCCGCCGCCGCTGCCGCCGGCGAGGCGAGGCAACGCGCAAACACGGTGGAGCTTCTCGACGTGGACAGGATGGAAATCATGGCGTCGGGCGGACTGCACTGCTCGGCGGCGAGCCGGCGACCGTGGGTAACTCTTGTAGATAATTTTTGGAGCTAATTTGGTTTTTCGTTGGCGAATTTTTATCCATTATCTTAAAAATAAATTAGTTCTGATGGTTCGTTTTTTTAAAATAATGTCTTCTTGTTTGAAAGTCATGCTAGTACAGTTATATTTGTTCGGTGTAAATTCAATTGAATTGACTGAACAAACTCTGGCAGAGTCGTTATTGTTGACAAAGAGCTTAAATCATAAATTGTTACTACATTCACTATAACTTCGCTCCTCCTCTACTCCTTGGCACAAATTCAACCAATCAAAATGATTTGAAGATTGGAAAGCCCCTGTTTTTATCTTCTAGTTTGAAGCTTCTATCTTTGCATTTTCAATGGGCATAGTCTCAATCTTCGTCATAGTTCCAACCATCATGTACATCAACAGAAACAGAGCGTTCACTTCATAACCACTTTTAACACTACCAAAATTTTGACATATTTTGTGTTAGTATTAAATTTTGATAGTGTTAGATATGTTTGGTTTTAAGCCTTACCAAACTAGAGGATGCCCCGCGTGTTGCTGCGGGATTTGGTTAACATTAATTTATTAGATAGGAGGTATAATCTCAAGGAGAAACAGAAAAACAAATAGCTTTCTTGGAGAAATTCTTTTTAGTAGCCCTATCCAAAATTTTGTAGATAATTTAGGTAGCACATGTCAACTGAAGGGGTGTTCAGCCATAAAGCTCTTTTATACGGATTGATGGGCTGGATACATATAGATGTGTGTGGAGATGGGCCATTGTGTTTATATGGGCTACATTTGGCACTAAGGAGGCGAAGAGACTCACCCGGTGACTAATGGATTGGGCTCTATGCTGCATTCTATCCAACGTTTGAAAAGCGATCTAATGCATTCATCCAACGGTTCACAATTTGATGATGACGTGGAAGCACGAGGTTTGAGCTTTTGGCCTTAACTTTATTGAAAGAAGGGATTTCATCATAATTGTTAAGAGTAGAAACTTCTAGAATTACCAAAATTAAGTAGGACAGCATTGATAATATATGCTTGGTTTGTTGATCTACCATTTTTTTTTTGACACCGTTGATCTACCAAAATTTGGTAGGTTTGAAAGCGACAAAAAAGAAAAAAATAAACAAGCCCTAAATAACCACCTTACATGCTTAGATTTTCATGACCTAACTTATGTTAGTCAATACAAGTAAAACACGCACAATCGTCCAAAGGATCCACACTTGACAAACTTCAAATAAAACCAAAATACATGGACCCAACTGATACTAATTTCCACATGATCTCGATCACATAGGCATCCAATTCTGCGCTAATCCTTTACATCCAATATTGCTCCATGCAATAACAATTGCATCCTTTGTTCCTTGGCTCTCTGCTCTCAAATTCCTAGCAACAAGGAGGGTCGTTGTGTACCCGCCCGGGCCGCCTGAAAACGTACGAAACTCCAAATCAAATTAATGAAATCGTGCAAGCAAAAGAAAACGACAGTGATCGATATGTATGCTCGTCAGAGGTTGCCTCTCGATCTCTAGCTCTGGTAATGACACTTGTAATGCAAACAATTGATAGGATTCGACGAGACAGTGTTGATTTGCTTGGAGCTAAGAGATGATGATGGCCTCCATGATGCGTCTCCCTGTCTCCAAAGCTGCCGATGGCAAGCGTACAAGGCAGAATCAAATGGCATCTGCATTAGCAAGAGGGACATCAGTAGGAATGCCTGCAACCTGACGCGAAACCCAGCTTATCTCATCGAATTCACCGGTCTCATCATCTCTTTGATGCTGCTGTTCTGCAGATCGAAATTAGTATTCTCAAACAGGCTTGCGATAGTGGGGTTAGCACAGATTACACATGTAAAGGTACACATACACAGCTAGCTAGTCAGCCATGTTTTTTTTTTTCAGGGGACATGCAGGGAGTTCCTGCAATTTACTATAGAAGAAGAGAGTTGATCCAGTTTATAAGGAAAACCGGGGCTAAAAACCTTACAACAACATGGTTAATTAAAGGAAAACCGGCGAAAACCCTGACATTGACGTACTGATCCTAAGAACAGCAGTCCAACAAGGGAGAAAACTCCTAAAACGAAGCCTTTAAGAAGGTTACGCCGAAAGAATGGCGACATCGTCCGATCCTAACGAATCTAAGGTTTTCACCCAGAGGATATCCTTTAGTGGCGTTGAACGAGGGCTCCAATAGCAACGCCTTCAAGAAGGTGAACGGCACCCGAGGGCATCGCCGTTGCTAGCACCAGAAGCGGAGCAAGGCTTTCGCCTCGGAGTCCCCCTCAACCATAGCACCTACAGTGGAAGCCACCAAATATCACCTGCACCTACACACCGAAGGTATATGCACTATGCACACCACCTGCACAACGACCGGATTCCATGCCACCCCCGACCCGACCGAGGACGTACCGGATCTAGACCTAGCCAGAACCGGCCGTCCTCCTCACCACCATTGCTGGCCAAGCGCGAGATGTGGGGCAGGTCGCTGGCCGCCGGATTCGTGGACTCCACCGCCGCCGCTCTAACACCGTCGCCATCCCTGATGCCATCGCCCACATCCCCGCCCAGCGCCGCTCACCCCGATCTTCGTCGTCACCAACCCCGCCGCCGTCGCCGTCCCCGTCGCCGCCGCCATCGCCATCCCACCAGATCCGGTCGAGCGGCATGGATCTGGCGGTCACCGCCGCCGCCGCCAGGGCAGGTCCCCTGACCGCCTGAACTTTGGGGAGCGAGAAGCCCCCTGCCGCCGTCCTTGCAGCCTCGCGGCTTTGCCGGCGGCCACTCGGGCGACGGCGAGGCGGAGGAAACACTACTGGAGAAATGATCTTTCGAGGGTCGAGCGATTTCCACAATAGTCCCGGTTCTAATAAGAATCGGGACTAAAGATTGTTTTTAGTCCCAGTTAAAAAAAATTGATCTTTAGTCTCGGTTCATCCCCTGTCAGAAGCCTACCAGGGGGCCGAGGATCTTTAGTCTCGTTTGAAACTACCAACCGGGAGTAAAGATTACCACTTTAATTCCGGTTGGTAGTACCAACCGGGAGTAAAGATCATTTAGATCTTTAGTCCCGGTTGGTACTACCAACGGGAGTAAAGATTTATCTTTAGTCTCGGTTGGAGTTACCAACTGGGAGTAAATATTTCTCTCCCATCTCTGATCGGTTAAGTCCTAGATAAGATCAGTTAAGTTCTCTCGATCTCTCCTCCCCTCAGATCCGATCTCTTCCTCCTCCCCTCCCCTCTCCTCCTCCCCCTTCTTCCCTTCCTCCTCCCCTCTACTCCCCCTCATCCCTCTGCACGGCCGAGCGGCGCGCTGAGCCGCGGCCGGCGCGGGCGAGCGCCGGGCCAGGCGGAGGCCGGCGCAAGCGAGCGGCGAACGGCGGGCCGAGCTACGGCCGATGCGAGCGAGCGCCGGGCCAAGCGACGGTCGGCGCGGGTAGGCGGCTGGCGGCGGCGACAGCGGGTAGGCGGCCTGCGGCCAGCGGTGACGGGCGCGCGGCGGGCGGCCAGCGGCGGAGGGCGCTTGGTGGGGCCGCGCACGCAGGCGGCGGCCGGCGTCCTCCATTTTTTGTGTGATTTGTGATTTGTGATTCCCTGGATGTATAATTTCTAGAATTTGTGATTCATTGCATGGATCTGTGATGTTTTTATTTTGTGTGTAATTTATTTAAGGATTTGTGATGTATTTGATTTGTGTGTAACTTAGATTTGTGAGGTGAGTGATTTGGGATGTTACTTGATTTGGGGTTTGATTTGGGGATATGCTTCTCACCCGATGCGAGAAAATACAGGGATTAACTGCCAGTAGTAAATTAACAATTAAAAAAAAAGAAAAGGGGATCAACCGGACGTGGCTCAGCTATCTTTAAAGATAAATATTTACTCCCGGGTATCTGAACCGGGACTAAAGACTGCGATCTTTAGTCCCGGATTCCTTCTCCTGGTTCGCTACCCGGGAGTAAAGGGGTTGCGAACCGGGAGAGATGTGGGGTTCTCCAGTATAGTGAAAGGGGTGGAAGAGAGGGGGCGGCTGGGTCGTCGCCTCCCGACCCAGGGGAGAGAGGAAACCCCGATAATGATAATCTTGGATCAGAAATGCTAGTCAGCCATGTGGTGTGATACATTAAGCTGTGTTGACATATTTATTTTAAGATATATAATGCCTTATTCACGCTTCTATAGGCAACAAAGCTATTTTTTTTGGCAGAAGTAAAAGGCAGCACAATCTTATTACAGTTAGCCGATATTCAGAAATAATCAATACAGGTAAAATTACCTCCCTACTACATGTACTGTTTCTCATCAGTTCAGTGTTATGTTTCATCAGCATACATAGAGACAATATTTTCTTATAAAGAGGGCCAATTTACCTTGTGAGATATTGAGTAGTTAATTTATTCTAACTCTAATACCGATCAAAACTCACCCAAACTAAATTGTACGAAATGCTCCCTATCCAATTCTAAGGGGTTGCACATGTATTGGTTCAAAAATATGGGTTCTTTTTACAACCTTACCTATATTTTTGGTTTAAAATGAATAAAAATTCAGCCCACTATACTGAACCCTCAAATTTTGTAAGCTAAAAAGTTAGCACCCCTATATGTTTATAACATCATAATCAGCTTGCCTGGTTCGCCTTCCTCCACAACTTCATTAGGCACTATTTAAATTATTGGGCTATCAATTTATTAATAATTGAGGGCATTTAAGGTATTTTTGGATGAAAGCTTGTACTCCACTGTTCCATTTCCAGTTGCACACATTTGCACTTAATCAATGCCACAGAGCCAAACCAAACGGACTTCCCGTTTGTGAATAGAAAACAGACTAGCATTTTGTCAATGGAAAATAAGGTACCTTTAAAAATGAAAAAAAAACTAAAGGATTTCTAATTATGAATAGGTATGCCAATAGAACATTGCAAATGATATGCTTCGCATAATGTTCATTCAATCAACTCAATAGCTTTGGAACTTTAAAAGGTGAAAAAAAGCCATTTACAAATAGAAAGCCTTACGAGGCATGCTTGGGATATAGGTTAGATGGCATCAAAACCAGCTAATTATACAAGTTTTTTTTTGTGTGTCCATCCACACGAGGAGCTCCATGGCGTGCCCATTTGGAGAGAAGAGGGAGAATGGGGAGGAATGAAATAGGGAGATAAAGGAGTGCGTCGTCAATATGTGCGACTCATGATCTATTTTTCTAATTGTAATATCACATAAGCATCACGTCGGATGAAACCAGCGTTAATACCGCTTATGGAGGCAAAATAAACTGGTGTTGATAATTGGGCCCTGTCAGCCCCAATTTTGCTCAGAACTATTGTTTAGATTTCGCTATCAACATTTACTAAGGGCATTTATGGCAATTTGGATGAAAGTTTCGACGGTAACTGTAATACCCCGAGTTTTAAATTAATATATCTCGCGGAATATTAGAGCAAACGCGCAAAAGTTCAACTTTTAAACCATTGTTCGTATAGGCGATCGGGAACCGTGGATGCGTAGAGCTCGCCGAGTAGTGAAAAATAGACTATAAATTTATAGTAATCGGAGTCCGAACGAAGTCCCGAGGATTGAATAGATGTGAGCCGTTAGATCTTATTTAGTCTCTTTATATAACCAACCAAAAAAAAACAAACGAAAAAAAAAGAAACAGGAGCGATTCTCCTGTAGCCCTAGCCGCCGCACCTCCTGCGCTCTGCCGCCGCCGCTGCTGTTCCTCTCTTCGCCGGTGCCGCCGCTGGTGCAGCCGTCGCCGGTCGCCACAGCCGTCGTCGTCCGCAGCCGGTCGTTTGTGAGCTACTGTTGTTTCTGTTAATTTCCCTGCTGCTGCCGAACCCTGCTGTTGCCGATCTGATCTCTTCCTTGCTGGTGGTGCACGGCTTGCTGTTGCTGCCGATATTCGTTTCTGCTGCTGCTGCTGTTGGCCTGCAACGAACAGGAAGGAGGGAGAGAAGGCAGAAAAGAACAGGAAGGAGGGAAAGAAGGGGAAATTTGATAGAAGAAGGGAAATTTGGGGAATTTGGTGAATATTTCCAAATTCTTCGTTTTTCTTATACATTAGTACTGCTAGGTAATCCGTTTTAGTCTATAGTTGTTTCTAATTTATATTTAAGACGATCTGTTTCCGGTTTTTTCGAATTTATTTTATATCGAACGCTAGGCTGAAACCGTATTTTCAAATCTGGTATTAAACCATCAGGAATCAGGTTAGTTGTCCTAAATAAAGTTTGTAGTCATTGTCAATATCTTTCCAACGGTACTAGTTTCACTCGATTCCGATAAACGGTTTAGGAGAAACAGCAAAAACAGTACTGCTGACCGGGTCCGGAAATCAGACAGCAGTTCGTTTTTCCTTAATCTGGGATTTTCAGAGGCATAATCTGATTTTGTGCTCAACATGAAAGTTGTAGACAATTTTGTCTAGATGTCCGAAGTTGTATTATTTGCTAGTTTCCGTTAGACGGTTTGTGAGTTACTCATAAAACAGTAATGGAACAGCTATAGGTTATTTAATACAAATCGGTAAAAGGTTTATATGTTCTAGGTTTCGATTTTAGTAAATATCCCTTGTAACCATCGTTAGTTGAATATAGTGGTTTATCCGTAGTTTTGCTCCACAGGTGTGGAGGGTTCCAACGTTGGAGGAGTTGAGTCGGAGTATCGAATTAGTTAAGGCAAGTACAAGACGGACTTATGTGATGGACAAAACTGAGTTGTTTTGTTTGGCTTTACTTGCATAATTATTATTCAATTGCTTGTTATTACTGATTGTATGGCTATGACGTTATGCTACTTATTCGTGTTTCGACCCATATTCAAATTCATGACGTTATTCATGTTTCATTATTCCGAATGTTCTGTTTACATTATTCAAGAACCATGCGTAGCCATGGGAGTGCAATTTGGATCTTTATTCATGATCCTTGAGAAGCGCTGATCACGCTTGCTCGGCTTACCGGTAATGCTAAGAGGATATTCACACCTGTCCGGGAGGGAACTACTATCTTTTGACTTCTTTGGTTTAAAAATAAAGTAAATCCAACCCTTCATGTTGGTTTCTTAATGCATAAATCATGCGTATGTTTTACTAGTTCAAGATTGTACTTGCTGAGTATTCTTTACTCACTCTTGTATTTAATTTGGTTTTTAGGTACCTAATGACATCGATCGGCATGGGGCGGGAGTAGCACCCTTGGACTACACATTATTATTGCACACAATTGAAATTAGTTTTAGACTATAATTTTTGCTCAGCATAAGTTTTGCATAGAACTTGTAAAGGTCATTTAAGGTTCTGATCCTTATTTTTCACATGGGATTTGTGGAGCTAGGATGGTTTGGATTGTGTGGTTTATATCGGTATTGACCTTTCTTATAACTGCCTGTCGTGATGTCCGTATTTTTAGGGGTGACTCTGCCGAAATTTCTAATAATTTTAGGACTTAGTTTTTGAGTGTATTTTGGTGTGGCATTCTATGTACGTGGTTACCTGGGGTGTTACAGTTGGTATCAGAGCGGGCGGTAGGTCCATGGGAAGTGACTGGGTAATGAGATATATAAATCAACATAAAATTTTGAACTAGAGTTCCTAACCAATTAAAAAAAATACTTTCTCTTAGGGTAGGAAATAATAAGAGTAGAACTTGGGTTATATATAAACATCTAAAAGAACTTGACACACTGGTGCACAATAGGAATGGGAGCATGGGTCATTCCTAGCATTTATGTTTCTGCTGCATATATATGTGTATGATTGTGTTTCCTTGCATGCCATTGTCTAACCTATTGTTAAACTAATGACGTATAAATGCTTGTGTTTGATATAGCTATGCCACCTAGAGTGAGTGTTCGGTTGGCTAACAGAGGCCGCGGGAGAGGCGGAGGTAGAGGTCGTGGTAGGGGCCACCATAATGAAGAAGTTGAAAATACTCAGGATAATGAAGAGGTTGGGAACAACTCGGTTGCTGAATCCCCTATTCCTAATCGTGGAGGTCGTGGTAGGGGCCGTGCTGGAGGCCGTGGAAGAGGTCGTGGTAGAGGTCGCCATAATGAGGCAGCATCCTCGAACCAGATGGAGGATGAGCACATGGAAGAGGAGGAGGGTGGTAGCCACTCAGCTGCTGTCTCTGATGATGCTCCTCGAGCTGCTCAGGGGATGACACTCACTAGATGGACATCCATGCGCTTAGACACATTTGATGGGTCTGGTACTCCCGTTAATGCTGCAGACTGGTTACGCAAGATGGAGAAGTATATGAGGGGATCTAGAATGACTCCTGAGGAGAAGGTTACTTTCATGCCTTTTTAGTTGACTGGTCAGGCGGACATTTGGTGGGATGGAGTTGTTGAAGCGTGGAACCCTGATCGTGGTGCTATTACTTGGGAAGTTTTTCTTCAGCAGTTCAGAGCTAAGTATTATCCATAATCATTTAGGGACAAGATGAGTGATGAGTTAAACAATATCCAACAGGGAAGCAAGACCGTTGATGAGTATGAACGGGAGTTCAGCAGTATTGTACGCTTTGTGCCTAGCGTGGCAAGTGATGAGCGTGAGAAGGCTAGGAAGTTCTTTCGAGGGCTCAATGCTCGGTATAGAGAAGTGATGGGAAGAAACCTGCCTACCATATACCTCAATGCAGTTGAGGAGGCTCGAGGGATGGAGGTTGAGCTCCAAATTACTACTGCGCAGAAGAATCGTTCTGGTAATGTCACTGGTAATGAGCAGAAGAGAGCTCATTAGGAAGGGGGTGAGAACTCGCAGCGACCACATTTCAAGAAGTACAAACAAAATCAGGTCACTCAACCATCATCTAAACCTAGGCAGTGGGGTTCTCAGCCTAATGCAGCTTCACGTCCAACGGAGTCTCAGTTGATTCGCCCTGTGCCAGGGCAAGGACTAATTTGCTTTAAGTGTGGAAAGAATCACCATTCAGCAGAGTGTGGGTTTACTGGGGCATGTCGTGGGTGTGGCAAAGCTGGACACATGGAGTTGGTATGTAAGCGTAACCCAAATTCTATCATCAAGTGGCAAAAGCCGAGCTCCTATTCAGCAACCTCTTCGACAGCTAGCTATCCTCGAGGTTCAGGTTCATCCACTAGTACTCCCCGTGGTGCCGTTCAGATGATGACAACTTATCCACTTCCTTACCAGCAGTTCACACATAATTACCCACCACCACCATTACCAGGACAGTATTGGCCCATGCCTCAATCTTTTGCTCCACGTGCTCCACTCCAGTTGCCTGCACCGCCTATGGCGCATCCTTCTGCTTCAGCTCCACCTCACCAGCAGGTCTCAGCCTCTACTACCCCAGCTATGGCTGGAGTCTACAACATGCCTGTAGCTTCATCCCTTGGTCGCCCGGATGTCGTTACAGGTACACTTTCAGTTGATTCGCATGATGCCCTAGTTCTGTTTGATTCTGGTGCTACATTTTGCTTTGTTTCAATCGAGTTTGCGAAAAGAGCTAATCTATTTAGTCAAGAGGTCTCTCGATCTGTCCAAGTCAGCTCTCCAGGGGGTATAATCTCTAGTTCAGTAGTATGTCCAGGTTGTGCAATCTCTATTGATGGGGAGGAATTTGTGGCAAATCTAATTGTGATTCCCTTACCGCTCTTTGATGTGATCTTGGGCATGGATTGGTTGAACCGATATCATGCTGTAATCTCTTGTTTCTGGAAGACTATTACCTTGGAAGCTCCATCAGGCGAGGAGATGGTTTTCCAAGGGAGCGCGCCTCCGCATTCTCTTTTCGTGATGTCAAGGTTATTTCCTGGGCAGCGTGCTGTAAAGACGGGGTTATTATGGGCCTTAGCCGAGAAGTCATCCAAGCCTTTAGTGATTGAAGATGTTCCTGTAGTGCGAGATTATCCTGATGTTTTTCCCGCAGAATTGCCAGGGATGCCACCTGAGCGTGATGTAGAGTTCCGTATTGATCTTGTTCCTGGAACACAACCTATCTCCAGAGCCCCGTACCGGTTAGCTCGTCCTTTCCAAGAAGAGTTGAAGAAACAATTAGATGATCTATTATCTAAGAAGTTAATCCGACGGAGTGTGTCGCCATGGGGCGCACCTGTTATTTTTACTGAGAAGAAGGATGGAAGTTGGCGTATGTGTGTGGACTATCGGGCCTTAAATGCTGCGACAATCAAGAACAAGTACCCATTGCCTCGTAGTGAAGATTTGTTTGATCAGTTAAAGGGAGCGAAGGTGTTCTCTAAAATTGACTTGCAATCTGGTTATAACCAAATTCGAGTGCGAGAAGAGGATATTGAGAAGACTGCATTTTCCACGAGGTATGGGCATTATGAGTATAGAGTAATGTCCTTTGGGCTGACCAATGCTCCGGCCTATTTTATGGAGGCGATGAATAGCATGTTGCATAGTTTTCTAGATAATTTCGTGGTGGTGTTTATTGATGATATTCTGATTTACTCCAAAGATGTAGAGGAGCATGAGCGTCATCTGAGGATGGTACTAGAGACCCTACGAGAAAACAAGTTCTATGCTAAACTGAAGAAGTGTGAGTTCTGGCTTCCTGAAGTGGCTTTCCTAGGGCATGTAATTAATCAGCAAGATATCTCGGTTGATCCAAGCAAAGTTTTAAGTGTTGTCGGATGGGAAAGGCCGACTAATGTTAAGGATGTGAGGAGTTTTTTGGGTATGGCGGGGTACTACCGACGCTTTGTGAAGGATTTCTCGATTATCACTAAACCTATGACGATGCTCACACATAAGGATGTGAAGTTTCAGTGGACGGACCAATGCGAGTGTAGTTTCCAACAATTGAAGCAGAGGCTAGTAACTGCTCCGGTGCTTACTTTGCCCCAACCTGGTAAACGTTTCACTGTCTATTCCGATGCTTCACGAGTAGGCCTTGGTTGTGTTCTTATGCAAGAGGGCAATGTTATAGCTTATGCATCTAGGCAGTTAAAGAAGCATGAGCAGAATTACCCCACTCATGATCTTGAGCTTGCAGCAGTGGTCTTTGCTCTCAAAATTTGGAGGCACTACCTGTATGGAGAATCTTGTGATATTTTCACTGATCATAAGAGTCTGAAATATATCTTCACTCAGAAGGATTTGAACTTAAGGCAGAGGAGGTGGCTAGAGTTGATTAAAGACTATGATCTTAACGTTCAATACACACCGGGTAAGGCGAATGTGGTTGCAGATGCTCTAAGCCGTAAGGTCGTTCCTCCAACTATGAGTTGTTTGATAACTGATTTTGAACGGATGGATATCTCCTATTGTTATGTTGGAGTGGCAAGTACCGAGTCACGAGTCATTCTTGAGTCCGCCATACCCCAACGAGTGCTAGAGGCCCAACAACACGATCGGTTGCTGCAACAAGTTAAGAAACGTGTAAAGGAAGGAAAAACTGGAGATTTCACTTTGGATTCCTCGGGAGCTGTGCGATTCCATGGGCGTTTATGTGTTCCACAAAAAGCTAAAGTCAAGGAAGAGATTTTGCGAGAAGCACACCGAACACCATATACTGTGCATCCTGGGGAGAACAAGATGTATCATGATCTGAAGAAGATCTATTGGTGGAAGAGGATGAAAGTGGATGTGGCCAAGTACGTGGCGTCATGTGGGGTATGTCAGCGAGTAAAGGCTGAACATAAGAGTCCTGCTGGAAAGTTGCAATCATTGGAAGTTCCTGTATGGCCTTGGGATGATATTGCTATGGATTTCGTGGTTGGGCTACCTCGAACTCCACGAGGAAAGGACGCCATCTGGGTGGTTGTAGATCGTCTGAGTAAGGTGGCACATTTCATTTCTATCCGCACCACTTATTCTGCGAGTGACTTGGCACCGATCTATACACGCGAGGTAGTGAGGTTACATGGTGTGCCTCGCTCGATTGTTTCTGATAGGGATGCTAAGTTTTCTTCTAAGTTCTGGGAATCTGTGCAAGAGGCATTTGATACTCAATTGAAATTCAGTACGGCTTTTCACCCTCAGACTGATGGTCAATCTGAGCGGACTATTCAAACTTTAGAGGATATGTTGAGATCATGTATCCTTTCATGGAAAGGCAGTTGGGAGGATCATTTGCCGCTTGTAGAATTTTCTTACAACAATAGTTTCCATGCTAGCATTCAAATGGCACCATATGAGGCACTTTATGGAAGAAAGTGTCGATCCCCATTGTGTTGGGATTCCATAGGGGAGAGAGCTATTTTAGGACCCGGTTGGGTACAACAGACCACAGAACGGATAGCAGAAATACGACAACACATGCTTGCAGCTCAAAGTAGGCAGAAGAGCTACGCCGATGTCAGAAGACGAGAATTAGAGTTTGAAGTGGGCGATCAAGTACTTCTAAAGGTATCTCCAACCAAAGGTGTTGTGAGATTTGGAACGAAAGGCAAACTCAGCCCTAGGTATATTGGTCCATTCTCGATAGTGGAAAGAGTTGGAATCCTAGCGTATCGCCTTGAGTTACCAGAGTCCATGAAAGGTGTACATTATGTATTCCATATTTCCATGTTGAGAAAATATTTGAGAGACCCTGAACATCATATTACCGTAGAGCCGATGACCATTGAGCAAGATTTGACATTTGAGTCTCATCCTGTAAGAATATTGGAGGAATCTGAGAGGGTGCTCAGGCATAGAACTATCAAGTATGTCAAGGTTCTCTGGACGCACCAGACCGAGCGAGAGGCCACATGGGAACTTGAGTCACAGATGCGGGAGAAGTATCCAGAGTTATTCACGTCTGGTGAGTTATATAAGTCCTACCTATGAGTTCCTTTCTATACTTGTCCGAGGTATAACTGGACGAATTCGAGGGCGAATTCGATTGAAGGAGGGAGGAATGTAATATCCCGTGTTCTAGAGTATGATTGGGCGAATTCGAGGGCGAATTCGATCGAAGGGGGGAAGAATGTAATACCCCGAGTTTTAAATTAATATATCTCGCGGAATATTAGAGCAAACGCGCAAAAGTTCAACTTTTAAACCATTGTTCGTATAGGCGATCGGGAACCGTGGATGCGTAGAGCTCGCCGAGTAGTGCAAAATAGACTATAAATTTATAGTAATCGGAGTCCGAACGAAGTCCCGAGGATTGAATAGATGTGAGCCGTTAGATCTTATTTAGTCTCTTTATATAACCAACCAAAAAAAACAAACGAAAAAAAAGAAACAGGAGCGATTCTCCTGTAGCCCTAGCCGCCGCACCTCCTGCACTCTGCCGCCGCCGCTGCTGTTCCTCTCTTCGCCGGTGCCGCCGCTGGTGCAGCCGTCGCCGGTCGCCACAGCCGTCGTCGTCCGCAGCCGGTCGTTTGTGAGCTACTGTTGTTTCTGTTAATTTCCCTGCTGCTGCCGAACCCTGCTGTTGCCGATCTGATCTCTTCCTTGCTGGTGGTGCACGGCTTGCTGTTGCTGCCGATATTCGTTTCTGCTGCTGCTGCTGTTGGCCTGCAACGAACAGGAAGGAGGGAGAGAAGGCAGAGAAGAACAGGAAGGAGGGAAAGAAGGGGAAATTTGATAGAAGAAGGGAAATTTGGGGAATTTGGTGAATATTTCCAAATTCTTCGTTTTTCTTATACATTAGTACTGCTAGGTAATCCGTTTTAGTCTATAGTTGTTTCTAATTTATATTCAAGACGATCTGTTTCCGGTTTTTTCGAATTTATTTTATATCGAACGCTAGGCTGAAACCGTATTTTCAAATCTGGTATTAAACCATCAGGAATCAGGTTAGTTGTCCTAAATAAAGTTTGTAGTCATTGTCAATATCTTTCCAACGGTGCTAGTTTCACTCGATTCCGATAAACGGTTTAGGAGAAACAGCAAAAACAGTACTGCTGACCGGGTCCGGAAATCAGGACAGCAGTTCGTTTTTCCTTAATCTGGGATTTTCAGAGGCATAATCTGATTTTGTGCTCAACATGAAAGTTGTAGACAATTTTGTCTAGATGTCCGAAGTTGTATTATTTGCTAGTTTCCGTTAGACGGTTTGTGAGTTACTCATAAAACAGTAATGGAACAGCTATAGGTTATTTAATATAAATCGGTAAAAGGTTTATATGTTCTAGGTTTCGATTTTAGTAAATATCCCTTGTAACCATCGTTAGTTGAATATAGTGGTTTATGCGTAGTTTTGCTCCACAGGTGTGGAGGGTTCCAACGTTGGAGGAGTTGAGTCGGAGTATCGAATGAGTTAAAGTAAGTACAAGACGGACTTATGTGATGGACAAAACTGAGTTGTTTTGTTTGGCTTTACTTGCATAATTATTATTCAATTGCTTGTTATTACTGATTGTATGGCTATGACGTTATGCTATTTATTCGTGTTTCGACCCATATTCAAATTCATGACGTTATTCATGTTTCATTATTCCGGATGTTCTGTTTACATTATTCAAGAACCATGCGTAGCTATGGGAGTGCAATTTGGATCTTTATTCATGATCCTTGTGAAGCGCTGATTACGCTTGCTTGGCTTACCGGTAATGCTAAGAGGATATTCACACCTGCCCGGGAGGGAACTACTATCTTTTGACTTCTTTGGTTTAAAAATAAAGTAAATCCAACCCTTCATGTTGGTTTCTTAATGCATAAATCATGCGTATGTTTTACTAGTTCAAGATTGTACTTGCTGAGTATTCTTTACTCACTCTTATGTTTAATTTGGTTTTTAGGTACCTAATGACATCGATCGGCATGGGGTGGGAGTAGCACCCTTGGACTACACATTATTATTGCACACAATTGAAATTAGTTTTAGACTATAATTTTTGCTCAGCATAAGTTTTGCATAGAACTTGTAAAGGTCATTTAAGGTTCTGATTCTTATTTTTCACGTGGGATTTATGGAGCTAGGATGGTTTGGATTGTGTGGTTTATATCGGTATTGACCTTTCTTATAACTGCCTGTCGTGATGTCCGTATTTTTAAGGGAGACTCTGCCGAAATTTCTAATAATTTTAGGACTTAGTTTTTGAGTGTATTTTGGTGTGGCATTCTATGTACGTGGTTACCTGGGGTGTTACAGTAACAGCCAAACCAAACGGACTTTCCATTTGTAAATGGAAACAACATACTAGAGCATTTTGTCATTATTGTCAATGACAAATAATGAACTTTTAAAATGAAATTTCAATTTAAAACTAAAGGACTGTAACTATATATGAATATGCATGCCAATAGAACTTTATAGACAATATGTTACATAAATTGCATAATGTTTATTCAATCAACTCAATAGAGTTCGAACCTTACAATAGAAAAAAGAAAAAAAGCTATATACAAATAGAAAGCCTCGCCAAGGCATGTTTGGTATATAGGCTAGCTAACAAGCACACAAAGTTCAACGAAATGAATCAAAACCTGCTAACTATACAGGTTTGTTTTTCTTTTTATTCTTTGTATTATTATTTTATTATCTGATATTTAACTCAAATCTCCCGCAAAACCATTCACTCATGATGCTACTGGTTAATTCTAGCCACCATGGTTTCTTTGCATGCTATCATCAATCTCCTCATCAAGGTCACCCGGATCATCAGTACCAGCAGCAGCATCATCAACATTACCAATGCCAACATTAGGATACTCCATTGCTGGAGGCTCAAGGTGATCAAGGATCAAGTAATTATACCCATCACCATTCAACCCCACTGAAGAGAACTGCAACAAGCTGTTGTGGATGAAGGGTGGTTTAGGCAGGTCCTTGTTGGAGATCCTACACAGCACCATCTCTTCCGTGAGATCATCAGTGGGAAGACGATTCACCGAAGAAGACGACGGCACTGCCGCTCTTGGAGAGTTCATGAGACGGTACTCATGCATGATCCATGATGTTTTGTTGTTGTTGTTGCTGCCCGATGGTTGGTGGTGGCCGAGGTAGAAGACGAACCTCCTCTTGACGGCGGTGGGCACCTCATGCCCACCGGCGACGACGAAGATCGTCTTCTTTGTGCCGGTGGGCTTCCAGAAACCCGACGGTGTCGTTCGTCTGGCCTGCGCCTCTCGGGCCGCCATCGTGAAGAAGTACCGGTCATGATCCGATCCATACATCGCCATGGCTACAAACACAGTCAATATATGTTGCATTAGTATCGCATCTATCAGGGTCACAATCAATATATATTTTTTCCTTTTTCCTGGTTTCGACATTTCAGGGTTATAATTTTGTAATTTTTTTCTGCTCTATCAATAGAACTTCGGCGTATGCAGTGACGGACTCTAAGAGTAGGACAAAGGTAGGGTGTTATTAATTAGTTATTCATTTCTTTTCCCAAATTTAAATGATGATTTAAGAGAGTTTAACCATGATTTTGGAGGCAACAAGCCTAGGGCTTAAGCCCTACCTGTCCTAGGCCTGCCTCCGCCCTGCCTCGTATGCAAATCGACGCTCTGGTGCTCTCTACTGGTAGTATTATACTACTAGTATCAGTATTATTAAGGTAAATTAGTAATTTACTAATACAATGATTAGAAATTATTTTGTCATTTATGTTTTTTCTCAGCTAAATTGATCTATGATCATCTATTGCGCTGGCATCGCTCATATTTCATCGAAAAAGCCAAAAAAGGAGAAAAAAGAGTTTAGCCACTGCTAAATGACGACTATACCCTTCACCCCTATTTTTTTTTCTGACGATAACACCCATCCACGATTTTACTACCATAATATAAATAGATCTCTGAACCATTCGGTCAAATAAGATTAACGGTTTAGATTGATTTCTACTACCAGTAGAGAGCACCGTATGTAGTGAGGCTCATGCAAATTAAAGTGCGCATATATATAGCACCTGGAAGCTGCCACGGGTCGACGTTGTAAACGTCGATATCGGTGATGTCGGGAGTAACGCATGGCTGCGCAGCGGTACGCCTCTGCAAGTAGTCGACGACAAGCTGCTCGTCCGTCGGCTGGAACCGAAACCCTGGAGGCATGCGAGAAAATGCTAGCTGCGGTGTCATCGCCATGAATGAAAATATAGGATGTGTACAGCTATGGAAGATGATGATATAGTTTTATGTGTTTTGTGATGGGAAATTGATGGATCAATTGGGTGGGTATTTATAGGAGGATTCTTGCAGGGATTTGGTGAAAAAGCTGTGTGCAAAGCACAGGGATAAGATAGCATGACATGGCATTGCCCTGGACCCTATCACCATAGAGAATCGACAAGGTGACATGCTCTTTACATTTGTTTTTGCTTAAAAGTATATGCTTTATTTCTTTCTTTCTAGCTATCTGTCCTATGTGCGCTTCTGTCTATATATACAGGTGGTGTACGATGTACAGGTTGATTTGCAAAAGTTGCAATTTGCCAACGGAGTTTGGAGGGACTCATTGGACATGTAATGTCCTATTTGGCAATTTCAGCAATTTGGACGAAAAAAAGTTAAAACCAACTCTTACGCGTGTACGTTGAGTTGAGAAAAGAGATGCAAAAAGAGATAGAAACGGATGTCCTGGTGGCACCACGCAATCCTTGCTAGGGTGTGTTGCTCCCACGCGAGACGTAAATATCACATGGGGGCTCCTTTCATGTTTATGCCTATCCAAAGTTTTTTCTATAAACACAGTACAAATGTAGACGCTCATAACACACGCACACTCATCCGTTTATGAATGCACACCCTACTCATATGAGGACATCCGAAAGACTGGGTCAGTATATCTTGAGATTAACGAAGTCACCACGGGCGTATCGCTGTCGACGGGTACATCGCCTACCATTGAAAGAATAATTAGCTATAAATACGAACACTCGTGTCAAATTTATGATTTGAAAGCACATTTCATGTACATGCCTATCCAATGTTTTGGCTCTACCAAGCACATTGATACGATAAGAGTAGGAGATGCATTTGATAGTGTAGCGGTAAGTGGTGTGTAGTTTCAACTCCGAGGTTCTATGTTTAATCCCCAACACGCTCACAATTTCTTGAAAAAATATTTAGAGGGATGTCCGCATCTTTAAAAAAAAGTCAGATTTTTCTGATTGTCACACACCGTACGTCACCCACATTCTGCAAAAATGATTGTGTACACGACCGGTTGTGATGCAGCACGGTCAGTTCGCCTATTCAACGATCTCCTCCGATTATCCAAATCAACATAAAAGAAATTCAAATTTTTGCATTTTGTTTATCAGTTTGTGATTTAATTCCGTTTTCGCCTAGAATCCCAAAGCTAGCTGTACCAGCTGATGGCCAAGTGTTATGATCACTCGGAGGTCTACAATCTTTTCAAAGCTCGTGATGAAAAGACCCAGGTCCTTTTTCTGTATGAACTTAGATGAAGAATTTTCCCATTTAATTTGGTTCATCGGTTTCGACGAATTTGTGATTCATCTGGGTGGTCTTTATCTTTCAGCTTCAGAGAAATAGGACGACGTCGATGACAGTGTCCAATCCCGGGATATACTGGAGGACGAATTGAATCCAATTAGACCTTTGAGAGGTGTTTATCTCCTTTTCAATCTTTGTTTGAGAGGTGTTTATAATACAATAATATGTGTATTCCTAAAAAAAATGGCTGTGTATATCCTTCGTGGATACAGAGGCTGAATTAATAAAAATCAATTAATCTAAAAAAAATGATCAACAGGAATTATTAATTTGAACTAACCCTTTGCCCTGTCTCTCCCTACAAAGAATAGAGCGCCAAATATTACACAATAAAAAAACAAAGTAATGTCACTTGATGGCACACAAGTTCTTACAAGCTTCTTCACCACCAATAATTAAATCACACAAACACACACAAAAAAAAAACCCAGAGCTTTTTCTTGCCTATTTCCTCGCCTCACACCTCTTCTCTAATTATACCATCTCATCCTCCATATATAACCCTCTCCTTCCTCAATCCACGCACGTTAGCAATAGGGTTCTTTCATTTTCCCCAAAAAAAATCCAACCCTATTAAGTTTTTTTTTTATTTAAACAATCAAGAAAAGAAAAAAAGAGAAACAAAGTTTCATGACAAATAGTATATAGTTATAGACAAAGAGAATAATATATAGGAAGATATATATCCATGGATGACCAGAGGCTCCAGTGGAGGAAGCCCGGCTCCTTCCTCCTCGTCGCCGGCGTGTTCCTGGCGGCGGCGGCCGCTGTGTCGAACGCCGGCATAGGCGAGTTCGACGAGCATTGGGAGAAGCGCAGGGCGGCGGCGGAGGCGGCGGCGGAGGAGGTGTACAAACCGGACCCCTTCAATGTCACCAACGAGTTCAACCACGCTGTCATCAGGCATGCCATTCACACAATTTTCGTTCAAATTTTGTCGGAATTCGTATTATGTTTAAGTTTTTGTTCGAATTTTGAACTAGCTTTCTTTCAAACTTACGTTTGAAATCGGGGGATGGAATCCTAGATTGCCATTATCGTTGCATGACAAAAGCGCATGCGTTCAATAAAACTATTTTAATCCCTCCAGTAAATATCCTTTTGGCACCGTACTCTACATTGTCAACTTATTTTTTAGAATTTTCTTCAGCCATTCGCATTGAATTTGATTGAAAAATGTGCATGCACGAGGGGATATTTAATTTCCTCGAGATATTAGAATCCATTACCCCCATGTGTTTGACGATGTAGATCGACGGAGCGCGGCGTTCTCCGGCGAGAGTTGAGTGGGAAGAACAGCAAGTACAAGGGGCCGTGCCTGGCGACGAACCCGATCGACCGGTGCTGGCGCTGCCGCAAGGACTGGGCCACCGACCGGAAGCGGCTCGCCCGGTGCGCCATGGGCTTCGGCCGCGGCGCCACCGGCGGCGTCCGCGGCAAGATCTACGTCGTCACCGACCCCGGCGACGGCGACGCCGCCAACCCGCGCTACGGCACGCTCCGGTGGGGCGCCATGCAGGCGGCGCCGCTGTGGATCACCTTCGCCAAGTCCATGGTGATCCGCCTCACGCAGGAGCTCCTCGTCGCCAGCGACAAGACCATCGACGGCCGCGGCGCGCAGGTGCACATCGCGCGCGGCGGCGCCGGGATCACCGTCCAGTTCGCCCGCAACGTGATCATCACCAGCCTCCACGTCCACGACGTGAAGCACAGCGACGGCGGCGCGGTCCGCGACTCGCCGACGCACATCGGCCCCCGCACGCGGGCCGACGGCGACGGCATCTCGCTCTTCGCCGCCACCGACGTGTGGGTGGACCACGTCTCCATGTCCATGTGCGAGGACGGGCTCATCGACGTCGTGCAGGGCTCGACGGGGGTGACCATCTCCAACAGCCACTTCACCAACCACAACGACGTCATGCTGTTCGGCGCCAGCGACTCGTACCCGCAGGTAATTAAGGTTGCTAATAAATGGTCCAACTTTTAAAATTTGCGAAATTTGAGGGCTGAGTTCAAAATAGGGTGTGCTAAAATTTAATTTGTATTTGACCTAAAAATATATGAGAGCTTAGGTAAAGTTGTGAAAAGAAAAAAACCATGGATCTTGATCCATTATCACCCCCTACCCGCAGGATAAGGTGATGCAGATCACCGTGGCGTTCAACCACTTCGGCCGTGGGCTCGTGCAGCGGATGCCGCGATGCCGGTGGGGGTTCTTCCACGTCGTCAACAACGACTACACGCACTGGCTCATGTACGCCATCGGCGGCGGCATGAGCCCTACCATCCTCAGCCAGGGCAACCGATACATCGCCCCTCCCAACATCGCCGCCAAACTGGTACTATTAGCTCCTTTCGTTTTAGATTACTTATCATTCTAGCTAGCATTGAAATTCCTTATCAAAATAGTAATAACCGTTTTCCGGAATGCAAAATATTTTAGAGAGTACTTTCCATCTCTAACCTTTATCAATACAACCGTGCACAACGGTTTATAAATAAGCTTTGGGAAACAATTAGGAAGTAATTAATGAGGTAACGATGTAATTTTCCACTTGTTTATGGGAAATTTGCTAGAATAACAAATAAGCTGAAACGGAGGAAGTAACACCTACTAGTCTCATGTTTCGTAGATCGTGTCGATACACGAAAATCAATACCGTCGTATTCTAAAGACCATGTTGATATTAAAAAAAGAAACCATCGACCATATTTTAGAGACCGTGTCATCGTCTAAACAGTCGATGCTGTGATGGAGCAGATCACGAGGCACTATGCGCCGGAGTGGGAGTGGAAGAACTGGGCGTGGCGCTCGGACGGAGACCTGTTCATGAACGGCGCCTACTTCCAGGCGTCCAACGGCGCCATCAACAGGAAGGTGAAGGGCTCCGACATGGTTAAGCCCAAGCCAGGCTCCTACGTCAGGAGGCTCACACGCTTCGCCGGCGCGCTCTCCTGCCGGCCCGGCGAGCCGTGCTGATCCGCCGGCGAGATGACGTCACGTAGGCATGCAGCATGAGCGACCACGGAGATCATCATCATCAAGAAAAAAAATATAATGGGGAAAGAAAATTAAACATTTGGACGACATAGAAGGGTGACAAATGGAAGGGTAGCCAGGTTAAATTTCCTGTCCATTTTGTCTTGAAATTGAGTGAATTTTGGTATGTTCGTATTTTCAAGAGGGGCCAGGGATTATCCACAACATGTACTATCTCTATGTATAATGTAATACAGCATGGATGTAACGATTGCTCTTTGCGATCACCAATGACCAAAAAAATGTAAAATATTGTTAATGTTCGGTGTGTGAAGGGGTGCTACAGAAATGTTTCAGGACTCAAGAGTTAAGGATTCGATCCCCCCCCCCCCCCCCCCCCCCCCCAAAAAAAAAAAGAGTTCTTGGTACATGAGTGCATCGAGAGGAGAGTAAGGTTGAATGCTTCATTTCTGATTGATCACTTCATCTTTGTCAGAAACCTTCCTTCAATGCATGAACTCTACTTCTGAAAGAGGGTGGCAACTTATTGATTGCTATATCAATTTCCTGAAAAGGATGTGATGAAATGTTTAATGATGGTGAGAAAAAAATTGAAGATAAATGTATTTATTTGTAAAGAATGAAACACAAACATGTGTACTTTTAAGAGGAAAGGAGGATGCTACAAGAAAAGTGGGCACATTTTGCCTGCTCATAATGATGGCATTAAAAAATAACAATATTGGTGAAACTTGCTTGAAACAAAAAATAAATCCACAGAGTTGAAACAAAGCATACAGATTACTAATTGAATCAGGATAAAATGATATAAGTAAAATTGGATTACAACAGAGATAGCTCACCTCTGCGGTATAACGAGCAGAAAAGTGGATTAGCAGAATAGCTTTGTTTTCAAGTTTGTCACACTGATTCAGTATCTGCATACATAAAAAAAAAAGATAAGGGCAAAATTAGCAATGCTAGGTGAAATGTTTTTCTTCCACAGAAATATGAAATAAGCAAAATTTGGGAATAACCTCAAACAGATGGGTGTGCCCATATTCTCTTGCATGCTCAATTGTAACAGAGTCATCAACAAAAGTACTCTGCAATTTCCAGAACACAGTTCACTAAGTTAAATTTGGAGATAATTAAAATTTCGTCAGGAGAAGGACAATAAATATTCAGTATGGAAACTGAAACATGCTTCAGGCAACATAGTTCCCACTAATTGCTGCCAATTGGTTCCGCAAAGGTTTCAGTTTGAAAAAATGGTACTCAGTTATCAGTTAATATGGAGTTGGAATCAATCTCTCCTGAAAAGCAAAGGCTGTTGCTTTTCCTTCTGTTGATAAAATTAATCTTGGTAATATACTGATATCCGTGCTTGAAGAAACAGTTTCCCTCTTTTTTTTTTCTCAGGCTGAATAGCAACAATGACAATTGACAACAAATTAACCATATAGACGATAAGAAGCAATACCTCCACTACAAGAATTTTCGCCTTCAAAACATCCGCATTATCAGGATCAAGAATGAAATCTGCCATCGTATCTCCGGTAAAAGCAATCTCAGGCACCGTCAATGTATTCGTAATCTGAAAAACAGAACCACGCACAGCATCAACAACATAACTAAATTGTGAATTGTATTCCATTTCATCCAGACATCCACAATATCAAAAAAAAAAAAAAACAACAACAGACCTCCACACCTGACAGCTTCAGCTGCTTGATCTCGCTCCCAGGGAGGCCAAGATACTCTGGCTTGAGCTTTTGCTTCACCGTGTATATCACATACCCCTACAATCACATCACATCTCAACCAAATTCACCACACATTTCCGACCAAATCAATCAATCAAGAATAATTCATCCAGAACAACCAAGAACTGATGAACCCTTCACCTGGCTGGGAATGGCGTGGTAGGTCTTGAAGGCCTTCACCTTGAGGTCCCTCCTGAGCTCGTGCTCCTGACCAATCTCGAGGGGGACGAGGTTGTGGCTGAGCTCGGACTGGTCCATGGAGCGGTGGAGCTCGAAGAGGCGCTCCACGGGGTCCCTGAGGCAGGCGGGGATGAAGATGGTGGGCGGGCGCTGCCGGTAGAGGCCCCGGGTGGCGACGTACATGGGGAGGCCGCCGATGTGGTCGAGGTGGGCGTGGGAGATGAAGAGGAACTCCTGCGAGACGGCGCGCTGCGGGCACCGGCCGATGTCGAAGGCGGCGCTCAGCGTCGGGAAGATGACGCAGGTCTCCTGCCCGCCGATGGAGATGCCCTCCACGGGGTAGCCCTCGACGGTGAGGGGCGGCGCCTTCGCCTTCGGCCGACCCGGTGGCGGCGCGGTGGTGGAGGTCGCCGCCGGCGATGACTTGCCGCTGTTCGCCATGGCGCCGCCGCCGCCGCCGCCGTGGTGGGGGGTTGTTCCGGCACGGCCCGTTTTGGCACGAAGCACGATGGGCCGGGCCGGGCACGGCCCAAGTCAATGTCTACTCGGTCGACTACTGCTATGCGTTGGATTGATATCCAACGGCCCAGGATGCTTCTTCAACATCTAGCCTGTAAGAGGTTGGAAGGGTGAACACGTGGGAGCTTTTGGGGGCATTTCCTTACGACATTACCGGTTTTTCGCGAAGACGTAAAAGAATTGCACGTCAATATATTAGCTTACAATATTATCGATTATAGGAGTGTATTGGAATAACATCAACATTGAGAAGGGCTTCTCCTCGGCACCGACGACCAGCTTGCTGCCGGTGCAAGAGGTTGCATCGGCAGCGAAGGTAGAGATTCCTCGGTCGAATAGCTTGCTGTGCCCATCGGGAAATGGCAGCTTCTGCTCCATCAGAATCAGGCAGTGTTCGTCATCGTCGTCGTGTCAAAGCCACAAATGCAAGATTATCTTGACAACCTATCAGATTCAGAGGGTTAAGGATTCGCAAGAAGTTGCAGTGCAGGTGAAGTAGCAGCTGTTTGGCCACTCTCGGTTTATGGATTCATGGATGCCGGTTGTTGCTGCACTGTCCATGCATGTAATTTTGGACTGAGAATTAATTTGTCATTTTGGTTGGTTTGGTATGGTGTTGCTAATTTATCTCTAATTTTGGACAGATATCTTAGGCAGTTTAGAAGTTTATTGGATTCAATCCGATAGTCTTACGTAGTATAGAAGGAAATTATATTTTAAGTGAAGATGAATTTCCTCCCAATTCCCCCAGCGTATTGAAAGGCAGGGAGTCATGAGGATAAATTCCCATCCCCGTAATTAAACTCCCATGCACAATGTTTATAATTTTCGTTCGGAATTCCCGAAATTTCGGACCCTCACCGGACACCAAAATATTTCGTCATAATTTTCAAATTTTTTCTCTTTTTTTGAATTTGGTCCAAATTTGTTTAGATTTGGCTAAAATTAGTTCGAATTATTTTAAAAAGTTTTTCTGAAATCTCGGAAATTTCAGTACCACAACACAAATGTTCAAAATAGAATCACAAATCCGAAAATGCTTCAGATCGAGCAACCGGTGCGAAGTGAAATATCGGACACAATCCTCATCTCACGCATTTCTCCACCACACAACATCACCTCAAACCTCTCCGCTACCTCGTTCTCTTCTTCTTGACCCAAAATTGGCTGCAGGTCCACCAACAAGATAATAAACATGACATTTGCAATGAGAATTGATCTAGTGATGGTGCTCAGCATGAGCATGCTTTTCATAAAATAAGTATAACATTCACATAGTAACGCAATTGTAACATTGCGATAAGCATTAACAGAAAAATCTTCTAGCAGCATAATTAACGGTAAGGGAATGGACATATACCCTGAGAACGCTCATGTACTAGTTGAGGCTTTCCAGTGCCAGTGCGAGTGTTGGTGTTGTCCGTCGACATGTTGGCGAAGATGTAGCAGTGTAGAACCGTTGTCGAACAGGAGCAGTCGCGCCCAAGAGCGCTCCCCAAAAACTTGATCGCCCGCCTACCCATGCAGGTACGCAACTGGACGGAGTTCCGGAGGCCTGCTCGTCCTGATCACCCGTGCGCGCAAGTGAACAGAACCGGGGAAGCCAGAAGCAGCTCAGGAAAAGGAAGGGGAATCGAGGAGGAAGTAGACAGTCCGCTAGGAGATAGAGAGATGTTACTCCTCTGTCTGTTGCTGAGAGGAATTGTAGCGCAAGGATAACACTCGGATTCAATCTGCGTAATTAATCACATGATTAACATCGAATGAATTCGCTCTCGTTAAAACCGAATTGATTACTGAATCAATCTCCGTCTGTTACAAAATGAAAACGAGAGAGAGAGACCAGCCGCCTGCCTACCTTGCCAAGGCCTCGGCCCAGCCCGGCGCGCGCGCGCGTGGCTGTCCCACCACCACCTCAACCGGTTAACAGGGGCTCTCTAATAGCTCCTTATTTAAGTTGAGATCTTCCCACTTAAATTTTCAAGCTGATATTAATCCCCATAGTATTAATTGTGGACCAATAGAATTAATTGAGAATAAATTGGGCCTAGCCCATTATTCCAACATATATTGTGTCCCCTTTTTCTGCATGCCAAGATGAAGATTGCTCAACCTGATTGAGATTTTTCAAATCTATCTATCTATTATCTATTATATACTAAAAGTCCATGAAGCTTCCTCAAAACGCTCTCAAACCGCCACGTGGCGCTCTAATAAATTAGAGAAAATTCTAAAAAATCTGAGAAAAAAGAAAAATATCTATCTCTCGATTTTCACTTAAATCGGTGGGTCCAATATTATAAACCGTTAGATTAGATTTATCTCAAAATAACTCCTCTGTTCCATTCCTAAAGGGGGTGCATGCACGTACATAACCTTTTTTTTCCAAGGTACGTTACTATTCTTTCTCTTTTTTTCCGGTATATAATTGAGATAATAATAATAATAATAATAATAATAGTAGCACTAATAATAATAATAATACTAATAATAATAATAAGTGATAATAAATTTTGAATAAAAGTCACTTTACAAATATAGAATATACCAGCATAAAAAATAGTATACTTACTCATAAATTTAATGGTTTTATCCCATGAATTGGTAGGAGTAATATTTCAAAATATTTATGCATATATTTGAACACAAGTGAGACATGAACAATTTGGTATGAAGTAGAGATGATCTTTTTGTTGTGTCTAGACATTTATTTTTATATAATTATAAGGTGATCTATGGTCCTTATAATTAATTAATATGGTGATATAGGATTCTTTAGCATTATTTTTATAAATAATAAATAAGCGTTTCTTATAATTAATATGGTGAAGTATGACTTCTTTTAGTAATTTTTTATAAATAAGTTACCCAAGCATTTGCGCGGGCTTCCTTCCTAGTTTCTATTAAAAATTACAGAAGTTGATCCTTCACAAACAATATTTTCCCCCTAAATCATAAGCAATGAAGCTTCCTCAAAACGCTCTCAAACCGCCACGTGGCGCTCTAATAAATTAGAAAAAATTCTAAAAAATCTGAGAAAAAAGAAAAATATCTATCTCTCGATTTTCACTTAAATCGGTGGGTCCAATATTATAAACCGTTAGATTAGATTTATCTCAAAATAACTCCTCTGTTCCATTCCATATATAGGTACGTTACTGCTTGCATGCGATCTGTTAAAGGGGGTGCATGCACGTACATAACCTTTTTTTTCCAAGGTACGTTACTATTCTTTCTCTTTTTTTCCGGTATATAATTGAGATAATAATAATAATAATAATAATAATAATAATAATAGTAGCACTAATAATAATAATAATACTAATAATAATAATAAGTGATAATAAATTTTGAATAAAAGTCACTTTACAAATATAGAATATACCAGCATACAAATCTCTACAAGTGAACATAAATAAATTAGCTCTACAATATTTGAAAATAAAGTTTACACCATTATATTATATTATGTACCCATTATTTTATATTATTTTGTAACAAAAATATTTGTCCATCGATATTCACTTAAATCGGTCCTAAGTCGCTACATGCCACCCCTACAAATACTCCTAAGCTACCACGTGGCGCTCTGATAAATAAATAATAGAAATTCTACAAAAGCAAAATATCTAACCCTTAAAATATTCACTTAAATTAGTGGGTCCGATATTATAAACCCTTGTATTAATGTACAACGGCCCCAGCTCTCCCATAAGTCCGTACATATGAAGTAAGTACGTACGCACGTGCGAAACCGCTCACCCTTATCACGTCCATATTTCTCTCCTTTCCTTTTATAATTTCTAAGGATAATTGAAATAACATTCATTATTAAAAACAAACAATTATAACTTTGCAAACCTAGACTGCATCATCATAAACGTATATAATGTTTGAAGAAAGTTTACTGCATTATATTCTTTACACATCTATCTATATATTATATACTAAAATCCATTAAACATCTATTATATACTAAAAGTTCATTGAACTCCCTACAAACGCTCTCAAACTGTCACATGGCATTTTACAAATGTTCTTAAGATGCCATTTGACGATCTAATAAATTAGAAAAAAATCCTAAAAGTTTTGATAAAAAAGAAAAAGACTAACCATTGATATTTCTTTAAATAGGCGGACCCACTAATTTTAACCATTAGATCTCTCAAAAAAAAAATATGGTATCCCCAATACACGAAAATATGGTACCCCCAACCCCGCCGTGTGTGGGCACACATGTACATACGTAGTCTCTCAACCCTCCAACTCTCTCCTCCGGGATCCCAGTCTCCTCTCCTATTTTCGAGCCAACATTTCCTATTTTCGAGCCAACATTTCCTATTTTCTAGCTAACATATAATATATAAAAAATAATAATCAGATAGTTAAATGATCATGACTCTCAAGTTACATGCACTTTTCTCAATTTATTTGCATTTTGTCATGTTATTTATAATTAAATACATAATTCAAGATCCATTTACCCATATTTACTATATAAAATTTAGATAATGTAGCCATTATGACTACAAATATTTGAGCAAAATTTGCACTGTGAAAAGACAAATGAATTCAAATATGTGAGTCTAAAGTCTAGATTCAACCACCATCAAAGAGTTTGGAACCATGGTGGATACCCTGGGCCTGAACTCAACGGAGGCGGAGCTGCAATATATTATTAGGTTGTGTTCATTAGATAGGTTTTGGAGCTAATCTCTCCCACGCACGTAAAATAAAGCGACTCATTACATTAGATTATTATTAATTAAGTATTAGTTAATTTTTTTATAAAATGGATTAATATGTTTCTAAAGCAATTTTTCTATAGAAAACTTTTAGAAAAAACACCGTTTATTAGTTTGGAAAGCATGTGCACCGAAAACGAGAGAGTTAAGTTGGGAAAGGAGGGGGGAAGAACACAACCTTAGCGAGGTGGACACCGACGGAAGCGCCAATATAGACTTTCCATGACTTCCTAAGCCTAATAGCATGCTAGATGATTAGGTGAAGGACAAAGGACCGAGAGGAGGGCCAGAGAGAGACGTTTCTATCACCGAGGTGTTCAGAATTAAATTCAGAAAAAATAAGCAATTTGATTAAAATACACATTCAATTTTTTTAAAAAAAACCATTAAAACTATTAAAAAATGTATAACAAGATCCCATGTATAATATAAAACAGTCCATATAAAAGTATAAGTTATAAATATCTAAAATTTGGAATAATAATAAAATAAATATTAAAAGATGAGTCCAAATACAACACGATACGAGATTAAGTACAAATTAAAATCCTTAAAATGAAAATTTAGAATAACACAATAATTTGATTTGAAAACAAATTCGAAATTATAATCACTCAATCACTACATTCAAAATATAACTAATAGTTTTAAAAGAACTTATCATTATTGATTCACATGCATAACGAATTACACATATATATGAATCAATTAAAAAGAGGATTGACAAGGTGGAAAAAAACATTTATTGCCAGCAAAAGTTTATCGAGATTTCTTCAAAAAGAGATACAATGAACACCCTGTTAAAAATAGAAAACACCTTACCTTAATTTCACTTTATTTTGTTAGAACTATTTTCAGAACAAACTAATACACATGCCCGCGCGAATGCGTGGGCTATCATCCTAGTTAGACTAATATATATAGGTGCGACACATCATATTACAATGAATCTGGACATAGAGCCAATCTCATGCTAGAATGTGATACATCATTTATATTTTATGAGGATGTGTTACATTCTAATATGAGGTTGGTGCTTATTTTGGGACGGATGTATATTAGAGGTATTATTATCACGTGATGATCCCTTTTTTTAGAAAAAATAAGTTATCACTTCTATCTACCTAGCATGCCTGAGAGTATAAGGGAGTACTTTGGCATATAGGTGTACACTTGATGAGCTAATAATTACTTCCTATGTAAAAAGAAATAATTCTTTGAATGAATTTGGACATAGCGTGTATCCAAATTAATCTTCAGGATTAGGATTCATGTGAAACGGAGGGAGTACGTAAGCTGCTGTCGTCAAATCCTGAACAGCCGGGCCGCTATTTTAGTACAGTAGCTATAGTAGACACAAGACACTCCAAAATCTTGTTTCTTCTGATTGTGATCAGATGGCGCGGCTGCGGCGACTCCGCTTACTCGCAATCGTTCAGCTCGCCGTGGCGATCTGGCTGGCGGCCACGAGTAGCTACCAGTGCAAGCTCGACGCCGTCCCGCCACCGCCGCCGCCGCCGACCGTGCTGGTGGACGGCGGCCGTACGCCGGCGACTCCTCCTCGTGAGTACCTTTCTCTCTTCTTCTCCGGCCCCGGCGAGCCCGGCCGGATCCTTCTTCACCGGTGCACGCACAAATTAACATCATGGACATGTGACGAACGAAATGTATTTTTTTTTCTCCCTTTTGCTTTGCAGCTCCAAAGGCAAATCGCCCTCCGCCACCGTCGCCGCCGGAGGGTTGCTCCGGCCAGCACTTGCGCCTACAGCCTTAGCTATATAGTATGTGTCGTCGTATCGAGCAACAAAGATTGAGAAAATTAAGTATGGAGTACCAATTAACGCACTGTACTACTATACGTGTGTTTTCTGAATAAACTTGGTGCATCAGATTTGCACACATCAACAATTTGCATCAGCTTTAATTTATAGTCAATAAAAAACTATGCACAATGCAGTATAATCAGTAGTACTACTTGGTGCTAGTTTCTTATATTTTAGGGTACATTATTTTGTTGTCCTGTTTCATTCAGTCCGTGCTGAGTTTTTCTTTTTTTACGCCAAGTCACCAAATTTCTCGATCTTGGGCGCAGTTAATCAGCCTGCCGTCCCTGGTCTGTCCCTGCAGGTGAGACCGGAGGATCACGTCCGCCGTCCCCGGGATCTGAAAAACAACTCTGTCAACCAAATTAATATCAGTACTATCAAGGAGTTGATTTGCAGACAGTACTAAAGAAAACTAAATAACTAAACAACTGTCAGAGAAAAATCAAAGGTGCCGATTTTGAAACCGCACATTTATTGTCTCAAGAATAATAATAAAAAGGGCTCGATGCAACCAAAAATTTCATTAAAAAACTGAATCACAAATCCAACGGCAACAAATCAAATCATCCCAGAACATTCATCACAAAACTAAATCCACGGAGTGGTGGCAGTGGCCTCTCTTGCAGGTGGCTGCGCCCTCAAACTCGGAGAAGGAAGGAGAGGGCGGTGAGGCTCAGCAGCGACGGCTGGTTTGGCACAGCTCCGGATCTAGCCGAGCTAAGTTCTTCTCTCACTCTCACTCCACCTGTGATGACGATGACCAGCACGCCGATAGCTGACGGTGCCACAACGATCGACATTTGTTGGTGCTATTTTATTTCAGTGTGTTGATGTTTGCACGTTGAAAATGTAGTGGAAAATATCGATGTAGTGCTTTCTTGATGTGGATTTGAATCTAAATCTGATGTGGATTTGAATTGATTCGAATCTGGATCTCTAAATGTGAATTTGAAAATGCAGCACCGTTTCTGAGTGTTGATTGATTTTTTCCTTTGCAAAAAAAAAAAAAAAGATTTCGCTGCCGGTCCTCATAGGTGTCTGCAAGCAAAAATCAATTTTTACATGCAGACCGCAACTGCGAGCGAAAATCATATATTTTCGCTAGCCTTAGGTTGCTAGAGACACTGCTGACCGCCGACAAAAACCAGTTTTGGTCGTTAGGAAAAACACTTTTCTAGTACTATATGTGTCGGTACGTAAAAACCGACATATGTGAGACTTTTGTTGCCTTTTTCATAGGTCTATAAATTAAAACCGATACCTATAACTTTAGAGCAATTCTACGGTCCTTGAGGAGATACCATGAGGTACCAAAAATTTAGTGTAAAATTTAGTACCACATGGTACCTCGTAGTACCTAGGTATCAAGAGGTACCAAATTTATAATAGAAAAAATGGTACTTTATGGTACCTCCTCAAGGACAGTAAAATTGCTCATAACCTTATTATTGGTGCAATTCATAAAAAAGGACCAATAATCCCTCCAAGTCATATGTGCCAGTTTTTATAATAAAGTGGCACCTATGAACATTACATAGTTGCTAGTTTTTATAATAAACCGGTACTTGTGAGTGCGCCCAACAGGTGCTGATTTTTATTGTGAACCGACACATATTGGAGATCACATGTGTACTGATTTTCAATAAAAACCGGCACCTATGATTCTAGATGTTGGTTGTCAATTAAAATCGACACTCATGATGACATCACTCATATATGTGTTGTTTACCTAACTTTTTATGAATTTGTAGAACTTGACAAGATCTACAATCTGTAGTTTATCA
The DNA here is from genome assembly GCF_034140825.1 of Oryza sativa Japonica Group. Taxonomy (NCBI): domain Eukaryota; kingdom Viridiplantae; phylum Streptophyta; class Magnoliopsida; order Poales; family Poaceae; genus Oryza; species Oryza sativa. The sequence continues at coordinate 6,411,928 of NC_089036.1, read as the reverse complement.
CCTTTTTTATTTGAGTACATTTGGATGTGCGAAAATGTGTTATTGTCATATCTATTTGTATATTTAATATTTCTAAATGATCTCGGATGGAGACAAAATGTATATGAAAGTCGTATACATATCTAAACTATGTCTACAGGTTCGTAGTTGACAAAATTTTCATTTAAGCTCATTCAAAGCGTTAAATATAGAATATAAATTGCGAGTGAGTAGAATCAAAATAATAGTATTTGCTTATAAAATAACGAGTGTTTAATAAAAAAAATGTTTTTTTCTTTTTTTTTAAAATAATACAACGAGTGTTTTTAAATAATTTAGAACTAGTAGTAGCACAGCAGACGAAAAGGCTATGGGGCGATCGATCGCCCCTAGCGATCGGATTAGCCGATACCCCCTCTCCTCCACGTGGTTTCCTTTTTTGGCACCGTATTATTTTCCTATTTTAATAAATTTATACACCTAAAGTTTGTACACCTTTTACACATTTAAAGTTTAGAGACACAAAGTTTATAAGTTAAAAGTTTATATATTCGATTCAAATTTAAATTTGAATTCAAATATTATTTATATATAGTATTTCTATACACCTAAAGTTTATAGACCAAAAGTTTATAAGTCAAACGTTTACATACCCGTTTCAAATTTGAATTTAAATTCAAATATTTTTTTTATATATAGTATTTCTATACATAATTTTTTCCAACTTTGTTTTTTTATTTTTTAAAAATTTATGGTGTAGTAAGAAGAGAAGAATGGGAGGAGGAAGGGGGGAGAGAGCGTAATAGAGGGGATAGGGATGATCGATCGCCCATTAGGCACACGCCCACACCCACAGCAGAGGTCCTAGAGGATATAAGTGAAGACTAATCAGCGCCACTTGTACATGTGAATCACCTGCTAGCTGTTGTCAAATCCTGTGTGCATGCACGTCCATAATGCGTACATACCTACCGACCGGCGGCCGGCCAAGTTCACCGCATCGATCGAGAGCTCTACTTTACCTAGCTTTAATTAGCGTCCGTCCTGAGCTAATTGAGCACATCGTCGCGATGGCGCTTCTGCCGCTGCGACGGCGACACCGTCTACTCGCCGTCGTTCAGCTCGCCGTGGCGCTCTGGCTGGCGGCGACGAGCGGCTACCGGTGCAAGCTGGTGGTGGACGGCGGCCATACTCCGGTGACCCCTCCTTGTGAGCAGTCATGATCGATATTCTCAGGCTGATCTCACCAATTAAGCTCGTAAATGCGACGAACCAACAAACTAATTTGTGTTTAATGTTGTTGTTTTTTTTTGCAGCTCCACGGGCGCGCTGGCGCCCGCAGCCGATGCCGTCGGTCTGCCCGCGGGAGGGTTGCTTTTGGTCACCGCCCTCTGCCCGACAGCCTTAGTTAGTGAGTATCCAAAGACTGATTCGGTGAAGTCCCAGTGTACTACTCACTACTGTGGCTATGATACGTACACAGTGCTAGCTTGTGTGTAACTAAATATATTGAGAAATTTTATAGTTCTTAAGAAAGTACACGTAGATATTAAAATTTGATATTAGAAAAATATAGTATTTATCGGTATCGTCTAAATTAAAGGATGGTAAAATTATCCAAATATGTAATCTGATCTGAATAAATTTTGTGCACTGTATATATATCATCAATTTGCCTCGGTTGTGGCATGCAGATTGTTGTCAGATAGGTTTATTGTGTCAGCATGTAGTACAACATCACCGCAAACTGAGCCCATTAGACTGAGATCAGGTGTGGCGCCTCTGATCAATTTTCGCACAAAATTACACAGACCAAATCATGGATATTCTGCCAAGGGACCAATTTCTCTCGGGCACAGAGGGCACAGTTGCCCATTTCATCAGGCTTCCGTCCCTGGTCTGTCTCGTGCAGGGGAGACTGGAGGGTTACGTCCACCATCACCAGGGTCTAAAAAACAAAAAAAAAACAATTAATGTCACCTAACTGGCCGATCAGGGTACCAGTTAATAGACTGCCAAATACTCGTAGTACTGAAATCTCATTCTTTTTATTAAGATACAAATTCTATCTCAATTTTTATTAACATGTTTTTTAAACTTAATTAATTATATACTCTCTGTCCCATAATATAAGCATTTTTAGAATTGGAGACAATTATTAAAAAAGTAGGTAGAATTGGATGGGGGAAGGTTATGATTAGACAAGAAGTGGAAGTATGTAAGAAAACTGAATGGTGGAGAGTTGTGATTGATTAGGAAAAGAATGTTAATAAAAAATTGTTATATTTTAGAACAAATTCTAAAGGCTAGAAATTGTTATATTTTGAGATAGAGGGAGTATTAATTAGTTGAGTAAATTTCACAAAACTACACGTTTTGTAGTACAAGTTGTAGAAAATCACACACACTTTGACACTTGGCACTTAAGTGCATATATTTTGGTAGTGTATTTTCACAAAACCACACTACTAATGAATGGATTCACCCGCGAGATGACGTGACTGTTTCACCTAGGACGAGGACATGGCATCCTATTACCAGCCATTGCACGAAATTAATAGGATGCCACGTCCTCATCCTAGATGGAACAACCACATCATCTCACGGGTGAATCCATTCATTGATAGTGTGGTTTTGTGAAACTAAACTACCAAAATATATGTACTTAAGTGTCAACTGTCAAAATATGTGTGGTTTTCTGCAATTTGAACCATACAACATGTAGTTTTCTGAAATTTACTCTAATTAGTTTTACCTTCCTGTTATATGCAGTATCCTTACTTAATGTTTATTTTCATTACGTGTGTTGTGTTGGCCTTACTGTTGGGTGTCGATCGTCCTCCGAGAGATCGCCGTGCTGCTGATCTCACCATCACCGGCAATCCATGGCCTCCTCGTCGTCGTTGCTGCAGCTCCATGCCCGCAATACTGCCGCCACCGTTCACTGCCATGAACACATGAGTAATTAATGCTCAGTTAAATATTAGTTACCACCAGAAAGTTCCATTTTCTGAAAGTTCAGAGATCGATCGACTGCTCACATATCGTAGTAATCCAAGGCTCCTTGCGTCGTTGATCGCCGCCGGTGATGGAGCCAAGCGCTAACGGCGGCAGCAGCAGCAGGAGGGACACGGCGAGGATGGTTATTATTGCCGGTGAAGCCATTGTACTAGGTGATGTCTGAACTGAACTGAATAAGTGCCTGACCTGTTGCCCTTGTACGGCTATTTATCGACGCGCTCTCTTACTCTCTCTGCTGGGGCCTGGTTAGTTCCCAACTTTTTTCTTTAAATTTTTAACTTTTCTATCACATTAAAACTTTTCTACACATAAACTTTCAATTTTTTCGTCATATTGTTATAATTTTAATGTGAACTAAACACACCCTAGGTGATTATTCAGAAAAATGTGTTTGCTGTATACGTAAACTTCATAGGTAAGGTTCAATGTCTTATCCAGGTGACCTATTCAACTCAACTATAATTATGATATGTTTCTGCTGACACTCTGACAGACATAAACAATCTGTGTGATGATTCCGGCAGTCAAACTGTCAAAAGGAACAGCGAAGACCACTTCTTTGCATGCATGCGTGCCAATTTAACATGCACAAATGCGCTCTCTGTCTTCATATATACACTAGAAAATATTTCATCATTGTATTTATTTTGACATTGATGGGCAGTGAAAGCAAGTGATTACGTTTGTCAAGTCTGCACCCAATCAAACGTGAGACGTCCAACAAGTCAATTCAAATGCTTTGGGTTGATCAACGGTGAAGAAAAACACGTTATGACAATAGGTAGATAGTAACATGGGGTGAAAAATTAAGGACCGTCTAGTCAACTGAAAAATACCATTCAATTCAGTTACTCCTTCCGTCTCATAATATAACAACCTAGAACCAGATGTGATATTTCATAATGCATGTCCAAATTTGTTGTACTATAAAATATTCAATTCTAGATTGTTATATTATGGGACGGATGAAGTATTTTTTTAATGGTTAGGATTGCATTGAGATTCGTGCATACTCTTCTTGTATCCCCTTATATCTCTTCTTCGCTTCGCTCGTTCACGCACTCACGCGCACAGTCTTTCAGCACCTCTTCCTCCTCGCCCGACTGGTGCCCCTAACCTTGCCACCTGACCAGAAGACGTCAATGGTGCTTGTAATCCCTATACCTGACCGGCCTCCTCCCCCTTCCACCCCTACCTCTCTTCCATCCTAAGCCAGTGTGGGTACCATTCCCCTATGCCATCGGGTATGATTCACCACCACTGACCGCCATGGCCTCCCTCATCCATACTGCTAGCCCTACCCACCGCTAGTGCTTCCATTCCCGTAGCTCCGCCGCCACGCCTTCTGCCCATCGTCAACACCCACCACCAATCTCGCCGCCAGCCCATCCTTCTAAGCCCAGAAAACCCACTTTTTCCCATCCCTAGCCCACTCTTTAGGCTGTTGCAGTAAAAATATTACTATTATGGATGTGTGTGGAGAGCGTGTCTTGAGAGTAACAAAATTACTATGAGGGTTATGAGTGAGTGGTGGGAGAAGGTCGTGAGGCATGTCACGTAGCTATGTAGCATGTAGTGTGCCATGTATGAAGTTCTCCCTCTTTCTTAGATATAAATCTGTAGTTATCGTTAGCATTCTTTGCAATGTGGAGAATGCTAGGCCGTGAAAACATGGCAATAGGCTTGTGTATACACATGCTGCCGAGTGCAGATATGCTACCTTTGGCTGAGATGTTGCGCGGTGGAAGGGCATTTGGCATGGGTGAGCAGGCGTGGTCCATCCTTTATTTAAACCTAGGGGGATATTCGTACATTTTGACCATACAAAGATGTTTTTCTAGCTATTACTCCTCCGTCCTATAAAAAATTAACTTTTAACTTTAAACCTGGGACGGAGGGAGTATTTATTAATTAATCATTGCCTACATACATAACTTTCTGAAGATTTTATTATTTCAAAAATGAAGGGGTCAATCAAGTATTAGGGCTTACAAGAAATGCATATGAAGAAGTAAACACGATATGCGGACATTGGAACAACCAAGCTGTCGAAGCGTGTTTCTTCATGTATCGCAAATAACTTGTTAATTTGCATGCAATCCTACCGGTTGGGCGCGCGGCCGCGACTCCATTGTCGGCATAATTATTTTTTCCCTCAACTATAAGATATCTAAAAAATTATTGGTCACCAAAAAATAATACCCGGCCGTCGTGCGAGCTAAACAGCTACTAAAGCGTTGATTATGTTTAACATGCAAAATGCTAATTCTTGCCCAATATCTTACGTCGCATCCGCCCATTGTTACTAATTAATTAACTGTTAGTGCTAGAACATATAATAAGTGTTAGCACAAAGTATCACTATTGTAAGAGTTAATTTTATAGACGATTCAAAGTGGTTTTCACAGGTGGACCAGCAAGCCACCTCGAACAATTTCCATAGGTGGCTAGGTGAAATTCCTTTTCATATGCTTATCCCACTCATAATTAAAGAGGTCGATATTAATTTTTTTTCATTTGTTATCGATTCCTCTTCATGGTCAAAGAACGGGACAACATCATGGTGAATGATGTGGTACATGTCGTGAAAAACGTTATATCAATGGCTTAATTGTCCATCTTTTGTCATGCTTTATTAAGGGTTTTGGATAACTAAAATAGGAATTGCGCTCAACGAGAAATTGGCTTCCATAGGCACAATTGCTCTTGCTGACTGTATGTGCAATGTAAGAGGGTGCCTATGAAAATATCTTTTTTTACCACTAAATTCTAATGAACAGACATCCGTAAAATAATTTCAATAACAACATCATAACTGAATAACCAGGGCTACTGCCGTTGTTCTTTTAGACCACACACCCAAGAAAAAAACTAAGAAGAAAAAAAAAACTCTTCCTGGACTGTTTTAGGCTGTCAACGAAAATGATGAGTCTCCTCTGTACAGTACTTTTTTTTTTTTTACTTGGATCATTGACACATAGGGCCATTGGTTGTGAGATCCACATTTCAACCACTCAAAGTCAGATAGCAGAAATGCAGAGTATCTGTTTCCAGCAAAAATTTAAATGCCAATCCTTTATGTGGTTGTGTTTATGGATACTCTCTCATCAATTGCCAGGCCTGACTTCATTTTTGCTTCTTCCTGGGGAGATAGGAGAGTTATGTATCGGGTCGTGGTTCGGTTGATCGCCTGAAAAAAAAAAGTCTTATTTACTTCCTCCGTTTTATAATATAAGACTTTCTAGCATTGCCCATATTCATTCAGATGTTAATGAATCTAGACATATGTATGTGTTTAGATTCATTAACATCTATATATATATGGGCAATGCTAGAAAGTCTTACATTGTGAAACGGAGGGAGTAGAACACATCCGAGCAGGTGTGTAAGTATGGTGTGGGTTTCACTTGTAAGTTGTACCCAGGAAATAAAAGAGCCATATGTATATATGAAAACGTGAATTGTATGCACCTCACTCAGGATTCAGTTCAACCTTCTATTAAAACTGGCAGCTGAATTTCTCTGTAATTTGCATCAAAGGAGAGGGAGATCTAGAGAGACATAATTAATTTGTCCTATTTGAACTTACCAGAGTTTAGAACTCGACGAGGCCATGTCAATTTTCTTGGAGCAATAACCAGATGGCCATCATCGTGCTTCATCTCCCGGCCTCTGCTACCTCCTCCTGATGAGCCGTCGGCGAGAAGAAACGGCGGCGACAGCAAGAGCGACGACATCAGTAGGATTGCCACCACGCGAAGTCGAGCAGTAGCTTCCATGGTGCTTCAGAGATCAGAAATTTTTTCGCCGGATTCACTTCAGTTCGCTGCTGCAGATAGTGTGTGTAGCTTGGCTATGCTAGCTACTTGCATGGTAGGAGTATTTAAATCCCTTGACAAGTTAAGCTACCTAGGCACATAAGAATTAAGAAGGGTTATTAATTTTCCCGCTGAATAATATGTCAATTTTTCAACACGACTGATTCAATCTGAGTCGGTGATAAATTAGTTATATCCAGGCTGATGAAATCGTTGACTGAGAATGAGGCGAGATAACCATGCATGCCACATTCCTATCACGGTACATAATATATAAGTTGAAGAGGCGGGATATCTCTTGAAGTATTTTTTTTTTGGGACAAACTATTGTTCAATATTTTCCGTGTGGTTTCCGAATTAGCTAGCTTGCTCTCTGCATGCATGTTTATCGTGTTTGCTATTTCGTAGGCATCCACAAAATTCCAACCTATCAGTCAATTCTCCCTACTGTCGATTTGGATTTTTTTATTTTATTTACTAAAATATTGAAAAATGATTTTTGTTTCAATATTTTGCAATACTAGTCGCCTCACGCCCTTGGAGAAGGCGTTTTTTAAAAAACGCTCTCCGGAAAGAAGTTTTATCCTACGTAGCAGACGGCCATTGGAACCCCCTTAACGACTGCCCGCCGAGGGATGAATATTTTGCAGGCAGCCCCTTTGCCATCCTCTCGGAGGTTTCTTTCAGTCCTCTCAGAGAGCATTTTTTTCGCGCTAAGGGCCACCTACAGAAGGGCTGTGAGGGCGGCCTAGGATTTTTTGTAGGCAGACCCATTGCCGCCCTCTAGAATGCCCCTTTTTTTGTTTGGGTTTGGGGGGCGCTGCGAAAGGGCGGCGAGGGGGTGCCATTTTGCAAGCCGCCCTTAGGGATGAAGCTAAGGTTTGATGGGTCAGGAAGCCCGCAAAAAACAAAAGCTCAATGTGTAACTTCAAGCAATATTACGTGTTTACGGGTTTTCGAACTCTATAGTCATATTCTTCTGCTCAGTTATCAAAATACTCACCTTTGGTGACTCACGCAACGTAAAGTTGGGCATTGAATGCCATTCTGGGTTTATGGTTTTGCGAAGTTTATCACCGGAACGGAATGGTTCAAAAAGCACCAAACCATAAATTTCATACCAATGGATTGGATGCGTTCATTGTGAAAAATTTCTATGTGACTCACGCGTCGCAGAATTGTGCATTGGATGCCATTATGGGTAGATGTTAGTGTGATGTTCATCACCTTAGCAAACGGTGGTTGTTAAGGTGAATAGTTCTAAAAATAACATGAAGCCATCAAGACATGTCCAAGGTATGTAAAGAGAATATTGAAATCTTTCAGGAAGATAAAACCTCCAAAGTAATAGATTTGGTTTACATCCAAACTGTGAGAAATTTTTACTTGAGTCGGTGGGCCTGCCGGAAAGTTTGTGTGGTGCGAAAATGAAACCATTCGAAACCACTCAAAAGTGTTTTCAGGCATATGGGAATATGCTTGACACCATTGATTGTGAAAAATAATTTTTACACGAGTCGGTGAGCCCACCGGAAAATTTATGTGGTGCAAAAACAAAAGTACTCAAAATTGTTTTAGTACCTATTCATGCGTTTGGAACAATTGGTTGCTTTTTGAAACAAACAACCATGTTTTTTTTATGATTTTGTGTATTTGCTTCTTAAATTGGTATTGATTTTACCGGCGGTAACCGCTGTAAGTGTTGAGAGTGTTTTTTCTGCACTGAGTCTAGTGAAAACAAGTTGAGAAACAATTTATGTGATGATTTATTGAATCATTCTTAGTCATATTTATTGAGTGAAATATCTTCTCTAAAGTTAAGACGTAATAAAACTTTCATGTCTAAGAGCAAGCGCAGAGTAAGGTAGTGGCATTGTTTTATTTTTTTTGTTTGTCTAAGATCTTTTGTATTTGCATTCTTTATATTGTAATATTTGCACATTCGAACTTGCTGGTTAATTTAGTCGATTATTAATGATACAAGACAATATCAAATATTGATATATTTCTACCGCATTTCAATAAGTTTGTACATTTATAGTATTCGATAATTTTGGTATGTGATGTGATGATGTGAATTTAAGAACATGATTATTCAACTCGGTGTGTAAGAATAAACCCTCTCATTCTCATCAATAGGCCCCTACTATAACAAATGTATTCTGAAGATTTCTTGACAATTAATGTTGTTGGGCTTTCGAAAGAAGGGACATAGTGTTAACAGTGAAATTTAGTAAGCCCCGAAGTCATCATCGATCTAGAATCAGTATCGGCTTCAGAGTCCTGTAATCGGCCGATGGGAATTATCAAGGCGGCAATAGTTGGATTCTTGCTATATTCGGTTAAGGAAATTAATCTATTCAGGGAAGCTTATCCAGAAGAGACCGAGTTCAAGAAGGATGCAGCATGCATGGCAAGTTATCTATTAATTAGGAAGAGTCTGTTAGTTTCCTTTTGTCTTTAGAAAAATGTGCTTAGTGTCAATAAGGACTTTATGTTTTCCTTTTATCTTTAGGAAAGTTTATTTCTTATCCAACAAGGACTAGTATCTACTTATGGGTATAAATATGTGCACCCAGGGTTATTGTAAACTATATCCTAGATCAATACAACTACTCTTGGCACATTGCCAACCTCTTTACCAAGGTTTTTACTTATCATTGACGAAACTTGGCACTTGACGGGGGTTGCATCGGCTTTCAATCTCTGACGAAGGGATAAGTCCTATGTTCCGCCGGCCCTGGCAATTGTATTGGCTTCATCGGCGTCGTTCAAGGCTGCATCAGTGTATTTGACCTCTTGGATTGCTCTGGTTCAATTGATATATTTACCTACCTATTTATCATATATCTTAGTTAATCTGGTCTTAGTATATCAATTTAGATATATCGGCCGATTCTCGCTTTAGGGTTTATGCTGGTATCGGCTAAATCATTTTACTAGATTAGATTAGCTAAGGTATCTACCACCCTGAAAATCACACAAAAATGTTTGATTTTCTAGATATTATGTTTCTTTTCATACTTAGTATTGCATTAGTTAAGTCTGATCTATTAAGTCGTGCTTAGAACCATAATCTCTAGCCCGCTTCTTGATTGCTAATAAGGATTTCATTGAGGTTTCAGCAAATGAGTTATCTGGACGTTGCTTCGGCTTACAAGGATTGCATACAAGTTGGATTTAGCCCGTTGCAACAAAGGTTTCATTGTTTATCTAATCTTGTGGATTTTATGACATCGGACATTCAGCCGATGTATGTTTTAACCTTCGGATCAGTGCTTATTCTATTATATCATTGTTAGCCGATTGGTTTCTACTGGATGTTATTATTGTTTTATTACATTGCTATCAATCAATTGTATTTATATCGTTATCTATATTGGACATATATCCGATTGCTCAAAACCCTATTGACATCGGCTGGTATCGGCATCAGCTGAATTACTCCATCGGCTTGACAACCAATTGGCTTATTGATATGCTATTTGTATATCTTGTCAGTTGCATGATCAAACTGACTGGCACGCCCGTATCTTATCAACCGGTGGATCTGCACAGAAGCTAAGCAGATCTCCCAGGCCGTTGTGTTCGTCGACCTAGTACGTGCCAACACAGACCCGACATTATCAGCCAAACGTGGATTTTTTTGTCAACACATAACACATAGAGAATCATGAAGAAGACTCTGACCATGCCAATACGAAGCGTGGCAGGGAAGAAAAAAAAGGAAGATCATCATTACAAATAATCTTATAATATGTATGAGTAATTGAAACAAAATTTATAATGAACAGACAAACAATCCTTCAACTGGCTATCATATCTGTTACTCCCTCCGGGTTGATAATACGTGTCGTTTTGGACAAAAATGATATTTAAAAATATTTTTGACCACTATTTTTCTTTTACAATATATATAGAAATATCAATACATATGATTTTATGAAAAGACTTTTTAATACTAATCTATACATATGGTCTTCATATGTTTAAAGTTTTTAAAGTTTAATAATAGACTTGTTCAAAATGACAAGTATTATTACTCCGTAAGGAGTAACTTCTTATTAGAGTTTTTAACAGTTTTTATTACAACCTCTGTTGATCACAGCTGAATCATTTCCTCGTTCAAGTGTTCTTGTTGTGCCATCAGAGGTGTTCCTTCTCTGATCAGTTGCCTGGCTGCTTATTTCTTTCTATAGGAGTGACAGGAGTTTCACGCGGTCCATCCCCAGGGTCTGAAATGATGTAAGTAATAAACTTTAGGCAAAATTTGCTACAGGATACTCAAAGATTGTGGTCTTTGCTGTGAGACACCCGAAGATCGTGTATTTGCTCGTGGACACGGTAAAAAAGTGGTAATTAGCTACTGGACACTCCTCCCATTATTTTATTATTTTCGATGAAAACGGAGAGAGAAACTTAAGTTAAAGACAAGTTTGTCCATGGGCCCACTTGTCAATCTCTCTTTCTCTGTTCTTCTTCGACAGCAACGCGAAGGTTTTGCCGGGGGGCGCGAGGCGCTCTACCTCGCTCTATTACGGCCTCCTCGACCTCTTCCGCGAGGCACGGTGGGGGCCGTTCGACGGGGACCAGCTGCATCTGGCGGCGTCCATGGCAGGGAACGCCGCGGGCGACGGGACGGCTGTCCGCGCCGCGCCCGACGGCGGCTGCTGCGTCGCGCACGGCAGCGCTGTGCGCGTGTACAAATGAGCGATGGAGGAGCGGCGGCGACCTGCGCGTGTATAACTGCCTTCCCGGCGACCTGCGCCACCTCTTCCGCATCGCGCGTGTACAACTGGAGATGGCAGGCGCGAATCGGCCGCGTCTCGGGCAACAAGGGACATTCATTGAGTGTTCTTCTTCCTCCCCAATCTCTGCAACTGCACCATGATCCACTAGTAGTTATTCTTGTCCGGATTCTTCTCTACATGAATGGCCATATCATGCATCATGTGATCGATCAGCAATGAGCAGCAAAGTGTGTATGAGGTTGGCTTTGCAGAGGCTGTCACGGTTTAAGGATGCAGGGTGCATCCTGTCACAATGATCATAAGACCTCAGTCAGCTATAGGTGGCATTGGCGTCTGGGACTGCACCACCGGCGAGCAGGCCGACTTCTTCTACGAGCCGCCGGGCTGTGCACTCGGCGACGCCGACAAGCTCCAGTGACTCGACGGCACGAGCACGCTCATGGCAGCGACCATGTTCCCACGGACAGACACCTCCTTCATCATCCTGCTGGACTTCCGGGACAAGAAGAACGTGGCCTGGTCGTGGTCCGACGTCGGCACGCCGGCGTCGCTGGAGGACAAGAACGTGCTGCACGCCATCGCGATGGAGGACGGGCGGTGCGCGCGCCCCCTCTCCCCCGCTGCCGTGCCGCGCGCCGCTACTCTCCGCCGCCGAGCTCGCCATCGCGTCGGCCGTCTCTCTCCCTCTCTCCAGCGCCGCCGCCCCCTGCTCCGCCGCCGGCCGCCTCACGCAAGTCTGCCACCACGCCTGCTCGAGAGAGGAGAGAAAGAAGAGAAAAAGAAAGGATGTGGGGCCTACACCGCCCCGCCGCCGCCTCGCCATGGCTGAGCCGTCCAGGCTCGGGCCAGCCGCCGTCGCACACTCGCACCTCTGCTCTGCTGCAAGGAAGAAGAAGGGAAAAAAGATAGAGAGAGGAAGAACAGTGTCCAGTGGCATTTTGGTACTTACACAACTCTTTCTCTCTTCATCTTGACCGGAAATAATAAAATAATGGGAAGAGTGTCCAGCAGCTAATTACCACTTTTTTACAGTGTCCACGAGCAAATACACGATCTTCGGGTGTCTCACAACAAAGACCACAGTCTTTGAGTATCCTGTAACAAATTTTGCCTAAACTTTACGTACATACTAATACTCCCTCGAGACATAAATATCAACGTTTAGAAGGTCAAATTTCTAAAAACTTTAACTATCGATTTCATATTACATGAGTTCGATATTATGATAGACATGAAAAATCTATCCACGGCACCTTTTAAAATATGCATTTGAGAAGTGATTGATGGTCAATTTGACCAAATCTTAACCTGAAACGTCAAATTTTTATGTTTAGAGGGAATACTTGATAAAATCAGTAATTTATAAAAGCTAGCTATCTTTGTCCCTGTTTAAAAAACATTTTTTTTAATTACTGCTTGTGTGAAGTCCCTGCGAAAAACATGCAAAATTCCAACGTTCTAAATAGGATTTTAAAGTGCAAAACAACTGGAATAGTTTGTAAGTGGCAATTTTTTTTAAGGAACCGGGTATGAGGTTTCATATTAATATAGCAGGAAAATATTACAAGACAGTCGCTACTATAGAAATGGTTTTTACAGACGGCTGGAATCAATATTCGCATACTAGTAATAACCCTGAAAAGTTATATAATGAGGAAAAAAGAACTGATCTACTTCATAACCTAAAAAACATAATTGAATCAAACATGTATAACCTACATAGTTTCCCAAACTCTGTATATGTTTCGTGTATATATTAATATATATATATATATATCTCCCATTCAACATGATCTACTTTCCATGGCAGCATCAAATTATCAAACCACTTAATTTGTTGTCAATTCCAAGCGCTGCTTACTGTGTTCATAACCGGGTGTAAGCCGGAGAGATCGCCGTGCTGATTTCGCGATACTTAAACCATAGCCGTCTTTCCTCTCCCTGCTTCTCACCATCGCCATCCGCCTGGAGCTGCCACCGCTCACTGGCATGCACACGCGAACGATGCTTAATTACTATTTCTTTCGTCCCAAAATATAAATCTAATATTAAATAGAATATTAAATAGAGTAGCATTTTAAGATGCTGAGTTCAAATCTTTATAGGAACGAATTTCAGTTTGGGTTATTTGATAGCTAAGTTCCCTAGCTATATAATAGGCTAAGTTCTTGATTTAAAAATACTGCATATATACAGTTAGATGTATATGCCGGATAAAACATACCCTTCTCTAAAATAAATAATAAATAAAATATGACATCACCAATACAATAAATTTAGACATGGGTTTATCTAGATTCGTAATATTATGTGATCAGTACGTTAACTTACGGGGTTGCAGTAGTAGTCTGCACCACAGATTTCACTTGAACATGAGAAATATATAATTCTTCTCGACATAAAATGTTTGAGGAAATAAAAAACAACTATTGACTATAGTACTGGTAATAGAGATTGACAACCTTCTTTTTTCTTTTCCTGTAATTAACCATCGTCGTCTCTGGGTTTTTACTCTACTGATTTAAATATAATTGACAGAGCTCCTGCTTGTTTAGTTCCCAAAAAAAAAAAATGGCAGATTACTCACATGGCAAAAGCTCGTTGCCGGCTGATGAAGCGCCGGCGGCGAGAGAACCGGGCAGAAGCGACGGCAGCAGCCAGAGGGACAGCACTAGGATTAGCACGACGCGAGCCATGAAAGAAGCAGCCATGGTGTGTTTGCTTAGCTAGCTCGATCGACGGCCATATATATAATCTGAAATTAACTGGTGTCTCACGGCCATGATAGGCTATTTATATTATCGGCTCACTTATTATACTATTTGTTACTGTTCAGGAAAAAAAAAAGGTCTTCGATATGCCGCTTGTCAGCTTGTGAACAAATTATGTACTATTCCAGTAGTATGCTGGTCTATATATACTTCAGTACTATCATATTAATGTGATGTAATCAACTTTGATCAACTATAAGTCTACTCTTTTGCTTTTTTGGTTGCTAGACACACCCAGAATTTCCGTGTCATTCCTGCAGTCAAAGGTCAAGGGGAAGACTATTTCATCCACGAAAACATATTTTGTCTTTGACCAGTAATTGAGTCACACATCTCTCGCTTTTTTTCCCTTGCTCTAGCATCTAATTTTTATCCATTCCTCGATCTTTAGTTAGAAATGAACTTGAAAATACCACTCTAAGTATGCATTTTTATTGTCTCATATTCCCTCTATTTTATGTTCCCATTTCATTACTTTTTAAAAAAATCTTATGTCATATCTCCATTTGACCATTTCTCTCCCTTATCTCACGCAGTTCCATGGCCAGGGGTGTTTCTACGTAGTGTTTCCTAGGTCACCGGACCCGTGTAAATTATTCAATTCTAACTAATTTGTACCATATTAATTAATATATTACCTAATAATTAAATAATTATATGTATCGGATCTCCGGTAACTTTTGTTCTGGATTCGTCACTGTGTATGATTCACAGTTTAGGTTTTGGTTTTGGGTCTATCAATGGCGACCAACTACACAACAAGCCGCGATGGCGGTGCAAGAAAATCGAGCCATCAATGGGCTTGATGACGGTGATATCACGTGACAGTGGCGACGATAGCAACGACGCGGTAGGTGGGCTCCTGCATCGAGCTCGACATCCACCTCTGGCTCGCTCTGTCCATATCTAGTCGGGCCCTCGTGACACACAGCCAAGGCGGCAAGGTCAGCGGGGCGGCCATCAGCAAAGGGTGATTCAAGGGCGGCTGCCGGCTGGGCGGCGACAATGGATCAACCTCTGTTTGCCGGCCGAGCATCTCCTTTCTGGAGCTATATCCGTGTTTTTCTTCACCGTATGTAAGTTTGGATGAACAAAATTGAGACGACATGCTCTCAAAATTTTGCAAAAAAAAAGTTTAATTTTGTCAAAATTCTATCAAATTGAAGCCAAATTTATTAAAAAGAAGAGAAATCTATTAGACTTGTCTCAAATATATCAAAATATGCTCAATGTGTTAAAGTATGTCAAAAAATTTCGAGCAAACAAAAAAAAACGTTTATACAACATGGTCAAATGAGGAAAGGAAAAAAGATAATTCGTCTCTTAGTTAGCACCATTATCTTACCTTCATGGAATAGGATCAACCTCGAGTACTCCGATTTTAAAAAGCGATGTTAAATACATAAACTTGAAAAGTCAAATTAGTGGTTAGACTACAAGGTGAAATGAGCAATTACCCCTTCTTATATTGGAAGGAACACACTGAAAGTCTAAAACTGTACTCTCTCTGTTCCAATTTACTTGTTATCCAGGCAAATACCGTGCAAACCATGAAGATGTGAAAGATTACATGGTTGCCCTTGTCAGATACATCTTAATTATCTTTTCAAAGTAGATGAGCCAATTATGACCGCATCAATATGTATTGCTGCATTACTGTAGGTAGGGAGGGAATAATATCGATCACCTTTAAAATTTCTTTGGATCGAGAAAACGACAAATAATTTAATATAAAATTAAATCCTAGAACGACGACGATGAGTAATATGAAACAGAAGGAAGAACATGAATAAGCAGTGCACATTCTAGTTGTTCCTGCCTCTGCTTAAATCCTTCCATGGCCTTTCTCCATTTGAGTTATGCATGTCCCGGCGACATAGGAGGATTGTGTCCCCCGTTTGGGCCGCCTGAAATGTACTCATATTAAGTATGGACTTGAAGAGTTGGAGTGATATCAATTCCAATTAAATCATATGTACAAAAGAAAATAATATTCACTCTGGTTAAAAATATGTGTCCTTTTGGTTTTCAAGAAAGGTAATGCATTTTTTAATGTAAAATTTAGTATCCTTAAGTACATCAGTTACCTGAGGGAGAGGGGACCGACCTGAGAGGTGACGAGCAGCAAGAGCTCCACTGGATTTGTACCGTCATCTAGGTTTGGAGCCTGCGACAACAGCGAGGTTGAGCGAAGAACGGATCACTGATGAGGGGTGAGCTCGAGAGCCTGGCAACGTGCCGTTCTCCTCTTGTCGCTGCAGCCACCGCCTTCCTTGACGTCTGTTCTGTCACCACCGCCGTTTCTTCGATGGCGGCGGCAACAGAGGGCGCAGCAGCGGCCATCGACGATGGTGACGAAGGATGTAGTGGCGGCTGTAACACCCTAGGTAACCACGTACCTAGAGTGCCACACCAAAATACACTCAAAACCTAAGTCCCAAAATTATTAGAAATTTCGGTAAAATCTCCCCTAAAAAATACGGACATCCACGACAGGCAGTTATAAGAAAAATCAGTACCGATATAATCCACACAATACAAACCATTCTAGCTCCACAAATTCCATGTGAAAACAGGTAGTTATAAGAAAAGTCAATACCGATATAATCCACACAATCCAAACCATCCTAGCTCCACAAATTCCACGTGAAAATAAGGACCAGAACTTTAAATGACCTTTACAAGTTCAACGCAAAACTTGTGCTATGCATAAACATAGTCTAAAACTAAATTTCAATAGTGTGCAATAATAAAGTGTAGTCCAAGGGTGCTACTCCCGCCCCATGCCGATCAATGTCATTAGGTACCTAAAAACCAAATTAAACACAAGAGTGAGTAAAGAATACTCAGCAAGTACAATATTGAACTAGTAAAACATACACATGATTAATGCAATAAGAAACCAATATGAAGGGTTGGATTTACTTTATTTTAAACCAAAGAAGTCAAAAGATAGTAGTTCCCTCCTGAGTAGGTATGAATATCCTCTTAGCATTACCGGTAAGCCGAGCAAGCGTGATCAACACTTCTCAAGGATCATGAATAAAGACCCAAATTACACTCCCATGACTACGCATGGTACTTGAATAATGTAAACAAAAACATCCGAAATAATGAAACATGAATAACATCGTGAACTTGAACATAAAGTGAAACGTAAATATGTAGCAATGATACCAAATCCACATAATTACTGATAGTAAGCTTTCGAATAATAATTGGGTATGTGAAATCAAACAAGAAACACAGTTTATACATCACACAAGTCCGTCTTGTACTTGTCTTAACTCCTTCGATACTCCGACTCAACTCCTCCAATGTTGGAACCCTCCACACCTGTGGAGCAAAGCTACGCATAAACCACTATATTCAACTAACTATAGTTACAAGTGATATTTACTAAAATCGATAACCTAGAATATATAGACCTTTTTACCGATTTGTATTAATTAACCTATAGCAGTTCCCTTACTGTTCTATGTGTAACTCGCAAACCGTCTAACGGAATCTAGAAAATAATATAACTTTGACATCTAGATAAAATTCTCTACAACTTTTATGTTGGGAGGAAAATCAGATTATGGCTCTGTAAATCCCATATTAAGAAAAAACGAATTGGTGTCCTGATTTTCGGACCTGGTCAACAGTACTGTTTTTGTTGTTTCTCCTAAACCGTTTATCGGAATCGAGCGAAACCAGCGGCGTTAGAAAGATATCAACGATGACTACAAACTTTATTTAGGACAACTAACCTGAATCCTGATGGTTTCATACCAGATTTGAAAACATGGTTTCATCCTATAATAAAGCACCTAAAAAATTGCACGAGCAGCTATCCAATCAATTTCTATTTGAATCTTATACTTCTAGGGACTAAAGAGAAGTTGCCTTTGCAGGGAAGGAACACTACCTTGCGACAAATTTCCCTAATTTGCGAAATTGCTGAAATTCCTCAACGCTGCTCTGTCTTTTCCTTTCCTTCTCCCTCCTGTACAACCTCTCTCTACCCTTCTCCTCTGATCATGCAGCAGCAACAGCAGCAGGGCCACCGCAACAAGCAACAACAGCAGCAGCAGCAACAACCCTAGCAGCAGCAGTCGCATGGCATCAGTAGCCCCAGCAACAAGCAATCAGATTGGCAACGATAGAACAAGGAACAGCCGCCAGAACTCACCGGGAAAAAGGAAAATGGAAAGGAAACACAGGTTGTGATGGATGACGACGGCTGCGGCCTCCGGCTATGGCCGTGGTGGCAGCGCAAAGACGGCGGCGGCAACCGGGACGACGGCGGCAGCGGCGGCGGCGGCAAGAGCGCAGGAGCGGCTAGGGCTAGGGCTGGCTGTAGCGAGAGTTTTTTTCTTTCTTTTTTTTTGTTAGTTATATAAAGAGACAAAGGAGATCCAACGGCCCACATCGTTTCAATCCCGGGGACTTCGCTCGGACTCTGATTTCTATAAACTAGTAGTTTATTTTGCACTACTCGGCGAGCTCTACGCATCCACGGTTCCTGATCGCCTATTCGAACAACGGTTTAAAGGTTGAACTTTTGCTCGTTTGCTATAATATTCCCCGAAATATGCTAATTCGAAATTCGGGGCATTACAACGGCGCTCAGCGATGGCGGCGGCAGTGGAGGACGTTGTTGTGGCAGTGCTCGGTGACGGCGGTGGCGGAGGTGGCAGCGCGATGAGGAGGCGTAGGCAGCGCTCGGTGGCGGCGCGGGAGAGGGAGCAGGTGTGGGAGCGGGCGGCAGAGGCTGTTAGAGTCATATTTGTATTGGGTTCGGTTTCCTAATTATCTCCTGATTCTGTTTCTATAAGTCGGGTAGAGATACAGGTCCACCGTCCCTATATATGTTCTCTGTCCATGATCAATCTATTATCGTGTTGACTTCTATACGCTTTCATGGTATCAGATGCTTTTAGCTTCCGCCTCCAACTCTAATCTCGCATCGCGCCATGCGCTCCTCTGCTACGCACGCTTCTGACGCCGCCGCCGCCGCCACCACCGCCGCCACCACATTGCTCCTGCGCCATGGCCGACAACGCTCCCCTTACCCCCTCTGCCGCAATTGACACCATCACATCTGTGGTCACCGAGGCAGTTCGGGATGTCTTCCAACCCTCATCTAGGGTTGATGTTGACCCAGCCATAGCCGCCTCCGTCATCGACACGGCGTCCACCACTGCTGCCTGCGCCACCAGGAAAGCCCTTGCCTCTTTCATCGAGAAGCTGGTACTGGCACCTCTTTCATCGCCGGCAACACCCACACGGCGACAACTCTTCTTCCTCAGCCGCGACCACCACCATGACGGCTGCGACGATGTCTGCCGGGCTCTTCACCACTGCCCCCTTAGGCACGACACTACCGCCGATCTCTCTCCCACTACCGCCAGAGCTCACGGCCATCCTTGCCACCGGTGGCCTCTATGGCACCTCCGACGCCTCTGCATCCGCTCTGCCTGCTCAGGACGTCTCCGCCTTCTTCATCACGCCTGGCGCTGCATCGGCAACACTCCCTCTAGTGGGTCTTCCTCCTCAAGCAGCTGGTGCACCACCACCACCTCCTCCCGGCTACGGTGGCTTCATCCCTCTGATGACCGGTGCTGCTCCTGCCCCTACTGCCCAGAACTTCTACAACGTCGACCTCAACAATGACGCCACCGCCAATCTCCACGCTCAGGCGGTCTCGATGCTGAACATCAAGTCTCTCATGCCCGTCACCCTCGATCTCAACTTCGGCAACTACACACAATGGTGTGGTCTCATCCTCGTCACCCTCGACAAGTACGCGCTCGCCGATCACGTCCTCACCAACCTCTACAGGCCGGATCGTCAGGATTGGATGTGCATGGACTGCATCGTAGTTTTGTGGCTCTACGGCACCATCTCCGTCGACTTACTGGAGTCCGTGATGACGCACAACACCACGGCTCGCATCGTGCAGCGTGGCCTCAAACCTCAGTTCTTGGGCAACCGCGAGTCCCACGCTCTCAACCTCTCCACCGAGTTTTACAACTTCTACCAAGATGATTTGAGCATCAACGACTACTGTTGCCTGTTGAAGACCATGGCAGACGACTTGGACGATGTGGGCAACCGCACTCTTTCCCTAACTACAATCCGAGGTTTGAATGAAAAATTCGGTCACTTGCAATCTGCGTTCACTATGCAGAAACCTTTCCCCACATTTGCCGAAGTACGTGCTCAACTTCTGCTCGAAGAACTGACGAAGGGTCGTCCTTGCTAAGCTTCTACTGCTCTCCTCGCCGGCACTGGAGGCCGACCTTCCACTTCCGGGGGGGTGCCATTAGGAAGCAAGCCCGCATACTCCACCGGCTACGGCAACGCTGGAAATCGTGGCAACAACACCGATCGGCAGGGAGGTAACCGCAACCGTCGCTGCAATAACAACAACGGAGGACAACAGCAGCAACAGTACTAGCCACCCTAGCAGCGACCAGTTGACCAATTGGCCCTCGCCACTCAACCGGTGGAACGGTACGCTCCAGATGTGACCGGCATTGGTCGGTTTCGCTCCTTCCCGCGTCAACTGCCCCGGCCTTCTCCGTCCACCACTGCCCAAGAATACGCGCACGGTCAGGGGCTTCCTCACTTGGCGGGCTACTACCGTCGTTTCATCCGCGACTTCGGCACCATCGCCGCGCCCCTCACGGCGCTGTTGCGGAAGGAGGGCTTTCACTGGTCTAACACCGCGGCAACGGCGTTCCGGCAACTACAACACGCACTCATGGCGGCCCCAGTCCTCCAGCTCCCGGATTTCGACAAGGAGTTCATCGTCGAGTGCCACGCGTCGGGCTCCGGCCTAGGTGCTGTTCTCCATCAAGGCATCGACCCGGTGGCATTCTTCAGCAAGCTGACTGCGTCGCGCCACGCCAAGCTCGCTGCCTACGAACGCGAGTTGATTGGCCTCGTCCAGGCGGTCCGCCATTGGCGGCCATACTTGTGGGGGCGTCGCTTCCTCATCCGCACCGACCACTGCAGCTTGCGCTTCCTCTTGGATCAGCGTCTCTCCACTGTTCCACAGCATCAGTGGGCAAGCAAGCTCCTCGGCTTTGACTTTGGCGTGTAGTACAAGTTGGGAATGGCGAACTTGGTGGCGGACGCGCTCTCTAGATGGGACGAACACCTGGCGGAGGCGTTCGCCTTATCATCCCCCCCACCAATTCTCCCTGTTCGATGAGTTGTCCCGCGAGGTAGCCTCCACACCCGCCCTGTCCGCCATTTGTGAAGACATCACCAAGGGTGCCAAACCGCCAGCATAGGCGTTCACAGACGACCTCATCATGTTCAAGGGCTGCGTCTTCATGCCGCCATCATCCGAATCATTGCCGGCCATCCTCGAGTCGGTGCATGGCTTGGGACTTGAGGGAACGCAAAAGACCCTATCTCGCCTTCGCGCGGATTTCCATATCTCGCGGGACAGAGCGACGGTGCAAGATTTCGTGCGCGCGTGCCTCACGTGCCAACGGAACAAGACGGAGCACCTCCAACCGGCCAACCTGCTACAATCCTTGCCGGTGCCTTTGGCGGTGTGGGCTGACATCGCTATGGACTTCGTCGAGGGGCTCCCGCGAGTACATGGCAAGACGGTCATCGTAACGGTGCCCACTTCATCCCGTTCTCATCCGTACACGGCGACGTCGGTAGTAGCTGCCTTCTTCGCTGAGATCGTCCGCTTGCATGGTTTCCGGTCTCCATCGTCAGCGACCGAGATCCAGTCTTCACCAGCACTTTTTGGCGTGAAATTTTATGGTTGGCGGGTGTGCAGCTGAATCTTTCATCAGCCTTTCACCTAAATCCAATGGCCAGTCCGAGGTGACTAACAAGATCATCATGATGTATCTTCGATGTTTCACTAGGAATCGTTCGTGTCAATGGCTTCGATGGCTACCATGCGCGATGTATTGCTACAACACGTCGTATCAGTCGTCACTTCGAACATCGTCGTTCCGCGTCGTCTATGGTCACGAGCCGCCGACGCTGCGTGCCTACGAGCCGGGTTCATGTCGTCTGCCCGCAGTTCAACAGGCGTTACAGGAGCGGGACGACTTCCTGAGGGCGTTTCGTGATCGTTTAGAACAAGCTCAACAGACTTACAAGATGGCGTATGACGGCAAGCATCGTGCATTGGAGTTCAGTGTGGGTGGCTGGGTTTGGCTTCGTTTGCTTCACCATCCGATTGCGTCTCTCGCTGTCAAGGGACGCGGCAAGTTGGGATGCATTGTCATTGGCGCCGTGGCGTATCGCCTTCATCTACCCCCGGGCGCTTGATTACATGACGTGTTTCATGTGGGCCGCCATTTGGCGCGTGGTGTTCGTGAAGTTCCCGTTCATTGGAAGGATAAACCGGCAGCTGAAGCTTCATGGATGTCGCTGGATGAATTTCGGTCTCGGTATCCAGATTTTCAACTCACGGACGAGTTGCTTCTCCAGGGAGGGAGAGATGTCATGTGGGGATTATAGTATAAACGGCGCCGCAACAGGAACAGCGACGGCAATCCGTGACGAGGAATAGTGTGTGGTCCGGTTTAGAGTTTGTTAGGGAGTTTGTTAGTTCTTTATCTCTTAAGTTGCTAGGATTCTATCCCTTGGATTTGCTTTAAATTTGTAGGTCAATTCAATTGAGATCAGATCACATCTGATGTATTTCCTGCCTCCCTGGTGTAATACCCCGTATATTAAAAGATAGTTAGGTTTTTTTAGTTTGGGTTGACTTGTTAAAATAAAAATGTTAACAGAAATAAATAAAAGAAAAATATCTTTAGAAGTGGGCCAGCGTGAGAAGGCCCATAAACCCAGGCCATTAGTTCTCCCCTGAAACCTAGAGAGAGGGGAACCGAATCCCACCTCCCCTCATAGTGCCGTCACCCCTCTCCCTGGCCGGCACCTTCTACTCCCCTCCTCCTGTGTTCGCATCTCTTCCCTCTACAACAAATTGCTCTCCCTAAATCTCCACCTTCATAGCTTGGAACAAGAAGCGAAGTAGAAAAACGGAACGAGGAGGAGGAGAGGAGTAGAAGGAGGGGTTAGACCGGAGTCTCCCTTATTGTCTCCTCACAAGTTCTCTAAAGAAACCCTAGGTGAGGCTTATCCCCTTGTTGTATCAGTTGTTCTAGCATGGCTTTAGTGCTTTAATTCGTGGTTAGGGAAGGCTAGAGAAGGAGTTTGGGTAGTTGTGGTTCGGTTTGTTGCAGTTCTGCATGTGGGCAGATTTGCAGTGCTTCAGCGTTTCAATGTTTCGGGGCTCTAAATGTTATTTTCTGCGAAAGTGTATAACTAGGAATTTTAGATAATGTTTGGATCTATCTTCTGACCAAAGGGCGCGATTTTATCTCAAGTGGTTTAGGAGATATAATTTTTTTTAGTATGACTGTTGTTTTTGTGTCATAATCTGGATAGTAGTAGATTGAACTGTTTTTGGAGGGGTTAAACAGTGGAATCAGCCAGGCCGCCTATAGACAAAGTTGTAGAAGTTTTTTCTTAGCTTTCCATATTGGTAAAGTACACCCTGATTGGGCGAGTAGAACTCCAGTTATGGTTGTTTTAGTGTGGACAGTCTGAAATTCTGGACAGATTCGGAAGCCTGCTTTCAAGTGCAAATTAGACCATTTAAATGGCAGAATAAAAATATGCTTTCTACATCAAAGTTGTAGGTATTGTTCTGTAGATTTTCAAAATGTATACATTTTCAGTCATAGCCTTTTCATATTTCAAGATATAAAGGTTTGAAGCAGCAGTCTTGTGTATAGTCCAAGCGGCGTTCCTTGTTATTGAGTTTTGATAGGATGGCGCAGTAGGTTCACCTTTTTCATTGTTTTATACACATGTTTGAATGTGTTTGCTGAGGTTTTGTTTGTGATTAGGTGGTGGTCCACCAGATCGTGCATGATACTAATCCTTCGTTGGAGGCAAGTGCATGACGAACTAATTGTGTGATTCATGGATTGTTTACTCTATCTATTTATTTCTGATATATTTCTATGTGATAAGTGACTAATGTTCAGATTATTGTTCACGCTATTTACATTTTGAGTTCATCTTATGTTTACGATGTTATTCTTGTTTCAATATTTTGTATTCTGGATCTAGTTAAATAATTCAAGTACCATGCTTGCCATGGATGTGCAATATGGTTTCAATTTGGTTCTTTGATTCTGGTTTTCAATTATTCAAGGACCATGCGTAGTCATGGGAATTCAATTTGGATCTTTATTCATGTTCCTGTGGGTAAGCGCTGATCACGCTTACTCGGCTTTGCCGGCAAATGCTAGGATGTATTCACTATTGTCCGAGATGGAAACTACTATTTCAATTCATGCCTGCCCGGGATGGGAACTATTATATTCTTTGACTTGGTGTTTGGAAATGTGTTTCCTATCAAAGAAAGAAATCCTTCTGTTCATGCTTTATTGTCAATGATGTGTATATGTGTTTTCTAGTTCCATATTGTACTTGCTGAGTATTTTTATACTCACTTGTGTTTTATTTGGTTTTAGGTACGCATTTACACCGACATGCATGGGCGGGAAGTAGCACCCTTATATCCACATCTACTCGCACCCTATCAAACTATATTGCTTAGGTCCATAATGACACTTAAATTATATCCTAGTTTGGTCTTGTAATAATCTTTTAGATTTCTAGTAGTTTCTTCCCCATGGATTATAAGGATGGGTCGTATTGTGGGAATGATATTGTTATTAGTTTAACTTATAATTGCATGTCGTGGATGTCCGTATTTACAGGGGAGACTGCCGAAATTTCTAATAATTTTGGAAGTTAGTGGTTTGAGTGTTTCTTGATGTGGCACTCTAGGTACGTGGTTACTTGGGGTGTTACAGCTGGTGTGGTGCCGAAAACGGCTCCGCCGTGTCGACGAGGTCCAGGGTCACGCCCAACAACTGCGTTCAAATACTCTCTTCGCTGCAATCCCCCTTCCAATCTCCTCACCCGTGACATCTTGTCCGTGATCAATCTATTATCGCGTTGACTTCTATGCGCTTTCAGAGGCTAGGGGTTGGGGCATGGTTCGGGTTAGTGATTGTCCTTTTGCCAAAAAGCCGCTCGGCTTCCACATTTTAGAGCGCAGCCCTAATCCGCGATTTTTCTCTTCTTCGCATGCAATATCCATATTTTCTAAGGGCACCTATGTAAAATAATACCTCAGTCCTCAGATCGAATTACGTAGAAACCGGAGGACTTTATAGCTAAATTCCACCGTGCGCACTGTAGCAATCCGACATGGCACGCGTGAGTGGCTGCCCCAGCTGCGTAGCTTAAGTTTTCCGATTTGTTTTCGATAAACAGGGATACCCAACTCTACAACTCAATTATAAGTTCAAAATTAACGTCAGAGCAAAATAAATCGATAAGGCCCTAATGCTAAAGAATATTTTGTTTTTATAAACGAGAAAACAAAGTTCAAACAAACTTAACGAACACAAACCGTGACAACCAAAAAAAAATTGGAAACCTTAAAAATGATATTTGAAGAATTGATGCAAGAAACATTTCAAAATCAAGGAATCCAACTTAAAGTACAAATTTTAAATATATGGATTAAAAATGAAGCGTCAACGGAGAAACCAATAAATCGTTCGGGACAAGTAAACTTTGATTTCCATAAAATCAATAAGATGCAACCAAATAGAGACATCTAGCCCGCAACCAACATATTTTTTTTGGATAAAGACGGAGACGTAACTCTAGAGCTTAGTTATAAGTCGAAAATAAAAATGTTAGAGCACAAAAAAAGCCCAAGGTTTAAATTCAAGCATATATTTTCTTTTCACAAACTAGTAATCATATGTACAAACAAAATTTAGGAAATTGATATTTCAAATCTAAATTAAAGCTTTAAAGTCCAAAGAGAACATCAAAACAATTGATACAAGAGAAAGTTCGAAAATAAAGAACTCAAACTAAAAGGTTTAGTTCGAATGAAAGGGCGGAACACAAAGCGTGAATGGACAAACCTAAGAAATCGCGATTTTCATAAAAGCTTCAAGGTGCAACATAATGCATGGGTCCAGTTCACAACAAAGTTATTTGTTTTTAATAAACAAGAAGATAGACCTCTACAACTCAATTAATAAGTTCAAAATTAACTTCAGAGCAAAATAAAACAGTTAATCCTCAATGCAAAAAGAATATTTTGTTTTTATAAACTAGAAAACAAAGTTCAAACATACTTTACGATGACAAACCGTAATAACAAAAATAAATTGAAAATTCGAAAAAGGATATTTGAAGAATCGATGCAAGAAGAACGTTACAAAATCAAGAAATCCAACTAAAAGTACAAAATTTAAACTTATGGATGAAAACGAAGCGTCAACAGAGAAACCAATAAATCATTTATAACAAGCAAACTATGGTTTTCATAAAATCAATAGGATGCAACCAAATGTAGCCATCTAGCCCAAAACCAAGAGATTTTTTCAATACACAGGGAAACTTAACTCTAGAACTTAGTTATAAGTCTAAACATCCGAGCACAAAAAAGCCGCAAGGTTTAAATGCAAGCAACTATTTTCTTTTCACAAACTAGTAACATAAGTTCATACAAAATTTAGGAAATGGAGACTTGAGAACTAAAATAAATCTTTAAAGTCCAAAGAGAAGTTCCAAAAAGAGAAACTTTAGAGTTGAAATTCAATAATGAAAAAACAAACGTCATGCAAGAAACAAAAATAAAGTTTTCATATAACAGATATCAAAGTTCAAATAAACTTAGGCCTCGGTTGTTTCAACTTAAGATTGTTGTAATCCAGATTATTGAGCCAGATTAATAAAAGCTGAATTATAATAAGCTATAGTCGAATAAGCTATGAGTTGTATGTTCATGTGGATTATGGTATAATAAGGGTAGTGAGTCTCTAGCCACCCAACAATTTGAAAAAAGCACGTTTAGAGGAGATTAACAGATTATACTAATCAGGCTTATAGATTATTATAATCAATCATAATAATCTACCTGTTTATTTTAGATTATTACTAATAATCTAGATTATAATAATTCTAATCCAAAAAGGATATTTAAAGAATCCATGCAAGAAGAACGTTTGAAAATAAAGGAATCCAACTAAAAGTACAAAATTTAAATTTATGGATAAAAAATGAAGCATCAACGACGAAACTAATAAATCGTTAGGGACAAGCAAACTACTATTTTTACAAAATCAATAAGATGCCACCAAATATAGACGCCTATCCATCAACCAAGATATTTTTCTCGATAATCAGGGAAACATAACTCTAGAAATTAAATTAGTTATAAGTCTACTATTAAAATGGCAGAGCAGAAAAAAGCCGCAAGGTTTAAATGCAAGCAACTAATTTTTTTTTCACAAACTAGTAAGCATAAGTTCATACAAAATTTAGCAAATTGAGATTTCTGAACTAAAGTAAAGCTTAAAGTCTAAAGAGAAGTTGCAAAAAGAGAGACTTTGTAATTGAAGAAATCAAACTCGAAGTACCGAGTTGAAACTTAAGAATGATAAAAGAACCATCACACAATAAACCAAAGTAAAGTTTTAAAGTCCAAATTGCATGTCAAAACCATGTATACAAGAGAACATTAAAAAAATAAAGCAATCTAACTAAAAGCTTAAAGTTTAAATGAAAGGACGGAAAATAAAGCGTTAAGGGAGAAATCTAGAAACGTTTGATACAAGGAAACTGTGATTTTCCGAAAAGATTGAACGTGCAACAAACTACAAGGGTCCAGCTCACAACAAAGTTATTTGTTTTCAATAAACACGGAGACTCAACTTTACAACTCAATTAAAAGTTCAACACTAATGTCTGAGCAAAATAAATCAGTTAGGGAAAAATGCAAAAGAATATTTTGTTTTTATAAACCAGAAAACAAAGTTCAAACGAACTTAAGGAAGATGAACCGTGACAACAAAAATAATTGGAAACTCCAAGAAGGATATTTGAAGAATTGATGCAAGAAGAATGTTTCAAAATTAAGGAATCCAATTAAAAGTACAAAATATAAATTTCTTGATGAAAAATGAAGCCTCAACAGAGAACCAAGAAATCGTTTGGTACGACAAAACTACGATTTTCATAAAATCAATAAGTTGCGAGCGAATTTAGACGTCCACCTCGCAACCAATATATATTTTTTTTCGATGAAAAAGGAGACGTAACTCTAGAATTTAATTATAAGGCCAAAATTAAAACGTTAGAGCACAAAAAAAGCCGCAAGGTTCAAATGCACACAAATATGTTCTTGTTAAAAATTATTAAGCATCAGTTCAAACAAAATTTAGAAAATTGAGATTTCAGAACTAAAATAAATATTTAAAGACCAAAGAGAAGATAAAAAAAAAACTTTGTAATTGAAGAAATCAAACTAAAAGTACTAAATTGAAACACAAGGCTGAAAAAACAACCGTCACTCAATAAACCAAACTTTTAAAGACCAAATAGCATGTCAAAAGCATTGATACAAGAGAACGTTCGAAAATAAATAAATCCAACTAAATGCATAAGGTTTAAATGAAAGGATTGAAAATGAATCCTCCAGGGAGAAACCTAGAAATGTTCGATACAAGGAAACCATGATTTTCATAAAAGCTTCAACGTGCAACAAAATGCATGGGCCAGGCTCACAACAAAGTTATTTGTTTTTGATAAACATGGAGACCCAACTCTACAACTCAATTATAATAGCAAAATTAAAACGTCGGAGCACAATAAAGACGCAATGTTTAAATGCAAGAAAATATTTATTTTAACAAACAACTAAGCATAGGTTCGAACAAAATTTAGGAAATTAACATTTCAGAACTAAACTAAAGCTTTAAAGTCCAAATAGAAAATCGAAAAAGAAAAACTTTGTAACAAAAGAAATCGAAATAAAAGTACCAAGTTGAAATTCAAGGATGAAAAAACAACCGTCACTCGAGAAACAAAAATAATGTTTTGAAGTCCAAATAGCATGTCAAAAGCATCAATAGAGGAGAACGTTCGAAGGTAAAGAAATCCACCTAAAACATAAAGTTTAAACGAGAAGATGAAAAATGAACCGTCAAGAGAGAAACCTACAAACGTTTGATACAAGGAAACCGCGATTTTCATAAAATCTTCAAGGTGTAACAAAATGCATGCATCCAACTCACAATAAACTTATTTCTTTTTCAGTAAAAAGGGAGACCCAACTCTACAACTCAATTATAGGATCAAGATTAACGTCTGGACAAAATAAAGCAGTCGGCTACAATGCAAAAGAATATTTTGTTTTCATAAACTAGAAAGCAAAGTTCAAACAAACTTAAGGAAGACGAACGATGATAACCGAAAAAATTGGAAACTCCAAAAAGGATATATCAAGAAATAAAGATTTCAGAACTAAAATAATGATTTAAAGTCCAAAGATAATATCAAAAAAGAGAAACTTTGTAATTGAAGAAATCAAACAAAAAGTACTAAATTGAAACTCAAGGATGTAAAAAGCAAAATGAAGTAGTTTAGACCAAATAGCATGTAAAAAGCATTAATACAAGATAACGTTCGAAAATAAAGAAATCCAACTAAATGCATAAGGTTTAAACGAAAGGACAGAAAATGAAGCGTTAAGTCAGAAACCTAAAAATGTTTGATACAAGGAAACCTTATTTTCATAGAAGCTTCAAGGTGCAACAAAATATATGGGCCTAGCTCACAACAAAGTTATTTGTTTTCAATAAACATGGTGACCCAACTCTACAACTCATTTACAAGTGCACAATTAATGTTAGAGCAAAATAAATCAGCTAGGCCTTAATGCAAAAGAATATTCTAATTTTATAAACCAGAAAACAAAGTTCAAACAAACTTAAGGAAGACGGACCGTGACAACCAAAAGGATATTTACAGAATCAATGCAAGAAGAATGTTACAAAATGAAGGAATCCAACTAAAAGTACAAAATTTAAACTTATGGATTTCAAATAAAGCATCGTCGGAGAACCAATAAATCGTTCGAAACAAGCAAACCACGGTTTTCATAATATCAGTAGGCTGCAAACCAAGACATTTTTTCGATAAACAGGGAAACATAACTCTTGACTTAGTTATAAATCTAAACGTCAGAGCACAAAGAACCCGCAACGTTTAACTACAAGCAACTATTTTCTTTTCACAAACAAGTACGCATAGTTCAAACAAAATTTTGGTAATTTATAATTCAAAACTAAAAATAAAGCTTTAAACTCCAAAAGAAGATCAAAAAGAGAAACTTTGTAATCGAAGAAACCAAACTTAAAGTACCGAGTTGAAACTTAATGTTGAAAAAAACCATTACGCCGGAAACAAAAGTTTTAAAGTCCAATGGATACAAGGAAAGCTTGATTTTCATAAAAACTTCAAGGTGCAACCAAATGCATAGGCCCAACTCACAACAAAGTTATTTGTTTTTGATAAACAGGGAGACACAACTCTACAACTCAATTATAAGAGCAAAATAAATTAGTTAGGCCTTAATGCAAAAGAATATTTTGCTTTTTCAAACCAGAAAACAAAATACAATCTTTTCACGAACTAGTAAGCATAAGTACATACAAAATTTAGGAAATTGAGATTTCATAACTAAAATAAAGTTTTAAAGTCCAAATAGAATTTCCAAAAAGAGAGTACCAAGTTGAAATTCAAGAGTGAAAAAACAACAGTCACTCGAGAAACCAAAATAAAGTTTTAAAGTCCAAATAGCATGTCAAAAGCATTAATACAAGAGAAATGTCGAAAATAAAGAAATCCAACAAAAAGCATAAGGTTTAAACGAAAGGATGGAAAATGAAGTGTCAAGGGAGAAAACTAGAAATGTTAGAAAACTAGAAATGTTTGGTACAAGGAAGCCAAGATTTTATAAAGGCTTATATGTGCAGCAAAATGCATGGGTCCATCTCATGAAACGTTACTTGTTTTCAACAAACAGGGAAACCCAACTCTACAACTCAATCATATGATCAAAATTAACGTCGGAGCAAAATAAAATGCTTAGGCATCAATGCAAAATGAATAGTTTTGTTTTATTAAACCAGAAAACAAACTTCAAACAAACTTCAGGAAGACGAACCGTGACAACAAAAAAAATGGAAACTCCAAAAAGGATATTTGAACAATCGTTGCAAAAAGAACGTTACAAAATAAAGAAATCCAACTAAAAGTACAAAATTTAAACTTATGGATGAAAAATGAAGCGTCAACGAAGAAACAAATAAATCGTTTGGAACAAGCAAACTACAGTCATCATAAAATCAAGATATTTTTTCGATAAACAGGGAAATATAACTCTAGAAATTAAATTAGTTATAAGTCTACTACTAAAACACCAGAGCACAAAACAGCCTCAAGGTCAAATGCAAGCAACTATTTTCTTTTCACAAACTAGTAAACACAAGTTCATACAAAATTTAGGAAATTGAGATTTCAGAACTAAAATAAAGCTTTAAAGTCAAAAATAAGTGAAAAAAGAGAAAGTTAGTAATTGTAGAAATCAAACTTAATGTACCAAGTTGAAACTTATTGATTAAAAAACCCGTTATGCGAGAAACAAAAGTTAAGATTTAAATTCCAACTAGCAGAACGTTTGAAAATAAAGTAATCTAACGGAAAGCATAAAGTTTACATGAGAAGACGGAAATGTAGCGTCAAGGCTGAAACCTAGAAACGTTTGAAACAAAGAAACCGAGATTTTCATAAAAGCTTCAAGATGCAACAAAATACATGGGGTCCAGCTCACAACAAAGTTGTTTGTTTTCAATACACAGGAGACCCAACTCTACAACTCAAATATAAGCTCAAAATTAATGTCAGAATAAAATAAAATGGTTGGTCTTGAAGGGTAAAGAATATTTCGTTTTCATAAACCAGATATCAAAGTTCAAACAAACTTAAGACAAATTGTGACAGTCGAAATAATTGGAAACTCCAAAATTGATATTTGAAGAATCGATGCAAGAAGGACATTTCAAAGTCAAGAAATCCAACTAAAAGTACACAATAGCCTCAACAGAGAAACCAATAAATCGTTTGTTACAACCAGACAACAATTTTAATAAAATCAATAAGATGTAAACAAATGTAACTCTAGCCTACAACCAAGATATTTTTCATAAAATCAATGTGTTTTTATTTATAGAAATGTATTTGAGTATTTATAAAATTTATATTTGAGCACTTCTTGACCTGAGGTGATATCGTTAAACTTAGTTTCATACCCAACATGCATAAAAGAACTCAAACGTAACCATGCCCTATACGTATATGTATGGTCACACTAAGTTACTCAAAATTTTTCATTTTGGGTTGGAAAGGAAAATGTTTTAATTTGCCCTTAAATTCTCTATATGCAAAGGTCGAATTGTCTTCGCCTTGCTTCAAAATAAATATTTGAGGTTCACAAAAATAGATTAATTTTCTTCCAACTATTTTGACAAGAAATTTTAAATCCTAAAGTTCGGGTATGTAACAGTCTATCCCCCTTAAAATAAATCTCGTCCCTGAGATTTGTGTCGGGTCGTGGATGGAAGTGTTGTCGAATATGGGTCAGCCTACTTAGGAATTCATATTATTTATGTGGTTCTTACAATGATTTTTGTCTTTGGAGAGGGTGGTATGAGAACCTATCCTTGTTTGGTTGGTGGAATATGATCTAAGGTGTCACGGCAATGTTGTTTTCTAATAACAATACAACATTATTAATTTTAAATGTTTATAAAACTTTTCAAGAATACCAGATTTAGTATCTCTAACCGTTAGGATGTAACAAGGTTCATGTCTTCATGGTCTACGGTCATGATCTAACCTTGTTGATCTCACATTCGATAAATTTAAGTTTTAAGACAACAAGTAAGGCCATTGGGGAAATATGGATAAACTGAACAAAACTTTGGGTTACATCTTAGGGGTTGGAAATATTTGTTCTCCAAGTGATAATTAGTCATATGCAATCTAATCCAAGGTGTTCTAGGAATATTTGTCGAGTCATACTTGCATGCATCAGGACGGTCTCATTATTTGCATCCATATACTTGGGTCGTGGTAGAAAATGGGTTGCTAGATGGCATATATAGCAATAACTTTTCTTTTGCTCAAAAAAGACAAGGATGTATGCTATGATATCATGATGAACGAAATGAGGCGATGCATGTATGAAATGATACAATGATTATGAAGATATTTTGTATTGCATACATGCCATAGAACAATCCTATCGGGAAAATTGTTCTTGAGACTATTGATCCTACTCAAGGTTTTTCATGGGCATGGGAAGGGTTGCAACTCTTTATAGGCTACAGACTAGGACAAGCTGACAAAATTAAACATTTTCTTAACTCAAACTCATCACAAGGCTTTTCTTATCTTGAAAAAGATGGCAATTTTAAAACAAATGGATCATCTTAGAGAAGTTTTCAAAACCTACAAGTCAAGTTCCCAAACCATGTTTGTGAGTTGCTGCAATGTACAAATCTTGCATCCGACCGTAAAGGGGCACAAAATTTACACACTGAGCCATCTCAACTTAACTTACATAGTTTGCTTATGACTTGTTCCTAGTAGGATATTTCCATTTAGGCTTGTGAGGCTTGCAAAGGTTACATGTTGTCTCTGGGTTTGTAAGGTCATGGTATTCTATCCCCCTTAAAATAAAATAAAATTTTGCAATGGTGTTTATCAACAAATTTTAAAGGAAGAGCTAAATAGGTCTATGTGCCAGTCCGCCAGATGCTGTCCTATCTAGTCCCGACGCGCAAACTGAAGCAAAAGACTGTTAGATGGGTTATAAATTAGAAAAAAATTATATTCATGATCCTAACAAAGTTTTTTTCCAATCTGGGAAGGAATGGTGATTTTTTGGACAAATGGATTATTTTAAAGATTTTGGTCAAGATAAGTGATGCAGTGCTGGAATTTACCGGTCTAGCCCGCAACCAATAAGATGCAACCAAATGTAACGTCTAGCTCGCAACAAGATATTTTTTCAGTTATAAATCCAAAATTAAAGCGTCAGAGCACAATAAAGACAAGGTTTAAATGCAAGCAAATATTTTCTTTCAGAAACGGAGAAACCAATAAATCGTTCGGGACAAGCAAACTACGATTTTCAAGAAATCAATCAGATGCAACCAAATGTAAACTGTGATTTTAATAAAAGCTTCAAGGTGCAAAAAAAAAAAAGCATCAATCCCGCTGACAACAAAGTTATCTGTTTTCAATAAAGAGGCGGACCCAACTATACAACTCAATTATAACTTCAAAATTAACATCGGAGCAAAATAAAACGGTTAGGCCTCAATGCAAAATGAATATTTTGTTTCATTAAACCAGAAAACAAAGTTCAAACAAACATTAGGAAGACGAACCGTTACAACCGTAAAAAATTGGAAACTCCAACAAGGATATTTGACGAATTGATGCAAGAAGAATGTTACAAAATCAAGGAATCCAACTAAAAGTACAAAATTTAATCTTATGGATGAAGAATAAAGCATCAACGGAGAATCCAATAAATCGTTCTGTACAAGCAAACTACGGTTTTCATAAAATCAAAAGGATGCAACCCAATGTAGACTACTTGCCCGCAACCAAGATATTTTTTCGATAAACAGGGAAATGTAACTCTAGAACGTTGTTATAAGTCTAAATGCCAGAGCAAAAAAAAGGGAAACGCAACTCTAGAAACCAATAAGATGCAACCAAATCTAGATGTCTAGCCTGCAACAAATATTTTTTTTGATAAACAGGGAAATGCAACTCTAGAAACTAGATATAGAAACTAGATATAAGTTTATGATAAAAACGTCAAAGCACAAAGACACAAGGTTTAAAAACAAGCAAATATTTCCTTTTCACAAACTAGTTAGCATACATTCAAACAAAATTTAGGAAATTGTCATTTCAGAACTTAATTAAAGCTTTAAAGTCCAAAGAGAAGACCGAAAAATATATACTTTGTAACTGAAAAAATAAAATTGAAAGTAACAAATTGAATCTCAAGGAAAAAAAACCATCACGCTAGAAACCAAACAAAAATTTTAAGGTCCAAATAGCTTGTCAAAAGCATGAATACAAGAGAACATTCGAAAATAAAGAAATCCAGTTGAAACCATATAGTTTTAACAAAAGGACGAAAAGAGAAGCGTCAAGGGAAAAACCTAGAAACGTTTCACATGGAAACTGCTATTTTCATAAAAGCTTCAAGGTGCAAAAAAAATGCATCGGTCCAGCTCAAAACAAAGTTATTTGTTTTCAATAAAGAGGGAGATCCAACTCTACAACTCAATTATAAGTTCAAATTTAAAGTTTGAAAGTCCAAATAGCATGTCAAAAGCATTAATACAATAGAACTTTCGAAAATAAAGAAATCCAACGAAAAGCATATGGTTTAAACGAAATGATGGAAAATGAAGCATCGAGAGAAAACAAGAAATGTTTGATACAACGAAACCGTGATTTTCATTAAGACATAGATGTGCAACAAAATGCAAGGGTCTAGCTCAAAAAAAAGTTTTGGATTAAAAATGAAGCCTCAGCAGAGAAACCACGAAATCGTTTGGTACAACCAAACAACGATTTTAACAAAATCAAAAAGATGCAACCAAATGTAACGTCTAGCCCACAACCAAGATATCTTTTCACTTTTAAATCCAAAACTAAAACGTCAGAGCACAATAAAGTCACAAGGTTTAAAAGCAAGCAAATATTTTCTTTCACAAACAAGAAAGCATAAATTCGCACAAAATTTAGGAAATTGACGTCTCAGTACAAAATTAAAGCTCTAGAGCCAAAGAGAAGATCGAAAAAGAGACTTTGTAACCGAAGAAATCAGACTGAAAATACCAAGTTTCTCACGAATGAAAAAGGAACCGTCACGTGAGAATCCAAAGTAAACTTTTAAAGTCCAAATAGCATGTCAGAAGCATGAATACTCTTCGCAAACATAGAATAATCCTTTCGGGAAAATTGTTCTTGAGACTATTGATCCTACTCAAGGTTTTTCATGGGCATGGGAAGGGTTGCAACTCTTTATAGGCTATAGGCTAGGATAAGGTGATAAAATTAAAAAAAAATTAACTCAGACTCGTAACAAAGTTCAACTTATCCTGGAAAAAGATGGTAATTTTAAAACAAATGGATCATCTTCAAGAAGTTTTCAAAACCTACAAGTCAAGTTCCCAAACCATGTTTGTGAGTTGCTGCAATGTACAAATCTTGCATCCGACCGTAAAGGGGCACAAAATTTGCCCACTGAGCCATCTCAACTTAAATTACATAGTTTGCTTATGACTTACTCCTAGTATGATATTTCCATTTAGGCTTGTGTGGCTTGCAAAGGTTACATGTTTTGTCTTTCGGTTTAAAATAAAATAAAATTTTTAAATGGAGTTTATCTAGAAATTTTAATGGAAGAGCTAAATAGGTCTATGTGCCATATGCTGTCCTATCAAGTCCTGAGGCGCAAACTGAAGCAAGACACTATGTTAGATGGGTGATAAATTAGAAAAAAATTATATTCATGATCCTAACAAAGATTTTTTTTTCCGATCTGGGAAGGAATGGTGATTTCTGGACAATTAGATTAATTTAAAGAAATTGGTCAAGATAAGTGATGCAATGCTGGAATTTACCGGTCTACTATGTTTACCGAATTTTTAGGTCAAGATCTAAAGGTTCAAAAAAAATTAGAAAATTAAATCAGAGAGAATGATGGGTAAGGTTTTGAGCTACTCTGAAGGAACCAAGATTCTATCCCTTCTAGATTGGGCTACACAAATTCGACAACGAGTTTACTTATTGTTTTCAGGTTGGGACTAAGCAGTGTTTTATGAATTTTTAGACCATGATGCGAAGACAAAAAATTTAGCCTAAATTCATGGAGTCTACTGGGTATGTCTGCAAGCTACTGTTAAAAGATAGCATGACTATCTTTTATAGTTTGGACTACATAAAAAGATGAACACCGCTGTCTACAGATTTCAGAACACGGTTATGCACACTAATTGAGACCGAACTCTACAACTCAATTATAAGAACAAAATAAATCAGTTAGGCCTTAATGCAAAAGAACATTTTGTTTTTATAAACCAGAAAACAAAGTTCAAAAAAACCTAAGGAATACGAACCGTGACAACCGAAAAAAACTAGAAACTCCAAAAAGGATATGTGTCCTACGGAATATGAACCGTGACAACCGAATAAAATTGGAAACTCAAAAAGGATATGTGTGGAATCAATGCAAGAAGAACGCTACCAAATCAAGGAATCCAACTAAAAGTATAAAATTTAAACTTATGGACGAAAAATAAAGCGTCAACGGAGAAGCCAATAAATCTTTCGAAACAAGCAAACTACGGTTTCATAAAATCAAAAGGATGCAACCAAATGTAGACCTCTAGCCCGCAACCAACATATTTTTTGGATAAACAGGGAGACGTAACTCTACAACTTAGTTATAAGTCGAAAATGAAACTGGTAGAGCACAAAAAAAAAACCCAAGATTTAAATGCAAGCAAATATTTTCTTTTCACAAACTAGTAAGTTCAAACAAAATTTAGGAAATCTGATATTTCAAAACTAAATTAAAGATTTAATGTCCAAAGAGAACATAAAAAGCATTAATACAAGAGAAAGTTCGAAAATAAAGAAATCCAACTAAAAGCGTTCAGTTCAAATGAAAGGACGGAACATTGAAACGTGAAAACGATCAATACAAGGAAATTGCGATTTTCAAAAAAGCTTCAAGGTGCAACAAAATGCATGGGTCCACTTTACAACTAAGTTATTTGTTCTCAATAAACAGGAAGACGGACCTCTACAACTCAATTAATAAGTTCAAAATCAACGTTAGAGCAAAATAAAACGGTCAGGCTTCAATACAAAAGAATATTTGGTTTTTATAAACAAAAAACAAAGTTCAAACAAACATAAGGAAGACGAACCATGACAACAAAAAGAATTGGTAACCCCAAAAAGGATATTTGAAGAAATCAATAAGATGCAACCAAATGTAAACGACGATATTCATAAAAGCTTCAAGGTGCAGAAAAATGCATCGATCCAACTCACAACAAAGTTATTTGTTTTCAATAAAGAGGGAGACTCAACTATACAACTCAATTATAACTTCAAAATTAACGTCTGAGCAAAATTAAACAGTTAGGCCTCAATGCAAAACGAATATTTTGTTTTATTAAACCAGAAAACAAAGTTCAAAAAAAATTTGGGTACACGAACCGCGACAACCATAAAAAATTGGAAACTCCAACAAGGATATTTGAAGAATCAATGCAAGAAGAACGTTACAAAATCAAGAAATCCAACTAAAAGTACAAAATTTAAACTTATGGATGAAAATAACGCGTCAACGGAGAATCCAATAAATCGTTCGGTACAAGCAAACTACGGTTTTCATAAAATCAAAAGGATACAACCAAATGTAGACAACTTGCCCGCAACCAAGATATTTTTTCGATAAACAGGGAAACGTAACTCTAGAACTTTGTTATAAGTCAAAACTTATACTGGTAGAGCACAAAAAAAGCCCAAGATTTAAATGCAAGCAAATATTTTCTTTTCACAAACTAGCAAGTTCAAATAAAAATTTAGGAAATCTGATATTTCAAAACTAAATTAAAGATTTAGTGTCCAAAGAGAACATCAAAAGCATCAATACGAGAGAAAGTTCGAAAATAAAGAAACCAACTAAAAGCGTTCAGTTCGAATGAAAGGACGGAACATTGAAACGTGAAAACGATCAATACAAGGAAATCGCGATTTTCAAAAAAGCTTTAAGGTGCAACAAAATGCATGGGTCCACTTTACAACAAAGTTATTTGTTTTCAATAAACAGGAATACGAACCTCTACAACTCAATTAATTAGTTCAAAATCAACGTTAGAGCAAAATAAAACGGTCGGCCTTCAATGAAAAGAATATTTTGTTTTTATAAACCAAAAAACAAAGTTCAAACAAACATAAGGAAGACGAACCGTGACAACAAAAAGAATTGGTAACCCCAAAAAGGATATTTGAAGAATCGATGCAAGAAGAACGTTACAAAATCAAGGAATCCAACTAAAAGTGCAAAATTTAAACTTATGGATGAAAAATAAAGCGTCAACGGAGAATCCATTAAATCGTTCGGCACAAGCAAACTACGGTTCTCATAAAACCAAAAGGATGCGACCAAATGTAGTTGTTTCACTCGCAACCAAGATATTTTTTCGATAAACAGGGAAACGTAACTCTAGAACTTAGTTACAAGTCTACGATTAAAACGTCAGAGCACAAAAATACCGCAAGGTTTAAATGCAAGCAATCTTTTCACAAACTAGTAAGCATAAGTACATATAAAATTTAGGAAATTGAGATTTCAGAACTAAAATAAAGTTTTAAAGTCCAAAGAGAAGTTCCAAAAAGATAGTACCAAGTGGAAATTCAAGGGTGAAAAAACTACCGCCACTCGAGAAACCAAAATAAATTAAGTCCAAATAGCATGTAAAAAGCATGAATAAAGAGTAACATTCTAAAATAAAGAAATCCAGCTGAAACCATAATGTTTAAACAAAAGGACGGAAAGAGAAGCGTCAAGCGAAAAACATAGAAACGTTTGTCACATGGAAACTGCGATTTTCATAAAAGCTTCAAGGTGCAAAAAAAAAAAGCATCAATCGAGCTCACAACAAAGTTATATGTTTTCAATAAAGAGGGAGACCCAACTATATAACTCAATTATAACTTCAAAATTAACGTCAAAGCAAAATTAAACGATTAGGCCTCAATGCAAAATGAATATTTTTTTATTAAACCAGAAAATAAAGTTCAAACAAACTTTAGAAAGACGAACCGCGACAACCAAAAAAAATTGGAAGCTCCAACACGGATAAACCAATAAAACGTTTATCACGGAAGCTCTAAAAAGGATATTTGAAGAATCGATGCAAGAAGAACGTTACAAAATCTAGAAATCCAACTAAAAGTATAAAATTTAAACTTGTGGATGAAAAATAAAGCGTCAACGGAGAATCCAATAAATCGTTCGGTACAAGCAAACTAAGGTTTTCATAAAATCAAAAGGATGCAACCAAATGTAGATAACTTGCCCGCAACCAAAATATTTTTTCGATAAATAGGGAAACGTAACTCTAGAACTTTGTTATAAGTCTAAATGTCAGAGCACAAAAAAGCCGCAAGGTTTAAATGCAAGCAACTATTTTCTTTTCACAAATAGTAACCAAAAGTTTATACAAAATTTAGGTAATGGAGATTTCAAAACTAAAATAAAGCTTTGAAGTCCAAAGAGAAGTTGGGAAAAGATAAAACTTTATGATTGAAGAAATCCAACTAAAAGTACCAAGTTGAAACTCAATTATGAAAATACAACCGTCACGCGAGAAACAAAAGTAAAGTTTTTATATACCAGATATCAAAGTTCAAACCAACTTAAGGAAGACGAACGGTGATAACCGAAAAATATGGAAACTCCAAAAAGGATATTTGAAGAATCGATGCAAGAAGAACGTTTGAAAGTAAAGGAATCCAACTAAAAGTAAAAAAACATAAACTTATTGATGAAAAATGAAGCGTCAACGGAAAAACCAATAAAACGTTCTGGACAAGCAAACTACGATTTTACGATTTTCATGAAAGTGTACTGTTCCTTAAAATAGAATATAAAGAAATGGATTTCTATAGGATATACATGCACAGCAATCAAACTGAAAATAAATAAGCCAGTAATTTACATAATTTACATATATTGAATTAGTGAAGTGAGCATTGGATGTACCTGCACTGTCTCAAGATATCTACAAAGTAGGCATCTCTAGTACACAGTCTCATCTCGCCACTGCAAAGAAATAAAGTTAAATAAATGAACAGACAAAGGTGAAAGGAAAAAAATAGTTAAACGAAGTCCAATCTCAAAATACTCTCCTCAACCCCTAAACTTCACAAAAGAACAAGAAATCCTGAAACCATCACAGTTTCTGCAAACTGGAAAAGCAGGCCGTTGTATGATCTTCTCATATTGTGTTTTATTTCCTATGACCAACATAGTGTCGCATGCCAAAACTTGTTTCTCACCTCCCATGACCTGATGTCACCAATGCAGTGCACCTCGATGACGAAGAAGATAGATGACAGTACAGTCCGCCTGCTGGTTGCACTCAAGCTCTCACATGGAAGGCTCTGCCTCTATATGATCAGATCAATACCTCTGCTTCTGCCCCTTGTCCAATCTGGGAATTTGTGTAGAAGAATTCAGCCCCCCTCTGAGTGCAACAATTTTTGCCTGGCTTATCTTCAAAAATCGACTACCAACAATGACAAATTTGCTCATGAAGAACATTGTGCATACGGAATCTGCTTGCATCAAGACGAAGATGGCAATCACTTATTCTTCAACTGCTCCTTTGCTGAAGTTTTCAGCGAAAGATGTTTGCCTAGAAGGCACAGAAAAGAAAAGAGAAACTTTATGATAAATATAGTAGAAATGTGAAATAAAAAATAACTCTTTGTGGGTAATCCAAAAAAAAAACACTTTGGTGAAATCAAAAAACGATAATATATAACACATTCTGATCTTTTTACACGTCAAGTGTTATTCGGACCATTTCATGAGATAAACCAGTAGCTCCTAAAAACATATGAACAATTATATTTAGATGAATAAAAGCATTCGTGGATACTTTCTGAACGCTAGCAATATACATCTAGCAGGCTAGAATAAATATATGCATACACCGAGTAAAAGAGATTAGTGTAAATTGAGATAAGCATCTTTCATAAACGAAACAGAGCAGAGCATAATCCATGTGAAAAACTGAAAACCATTCAAAAAATGGAACAAAATGATAACTATTAAGCCTTTTTCTTTGCACGGATTCAGCACGAAATGCAGCACAAAAATTGCACATAATGGCACAAGAGGGAGAGGACACCGGGAGTGCATTCGGCAAACCTGCACAGGGTCGCTTTCAAGGACGACGTCGAGGAAGCCGGTGGATGATCGCAAGGTGAACCGGTTTGACATTCACAACGGTGACGCACCGTGCGCTGGATCTGCACATGACGGAGTTGAGGAGGAAGATCCGATGACGAAGTGCACCAGGTGACAGACCTCCACCTTTGGGGCCGGGTGGAACAGATCGGCGAGGCGG
Source organism: Oryza sativa Japonica Group (assembly GCF_034140825.1). Classification (NCBI taxonomy): domain Eukaryota; kingdom Viridiplantae; phylum Streptophyta; class Magnoliopsida; order Poales; family Poaceae; genus Oryza; species Oryza sativa. The sequence goes on along the minus strand of NC_089036.1, from coordinate 6,369,410 downwards.
CCACAGGTTGAAAATTATAGTCAGTACAGGTTGTGGTCATGTATTTACTGAGAAACCTAAATAATATACATGTTACAAGCATTTCTCCGGGTGGAACAGATCTGCGAGGCGGCCACAGGTTGAAAAATATAGTCAGTACAGGTTGTGGTCAGGTATTTACTGAGAATCCTAAATATTATACATGTTGTTACAAGCATTTCTCTTAGCAATCAGTATACCAGCTGTAGTTCACATCCTTGTTCATTTCATTGTATCAAACAAATTCTGCAGGTGCGATAACGAGATGAACTATCCACTAATGTAAATAATCTATATTATAATGTAATCATCCATCAATTTGCCAATGATGCTGGTAACAAGTAAAAGATTTATTGATGCAGCCAAAATTAAACTGTGTAAATTTGGCTAGCATCAAATAGAACATAAAAAAAATTTTATCAAAGATTTATTTATGGAATTAATTAATTATGAACATAAAAAACAAGTTAGCATGAAATAGAACACCAACAATTTTGGAATGACTAATTTGAAGAGGAAATACCCCTCTTTACTCTGAAGTAGAATATGGTTTTCTATTTCACAGTAAACTTGGCAATAATATATACATGGATAGAAATATTATGAATCAACAGTGATATAAAGCCCACTCCCTATCCTTCGTATCATGTGCAATTAAGAATGTGGTATCACATTATGACAATAACCCAGTGATTGCAATTTCGGTTCAAAATTTCAGAAATTTCTGAATGCTCAGTTCGAAATTTCGGCAGATTTTCTCAATTCTTTGTTGAAATTTCTCAAAGTTTATTCAAATTCTAAAAAAAATCAGTCCAAAAAGTTCTGAAAATCAAAAAAATTCATAAATTTTGGTCCTACCAAAATTCGCACCAAGATAAAAAGTGCAAACCCTGCAATAACTTAATTTGTATTTCACATTATGAATAGCAGAGCACATATACGACATCGTCAAAATAATAGCCAGCACTGGTATATGGATAATGGTCAGAATTATTGCAGGACATTAAGAACTCCATCTTCTATATGTGCGCTTGAAATGAAAAACCTTCGACATGAAAAAATAGTTAACCTTTAACCTAGTACAGATCAATTACCAAAATATTTGATTTTTACTATCTAGACAGACTCAAGTTCCTCAAAAAGCTAAGATGATGTGCTGCTTGGTTGCTGACTCAGTGACTCTAGTAGTCTAGTTTCATACAACAGTAGCAGAGCTCATAAAAAACAACACAGTAAAACAATATGCCAAGACACTAAAATGGATTGGAAAACAAGAAGATGTAGAGGAGGGGCTGCAAGAAGTTACCAATGAAACTGATCTTGCTAATCTGGCAATCCCCAAGCAGACCTGCTTTGTGGCTGACCATGTCGTTAATTCACATTCACTGCCTTGCAAAGCGTGGGCACCACTATGGCTGCAACAGTCATGGTCGTCCCTTGGGAGCAGGGACAGCTGGGCCCTGCCGACGGCGCCGGCACCCCTTGCAGCGGCCAAGCCTGCAGTACCAGCCGATGCCCTCGCCAGCACAGGAAGACCATGCGAGCAGCCCATATTCGTGGAGTTGAACGGTACAAAAGCTCCCTGCAGTCCTGAACCTAGGGACGAACATGGAGTTGAGCAAGCTGACTAATTATGTTTCAATTAAGCCCGAGCAAAACTATAAAACAAAACCACACTGCAATATGAGAAAAAACTACAGAGTTAAGCGTAGAAGTATCAAGCGGCGTGCCTATGTTATGTTTCCAGGGATCCTTTGGGACCCTGGCTAAATTATTAAATTCTAGCTAAAGTACGCCATGTTAACTACTATACCGGTAAATAGTTACATAATTCGTATGTATTGGACTCTTGGTATTTTTTGTTCTGAGTTCATCACTGAAAATATCTATTAGCACAATGCGAGCACGTGGAAACTGTCGGCACTACATGACGACCAACATTCATGGTACTAAGTGAAAGCATCATAATACGGAGGAGAAGATCAGAAGAGGCACCTTTGGTCTCCCAACAATATTATGAAGTTTCTTTCTCTTGGCCATCTCTTCATAGTACTTCAGTTTAAGATCTTCACACTGCACAACTGCAGCAAAAAAAACAAAATTTTTACAAACTTTTTCATCAAATACTCTAAAACCTTTACAATAATGCAACTGATGGATATTACCTAATGCTTGAACAGCCCCTACCATCTTACTCAGTTCAGGAACAGCGTTTGCATGGCCATGTGCTTCAAGAGATAGCATTGTTTGCTCTTGTTTCATGACCTGAAAATTACAAAGTGATATAATCAGTAAAACATAGCACCTAATGTATTTATCAATTCAGTAAATCTGCTTTTACCTTGATTTTATTTTCCAAGTTAGATATGGCAGCTGCCCATAATTTATTGGCATTATCATACTTTTGGGAAACACTTCTCAGTTGATCAGCTTGTCTATCAAGGACTTGTTCTGTCAGGAACGTAAAACAGTGGTGAGCATACAGAAACATCTTATCTGAAAATTAGACCTTGAAGGAGTAAGTTGAATCTAATATATTGTGTCTTACCTGCTATTGCTACCGTTTTCGAATACAAATGGCACAAACCATGGGACTTCCCCTTACTCCTTTGAAGTTTATGACAAAGGTGCCGTTACTCTCAACTGTCACCCTAATATCACGCATATGAAGGGGTCTGTTACCAGTCCAACCACTGCATACACATCAAATTCAGACAAAATCTGTGCATCAATCAAAAGTCAAATTGTTTAGCTAAACCTGAAAATAAATTGTGATACAAAATTAAGAGTCTCATGAATACTGTGTTTGCATTTTCTTCTTGCACAAGGACATCAAATGCTCTAATTCCTTTTGGCCCGTAAGTGTTCACTATCTCAGCAAATGCAGATCAAAGAAAGTCTCCAGGAGCAAGACCATCGATTTTCTAGCTGGAATTTCCATATCGAACTGAGTGGTAAAGCAAAGGATAGTCACCACTTCAAACTATATCCTCAGATGTCAATATTGCATCCCCTCCTTCGAAGAAAGATTCGTCAGAAAGCTTTGAAGAGGGTTCACAACCCTCAATTGCACAGCCACCGGCATTAATGAACAGAACAAAGTCTCATCACAGGCACAAGAAGGATAATAAGAAACACTGTGGAACTATGATGGCATGACCAATTAACATTTCGATAAGGTACTTCCAATTTTCAATTTAGAATTCAAGATTATGAAATATCCATTTTGGAAGCACATGACTGATGATGGCTATCGAAGCCCCTTCTACTCGATATTAGTACAGCACCACAATTGATGCAACCTTGTACTCTGACATAGAAACAATCCTATTTTCTTCAACCAATCCAATGCCCATGACTTTAGTACTATCTGATGTATTATTCATTCACTTTGAGAGCATCAAATGAGGCCAGCACACTGATCCACTTAAAAATAGTAGCTAACATGGCAGAGAATCAAGTCAATGAAGAACCCACAATTTTAAGAAGAGAAACATTACTCTATCAAATATTCAAATCTACTCCAAAGAACCTAAATCGACCCATAAAAGCTAGAGCAGTATGCAAATGATTCCACATATACATGATTCCTGTTACATGGAGATACCTTATTAAGCTCCTAGCATACCACAACACCTGAAGGCCTCAAAATTGGGATTAAAACTTTGGTACCGATGTAGGTAAAGCACCAGAAAATACCAAATCTGGGTACATCCAACCTCCTAAATTTCCTCTGCCACATGCGCACACGCACGCACACAAGAAAAAATAAGAGCAAATTTGGAAGCAAACTTTCTAGGGTTTTCTACCAGAGCCAAATCAAGTACTCCAATTCGACCATCCTAAACGCTCATTTCCCAAAAACCCTTTCACGAACATGGTGGGAGGGTTAGGATTTAGGAATAGATCCTCACCTAGCTGCTAGAACCACCATTGCTGATCAAATGCATATAGATTTGCAGGAATCCCACCGCGGGAAGAGGGAGAGAGGAGGGGAGGACTCCGCCGCCGCCGCCGCCGCCGCCGCCGCGGCGGCGCCGGCGCAGGGCCAGGTGGTGGCCGCCTCCGCTTCGCTAGGATTCGCGGCGCGAGGAGGAGAGGAGAGTGAGAGAGAGGAAAAGGTTTTTTCTTTCTTTTTTTTGACGGGAGAAAATATTACCGTTTTTTTTTTTTGACGGGAGAAAATATGACCGTTGCTTTGAGAGGAGAGTGAGAGAGAGGAAAAGGTTTTTTCTTTCTTTTTTTTGACCGGAGAAAATATGACCGTTTTTTTTACGGGAGAAAATATGACCGTTGCTTTGAGAGGAGAGTGAGAGAGAAGGAAAGGTTTTTTCTTTCTTTTTTTATGAGGACTAGAAAGAAAATATGACCGTTGCTTTAAGAGGAGATTGAGAGAGAGGAAAAGGTTTTTTTCTTTTTTTATGTGGACTAGAAAATATATGACCGTTGCTTTAATAGGACTAGAAAATATGCCCGTTGCAACGGATTCATTAGAAACTAAATATTTATCTGCTTAAGAAATCTAGGATGTTTTTTCCGGTTGTTCCTCATATGGTCCTTTGTTGGTCATATCTGTGCGATGAGTGTAGAGAGACCGGGTAGTACAGACCGACAGAGCCTGCAACTGGACCATTCCGAAATTCTCAACTTGAGCATGAAGGTGAAAGAACTTTAATTTGTCAGCAAATTGGACCCTAATCCATTCAAATAAAATCATTAGATAGATCCACGGGATTTCACCATAAAGAAATAGATAAATGGAAGCTAAAATTGTGCAGGAGTGCGAGTGACAAGAGTGTACGACAACTTATGTCGAGACAGCTTCGGCCAAGTAGAACTTGTCCGCCACTGCAACTGCAGATTACAGTCTTTCACTTGGTTACCCTTCTCACACACCATCGCTATCGCAGGCCCCATGGCAGTCGTGCTAGCAGCGCCATCACCAGCGAGGTGCACCGCACGGATCTCCTAGGCCACTCGACGTGGGTGATGTAAGCAGATATGCGGGGGAGTTGATTGAGCAGGGCTACGGTTTGCGAGGGACTTGACTGGTGTTTGATACTAATGAAAATGAATATTAAGTAAGGGCATAAAAACAAAAAACTAGTAGCATATGATTAATTGAGTTTTAATTATTGCAAATTTGAAAAATGAATTTATTTGATATTTTATAGCAACTTCTATATAAAAAGTTCACACGAAACATGCCATTTAGTAGTTTGAAATGTGTGCTAACAGAAACCAAGGTGAAATTTGCGTCTAAATGAAAAAAGAACCGGTTGTCGCTGTGTCAGTGTGTTATCCTGATATATATTGTCGTGGATTAATCGAGTATTCAATCAAGTTTCATATGTATTTTGTTACCGTCACTACAATAGAAACCATCTTTCTTAGCAACACCCTTTTATTCGTACTTGTCAGGGCTATGGATACCACATACCTAATAATAGTCGACTACATCTCGGCAGGACCCACCACATACCATGTTATATATGGAAACTGACCTCGGATATGGAGGGAGATCCGAATAAGGAAAGACAACCAGAGTTCTACATGGAAACGACAATGACTACTCAGATTGTATCCATATTGGTTTCCCTAGTTCTACTTGGAAAGAGGACACCTATGGGTATAAATAGAAGGCCCCCTAGGAGAAGAGGACACCCAATACAGAAGACACGGGACAACAGAAGCCACAACATACAAGCCAACATACGCTAAGATAAGACGTCAAATATCGACTTCAGAGATATGCATGACTAGTCCCATATGGTGCCTATGGCTACCGTCAGGAGAGATATAGCGCTGTATCTGATCTCGCCAGATGCGGATTCGAGGAAGAAGGCTACCATGTTGTCGACTACGTGTCAGACCTTCAGACCGCTATGTCGACAACAATTAGATAGGCTACCCCAAATATTGTACTGGTGTGATTATGGTGAATAAGATGTAACGCCCTGAAAATCGCCCTAAATTTAAATCGTGCTTTAATGTATTTCTAGAAATTTTAAAAGCCTAAAAGAGCCTCCAACAATTAAAATTCACCAAAGATTTATATCAAATTGGCTTGTGAGTATTTTTAATAAATTCCCCATGCTTAAAAATGTTTAACCAATTTTCACTTGAATTTTCAGAGCATTCTAAATAATTATAAGGCAACAAAACAATTAAAGAATTTTATAAAAAGGAAAAGCTAAAAGAAATCCTCTTCCTCCTCTTGGGCCACTTCTAGCCCATCTCTCCCCCTCCTTCCCTCAGCCCAGCCCGGCCACCCCTCCCTCTCTCCTCTCCCCCTCCCTCTCCTTGGGCTGAACCAACTGCTCCCCCCCTCCCTCGGACAAAAGTCTGCTTCACTTCCCCTGCGCGCCCAGCCTGAGACAGGCGTGCTCCTACTCGATGACAGGTGGGTCCCACTCGTCATCGCTAACCTCCAGCCATCCCCTCTCTCTCCGGCCGAATTCCAAGCGACGGCAACCTCCGATTCACCTCCTCCACTCGCCGTTTCATCAAATTAATTGAGGGAAATTAATTCCCACCTCATCCTCTCCAATTCCCCCATAATTTCCCACTCAATCCCGCATTATTCGTGGTGGATTTTGATGATGTTCTTTAATGGCGAGCTCCACCATGGCCGGCGTCGATCTCCCTCCCCGGCGTCTCTCTCCCTCCCCTCCGGCCTATAAAAGGGACCCCCGACTCCCTCCTCTCTCCCCTCACACCGCCGCCCTCTCCCTCCTCTCTCCGCGGCCGCCGCGCCGCTCTCTTCTTGTGTCGCCGCCGTCGCAACTCCGGCCGCCCCTCGCCGGTGGTCGAGACTCATCGGAGCCCGGCGTCGCCACCATCCGCTTCGTCGCTTCCTCCTCTTCCCCGTCCACCCCTCCGTCGAGTACAAGGACCGCGGGAACGACGCCGACGCCGACGACCCGAAGCTTCTCGCCGTTTCTTCCTCACCGCCGGCAACACCGTCGACCTCTCGCCGCCGTGTCTGCTCGGTGAGAACCGTCGTCTCCTCCCCTTTCCGTTTTTCCCCTTCCCGTACTCCGTCGCACCGTCGCCGCGCCGTTGGCCGTCGCCGGCGTGCCGCCTGGCTCGGGTGCTTCTCCTTCCCGGGCGTGCTTGTGCGCCGTGAGCCGCCCTCATGGTGTACCGAGCGGCTGCCAAGTGGGACCCGCCCATGGACCCCTCTCTCTCTTCTCTGTGCAATAAATCAATTTCCTTTAGAAAAATAATTCATAAAATTGCAAATTTCCATTTAAACAGCACATAAACTTCAAATGGCCATATCTTGACCGTTTGAACTCAGAATCGACCCGTTCAAATCTCTAATTTCTCCTAAAAATGAGTAGAACCCATTTATGTGCTTTATTGCTTCTGTTCATATGGTTTTTATTAGCCTTTTTGTTTTTCTTCGCGTTGGTCGTGTAGATCCCGCCGTTCCGGAAGATCAGCTTTTCATCGCCGTTGACGCCGAAGACTTTGTGAGCGATCAAGGCAAGTCATATCTACCTTGAACATGTTGAATCCCATATTGTGAAAATTATGTTGTTTTACTTATATTGCACTGCTTTATAAATTATACCGTTCATTATTAATATTGTTTTATTAGTTATTCCTATGCTCTTTGTTATGGCCATGTTATTGATTTGATATCCATGATCGTTGTGAAACCTAGTAAAATTATAACTTGACTAGTCTGGTACCCTACATGATGGACTGACTAGTTGCTTTAGGTAAATGCTTAGTCATGCTTAGTTCCAACCTAGAACTTTTGGTTAAACTAGACTTTGGTGGTTAACAACTAAAATTGGATTAGTTATGGACTATTGACTGGTTTGTCAATAGATGGGTGATAAAATGATTTGTGCAACTAAAATATATTTTTGGGCTGGGCTTGGGGTGCAAGCTAGTTACTTTGGTAGTCGCACCCCGGCTAATATAAGGATCGGTCTTCGGGCCTCTGTTGCAAGGCATCTTCGTGCAACCACAAGTCTTGTGGGTAAGGCCTGACTGGAAATTTAGATCTTCTCAAAACAGAGACCATTGGTTGGAAGGGTGTGAGGCCAGGATTAAGGCCGTTTTTAACCCGGCGCAAGGGGGGGCCTGTCTCGTCCTGGGGGATCCGGCAACCTTTACCTTGTCGGGGACCGGCGGGCAGGGAAACCACAGCGGGTTCTCCTGTTTTGGGTAGACCTAGATGGATAGTCTTGTCACGACCTCTATCCGAGTACCGTGGTGGTACCTGGCGCGTGGCAACGCGTGTTGAGGTTGGGTATTGTGGGTAAAGTTGTACACCTCTGATCAGAGTTAGAACTATTCAAATAGCCGCGTCCTCGGTTATGGGCAAGCTAAGCAATGTACCCAAAGTTAGTTTTGTTTTATAAAACCTTGGGAGGGTGAAATCATGATGGTGTAGTCATGTGAAGATTAGCCTGGGTTAAGGCAGGTTCGTAGGCTCATGCGACCTTGATGATATTAAAATATTGGCTTAGAACAGGATCGTGTTTTAAAATGAGCTTTAACTTGATTAAAATGTTTAAATTATGGCTTTATGCAAAATAAACCCTATTAGGCCATTTTCTTGTTTTCCCTACGCATTATTGTTGCATTTCCGGTGTGACTTGCTGAGTACGGTGGTGGTACTCACTCTTGCTCACAAAAATAATCCAGAGGATGGACCTGAGGAAGGTGAAGGCTTTGATCTCTAGTTCGCTCCGCCGTCGAGTGCCTGTGGCTGCTGCTGTTCCGTAGTCTTCCGCTGTTTTATTTGTTTATCTTTGAGTGTGAGGGCCTAAGTCGCCCATGTAATAAAGTACTCCTTTACGTTTCCGCAAGTGTGGCATGTAATAAACAACAATGTCTATGTGTACCTCGCCTCCTGGGACGAGGATTAATGCACTGAGCGTTTGGAAATGGTGTATATTTCCAGGCGTGACATAAGAGCAATGACCGGCTTCGGCCAACAGGATGTAGGGTTATTACCTGACAATTCAGGGGCCCGAACCTGTATAAAAATCCTCGTCTCCGTCTCTTTTACCTCAATCTCACATATATCCTGGTACCAACGATCCTCATACTATGCAAATACCGGAATTGCGACATCAAACATCGAACCAAATGGAACTCAACATATGGTGCTACAAGATATGCCACAGGCTGCCGTCGCCTCTCCGCCGCGAGCTCGAGGCCAGATCCGGCCGCCGCGTTGACGGGGAAGACCGGATCCGCTGCCGCGACGACGGGGGTGGCTGGATCCACCGCCGCGATGACAGGGGAGGCCGGATCTGCCGCCAATGCCGACGAGCACTACAAGAAATATGACCTTCTGTGACGAATTCCTTGTAACGTCGGAGCTATTCGTCATTATCACATTCCATTTTATGACAATTAATATGAGATGGGTGGCTTAGTGACAAAAAAAAAGTGTTCGTCGTTAATACCAACTAGAAATCTGTCGACGTTTGATGTCGCGATTCCGGTATTTGCATAGTATGGGAATCGTTGGTACCAGGGTATATGCGAGATTGAGGTAAAAGAGATGGAGACAGAGATTTTTATACAGGTTCAGGCTCCTGAATTGTCAGGTAATAACTCTATATTCTGTTGGCCGAAGCCGGTATTGCTCTTATTCACCATAATCACACCAGTACAATATTTAGGGTAAGCCTATCTAACTGTTGTCGACATGGCGGTCTGAAAGTCTGACTCGTAGTCGACAACAGGGTAGCCTTCCTTCTCGAATCCGCATCCGGCGAGATCAGAGACAGCGCTATATCTCTCCTGATGGTGGCTATAGGCACTATAGGGGACTAGCCATGCCTATCTCTGAAGTCGATATCCGGCGTCTTGTCTTGGCGTATGTTGGCTTGTATGTTGATCTTGTGTATTGATCTATTGTTCTGTGTCCCCTCTCCTCCTAGGGGGCCTTGTATTTATACCCGTAGATGTCCCCTTGTCTAAGTAGAACTAGGAAAACCAATATGGATACAATTCGAGTAGTTTTTGTCGTTTCCATGTAAAACTCTAGTCATCCTACCTTATGCGGAACTCCTCCTATATCCTAAGGTTGTTTCCATATAAAACATGGTATGTGATGGGTTCTGCCGAGATTTAGTCAACTACTATTAGGTATGTGGTATCCATCACCCTGACAAAATCATCATAAAATATTTCGATGAGACATTGTGACGAATATTAATTTGTCATAAGAGTCAAAAAGAAAACATCACAGATTTATATAATGTATTTCTAGAAAAAAATATATTAAAAATTGAAGCAATTTAATCAAGTGAATTAATAAAGAAACTAAAATTTTCCTTTAAAATCATGGCCACAAATATTTTTGTAATATTCTACGTGGTCTAAATTATTCTCTAAAAATTTCCATGAATTTTCGAAGCTCAATAACTAATTTTAATACCACCAAGTTCATTTAACCTATTAAAATAAATAGAAAACAAATTAAAATCCCTCTCTTTGTCCTTGGGGCTTTTTCGGCCCAAGTATTACTCTCTCCCTCCCTCAGCCCGCAGCTTCTTTCTCCCTCCTCGGGCCGGCTTCCCCTTCCACTCCTCCCTCTTCGGGCCGTCGGCCCAACCCTTTTGCTCCTCCCTCGTCGAGAAGACTATTTGCCTCCCTCCTCTCAATTCAAATTTTTTTTCGTGTAGTAAATGATTTCAAATGAAAAAAATGTCAATAATAAAGTTGTATAACTTATCAACATCTACAACTTTTGATTTTGTTATATGACTTTATTTCAATAATTTGAATTTGAATTTTAAAATATGACAACTTCAAACAACATTTTCAAATACTAAATGATTTTCAAATGAAAAAATCATAAACAATAAAGTTGTATAACTCATCAATATCTACAACTTTTGTTTTTGTCATTTTGCTATATGACTTTGTTGCAATAATTTGAATTTGATTCTAATCATGACAACTTCAAAAAAATATTTTCAAATACTAAATGATTTCAACTGAAAAAGTCATCAACAACAAAGTTGTATAACTCATCAATATCTATAACTTTTATTTTGGTCATTTCTTTATCCGATAAAGTAACTGTAACATTGTTCACAAAATCTACATATGTATAACTCATCAATATGTATAACTTTTATTCTGGTCATTTCTTTATCCGATAAAGTGATTGTAACATTGTTTAAAAAATCTACATATATCTCTTATAGTTTATAAAACCATATAGGAGATATGTAAATTTTGTGAACAATGTTACTATCACTTTGTCGGATGAATAAATGAGCAAAATAAAAGTTAGAGATATTGATGAGTTATACAACTTTGTTGTTGATGATTTTTTCAGTTGAAATCATTTAACATTTGAAAATGTTGTTTGAAGTTGTCATAATTTGAAATTCAAATTCAAACTGTTCAAAGTAAGTCATATAGAAAAATGACCAAAGCAAAAGTTGTAGATCTTGATAAGCTATACTACTTTGTTGTTGACAACTTTCCCATTTGAAATCATTTACTACCCGAAAAATTATTTAAATTTCTTATATTTTAAAATTCAAATTTTATATAGTTCAATCAAACTCGGATGGAGAAATGACCAAAATAAAATTGGTAGATCTCAATGAGTTCTACAACTTTTTTTGACAACTTTTTCACATGAGTTCATTTAGTATGATAAAATTCGATTCGAAGTTTAATATTTTGAAATTAATTTTTTCCCTCCTCCTCCTCCCTTCAAAATTTTTCATCTCCTCTTCTCTGTCCCCTCCTCTCCTGATATTTTTTTTATCTCCTGTTCTCTCCCCCTTATCCTATCCTATATGTGACTGAATTTTCTACTCGAGTTCAACTAATAATTTTGTCAACTACAAAATTATAGATCTCACCTAGATCTAAGATTTTTATAGATTGTCTCCATCTGAGATCGTTTATAAATTTTAAAAATTCACTTATCCAAATAGACCCGAGAAATTATAACACATTTTCAGATATCAAAATATCTCAAATCAAAAAGTTTATTATAGAACTGTCAACAAACACCTATATGATGTTCTTTGGTAACGGTTTATTATAGAACTTCCCAAACAATTCGTTTGGCTATATAAGTATAATTTGCTCTCCCAAGAGGTGCGGGAGAAATCCCACACTTCCTGGTCCATATATAATCTCGATCCTGGCCTTGTTGAATTTTGTTCCAATATGACAACCATTGGCTCACTCCAATCCTATTTTACTATAAAGTTGATGCCTAGTAGCTAACTCCTAAAACTCAACATACAACCATGCCACATCATCGCCGACTAGCAATAATTACATATTTACCTCATGCAAGCATACAACATCATCTATGATTTATTTAATTAATTCTACAAATCAACATGCAAGTATATCTAATCATCACCCCTCACATCATTTCCACAATATTTTAACAAATCTATCAATCTATCATTTTTGTAATATTTAAAATACACTAATCAATATTTTTCCCATTAAATCTCAAGTATCATTGGTTTGTTTTATGATAAGTATTGATAAACCCTTATGTTTCATTATTTTTTTCTTTGTACTTCTAGCTCGATTGTAAAAAAAAAAAGTATACCGAAAATTGCTTAGTAATTCCCGCAGCAAAGTGCGGGACACCTAGTTTAAAATATAAGCACCGGTATAACTACAGTTTATAAAACTAGGAAGGTAGCCCGCGCATTCGCGCAGGCATGTATCGTAGGTTGCATTTGAGATACTCGTAAGTAATAGGCTGATTGTGTTAAAATGTCGTATTTGTTATATAGTAAACTATAGGCATATGAATCTTATATCATTGGTTTGATTATAAACAGAGCAATAGTTAGATTAGAAATCAGACGTAAAACTTATAATTATAGATTATTTATATTTTAGTTAAATAGGAACGTAAGAGGAATGAAAAGTGTAGAGCTTGAGCCAGAGAGGGGAAGGAGCGGGTGTGTAGTGATGGGCGCTTGTGGAGGGGATTTTTTTTGTAATTTTTCTAAGTGATTAAGTGAAAGCCAATTATTAGATGTAATTTTCCTAAGATTTGCAAGATTTTTTTTTAAAAGATGTGACATGCCACTTATTAAGATATATTTTTCTAAAAGTAGATTATATAGTTGAAAATAATGTTAATAGGTTATCGATCTAGGTGAAAACCGTTAGCTAGATGTTTTATTTTTTTCTTTTAATATATAAGATTTTACTAATTTTTTAAATGTGACACTTGGTAATTTAACATGTCTCTAAAAGGTCATACATGGTGACTTTGTATTTTTCTAATTTTTATTATGTAGAATGATTAAGATGACATAATATATATTGTCAATTTTTTAATGTTTCAGTGTTGTTTGCTTGTTGGTCTATGTTCAAATTACGTATTTTAAATTTTACATAGTAAAATATGAGTAACATAAATCAACAATTCAAATAAATTAAAAATAGGATGTTATTTGGGTTGTCAGGTAAAGAATAGGTGGAAATTCAAATAACATATTTTATTTTTTATAGTGAAATATTGGTAATATTGATTTTAAATTATTTAGCTGTCTAATTATGAAACAACCGTTCAAACAAACTAAATAAAAACAGATATACTACCTCCGTTTTATATTATAAGTCATTTTGACTTTTTTCAGTGAATTTTTAAGTTTAACCAAGTTTATAGAAAATATAGTAAAATTTTCAAAAAAAACATATTATGGATATATATGGAACGTTATATCTAACAAAACAATTTTGTGTGATAGATGTTGTTAAATATTTTTATATATTTGGTCAAATCTAAAGAAATTTAATTAAGAAAAAAGTTAAAATGGCTTATAATATGAAATAGAGGGAGTAACTTTTTAAAATTATGATTATTTTGCTATGTAACTATTATCTTTTTTCTAAATTGTTAGTTAAAAATAGATTTATTATTTATAAAAGCATGCATCAGATCATTAATCATTTATATATTTAGGCATGGGACATGCAATCAAGAATCCACGGCCATTCTCGTGAGATAGAAGTGAAGAAATTAATTATTAAGTAATAAAACAAAAATCTTAACTACCATAGAGAAAAAAAAAAGAAAGAGATGAGGAGAAAGGATTGTGGGGAAGGAGATGAGAACGCACGGTAGTAGTTGAGGAAGGATTTTTTTATGAGATAAATCCAATTGGCCCACCAGTTCAAGTTATATATTTTTTCTAATTTATTGGAGTGCCACGTGGTGGCTTAGGAGTGTTTATAAGAGTCTCATGTGGCAACTTAAGAGTGTTTATAGGAAGTTTAATCGACTTTTAGTATATAATAATAGATAGATCGATATATAGATATATTATATGTTGTTAATAAGTATTTAATTTATTTAGATGGCATGCAAACTTGCAAAATGCACAGTCTATACCACAATAACATATTGCTTATATATAGCAAAACATTGGATGTAAAATTGTCAATTTAATTATAAATAGAGCAATGTTTTAATAGAATATAAATTAGCTATGTACATTTAAATTATGGTCAACTTAACTCGTTTTTAATTTGATAACATAAAATAATTAGGATAAGAAAGAGATGGAGATATAAAAGAATAGGAAGAGGAAGAGACAGGAAGAGCGTACTACTTTCTTATGTTTTTTTCTTTTTCCGGCCCACGGTTATACGAAGCCACACGTAAGTAAGTACGGACGTTTTTTTTTATAATTTTTTTTTCTTTTTCTGGCCCACAGTAGAGGAAGGGATTACTTTCTTAAATAATAATAGATCTAATCAAATGGTCTAAAATATCGGGTCTACCAATTTAAGTGAAAATCGACGGTGAGATTATATAGTGCCATGTGACGGTCTAGGAGTGTTTGTAGGAGTGACACGTGGCGGATTGAGAGCGTTTGTAGGAAGTTTAATGGACTTTTAGTATATAATAGATAGATTTCATAGTATACTTGTCTTTTTATCAACCTATCACTCATTCAAATTTCTTTTCGTTTTAATTACAATATACTCTCATATTACCCGTAGTTCAAAAAAAAAAAAACGATTACCCGGTTCACACTCCGCATACATGAATGATCGATTAATTTGTCGATCTAGGACTAGGAGCAGAGGGTAATCGCAGACTTGGCCACTAGCTAGTCAACGACGACGAGACTAGTACGCTTGTCGGCTTGTGTCCATTCTTGCAGCTCCTACCGCCGTCAAACCCGGCGTGCGGTTGGTGTCGATGAAGGGAAATTTAACTATTCACCACCACTCATGTGACATCACAATTAACGATTTGTCACACCCTGTTAATGATATGTGGGCCCTTATATATCTATGACATGTGGGACTAGTGGCAAATCGTTAAGCAACATCCGTAAGAGTGGCAAATAGTTAAAAGCCCCGTGCATGAACTGCCAACTGTCGCTATTAACCACCTTCTACGTCCACAAAAATAAAACATGGCAAATATTTCTTAAGCAAATTAAGATTGGTATAAAATTATTTCACTGCCCATGTTAATAAATCCCTGGTTGGCAGAAATCATATATAATGGAAATTAAAAGATGAATAATTGGCTAGCACGAAGTAATTAAAAATGTTTATAATTAACTTATATCTATAAATTTCCAATGCTACAGATGTTTATACTACCTCCGTTTTTTAATAGATGACGCCGTTGACTTTTTCTCACATGTTTGACCATTCGTCTTATTCAAAAAATTTACGTAATTATAATTTATTTTGTTATGAGTTGTTTTATCACTCATAGTACCTTAAGTGTGATTTATATCTTATACATTTGCATAAATTTTTTGAATAAGACGAATGGTCAAACATGTGAGAAAAAGTCAACAGCGTCATCTATTAAAAAACGGAGGGAGTATATTCGTAGACGTGTAGAGTACGCAGCACAGTATTTAGAGCTCCTTGGACAGACAAGTCAGTTGCCGCTTCTGTTTGACTCGTGCAGACCTGCATGGACCCTTGGTGGTTTGAGTGACATGTCAAATTAAGCAGACCAGCAGCATACCAGTACCTACTACTTTCTCGAAAAAAAAAATTAAAAATATACCTCTTTTTTATTGGTTTTATATAAATATACATGTTTATGAAGAATTTACATAAATATACCATTGTCGCAGAATAAAAGTGCGAGACTGAGCGAATTACTCGATCTCGCGCGGTAGGTGTGCGAGACCGCTCGGTCTCGCGCTGTGAGTGCGTGAGACCGCTCCTTCGTTTCCATAACCACTGTATTTGTGTGAGTAATAAATTAATTAGTGTCATTAGCAGTTAATTAATTAATTATTTTTTATTTAATTAACATCATTAGTAATTAATTAATCATTAATTATACGTTAATCATGATCCATGTCAGGCCATCTCGCACGCTGCTCAAGCGAGATCGCTTCTTGTTTTGCTGTCACGCTGGTCCCGTGTCCTGGTGTTGCGAGACCGTGCGGTATCGCTCCAACAACCTGTGAGACCGTGGTCTATCGTCACGCTATCGTTACTTTCGCTGAATGAATCAGCGATATTGTTTTGCTTTCGCACTTTCAATCAGCGACTATGGTATATTTGTGTAAAAAATTTTACATCCCGAATATTAATGAAAAAAAAATGAATGAATGGTATATTTTAAAATTTGATTCTTACTTTCTCCGTATTATTTTCACACAATTCTTTATTTAAATTCATTAACACCTATATAAACACCTATATAAAGAACATATATAATATACGAAACACATATATGCATCCGTTCAAAATGTAGACTGGAATTTATAGTGCAAAACCAGGGAAAAACTATAAAAAAAAACGAAACTAAAACTGAATGTAGCATATATATATATATATAGTAGTATAATGTCATGTGCAGTTTTAGATTTGTTTTTTTAGACTGAGAGAGTACCACCAAACCAACCATATGCGTTCGCGCACGACAACGACAGATATACGACTTTTACTATACGGCTATACGCCTCTCTCTCTATCAGGGGCGGTACCACCCATTAGGCGGGGTTGGGCGGCCGGCCCAGCTACGGCCCGCGCCACCCCAACCCTCCATATCCTTTTTAGGCCGCCTACCACCATATCCAATTCACAATTGACCCATAAATAAGCAGTCCAAGTGTCCAATTTTAATCCTGCATATGTAATGCTTTCCTGAGTCAATTCCTCGACACTGCTCACCCCCGTCCCCTACTATAGTTAGCTGCCTAATGTTTTTCTCTCTCTCTCCCTTCTAAGCAAAATAATAATCATCTTATTCTGGGTATGCGATATCTTCTCATATATTTATTTTTTAAAAGATATCTATCAACCATGCTTTATGAATTGACTCATATTTGCAAATTGATATGTTTATCTTTTTATGTATGATGAATTATGTATGGCGCAAAAATTATTACTTTATTTTTAATATCATTTTTGTTTTTGTTTGCCTTAATTTATTGTTTATACTATATATTTATATGATTACAACATAAATATGGTATTTTTTGCGTTTAGTTGTTCTTATTGAGACGAGCATCTTCGCCTCATCTTTATTTTAATCTTGCGTCCGCCACTGCTCTCTATGAATATCGATTATCCATGTTGCCTCTATAAATAATAATGACCCGGCACGAAATGCTGGTATCAGATATGAGCAGCGTGCAGATCGTTTGAGCAGCTAGCAACAAATTACAAGAGGGTGGTAGCTAGGCAGCTAGCTAGTTAGGCCGGATGGCGCGGCTGCAGCGACGACGTCTCGTGCTGCCGCTCCTGCAGCTCGCCGTGGTGCTCTGGTTGGCGGCTACCAGCGGCTGCTTGTGCCGCCGGCCGCCGACCCCGATCGCCGGCGTCCCGTCGCCGCCGATTCTGCCGGACGGCGACCGGACACCGGAGTCGCCTCCAGGTGATCAGAGATTCATTTAACCATCATATATACATGCACCTATACGCAGCTCAAGCTAAATTTCAAAGCCCATTGCGCGCATGAGCAAATCAACTTATATATTATCTTACTTTTCAAATATATCTGAATAACTTGTCGTTTAATTATTTGTCTTATTTAGAAGAACTATATGTAAATGTCGTCTAATTTCCTCGTGGCTTGTTTTATTATAAGGAATATAAATAACTTATAATTTTAATATCTGTATTTAATTTGTGATAATATGAATATTCAAACACCATCACAAATGTATAAATTCAAAAGCAAAGAGAGATTATTTGTTAATCTTAATTTGTGCGACATAATAATAAATAAATACATGTGACGATATATTGACGCAGTTTGCTTTTTCCCTTGTTTTGCAGCTCCCGTATCCGCAAAACACCCGAACTTCTCGGTCCTTCCGCCGCCGGGCTGCTCGCCGGATTGCACCGACCAGCAACGTCAGCCTTAATTAGTTAGGGACTATCAACGACGTACGTTCAGCATATATACTCTGGTTGCAAACGTGTAATTATATAGTATGCTCTGTAAGTTCGTTCCGATTTCAAATGTAATGCAATTTAGCGCATTGTATATTTGTATTCTCAACTACTTGTAAGTGTAATTTCTATTGCTAGTGTAAATGTACGGCCGAGCGATCAGACTTGGCCGCTAGCTAATCAACGACGAGACTAGTACGCATGCAACTCCTACCGCCGTCAAGCCCGGCGTGCAGTTAGTGTGCATGAACCTGCGCTATTAACCACCTTCTTCGTCCACGAAAATAAAACATGACAAATATTTCCGATAATGCTTTAAATCGAACGTTTGATACGACGAAATATCGGACGCACCACCGAGTGGGTCCCACCTAACCACTTTCCCACCTTTTTCTCTCTACCGGTCAAACTTATCTCTATCTCAACCACTCATTCTTCTCTCTCTCCCCTCAACACGAGTGTTCGTGGTTTCGCCAGGAAGAAGGAGCATGCCAGCGGCCACTATGGCTAGGGGTGGAAACGAGCCAAGCCGAG
This sequence comes from Oryza sativa Japonica Group, assembly GCF_034140825.1. NCBI lineage: Eukaryota > Viridiplantae > Streptophyta > Magnoliopsida > Poales > Poaceae > Oryza > Oryza sativa. The sequence continues at coordinate 6,350,480 of NC_089036.1, read as the reverse complement.
CCAAGCTCGGCTCGGCTCGTGAAAGCTTGGTAAAGAACAGGCTCGGCTCGGCTTGATAAAGAGAACGAGCAAAAAATGCAGCTCGGCTTGGCTCGTTTCAAAGCTCGAGCCAGCTCGAGCCAGCTTGTGATGCACAACAGCAAGTAAATACTTCAACAATAGTGCAATCAATTTTCAGCAAGTTAACAGCAAGTGTGCATTACAGATTCTATTTACTACACAAAACATATGGCTCGAATTAAGTATAGTATATTAGTGTAGGTATAACAATTTTGATCTATTTGCCTCAACCTTTCTGTGATTGAATCATTGATAATAGCACACACTGCACACATACACATCAATTCATCACGCATATACACATCAATTCATCACGCATATACACAGCTACTGAGAAATGAATCACAAAAATCAGAAAATACATCACGAACCTCTTCATCCTAGGCTCGTCGCTGTGTGAACTGTCGTCGATCGGTTGGCGTCTCGGCGAGGTGATGGACGGCGTCGACCGTCGAGTCAGGGACGCGGGTAGCACAGGAGAGGGAGGCCGAAGGCGGTGCAGGGTAGAGAGGCGGCGCCGCGACGGCACTGGGGTCGAGCGTCGCTGGGCGGCTGGGGAGGGAGGCCGGAGCCAGCGCAGCCGCGCAGGGCGCAGGGGAGGGAGGCGGCTGGCTGGCGGAACTGAGGCTGCCGCGTCGAGCGGCGCGCCGGCGCTTCTGCTAGGGACTGGGAGGGAGGCGGCGGGCCAGCGGCCGGCAACTCCTTGCGCCGCCCAGAGGGAGGGACTCGGTCTCGGTGCGATGGAGTAGCGGCGGCGACGAACTGGGAAGTGGGAAGGGGAATAGTTTCTGTAGCAAGGGAAGGTTAGGGTTTTCATTAGGCCTGGGATGGGGAATTGTTAATGGGCCAAGGTCATTTTTTCACCAGCTTGACAAGCCTACCGAGCGGCTTGTGAGCTAGCTCGGGCTCGGCTCAATTTACAAACGAGCTCTGGAGGCAGCTCGGGCTCGGCTCGTTTTCTTTTCGAGCCAAGCCGAGCTTTGCGAGCTCGAGCCAAGCCCGAGCCGAGCTCACGAGCCCGAGCTTTTTGTCCACCCCTAACTATGGCGGTGGTGGGGCGGCACGACGCAAAAAGGGAGGAGAACACCGGCGACCATGCTAGTGGCAGCGAAGAAGGCCGACACGAAAGGAAGGACCGGATAAGACATTGGACCTTTGGTGTCGGCAGAGTAGCCGCGAGCCCACGATGCGAAGGAGGTCGCGCGACTTGCCCTGGCAAGGTCGCCCTCCTGCATCGCTACTTGCCATGGTCCACGTGACCACGTCTACACCATGCCAATCGGTTGATTCCGGTGAGCGGACTTGAAGAAGATAGAGGTAGGCGCTGCTAGGGAATTTTAGATGTTGTAGCTTGTTTGTTCTATTAAGTTGTTTCATTTCATTTTAGTGAAGTTGGAATTTTAGTGATGTTGCAGCTTATTTGTATTTTTGTTGCAATTTGTTCTATTAAGTTGTTTCATTCCGTTTTGATTCATTGTTACATAAATTAATTTCTTGGTGTTACAGTGAGTATGTTTGACTATTTTCATTTGGTTGAAACAATTTTGTTTAAGCACTGAAACATTTTCTCTGGTAGTGAAACATCTGAAATATTTTCATTTAAATATTTTTTTATCAACAAGTGAAACATGTGAAACATTCTTAAACAACACCAACACCGTCCGATAATTTGCACAAAATTGGACGTCTGATCCGTAGCAACCTCCAAATACTTCTTAAGCAAATTAAAGATTGGTATAAAATTATTGGCAAAATTTGCTACAGGACACCCCAAAATCGTGTAATTGGCTATGGGACACCGCAAAATCTTGGCTTTGCCCACGGACACTACGAAAGTTGTGAAATTGGCTGTGAGACACCAGAGGCAATATTTTATAATTTCCGAGGCAAAAGAGGTCAGAAAATTTTCTAAATGACCAATCTACCCTTGCGCGCCGCTACCTCTAAGCCTGACTCCATCCCCCCTCCCTCCACAGCCTGATTCCCCATTCCCAAACCTAACCCTAGGCGACGGCGGCGGCGGGGCCGGCGGCGACAGCGGCGGTGGCGGGGCCGGCGGCGGAGGCGGCAGTGTTGAGGACGGCGACGACGGCGGCCTAGTCGGCTTCGGTTGGTGCGGCGATGGACAGCTCGGCGTCATCTTCAGTGGTACGGCGCCGTGGTGGTGGCGAGTTGCCCTTGGGCAAATGTCCATTGTGCCACTGATGGGGATTGTTGGCTCAGAAATGAAGGGAGTTGAAGGAGTGGGACGAATTTTAGTGTACCTTGGAGTTGTGCAAGCTTTATTATTACTGTTGATTTTGGTAGTTGTCATTAGCAAGTAATATGGACTGTAATAGGCAATTTAGTATTTGGAAGCAATGTAATGTTGAACTTATGAATGCCCTGTGGAATTAATGAATGTAGTATGGTTTTCAGATGAAATGCAGCCATTCGAATTTGGTTTGATATGGCATCTGAGCAATTGGAATTTTTGCAGTACTCTGTGATGTTGCTTTGATATGGCATTGAGTAATAGTGCACAGCATTTGCAGTAGTATATGGCATCTGAGCAATTTGGACAACATGTTGACAAAATTTGGCCAGAGAAAAATTTGGACAGCATGTTGGCAAAATTTGGCCAGACAAAAAATTGGACAGCATGTTGGCATCTGAGCAGTAAATGTTTGCTGTCTGAAACATTGGCAAAAAATTTGCCCAGACAGCAAATTGACAGTTTGGCAAAATTTCAGACAGCAAACTGGCATACATCCATACAACAAACATTTACAAGCATGTTGGACAGTAAACAAAATTTTATACAGCAATAATTTAGAAGCCATTCCAGAAATACTCACTGCCATTCCACATCAACTAGTGCCATACATCCAGTGCCACACATGGTACTGCCACTGCCATTAAGCTTGGTCTATACAAAAGCCATACATGAAAGTCTTTAGGCACATTTTGCCTAGCAAATATGAGTAGTACTGCCCATTGGCTCCATAACAAAAGCAGTGCACTTAGCACATAAAGGAGTCCATGCCATTAAAAGCTAACATCAGTGAACATAGCATCCTACATTTATACAAAAGCAAATTTCATGTCATTGAACTTCAGTCTTCAGATGGCACCAGCTGCCTTGTTGCTTGGAGCATCAACATCCAAATTGAGAGCTCTAGCCCTGCTCCTTGTTATTGGGCTTGTTTGAGTTACCCCAGATGCTTGTGATCTTGAAGGTGTGGACCTGCAAAAAAATGAAAATCAACATAAATATGTAGAGTAAATATAGCAAATGTATGGCATAAAAAAGAAATTTTGCTGTTGACAACATACACAGTAGCTGTTGGGACTTGTATGACAGGATCTTGCACAGAAAGCACAACTTTCTTCACTCTTTTTCTCTTGGGCTTTTTCTCTTCCCAGCACACTTCTTCCTTGGCGACATCTTCCTAGCTGCCGCTCGGCCGCCTACCAATATGACAGCTCCATCGGCCACCGTCGTCGTCGCCGTCCTTAACACCGTCGCCAGCGCCGAAACTGCCTCCGCCGGCGCCGCCGCCGCCGGCCCCGCCACTGCCGCCGCCGCCTCCGCCGCCGCCGTCGCCTAGGGTTAGGTTTGGGAATGGGGAATCGGGCTGTGGAGGGAGGGGGGATGGAAACAGCGCCGGCTGGGTCTGGTTCGACCAGACCCAGTCAGGCTTAGAGGTAGCGGCGCGCAGGGGTAGATTGGTCATTTAGAAAATTTTCTGACCTCTTTTGCCTCGGAAATTATAAAATATTGCCTCCGGCGTCTCACAGCCAATTTCACAACTTTCGTAGTGTCCGTGGGCAAAGCCAAGATTTTACGGTGTCCCACAGCCAATTACACGATTTTAGGGTGTCCTGTAGCAAATTTTGCCAAAATTATTTCAGTGCCCATGTTAAATCCCTGGTTGGCAGAAATCATAACGAAATTAAAACATGAGTAGTTGGCGAGAATGAAGTAACTAAAAATGTTTATAACTTGTATCTATAAATTTTCAATTGTACAAATATTTATGTTTGGAGTAGACATGTAGTATACGCAGTACAGTGTTTTATACGGTATTGGGTTGATTTTTATGGGACAGAGGAAGTAGACGTGTAGAGTGCGCAGTACAGTGTTAATTTAGAGCTCCTTGGACAGACAAGTCTGTTGCCGCTTCTGCTTGACTCCTCCAGACCTGCATGGACCCTTGGTTTTAGTGACATGTCAAATTAAGCACACCATCCATGCATCGTACCAGTAAGGCAGTAACTACTGCTGCGCCTCAGTCCCAAACTAAGTATAGTTTTGAATTGTTCCCTAAAATAAATATAGTTTTAAATTGTTCATATCTAACGTTGAACTGTTCATCTTATTTAATTTTTTTTTATGATTAGGATTTTTATTGTTATTAGATGATAAAACATGAATAATACTAATTTTTTATTTTTTTCAACAATTTTTTAAATAAGATGGGTGGTCAAACATTGTACACAAATATTCATAACTGCATTTATTTTTAGACGAAGATAGTACTTCCTCTGTAGTTTAATCTCACCATATATATATATATATATATATATATATATATATATATATATATATATATATATATATATATATATATATATATATATATATATATATATATATATATATATATATATATATATATATATATCCGTTCAATATCTAAAATGGCTTATAGTGTTAAACCGGAGAAGTATCTACTCCTTGTGTTCTAAAATATAAGAGAATTTCTATGAATAAGACATATCCTAGTACTGTGAATTTGAATAGAAAGCCAGGTTTATAATACTAGAATCTATCACATTCATCCAAAATCTCTTATATTTTAGGGTGGAGGGAGTACTAGTTAGCCATAGCAACGGCGACCAGCCAACCATATGCGTCCGTGCACGACAACGACCGATATACTTACTATACGCCTCACTCTGCATATATCTATTAGAGTTGGTACAATAGCAAACTATAATCCAACTATAAACACATATCGAGAAGATAAAAGATAAGAAAAAGAGTAACAGGATACAGATAAGTAGCCAGCTGCAACATGGACTCCAAAATGCAATGTGTGTATGATAGGTATGACCATATATTAATGCTGTAGTATATTTTGTAGGTAACTATTATATAAATTGACTATTAAATATATTGACTATATGTAAATTGGAGTAGCTAATAGTTGAGCTGTACCCAATTGACTATATGTAAATATATTGACTATTGAACTTGCTCTTATGCATATCGCCTCTATAAATAATAACGACCCAGCACGAAACGCGGGTATAAGATATGAGCAGTGTGCAGATCGTTTGAGCAGCTAGCAACAAATTACAAGAGGGTGGCAGCTAGCTAGTTAGGCCGGATGGCGCGGCTGCAGCGACGACGTCTGGTGCTGGCGCTCCTGCAGCTCGCCGTGGCGCTCTGGTTGGCGGCTACCAGCGGCTGCTTCTGCCGCCAGCCGCCGAGTCCGATAGCCGGCGTCTCGTCGCCGCCGATTCTGCCGGACGGCAACCGGCCACCGAAGTCGCCTCCAGGTGATCAGAGATTCATTTTACCACTACATACATACATACATACATACATACATACATACATGCATGCACCTATACGAAGCTCAAGCTAAATTTCAAAGGCCATTAATTGCGCGCATATATAACTAAGCATATCAACTTTTATATATATATATATATATATATATATATATATATATATATTATCTTCCTTTTCAAATATATCTGAATAACATGTCGTTTAATTATTCGTCTTATTTACAAGAACTATATGTAAATGACGTCTATTTCCTCGTGGCTTGTTTTATTATAAGAAATATAAATAACTTGTATTCTTTTAATCTGTATTTAATTTGTGATAATATGAATATCCACACGCCATCATAAATATAAATTCAAAAGCAAAGAGAGTATTCGTTAATCTTATTTTATGCGCGACATAATAATAAATAAATGTGACAATATACTGACGCAGTTTTGCTTTTCCCTTGTTTTGCAGCTCCCGCATCCGCACAACACATGAACCGCTCCTTTCAGCCGGGCTGCCCGCCGGATTGCACCGACCAGCAACGTCAGCCTTAATTAGTTATGGACTATCAACGACGTACGTTCAGCATATATACTCTGGTTGCAAACGTGTTAGTATGTACTCCACTCTGTAAGTTCGTTCCGATTTCAAATGTAATAATGCAAATTTAGCGCATTGTATTCTCAACTACTTGTAAGTATAATTTCTATTTTACTAGTATAAATGTAGGGCCGAGCGATCAGATTGGTACATCTTCAAAAACAATATCCTAGACTTGATTAATTATATGTAAAAACGCTCAAATTAATTACTGCCTCTCCTTTCATAAAAGTTACACCTATTACTTTTATCCAGTGGCGGATCCCGAAAATTGGTTCGTTGGTGTCATAGCGTGTCTATCGGTGTCATAGTATACTAATTATGCTTAGAACATGATGTTATAGTATATGGATAAGCAGTTTTGTTATTGGTTTTGCCGAAAGTCGTCGGTGTCGCCTGACACCGATGATTATACTGTAGATCCGCCCCTGCTTTTATCACCAAAACTTATAAGAAATTGGACTCTATGTCATCTCCCTTCCATGCATCGTGCATATGCAGGCTATGACTATCTCAATGACTCCAAAACTGTACCTGGTGGAACAGTGGGAAATTCAGCACCCATATACATATCCATTAGTTTCCTTCAAACTTCCAACTTTTCTATCATATCAAATGTTTGGATATATGTATGGAGGCATTAAGTATGGATGAAAAAAAACAATTGCACAGTTTGTATGTAAATTGCGAGACGAATCTTTTGATCCTAATTACGCCATGATTTGATAATGTGGTGCTACAATAAACATTTGCTAATTACGGATTAATTATGCTTAATTGATTCGTTTTGCAGTTTGTTTTGTTATTAGTCTACGTTTAATACTTTAAATGTGTGTCCGTATACATCAAAATGTTTTTGCCAAAGCAACTAAACACGGCCATATTTGGTTTGCCGTTGGTGTATTGTGTTAGTTATTATATGCTTATTTTTCAATTTAAGTTTATGCGAAAAATTAAAGCCTACAATTAGTACATATTTTCATGCATGAATCAAAATTACAATGTGCGAAATCCAAGTAATTAACTCCTATAAGTCGCTGGGCTTTCCAATCCCACCCCCCTCAACTTAATTTGTTCAAAACGTACTCCCTATAAATCCACTTACTATTCCAACTTCCCACCTCTCTATCTCTAGTTTTCATTGATTCCTCGTCACACATAGAGATTTCTCGCATCCCATGGATCTCATGATGGTGTCGGTAAAGTTGCTCCTTATATCTTCTCTCCTTTGGAATGAGATTTAATACACCATTTTCTTGTAGCATGTGATAATTATCATGTTTCGTTACCTTACCGTTTGTGGAATTATTAAAGCGTGCAACAGCGAAAGGTGCAAGGAGGATTAGGTGTACACCTTTTGTGGAATTATTAAAGCGCGTGCAACAGCGAAACATGCAAGGAGGATGAGGTGTACAACTTTGGTTTAAAGGGACAACTTTGCAGTTTGCACACCGTGATGGAGGTCCATGGATCATGAGAAAAATAGATAGAGGTGGAAAGTTGAAAAAAATAGGAGTGCACGAAATTAAATTATAAGAAGAGACTGAAAATACTAGTGACTTGTAGGGGTATTTGGATTTTCCCCCAATTACAATTTGATAGAAGATTGAAGTGCACACAGGCCATCCCTAAACTTGCATAGATGTATCATCTAGATCCCTGAACTCTCAACAAATATATTTTTGAGTCGTCGAATTTATCTTTGATGTCATATAGGTCTAAACGGGCTCCAACCTCCTCCGTGCGCCGACGTGGCATGCCGCAATGGAATGTTAGTAGGATCCACATTTTAGTCACATAGAAAAAATAAAATTGAAAAACATCTTTTCTCCTCTTAGGTTATATATGCTAGCAAAGGATATACAGGTATGATCAAATTAACTAGGGATTATCCAGCACAATTTTATATGGTGCTAGATTTTGAGATACAATTAGACAATTCTTATATTTTATTTATAATCATACAACATTATTTCTACAAAATAGAACTTAAACATATAATTGGATTCCGAATACAATATGTAGCTTCTATCTCTTAGATATAATGGTATTTTGTACGCATGCAATTATGATCGATCAATTTGCAACGGTATAATATGGCCCACCAAAGTCTTATGGTTCGAACCCTTTTCTTTTTATCTGAGTAATGTGGAAATTTTTAACCTTCTAAATGAGACGAACGTAGTGACTTCTTTTTGAATTATCAATATAACATAACACTAATGATATAATAGATTATCTATGATGTTGATAGTGCTACGGGGGGTATGCATTATGAATCAACTTGTATCACAATAGTGTGAGAGAGAACAAACTTTAGTCAACCATACATGTACACTTGTGTGAACCACCTGCTGCTGTCAAATCCTGAGTACACTAGTGTTCTGTTTTTTCTTCATTGAGAGCTTTCTGGTTTCTGGCCAAACCACGGAGTTGTGTTGGACGAACATAGAAAATCAAGCACACCAAAAGCTGTCCATTTGTCGTATATATCACTGTCAACGACGACGACGACATCAATCATCAATGGATCGGTGCATGCACTCGATCGATCGCCTCTATCTACAAATCTTTGCAAGTGTGTACGTGCAGACGAGCCGGCCGATGATCCACTGCCACCGATCGAGCAGATGAGCAGGCAGCCAGAACTAGCTAGCTAGGTAGGTGGTGTTCAGCGTTTATTAGCAAAAAAGAAGGCCATAGCGTTTAGCGCGCGTCGGCGAGATGGCGCTTCTGCAGCGACGTAGGCGACACCGTGTGTTCGCCGTCGTTCAGCTCCCCCTGGCGCTGTGGCCAGGGTTGGAAATTTCGGACCGAAATTTCGGTCATTTTGGTCCCCTCCGATACGATATTAGTTTGGCCGAAATTTTTAAAATTTTTAATTTTTTCAAGAATTTGGGTAATATTTGTTTAAATTCAACTAAATATTGTTTAAATTTTGGAAATTTCGGATCGAAATTTCGGGATTTCGGTGACCCCCGATCAAAAAGCCCTAAACCGATATAGTGAAACCCTGACTGTGGCTGGCGGCGACGAGCGGCTACCGGTGTAAGATGGGAGTCGCCCCGCCGCCGGCGGTGGGCCAGCTGGTGGTGGACGGCAGCCGTATTCCGACGAGCCCTCCCTGTGAGCACCGATCATCGAGCTGAGCACTCCGTTTCTTCTTCCTCAGGCCTTTCACAGTTTCACTCATGAATGTGACGAATAGAATTAATTTGTTTTATCTCGTTTTGCAGCTCCACAGGTGCACTGGCCATGGCGCACGCAGCCAGAGCCGGCGCCGACGCCGGTCTGCCCGCCGGAGGGTTGCATCGGCGGCGGCCACCCGTCTGGCCGACAGCCTTAGTTATCAGAGATTTGGAGCAACCAAAGTGTCACTTGGGAAGTCCCAATGGACTACTGTGTGGCTATGATACGTACGTGCACACAGTAGTTTCGTATAAGTATGTAATTATCTGATCTGAATAAATTTGGTGCACGTTATACATCACCAATTTGCATCGATTGAAAGATTGTTATTACTTATTACACTACTACATAATTAATTTTAGTGGAAAAGATCCTCTTTAATTTGTAGTGGATCATAACTGCTCGCATCTGCAAATGTCGCTTCCCATAAACAGCTCAAGGGTCACAAGCAGGCCTTAACAGGCCCGTATGTGAAAATAAGCATATTTTCGCTGGCAGGGCTGTTAAGTGGCCCGCTTGCCACCAGCCTACCAGGCTAGCTTCCCACTCCCTTTTCCACTAAAAAAAAGTGTATCCTCTCTCTCACACACTCTCCTCATACTCTCCTCCATCATCCTCTACTCCTTCCCCATGTCCTCTCCTCTTCCTGTCTCCTCAAATCCAGGCAATGGAAGATGGGAGTGGTGACCACGCGACTGTTAACAACCAAATTTAGTAACATCGGTGTCAGGAAAGAAGATTAGATCAAAGCGAAGTCGAAGGTGGAGATCGAGTTCGGAAACAGAACAGGACTCGACTGGAGTCCAGATCGGCTACGATTAGGATCGGCTGGGTCTGAGTCGGACTAGGTAAGCCGATACAGCCGATTCCGACAATACGACTTGGTGTACAACATCGGATTGAGACGATATAATTCAAGATGATTGCCGCACATGGATAGAGTCCTGAGAAGGCAATTGTATCTATTAATTAGGATGTTTTATGTAATTTCCTTAGAGATATGCTTAAGGCAAAAGTCTGCCGCAAAGACTTATGGTATTTTAGAGTTTGTTAGAGATAGCAGTCGTGTCCGTTATGGACATATCTTGTAATTCTTGGGTATAAATAGACCCGAGCCCTATGTAACTTTTAACACACACGTTCAATACAATTTCGGCGCATCGCCACCCTTTTGATTTAGTTTTGTTTCAACGAGTTCTTGCTTTCAGGTTGAGCTGCATCGGTTTCGATCTTCAACAAGAGGTAAAACTTGTTATGATGGCTTGCGTTCATAAGATTAGTGCTTCCATCCTCATGATACTCTAATCTTGTTTATGTGATTCGTCGAGTTATCATATATCTTACATAATCTCCGGCAATATCGCGGTTTAACCTACGATCGGCTAACATCTATCGAGGAAGGTAGCCGATTAGGTTAAATTCTGACGTTGACTCAGATTATATAAGATATTTACCACTCTATGAAACTTCCAGCGACTTGATTGTCTAGATATTGTTCTTCTTTTCATACTTAATGCTGCATTAATTGAGTTTGATCTATTAAGTCGTGCTTAGAAGATCAATCTCTAGCCTATCTTCTGGTTGCCGATTAGGGTAGCATCAGAGTTTCAGCCGATCTTATCTGATTTAACTATATTTGCTTTATATGCTTCATTGATACGTTAAATTTGCCCTTTAATCAAGATATTGCTATATTTAAATATATTAGGCCTTTGTTTGATATATTATACCTATTTTAATATCCTGATATAGAGTAGTATCGGAGTATTAGCCGATACATGCTAGGTCTATTTGATCGGCTATGCTATAAACATATATAGTCCTGTTGTTAATATATACTTCGATCTAAGTGATTTATACTGTCTCGGCATGGTGACCGATCTACCCCAATCACTTGATTTAAGTATATATCGATATAAGAACTATATATTAGAAATATCTACAGCTGATCGAACAGATTTAGTTCTTTATTGCCTACTTACAACTGCCGATCGATTCATATATGACATCGGCTCAAGGATAAATGATATGTGCTATCATTTATAGATTTAACCGCGGTTTCTTTGCTTCTGTTTCTTGTTGATTACAGGATCAAATCAACTGGCACGCTAATACACCTGAAGGCGAGCTTTGGACCTGCACTGGAGTTAAGCAGATCTCCCAGGCCTCGTGTTTTCTGTCAACACGCTTTTGGCACGCCCAGTGGAACTTGTAAGAAGTCAGCCGACAGTTCCTCCTCATGGCCGAAAAACAACCACCACCACCATCTAGTCCAGGCTCTGTTAAGGAAAAGATTAAGGTTAAAACTGTTAATACACAGTAAAAATACACAAAGAGAAGAACCATATCAGCATAATTAAAATATAGGTTAACATCACTAACAAAAATCTTTACAAATTTGCAAGTCTTCACATAAATCAAGTGTCTACAAAGACGAGATTTTTCACACACAGATCACAACACAATTCGAAAATTGCATGTAAGAATAATGATAAAAGTGATATAACTTTGCGAAAAACATCATGCAAATTACAAAGTAATAAAGGCTTGATAGACTGTTAGCAAATATTAAAACAAATGATTTATGATAACCTGTGATATAAACGTTCGATGGAACCAGCTTTATTACATATATGGATAATACCTTAATTTAAACCAAATTTAAGTTGCACAATTTGCACCTCTGCTACATTAATTTTACATAGCACACTCATATAGCTATATACCTAGGATTAATGCGATTCTAGTTGCAGAATGCAGATTTTCATCCTACTTGTCTCATCAAATACAACCTAGTGTTCTGAGGCAGATCGTCCAAAACAAAGTCAATCAACAAGATAAAATCTCACCTCTTTTTCATAATAAGATAGTAAATTTTCATGTCGACATTAAGGTTAAGCACAACAAAAATTGCAGAACAAAACAACCATTGCATAAATTAATCAAAACAATAGTACCAAATTTAGGTCAGCGTCTTACCAGGAGCACTCCAGTGGCTGCAGGGCAGACAGGGCAACCAGGACGGAGATGGGAGGCGTGGGGAGGCTGCCGGCTCGACGAGTGCACTCTCACCGCCGTGGTTTGGGCAAGGCACAAGCTGTGGGAGGTCGGATGCGGGAGAGAATAGGCTAGGGCTGGAGGCAAGGCGCCGGGGACGAGGGAGACGCCGGGCGCGTGGAGGTTGGGCTTCTCTCGGCGCCGGAGGAATCGGTACGGAAGCGTCGGCGCGGGAGCGATGTGCGCCAGGGGCAGTGACGCCGGAGACGCGAGATGTGACGAGAAGAAACGGATGACGACATCCACAGGAAAAACTAACGAAGGAAAATTAATCCGGGTGAAATTAATTCTCTAATTTAAATGACCAAAAAGACCTTTTCAGACTCTTACCTAATACTAAAACTACCCTTGTATATACTGCTAGTGTATACTAGCAGTAGAATGTACCATAAAAGTCATCTTATAGGATGCCACATGGCAGCCTTAGAGCATTTGTAGCAAGTTTAATGAATTTTTAGCAGATAATAATAGATAGATATACTCGGTTGGCCTCCTTCGGCAAAATGTATTTCTGTGAATAGTCCTGTACATAGTTCCTCGTAAACAATAGCAACAACACCTAATTACTATATCACGATACACAAAGTAAGTTTGGAGCAACTTCAGTAGACTTACTAGGGCAAAGTTCTACAAAAGGAAGAACATAAAGATGATATAGAGTAATAAAAAATCCCTGATTTGCGATAATTTGAAGAGAGCATGTTGCCCAATATCTCTGTTTCTCGTGATGTGAGTATTTATTCGTTTTGCAGCGGTCAGAGGATGTGAAACCACCGTATCCTGTTTTTTCTTGGAATCTAAACAAATACTGGAAATGCAGGACGACAGTGCGCCTAACTGTATTGGGCGTGTCATCCCCCTCGGCTCTAAAGATCCAAAGACGAGGCCTATCTCCTCCTTGTGGCATTTCGACAAACACCTCCGGCTCATCTTGTCAGCAGCTAAACTGCAATCAAATTCCTGAAGTACAAATTGCATTCCCACCAAGAAAACCAAATCAAACACGCACGCTGCCATTGTAGTTCCAAGCAGCATGGATGACAAGGTTGACGGCGAAAAGGTTGTACTTGAATATATCCAAAAAGATTTGCATTTAATCAACATATATCCAAACAGGCACCGACACACCACTGAGCAAAGATTATTACAGAGCCCAGTTAAGGCTGGCAGTAAGAGACTCGTGGTATGATTGAAAATAACAAAGCAGTCAGCTGAATTTTGTTCCATACGAAAAGTGTGAACATCCATGCATGCTTATGCTTCTACCATGCTGGTAAAACATTATGGTACACTGTTCACCTATTGGCATATACTCCTACATAATACAAAGGTGGTAAAGATGGAATGCAGATCTGTTCATCAAATTCAGAGTGATAGAACAGGGGCCTCAATCCCCATAGGGAAAGCAAACACGATCTTGAAGAAGCTTCCAAAAATATGGACTCCTTCCATGTTTTATCCATTTGTGTTTGTAGGCAAAAGCTCAAGAATTTGACATCCTCATCAAAAAGGTTACTGCTGGAAAAACAATACTACATGCACATGAATCCTAAGCTCCATAAGTTGTCATTGTGGTAAAAGCTGTGCTATACTGCTATGGATGTGTCGACACAATTTCCGCCCTTAGGTAAGCTGGACAACGAGGTTTAGGCAGCAGAGCAGTCTGGCAGCTTAACATCAGAACAACCTCCTGCATGGTGGGCCGGTTGGCAGGGTTCTCCTCCACACACAGCAGTGCTATGTGAATGCATCTTAGTATCTCTCTCGTCTCCAATTCATCACCTGAGGGCGAATCGACAAGCTTGATCAATCTTCCTGTTCTCCATAAGTGCCATGACTGAGGAAGTGGGTAAGAAAAACAAAAATTCTCATATAGATTGGCCATTAAATTAGCACTTGGTTGTGCAAGTTAATAAATGATGACAGGGGCACCATTAATATTCAAAATTCGAGACAAATTTCAAAAATTCTACACACCCTCTTGTTCAGAAATCGATAGTCGTCTCCAGAATCTCCACTCACAAGTGAAAAGCATCGCTTTCCACTAATGATCTCGAGAACCAATGCTCCAAAGCCATACACATCAGACTTCGTTGAGAAAAGTCGTCTTTCCCGACATTCGGGAGCAATAAAACCACTAAAATGTGGAAACAAAAATTAAGAGCTTAAACAATAAGAAGGATAAAAGAGCCCGCTGGGATATCAAAAATTGTGATATTGATCTGATAAGTTCTTACATTGACCCCAGTATGCGATCGGCGTACTCTTCATCTACACCTGGACTATACCTTCTAGCCAGGCTAAAATCGGAGATCTTGGGATTCATGTTGGAGTCCAGAAGAATGTTGCTTGGCTTCAGATCTCCATGTACAATATGTAGTCCGCAGTGCTTATGGAGATAAAGCAGTCCCTCAGCTATCCCATCAATTATCCGAGAGCGTGTAGACCAGTCCAGATGCAACCTTCTTGTTCTTGCACCTATAAAATGGAAACACAAATGAGATCATTAACTAAGCATAGTCTGCACAGAACTTTTGATCCAAAATTGAGGTGAAGTAATACTGAACACATGCCAAAGATGAAGGTATCAACGCTTCCAATCAGCATATACTCATAGACCAAAATCCTCTCTGTTCCCTGAATACAGTATCCCAGAAGCTTAACTACATTGGTGTGCTGAAGCTTCCCAAGGAAGCAAATCTCATTTTGGAACTCCAAATCTTGGAAATCCATTTGATTACGTGAACAAGGTAACTCAAAACATCTTTTAACAGCTACCTCAAGCCCATCGTGCAGTTGACCCTGACTGCAAACAAAAAGTGCAGTTGACCTAAAGAAGAAACCAATTATATAA
This sequence comes from Oryza sativa Japonica Group, assembly GCF_034140825.1. Taxonomy (NCBI): domain Eukaryota; kingdom Viridiplantae; phylum Streptophyta; class Magnoliopsida; order Poales; family Poaceae; genus Oryza; species Oryza sativa. The sequence goes on along the minus strand of NC_089036.1, from coordinate 6,335,169 downwards.
TAATGAAGTTTCTAAAGTTACAACACATTCCATTGTCGTTTGATAGCTATGATTTTTGCAATATCCTCAAAGATTAATTAGGATGAATTGGAATCACAGTAAACACATGAATAACAGTAGGAAAAGCAAATGATCTGTTTCTTATGATATCAAAGTATGGAAACTGAATTTTGTGAAGCAAGCATATTCATTACTCCTCCGGACAAGATAAGGTGGTTCCTTTTTTACTTTGCAAAGTCAATAAGAAGTCACTTCAACCAATTAATTTTTCTTGGCTTGTCTTCATTGAAGATGTATATGAAAAAAAATAATCATGTTATTTTGGTAAATCCAAATTACATATTCTAGATATATGTCTCACTAAAATGAATAGAAGATGATTGAACGCAAATCTAGGATGACATTTTTTTTTTCTATTGAAGAGAGTACCTTGTAAACACAGCCAAAGCTACCTTGTCCAATTTTATTTCCGTCGGAGAAGTTTTCTGTAGCATCAACTAACTGGGACAAATAGAACTTGACAGACCCTGTTATGAAATAAAGAGTTTTGGGACACACAACATCATTCTATTTGGCACCCATCGAACTCTATTGTCTCCCTTCATTCTACTGTTTAACGGGACATACCTGTACAACATGATTGCAGTGAGCACCTTTCAACTTCACAATGTGCTTCAATCCTGCGGTGGCAACATTATTGTGACTATTTACGGAAGAAAATGTAGCCTTTGGATATTAAAGATCCATGTCGAAAGGGTTATAGATGCCATAAAATTTTTACATGGATCTTTCACTGAACAATTTCACTTAAGTAGGACACTGGAAACCATTTAACAAAATTCTGAATTATGTGACAGACTATAATTATTATGTATCTATTGTGGACCAGAGAATCTGAAGTCTCACCATGGATGTAAACTACCATTGGAGCTTTAAATTCAAGGAATGCCACATCCCACTGAGAAAAAATGGCAACAAGAAATGTGTTCACAAATCTCACCTGGCATCAGGAGGGAAGCTCAAGCAACCAGTAGAACTAGATGTTGCATAAACATTAAACAGCCTTGGCCCCCCTTTTACAGCCTGAAGTTTCTTAATAGCAGAAAAGGTGCATTAATAACCTTTATCATATCAGTGTGCCGATACTTCTGGATCCATGGATAAGTGAAGTAGTACTAGATTACTAATGTGTAGGCATGAAAGTAATGATGAAAATTATCAGTTTTTTTTCCTGTTAGGAACAAAGAGGAATGATGGGGTAATTTTGTTGTTTTCAAGTTTTAACCATGTTTAAAGCATATGTTAGGAAAGAACACCCTACAGGAGCGACTGGCGGCGGGGAGGGCGACGGCGATGGCAGGGGCACGCCGCGCTGGGCGGCGGTGGCTGAAGGTGGAGGGGATGGCGATGGCGGCGGGGACGAAGTCGGCCGAGGGCGTGGAGGCGGCGGCGGCGGTCCCGTGGCGGCAACGGCGCGGTGCCCAGCGGCGACGGCGGCGGTGTCCCCCAAATCCACGCCTCTCGGCCGGATCTAGAGGGTGGCTAGCGGCAGTCGCGGCAGGTGGCTGCGGTGTCGACTGGCGACGGCGGTGGAAGACATGGCGTCGAGGCGGCTGCTAGCTGCTCGGTGGTGGAGGGTGACGACGCAGTGGCGGTTTGTGGAGGCAGTGGCTGGTGTCGGTGGCAGTGGCGACGGCGGCCATGACTGTGGAAGCGGTGGTGATGTCGGCGTCGGGGAAGGAGTCGGGTGCGAGGTGAGGATGGCGACGGTGAGGTGGCTGGGTATTCGGCAGCAGCGGCTGTGGTGGTGGTGAGCGTGTCTGCGGTCACCGGAGGCATGGCGGCCTCGGTTGACTAGCCGAGGGCATGGGAGACGGCTGCATCTGGCCGGCACGGCATCGTTCGGTGGAGGGGTCGGAGACTGGCTTGGTGCAAAGAAGTGCAGCCGATGGCACCGGAGGCCGGCTCGGCGCGAGAGGCGCGGGCGGCGGAGATGGAGGTCGGCTTGGCGCGAGAGGCGCGGCCGATGGAGAGAGGCCGGATTGGCGTGAGAGGCGCGTCCAGTGGAGGAGGCCGGCTTGGCGCAGAGAGGCGCGGCCAGCGGTGGAGGAGGAGACCTAGGTGTGAGGAGCTGCCGGTGGGTGTGACGCGGCCTTCGGTGCGCGAAGGCTAGCTGGCGGGGGACGCCGGTGCAGGGGTCCCACATGTCGGCAAAGCTTGTGTGGTGGTGGAGCATCGATGCGTCAGCCGTGGTTTCGCAGGTGGTGAGAGGCGGGTGAAAACCCAGTCTAGCCTTGGCCAGACCGACAACGATGGTTATTCCCCCTCCTGAGGCGTTGTTGTGCTGTCTCTCTCCTCAAGGGTGATTGCTGGTCGAAAGCCCAGTCTTGGCTCTTTTGAGTCCCGACGGATGGCGGCGGCGGTTCTTCCGTATGGCGCGATCTCGTCTGTGTCTCTTTGTTGGTCTAGTGGCGGTCGGTCACGCTTAGCGGCGGCCGGTCCGGTGCTAGTCTTTTCCTGGGCTTGTGTGTTGGCGATGTCGGTGTGTGGGTGGTGGTATATTTTTTTCTTTTTCCTGGTTACGACCCTCCATGGTTGTAATCTTGTAATTTTTTCCGGCTCTATCCATAGAACTTCGCACCGTCTCGTGCGAGTCGTTCAAAAAAAATTAGTGGTTAGACTACAAGGTGAAATGAGCAATTGCCCCTTCTTATATTGGAAGGAACACACTAAAAGTCTAAAACTATATACTCTCTCTGTTACAATTTACTTGTCATCCAGGCAAATACCGTGCAAACCATGAAGATGTGAAAGATTACATGGTTACCCTTGTCAAATAGTACTCCCTCCATACTCATAAAGGAAGTCGTTTAAGATAGCGACACGGTCTCCAAAACACAACTTTGACTTCTTGTTTCTATAAAAATGTTTATTGAAAAATGATATACGTATATTTTTATGAAAGTATTTTTCAAGACAAATATATTTATATAATCTTTACATTTTCAAACTCAACAACTTTAGAGTTATTCATGATTTATATTCCCAAAGTTTGACTTGAACATTGTCCTAAACGACTTCCTTTATGAGTATGGAGGGAGTACATCTTAATTAATTATCTTTTCAAAGCAGATGAGCCAATTATGACCGCATCAATATGTATTGCTACATTACTATAGGTAGGGAGGGAATAATATCAATCACCTTTAAAAGTTCTTTGGATCGTGAAAACGACAAATAATTTAATACAAAATTAAATCCTAGAACGACGGTGATGAGCAATATGAAACAGAAGGAAGAACATGAATAAGCAGTGCACATTCTAGTTGTTCATGCCTCTGCTTAAATCCTTCCATGTCCTTTCTCCATTTGAGTTATGCATGTCCCGGCGACATAGGAGGATTGTGTCCCCCGTTTGGGCCGCCTGAAATGTACTCATATTAAGTATGGACTTGAAGAGTTGGAGTGACATCAATTCCAATTAATCGTATGTACAAAAGAAAATAATATTCACTCTGGTTAAAAATACGCGTCCTTTTGGTTTTCAAGAAAGGTAATGTATTTTCTAATGTAAAATTTAGTATCCTTAAGTACATCAGTTACCTAGAGATATTAGATGGGGATAAACGAAGACGATGACCTGAGGGAGAGAGGGGACCGACCTGAGAGGTGATGAGCAGCAAGCGGCCAAAAGCTCCATTGGATTTGTACCGTCATCTAGGTTTGGAGCCCGCGACAACAGCGAGGTTGAGCGAAGAACGGCCTGGCAACGTACGGCTCTCCTCTTGTCGCTGCAGCCACCGCCTTCCTTGACGTCTGTTCTGTCACCACCGGCGTTTCTTCGATGGCGGCGGCAATAGAGCGCGCAGCAGCAGCTGTTGACAATGGCGACGAAGAATGCAATGGCGGCGCTCAGCAATGGCGGCGGCAGTGTAGGACGTTGCTGGGGCAGTGCTCGGCGATGGCGGTGGCGGAGGAGTTGGAGGCAGAGGTGGCAGTGCGATGAGGAGGCGTAGGCGGCGCTTGGCGGCAGGGGGGGGGGTGTGTGGAGGCGGCGGCGCGACGGGGAGGCGGCAAAACTAGCGACAGGGACGGTGTGAGGGGAGGTGGAGGTGGCGGCGCGGGAGAAGTAGAGGGAGTGGGAGTGGGCGGCAGAGGCTGTTAGAGTCATATTTGTATTGGGTTCGGTTTCCTAATTATCTCCTGATTCTGTTCCTATAAGTCGGGTAGAGATACGGGTCCACCGTCCCTATATATGTTCTCTATCCATGATCAATCTATTATCGTGTTGACTTATACGCTTTCATGGTATCAGATGCTTTTAGCTTCGGCCTCCAACTCTAAATCTCGCACCGCGCCATGCGCTCCTCTGCTGTGCACGCTTCTGTCGCCGCTGCCGCAGCCGCCGCCGCCGCCGCCGCCGCATGGCTCCTTTGCCATGGCCAACAACGCTCCCCATACCCCCTCTCCCGCAATTGAGGCCACCACATCTGTCATCACCAAGGCAGTTCGGGATGCCTTCCAACCCTCATCTAGGGTTAATGTCGACCTAGCCATAGCCGCCTCCGTCGTCGACACGGCGTCCACCACTGTTGCCTGCGCCACTAGGAAAGCCCTTGCCTCTTTCATCGAGAAGCTGGTACTGACACCTCCATCGCCGGCAACACCCACCACGGCGGCAACTCTTCTTCCTCGGCCGCGACTGCCACCATGACGGCTGCGACGATGTCTGCCAGGCTCTTCACCACTGCCCCCGCAGGCACGACACTGCCGCCGACCTCTCTCCCACTACCGCCGGAGCTCACGGCCATCCTTGCCACCGATGGCCTCTACGGCACCTCCGACGCCTTTGCATCCGCTCTGCCTGCTCAGGACGTCTCTGCCTTCTTCATCACGCCCAGCGCTACATCGGCAACACTCCCTCTACTGGGTCTTCCTCCTCCGGCAGCCGGTGCACCACCACCACCTCCTCCCGGCTACGGTGGTTTCATCCCTCTGATGACCGGTGCTGCTCCTTCTGCCCCTACCGCCTAGAACTTCTACAACGTCGACCTCGACGACGACGCCACCGCCAATCTCCACGCTCAGGCAGTCTTGGTGCTGAACATCAAGTCTCTCGTGCCCGTCACCCTCGATCTCAACTTCGGCAATGGTGTGGTCTCATCCTCGTCACCCTCGAGAAGTACGTGCTCGCCGATCATGTCCTCACCAACCTCTACAGGCCGGATCATCAAGATTGGATGCGCATGGACTGCGTTCAGGGCCGGCCCTAGGCCTAGGCGGGTTGTGCGACCGCCCAGGGCCCAGGCCAGCAGGGGCCCATCAACCCCCACCCCCACCCCATTCCCCCTCCTGCTGCACAGGCCTTGCAGGCCACCCCGCAGCCCAGTTGGCGTAGCGTGTGCGATGCAATTAGTAGGGAAGGAGAGTAGGAGATGCGAGAGTGCGACGTAATCGAAGCGACGCATCATCGCGCCGGTTCGTTCTCTGTGCTTGTTGTTCCTCCTGACGATAGCCGACGCGACGACGTCAACGCCAAATGATGCCCCCACACAGTGAGTCCGCGACGCGACGCCGACGAGCGAGGGCAACTGACGACGGCGTGACCGCAAGTGTGATCAGTCACAACTCCGGAGTCCGGAATCTCTACTCCGGCAGAGACGGCAGCAGCAGGCGCTAGCGCTCCCAACGCCCTAGCCTCCATCCAGGCAGGCAGCCAGAAACCTAATCGTGACTGGTGAGGACTTCTAATGATTTGATTTTCTCTTAATCTCATTTGCCTCTAACCATCTATTTAGACTGTGACTGGTGAGGACTTCTAACTAGGTTAGGGTTTTGTTTTGTGCAAAAATTAGGTTAGGGTCTTGTTTTGTTCCTGTTGATATAGTGCAATAAACTTCTAATGATGTTCTTGTTGTTTACTTTAGTTGGAAATTTCAGGCGTCAGAATGTTGCGTCAGAAATGCTTGAAGCAGAGATTTTTATGAGAGGTATTGTATATTTGCAGTTTCATATTTAAGGTATTAATAATCATACTATTTTGTTTCTACAATTCTTTTAGTTGTTTATTATACTATCAGCAATATTTATTAAGAATAAAATACCATATCGCAATTTGCATTGTGTAATTTACTGTTCAGTAGTGTTTATTAATGTCACTTTATAAAAAAAAATGATTTATAGAGTATATATTACAAATAAAAAAAATTAGGGCCTATAGCGTCGAGTTTGCCTAGGGCCCTCGAAATTATAGGACCGGCCCTGACTGCGTTGTAGTTCTGTGGCTCTACGGCACCATCTCCATCGACTTACTGGAGTCCGTGATGACGCACAACACCACGGCTCGCATCGTGTGGCGTGGCCTCAAATATCAGTTCTTGGGCAACCGCGAGTCCAGCGCTCTCATCCACTCCACCGAGTTTTACATCTTCTACCAAGATGATTTGAGCATCAACGACTACTGCTGCCTCTTGAAGACCATGGCAGATGACTTGGGTGATGTGGGCGACCGCACTCTTTCCCTAACTGCAATACAAGATTTGAATGAAAAATTCGGTCACCTTCTGCTCAACTTCCGAAGTACATGCTCAACTTCTGCTCGAAGATCTGACGAAGGGTCGTCCTCGCTAAGCTTCTACTGCTCTCCTCGCCGGCACTGGAGACCGACCTTCCACTTCCGGGGGGGGGGGGTGCCGTTAGGAAGCAAGCCCGCACACTCCACTGGCTATGGCAACGCTGGAAATCGTGGCAACAACACCAGTCGACATGGAGGTAACCCGCAACCGTCGCTGCAACAACAACAACAGAGGACAACAGCAGCAACCGCCCCAGCAGTACCAACCACCCAGTAGCAGTGGCCAGTCAGCCAATTGGCCCTCGGCACTCAACCCGTGGAACGGTACGCTCCAGATGTGGCCGGCATTGGTCGATTTTGCTCCTTCCCGCGTCAACTACCCTAGCCTCCTCCGTCCACCGCTGCCCAAGAACACGCGCATTGTCAGGGGCTTCCTCGGCTTGGCGGGCTACTACCGTTGTTTCATCCGCAACTTCGACACCATTGCCGCGCTCCTCACAGCGCTGCTGCGGAAGTAGGACTTTCACTGGACTAACGCCGCGACATCGGCGTTCCGGCAGCTACAACACGCACTCACGGCAGCCCCAGTCCTCCAGCTCCCGGACTTCGACAAGGAGTTCATCGTGGAGTGCAACGCGTCGGGCTCCGGCCTAGGCGCTGTTCTTCATCAAGGCACCGGCCTGGTGGCATTCTTCAGCAAGCTGACTGCGTCGCGCCACGCCAAGCTCGCTGCCTACAAATGCGAGTTGATTGGCCTCGTCCAGGCGGTCCGCCATTGGCGGCCATACTTATGGGGGCGCCGCTTCCTCATCCGCACGGACCACTACAGCTTGCGCTTCCTCTTGGATCAGCGTCTCTCCACTGTTCCACAGCATCAGTGGGCATGCAAGCTCCTCGGGTTTGACTTTGGCGTGCAGTACAAGTCGGGAATGGCGAACTTTGTGGCGGACACGCTCTCCAGACGGGACGAACACCTAGCGGAGGTGTTCGCCTTATCGGCGCCCCAATTCTCCCTGTTCGATGAGCTGTCCCGCGAGGTAGCCTCCACACCCACCCAGTTCCCCATTCACGAAGACATCGCCAAGGGTGCCAAACCGCCAGCCTGGGCGTTCACAGACGGCCTCATCACATTCAAGGGCTGCGTCCTCGTGCCGCTGTCGTCCGCATCATTGCCGACCATCCTCGAGCCGGCGCATGGCTTGGGACCTGAAGGAACACAAAATGATGGAATAAGCCTTGTGGTCTTTGGTCTTTGTGGTCCTTCCCTTGCTTTTAGGTTGTTTTTCTCCTTTTAGGATAGCATCCTTTCAGTTTTGCTTTTAGTATCTTTCAGTTTTACTTTTAGCATTTTAGTACAGCATCTCTGCTAGCATCTCCTTTATGCTTTATGCTTTCAAATTTTGAATTTTAGACTAGCTTGCAGCCATCCAGCCAGCTATGGCTATATATATATCATATATGTATCCAACCTCCCCCGGGACGGCATGGCTTTGAGTTTGTGAATGGAAGAAAACCAGAAAATTGCCCATCTAGAGTGCCATCCTCTTATCAATGAGAGTAACCATTGAAATAATAACATCTGGTATCAGAGCTACACTTTCCTGTAGACTAAATATCTCGTGTTCCTCCCCTTCCCAAGTTCGAGGGAGCATTCAGCCAGCTGCTGCAGCAGCACCGGCTGCTCCTTCCCCTTTCCCTTCCACTTCTCCAAGAAGCAGCCCCCGGAGGCGTGCCATGTCCGACGTACGGTCTCGGCGTTCGGTCGCCTCGAGCCCTCGGCGTCAACAGGACGTCGAGCTCGCCGCAGCAGAAGAGCGCAGGCGAGCAACGGCTCAGACCGCTGCAGCAGCAGCGAGGGCGGCCATATTGGCGGCAGCGGAGTTGGCAGCGGCCAGGGCAGAGGCGGAAGCAGAGGAGGCAGAAGATGCGGCACGTGCGGCGGAGGTAGAGGTTGACACGTTGCGCAGCAGCATCAATGGCTCCATCGCCGGTGACATCACCGCCGACAGGGAGCTTGAAGAGCTGGCAAGAGGAAGGGCGCGGGAGCGGGCAGAGCGGTGGGCAGCAGCCCACCCCACGGCGGCGGCGGCCCAAGAGACCGCGCGCCCGCCGACGGGAACCCGAGCGGGCGCGGGCGTGCCGGCGGCAGCCCGGAGCACGCGCGCGGCGACGGTGCTCCCAGTGGAGGTGGCTGGTTCGACGGAGAGCGCGGCCCTCGCAGGCAACGCGGCTCTCCCTCCCCTAACCGGCGACATGACCACCACGGTGTCCAGACGGTGGTCAGGGACCTTGGTCCCGGTGGTGGGTGGCCTACCCTCTACAAAACCAACTACATCGAGTGGGCGGCGGTCATGAGGGTGAGGCTCCAGGTGCGGTACATGTGGGAGGCAGTTCAGTACGGCAACAGCGACTACGACGAGGATCAACGACCGCTGGATGCCCTCATCGCCGCAGTCCTACCCGAGTTGCAGTTCTCGCTTTCTCAGAAGCGGACTACCAAGGAGGCCTGGGACGCTATCGCTGCGGCACGCATCGGCAGCGATCGCGCCCGCAAGTCCACACTGCAGGCACTCCGCAAGGAGTGGGAGAACCTGGCCTTCAAGCCAGGTGAGGATGTTGATGACTTTGCCCTCCGTCTCAACACTCTTTTGCAGAAGATGGTGCAGTATGGCGACGACACCTACGACGAGGAGAGAGCCGTCGAGATGAGCCACAGCCTCTCTCAAGGCCTATCACCACTGGGGGGAGCTCCATCTCACTCAAGAGCAGTGGGAGGCCAGCCAGGGAGACGGGAGGAAGGGGGAGTCATCTCCCCTGACAGGCGGCCGCAAGCCGCGCAAGGCGCGGGGAGGTGTCCAGCTACGGTGGGCGCGGAAACGCGCCGAGGGTGGCGCTTGCAGAGGCACCCAAGGCGGCGCCGCCGGCAACCACAAGCCGGCACGAGACGACGCCTGCCGCAACTGTGGCAAGCTTGGCCATTGGGCCAAAGACTGTCGACAGCCACGACGCGGCCAGGCCCACGTCGCACAGGCGGAGGAGGAAGAGCCGGTTCTGCTCCTAGCACACGCAAGCATCGAGCTACCTCCAGCGGCACCGGCCGCAATAGCTTTCCTCCACCTTGATGAGCCAAAGGTACTCCTCTCCCTCTGCAACGGCTCTAGCGACGACAAGGCTGATGGGTGGTACCTCGACACCGGCGCAACCCATCACATGACCGGCCGACAGGAGTTCTTCACCGAACTTGACTCCAGCGTCCAAGGCTCTGTCAAGTTTGGGGACGCCTCCGACGTGGAGATCAAGGGCGTTGGCTCCGTCACCTTCACTGCCAAGTCCGGTGAGCACAGGCTGCTCACCAGAATCTACTACATCCCTGCGTTGAGGAACTCTGTCATCAGCGTGGGGCAGCTGGATGAGAACGGCTCACGCGTGTTGGTCGAGCACGGAGTCATGAGGATTTGGGATCGCCGTCGTCACCTTCTTGCCAAGGTAACCAGAGGCACCAATCGACTCTACATCCTCAGTGTGCAGGTGGCACAACCGGTGTGCCTCGCCGCTCGTCGGGACGACGAGGCGTGGCAGTGGCACGAGCGCTACGGGCACCTCCACTTCGAGGCCCTGAGGTGGCTCAGTGCCAAGGAGATGGTGCGAGGCCTGCTGTGCCTTGACCATGTGGAGCAGCTCTGCGACGTCTGTGTGGTAACGAAGCAGAGGCGGCTCCCCTTTCCCCAGCAGACGAGCTTCCGAGCTAAGGAGCGGCTCGAGCTCGTGCACGAGGACTTGTGTGGCCCAGTGACACCGGCCACACCAGGAGGACGACGTTACTTCCTACTGCTCGTCGACGACCTCTCCCGCTACATGTGGGTGATGGTCCTCGGCAGCAAGGGAGAGGCTGCGGACGCCATCAGGCGTGCGCAGGCTGCTGCGGAGGCGGAGTGCGGCCGCAAGTTGCGCGTGCTGCGCACCGACAACGGCGGTGAATTCACGGCGACTGAATTCGCGTCGTACTACGCTGATGAGGGCATTCAGCGCCACTACACCGCGCCGTACAGCCCGCAGCAGAACGGTGTCGTCGAGCGGCGCAACCAGACGGTTGTGGGGATGGCTTGGGCTCTCGTCAAGCAGAGGGGGATGCCGGCCATCTTCTGGGGAGAGGCGGTGGTGACGGCCGTCTACATCCTCAACCGCTCGCCTACCAAGGCCCTCGACGGCAGGACACCGTACGAGGCTTGGCATGGGCGCAAGTCGGCGGTCTCCCACCTGTGGGTCTTCGGCTGCCTCGCGTTCGCCAAGGAGCTTGGCCACATCGGCAAGCTCGACGATAGGAGCACCTCAGGGGTGTTCATCAGCTACACGGAGGGCTCGAAGGCCTACCGCATTCTCGACCCGGAGACACAGCGTGTGCGCACGGCGTGCGACGTAGTGTTCGACGAAGGGCGAGGGTGGGCATGGGACAAGGCGGTGGACGATGGTTCGACTCCAACATACGAGGACTTCACTGTCGAGTACGTCCACTTTGAGGGAGCTGGGAGAGTAGGCAGCTCTTCTTCACCGAGCGTGTCTACCCCAGTCCCCGAGCCACCACCGACTCCTACACCGACACACCCTCGAGCCACGACTTCGACTACAACGAGCTCTTCGCTGACACCACCACAGCCGGCGACCCCATGCACTCCAGCACCAACAGCCACTCTTCCGGGCACGTCCACTCCGACGCCAGCTCGCGTTGAGCACAGCCCAGTGGAGTTTGCTACTCCTCTCTCCCACAACGAGGAGCGCATCGACGCGTACCACGACGGCGAGCTGCTGCGGTACCGTACGATGAAGGACCTCCTCGGCGACCAGCTAGTGCCGGGACTGGTGCCTCGCGACCTGGAGGCGCAGTTGCACCTTGCGTGCGACGACAGTGAGCCTCGGTCTTTCGTAGAGGCCGAGGGACACGCGGCATGGCGTGCCGCGATGCAGTCGGAGATGGACGCGGTTCAGGAGAACCGCACCTGGGAGCTTGCTGACCTCCCTCGTGGTCACCGCGCGATCACCCTTAAGTAGGTGTTCAAGCTAAAGAGGGATGAAGCCGGAGCCATCGTCAAGCACAAGGTTCGCTTGGTGGCATGTGGTTTCGTGCAGCAGGAGGGGATCGACATCGACGATGCCTTCGCCCCCGTGGCACGGATGGAATCCGTGCGACTCCTCCTTGCGCTGGCTGCTCAGGAAGGCTGGTGCATCCATCACATGGACGTCAAGTCGGCGCTTCTGAACGGTGAGTTGAAGGAGGAGGTCTATGTGCACCAGCAGCGGGGTTTCGCGATCCCCGGCAAGGAGGGCAAGGTGCTACGCCTGCACAAGGCCCTCTACGGCTTGCGGCAGGCACCGAGGGCACGCTCAAGGGGATGGGCTTCGAGCAAAGCCCGCACGAGGCGACCATCTACCGGCAGGGCAATAGAGGAAATGCCTTGCTGGTGGGTGTCTACGTCGACGACTTGGTGATCACCAGCACCAAGGATGCGGAGGTGGCGACGTTCAAGGAAGAGATGAAGGCCACCTTCCAGATGAGTGATCTGGGGCCTCTCTCCTTCTACCTTGGGATCGAGGTGCACCAGGACGACTCCGGGATCACACTTCGACAGACCGCCTACGCCAAGCGGGTTGTTGAGTTGGCTGGGCTCACCGACTGCAACCCAGCTCTCACTCCGATGGAGACTGAAGCTATGCCGCGATAGCACGACGGAGGAGGTACATGCTACGCTGTACCGGCGTCTTGTGGGGAGCTGTCGCTACCTCACCCACACACGACCGGACTTGGCATTCTCCGTCGGCTACGTTAGTCGGTTCATGCAGCGACCGATGACGGAGCATCAGCAGGCTGTGAAGAGGATCATCCGCTACGTTGCGGGGACTCTCGACCACGGTCTCTACTACCCGAGGTGTCCTGGCAAGGCACACTTCGTCGGGTACAGCGACAGCGACCACGCCGGCAACATCGACACCAGCAGGAGCACGAGTAGGATTCTCTTCTTCCTCGGCGAGTGCCTCGTTAGCTGGCAGTCGGTCAAGCAACAGGTGGTGGCCCTGTCCAGCTGCGAGGCCGAGTACATAGCGGCCTTCACCGCTTCGACCTAGGCGCTCTGGCTTGCTCAACTGCTTGGTGATCTCCTCGGCAGAGACACTGGAGCGGTGGAGCTCAGGGTGGACAACAAGTCGCTCTGGCCCTGGCAAAGAACCCCGTTTTTCACGAACGGAGCAAGCACATCCGGGTGAGGTACCACTTCATCCGAGGCTACTTAGAGGAAGGGAGCATCAGGGCGAGCTACATCAACACCAAAGACCACCTTGCGGATTTGCTCACCAAGCCCCATGGGAGGATCAAGTTCTTTAAGCTTTGCTCCAGGATTGGGATGACCCAACTTTCCCACGAGACGACGCACAAGACTTAGGGGGAGAATGATGGAATAAGCTAGGTCTTTGGTCTTTGTGGTCCTTCCCTTACTTTTAGGTTGTTTTTCTCCTTTTTAGGACAACATCCTTTCAGTTTTGCTTTTAGCATCTTTCAGTTTTACTTTTAGCATCTTAGTACAACATCTCTGCTAGCATCTACTTTATGCTTTATGCTTCCAAATTTCGAATTTTAGACTAGCTTCCAGCCATCCAGCCAGCTATGGCTATATATATATATGTATCTAACCTCCCCCGGGACGGCATGGCTTTGAGTTTGTGAACGGAAGAAAACCAGAAAATTGCCCCATCTTGGGTGCCATCCTCTTATCAATGAGAGTAACCATTGAAATACTAACACAAAAGACCCTATCTCGCCTTTGTGCGTATTTCCATATCGCGCGGGACAAAGTGACGGTGCAAGATTTCGTGCGCGCGTGCCGCACGTGCCAACAGAACAAGACGGAGCACCTCCATCCAGCCGACCTGCTGCAATCCTTGCCGGTGCCTTCGGCGGAGTGGGCTGACATCGCTATGGACTTCGTCGAGGGGCTCCCGCGAGAACATGGCAAGACGGTCATCGTAACGTTGCCCACTTCATCCCGTTCTCATCCGTACACGGCGACATCGGTAGCAGCTGCCTTCTTCGCGGAGATCGTCTGCTTGCACGGTGTTCCGGTCTCCATTGTCATCGACCAAGATCCAGTCTTCAGCAGCCCTTTTTGGCGTGAAATTTTCCGGTTGGCGGGTGTGCAGCCGAATCTTTCATCAGCCCTTCACCCTCAATCCGATGGCCAGTCCGAGGTGACTAACAAGATCATCGTGATGTATCTTCGATGTTTCACTAGGAATCGTCCGTGTCAATGGCTTCGATGGCAACCGTGCGCGGTGTATTGCTACAACATGTCGTATCAGTCATCACTTCGGACATCGCCGTTCCGCGTCGTATATTGTCACGAGCTGCCGACGCTGCGTGCCTACGATCCGAGTTCATCTCGTCTGCCCGCAGTTCAACAGACGTTACAGGAGCGGGATGACTTCCTAAGGGCGTTTCGCGATCGTTTAGAACAAGCTCAACAGACTTACAGTTTCGCGATCGTTTAGAACAAGCTCAACAGACTTACAAGGCTGCGTATGACGGCAAGCATCGTGCATTGGAGTTCAGTGTGGGCGACTGGGTTTGGCTTCGTTTGCTTCACCGTCCGATTGCGTCAATCGCTGTCAAGGGACGCGACAAGCTGGGATGCATTGGCATTGGCGCTGTGGCGTATCGCCTTCATCTTCCCCCGGGCACTCGATTACTTGACGTGTTTCATGTGGGGTTGTTGAAGCCATTTCACGGAGTTCCGCCGGAGCTAGTACCACTGTTGCCACCCACTCGTCATGGTCAAGTTTGTTTACAGCCGGCCAATGCTTCCTAGAGCCGTTTGGCGCGTGGTGTTCGCGAAGTTCCCATTCATTGGAAGGATAAACCGGCAGCTAAAGCTTCGTGGATGTCGCTGGATGGATTTCGGTCTTGGTATCCAGATTTTCAACTCACGGATGAGCTGCTTCTCCAGGGAGGGAGAGATGTCATGTGGGGATTATAGTATAAACGACACCGCAACAGGAGCAGCGACGGCAATGCGTTACGAGGAATAGTGTGTGGTCCGGTTTAGAGTTTGTTAGGGAGTTTGTTAGTTCTATATCTCTTAAGTTGCTAGGATTTTATTCCTTAGATTTGCTTTAAATTTGTAGGTCAATTCAATTGAGATCAGATCACATCTCCTGTATTTCCTGCCTCGCTGGTGTGGTGCCAAACATGGCTTCGCCGCGCTGACAAGGTCCAGGGCCATGCCCAGCAACTGCGTTCAAATACTCTCTTCGCCGCAATCCCCCTTCCAATCTCCTCGCCCGTGACATCTTGTCCGTGTTCAATCTATTATCGCGTTGACTTCTATGCGCTTTCAGAGGCTAGGGGTTGGGGCATGGTTCAGGTTAGTGAGTGTCCTTTTGCCAAAAAGCCACTCGGCTTCCACATTTTAGAGCGCAGCCCTAATCCGTGATTTTTCTCTTCTTCGCATGAAATATCCATATTTTCTAAGGGCGTCTATGTCAAATAATACCTCAGAGGTACTGTTTAGGAGGGAGCTAGATCGAATTACGCAGAAACCGGAGGACTTTATATCTAAATTCCACTGTGCGCACTGTAGCAATCCGACATGGCACGCGTGAGCGGCTGCCCCAGCTGCGCAGCTTAAAGTTTTCCGATTTGTTTTTGATAAACAGGGAGACCCAACTCTACAACTCAATTATAAGTTCAAAAATTAACGTCAGAGCAAAATAAATCGATAAGGCCCTAATGCTAAAGAATATTTTGTTTTTATAAACGAGAAAACAAAGTTCAAATTTACAAACTTAACAAAGACGAACCATGTCAACCAAAAAAAATTGGAAACTCCAAAAATGATATTTGAAGAATTGATGCACGAACATTTCAAAATCAAGGAATCCAACTTACAGTACAAATTTTAAATTTATGGATTAAAAATGAAGCGTCAACAGAGAAACCAATAAATCGTTCGAGACAAGTAAACTTTGATTTCCACAAAATCAATAAGATGCAATCAAATGGAGCTAGAAAATTTATGGATTAAAAATGAAGCGTCAACAGAGAAACCAATAAATCGTTCGAGACAAGTAAACTTTGATTTCCACAAAATCAATAAGATGCAATCAAATGGAGACATCTAGCCCGCAACCAACATATTTTTTTTGGATAAAGACGGAGACGTAACTCTAGAGCTTAGTTATAAGTCAAAAATAAAAATGTTAGAGCACAAAAAAGCCCAAGGTTTAAATTCAAGCAAATATTTTCTTTTCACATACTAGTAAGCATATGTACAAACAAAATTTAGGAAATTGATATTTCAAACTAAACTTAAGCTTTAAAGTCCAAAGAGAACATCAAAAGAATTGATACAAGAGAAAGTTCAAATGCACACAAATATGTTCTTGTCAAAAAATATTAAGCATCAGTTCAAACAAAATTTAGGAAATTGAGATTTCAGAACTAAAATAAATATTTAAAGTCCAAAGAGAAGATCAAAAAAGAAAAACTTTGTAATTGAAGAAATCATACTAAAAGTACTAAATTGAAACACAAGGCTGAAAAAACAACCGTCACTCGATAAACCAAACTTTTAAAGACCAAATAGCATGTCAAAAGCATTGATACAAGAGAACGTTCGAAAATAAATAAATCCAACTAAATGCATAAGGTTTAAACGAAAGGATTGAAAATGAATCCTCAAGGGAGAAACCTAGAAATGTTTGATACAAGGAAACCGTGATTTTCATAAAAGCTTCAACGTGTAACAAAATGCATGGGCCCGGCTCACAACAAAGTTATTTGTTTCCGATAAACAGGGAGGCAAAACTCTACAACTCAATTATAAGAGCAAAATTAAAACGTCAGAGCACAATAAAGACGCAAGGTTTAAATGCAAGCAAATATTTATTTTAACAAATAACTAAGCATAGGTTCGAACAAAATTTAGGAAATTAACATTTCAGAACTAAAGTAAAGCTTTAAAGTCCAAATAGAAAATCGAAAAAGAAAAACTTTGTAACAAAAGAAATCGAACTAAAAGTACCAAGTTGAAATTCAAGGATGAAAAAACAACCGTCACTCGAGAAACAAAAATAATGTTTTGAAGTCCAAATAGCATGTCAAAAGCATTAATAGAGGAGAACGTTCGAAGGTAAAGAAATCCACCTAAAAACATAAAGTTAAACGAAAGCAGAAGGTTTAAACGAAAGGATGGAAAATGAAGTGTCAAGGGGGAAAACTAGAAATGTTTGATACAAGGAAACCATGATTTTATAAAGGCTTAGATGTGCAGCAAAATGCATGGGTCCATCTCACAAAACGTTATTTGTTGTCAACAAACAGGGAGACCCAACTCTACAACTCAATTATATGATCAAAATTAACGTCAGAGCAAAATAAAATGCTTAGGCATCAATGCAAAATGAATAGTTTGTTTTATTAAACCAGAAAACAAACTTCAAACAAACTTTAGGAAGACGAACCGTGACACCAAAAAAAATGGAAACCCCAAAAAGGATATTTGAACAATCGATGCAAGAAGAACGTTACAAAATCAAGAAATCGAACTAAAAGTACAAAACTTAAACTTATGAATGAAAAATGAAGCGTCAACGCAGAAACCAATAAATCTTTTGGAACAAGCAAACTACAGTCATCATAAAATCAATAGGATGCAACTAAAAGTAGACGTCTAGCCCGCAACCATAATATTTTTTCGATAAACAGGGAAACATAACTCTGAAATTAAATTAGTTATAAGTCTACTATTAAAACGCCAGAGCACAAAACAACCTCAAGGTTTAAATGCAAGCAACTATTTTCTTTTCACAAACTAGTAAACAAAAGTTCATACAAAATTTAGGAAATTGAGATTTCAGAACTAAAGTAAATCTTTAAAGTCCAAAATAAATGAAAAAAGAGAAAGTTAGTAATTGTAGAAATCAAACTTAATGTACCTAGTTGAAACTTATTGATTACAAAACCCGTTACGCGAAAAACAAAAGTTAAGATTTAAATTCCAACTAGGAGAACATTTGAAAATAAAGTAATCTAACGGAAAGCATAAAGTTTAAGTGAGTAGACAGAATTGTAGCGTCAAGGGAGAAACCTAGAAACGTTTGAAACAAAGAAACCGCGATTTTCATAAAAGCTTCAAGATGCAACAAAATACATGGGTCCAGCTCACAACAAAGTTGTTTGTTTTCAATACATAGAGAGACCCAACTCTACAACTCAAATATAAGCTCAAAATTAATGTCAGAATAAAATAAAATGGTTGGTCTTGAATGCTAAAGAATATTTCGTTTTCATAAACTAGAAATCAAAGTTCAAACAAACTTAAGGAAGACAAACTGTGACAGCCAAAATAATTGGAAACTCCAAAATGGATATTTGAAGAATCGATGCAAGACAAACATTTCAAAGTCAAGGAATCCAACTAAAAGTACACAATAGCCTCTACAAAGAAACCAAGAAATCGTTTGTTACAACCAAACAACGATTTTAATAAAATCAATAAGATGTAAACAAATGTAACTCTAGCCTGCAACCAAAATATTTTTAATAAAATCAATGTGTTTTTATTTATAGAAATGCATTTGAGTATTTATAAAATTTATATTTGAGCACTTCTTGACGTGAGGTGATATCCTTAAACTTAGTTTTATACCCAACATGCACAGAAGAACTCAAACGTAACCATGCCCTATACGTGTATGCATGGCCACACTAAGTTACTCAAAATTTTTCATTTTGGGTTGGAAAGGAAAAAGTTTAATTCGCCCTTAAATTCTCTATATGCAAAGGTTGGATTGTCTTCACCTTGCTTCAAAATGAATATTTGAGGTTCACATAAATGGATTAGTTTTCTTCCAACTATTTTGACATGAAATTTTAAATCCTAAAGTTCGGGTATGTAACAGTCTATCCCCCTTAAAATAAATCACGTCCCCGAGATTTGTGTCGGGTCGTGGATAGAAGTGTTGTCGAATAAGGGTCAGCCTACTTAGGAATTCATATTATTTATGTGGTTCTTACAATGATTTTGTCTTTGGTGAGGGTGGTATGAAAACCTATCCTTGTTTGATTGGTGGAATATGATCTAAGGTGTCATGGCTATGTTGTTTTCTAATAACAATACAACATTATTGATTTTAAATGTTTATAAAACTTTTCAAGAATACCAGATTAAGTATCTCTAACCATTAGGATGTAACAAGGTTCAAGTCTTCATGGTCTACGGTCATGATCTAACCTTGTTGATCTCACATTCGACAAATTTATGTTTTAAGACAGCAAGTAAGGCGGTTGGGAAAATATAGATAAATTGAACAAAACTTTGGGTTACATCTTAGGGGTTGGAAATATTTGTTCTCCAAGTGATAATTAGTCATATGCAATCTAATACAAGGTGTTCTAGGAATATTTGTCGAATCATACTTGGATGCATCAGGACGGTCTCATTATTTGCATCCATATACTTGGGTCGTGGTAGAAAATGGGATGCTGGATGGCATGTATAGCGATGACTTTTCTTTTGCTCAAAAAGGCAAGGATGTATGCTATGATATCAAGATGAACGAAATGATGCGATGCATGTATGAAATGATACAATGATTATGAAGATATTTTGTATTGCATACATGCCATAGAACAATCCTTTGGGCAAAATTGTTCTTGAGACTATTGATCCTACTCAAGGTTTTTCATGGGCATGGGAAGGGTTGCAACTCTTTACAGGCTAGGACAAGCTGACAAAATTAAACATTTTCTTAACTCAGACTCATAACAAGGCTCTCCTTATCCTGGAAAAAGATGGTAATTTTAAAACAAATGGATCATCTTAGAGAAGTTTTCAAAACCTACAAGTCAAGTTCCCAAACCATGTTTGTGAGTTGCTGCGATGTACAAATCTTGCATCCGACCGTAAAGGGGCACAAAATTTGCACACTGAGCCATCTCAACTTAACTTACATAGTTTGCTTATGACTTGTTCCTAGTATGATATTTCCATTTAGGCTTGTAGGGCTTGCAAAGGTTACATGTTGTCTCTGGGTTTCTAAGGTCATGGTATTCTATCACCCTTAAAATAAAATAAAACTTAGCAAAGGTGTTTATCAAGAAATTTTAATGGAAGAGCTAAATAGGTCTATGTGCTAGACACAATTAAACATTTTTTTTAACTCAGACTCGTAACAAACTTCTCCTTATCTTGGAAAAAAATGGTAATTTTAAAACAAATGGATCATCTTCGAGAAGTTTCCAAAACCTACAAGTCAAGTTCCCAAACCATGTTTGTGAGTTGCTGCGATGTACAAATCTTGCATCCGACCGTAAAGGGGCACAAAATTTGCACACTGAGCCGTCTCAACTTAACTTACATAGTTTGCTTATGACTTGTTCCTAGTATGATATTTCCATTTAGGCTTGTGGGGCTTGCAAAGGTTACATGTTGTCTCTAGGTTTCTAAGGTCATGGTATTCTATCCCCCTTAAAATAAAATAAAATTTAGCAAAGGTGTTTATCAAGAAATTTTAATGGAAGAGCTAAATAGGTCTATGTGCTAGTCTGCCAGATGCTGTCCTATCCAGTCCCAAGGCGCAAACTAAAGCAAAAGACTATGTTAGATGGGTTATAAATTAGAAAAAAAATATATTCATCATCCTAACAAAGTTTTTTTTTTCCAATCTGGAAAGGAATGGTGATTTTTTGGACAAATAGATTATTTTAAAGAATTGGTCAAGATAAGTGATGCAGTGCTGGAATTTACCGATCTAGCCCACAACCAATAAGATGCAACCAAATGTAACGTCTAGCCCGCAACCAAGATATTTTTTCAGTTATAAATCCAAAATTAAAGCGTCAGAGCACAATAAAGACACAAGGTTTAAATGCAAGCAAATATTTTCTTTCACAAACAAGAAAGTATAAGTTCACACAAAATTTAGGAAATTGACATCTCAGTACTAAATTAAAGATTTAAAGCAAAAGAGAAGATCGAAAAAGAGAAAGTTTGTAACCGAAGAAATCAGACTGAAAGTACCAAGTTGAATCTCAAGAATGAAAAAGGAACCGTCGCTTGAGAATCCAAAGTAAAGTTTTAAAGTCCAAATAGAATGTCAAAAGCATGAATACACGAGAACATTCGCCAACAAAGAAATCCAACTGAAAGCATCAAGTTCAAACGAAAGGATTGAAAATGAAGCGTCAAGGGAGAATAAAGTTTGATACAAGGAAACCGCGATTTTCATAAAAACTTCAAGGTGCAACAAAATGGATGGGTCCAACTCACAATAAAGTCATTTGGTTTCAATAAACAGGGAGACCCAACTATACAACTCAATTATAAGCTCAAAATTAATGTCAGAACAAAATGAAATGGTCGGCTTTAATGCAAAAGAATATTTTGTTTTCATAAACCAGGAATCAAAAGTTCAAACAAAATTAAGGAAGACGATGAAAAAATTGGAAACTCGAAAAATGATATTTGAAGAATCAATGCAAAAAGAACGTTTGAGAATCAAGGAAACCAACTAAAAGTACAAAATATAAGCTTCTAGATGAAAAATGACGTGTCAACGGAGAAACCAATAAATCGTTCGGGACAAAACAACTACGATTTTCAAGAAATTATCATCGGAGCAAAATAAAACTGTTACGCCTCAATGCAAATTGAAAAAAAGGTTCCAACAAACTTTAGGAAGACGAACCGCTACAACCAAAAAAAAAAAGGAAACTCCAAAAAGAATTTTTGAAAAATCGATGCAAGAAGAATGTTACAAAATAAAGAAATCCAACTAAAAGTACAAAATTTAAACTTATGGATGAAAAATGAAGCGTCGACGAAGAAACCAATAAATCGTTTGGAATAACCAAACAACAATCAACATAAAATCAATAGAATGCAACCAAATGTAGACAACTAGCCAACAACCAAGACATTTTTCGATAAACAGGGAAACGTAACTCTAGAACATTGTTACAAGTCTAAATGCCAGAGCACAAAAAAGCCGCAAGGTTTAAATGCATGTAACTATTTTCTTTTCACAAACTAGTAAGCAAAGGTTTATACAAAAATTTAGGAAATGGAGATTTCAGAAATAAAATAAAGCTTTGAAGTCCAAAGAGAGGTTTCAAAAAGAGAAACTTTATAATTGAAGAAATCCAACTGAAAATACCAAGTTGACACTCAATGATGAAAAAACAACCGTCACGCGAGAAACCAAAGTAAAGTTTTTATAAACCAGATATCAAAGTTCAAACCAACTTAAGGAAGACGAATGGTGATAACCGAAAATTTTGGAAACTCCGAAAAGGATATTTGAAGAACCGATGCAACAATAACGTTTGAAAATAAAGGAATCCAACTAAAAGTACAAAACATAAACTTATGGATGAAAAATGAAGCGTCAATGGAGAAACCAAAAAATCGTTCTTGAAAAGGCAAGGATGTATGCCATGATATCATGATGAACGAAATGATGTGATGCATGCATGAAATGATACAATGCTTATGAAGATATTTTGTATTACATACATGCGCCATAGAACAATCCTTTCGGGAAAATTATTCTTGAGACTATTGATCCTACTTAAGATTCTTCATGGGCATGGGAAGGGTTGCAACTCTTTATAGGCTATAGGCTAGGATAAGGTGACACAATTAAAAAAAAAATTTAACTCAGACTCGTAACAAACTTCTCCTTATCTTGGAAAAAGATGGTAATTTTAAAACAAATGGATCATCTTCGAGAAGTTTTCAAAACCTACAAGTCAAGTTCCCAAACCATGTTTGTGAGTTGCTGCAATGTACAAATCTTGCATCCGACCGTAAAGGGGCACAAAATTTGCACACTGAGCCATCTCAACTTAAATTACATAGTTTGCTTATGACTTACTCCTAGTATGATATTTCCATTTAGGCTTGTGGGGCTTGCAAAGGTTACATGTTTTGTCTCTGGGTTTAAAAACAATAAAATTTTTAAATGGGAGTTTATCTAGAAATTTTAATGGAAGAGCTAAATAGGTCTATGTGCCAGATCCTGTCCTATCCAGTCCTGAGGCACGAAAAGACTATGTTAGATGGGTGATAAATTAGAAAAAAATTATATTCATGATCCTAACAAAGATTTTTTCCAATCTGGGAAGGAATGGTGATTTTTTGGATAATTAGATTATTTTAAAGAAAGTGGTCAAGATAAGTGATGCAATTCTGGAATTTACAGGTCTACTATGTTTACCGAATTTTTAGGTCAAGTTCTAAAGGTTCAAAAAAAATTAGATAATAAAATCAGAGAGATTGATCGGTACGGTTTTGAGCTACCCTAAAGGAACCAAGATTCTATCCCTTCTAGATTGGGCTACACAAATTCGACAACGAGGTTACCTATTGTTTTCAGGTTGGGACTATGCAGTGTTTTATGAATTTTTAGACCATGATGCGAAGTCAAAAAATTTAGCCTAAATTCATGGGATCTACTGGGTATGTCTGCAAGCTACTGTTAAAAAATTTAGCCTAAATTCATGGAGTCTACTGGGTATGTCTTTTACAGTTTGGACTACATAAGAAGATGAACGCCGCTGTCTATAGATTTCAGAACACGGTTATGCACACTAATTGAGACCGAACTCTACAACTCAATTATAAGAGCAAAATAAATCAGTTAGGCCTTAATGCAAAAGAACATTTTGCTTTTATAAACCAGAAAACAAAGTTCAAAAAAACCTAAGGAAGACGAAGCGTGACAACCGAAAAAAATTGGAAACTCCAAAAAGGATGTGTAGAATCTATGCAAGAAGAACGCTACAAAATCAAGGAATCCAACTAAAAGTACAAAATTAAACTTATGGAAGAAGCCAATAAATCTTTCGGAACAAGCAAACTACGGTTTTCTTAAAATCAAAAGGATGCAACCAAATGTAGACCTCTAGCCCGCAACCAACATATTTTTTGGATAAACAGGGAGACGTAACTCTACAACTTTGTTATAAGTCAAAAATGAAACTGGTAGAGCACAAAAAAGCCCAAGATTTAAATACAAGCAAATATTTTCTTTTCACAAACTTGTAAGTTCAAACAAAACTTAGGAAATCTGATATTTCAAAACTAAATTAAAGATTTAATGTCCTAAGAGAACATCAAAAGCATTAATACAAGAGAAAGTTCGAAAATAAAGAAATCCAACTAAAAGCGTTCAGTTCGAATGAAAAGACGGAACATTGAAACGTGAAAACGATCAATACAAGGAAATCGCAATTTTCGAAAAAGCTTCAAGGAGCAACAAAATGCATGGGTCCACTTTACAACAAAGTTATTTTTTTTCAATAAACCGGAAGACGAACATCAACAACTCAATTAATAAGTTCAAAATCAGCGTTAGAGCAAAATAAAACGGTCAGGCTTCAATGCAAAAGAATATTTTGTTTTTATAAACCAAAAAACAAAGTTCAAACAAACATAAGGAAGCTGAACCGTGACAACAAAAAGAATTGGTAACCCTAAAAAGGATATTTGAAGAATCGATGCAAGAAAAACGTTACAAAATCAAGGATTCCAACTAAAAGTACAAAATTTAAATTTATGGATGAAAAATAGAGCGTCAACGGAGAATCCAATAAATCGTTCGGTACAAGCAAACTACGGTTTTCATAAAACCAAAAGTATGCAACCAAATGTAATCGTTTAGCCCGCAACCAAGATATTTTTTCGATAAACAGGGAAACGTAACTCTAGAACTTAGTTACAAGTCTACGATAAAACACCAGAGCACAAAAAAGCCGCAAGGTTTAAATGCAAGCAATCTTTTCCCGAACTAGAAAGCATAAGTACATATAAAATTTAGGAAATTGAGATTTCAGAACTAAAATAAAGTTTTAAACTCGAAAGAGAAGTTCCAAAAAGATGGTACCAAGTTGAAATTCAAGGGTGAAAAAACAACCGCCACTCGAGAAACCAAAATAAATTAAGTCCAAATAGCATGTCAAAAGCATGAATAAATAGTAACATTCCAAAATAAAGAAATCCAGCTGAAACCATAAAGTTTAAACAAAAGGACGGAAAGAGAAGCGTCAAGGGAAATACCTAGAAACGTTTGTCACATGGAAACTGCGATTTTCATAAAAGCTTCAAGGTGCAAAAAAAATGCATCAATCCAGCTGACAACAAAGTTATCTGGTTTCAATAAAGAGGGAAACCCAACAATACAACTCAATTATAACTTCAAAATTAACGTCAGAGCAAAATTAAACGGTTAGGCCACAATGCAAAATGAATATTTTGTTTTATTAAACCAAAAAACAAAGTTCAAACAAACTTTAGGAAGACAAACCGTGACAACCAAAAAAAAATTGGAAACTCCAAAAAAGGATATTTGAAGAACCGATGTAATAAGAACGTTACAAAATCAATAAATCCAACCAAAAATACAAAATTTAAACTTATGGATGAAAAATTAACCGTCAACGGATAATCCAATAAATCGTTCGGTACAAGCAAACTACGGTTTTCATAAAATCAAAAGGATGCAACCAAATGTTGTACACAACTTGCCCGCAACCAAGATATTTTTTCGATAAAAAGAGAAATGTAACTCTAGAACTTTGTTATAAGTCTAAATGTCAGAGCACAGAAAAGCCGCAAGGTTTAAATGCAAGCAACTATTTTCTTTTCATAAACTAGTAAGCAAAAGTTTATACAAAATTTAGGAAATGGAGATTTCAGAACTAAAATAAAGATTTCAAGTCCAAAGAGAAGTTCGAAAAAGATAAACTTTATAATTGAAGAAATCCAACTAAAAGTACCAAGTTGAAACTCAATGATGAAAAAACAACGTCACGCGAGAAACCAAAGTAAAGTTTTTATAAACTAGATATCAAAGTTCAAACCAACTTAAGGAAGATGAATGGTGATAACCGAAAATTTTGGAAACTCCAAAAAGGATATTAGAAGAATCGATGCAAGAAGAACGTTTGAAAATAAAAGAATCCAACTAAACGTACAAAACATAAACCTATGGATGAAAAATGAAACGTCAATGGAGAAACCAAAAAATCGTTCGGTACAAGGGAACTATGATTTTCAACAAATCAATAAAATGCAACCAAATCTGAACGGCGATTTTCATAAAAGCTTCAAGCTGAAAAAAAATGCATCTACCCAGCACACAACAAAGTTATCTGTTTTCAATAGAGAGGGAAACCCAACTATACAACTCAATTATAACTTCAAAATTAACGTCAGAGCAAAATAAAACGGTTAGGCCTCAAGGCAAAATAAATATTTTGTTTTATTAAACAGGAAAAGAAAAGTTCAAACAAACTTTAGGAAGACGAACCACGGCAACCAAAAAAATTGGAAACTCCAAAAAGGATATTTGAAGAACCGATGCAAGAAGAACATTACAAAATCAAGAAATTCAACTAAAAGTACAAAATTTAAACTTATGGATGAAAAGTAAAGCGTCAGCGGAGATTCCAATAAATCGTTCGGTACAAGCAAACTACGATTTAAATAAAATCAAAAGGATGCAACCAAATGTAGACAACTCGCCCGTAACCAAGATATTTTTTCGATAAACAGGGAAACGTAACTCTAGAAGTTTATTATAAGTCTAAATGTCAGAGCACAAAAAAAGGCGCAAGGTTTAAAAGCAAGCAACTATTTTCTTTTCACAAACTAGTAAGCAAAAGTTTATACAAAATTTTGGTAATGGAGATTTCAGAACTAAAATAAAGTTTTGAAGTCCAAAGAGAAGTTCGAAAAAGATAAACTTTATAATTGAAGAAATCCAACTAAAAGTACCAAGTTGAAACTCAATGATAAAAAGACAACCGTCACGCGAGAAACCAAAGTAAAGTTTTTATAAACCAGATATCAAAGTTCAAACCAACTTAAGGAAGACGAACGGTGATAACCGAAAAATTTGGAAACTCCAAAAAGGATATTTGAAGAATCGATGCAAGAAGAATGTTCGAAAATAAAGGAATCCAACTAAAAGTACAAAACATAAACCTATGGATGAAAAATGAAGCGTCCACAGAGAAACCAATAAATCGTTCGGGACAAACAAACTACGATTTTCAAGAAATCACTAAGATGCAACCAAATGTAAACGGCAATTTTCATAAAAGCTTCAAGCTAATGCATCAAATCAGCACACAACAAAGTTATCTATTTTCAATAAAGAGGGAGACCCAACTGTACAACTCAATTATAATGGATTTCAAAATGAAAATCCAAACCAATATATACGTGTAGTATGCAAATGGATTTCAAAATGTATCAAAACACTTTGGTATTGATATGTAATGATTAATAAGTGTTTTCAAACTCATATTCACAGAAGTACATGCTTTCAAAAGTTCTCGGTCATATGGAGCAAGATAGGAATTTTCTTTTTCTCAAAAAGGCAAGGATGTATGCTATGGTATCACGATGAACGAAATGATGCGATGCATGTATGAAATGATACAGTGCTTATGAAGATATCTTGTATTGCATACATGCCATAGAACAATCCTTTTAGGAAAATTGTTCTCGAGACTATTCATCCTACTCAAGGTTTTTCATGGGCATGGGAAGGGTTGCAACTCTTTATAGGCTATAGGCTAGGATAAGGTGACACAATTAAATATTTTTTTAACTCAGACTCGTAACAAACTTCTCCTTATCGTGGAAAAAGATGATAATTTTAAAACAAATGGATCATCTTCGAGATGTTTTCAAAACCTACAAGTCAAGTTCCCAAACCATGTTTGTGAGTTGCTGCAATGTACAAATCTTGCATCCGACCGTAAAGGGGCACAAAATTTGCACACTGAGCCGTCTCAACTTAACTTACATAGTTTGCTTATGACTTGTTCCTAGTATGATATTTCCATTTAGGCTTGTGGGTTTCTAAGGTCATGGTATTCTATCCCCCTTAAAATAAAATAAAATTTAGCAATGGTGTTTATCAAGAAATTTTAATGGAAGAGCTAAATAGGTCTATGTGCTAGTCTGCCAGATGCTGTCCTATCCAATCCCAAGGCGCAAACTGAAGCAAAAGACTATAAGATGCAACCAAATGTAAACGGCAATTTTCATAAATAGGGAGACGTAACGTATTTTTTGGATAAATAGGGAGACGTAACTCTACAACTTTGTTATAAGTCTAAATGTCAAAGCACAAAAAAGCCGTAAGGTTTAAATGCAAACAACTATTTTCTTTCCACAGACTAGTAAGCAAAAGTTTATACAAAATTTTGGTAATGGAGATTTCAGAACTAAAATAAAGTTTTGAAGTCCAAAGAGAAGTTCGAAAAAGATAAACTTTATAATTGAAGAAATCCAACTAAAAGTACCAAGTTGAAACTCAATGATAAAAAGACAACCGTCACGCGAGAAACCAAAGTAAAGTTTTTATAAACCAGATATTAAAGTTCAAACCAACTTAAGGAAGACGAACGGTGATAACTGAAAAATTTGGAAACTCCAAAAAGGATATTTCAAGAATCGATGCAAGAAGAACGTTTGAAAATAAAGGAATCCAACTAAAAGTACAAAACATAAACTTATGGATGAAAAATGAAGCGCCAACAGAGAAACCAATAAATCGTTCGGGACAAGCAAACTACGATTTTCAAGAAATAAATAAGATTCAACCAAATCTAGACGTCTAGCCTGCAACAAATATATTTTTTTCGATAAACAGGGAAACGCAACTCTAGAAACTAGATATAAGTCTACGATAAAAACGTCAAAAGCACAAAAAGGCACAAGGATTAAAAACAAGCAAATATTTCCTTTTCACAAACTAGTTAGCATACATTCAAACAAAATTAAGGAAATTGTCATTTCGTAACTTAATTAAAGATTTAGATTCCAAAGAGAAGATCGAAAAAGATATACTTTGTAACCGAAAAAATAAAATTGAAAGTAACAAATTGAATCTCAGGAAAAAAAAAACCGTCATGCGAGAAACCAAATAAAAGTTTTAAGGTCCAAATAGCATGTGAAAAGCATGAATACAAGAGAACATTCGAAAATAAAGAAATCCAGTTGAAACCATATAGTTTAAACAAAAGGACGGAAAGAGAAGCATCAAGGGAAAAACCTAGAAACGTTTGTCACATGGAAACTGCTACTTCCTCCGTTTCACAATGTAAGTCATTCTAGCATTTTCCACATTCATATTGATGTATATATGTCTAAATTCATTAACATCAACATGAATGTGGAAAATGCTAGAATGACTTACATTGTGAAACGGAGGAAGTATTTTCATAAAAGCTTCAAGGTGCAAAAAGAATGCATCAGTCCAGCTCACAACAAAGTTATTTGTTTTCAATAAAGAGGGTGACCCAACTCTACAACTCAATTATAAATTCAAAATTAAAGTTTGAAAGTCCAAATAGCATGTCAAAAGCATTAATATAATAGAACTTTCGAAATAAAGAAATCCTACGAAAAGCATATGGTTTAAACGAAATGATGGAAAATGAAGCATCGAGAGAAAACAAGAAATGTTTGATACAAGGAAACTGTGATTTTCATTAAGACATAGATGTGCAACAAAATGCAAGGGTCCAGCTCAAAAAAAGTTTTGGATTAAAAATGAAGCCTCAGTAGAGAAACCACAAAATCGTTTGGTACAACCAAACAACGATTTTAATAAAATCAATAAGATGCAACCAAATGTAACGTCTAGGCCGCAACCAAGATATCTTTTCAGTTATAAATCCAAAAATAAAACATCATAGCACAATAAAGACACAAGGTTTAAATGCAAGCAAATATTTTCTTTCACAAACAAGAAAGCATAAGTTCACACAAAATTTAGGAAATTGACGTCTCGGTACTAAATTAAAGCTTTAGAGCCAAAGAGAAGATCGAAAAAGAGACTTTGTAACCGAAGAAATCAAACTGAAAATACCAAGTTGAATCTCACGAATGAAAAAGGAACCGTTGCGCGAGAATCCAAAGTAAAATTTTAAAGTCCAAATAGCATGTCAGAAGCATGAATACACGAGAACATTCGCAAACAAAGAAATCCAACTGAAAGCATCAAGTTTAAACGAAAGGATGGAAAATGAAGCGTCAAGGGAGAATAAAGTTTGATACAAGGAAACCGCGATTTTCATAAAAACTTCAAGGTGCAACAAAATGCATGGGTCCAGCTCATAGTAAAGTTATTTGGTTTCAATAAACAGTCAGACCCAACTATACAAGAAATACTAGGCTACCCAAACCATGCATCACTCAAGAAATACTAAGCATACAACCAGCAAAAATCGATATTCTAGTATAACAAGAGTCAGTACATCATTAGAAATAATGTACTGCCAAACCAAAAGCAATTCTAATATACTATATGCAAGGTATGTAGTGAAATTTTAGCGTAAAGGAGTTGATGATTCAATTAACAAAACAAGTTTTGTAATTATATCATAATAAAGAGCATCATAGTACCATCATAAGCATACCCTTGCTGCCTTCCTTGGCAACAAGGCAGAATATCATCATCACACGCGCACGCACACTCAACACAACACATTTCAAGGGAGAAAACTAGAAATGTTTGATACAAGGAAACCGTGATTGTCATAAAGGCTTAGATGTGCAACAAAATGCATGGATGAGAAATGAAACACCACCGAAGAAACCAATAAATAGGAAGGGGTTGTGATTGCTTGAGAAGTGAAGGTAGGTGGGAAAAGTGAAAGTAGGTAGAATTAAATAGGAAGGGGTTGTTATTGGTTAGAAAGAGAATGTTGATGGAGAAGTTGTTATATTTTGGGACAAATGTTAAGTGCTAAAAATTGTTAATATTTTGGGATGGAGAGAGTATCTATAAAAAGTGTACTGTTCCTTAAAATAGAATATAAAGAAATGGATTTCTATAGGATATACATGCACAGCAATCAAACTGAAAATAAATAAGCCAGTAATTTACATAATTTA
Source organism: Oryza sativa Japonica Group (assembly GCF_034140825.1). Taxonomy (NCBI): domain Eukaryota; kingdom Viridiplantae; phylum Streptophyta; class Magnoliopsida; order Poales; family Poaceae; genus Oryza; species Oryza sativa. The sequence goes on along the minus strand of NC_089036.1, from coordinate 6,304,635 downwards.
CATATATTGAATTAGTGAAGTGAGCATTTGGATGTACCTGCACTGTCTCAAGATATCTACAAAGTAGGCATCTCTAGTACACAGTCTCATCTCGCCACTGCAAAGAAATAAAGTTAAATAAAGGAACAGACAAAGGTGAAAGGAAAAAAATCATTAAACGAAGTCCAATCTCAAAATACTCTCCTCAACCCCTAAACTTCACAAAAGAACAAGAAATCCTAAAACCATCACAGTTTCTGCAAACTGGAAAAGCAGGCCGTTGTATGATCTTCTCATATTGTGTTTTATTTCCTATGACCAACGTAATGTCGCACGCCAAAACTTGTTTCTCACCTCCCATGACCTGATGTCACCAATGCAGTGCACCTCGATGACGAAGAAGATAGACGACAGTACAGTCCGCCTGCTGGTTGCACTCAAGCTCTCACATGGAAGGCTCTGCCTCTATATATGATCAGATCAATACCTCTGCTTCTGCCCCTTGTCCAATCTGGGAATTTGTGTAGAAGAATTCAGCCCCCCTCTGAGTGCAACAACTTTTGCCTGGCTTATCTTAAAAAATTGACTACCAACAATGACAAATTTGCTCATGAAGAACATTGTGCATACGGAACCTGCTTGCATCAAGACGAAGACGGCGATCACTTATTCTTCAAGTGCTCCTTTGCTGAAGTTTTCAGCGAATCGATGTTTGCCTAGAAGGCACAGAAAAGAAAAGAGAAACTTTATGATATATATAGTAGAAATGTGAAATAAAAAATAACTCTTTGTGGGTAGTCCAAATAAAACACTTTGGTGAAATGAAAAAAGGATAATATATAACACATTCTGATCTTTTTACACGTCAAGTGTTATTCGGACCATTTTCATGAGATAAACCAGTAGCTCCTAAAAATATATGAACAATTATATTTAGATGAATAATAGCATTCGTGGATACTTTCTGAACGCTAGCAATATACATCTAGCAGGCTAGAATAAATATATGCATACACCAAGTAAAAGAGATTAGTGTAAATTGAGATAAGCATCTTTCATAAACGAAACAGAGCAGAGCATAATCCATGTGAAAAACTGAAAACCATTCAAAAAAGGGAACAGAATGATAACTATTAAGCCTTTTTCTTTGCACGGATTCAGCACGAAATGCAGCACAAAAATTGCACATAATGGCACAAGAGGGAGAGGACGCCGGGAGTGCGTTCAGCAAACCTGCACAGGGTCGCTTTCAAGGACGACGTCGAGGAAGCCGGTGGACGATCGCAAGGTGAACCGGTTTGACATTCACAATGGTGGCGCACCGTGCGCTGGATCTGCACATGACGGAGTTGAGGAAGATCCGATGACGAAGTGCACCAGGTGACAGACCTCCACCTTTGGGGCCGGGTGGAACAGATCGGCGAGGCGGCCACAAGTTGAAAATTATAGTCAGTACAGGTTGTGGTCATGTATTTACTGAGAATCCTAAATATTAAACATGTTGTTACAAGCATTTCTCCAGGTGGAACAGATCAGCGAGGCAGCCACAAGTTGAAAAATATAGTCTGTACAGGTTGTGGTCAGGTATTTACTGAGAATCCTAAATATTATACATGTTGTTACAAGCATGTGGTCAGGTATACCAACTGTAGTTCACATCCTTGTTCAATTCATTATATCAAACAAATTCTCTAGGTGCGATAACGAGATCAACTATCCACTACTGTAAATAATCTATATTATAATGTAATCATCCATCAATTTGCCAATGATGCCGGTGACAAGTAAAAGATTTATTAATGCAGCCAAAATTTAACTGTGTAAATTAATTTGGCTAGCATCAAATAGAACATAAAAAATTATTTATCAAAGATTTATTTATGGAATTAATTAATTATGAACATAAAAAACAAGTTAGCATAAAATAGAACACCAACAATTTTGGAATGACTAATTTGAACAGGAAATACCCCTCTTTACTCTGAAGTAGAATATGGATTCTATTTCACAGTAAACTTGGCAATAATATATACATGGATAGAAATATTATGAATCAACAGTGATATAAAGTCCGCTCCCTTTCCTTCGTACCATGTGCAATTAAGAATGTGGTATCACATTATGACAATAACCCAGTGATTGCAATTTCGGTTCAAAATTTCAGAAATTTCTGAATGCTCGGTTCGAAATTTTCGGCAGATTTTCTCAATTCTTTGTTGAAATTTCTCAAAGTTTATTCAAATTCTAAAAAAAATCAATCCAAAAAGTTCTGAAAATCAAAAAATTTCATAAATTTTGGTCCTACCAAAATTCGCACCAAGATAAAAAGTGCAAACCCTGCAATAACTTAATTTGTATTTCAAATTATGAATAGCAGAGCACATATACGACATCATCAAAATAATAGCCAGCACTGGTATATGGATAATGGTCAGAATTATTGCAGGACATTAAGAACTATATGTGCGCTTGAAATGAAAAACCTTCGACATGAAAAAATAGTTAACCTTTAACCTAGTACAGATCAATTACCAAAATATTTGATTTTTACAATCTAGACAGACTCGAGTTCCTCAAAAAGCTAAGATGATGTGCTGCTTGGTTGCTGACTCAGTGACTCTAGTAGTCTAGTTTCATACAACAGTAGCAGAGCTCATAAAAAACAACACAGTAAAACAATATGCCAAGACACTTGAATGGATTGGAAAACAAGACGATGTAGAGGAGGGGCTGCAAGAAGTTACCAATGAAACTGATCTTGCTAATCTGGCAATCCCCAAGCAGACCTGCTTTGTGGCTGACCATGTCGTTAATTCACATTCACTGCCTTGCAAATCGTGGGCACCACTATGGCTGCAACAGTCATGGTCGTCCCTTGGGAGCAGGGACAGCTGGGCCCTGCCAACGGCGCCGGCACCCCTTGCAGCGGCCAAGCCTGCAGTACCAGCCGATGCCCTCGCCAGCACAGGAAGACCATGCGAGCAGCCCATATTCATGGAGTTGGACAGTACAACAGCTCCCTGCAGTCCTGCACCTAGGGACATGGAGTTGAGCAAGCTGACTAATTATGTTTCAATTAAGCCCGAGCAAAACTATAAAACAAAACCACACTGCAATATGAAAAAAACTACGGAGTTAAGCGTAGAAGTATCAAGCGGCGTGCCTATGTTATGTTTCCAGGGATCCTTTGGGACCCTGGGTAAATTAGTAAATTCTAGCTAAAGTACGCCATGTTAACTACTATACCGGTAAATAGTTACATAATTCATATGTATTGGACTCTTGGTATTTTTTGAGTTCATCACTGAAAATATCTATTAGCACAATGCAAGCACGTGGAAACTGTCGGCAGTACACGACGACCAACATTCATGGTACTAAGTGAAAGCATCATAATACAGAGAATATCAGAAGAGGCACCTTTGGTCTCCTCGACAATATTATGAAGTTTCTTTCTCTTGGGCATCTCTTCATAGTACTTCAGTTTAAGATCTTCACACTGCACAACTGCAGCAAAAAAAAACAAAATGTTTACAAACTTTTTCATCAAATACTCTAAAACCTTTACAATAATGCAACTGATGGATATTACCTAATGCTTGAACAGCCCCTACCATCTTACTCAGTTCAGGAACAGCGTTTGCATGGCCATGTGCTTCAAGAGATAGCAATGTTTGCTCTTGTTTCATGACCTGAAAATTAAAAAGTGATATAATCAGTAAAACATAGCACCTAATGTATTTATCAATTCAGTAAATCTGCTTTTACCTTGATTTTATTTTCCAAGTTAGATATGGCAGCTGCCCATAATTTATTGGCATTTTCATACTTTTGGGAAACACTTCTCAGTTGATCAGCTTGTCTATCAAGGACTTGTTCTGTCAGGAACGTAAAACAGTGGTGAGCATACAGAAACATCTTATCTGAAAATTAGACCTTGAAGGAGTAAGTTGAATCTAATATATTGTGTCTTACCTGCTATTGCTACCGTTTTCGAATACAAATGGCACAAACCATGGGACTTTCCCTTACTCCTTTGAAGTTTATGACAAAGGTGCCATTACTCTCAACTGTCACCCTAATATCATGCATATGAAGGGGTCTGTTACCTCCCACCACTGCATACACATCAAATTCAGACAAAATCTGTGCATCAATCAAAAGTCAAATTGTTTAGCTAAACCTGAAAGTAAATTGTGATACAAAATTAAGAGTCTCATGAATACTGTGTTTGCATTTTCTTCTTGCACAAGGACATCAAATGCCCTAATTCCTTTTGGCCCGTAAGTGTTCACTATCTCAGCAAATGCAGATGATAGAAATAGTCTCCAGGAGCAAGACCATCGATTTTCTAGCTGGAATTTCCATATCGAACTGAGTGGTAAAGCAAGGGATAGTCACCACTTCAAATTATATCCTCAGATGTCAATATTGCATCCCCTCCTTCGAAGAAAGATTCGTCAGAAAGCTTTGAAGAGGGTTCACAACCCTCAATTGCACAGCCACCGGCATTAATGAACAGAACAAAGTCTCATCACAGGCACAAGAAGGATAATAAGAAACATTGTGGAACTATGATGGCATGACCAATTAACATTTCGATAAGGTACTTCCAATTTTCAATTTAGAATTCAAGATTATGAAATATCCATTTTGGAAGCACATGACTGATGATGGCTATCGAAGCCCCTTCTACTCGATATTACTACAGCACCACAATTGATGAAACCTTGTACTCTGACATAGAAACAATCCTATTTTCTTCAACCAATCCAATGCCCATGACTTTAGTACTATATGGTGTATTATTCATTCACTTTGAGAGCATCAAATGAGGCCAGCACACTGATCCACTTAAAAATAGTAGCTAACATGGCAGAGAATCAAGTCAATGAAGAACCCACAATTTTAAGAAGAGAAACATTACTCTATCAAATATTCAAATCTACTCCAAAGAACCTAAATCGACGCATAAAAGTTAGAGCAGTATGCAAATGATTCCACATATAGATGATTCCTGTTACATGGAGATACCTTATTAAGCTCCTAGCATACCACAACACCTGAAGGCCTCAAAATTGGGATTACAACTTTGGAACCGATGTAGGTAAAGCACCAGAAAATACCAAATCTGGGTACATCCAACCTCCTAAATTTCCTCTGCCACATGCGCACACGCACACACACAAGAAAAATAAGAGCAAATTTGGAAGCAAACTTTCTAGGGTTTTCTACCAGAGCCAAATCGAGTACTCCAATTCGACCATCCTAAACGCTCATTTCCCAAAAACCCTTTCACGAACATGGTGGGAGGGTTAGGATTTAGGAATAGATCCTCACCTAGCTGCTAGAACCACCATTGCTGATCAAATGCACATAGATTTGCAGGAATCCCACCGCGGGAAGAGGGAGAGAGGAGGGGACGACTCCGCCGCCGCCACCGCCGCCGCCGCCGCGGCGCCGGCGCAGGGCCAGGTGGTGGCCGCCTCCGCCTCGCTAGGATTCGCGGCGTGAGGAGGAGAGGAGAGTGAGAGAGAGGAAAAGGTTTTTTCTTTCTTTTTTTTTTTGACGGGAGAAAATATGACCGTTTTTTTTTTGACGGGAGAAAATATTACCGTTGCTTTGAGAGGATAGTGATAGAGAGGAAAAGGTTTTTTCTTTCTTTTTTTTGACGGGAGAAAATATGACCGTTTTTTTTTACGGGAGAAAATATGACCGTTGCTTTAAGAGGAGAGTGAGAGAGATGAAAAAGGTTTTTTCTTTCTTTTTTTTATGAGGACTAGAAAGAAAATATGACCGTTGCTTTAAGAGGAGAGTGAGAGAGAGGAAAAGGTTTTTTTTAATAGGACTAGAAAATATGCCCGTTGCAACGGATTCATTAGAAACTAAATATTTAGCTACTTAAGAAATCTAGGATGTTTTTCTCAGTTGTTCCTCTGAAGGTCCTTTGTCGGTCATATATGTGCGATGTGTGTAGAGGGACCGGGTAGTACAGTCCGACAGAGTCTGCAACCGGACCATTCCGAAATTCTCAACTTGAGCACGAAGGTGAAAGAACTTTAATTTGTCAGCAAATTGGACCCTAAATCCATTCAAATAAAATCATTAGATAGATCCACGGGATTTCACCATAAAGAAATAGATAAATTGAAGCTAAAATTGTGCATGAGTGCGAGTGACAAGAGTGTACGACAACTTATGTCGAGACAGCTTCGGCCAAGTAGAACTTGTCCGCCACCGCAACTGCATATTGCAGTCTTTCACTTGGTTATCTGTCTCACACACCACCGCTATCGCAGGCCCATGGCAGTCGTGCTAGTAGCGCCATCATCAGCGAGGTGCACCGCACGGATCTCCTAGGCCACTCGACGTGGGTGATGTAAGCGGATATGCGGGGAACTGATTGAGCAGGGCTGCGGTTTGCGAGGGACTCGACTGGTGTTTGATACTAATGAAAATGAATATTAAGTAAGGGCATGAAAAACAAGAAGCTATTAGCATATGATTAATTAAGTTTTAATTATTGCAAATTTGAAAAATGAATTTATTTGATATTTTATACCAACTTCTATATAGAAAGTTTTCACACGAAACATGCCATTGCCCATTTAGTAGTTTGAAAAGTGTGCTAATAGAAACCAAGGTGAAATTTGCATCTAAATGAAAAAAGAACCGGCTATTGCTGTGTCAGTGTGTTATCCTGATATATTTTGTCGTGGATTGATCGAGTATTCAATCAAGTTTCATACGTATTTTGTTACCGTCGCTACAATAGAAACCATCTTTCGTAGCAACACCCTTTTATTCGTACTGGCGGATTTAATAAATGCGCGCTTGTAAATATACTTAAGACGGATTGCGGTCACCAACTTTCGCTGGCGGCCACTTAAGATATTTTTACAAGCGGATCTCTTAAGCGACTGCCAGCGCTGGCGGTCACTAAAGAGCACCGCCTTTAAAATCGGCCGTGGTGCATTAAAAAACCACGCATAGCAAATATCCTCAGATCCACTCCTCATTCTCCTCTCCTCAGATCGACACCTCTCCTCTTCTCCTCCCTCACTAACGCACCACCGCCTCACTCCTCTCCTCCCTTCCCACCGGCGGCGGGTCCAATGGCGGCGGCTCCGGCGACGACAAAGGGGAGGGGTGGTGGCGGTGACCGGTGGCGGCAACTCCTGCGCACGGGCGACAAATCTGGTGGTGGTGTGCGGGCTCGACAGAGTGGGGTGGCGTAGGGGAGCCTAGCTCCTCCCATCTCCATATCCAGAGTAGGGTGACGCAGGGGAGTCTTGTCTCTCCGGACTCGGCGGTGACGATTGGTGGCGGCAAAGGGGATGGGGTGGCAGTGGCGACTCGTGCAAGAGGCTGCGGGCGATTGATGATCTGGTGGCAGCAGCCAGGCTCGGCAGAGTGAGGTGCCGCAGGGGAGCCTAGCTCCTCTTCTCTCCAGATCCATAGTGGGTGGCACAGGGGAACCTCCCCTCTCCGGGGTCGGCGGCGGCGACCGGTCATGGCGGTGACCAGCAGTGGCTAGGGCTCGGCGGTGGCAAGAGAGCCATCGTGGCGGGGTTCGTCGATGGATGGGGCATGCGGCCGTGGCGACCAGCGGCACCAATTTTCAATTTTTCTTTACCCCAAAAAATGTTTTCACTGGCGGTCCTCTTAACTTGCCGCAAACGAAGATGGTATTTTTGCTAGCGGTTGTCTTAACATCTCGCCTGTTAAACTCAATTTTCCATGGCGGTCGGCTAATCGCCAGTGAAAATGCATTATTTTCACTGGCTTTAGTTCGCTCGCGGCACCGTCGGCCGCCAGCAAAAAACTATTTTAGTCACTAGCAAAAATGATTTTCCACGATATAGATTGAAAGATGTACGCACGTATTTGGTTGAGACAAGAAGGGACCAGATCACCAGATGGGACAAAGAAACTAAGAAAACTGAAAAAATTAAGTACAGGAAACGCGACGTGCACATACGTACCGCTTGTGCCACGAGCATCTTTAACGTATTAAGCAGGAACACCCATGTGTGGACGCGGATGACATGTTGCTTTACGCGAGAATTGAGATAGATGCGGGCATGTGGGATTCGGTATCCATGTGGTAATTCGACAACATACCGAGCTTTGGCAAAAACAACTTATATTTTTATAATGGCAAATTTTGCTACAGAACATCGTGACTTCGTGGTATTAGCTGTAAGATAACACACGAAGTAACTTTTGGGGGAAGACACTCTATAAACGTGGTAATTTATCAGCGGACATCGCACTCATTAAAATAATAATTTCTGATTGAAGAGAAGAGAAAAATCACGTGAAATATCAGAAATACCCCTGGACCCATATGTCAACCCTTCTCTATATATGACCACCTCGCATTCTTCCTCGAGGTGCCTGACCCCTTCTGTCGAGCTTGACCCGTCGGCCACGTCGCAGCGGGAGGTGGAGGAGGGGCACGAGGAGGAGTTTCGTGCTCAACCAACCCCCTCAAGTCGCCGTCTTCGGCCGCAGCGCCTCCGTGCTCCCGCTCGCCTTCGTCCTCTTTGTTACAGCATATGACGCAGACGGTCGCGGCCCTCACCCTCACGGCGAGCTCCCTGGTATCGCGCTCCTTCTCTGTCCTTGGCCACTAGAAGAAGTGGCGGAACAACTCCCTCTCCCGCCCACCCGCATTGCTTCCCTTCAGCGGCTGCGACCTCCACGAAATATTTTTATAATGGCAAATTTTGCTACAGAACATCGTGACTTCGTGGTATTAGCTGTAAGACAACACACGAAGTAACTTTCATTCTCCTCTCCACAGAAGGGATAGAGAGAGAAGAGAGATGTGAGAGCTGACATGTGGGTCCAGGGGTATTTGTGACATTTCATACGATTTTTCTCTTCTCCTCAACCAAAAATTATTATTTTAATGAGTGCGGTGTCCGCTGACAAATTATCACGTTTATAGAGTGTTTTCCCCCAAAGTCACTTTATGCGGTGTCTTATAGCTAAAATCGCGAAGTCACGATGTCATGTAGCAAAATTTGCCTTTTATAATAGATAAAGGTTGAGAGAATGCTTGTAAAGGAAAGGATTCGTGTCCGTCGTAATATGACCGTTGAGGGTTTTCGGCTTTTAGGGCCGATTTGGGCCCTGTCTTATTTAATCCATGGAAAATGTTCACTTCAATCCATAGAAAATGTTCACTTCAGATCCTTTAAATATAGGCCCAATTTGAATCGTATCTCTCAACGACCGTTGACCCTAAAATTTCTCTTGAAATAAATGGAGCGTAAAGTCGGCGCTATTATTTCATTTAGACAAAACAAAAGGGCGCTACCCCCCCCCCCCCCCCCCAATTGAAGGGACTAGCTAGGTACGCAATATACTCTGCAGCATCAATGTGGGGATATATGAGAAACACAAATAATCTGTTGAATTTTATTTAGTATTGTATAACAATGGTTATATTGAGAGAAATAAGATTCTTTAGAAGCTTAATTTGCCTCTGAAGATTAAGATCTTTATGTGGTACTTACTTAAAGGGGTAGTGTTAACTAAAGATAATTTGGCAAGGAGAAACTGGAATGGGAGTTTGAAATGTTGTTTCTGTATGAAGAATGAAACTATTCAGCATCTTTTTATGGAATGCCATTTTGCAAAGTTTATTTGGAGAGCTGTACAGTTCTCTTTTGGTCTTTACCCTCCTAATAGCATATCTCATATTTTTTATGATTGTCTTCTGGGGGTGGACAAGAAAAATAGGAAACTTATTCTCATAGGAGCTTCTGCTATATGTTGGACTCTATGGTTGAGTAGAAATGATATGATTTTTGACAAATCACCATCTGTTTATATATGCAGGTAATTTTCAGGACAACGCACTGGCTCAGGTCTTGGGCACTGCTACAAAAGTGTGATGAAGAGGGCGAGCGTTTAAAAGTTGTATGTCGTAATTTTGAGACAACGGTTATGCAAATGTTTACCAATTTTGGATGGAGATTCACAAACAGAATTCAATAATTGTGTACTCCTTATCTTGGGTTGGTAGGTGTCTTCTTTTTTTATGTGAGAAACTTTTTATTTTGTGTGTTACTCTGTAATAATTGGCTGTAGCTCGTTGAGCAAAGGCTGGGATATTCTATTCCATTATCTAAAAAAAGTATAATAACTATCTCATAGGATATACCCCATCCATTTCTAAATATATATATAGGACATGTTCGGTTGTGCTTTGCACACATAAAAGTACTGTACTGCAACACGGTGGCACGGTGCAAATAAAGACAGCCGAACACGCCAATAGAGTATGGAAACTTGTATTACAAGTTAGTAAACCTAACCTCCAGAATTATATCTGGAGAGCTTTATTTTATCTTGATAATTCGTATTTTTACTCTTATTCCTAAACGTAGTTCTAACACCTGGATCGGCCTGCTTAGTTCTAATCGGTTCTTGGGTACTCTCATAGATCCATTGTCTAGCCTTTATCCATTGTTGCCGCGTCCGGAAGAGATAGGAGGATGGTGTTCACCGCCGGGACCTGAAATGAAATTAGATTCTAGGCATCAAACCAAATGGAACTCAACATATGGTGCTACAAGATATGCCCATTATTTTGAGGAAAAAAAACACAGAGACCGGGCTATCATCTATTCTAACTATTGCTAAAATTCTTTTACCAATTAAATTGCTACTTTCTCCGATCATGATTATTCGACGTTGTGAGCATAAAGTTCACAACGTTGAATAATCATGACCGATGGGAGTATCATTTATCGCAATAGATCGATTTGGGTGCAAACATACCCTTCATATGTATAGTCTCTTACTCAATATAGCAACATTTATAGCTCTAAATTAGTTTCATTATATCTAACATGGAACATATTTTAAGAGTTTCTTTATTTTGTGCTGAAAATATTACTATAATTTTCTATAAATTTGATCAAAGCATAAAAAGTTTAACTTATAAAAATTTTGAAATGATTTATAATATGAAAAGAAATACTACTACCTTTGTTCTAGAATATAGCGACTAATACCGGGTCTTAGATTGCTGTAATCTGGGACAGATGGAGTACAACTTACCTGGATTTTGAGATAGAATTCGAAGAGACCGTGTTGATATGCCTGAAGCAAATACACGGCCTTGATGCTTCTCCTCGCCGGCGACGAGCTCGCCTCCAGGGCCAGCGCCGGCGAGCACGCATGGCAGAAACGGCGGCGGCAGCAAGAGGGACATCACTAGGATTGCCTGCAACCCAACGCAAAGCCGAGCAGCTCCCATGGTGGCTCACAATAATTAACTCGATGGCCTCAAAATTAACGCTTCTTCAGAAAGACAAACTGGGGGTGATTTGTACAAAAACAAGTTTACAGGTGTTTGGCTACCGCTTGTCCAAATAGCATTGCTCCTTTCAGACTATTTAAATTACCAAAGAAAAGTTGTTGAGTCAATATGATAAATTAATAGAGCTGTTGAAATTAGTTGGTTGATTGGAAATTCAGGCATTTGACTACGGATACCTGGTGTGTATGTACGCAAGAACCAGAGAACATAAGATCCATTCGGAGTAGAAATTTAACGCGACAAAGAAGGTGGACACTACGTACTAATTGCTTAATTTGGAAGGTTTCAACTTTCAACAAGCGTCGATATCATATTAATTTCACGCCGTGGACTCATAGAATTACATTTATTTTGGGATTAGGGGTAGTACTATTGTTCTCCATAACGCAGGAAGACGCCATATCGAAGTAAGGTGCAAAATGAAGGAAAACAGAAAACCAAGTCAAGCATTTACTACTACGACTGCTATCAGCCTCATCGATCGTTTGCACTAATATAGAATCAGCTATTGCCAAAATTTAGATTGTAAAATTGAATTTTTGAGTTGGTTTTATGATATTTTCAATGTAGGTTTATATATTTTTAGAATTGGATTTTAAGTCGCTAGGAACAAACAACTAAAAGTTTTAGAATTGATTTTTTTCAATGGAGGTTTTATGATATTTTAAGGCACGCACGAATCCGGCAGAGGAGGTGGCGCAGGCGAGGGAGCACGTGGAAGAGGAGGCGGCACGGGCGAGAGAGGTAGGGGAGGGGAGGCGAGGCGATGCGGAAGCGGAAGGGCACCCGATATTTTCCCCTCTCATCGGGCGCCCGAGTCAAAGGATTTTCGCTTTTTATCTAGTGGTTGACTGACAACCAGCATGTTTCGCAGAATAAATACGAAGAAAACTTAAGTATGGCAACTAAACATATCATGATATACACAATACAATGTTCTTTATACAGAAGTGAACTTTTTTTTTCTTGGGGAGTGGGGGTTGGTCTCCTTTATTTTCATCGAGTGAAAAATATATGCGCATGCACATCACGCTTATACACATGTGAGAGTACATGATATTTGACACATACTTTTGAAGTAGACGTCCTACTATAAATCTATAAACCTTATATAACCATAAATTTATAAACCCCAATAAAGTCATTTAAGTATCCATATGCACACAATTGTGGTTCCTGAGATTTAAATCTGATGCAAAGGCTGGGATTTATATCCCATTATTCTTTTTTAAAAATAAACCTTAATGGATAGAGTTTATGTCCTAAGACTCTACCAACCCACACCTACTTCCTTGGCCGATAGAGAGACTTTGTTCCTAGCTCTGCTCAAATTCCTAGCAACAAGGAGGGTAGTGTCCCCCATCTGGTCCTCCTAAAACGTAATTCCAAATCAGATTAAGTCGTGCATGCGAAAGAAAATGATAGGAGTATGCTCCTCAGTGAAGAGTTTCACTATATTCAAGTATTATTACAGTTGTGTCAAAAGATAAAAGTATTCTGGTTTTCGACAATATGGGGTTTGGAACTTTGGATCTGATTCTCTCATCAACGGCCTCTCCTTCCATTGCTAACAGGAGGATCGTGCCCACCTCCAGGGTCTGAAAAAATAAATCCCGAGTCAAATAAAACCATGTATTTCGCTTTAAAAAAAATCATACATGAAATACTCGAAATTAAACCATATATTTTTTTGCTGACAAACAATCTGGATCCTCTCAATATATCAGGACTGAACTTACTCGCAGGAACTCCACCAGACAGAAACCGAGGAGACCTTATTGCCGGTGGCTTCCTACGAGTCTCCCGGCCGCCGGCCACTAGCTCGCCGGAGTTGCCGCCTGAGCTGCCGGCGGCGAACACCCTGGGCAGAAACGGCAACGGAAGCAAGAGGAACATCACTAGGATTGCTTGCAACTCGACGCGAATCCGAGAAGCTCCTCCCATGGTCGATCGCTTTGGAAATATTCTTTGAGATGTTTTGGCTCCCAATCTGTGTGTCTCGGATGTCCAAATTACTTGCTCTTAATTTGCAGGGTATTTATAAATCCACAGAGAGTTTGGTGGAATTGGGATGTGTACGTACGTGCCAAACAGAATAGAACAAGAAGAAAAATATTATGCAGAGCCTATCGATCTTTTCATTGACCTTCACAGACAAGACATCGAGAGGTATCAATTTTTTCAGTGAAAATTTTAGTATTTTCTAGTACTCGTGTTAGATGTACTAAATTTTACATTAATAAAATATGATATCCCGATATTTTTAAGTACAGTAAAATCACACGTAGATTATAAGTTTCCAACTGAGGCAGGGCCTACTGGCCTCTCTCCATTTTTTTTTTCTGAGAACAAGTCAGGATGTACACACAACTGCCTGTCCGTGTAATCAAGCTACGGATGTACACTCAGGTTTAGTTCCAAAATAAATTCTTCAAACTTTCAACTTTTCCATCACATCAAAACTTTCCTACACACATAAACTTTCAACTTTTCCATCACATTGTTCTAATTTCAACCAAACTTTCAATTTTGATGTGAACTAAACACAGCCAGTTACCGGTTTATGTTAAACTGGCATACTATATGTCATTTCAAAAAGTTACAATCATGCCTTCAAAGTCGCAACAAGACTCCACTGACCATTGCTCGACTGTAAGTCAATAACAACCTTGCGGCACAAATAGCAGAATATTGTTTCCTAATCATCACCTACGTCAATCATGGCTGCTAGTCAGTGTCTTTGAAATGATCAACAGCAAAAGACAGTTTCAGCTGAAAAATTGACATTAATCTTGAAATTTTACGAAATCTTGCGTTTGCTTTCTTTATAATAGGAGGAGGTATCTGCCCTTTACAAAAAGAGAAAAGGACACATGTTCAGCAAATTCATCTTTCTCATGGATTGCACAGATATACTCAGCTTTCAGACTGAGAAATTTACAAGTTTCGTTTCACTTTCATATGCCTTCTTATAGTCAGCGTCACAGCAAGACCGTTTCTTCATTTGAATTTCAAGAGAAGTGACCAATGCACATGATTAATTCTTGCATAGATATCTAGGATTCTCATTAATAAATTTAGTCAACATAACATCAGAATGAAGATTGACAAACCTTGAAAACTTTAGCACAAAAAATTAACCTTCAGCGAGAAAAATTAGGAAGAAAATTTGGCAGGACTTATAGGTGGTGCAAAGGATGGAACCAATACTACTAGGCAAAGCAGCTGGTTTCATTATTGACATTTGAAATTCTGAGGGAAGTACACATAACAACAGAACAAATACATGAACTGACCAATACACATCACTCTGTTATGAGCAAATTGCATTTTGGATTGGATTTTATTACTAAAATCTCATTTTGAACTACCGTTCACCTAATATTTTTATTTTGGATTAGTTAATTTTATATTTGTTGTATTAATATTGTGAACCATTATATTTATGGATATCAAGATTTTTAATCCTGATAATAGTTATCCACGACTCCATCACCACCACGCATGAAATTCTACAAATATGGTGGGGTTCTCAATTGAGCCCCGGCATTTATCTCCATTTGTGCTACTTGTGTCCCGGGGAGAAGGGAGGATTGTGTCTCCCATCTTCACCTGAAATTAAGCAACGAACTCCAAGTCAAATAAAACCTTGCACACAAAAGAAAATAAAAATTGCTTCTATAGTTCATTGTTTTTTATTATAACGGAAGAAAATTGTTTCAGCCTAATCTATTGTGTTGTCTAGTTCATCACAATAATAAACTCAACAAACTCACCGTTTCATGACAAATCTAACTTTGTACGCAAATAATCAGCTGGATTGAGATTGTCAATCCTGATAATTAATACTTCATCCGATTTTAATATATGACGCCGTTAACTTTTGTCCATACATTTTGACGATTTATCTTATTTATTTTTTTAAAAAAATAATAAATAAATCATGTTTTGAAAGCCCATTTAATAAAATAAATCAAGTCATAACAAAATAAATAATAACCACATAAAACTTTTAAATAAGACGAAAGCTCAAACGTATAAAAATATAATGACATCATAACTTAAAAACTGAAGGGAGTATTACAACTTACCCGCATTAAGAATTCGACGAGACCATGTTGATTTGCTTGAAGCAAAAAAATCATGGCCTTCTTGCATCTCCCTGACTATGCCGACCACTTGGTCGCCGGACTTGCCTTCGCTACTGCAGCCAGCGGCGAGCGCACAGGGCAGAAATGGTGGCGACATTAACAGAAACATCACTAGGATTGCCTGCAACCCGACGCCAAGCCAAGCAGCTCCCATCTAGCCTCACTTGTTGGTTATTGGTGCAGGAAGCTCAAACATATGTGCCTATAATAATTGTAGTAACATCATTCACGGGCATGTCAAGTTTATAAATAGAAGGCAAGTAGCAAGAACTGGGAAGAGTCATATATGTGCTGGACTGAAATTTCAACGCTTTTGATTTTGAGTTTTGAGTCTAAGTCAAGGGTGAATAAATTTGGTTGTTGAAATTGGTGATTGATTCGATAATGACCATTCAAGGACTAGAAAGAAACATGTACTCCCTCTTTTCTAAAATACAAGTTGTCTGTGAAGGGAATTTACCTAATTACAATATCATCATGAAAAATATTAGGGATGAGACCAAGTTATAGTGTATGACGGGAGCCAAAGATCTTAGTAGCATTTGACCGTAGATGGTCGTAAACCCTTTGTATTTACTTCAGCAAGCCGTTTTGGACTCTTTTTTAATGATGTGCATTTCTCCTATGCGTTCAAGAAATAAAATACATACATAAGTATATGAACTTGGGATATTCTTGGTCTAATTTCTTCAGGTTCCGTTAAAACTTCTGACATAACTAATGTAATCATTCGTTTTTATCGACAGATGGAAGAGTAAGGCTGCGTTCGTTTGGAGAACAATGGGAGATTGTTTGTTTCGTTTTTCGCGCGCACGCTTTCCAAACTACTAAACGGTGCGTATTTTGCAAAAAAAATTATATATGAAAGTTGCTTTAAAAAATCATATTAATCCATTTTTAAAGTTTAAAATAGTTAATACTCAATTAATTATACGCTAATAGCTCACCTCGTTTTGCGTATCTTCCCAATCCCCTCTCCCTCAAACACAGCCTAAGTCAAATGTTTATTTGGAGAGATCATGCATGACATCAATCGATTAGTGTCTTATATAGTTAAACATCTATCTTATTTCTATACTGGGGCAGGATCTTACTAGGTGAAGGCTTTGTATGGAGGGTAATTATCTATGTAATCCAGATTCTACTCAGTCATCGGTCATGTATATACTCATGTGCACGTCATAAAAAATTTTTGTTGCAATCCTTTGCAGTACGTCCAAGTCAGAGGTCAAAGTCACAGCAAGACCATTTCGATCTTCTGTTTCCAATGCCGTTTCGTGCTCATTGCCCGGCCATGTATATATAATAAACAACCCTTGGAGGACAAGCAGCGAATCGAGTTTTTTTAGCTATTACAATTCATGGATTGAATGTGTTTGTTATCATTCCAGTTGCTTTAAATTGATCAGCCAGCAAAAGAAAAAAAAATGTGACTATAATCTTAGCATTTTTTTTTCGAACAATAAGGTGTTTCCTCTCGCACAACAGAAAGGGAAATCAAATTATGTGCATCTCGTAAGAAAAATGGGAGAGTATATATATAAGATATGCGCCAGATTTTATAAAGTCACTCTAATCTTTCTATCATGTGGTTAACATTACAAAGACTTCAGATCTAATATACTCATATCTATTGGATCCCGTTAGAGTAAAAGTACAATAGCAGACTACAAGTTAGCTATGAACATAAACATACGTGGAGATGATAAGAGAACAAAAGAGAAGAAAATTGATTTGTAGTCAGCTGTAACACGAACTTCAAATCGTTATGTGTATATGAAAGCTGGAGCCTGGGACTATATATGAATTAATATATTTTGATTGAAAAAATGGAAGACACAATAATGACTTCAAACGAATAAGTCAGGTCATCTGAAAACTCCAGCTTAATAATTATACTATGTAGTTACACTATAAAAAAATCATGCATGCTTGTATCTCAATTTTTTATTTTTATTATTTTAAAATTTACATAAATATATTTTCCTTATACAAAATTTACAAAAATATGCTTCTCAAGCCTTTTGGGAGAGTTTTTTTTTTTTATAAACTGTACTCCTGGAGTGTAGTTCAAATGACGTGGCGTATGGCATGGGAAATTGTGATGGTAGAATTTTGTATGTGGGCCATTCCTGCCCTCCATAGGGCAGTTTTTATATCACACCCACCCAAAGAGCAGGAATAGCCTATTGAACAAATGACAAAATTGCGAATGAGCAAACAATTGCATGCCTATCACTCACGAGAAAATCATGAGAAAATATGTCGACAGATTTTCAGCAATACTAGAAATTTACTCACTGACTTATATCACTTTCTACTAATGATAATACTGGCAATGAAACTAACTAACAAATTGTAGTAGTTATGAGTGCATGCTATACATAGGTATAGCGTTGAAAATAGTAAAGCCCTCTTTGAAATATAGAATAGGAAAAATATAGGAATTAAAATTGTATGTTTTTTCAATCTTATAAGAAATGAGAACATAGAAAATAGGAAGAGGTCGTTTTGATTGCACCACATGAAAAATTTAACCAAACGAAAGTTTCACAAAAAGTCTACATCTTACTTATTTCCTATGGAATTGATCATAGGAATGCCTATGGCAATTTTCCTATACTCTTCCATGAATCAAAGGGCTCTATATAAAAAATTCAAAGAAAAATGAATCCTCCAAAATTCCTCTGTCAATTCTCCATTTCAATGGGATCCTAATTAAGTAGCTAGAATAAAAATGTGATTCATAGTATCGGTATTGTTACCAAAAACAGTCAAGTAGAGTAAAAATGTGATTCGGATCCTTAAGCAGTTTGTTCAGCGTTACAATTAACGTGATTAATCGTATTGGTTGTCTATTTCCAGCCAGCGAGAGTACAAATATAGCCGAAGCACATCAGATCAGTTAAAATTTTGCAAAGGAAAAAAAAGAGAAAAGAATCCTCACATCTTCAATAGAACAAAACAAAAACGAGTCCCTATCTAAGATTAATCCTTCATCCATTTCATGTTTTGGCGCCAAATCTTCTTGCAGAGTCAGGGAGTGACGGGAGGATCGTGCCTAGGATCTGAAAATATCAATCACATTCAAAGATGAGCCCTGTGTGCAAGTCGTAATTCATCAAATTACTGAAATTAAATGATGAATTGATCAGCCAAAAAACAGATTTAATGAAATTAATTAATTCCTCGTTGCAACAACTAACCGTAGTTTGCCGAAAGAGATCTTGATGCTGATCTTCCAAGAACTAACCGACGGCCTCCTCGCTTCTCCAAGCTAATGATCACTGCCCCATCCGGCTTGCTATCAATCACTGACACACATATATAACGGCAACATTTTATTTAAGATAACGAAAAATATATTCAATCTGGTCTTTACTCAAAAGAAGCTATAGCCAATTATTACATATACCGGCAACATTACCATCAAGCTAAACAGAGCTTATTTAATTATAAGTTGTGTAGATTACATAGATTCAGTTCAGGGTCGACGCTAATTAAATACCTGAATTAGCTGAGACAGATCCGAAGAGAAACATTGGCAGCAACAAGATGGAGAGGATCAGAATTGCCTGAAGATGATGAGCACCTCTCATTGCTGTAAGTAAGCTGGTTTTCTGCTGCAATTTGCAATCATGGAGAAGACTGCACAGAGAGTGCGGCTCAATCGCGATGTTGATTTAGCATCTCCTATATATATAGAGATACACACACACACACACATGTTTGTGCGCCAATCTTGATACGATTTTGACTTTGGGAGATGATGTTCTACATGAGATTATTCAGCAATTGAAAGGAATGGAACGAGTCATATTATTCAGTCATAACCAGAAAAGCAATAGAGAAGTGCAAGTCAGCGGAGAGAGCCAGAGACCAGCTGCACAGAAACATTGTGAACATTTCCATTCTTTGTTTCCCCTCATACAAGTTGTATTTTAAGCTTAAAGTTTTATTAAGACATAGTTGACAGCATCATCAAAGTTACAAAATATTTTTGAATTTTTTCATGACTATTTGCTTAAAGTTTAAAATCTCGATGTTTAAATCAGTCATAGTGCTTTCAACCCATGTAAACAGTGATAAAAAAATCTAAAAATTATGAAGAGGTAATTTATAATGCATCTATGATCTTATCAAATTTTAGTGTAAAATAGAAACTAAAAGAGAAATACAGTTATGGAGTAAGGTGAGTCGTTTTCAATAGTTAAGAGAGTAAAATGAGCCGAGAAATCACTTAGGGGATAAGTGCTCCGAGGAAATATTTCAAAGGAGTAAAATGGATTTTTTTCCATTAATCCCCAAACAATAAATGCATTACAATAGATTGTGATAATGTTTAAGGACGGATATGTTTCAATTAATCCTTTCCCCTAACAAATGCATTACTGGCTATATGCATATATTATTACTCCCTGCATGGGAACTTCAATTAATATTGCCCTCCCTCTGATTTAGATATGCAGTTATTCACAGCATCAGAACGCCTACATAAACAAGAAGGCCACACCCTCCAATTTCCCTTTATCTGACCGTCCAAAAATTCCCCTCCAAACTGAACACACAATAACAAATCTCCATCATCAATGGAGCCTTCAGGCAAGCTCTCCTCTTCCGCCGTCGTCCTCGTCCTCCTCCTCGTCGTCGCCACCGGTATATTTACGATCAGAAAGATAAACAAATCCGGTCTTTTTTTAAGTATTTTTTAGTTGGGCATGTAGCCTACTGGTTATATTGACCTGAGTAGCACCCTAAAGTCTTGAGTTCAAATCTCCATAGGAGCGAATTTCGGATTGGGTTGTTTGATGAGCTAAGTTCCTAATTTAAAAAGGTTGCATACATCGGGTTGGATGTATAGGCCGGGTAAAAAATACTCTTCTCTAAAGAAAATAATAGTAAAAAAAATCTCTTCTGTAATTTTGTGCAGAGATGACGGGGATGGTGGTGGTGGTGCAGGCGAGGTTGTGCGAGAAGCCGAGCAGCCATTTCAAGGGGTTGTGCTTGCGGTCGCAGAACTGCGACAACGAGTGCATGCTGGAGGGCTACATGGACGGCAAGTGCAAGTACTTGACTCGACGCTGCATCTGCTCCATGGAGTGCGCCACCATGAGCAACGTTGGCCTGACGCCGACGAAGTGATGGAGACGTACTTGGAATGAATGAGTGAGTGAGTGAGTGAGTGAGTGAATGATCGATGAAACTATAGCTGACGCGGTTATATTAATTCACCGCTTGCAGTAATAAACTTTATACTAGAAGCTGGTCATTAGCTGTGGTAATACACTAATACTACCTACGGACCGTTTCAGGTTATAAGACTTTCTAGCATTGTCCATATTCATATAGATGTTAATGAATCTAGACACACATATATGTCTAAATTATTAGCATATATATGAATGTGGACAATACTAGAAAGTCTTATAATATAAAACGGAGGAAGTAGGATTGTTCATTGTTGTGTTGGATGCATATGCTAGCTCTTGTGATCTGAGTAATACAATTGTTGCGTTGGTTTTTTTTCAGATGACAGTTGCAAGTTAATTTGGTGGAGAACAGGCCTGCATTTCGGTTGGAACAAGAGAGTGGTTGTAATGAGTGTGATGACATAGAGAAGATAAGAGAAGAAAAAATTGGTGGGAGAGACAAAAATAGTGTACATTTCACACTTTATATGCCCTAGTCTGTACTAAGTCGTTCAACGAATAAATAGCATATTTTGGGAGACAAATCCAGTGGAATTATATATTTTTATGATCAAGTACATCTTTACACATCTCATTGGAAAAACTTAAAAACACCTATATTGTAGATAATATAATGGTATATGGATCTTGTAGCTGCAACATCCCCCTTTCAATCTCTCATCAATTTCCGGTCTATGGGGTGGCAGGAGAGACAGGACTGTAGTGTTCCCCATTAGGATCAAAGCCTGCTAATCATAAGAATATTACAAGGCATTTTCTATATTTTAATTGTTAAACACGCATGCATGGAAAAAAATTATGTACTTCTCCATTATATAACTACAAACACAGACTTTCAGTACTACCGCTAGAAAATAAATTTTGACATGTTGTTACTCATGTTCTAAAATGTATTTCAAGTTAATAAAACTAATAAAATTTACCACGACTACGATATATTTCATTAAGTAGGCACATATAATTTATAACTGGCGGAGAAGTAACCTGGATTTCGGTAGAACAGAATTCGACGATGCCTATTAGTTGCCAAGCCTAGAAATAACCGACGTACTGGATGCTTCTTCTCCCAGTTGATTACTATCCCGTGAGATTTGTCTACATTCACTGCAACCAAAAACAAAATAAAGATGAGCACAATAAGCCATTCGTGTTTTCCAAAAAAAGAATAAAAGTGAAATTGTATGATTTGCCTTAACAAACAGTCGATTATATGATTTATCATTGACGAGTACGAGTTTTATAATATACCATCACATAAGCCATTTTTTTTTACCGTTTTGTCATTGTCATGAGTTGACCATTTGTTGACCTCTATTAGCCCCAACGAAAAGTCCATTCTGCCTTTAAAAAAATGTAACATACACTAAGCAAGCACATATTTTCTTCACTGATATTGAAATAATAGTAGATTTTATTGTATTATTTGCAACTGGCAGCAAAATGGCATTAGATATTGCAAGGGTATTTTAGGTATTATGAAAAATACAAAGAGATAATGGAGGTTGACTGGCGGTGATGGAAAAAAAAAGGGGGAAAAACAGAGGGTATATTGTAGAACTTGACAATATAATGAAAATTGTAGAATTTTTCAAAACGTAATGTCTGTTTCATACTATTTAACAACTGATCATGCATGCATTTATTTCATTACAGTAGTAAATGGGAAAATAGCTACTGGAAGATTTTCCATCAATTTTTAGCCATCAAAAGCGATAACACTATATATAATTTCCGGCCCCTTCGAAGTGTAACTTTGTTCATCTCCAAGTCCCATTAATCCATTCAAAATCAAGACAACCAAATTACACCTGATTAATAAAATGTAAAAAAAGACAAAACAAAAGGACATGGCAATTAATTAAAGAAACAAATTTGCAAGAGAGCTCACCTCCGGCGTGCTCACGACGGCCGGCGAGACATCCGGGCAGCAGCAAGAGGGACACCAGTAGTACTGCCACCTGCAACGAGACACGGAGCCTCCGGCGAGCAGCCGCCATTGCGATCGCTCGGCCTCTCAATTCAGATTTCAGAGCTAATTAAGAGATGTGTGTTCTCGCAATTCAGATTTCAGAGCTAAGAGATGTGTGTTCCCGCAACGCATGCAGGGAGCTATTTCAATGGCCGGCCGGCCGAGAAGGAGACGACGACCAGCAGCGGCGACGTCGATGGAACGACGGCGACGTGGAGCTTTGCTACTTGCTACTCCCTCCGTTTCCAAATATTTGACACCGTTGACTTTTTAGCACATGTTTGACTGTTTGTCTTACTAAAAAAAATTTATGAAATATGTAAAACTATATGTATACATATAAATATATTTAACCATGAATCAAATGATAGGAAAATAATTAATAATTACTTAATTTTTTTAATAAGACGAACGGTCAAATATATTTTAAAAGAGTCAACTGTGTTAAATATTTAGAAACGGAGAGAGGATATCTGCTTAGGCTGATTCGTGTGGACTCGTTCAGTATGAAACTGATCTGTTTTGGGTGGAATTCCTGCATGATTCCTACGTTAATTACAGACAATTATTATACCTACTTGGTCTCGGCATGTATTGGCTTGAATATTTGGCATCTGAATGCTTCAGTTGTACTTCAAAGGTAGAGAAAACTAGTGAAGTCAGGTCAAGGTAATATTATTAACTTACTATACATTGTTCACGTCAGTAGCTGAAATTGACTGGAATCGTGAATCGTCCGGTAAATATGAGCATTATTGTCAGTTGATGGTTTCGTCAGCCCATAGAGCGACCAGTTTGTGGTCAAACTAGTTTAGTATACGAAAATAAATTATGGTAAGGTAATCATCCAAGGAGTCATGAACATCATCACTTCATCTACTCGTCCTGTAGCCTTAAAAGTGTCATTGACATTCTTCTAATCATGGTTTGAATAATTGAACACATTTGTTTGAACAATACGACTGATGTATATTATGTGTATCAAAGTCCAACAGGAGTTACAAGACCATGTCGAGTACGCTCCTCTGCTTTGTAATATTCTAATCTGACGTAATAGTTCTGAATTACATACACAAGGTAACTAGCAAGTGGAACAACACTGTCAGTAAAAATTATATGGTGACCATGCAAATGAAAAGTCACCCACATCAAGTGCTACCTGGGAAAATTCAACAACGGTTGTCTGTCTGGGTAAAACAGAAGATGCATGAGATTGCTCGAATACTATTACCTTGTCAATCCGTTCTTTGCCTTACAAGAATCATGTTTTTTTTTTTGTGTGGGTCTACTGTTCATCTCATCTTCATCAACGCTCATGAACAGGCAATGTCTGAAGTATCGTCGAATGCACAGATTCCCTCGCTTGCCACCCGAGGCCAATATGAACCAGGTCCTGAAAAGAAAAGCGACAGGCAGATTACATATAGAAGTACGTGTTGTATGGATAGGTTCATATGCGAACCGTACTGATGTTTTATTCGACCATTGCCTATAATTTTACCTACTGGTTGGATAAGCAAGGCTCGTTGCAAAAGCGTGCCTTGCAGATATGTATACTGTTAAAGTGATAGCAACAAACCAAACTGTGGCATATAAAACTAGATCAGTAAGCTGTTTGTAAACTACTCTCTCCGTTCTGAAATATAACTCTTTCTGGTTATGTATCTGGATAAGGGTATATCCATTATGTATCTAGACAAGGGTATTCCTAGATACATAACTAGAAATTGTTATATTTTAGCATGGAGGTAGTAAATGATAAGTTGTTAAGCGGTGCCTTGTACTATTTACCACATAGGTCACTGGAAATTGATGTGTTCCATCCAATGAGGAAGGATATGGAAGACTGATTAGAAGGATAGTTTTCTATGTGCATAGAAGTGTTCCATCTAAAATCACTTGAGTAGCATGTGACTAAAATGTCTTATTAGTACAGGTGTTCAGAAAAATGATTCATAAAAGAAACTGCAGGTATAGCAATTTGAAATTACAGGTCACATGGATAAATTCACAAATTACATGGACTCAACATGAAATACACTTTGTGCATAATACATTGCATGCCAAAAGTCAGTTTCGTTTGCAAGATAGTAAGACAGGTCAGAAAGAACCAATATGGAATGGAGAGGATTCTTGTCAACACAGGAAGCTACTATTATTTAGTGTTGTGCATCTATCCATCCAACTGTTTATCAGCTTAATTGTCTTCTTCAGCACGCAAGTTTTTCCGTTAAAAGTCATCACCAAAATTCAGCGCATACATTTGTTGACACAGTGCCAAATGACATCAGTTATATTACAGTGTTGGAACACAACTTAGGCACACTCCAATATAAAATCAAATATAGTTATGTATAATGTAATCCTTCAGTCCATGTTGCATGGATGGCATTACATCAGATGTTTCCACAAATAATAGAACATTGGATGGCAAGAAGCAGTCAAACACATAATTTGTGATCAATGTGAGAAAATGAAGTCAACTCAAATGTGTGACATAAGAAACAATGCTGCAACAGAATCATACCTTTTTTCCTATAGTTTGAACTCAATTTTGCATTGGGGAAAGAAGCAGTATGCCCAACTCATTGGAACTTACAAGTATAAGACAAGTGCGGGCATGTCTGTACTTAAGTTGCCACAAGCAAAAGCAAGCGAAGATGATCCGCTTGTTTGCTTCCTTCCCAAAACTCATTCCACTCTTGGCTGTCTTCATCTTCTCGTGTTCCCTGCCAATAGCGATCAGTGATGACACTGATACTGATAGAGGAGCCCTGCTCTGCTTCAAGTCTCAAATCTCTGATCCTAATGGAGCCTTAAGGTCTTGGAGCAATACATCCCTGGACTTCTGCAACTGGCAGGGTGTTTCATGCAACAATACACAGACCCAAATCCGAGTCATGGGACTAAACATCAGCTCCAAAGGACTCAGTGGCTCAATACCACCTTGCATCGGCAATCTGAGCTCCATTGCAAGCCTCGACTTATCAAACAACGCCTTTCTTGGGAAAATACCAGCTGAGCTCGGGCACTTGGGACAAATCAGCTACCTCAACCTGAGCATCAACTCTCTTGAAGGCCACATTCCAGATGAACTGTCTTTGTGCAGCAAACTCAAGGTACTCAGCTTATGCAACAACTCCCTCCAAGGTGAGATACCACCAAGCTTAACACAATGCACTCACCTCCAGCAAGTTGTGCTTTGCAATAATAAGCTCCAAGGCAGAATTCCCACCAAATTTGGGATGCTGCATGAATTGAAAACTTTGGATCTCTCCAACAACGCCCTCACAGGTGACATACCACCATTGTTGGGCAGTAGCCCATCTTTTGTATATGTTGATCTTGGGGGCAATCAGCTCACAGGAGGAATCCCGGAGTTCTTGGCAAATAGCTCATCCCTTCAAGTGCTTAGTCTCAAGCAAAATAATCTTACAGGGGGGATCCCACTAGCCCTCTTCAACAGCTCCACGTTGACAACCATTTACCTTAACCGTAACAACTTAGTGGGTTCCATACCACCAGTTACAGCAATTGCTGCACCTCTTCAATTCCTTAGTCTAGCCCTGAATAAACTCAGAGGAGGGATACCAGCCTCACTGGGCAACCTTTCTTCCCTGGTTCGTCTTTCTCTAGCAGTAAATAACCTGGTGGGGAGCATCCCTGGGAGCCTAAGTGAACTCCGAAAACTAGAGAGGTTAATTCTTACATATAACAACTTGTCTGGTCCTGTGCCCCAGTCAATTTTCAACATGTCATCTTTGCAATATCTTGAAATGGCCAATAACTCTCTCATCAGCCAACTACCACCAGATATTGGTAACAGGCTTCCAAACCTACAAAGCTTGATCCTATCAATGACACATCTAAGTGGGCCAATCCCAGCTTCTCTTGCTAATATGTCTAAGCTAGAAATGATTTATCTTGTTGCTACTGGGCTCACCGGGGTAGTGCCGTCCTTTGGGTTATTGCCAAACTTGAGAGATCTTGATCTGGCATACAACCATCTTGAAGCAGGTGACTGGAGCTTCCTCTCATCCCTTGCAAACTGCACCCAACTGAAAAAATTATGCTTGGATGGTAACAGTCTCGAAGGAAGTTTGCCTAGCTCGGTTGGTAATCTTGCCCCACAGCTTGAGTGGTTGTGGCTCAAGCAAAACAAAATTTATGGGACAATTCCCTCGGAGATTGGTAACCTTAGGAGTCTCACTATTCTGTATATGGATAACAATCTGTTCAGTGGTCACATCCCACCTTCCATAGGAAATCTTAGTAATTTACAAGCTCTAAGCTTTGCACTAAATGATCTCTTTGGACAAATTCCAGATTCCATTGGCAACCTTGCCCAACTAATCGAGTTTCATATAGATGGGAACAACTTTAGTGGGAGTATACCATCAAGTTTATGGCACTGGAAGCATTTAGAGAAGCTTGATATCTCTGACAATTCATTTTTCGGATATATTCCACCTGCAGTAGGAAATCTGAGCAGCATACGCGATCTAATATTTGCAAGAAATAATTTCTTTGGACATATTCCATCTACCGTAGGAAATTTGAGCAACCTCTCTATTCTAAGCTTTGCACAGAATAATCTCTTTGGACATATTCCAGAGTTCGTTGGCAATCTTGTCAAACTAACCAATCTTTTTCTACATGGCAACAGCTTCAGTGGAAGCATACCTTAAGTTTGAGTCTATTCTCTAATAGCATACACTCTTTTATAATTTAAAAAATACCGCAAAAACAATATCTTTCTTTAATAGCTTTGCTACCATGCTATTCTGGTAGAAGACACTCAACTCCAATGCTCTCTCCAATTCACATTCCCAACATAGAGACAAAGGCAGGCCTACTATTGAGACAAGGTGCACTACTGATTCAAGAAATACTGGAGACAATCTGTTGTAGCAACAAAGATGCTTTAAGAGTTTGCAAGTCGCGTGGCTGATAGTTTTAAGGTCATACATTTGGTCCATCTGTCAATATGGGAGTTGTACCAATGGTGTCATAAGTTGTGATGTATTGCATATAGAATATAGAAGAAAGTCTACTTGGTCTTGTGAACTTTGGTGATCCATGACATGTGGGACCATGACAAGCATGTATTGTGAATTTGTGATATGATCATATGAGCAGCAAATCCTCAAATGGATCAATCCTTCAACTGTATGCTTCCACTGAGCCAAGGATCATATAGCAAATCAGGAACAGTGGCGGAGGGAGCTGGGTACATGTAACTTCAATACTGTACACATGTACACAATTATATACTCAAATAAAAATCTAGCTGTCCAAGGGAGTAAAAAATTCATTTGTATTAATCTATATCATATGAACTAGTTTGATAATTCGTTGATAAATGTCACTATTTTCTAATCATGCCACAAATCGGGCCGCCACTGACCAGGAACTAGAACTAACACAAGGATAATTTTGGTCGGTGTCGCTAGCTCTCTGGCCCCTATTGTCCCTAGAATGAACTGATTGCATCAGTAAAAAGAGGTCAATTATCCACACCTCTTCATCTTGAAATGTACTATTACACCGAAATGAGTCAAAATAAATTTAATAAAATACAACTAAATGGTTATAAATCGTAATCGAACAATGTAGTAGTGGACAAATAAACATGTAAATAATGAATAATACTAACCTGGAGACTGGAGTGCTCGAAGATGGACTCTCGGAGGTGTGACACAGCGTCTCCACAACGACGGTCGGGCATCCCTCCGAGGAGGTGAGCGCCGGCGGCAGGGCGTGGCTATGTGCGAGATGCGCCGCCGCCGCCGCTCCCGCAGATGTGCCCGTCGATTTACCTGTGGGATACTGGGCTAATGGGCTAATTATATTGGGCTGGTTCCGTTAAGGCCTCGTTTAGTGGGCCTAAATCATGATCCATCCACGTGGCATAATTGTTTGTTTCGAGTACAAGTTGAACGTACACAGCGTACACTCCACACTCGTATATCAGTTCGCTAAAGCGGGAGGACGCTTTGACCGAGGTGGGAGGGGGGTTTTGGGCCCTAGGGAGGGTGGGGGGAGGTGGGTTTGACCCATGGGAGGGGGGTGTAAAATAGTTATTCTAGGGGAGGGGTAGCACCAGTTAATTTACCTATATATATATATATATCCTACATGAGTATATCCTAATACATGTATAAATAAGATTGAAGGTAGGTTTCTTCTAACATAAGTATGTTATTTTTTTATTAATGTAAGGAAATTATGTAGTCAAAGCTATGCCCATCAACTATGACAAGTCCAAAGCAACGTTCTTTTGTGACACGAATTCGAAGGATTACGGACAGCTCTAACGAATAGTCCAAGGCGAACTGATTTTCTGGTAGTTTGAATATGTTTCACTTGTCTTTCAAATATCGCAAAGCCAGGTCAAGGTTTGCAAGGTTTGTCAATATTTTATTATCATACATTGATACTATAATGCAGCTAAAGATGAATGCAACCGCGCGTTCGTTAAGATGACATTAATGATAAGTTGATTTTATGTGCTATCTTTGACGCTGAGCTCACAGCCTCAAAAGTCATCAGGTCCTATCTGATATTTTTGATTAGCTGATGACCAACTCAACACAAGTAATACCCATACTAACCAGTATGTGGTCAATATATATATACTAACATCAGAGAATACATGCTATTATGATATAGTAGTATAATCATCATAGGAGACATCACTTTTCAGTGTCAGTACTCTACTCCTCGAAGCACATCATGGTCTGAACTCTGAACAAAATTGTTTGAAAACAGCTGCTATGTTCTACTCTATATTTAGTATGGCTATATATCAAAGTTCAACAAGAGTTACAAGACCGTGTCAAGTCGGCACCCTCTGTTTCTTTGCCCCATTCTTTTGGCTGAACCCGTTAGCACTGAGTAATATTCCAATCTGACGTAATTAGTTTTGAATTTACGTAAGTTAACTAACAAGTTGGAACATCATTTGTCAGCAAAACTTACATGATGGCGACCATGCAAAAGTAACGTCATCAATAATTACACAAGGTAACTAGCAAGTGGAACATCATTGTCAGCAAAAAAATACATGGTGGTGACCATGCAAAATTCACGTACGTCAAGTACGTTGTCATCTAGTCCTACTTATGTAAATTCATTAACAACTGTCTATCTAGGTAAAACAGAGGATGTGATTATTGACGTAATATTACCTTGTCAATCTGTTCTTTGTGTTAAAAAAAATACAATTTTGTTTACCTGGATCTACAGTTGATCAGTTCCATCCTTGGTTGATGTACAGGCAATGTCTCAAAAGTCTCATCCAATGGATGGACTTCCTCTCTTGCTACCACAGGCTAATCTGAACCACATCCTGAAAAGAAACATAACAAGCAAATTAAATATAGAAGTATATCTGTAATATTTATTGTATGAATGGTTAGGACCGTACGCAAATGAAAACAATAGTGATGACCAGTCAAGAGTACCTATAATTCCAGCTCCTGGTTGGGATAAGGAGGCATGTTCAAATGAATTAAGAAGTCTGGCTTGCACATATGCTGTTTACAACAAATAAAACTGTAGCATTTAAAACTAGATATCATATAGCTGTCTGTCAATAATTTAGTTTGAGTAAATTATATGTCGCTAATTAGCACGTAGGGCGCCGGAAATCAATAGATCTTGATAATTAACATGCATTGAACTGATGGTTCAAGCTTCCCCTAGCTTGCTATTCAGTAAAAAAGGAACTGCCAATAGCAATTTGAAGATGCAGGTCACTACATGAACTCAATGCACCTTGTGGACTGGATATTAGATAGCATACCGAAAGTCAGTTAGGTGTGCAAGCTTGTAACTGTAAGAAAGGTCAGAAAGAAGCATATCAAAAGAAGAGGATTCTAGTCAACAATGGTAGATATTATTTTAGTGTTGTGTATCTACCCGTCCAACTCATTTATCAGCTTATTGTCTTAGTACTTTTCAGCATGCAAATTTTTAAGTCAAATTTCACCACAAAACTCAGCTGGCACTATCATATATCAACAGTCAACACAGTGCCAAATGATCACACGCATCAGATATTCACTGTTGGCCATCTTTGAAATCCAACTTAGGCACCACTCTCCCATCTAAAATCATATATAACTATATATAATGTAATCCTTCAGTCAACAACGGATGGAGGACATCACATTAGGCATCTCCACCAATATTCGACAGTATAAAGTAACCAAGCACATAATATGTGATCGACCTGAGAAATGAAGTCAACTCAAAGTTATGACATAAGAAACAATGCAGCAGCTAATTTAAACATTTCAGAACACAGTTTTCGTTGTGGAGCTAGAAGCAGTAGGCCTACCTCATTGGAATTTACAAGTATAAGACAAGTGTGTGCCTACCTGCAATAAAAATGCCATAAGCAAAAGCAAGCCACAGCACCAACAGCAAGATGATCCGCTTGTTTGCTCCCTGCCCAAAACTCATTCCACTCTTGGCTATCTTCATCATCTCATGCTCCCTGCCATTAGCAATCAGTGATGATACTGATACTGATAGAGAAGCCCTGCTCTGCTTCAAGTCTCAAATCTCTGATCCTAACGGAGCCTTAAGCTCATGGACCAATACTTCCCAGAACTTCTGCAATTGGCAGGGTGTTTCATGCAACAACACACAGACCCAACTCCGAGTCATGGCACTCAACGTCAGCTCCAAAGGCCTTGGTGGTTCAATACCACCTTGCATCGGCAATCTGAGCTCCATCGCAAGCCTCGACTTATCAAGCAACGCGTTCCTTGGAAAAATTCCAAGTGAGCTCGGGCGCTTGGGACAAATCAGCTACCTGAACTTGAGCATCAACTCTCTTGAAGGCCGTATTCCAGATGAGCTTTCCTCATGCAGCAATCTCCAGGTACTCGGCTTATGGAACAACTCCCTCCAAGGTGAGATACCACCAAGCTTAACTCAATGCACTCACCTCCAGCAAGTTATACTATACAACAACAAGCTTGAAGGCCGTATACCCACTGGATTTGGGACGCTTCGTGAGCTGAAAACTTTGGATCTCTCCAACAACGCCCTCACAGGTGACATACCACCATTGTTGGGCAGTAGCCCGTCTTTTGTATATGTTGATCTTGGAGGCAATCAGCTCACAGGAAGAATCCCGGAGTTCTTGGCAAATAGCTCATCCCTTCAAGTGCTTAGGCTCATGCAAAATAGTCTTACAGGGGAGATCCCAGCAGCCCTCTTCAACAGCTCCACATTGACAACCATTTACCTCAACCGTAACAATTTAGCTGGTTCTATACCACCTGTTACAGCAATTGCTGCACCTATTCAATTCCTTAGTCTAACACAGAATAAACTCACAGGAGGGATACCGCCAACACTGGGCAACCTTTCTTCCCTTGTTCGTCTTTCTCTAGCAGCTAATAACTTGGTGGGTAGCATCCCTGAGAGCCTAAGTAAAATCCCAGCCTTAGAGAGGCTAATTCTCACATACAACAACTTGTCTGGTCCTGTGCCAGAGTCTATTTTCAACATGTCATCTTTGAGATATCTTGAAATGGCCAATAACTCACTCATCGGCCGACTACCACAAGATATAGGCAACAGGCTTCCTAACCTTCAAAGCTTGATTCTATCAACAATACAGTTAAACGGGCCGATCCCAGCTTCTCTTGCCAATATGACCAAACTAGAAATGATTTATCTTGTTGCTACTGGGCTCACCGGGGTAGTGCCATCCTTTGGGTTATTGCCAAACTTGAGATATCTTGATCTGGCGTACAACCATCTCGAAGCAGGTGACTGGAGCTTCCTCTCATCCCTTGCAAACTGCACCCAACTGAAAAAATTACTCTTGGATGGGAACGGTCTCAAAGGAAGTTTGCCTAGCTCGGTTGGTAATCTTGCCCCACAGCTCGACTGGTTGTGGCTCAAGCAAAACAAACTTTCTGGGACAATTCCCGCAGAGATTGGTAACCTTAAGAGTCTCACTATTCTGTATATGGATGACAATATGTTTAGTGGGAGCATCCCACAAACCATTGGAAATCTTACAAATTTACTGGTTCTAAGCTTTGCAAAAAACAACCTCTCTGGCCGTATTCCAGATTCCATTGGTAACCTTTCCCAACTAAACGAGTTTTATCTAGATAGAAACAACCTCAACGGGAGTATACCTGCAAATATAGGGCAGTGGAGACAATTAGAGAAGCTTAACCTCTCTCACAATTCATTCAGTGGAAGCATGCCAAGTGAGGTCTTTAAAATTTCTTCACTGTCACAAAATTTGGATTTGTCACATAATCTGTTTACTGGGCCCATACTGCCAGAAATTGGCAACCTCATAAACCTTGGAAGCATCAGTATTGCAAACAATCGCTTGACCGGCGATATACCGTCTACTCTAGGGAAATGTGTGCTTTTGGAATACCTTCACATGGAAGGGAACCTTCTTACTGGAAGCATTCCACAATCTTTCATGAACTTAAAAAGCATCAAGGAGTTGGATCTCTCTCGTAACAGATTGTCAGGAAAAGTTCCAGAGTTCCTCACACTTTTTAGTTCTTTGCAGAAACTCAACCTTTCATTCAATGACTTTGAAGGGACAATACCATCAAATGGTGTCTTTGGTAATGCTAGCAGGGTTATCTTGGACGGAAACTACAGGTTGTGTGCGAATGCTCCAGGGTACAGCCTGCCCCTTTGCCCTGAATCAGGATTACAAATTAAAAGCAAGTCTACTGTTTTGAAAATAGTAATTCCAATCGTAGTGTCTGCTGTTGTAATTTCATTGTTATGTTTAACTATTGTTCTCATGAAGAGAAGAAAAGAAGAACCAAACCAGCAGCACTCCAGTGTGAACTTAAGGAAAATATCATATGAAGATATTGCCAAAGCAACAGATGGGTTCTCTGCCACAAATTTGGTTGGTTTGGGATCCTTTGGGGCTGTTTACAAGGGCCTTCTGGCATTTGAGGACAATCCAGTTGCTATTAAGGTTTTCAATCTCAACAAGTACGGAGCACCCACAAGCTTCAATGCGGAGTGTGAGGCATTAAGATATATTCGCCATCGAAATCTTGTCAAAATCATTACATTATGCTCTACAGTTGATCCAAATGGCTATGATTTTAAAGCACTTGTCTTTCAGTATATGCCTAATGGGAGTCTAGAAATGTGGCTACATCCAGAGGACCATGGGCATGGTAAGCAGAGATTCCTAACTTTGGGTGAAAGGATTAACGTAGCCCTGGACATCGCATACGCTTTAGATTATCTTCACAACCAGTGTGTATCCCCACTAATACATTGTGACATGAAGCCAAGCAATGTTCTTTTGGATCTTGAAATGACTGCATATGTCAGTGACTTTGGGTTGGCAAGATTTATGTGTGCTAATTCAACAGAAGCACCTGGTAACTCTACAAGTTTGGCTGACCTAAAAGGATCCATTGGATATATTGCACCGGGTGAGAGAAATTGGAAACCTATACTTATTCTTTACTTGTATGCTTCAATCATTTTATTAACTTTGTGAATCATATTTTTCTCCATTCACCTTTGTTATGTTTTCAAATGAAAATGCAGAGTATGGAATGGGTGCGCAAATATCCACGAAGGGTGATGTCTATAGCTATGGAGTGCTGTTGTTAGAGATATTAACTGGAAAGCGTCCAACTGATGAAAAATTCAAAGATGGTAGGAGCCTCCATGAACTTGTTGATACCGCATTTCCCCACAGAGTAACCGAGATTTTAGACCCCAATATGCTACACAATGATTTGGATGGTGGAAACTTCGAAATGATGCAAAGTTGTGTCCTCCCACTGGTTAAGTTGGCCCTCATGTGCTCGATGGCATCACCGAAAGACCGGTTAGGTATGGCGCAGGTTTCCACTGAAATACACTCCATCAAGCAAGAATTTCTTGATCTTTCCAGTGGAGGAAAAATAGTGTGAGTAATAATTAGACCTAGGCAGTACATTTGGCACTCCACAAAATAAACCTAGCTAAGGTTGTCTTCCTTCTTATTTTTGCTTCCTGAGATTAGTGCAAAGCTGTTCTGCATTGCAACTACTATGTACAGCTACTTCTATTACCATAATGAAGTCCACACAAAATTAACCTCTTGGTCCTAAAATTTGTTTGGGGCAGCAGCAAATGCAATGGTCAGCAAACAGCAGAGAGCAGGCTGGCAGCACGACCAAATATGGCTAATAACTTACAAACTAACAATTCCACGGTGGTTAGTCAGCAGCACAACTCACAACATTCAGGCGTAAGGATACGCATAGAGCAAAACGGCCACACCTGTGGCGTGCCTTCGCGCGCGTGTACTGCGTGCTACTTTCAGAGGCATTTCCACAAACACGCCACGCGCGTTCGGAGGCCGTACACGAAACCGAACTCACAAGCATAGGCAAAGGCATATAGAACAGTAGCGTGCTGACCT
This sequence comes from Oryza sativa Japonica Group, assembly GCF_034140825.1. Classification (NCBI taxonomy): domain Eukaryota; kingdom Viridiplantae; phylum Streptophyta; class Magnoliopsida; order Poales; family Poaceae; genus Oryza; species Oryza sativa. The sequence continues at coordinate 6,269,540 of NC_089036.1, read as the reverse complement.
CGGAATACGACGGCGGGCCGGGGAAACCTCCATCGTCCTGCGCCGGCCGACTCGGCGTCGCCATCGCCCATCGCGTCTTCGGCGGCGGCGGCGGCGCGACAGGCTCGGCGCGGCCATGGTCTCGACGCCGTCGGAGAGAGAAAAAGAGACGGTGGGACAACAAGATTGGCTGGGCCTGGCTGATGTTGGGCTCATGGGCCCGAATTGAGTTTCTTTTAGTAAAGGGACAATTTCGTTTTTCCCCCACTTTGAGCTCTAATATTGATTTTGTAGGGTTTTCGTTTTTGCCCCCACTTTTTTAATCGAAAGAGACGTTTACCCCTGGTTTGGATGGAAGTCAGTGGGACCGAGTTTGTGACAGTAAAATAAAGAGAAATAAAGGAAATAAAGATTTTTTTAGTTAGTGATTTACCTTTTTACCCTCGCTGCACACGGTCAAACCCGAGACCTACCTGGCGGCGCTGGCGGCAGCGGAGAGCGGGCGGCGGCCAGGCGCAGCTCCTCCCGGCGCGAGCAGGAGGCGAGCACGCCAGGCGGCGGGGAGAGGGCAGCGCGGCGGCGACCGGCCGGCGGCGTCGAGCGGTCGGCAGCCAAGCGGCCAAGCTGCTGAACACGGCGCCAAACACGACGAGGCTGCTGCCGTTGTACGGGCCGTCGTCGGCGAACACGAAGTTCATCGACATCATCAGCGACAACGCGTCCTTGCCGGCGGCGACGTACATCCCCTGCGCGCGTCCGACCAGCCTCGAGGAGGTCATGTTGGGACCGAGGCGTTTGTCGTCGATGCCTCCGCCACCTGCGCCACCGTGGAGTTGGGAGCGCCGCCGCAAACACGAAGGAGGAGGAGGCAGCCATTGCTTAGCTCTGTGTTGGTCACATGGTTCTAATTAAGATAGCTTAATTAGCTGTCTGATCTGCGATGACGTGTGATCTGCGACTTTTACTACGTTGGTTATGATAGATGTGGAGAGGGTATAAATGTCATATTTAACACCGTTAACTCCTCCATCTAAAACAGGGGCAAAAATATTTTTCGATTCAAAAAAGTGGGGGCAAAAACGAAAACTCTAAAAAGTAGGGGCAAAATCAATATTAGAGATTAAAGTGGGGGCAAAAACGAAATTGCCCCTTTAGTAAATTGCAGTTTAGGTCACCTTTTACGATTTCCCTTTTATTGTTAAAGTTTTAATTTACATCATATTTAAACTAATCTTTTCACTTCGTACCAGATAACTAACTAACTATGTCATTTTTTCGATTTAGATCATCCAGCTCTATTTACTATTCATATGTACCCTTCATTCTAGTGAAGATATGACTTGCATATAGACAAGGAAGTTCATCGGTGTACCCAAACTAATTTGAGTGAGGTTGTTGTTGGGTGATGAAGAAGTCGTTGAGGGTAGTCCAAACCGAAAAAATGTTAAAATTACCCGATTCAAAATGGAAAGATTAGTTTAAGAAAGGTCCAAAGTAAAATTTTGCCAATAAAAGATGGCCTACACTGTAATTCTCTCTAAAATAAAATCCAATGTTCCTGTCAAAGAAAAATACCTCAATCCCTTGCAAATTCGAGTTAATTTTATTTGTATAAGCAGATAGTACATATTTCTTTGATAGCTTCAAGGGAGGAGGGGATGAAGGAGAGAGGATGAACACGAGAGAGAAGGGGATGAAACAAGATCCCCAACAAACAATCAGTCAGCAAAGACCACATTCAAAGACAAACTATCGGTTGGCAAAATTTTTGCTGACCAACTTCAATGGTTGGAACAAGTCTAGTCGGCAAAGAAATTTCCCAACCAACATATTTTTGCTGGTCGACCATCTGACCCCAATAGCATATATTTGCCGACCGATATCATTTTTTCCGACCGACATGTTTTTCCCGACCCACCACAATTACCGAGCTGGTATCGGAAACTTTTTGCCGACCGACCATAAGCCACCAAAGTTTATTATTACCGACAGATTGACCGTCAGTAAAAATTTACATAATTACCGACCAACAATCGGTCCATAAAATTTGGGTTGCCAATCATCCGTTGGGGTTGGTTAAAAAGTTATACCGACCAACTGCCTATTGGTATAGATGGATATTCCCCGTCGGAAGTCGATGGGAATGTATGGACATGGTGCAGTGATAGGCACCGTTTGGACTTGACTGGTGCACGGTCTATTTTTCTCCGTTAATAACCTTATATATATTTTAAGCTGAGTATTATTATTATCATATCATTATACCGTAGCATTCGTTACAACTAAATCTTTATTAACAAGATCTTGCATGGTTATATCCAGATAAAAGAAATATTGATGGGAGCTTCTGCAATATGTTTGGCTCTATGGTTGTGTAGGAATGATATGGTTGTGTAGGAATGATATGGTTTTTGACAAATCATCATCTATTACATATATGCAAGCAATTTTCAGGGCAACCTATTGGCTCCGGTTTTGGACACAACTACAAAGGTGTAATGAAGATGGTGAGCTTTTAAAAGTTGCATGTCGTAAGCTTGAGATAACGGTTATGCAGCTTTTTGTCAATTATGGATGGAGATTCACAAATAGACTTCAATAATGTGTTCTCCTGATCTTGTTTTGGTTAAATTTACCTTTGTGTGGTCATTTCTTATGTCATTTCTGAACTACACTTGTTTTAGAGTGCTAGATTGTAATAATGAGCTGTAGCTCTCTTTGAGCAAAGGCCGGGATGACTATTCCATTATCTAAAAAAGATAAAAGAAATATATATTGTAAATTAATTTTATCATATATATAAATTACTTTTGGATTTGATTAAATCACTTCTTAGATATTTATGAAAGTAAATTTAATAAAGACAAAAAGTATTTTACACAAATTATAAAAAATAATTAACACAAAAAAAAGTAATTTAGCACAGAACTAAAAGTAAACCAGTTGTGGAGGTAAGAACATGAGTCTATCTAAAAATTAAATTGAATTGGCGCAAACTACCGAACTAACTAAAAACAACAATAAAATAACATATTCATAACATTATGAATGCCTAAGAAGTAATTTAATCAAATCAAAAGGTGATTTATATATATGTTAAAAAGTAATTTTCACATATAATAAAGCAATTTATAACACATGTATTTCTTTTATCATAACGTAATTATATAAGATTTTGTTAGAAAGATTTAAATGCAGTGAACACAATAGTATAATCGGATTATAGATTGGATAAGTAATTTAAGAGAAAATTTTATTTGAATTTTATGAATATTTTCTTTTTTACATGCTTTCATACTCCCACGTGGAGAAATCATACATATTGAAATGATAGCTGGTTATAACTAATTAGTGTACAGTGCATATTTGTGTCCTTTTGAGTTCTTGTACCTACATCTTAACAATGCCACAAGCAGATCTCCATAATCTAACAATTCCAGCACTCGCCACCAAACTTTGACACTACTCCCTCCGTTCCAATATATAAGAAACTAGGACCATTCGTAGTATTAGGAAATATCCCATCCGATTCTATGTTCTTATATATTAGGACAGAGGGAGTACTTAACTTTGCATTTCATAGACTAGGAAAAGTCTCCTACCAACCATGCATTCCATCTCGACCACCTGCCGCGCTAGCTCCATACTTTGCATTTCTAGTCCATGTGTGGTCATCGTTCAATCGATCACCAATTTCAACAGCCCAGTCAATTCTCCCATTTAGACTAGATTTGAAAATCAACAGCATTGACATTATTTGAGATGAGATAAGTATATATTTGAGCCTAGTTTCTGCAGGAGCAAAAGAGAATCCTTTGTGATGCATTCGATGGGAGCTGCTAGGCTTCGCATCAGGTTGCAGGCAGCTCTAGTGATGTCCCTTTTACTACTGCAGATTATGCCATTTCTGCCATGTACGCTCGCCACCGGAGGCAATTCTGCCGAGCTACTGATCATGGGCAGGGAGAAGCATGAAGGCCATCTCCTCTTAGCTCCAAGCAAATCGACACGGTCTCGTCGAATCCTACAAAATCGTATCAGCTCGGGTGGCGGTAATCCTTTGTGGGGTAAGTCGTAAGCTAAGAGAGATTAATTTTATAGTCCTTTTATTAAAAAAAATACATGAAGGTATCAAATTTTTATACTAAAAGTTTTAACTTGAGATATCTAGCTAGTTCATGGATGTACTAAGCTTTACATTAAAAAAATGGTATCTCTAGGTCTCGGTACCTTTAATTTTCAAGAATAATAAAAATACCCCAGTTATAATATGATCCAGAACTTATTGTTTGTGTAGTAAATGGATCTATATATATTCTGATATGTGCAGTTTATTCAAGTGTTAATGTGTTATCACCAGGAACTAGACTACTAGAGAAGCTACGCTAATTAATTAAACTGATGAGCATATATACTCTCCTATCATTTTCTCTCACGTCCACGATTTAATCTGACTTGGAGTTATATATATGTTTCAGACCCGAGACACGACCCTCCTTGTTGCTAGGATTTGAGCAGAGCCAAGTACAAAGTTTGCACCTTAATTTTACGGAGAAGTATTGTAGGTGTGGTGATGGAGTTATGGGGGCAAACAACTCCATTGACCAAGGTTTTAATCCTTGTGTAGGCATAATTTGACATAGGTATTTCCTTACTGTCTTGCAAACAAACTAGCAGGATGATCGGCATTTGCGCGATAAGATCTACTAAAGTTTATAGCTTCAATTCATATATATATTACACTCACTTTCTTCATCGTTTAATTGTACAATGTTATCCTTATTCTAATGTAACTTTATAGAATGTTTATTTTTTTTATTTCGTCGAGATTGTAATACTATTGTAATGCTAATCAAGCACATCTATCAGTGTCGAGGTCTGCTAATGAAAAATTCCTCTCATTTCAATTAAGTGAAACTATTTCTATTTCTTCGTGAAAAATTCTATATATAGTGCTCTTTTTCGATCGCTTTGCTCTCGTCCTTGTCACCGATAATTCACTTTGTTTAACCAACCTGAGTACCTGACCTTCATGAGGAATCATCCTCGCTAAATTAGATGAAAAGCAAATGCGGGAAGGGCATAGAATGATTCATTGCGGGGAAAAATAGCGTGTTATGTGTACTGTGTTTCTAAAACAAATAGCGTGTTATGTACTCCGTATTAGTTCTATATAATAGAAAAACTAGGTGGGCACGGTCACACGGAGAAAGAGGATAGAGTGGTGCTGACGGGGCTCGGGGATACCGGATCTTGTGCTATTAATGACGCACAAGGGAAATGAATGAGAAACGATGCGCTGATACTGCCCACCTCACTTTGGCTTGAGAGAGGAGAGGAGAGAGATGTGAAACGAGATATAAACTTACAGCCAGCTTAAGTTTAGGAACTAAGAAAATCTGTGAGAAAGACGGATGGACCATATACTTATAATGAAAAGCTAATTACTATATGAGTGAGCTGAGAGATAGGCTATAAATATCTATACAATTAACAGCTGGCTGTATTGTTAGCCTTGCTCTGATGCTAGCTCCTGTTTCGCCCTGCTCCGACATAGGGGGAAGTCTAATTCACATATTTTTATAATAGATATTTTATCTGTTTCAAAATACTATAACCTAGAATTAGATTATACACAATCTAGTACTACAAATCTGAATCTAAAGTGGTCCTAGTGCTATGAATCTAAGAGCCTGCTTGGGGGAGCTTAAGATTCTGAGAAGCAACTGATTGGTAGCCAGCTTCTGAGAATCTGGAGAAGCTAGATTTCCTAACTTCTGGCTTCTAGTTCATTTTTTGGATTCTACAACTACAGCTTCTCAGAATCTGGACCAAAAGCTAGACTGTTTGGGGAGCTTCTGATTCTGGGAGAAGCTGCAGCTGCTAGAAGGTCCCCAGAAGGCCCTAAATAGGACTGTCCAAATTCATAGTATTAGGTGATATCTAATTCGATTTTAAATTATTATATTTTACAATGGAGGGCATCTTCCCTACACTCATCATGGAAACATTTCCTTCACATGCGTCATTTTGTACCATGAACATTTTGCATATCTGCCCCCAGTAAACTAGTTTTGATATTTTCCATCAATCATGCATGCTCGTCCTTTGAAACAAGCGTGCACAATAAACAACCGAAGAAATCATTTTTAGGACATGTTATTCCAGCTTTACTCACATATGCTGTGAAGAAAAAGTTGGCTCACATTTGACATGATGAACAATTATTAAACATGTTTCAAAATACCACTAAACTCATAAAGTGAGCATAGCTAAACTGATTAGATCTTGTATGGTGGAACAAACCCATGTGAGTTTAAGTTCTAAACTTCGCATGAGTGTTCACATATGCAGATAATTATTCTTTTAGGGTTGGCGACAAAAGACAACAAGACGTACTAGAAAACCCTTAATAGGGACTGGCTCATAGGTGTTGATTTAATTAAAACCGGCAGTTATAATATAGTATAGGTACCGGTTATTTTAAAATCAGTACCTATACTCGGCACCCATGGTCACCCTGAGCACCGACGAGGAGCGGTATGGGCAGCGGCAGCAGCCGGATGTGGTCGTAGTGTAGAACAGCCACCCTGAGCACCTCCTCGTTCGCAACATGATTCCGACGACGGAGATGGCGATGGCGCGGTGGAAAGCGTCGGCCACCAGGTGAGATGGGGAGTGCGCTCCATGCCGCCGCTCCTCATCACCTATGTTCCTCGTCCCTGCTCTGTATTGTGAGTAGAAGGCATTGGCGGAGACCGCTCCTCGTCCTAGCTTCGCTCCGCCGCCACTCCGTCTCAAGGCCGAGCCACCGCTCCTAGTGTCGGGCTCCCTCTCTTCACTAGCTGTGGAATGGAGGGAACTCGCCAACCACCTTGCAGTGTTGGGCTAGAGAGAGAAGGAAAAGAGAAAAGAAAACAAGCAGAAGAAAAAGTGACTAACATATCAGACCGCATACTGACTTAGCTGGTTAGACTTGGTCAACGTGCCACGTCAGCGAAAATTGCTTTCAAAACCGTTGAGGAGGTTAAATTACACTGTTTCAATAGTTGGAGGGTCAAGACAGGGTTGAGAGATACAAATTAGATTGGAGATATATTTGAGGGAGTCAAAGTGGATTTATTTCGGAGGAGAAAATGCCTCCAAGAACAAGAGTGCCCAATTCTTGTGCTGTTTAGCCACATTGGGCCATGTAATGGGTTGTAACTCATTCTTTCTTCTAACTAGGCGAAACCCCGCGCGTTATTATGGAAATTTAGTATGGTAACAATAAATAGAAATAATGTGTAAGATAGCTGGATGATATAAGCTTACATATGTTGACGTGGTTTACAATAATTTAAATAGTATATATAATGATTATTTAAATGTGAAAGTATAATGTGATGTGGCTTTATGAGAGAAAAAAAGAGGAAGATAATTTAAACTATAGATTAATCATCCAAGGGCAATAAACAATTGAAGTGGTATGGCTTAATGAGAGAAGAGAGAAATAATATTAACTAAGTGATGGCGAACTATATAAGCATATATAAGATATTAAAAAAATGATGGAGAGATATATTAAAATATTATGTGAATTATGTGGGATGATGATTTAACATGCTTGCATTTCAAAGCACTAAAATTTAACAAATTATAGAATTATAGATAATATAGTATACTTACATGATGTTTAAGATGTAATAATTGTTAGTGGATGATGATGTGCATTTTTGCATGTTAAGCTTTATAATTTAGTGGGTTATAACTTTATAGTAAGATGGGATAGTGGAAAAAATGGCTGAGTGGCTGTAGTAGGTGAGGGGGAGAGAGAGAAAAAAAGGGGTTAAATACTCGCTTGATAAATTGGAGGCGTCTTGGTGGCTGCGGCACTGGACCTAGTTGGATCGAGTTGCTGAATTACTCTATTGGTGTGTTTGGTTGGGTGGAATTGTTAAGGGGAAAATGTGAGTTTGAAGGGTGGCAACTTTTAAATCTATTGTTTGGTTGAATCGACATGGGGGGTTTTAGGAGGAATTTGGAAGGGGAGTATAAGAGCGAACCCTCATCTTTTCAATACGTGGATAGAGACAGGTAATTGGAAGGAAATTCCCATCTAAGTACGACGAGATATACCAGAGCCATATATCATCACTTAGAATTTAATTCACATCCATACTCCCCATGATTCTTATCTCTACTAGTACCAAATAAGAAACTAGAAGTAAAAATAAGACTCCCATGAATTTCCAATCCCCTTCCCATCTCTTACCAAAGCCGTGTGTCCAGAGAGAGAGAGAGAGAGGCGCTAACAGACCACTTTCAGTGCTGAACTTGGTGTCCCCACTCAAGCTTGGAGCATTTTACCAACATAATCTTCATTGACACAAAAATGTGATCGACCAAATTAAAGAGGCAACCAAGAAGAATTCCACCAATCGTGATCCAACTAAATATTCTGTTGTGGTTGTAGCTTCTTTTAAGCAAAGGTCGCGATTTCTTCCATTGTCCAAAAAACTGAATATTCAACCTGATATATTTGAAGAAGATCCTGACAGAGGACTAGTCCCTTTGAGAAATTCAGAGAAAAGAAATCCATGAAGCTAGCTAGATCATGCCGTAGAATTTCTGTACACTTTCTTGTTACTGTTGGCCGGTATCCCTCACACGACTGTTTTTTTTTTCGACCAACACCAGACGGTGCAATGATTCATTAAATAGAGCATGAGAAAATTACAAGACTACCATAGTGAGAGGCAGTAGGCAAGAAAAGGAAAAAAACACACCACCACGCACCAACAGCGCATATACATAACCCAGGAGAAGGCTAGCGCCGGACCGACCGCCGCTAAGTGTGACCAACTGTCGCTAAACCAACAAAGAAGCAAACACCGAAACCGCGAAAAACAAACCTAAACGAGCGCCGCACTCACATGGCTGTTTTGCTTATTTTTTCCTGGTGGATTCTGAACCATCTTCCTCTTTGTTTCCTTTTGGCCTAACTATAAACAATCTCACAGTTCCAATACCTGCCACCAAACTTTGCACTTTACTTTCCACAGTTTTTGCTAGATTTCATCATCCGATAGTTGGTATATTTACCCCGGCCGGTGTACATGTACCATTTAAAGGACTCGGAAATGTCTCCTACACCCTATATGTATTCCGACTTCACCTGTCACTGTTCTTTTCTCTTGCATTCTAGTCCATGTGTGGTCATCGTATAATCGATCTCCAATTTCAATTGCCTGCTTAAGACTCAAATAGAAATCAACGAAAGTAACATTGCTGAAAATTCAGACGATCGAGTATAGACCTCCTATTTATGCAAGCTGGCCGGTGTATTTCTTAACTCTGCATTTGTAATTTGTACTACACAGTTAGCCTGATCGTGCTTTGTGCAGCTAGCAGCAAATTAATTACAGAGAGGCCAGTGAACTTCGATGGCTGCTCGCCTTAGCGTTGGCGTTGGGTTGCAGGCAATCCTAGTGACGTCCCTCTTGCTGCAGATGACATTATTTCTGCCGTGTGCGCTCGCCACCGATGGCAGAAAGCCTTCCCAGCTACTGATCATGGGCAGAGAGATGCATCAAGGCTTGGATCCAACCAAATCCACACGATGTCGTCGAATCCTAGTGCCGCGGCTAGTGAAGCACAACTGGGATCCGGGTAAGCTGCGTAGGTGTAGTTGGATCGATCTTTTTTTTTTCTTTTTAAGAAGGATATTTTTTACCCGGTCTCTACATCCAACCGGATATACACAGTTTTTTTAAATTGGAAACTTAGCCCCACGTCAAACAACCCAATCTGAAATTCATTCCTATCAAAATTTAAACTTAGAACCTTGATATGCTACTCAGGTCATTGCAAACATTATGCTACATACCCTTTCATGATTCGTGCATTTAATTCATCGAGATAAGTGTTAATGTGTGTCATTACTTATTATCAGGGTCTTATCAAACTAACAAGCATATAGTATGTACTCCTATCATTTTCTTTGGCGTTGTGCATGATTTAATCTGACTTTGAGTTATGTTTCAGGACATAACCCTCCTTGTTGCTAGGAATTTGAGCCGGCCCTTTACAGAGAAGTACTGTAGGTATGGTAATGGAGCCATGGAGATATATAACTCCATTTATCCGGGTTTAAATCATGGTTCCTAGCTGTGGACCCGTATATTGCACGGGCACTGTAATTACTTTTTTCGATTATATGAAAGACTTACACGCTCAAAAATGTTATTTTATTTTTTTTCTCTTATTTTTTAATATATTTTGTACAGATCTTATATTGCTAATAACCGCAGTATTTAATTTTGTATAGTGGAGTTGTGTTCTTGATCAGATTGAATGCTATTGTTATATATATTGCAGAAGTGATAGAAAAAATATTTTTTGAATTTTAGTTTTTTCTATGTGAATGACATGTGGATCCTGCGGACACGTAGGCGCCACCCTAGAATGCCACATCAACGCATGGAGTGGGTTGAAACCTATTTAGACCTATATAACATCGAAGACAAGTTTGAAGACCGAAAAATGCATTTTGAGAGTTCATGTACCTAAATGATACACCTGCACAAATTTAAATTTAGGAACCGTTCGTGCACTTTACTCTTCTTTTTGTAGAATATATAATTACATAACAAAAATATAATATAATAAAATATTTGTTGAACTTGTAGTTATAATCTATATCTTAAACAAAGCTAAGCTTTCTCTCCCCTCTCTCTAAAGTTGTTTTTTTTTGGGGGGCTGGCCAAAGATCAGGCCGGCCAAATTTCATTAAGATTAGTAGTATATACAAATAAACAGGTTTTAGACTTCGACGAGAGGCTGTCGGAGCTACTAGGAGAATGCTTAAAAAACATCCTCCCAAAAGAAAGGGGCAAAAATCAGCTTACAACTAGGATGCTACTCTCCTGAACAATTGAAGACTCCTGCTTCTATCCAGATTGTGATCTCCTGAATGGTGCCAAACAGGTTGTCGATCTACTGATCGCGCTTGATCCTCTCTCTACAGCTGTAGAGTGACATTTTTGAAAGCGACATATATTACATAGGCAGATGCCATATAAATACATATTCGAATTGTTCGATCACCACATAGATCTTGAGGGGAAGGGAGTTCTCACATGTGAAAAACCTTGAACGGAATGATATGCAAAATATTATGCCAAGTATATTGAGAGAGCAGAGTGAGCCCGTGCCACGTTCATCGAATTGACAGTGAGAAACTAGGGAGCTTCTCAGACAGAACTAACAAATACAAGCTGCAGAAAAAAAATGGAGTACATTTTGGTCCACCAAATCTTCTTAGAGTATAATTTTAGCCTCAAAAGAAAAAAAAAATGGATAGTTCTACCGTCAACATTTAGGGCTTATTCGGAATACATGATAAAAATTTAAGAATAGGAAAAACACAGAAATATGATAGAATTGTAGGTGTGAAACAGAGGATTAGAAAATATACAAAAACTGGAAAAACTATCATTCGGATAGTGCAAAGGAAAACTCAGGAATCTTGATTCATTCATTACTACAAGCAGTAATGTGATAACATATTATGGGCGTGTTTAGTTCTTTGGGTGTAAAGTTTTAAAGTATACGGACACACATTTGAAATATTAAACGTAGACTAATAACAAAACAAATTACATATTCCGCCTGAAAACGGCGAGACGAATTTATTAGGCCTAATTAATCCGTCATTAGGAAATGTTTAGGCCATCCCCAACCCTCCATGTCATCTAGTTTTCATAGCATTAAATACATTGCCATATAAGCAAAAATTCTAAAACCATTTCTCATGCAAAAAACATCTCTACACAAGTACCAAGAATAAAAACAAGAGGATAAGTGGATAAAAGGAGAGAGAAGAGAGGTGATTGGATGAGAATTTAATTTAAAGACACCATCCATTATATACATAGTTTCTACACATAGTGTCTATATGACATGGCAAGTATGAAAACTACTTGATAGTTTCTGGGTTCGGGATGGCCTTACTGTCGCATTACATTGTCAAATCATGGCATAATTAGGCTCAAAAGATTCGTCTCGTAATTTACATGCAAACTGTGCAATTGGTTTTTTTCCCCACATTTAATGTCTCATGCATGTGTCCAAACATTTGATGTGATGTTTTTGGCTAAAATTTTTTAATCTAAACAAGGCCTATATCTAATTTACTGTACTTAGATGGTACAAGGCAGCAACTGATGTGTGGGCCAGGAATAGTGGACTGTTTTTTCCTATGAAATTCCTTTGAAGGTACTGGGGACCTACAGAAATGCTTGGGAACAGAATGGAGTGAATCCTATGCTCCGAATGCATATACACTAGCAAACCCTTAGGAACTGGTTTCCTATGAAAAACCTATCGAAAGCATGTAATACGAATTGAATGAGCCCTTAATTAATAACACCTTCAACCAAATCCCACTGTGGTTTTAATTATTTGATATAGTGATTGTATTTTTTCCTTTGATTGATCCGTGACGAGGAAGGCTTAACTCCGACAAGTGAATGGAAGGATCAAGATATCACCTAAAGGGAGGGTTGAATAAGCGTTCCTGCGAATTAACGAAACTACATACATGGTGGAACTAGTATGTCAACACCGGATACCCCAGTTTTGCCAGCAAGCACAAAAATGAAAAGATCTCAACCCCAAATTGAGTTCTAGATCAAAGCAACTAATGTGCAGTGTGTCATATGTTGTTCTTTCGTAAAGCCACGAAGCACCTGCACCCAAATACATGCACAACCGAGTAGATTAAAGAAAAGCACAAATCAAGACAAGAATTCAAAATACAAGCAAACCAAAGTAGAGACGCAAAGATGTTTTCCAAAGTTCGGATTCTCCACCGAGAATCCCACGTCCCCGTTGAGGAAGCTCCCAAATAAATTAGGTATTTTTCAATTGCTTTCCTCTTTTTTTGAAAATTAAACTCATAAATTTATTTATATAGTGAGGATTACAGATGGAGCACAAAGGAAATGATATTCCCAGAACATCGCTATAAAAGATAAGACATAAAGAACAACACCATCCATTCCAAAGGTAAAGTTAGCTAAACTAAGAAAAACATCTTCCAAGATAATCCAAAGAGCAGTAATGAACGTGATTGACAGGGGACTGCGGCATTGCCACGACGACCACGTCCATGAGCCTCTACTGAAGATGAGCACACCGCTTGACAGACTGGTGACACCATTTTAAAAGAGGCTTTCCTCTTTTCACTGTCTTGTTTCTTCCCCTGTGGAGGTGAAGCTGCTACCTTCACCTCTTGGAGAAACAAATGCTTCACAAATGTTAGGTGGAGCCCTTGAGTGATGGGATTTGTTGTCTTGTGCTCTCAAACTTCAAATCTCTCAACCCAACTCTTAACATTTCTCAATAATCACAAAAACCTCATAAAGAGGGGTAGGGGAGAGCTCGGGAGGCCTCTAGGATGTCACTATTACGGATTGAGCCAACAATAATCCTCTCAGACATACTCCCTACTTTTTTTGGAAAGGGAAAAAAACATTATGGAGCTAGAGGGGCCATATCCATATGTCAACCACCCTCGCTACTAAATCCCTAATTTTGTTTTGAAAAAAAAATGATATTATGGAGCCAGAAGGATCATAGACCACATGTCAGTAAAAAATATATGCAAGAATTAAGAGATTAAATATATACAAATGGTAATTATAACAAGTTAATTATAATTTTCTTTAATTAAAATCCCGTTGTAACGCATGGGCAATATGCTAGTACTATATACTCTTTTCTAATTCTACTTTAAGCAGAGCACTATTGCATGCCGAAGCAGACATAAGTATAATCTTTATTTGTGGTGTAGTTTTGGTACTCCATTCATTCTAAAATATAAGAACATATGATCGGATGAGACATTTTCTATTACTACGAATATAAACAGACAGAAAATGTCTCATCCAATCATACGTCACGGAGGGAGTACATATAATCCATCAGGTCATCAAACCTACATTGCTTATAATGGTCAGAGCGGCTTAGCGCGCCTATATTTCTAGGGAGACCCAAAATCAGAAAGAAGCAATGTGGACAGAAGAGTATTCTAGTCAACAACGGAGGCTATTATTTTAGTGGGGTGCATGTATCGACCTATGGTCCAACTCAGTCCTTTTCAGCATGCAAGTTATTCAGTTAAAAAGTCATCAACCAAACTGAGCTGGTACAGACATTTTTTCAACCCGTCAAATGACCACGCGCATCAGGCAAATTGCAGAGTTTGTTATCTATGAAATACTACAAAGTAGCACCACTCTCCAGTTTAAAACCGTTAATTGTCGGGTATCCCTCAGTCAATTGCATTGCATCAAGAAGATCACATTAAGCAATCCAGCATGCCAAATCAACTCAAAACTTCTGACTTACCAAATAAATGACGGACCTTAGAAAATGAAGAGAACACCAAATTCCAGACTGAGATAATGCATCACATTCACATAAGACTATTTTGTGTTGGACTACGATTTTGTTTTTAGGCTAGAAGCAGTAGCCCGATTTCCTTGGAGTACAGAAATATAAGGCAAGTGCGTGCCTCCTCCTACATATTAGCCATAAGCAAAATAGCAAGCCTCACTGCCCTCAGCACCAACAGCAAAATGATCCGCTTGTTTGCTTCCTGCCCAAAACTCATTCCTCTCTTGGCTGTCTTCATCTTCTCAAGTTCCCTGCCATTAGCAATCAGTGATGACACAGACACTGATAGAGAAGCCCTGCTCTGCTTCAAGTCCCAAATCTCTGATCCTAATGGAGCTTTAAGCTCTTGGACCAATACATCCCTGAACTTCTGCAGCTGGCAGGGTGTTTCATGCAACAGCACACAGCCCCAACTCCGAGTCATGGCTCTCAATGTCAGCTCCAAAGGCCTTGGCGGCTTAATACCACCTTGCATAGGCAATCTGAGCTCCATCGCAAGCCTCGACTTATCAAACAACGCATTCCTTGGAAAAATTCCAAGTGAGCTCGGCCGTTTGGGACAAATCAGCTACCTGAACCTGAGCATCAATTCTCTTGAAGGCCGTATTCCAGATGAGCTGACCTCATGCAGAAATCTCCAGGTACTCGGCTTATGGAACAACTCCCTCCAAGGTGAGATACCACCAAGCTTAACCCAATGCACTCACCTCCAGCAAGTTATGCTTTCCAACAACAAGCTTGAAGGCGAAATTCCTACCGGATTTGGGACGCTTCGTGAGCTGAAAACATTGGATCTCTCCAACAACGCCCTCACAGGTGACATACCACCATTGTTGGGCAGTAGCCCGTCTTTTATATATGTCGATCTCGGGGTCAATCAGCTCACAGGAGGAATCCCAGAGTTCTTGGCAAATAGCTCATCCCTGCAAGTCATTAGGCTCATGCAAAATGGTCTTACAGGGGAGATCCCACCATCCCTCTTCAACAGCTCCAAATTGACAACCATTTACCTCAACCGTAACAACTTAGTTGGTTCCATACCACCTATTACAGCAGTTGCTGCACCTATTCAATACCTTAGTCTAGCACAGAATAAACTAACAGGAGGGATACCAGCTTCACTGGGAAACCTTTCTTCCATGGTTCTTTTATCTCTAGGAGCAAATAGCTTGGTGGGGAGCATTCCTGAGAGCCTAAGTAAAATCCAAACCCTAGAGAGGCTAGTTCTTACATATAACAAGTTGTCTGGTAATGTGCCACAGAACATTTTCAACATGACATCTTTGAAATATCTTGGAATGGCCAATAACTCACTCATCGGCCGACTACCACCAGATATAGGCAACAGGCTTCCAAACCTTGAAACCTTGATCCTATCAACAACACAGTTAAATGGGCCGATCCCAGCTTCTCTTGCCAATATGTCCAAACTAGAAATGATTTATCTTACTGCTACTGGGCTCACCGGTGTAGTGCCGTCTTTTGGGTCCTTGCCAAACTTGCAGGACCTTGATCTTGCATACAACCAGCTTGAAGCAGGGGACTGGAGCTTCCTCTCATCCCTTGCAAACTGCACTCAACTGAAAAAGTTGGCCTTGGATGGCAATATTCTCCGAGGAAGCTTGCCTAGCTCAGTCGGTAATCTTCCCTCACAGCTCAACTGGTTGTTTCTCAAGCAAAACAAACTTTCTGGGACAATTCCATCAGAGATTGGTAACCTAAAGAGTCTCACTGTTATGTATATGGATAACAATATGTTTAGTGGGAGCATCCCACCTACCATTGGAAATCTTAGCAACTTACTGGTTCTAAGCTTTGCACAAAATAACCTCTCTGGCCATATTCCAGATTCTATTGGCAGCCTTTCCCAACTAACCGAGTTTTATATAGATGGGAACAACTTGAATGGGAGTATACCTGCAAACATAGGGCAGTGGAGACAATTAGAAAAGCTTGATCTCTCTCACAATTTCTTCGGTGGAAGCCTTCCAAGTGAGGTCTTCAACATTTCTTCCCTATCAAAAAGTTTAGATTTGTCACATAATTTGTTTACTGGGCCCATACCACTAGAAATTGGCAACCTCATAAATCTTGGAAGTATCAGTATTTCAAACAATCGCTTGAACGGCGAAATACCGTCCACTCTAGGGAAATGCGTGCTTTTGGAATACCTTCACATGGAAGGGAACCTTCTTACTGGAAGCATTCCACAATCTTTCATGAACTTAAAAAGCATCAAGGAGCTGGATCTCTCTCGTAACAGCTTGTCAGGAAAAGTTCCAGAGTTCCTCACTCTCTTAAGTTCTTTGCAGAAACTCAACCTTTCATTCAATGATTTTGAAGGGGCAATACCATCAAATGGTGTCTTTGGTAATGCTAGCAGGGTTATCTTGGGTGGGAACTACAGGTTGTGTGCGAATGCTCCAGGGTATGGCCTGCCCTTTTGCCCTGAATCAGGATCACAAAGTAAAAGCAAGTCTACTGTTTTGAAAATAGTAATTCCAATCGTAGTGTCTGCTGTTGTAATTTCATTGTTATGTTTAACGGTTGTTCTCATGAAGAGAAGAAAAGAAGAACCAAATTTGCAGCACTCCAGTGTGAACTTGAGGAAAATATCATATGAAGATATTGCCAAAGCGACAGATGGGTTCTCTGCCACAAATTTGGTTGGTTTGGGATCCTTTGGGGCTGTTTACAAGGGCCTTCTGGCATTTGAGGACAACCCAGTTGCTATTAAGATTTTCAATCTCAACAAGTACGGAGCACCCACAAGCTTCAATGCGGAGTGCGAGGCATTAAGATATATTCGCCATCGAAATCTTGTCAAAATCATTACTTTATGCTCTACGGTTGATCCAAATGGCTATGATTTTAAAGCACTTGTCTTTCAGTATATGCCAAATGGAAGTCTAGAAATGTGGCTACATCCAGAGGACCATGGCCTTGGTAAGCAGAGATTCCTAACTTTGGGTGAAAGGATTAGCTTAGCCTTGGACATTGCATACGCTATAGATTATCTTCACAACCAGTGTGTATCCCCACTAATACATTGTGACATCAAACCAAGCAATGTTCTTTTGGATCTTGAAATGACTGCATATGTCAGTGACTTTGGGTTGGCAAGATTTATGTGTGCTAATTCAACAGCAGAGCCTAGTAACTCTACAAGTTTGGCTGACTTAAAAGGATCCATAGGATATATTGCACCAGGTGAGAGAAATTGGAAACTTATACTGATTTATTGACTTGTATGCTTCAGCCATCCTATTAACTTATCCAATGTTACATGGATTGTAGTTTTCCACAATTCACCTTTCTTATGTTTTCAAATGAAAATGCAGAGTACGGAATGGGTGGGCAAATATCAACGAAGGGTGATGTCTACAGCTATGGAGTACTGTTGTTAGAGATATTAACTGGAAAGCGTCCAACCGATGAAAAATTCAATGATGGTTTGAGCCTCCACGATCGCGTGGATGCTGCATTACCCCACAGGGTAACCGAGGTTTTAGACCCCAATATGCTACACAATGATTTGGATGGTGGAAACTCCGAACTGATGCAAAGTTGTGTCCTCCCACTGGTTAAGGTGGCGCTCATGTGCTCCATAGCATCACCGAAGGACAGGTTAGGGATGGCACAGGTTTCCACTGAAATAAACTCCATCAAGCAAGCATTTGTTGATCTTTCCAGTGGAGGAAAAATGGTTTGAGTAATAATTAGACCTAGGCAGTACATTTGACACTCCATCAAGCAAGCATTTCTAGCTAAGTTTGCCTTTTTTTTCTTATTTTTCCTTCCTGAAATTAGTGCAAAGACTGCAAAGCTGTTCTGCATTGCAACTATTATGTACAGCTACTTTCATTACCATAATTAAGTCCACACAGAATCAACCTCTTGGTCCTAAAACTTGTTTGGGTCAGCAGCAAATGCAATGGTCAGCAAACAACAGACAGCAGGCTGGAACACACCAAAATATTGTTCTAACTTAAAAAACCAATAATTCTGCAGTGGTTAATCAGCAGCACAACTCACAACATGCAGGCATAAGGATATGCATAGAGCAAAATGGGCACACATGTGCGTGCGTGCGTAAGTACTGCGTGCTACTCCCACAGAGGCATTTCCACAAACATGCCACGCGCATTCAAAGGAAACACAGGAAATTGAGATTACAGTTACAGGCACACGCAAGGTCAGAAAAGCAGTACCATCCTGACCTCAGAGGACGGCGCCGGACCTGGGAAACCGCCATCGCGGCGCCTGCAGTACTGGCTTGCTCGCCGTCGCCGTCGCCGTCGCCCATCGCGTCTTCAGCGGCGGCAGCGTGACAGACTCGGCGCAGCCATTAGAGTCGACGCCCTCGGAGGATTTGGAGACTGGGATAGAGATCGGATTAATTTGATTCATGCCATTATAAATATATTGAATTAGAATAATACCATTACTTTTTTTTTGCTCTTTTCTCTTTTTTTGCGATATTTTTTCTGTTTTCTGATATCACCTTTCTGCGTTTTTTTCTTTTTTATATTATTTTTCAACAGAAACAGGCCAATGATCTCAAATAGAGACTTAAATGTAAATATAAATATTATAGGGACTGAAATACAAAAGTCAATAGGAAATCCTACCAACCGAGCAACTCCAAAACCGCTCGATGAAAACTTCTCCAAACCATAAAAACGGAAACCCGGCGATGGTTAGTTCGATTTTTTAAGTCCCAACAACAATCGACATGATGCAAAACTACATCCAAAACTGACATACAACTCACACGACTTAACTAATGAACCCTAAACCCGAATTGACGAAGAGATGAAATACTCAAAACTAAAAAAAATAAATCTAAAACTAAACTAGTACTCGACACGACATGCAACATAAAATTCAATAAAGCAAAATCTAATAGAACAATTCAATGGCTCAAAATTTCTAGGTAATGGATGCAATAATTTTGTGTGAAAGTTTTATAGTTATAGGTATATATAAAAGAAACTAATAATCTTAAAGAAGGTATACCTAACAAGCAATTTGTGCTCTGATACTAACTAAGGACCTAGGTCTCGATCTTTCGATAGGTGCTGATAACTCTCGATTTGGTGGAAACTAGACACACGATCCGGCTTCCAATCAACACAATCTGAACCCTGCAATTGCATTACCATGTCTCCTTTGGTAATCAACCGTGCGCTGCTCGGTTGACCTCGCTGAGAAGGCTAATCCCTTCATATGAATCATAAAACACAAGCAAAAACAAGGTAGATTGCAACTCAATTTGTAGATAAATGATTAAGATCTCAAGGTTGGGGTTCCACAAACCGAACTAGCGGCGAAACTGTAATGGCAAAAATAGTCTAAGCAAAACCTAACCCTAATTCGATGACGCTACTGAATAAATAGCTTATAGGGTCATCCTTGGGTTGTCCTAGGGTACACAACCCCTTGGGTTTAGCCAACGACACAATTACAAGGGTCAAAGCCAAATCAGACTCGGACTAGATGAGGTACATGGTTTATTTTGCATATTCCCGATAGCCCATGAGGAATTTTGAGGTGGGGGTGGAGGTGGAGGTGGTAGGGGTAGGGGAAGGGGAAGAGGAAGAGCTGGAGGGAGGGAAGGTTCGTGGTTTGGCTCAAGTGCAAGTGGTGGAGGTGGCAGGGGTAGGGGAAGAGCTAGAGGGAGGCTAGCTGATCGTGTGTTCTTTGGTTGATCATGTAATATGTTCCTACTATTTAGTGCATGTTTGTGTGATGTTGGACCTGATGGTGTGCCTGTATGTGTGATGTTGGACCTGATGGTATGCTTCCGTTGGATTTGGTGGTGTGGTTTTGTTGGGCCTATTGATGTGTTTATGTTGGACTGTTTTATTGTTGCATGTTGTTGGACACTAGTAATCGTGCACGTGCAATGCACGTTATGTTCAAAATATAAATTAAACCCAATATATTGTAACCAAAATAATTTCACATAAAAGTTTTCATTTTGTGGGGTTACACAAGTTTTAATAAAATGATGTGCAACTCTCCTGACAAGAAAATATATGTGATTTGTAGCTCCTTTTCTACACTGCAGTAACTAATAAAATATCCCAACAAATTAACAGAGCAGAACGACAAGATACATGTCATTGACCAATAGAATAAAGGGGCAGGAATGTCAAATACCACAAATCTTCATGTCTCAAAATTTTTGTTGCCAGCCGTGAACCAGTTAATAACTTAATATACTTGAAATTGCAGCAAATACTTATGTACCACTTTGAATCTTAAATGTTCCACTTCATCATGTTTGTAAAAATAATTTATTTTAGGCCCCTATAGCATAAATAAGCAAGATATATGAGGCTTTAAGAGCGACAAAAAAAAACCAAAAACTTCAAAGGATCATTTCTTAATCTCAAATGATCCTTCTATTGAAGCATTTTCTTGAACATGAAAAAAAAACCAAGAAAAATACTACATGGGCAACCCAGATTCAATACCAGAAAGTGGTTGTATTATTTACATCTCACAAGCAATCCTTTGGAGTGGCTTCCTGCCATGTTGGCATACCTTGCCCCTGAACAGATTTGATACACCACCATAGTTCGGGGGAGGGGGGGGAGGGGGGTTATCAATTGGAGTGACACTCTCATCTCACTTCTATCAAGTATCAACAGTACAGATCTAACTCTTTAGAACATGAAACAACTTTAAATTTAACCAGACATACAATGATTTTTCCTTATTAGTTCAATCCAGTACCTCAAACAACTTCCATTATAATTTGACAGAAAGATAAAACAACATAAGATCATCCATAGAATCTAGAGTGCCCCACTCATATGAAGGAAACAACTTCCACAGATATCTACATGAGCTTGACCAAAATGCTATAATGGTCAGTAAACTGAAAGAAGAATAGGTAAACAGGAAATAGAACATAAGAAAGAGGAGTAGCCATACTCGATACTACAATTAGTAAGCCTCCTGTCGCTGCCAGCCTTTCAAACAGCCCTCTTCTATAATGATATTACGTAAGATTTTCAATAGAGTTCCATCTAAACTGTGCCTATATAATGCAACTAACAAAAGGGGTAATGGAGGGATCTACTTAAATTGTTTGGTAATTTGGGTTCCACAAATCAAATTCCATGTGTCAAGCAAAAATACACAATGCAGTAGCATACTTTAGTTCCTCTCTTGCCAACAACGTGCTAAAAAATCATTTAATAGATATATGCTTCTGGACAGGGATAAGCTTAATTTCCCAATTATGCCAGTGCAGGCTGTACAAACGAAGGTTTGCTTGTATGCTAATGTACAGATGTAAATATAATTGCTCGTACAACAAATTAATTTTCCATGGTAACAGAAGAGCCATATCCCAATTTCACATTAATACCAAGAGGCTGAGCTTTTTCTCATGATAGAGAATCTAAAAAAGAAAATAACAAAACCTATTGACGCAACCAAAGCTGCCAGCTTATCTTGCATCTATACCATTGAGAGTATGAGGTACATTCTGAAATGCTAAATCGAGCACATGAATTATCATAAGGATAGTCCTAAACATTCTAGTACATATTAAGTTTATGTTCCTAGCTTGTTGTACATGTCACTGTGAGAGTATTTTACCGGTAACTGTGAAGAAACAAGTAGGGCGGCTAAAAGATGTTTCATTTGGCAGAAAGTATCATGTTCCATTTTGCAAAAAGTATCTCACTAATTTCTGTTAAATAGGACTCATCAGTGGATTTCCCATCAGGTATTCCAAATATCATTTAAGCAGTAAAATCAACGTGTGTGTGCTCCATAAGAAAAATAAATGAAGCATGACAAATTGTATTATGAAAGAAAATACTACGTCGTTTTTACTCTGCATAATCTCTCACAAAATGTAGATCTGCTTCAATCACACTTGAAGCTCTGACCCTAGAAACTCAATCACACATCAAATTTACAAGATTAAATAAAAGGGTGTGAGTTCTTGAAAGAACATCCATAAAATCAATTTGCTGGTCGTGCCCTGTTGACCTTTAATGAACCTGAGAAAATAGAGATTACTCTTCACTGAAGATCCAAAGCCATTACCTCTTACAAATCCATTATGGTTTTGCATCAGCAAGTTTAATTTATCCAGAGTTCATTAGTTAAACATAACTGGAAGCATTTTAGAAAGGTGAATCAAGGTGTTTTTCTAGATGTCACACAAATTTCTATTTCATGTATTTCTAAGAGAACATATCAATATGGAGTTATCAACCCTTACTATAGAAACCATATGCTTTTTAGGGCATGTATGCTTAAAACCAATAGTTTCTACAATAGGCCAAATATCAATATATAATATATGCATGTGAGTATACCCTTCTCTTCTCCATTTCATGTTTGTCGCGAGGAGCAGCACAACTCCAATAAAGCATCTGCAAATCAGAAGGCTAAAAAAATATTTTTGTCAATCACATTCTTTCATGTATGACATTTCCTAATAAGACTAAACGGATTTGCTATCACGATTAACTTGCACCACTTAAAGTCATATCTTACCTGGGTTTTCCAATCTTGATTATCACCTTCACATCACAACTTGTATTTGAGATGCATTCGGCCTTGTTGAGTTCATCCATCCCCATGTGGATTGAGGGGAATTTGGAAGGTACTTATTCCAAATCTATTGAGCCTGAAATTAATCCCCCTCAATCCATTCAATCTCTTCCTCATGAGGATAACATAACAAAGCACTTATGTGAAGCTACTGCTCTGTCAAGTCCACATCCACCACCGTGTTGCAACCTTGCAACGCAGCCATGGTGGTAGTAATCGAGGATGGCAGCATGTAAGCATGGGTGAAGGAGAAAGAACTCCAGAATTAGGGATCCACAACTGCTTGCCAGGAATGATTTCTTCAACCAGTAGCAGAGCTGAAAATGGCGCACTTTGTTAATTATTTGAGATGAGAAAGTGAGGGCATCCGCTGCATTATCAAGTTGATGCTAGGAATGGGATACCAGGAAAACGGCGGCATCGGCTGGAGACGACCTCGGCTCCGTTGGCGTCGGTGGCTGGGGACGACCTCGGCTCCGTCGGCGGCAGCGGCGGTGGCGGATGGGGAGGACGTCGGCTCAGGCTGCAGCCGATGGGGAAGAGGGACGACCTCGAGTGCACGGTGGCGATGGTGGTGGCGGCGGCGGCGGAAGGGGCCTTCCTCGGCGCCGGCGCCGGCGGATAGGCGTGGGCGGCGGCAGCCTCGGCGCTGGTATGGCGGTGCGGTGGTGCGCCGTCGCTGAACCGTTGCGAGGAAGAGGGAGGTCCGACGTTGCGGCGGAGCGAGGAGGCGAGGTCGCTGGTCCGGCGGTGGATCGTCGCGAGGAGAGGAGGTGCAGAGCGAGGATGCGCGCGGGGAGCGATGTGCGGAGCGAGGAGGCGACGGGGAGCGAGGCGCGGAGCGAGTAGGCGGAGTCATCGCGCCGGGGATTTGCGCGGCGCAGTCACCGCGTGGGGGGCGACATCGCTGGTGGGATGAGATCGGGCGAAATCGCTGGAAGAGATAGAGCTACGGTGTACAGCGGACGGATGAGATTAGGAGAGACGCAGATGGACGGTAGAGACTGAACCAGGTGATTTCACCGGTAGGATTAGAGGGGGGCAACTCCTCCTTTTTATATTAGTATACATGAATTTGCTTTTGGATTTGGCCATATATGTGTTTATGCTTCATTGAATGCAATTTGGAATCCACAAAATAGGATAATATATTGTCAAAATTTTGTAAAAAAACTGCCATAATTGTGTCAAATTTTGTTCAGTTTATTTTGTCAAGAATATGTTAAAATTGAAGTCAAATTTGTGAAATTGACTTGTTCACTTCAATTTATTAAAATTCTGTCAAATTGTAGTTAAATTTATCAAATTGAAGTCAAAATTGAAGCCAAATCTGTCTAAATTGTCTTGAATATGAAACATATGTCAAATTTATTACAAATATTTCAACAGATCCGAATATATACACTATATGACATAATAGGGTCAAATCAAACAAGTAAGGCATAACAAGGTCAAATAAGCAAGGGCAAAAGGACTATTTGCCCCTTACTTAACACTATTAACTCACCTAGTATGTTCATTTTTTAAAAGCAGAGTCAAATAAACAAATTAGAAAATGCAGGGTCAGATTGATAGTTAGTCTTCCAAACATGATCAAATAAATAATATTCCTAAAATAATTTGCATCTAAAAACCGTCATTTGCATATAAAAAATTGCATCTACATATCATAATGTCCTAGTACATAGCAGTGTAAATGTTACTTCCTCCGTCCCAAAATATGAGAACTTAAAATTGAATGAAACATTTATTAGTACTACGAATCTACAAGCAGTTTGTCCATATTTGTAGTACTAGAAAATATCCTATCTAATTTTATGTTCTTATATTTTGAGATGGATATAGTAACAATTACTAGCAACTACATGAACAAAAACTACAAGTGCCTAAGAACAAGATTTGGATAACAACATGAAATATCCAAACCATGCCCTTATAGGGCTAAACAGAGTAATAACCAGTCGTTGATCAGCAAAAGTCACCCATCTCAACAGGTCTGATATGGGTCTCCATGTATAATTTGAACTGTTCTGGTCGATCAATGCCATGTAGTCAATATACATGACATGAGTACATGACATGAAGAAGTCAGTCTTCTAAGCTCTATTGGTCAGTCAGCAACCTAGTTTAGAAGGATACTCTTTACTTTACGGGTATTTTTTTTTCAACGAACAGCATCAGACAGCGTACGTTGTTTCATTGAATAGAGCGCATGCCAAAAGTGTGCCAAGATAGCGAGGGAGTCAAAAAGCAGCCATGTGGAAATCAAACTATTCTAGTCAACATTGGAAGCTAGTATTATTTTAGTTACCTGCATGTAATCTCTCTGTTTATCAGCCTTGTCTACTTATCCCTTTTCAACACGCAAGTTCTACTATTTCTATATAATTGAAACCAATAACTCAACATGAATTGAGCCAAACAAAAAGGAACCATTTGATTGCTCGCATGCTTAATCATGGCCATCGATGTATTCTGTACGCTAACCATTTTGTACTATTTACTAACTTAATGTGCATTAATTGAGCATTTTATTATTATCTCACAATAAATTCAATGTTGTTTCTAAATGTGTAAAAAATGACCAATACAGATGTTGGAGGTCGGGTGTTACTCCCATCACCCATGACCCATTGGACTCTAGCTGTGCTCGCTAAGACCCAACACGAGGAGGAACTTTTAAAAACTTTGTGTTAGAATACATTTAGAAACCTCCCAAAGAAAATGTGATATTTGCTTTCTAAAAACATACTTGTAATATTCTCTTTGTCAAGTATATCTTTGTATTTTAGACATTTACAACACCAAATTAGTTTTAATAAACTAAAATTTAGTATATTTTGATAATATGTTGAGAAACACCCAAAGGTCTTCCGGCTAGCTTTACAAGGTGGTGGGTTAAACGACCTAAGTTCGAAGCTTTCATCCCTTCTAATTATTTGATGTTATATCTTTCCTTAATATCCGTGTCTTTTTTTTGACAATATGTACGTTTTGCTGTTAATTTTTTATTATAAATTTGGTTAAATCTAAAAAATACTAGAAAATAGTCAAAGCGAATCGTATGAAACGGAGGTAGCAAGCCTTTTTTAAATATAAAGTGTGCGAAATATATTGCTAACCCGAGAAAACTAAGTCAACACATAAGACAATTTGTTGCGCGCAATAAATTGGACGCCTCTTCATGCTGCAGCAGCGAAGATAAGCCGGTGAATCGGGTCGGCAAATTCAATATGGCAGCTGCTCGCCTTAGTGTTGGGTTGCAGGCAGTTCTAGTGATGTCCCTCTTACTACTGCAGATTATGCCATTTCTGCCATGTACGCTCGCCACCGGAGGTAACTCTGCCGAGCTACTGATCATGGGCAAGGAGACGCATCAAGGCCATCATCGTCTCTTAGCTCCAACCAAATCAATATGGTCTCGTCGAATCCTACTCCATGAGAACTTTTCCGGGCCGCGTAAGTTGTATCTGAATCCAGAACTGATTGTTAATTTTGCGTAGAAAGTGGTGTTAATGTGTTTTTACCAGGAACTAGAGAAGCAACTCTAATCAAACTGATGAGCACATATATATATATATATATATATATATATATATATATATATATATATATATATATATACTCATATCATTTTCTTTCACATGCATGATTTAATCTGACTTTGTATATTTGTATATATTCTTCAATCTGAAGTAAATTTGGTTGGCCTTTCTTGGCCGGCCCGGTAAAAAAAAATTTAATCTGACTTGTAGTTACGTTTCAGAACATGACCCTCCTAATCATCGGCAACAAGGTAACTAATTCCGTCTGTTGGGTTCGTCGTTCCACGAACATGGTAGCACATAGGCTGCAGTCTGCAGGCTGGTGAAGGAAGGACAACTTTTGGTTTCTCCGGATTTTATTTTACCTTATCTTGATAAAGATAAGGGTTTTATTTTTCATTCTAATTTTTCTCTTGATAAAGATTGTAATTTACCTTCTCTTGATAAAGATTGTAAGCAAGTCGTTTTAGGTGAATAAAGTGGTACTAGTGTTCATCCTCAATTTCTTGGCTTGCCGACTACTTTTTTTTCGTACATCAACAACAATCGGCAGAGCAATTGACACTACTCAGTTCCTCCAGGTTTTATTTTACCTTATCTTGATAAAGATTATAAACAGGTTGTTTTAGGTGAGTAAAGTGCTACCAATGTTTATCCTTGATACCATTTTTTACCTTGCCAACAACCTTTTTTCATACATCAACAACAACTGAAAGAGCACTTGACATTACTCCCTCCGTCCAATAGAAAATCAACTTCTAACAACGAATCTACATATAGGCTATATCTAGATTCAAATCATTAATTATTTTTTTAGTGAAACAGAGAAAGTAGAGATGTAGCTACGGAGCTCCGATGGCTGCCCATGCAAACCTTCCCAAGAGTAGGGGTGAAATGGGGCAGGGCAAGGGCGGATTGGGTTGGAACATCCCCATCCCTGGCCCTGAACCAACGACCAGGAGAATAATGTCCCCCGTCCCCACACCCATCAGGTCCCCACACTCCGAACGGTGCTCGTGGGTTTGTGGAAGAAGATGGAAGAGAGACGACGCACCAGGCATGGTGGGAAAGGAAAATGGGCTGGGGCTCATCGACGGTGAGCCGCTGGCACCTCGGAAAATGGAGATGGAGGCGGGAAGTTTTGAGCTGTAGAGGAGGAGTGTCGTCTGCACCTCGTCAAGCTGATGCAGGGAGAGAATTGTTCATCGATCTGGGGAACGCCCCATTAGCCATCGACTGGAACAGAGGGGGTGGGCTGGTGGGGTATCGGAGTTGTTTTCGTCCTATGTGGCAGTCCTATCAGCATATTTTAAAAAAACAATTGGTGGGACTTGTCTGTCATATTATCTCTACTCTCCCTCTCTTCCCCCTCTAACCTTCCTCTACCTCTCTTCAGTCCTTGTTTGCTGCGAGTCTCCTCGTGCACGTGCCGGCGGAGGCCGAGGAGGAGCTATGGCAACTATGACTCTCCTCGCGCATGCGCCGACGGAGGCCAAGGAGGAGGCACACCCTAGAGGTGGCCGAGGAGGAGCTCTTTGCCGCCGCATCTGCCGGTGCGTGATGGAGGTGTATCTGGAGTTGGGGATGGTGATGACGAGCGCGCTGCAACAGGAGGGGACAGGGGAGGATGTAGATGCGTTGCTCCACTCGGCAGGGAAGGCTATCTCGTGAGGATATGCAGGGACGACCCTCGTCGTTATCATCGTTTGCGGTGGTGGCTTCTCTAGTGGGGTCATCACCTAATAAGGAGCTGGTGGTGGATACGGGGAGTATTGCCGTTGGCGCTGCCCGTGATGCAAACGCCGCAGCGCTACCATCGCCGACAGCTATGAATATGCGGGATCGCATTGCTGATGGCAAGCTGAGGAGCGTGGCACTAGCAGTGACGGCGAAGATGCCATGGCTATGGGCAATGACGGTAAGCGGTTACGGACAAGCATGGCGCTAGAGGCGTTGGTGCTAAGGCACTCCCCGCGGCAACTTCTGGTGGGGGAGGACGCCGCCACGGACAGCGCAGGGGCATCGTGCCACTCCAACACCATCCACAAAACCTACTCGGCCTCAGACGAGGTAGGCGGAACGGACTCCCATTCCTCGACATCGAGGCGCCTGTGCTTGCGGGCGGAAGGGGAGAGTTGACAAGGAGGAGGAGCACGGCGGCGGCGAGGTGGTGGGTGAGGAGGAGGAGGAGGAGGAGGAGGGGGATGGTGGGAGACGGGGCGGTGTCGATGGCGGCCACGACACATGGTGGTGGAGAGAGGTGGGAGGGGAGAGATATGACAGTGGGCCCCATCATTTTTTAAAAAAAGAATTGATGTCTGGATTGTCACGTTGTTGATGCGAAAAACACACACTGGCCTGTGAGATCTGCTTAGCTCTAGTACAGATCCAAGTTGTTGATGAGATGCGAGCGTGCCAGTCAGTTTGATCCTGCAACTGACAAGATATGTAAACAGCAGATAAAACTACCGATCGGCTGACAAGCCGATGGAGTGATTCTAGCCGATGCCGATACCAGCCGATAGCGATAGGGTTTTGAGCTATTGGCTATATGTTTGATGTAGAATCTGACACTTGATATAAATAAAGACGATCGGCTGATGATAATACAATATAACAATAATAATTTCCAGTAGAAACCAATCGGCTAACAATGATATGATAGAATAAGCACTGATCCGAAGATTAAAGCATACATCAGCTGGAAGTCCGATGTCATAAAATCCACAAGATTAGATAAACAATGAAAATCTTTGTTGTCATCGGCTAAATCCAACTTATATCCAATCCTTGTAGGCCGATGCAACGTCTAGATACCTCATCGGCTGAAACCCCGATGAAACTCTTATTAGGTGGAGGTCAACACATAAGACAATTTGTTGCACGCAATAAATTGGACGCCGCTTCATGCTGCAGCAGCGAAGAGAGGCCGGTGAATTGGGTCCGCAAATTCAATGGCAGCTGCTCGCCTTAGTGTTGGGTTGCAGGCAATCCTAGTGATGTCCCTCTTACTACTGCAGATTATGCCATTTCTGCCATGTACGCTCGCCACCGGAAGCAAGTCTGTCGAGCTACTGATGGGCAGGGAGACGCATCATGGAGGCCATCATCGTCTCTTAGCTCTAAGCAAATCAACACGGTCTCCTCGAATCCTACTCCATGAGAACTGGGACGGGCCGGGTAAGTTGTATCTGGATCCAGAACTGACTGTTTTGCGTAGAAAAAGTGGTGTTAAACTGTTAATGTGTTTTTACATGCATTTATGTGTATATACTCCTATCATTTTATTTCACATACATGATTTAATCTGACTTGGAGTTTCGTTTCAGAACATAATTAACCCTCCTAATCCACATCCACTAGGCAACTAATACCGTTGTTGGGTTCGTCGTTCGGCGAACATGGTTGCACATAAGCTGCGAGCTAGGGAAGGAAGGTCTTTCTACTGGTTGTTTCACAACCTGGGTTTTGGTTTCTTTGGGTTTAAAGATAAGGGTTTTATTTTACCTTCTCTTGATAAACATTGTAAGCAAGTTGTTTTAGGTGAATAAAGTGGTATTAATGTTCATCCTCAATTTTTTGGCTTGCAGACAACTTTTTTTTCATACATCAACAATAGTCCGCAGAGCAATTGACACTACTTGGTTCCTCCAAGTTTTATTTTACGTACCTTATCTTGATAAAGATTACAAGCAAGTTGTTTTAGGTGAATAAAAGGTGCTACCAATGTTTATCCTCCATACATTTTTTTGGCTTGCTGACAACTTTTTTTTCATACATCAACAACAACCAATAGAGCAATTAACATTACTCTCTCTGTCCTATAGAAAATCAACTTCGGACTATAAATCTAGATGTAAGCTATATATATCTAGATTCATAACTATAAATTAATTTTTTATGGAACATAGGAATTACAGATGTAGATACAGAGCTCGGATGGTTGTCCACCAACCTACATAGGAGTAGGGGTGACAACGGGGTAGGGCAGAGGTGGATTGGAACGTCCCCGCCCCTAGCCCCAAACCAACGACCAGGTGAATAACGTCCCCAATCTCCACACCTGTCGGATACCCACACTCCGACCAGGGCTCGTGGGTTCTGTGGAAGAAGATGAAAGAGAGACGATGCACCATTCATGGTAGAATCATCATTTGCATATAAAATGTATCCAAACAATTCGCATCTAAAAAAACGCAAATATTAAGGAATGACCTAATATCAAATAATTAGAAGGGGTGAGGCTTAGAACCTAGGTCGTCTAGCCCACCACCTTGTGGAGCTAGCCGGAAGACCCCTAGGTGTTTCTCAATTTGCATCTAAACAAGCGGCATTTGCATATAAAAAAGTTGCATTACTCATTATAAATTCTTAGTATATATATAGCACTATATGAAGAACAAAAACTAAAAGTACCTAAGGACAAGATTAGGATCATATATAACAGCATCAAATAATATCAATCCAACCCATGACTCTACAGGGCTGCACTGAGTAATCAGTCTTTGATCAGCAACAAGTCACCCATCTCAACAGGTCTGATGGGTCTCAATGCATAAATTTGAACTGGTCCGGTCGATCGATGCCCTGTAGCCAATATATACTAGTATATATCTACTTCAAATTCTGCCCGTTTGTCACCGCGAGCAAGGTCTTCAAGTCGGTCTTTCTAATCTCTATTGGCTAGTCAGCAACCTAGTTTACAAGGACTCTTTAACTTATGGACCGCATGCCAAAAGTAAGTTAAGTGCCAAGCTAGTGGGGGAGTTAAAAAAGAAGCAATGTGGAAATCATACTTTTCTAGTCAACATTGGAAGCTATACATATTGTTTTAATGATCTGCATGTATCCACCTAATCCGTTTTCAGCACGCAAAGTTATCTATATAATTGGAACTGCCGCATTAAAAAAAAGAGCCGTTGGACTTCTCGCACATGCGTAATCATGGCCATCGATGCATTATGTATGCTAACCGTTTTGTACATAATGAAATGCTCAATACACGTTATCTCCCTTTTTTTTTTGTTGTTGTTGTTTTATTGTCTAAAAAGAGACTAAGGTCCCGTTCGAATATGCTAAACGGTGCGTTTTGCGCGAAAACTTATATGAAATTAAGTTGCTCTAAAATATCATATTAATCTATTTTTCAAGTTTGTAATAATTAAAACTCAATTAATTATACATTAATACCGTCTCGTTTTGCGTAATACACTTCATCTTTCATCTTTAGGAAAAAAGTCACCACATGATTAATTAAGTATTAATAATTATAAACTTAAAAAATGGGTTTATTTCAATTTTTTAATAACTTCTATATATATATATTTTTTTTAAAAAAGAAACACATCATTTAACCATTTAAAAAGCTTGTTAAGAGGAAGTTAAAGTTTGGAAGCGAAGAAAAAAACTGAGCCTAATGCAGATGTTGGAGGCAAGGTGTACTGAGCCTAGTACACGCATGACCCACGGAACTCAAGCCCAGCTGTGCTCGCTAAGACCCAACATGATGCTTGGAATTTTCTCTAATTTATTAGAAACCTTAATTCTCAAGAAACAAGATATCTTATTTATTGTTTTCACACATTTTATTACAGTAAGTATATGAATATTTAATTTTGGTTAGTTTTACTTATAACATCAAGTTAGCACATTGTTTAATTGTTCACACGTCTACCATCTGCACACATGACATGCGAGATGCACAACATATAATTCACTCCTCAAATATTAGACGGTATAAAAGTAGTCAAGCATATAATATGTGATCGACCTGAGAAAATGAAGTCAACTCAAAAATTCTGACTAAGAAATAGTGAAGCAATAATTCATACTTTCCTTCCTTCCCAGAGCTAGAACACAGCTTTCGTATTGGGGCAAGAAGCAGTATAAGACAAGTGTGTTCCTGTCTGCACTTAAAATGTCATGAGCGAAAGCAAGCCACAGCACCAACAGAGCTCTCCAGGTTGAAGATTTTGTGTGCTATCTTTGACTCTGAACTCACATACCTCAAAAGTCATCAGGTCCCATCTGATATTTCTGATTAGCCTGATGACCAACTCAACAGAAGTAACTAATACCCGTACTAACCAGTTTGTGGTCACACTCGCATAAGAAAAATATATGCTATGATCACTTGTTGTCAGTACTCCACTCTTCAAAGCACACATCATGGTCTGAAACCCTTGAAAACATTGTTTGAAACAGCTGCTATGTTCTATATATCAAAGTTCAACAAGAGTTACAAGACCGTGTCAAGTCGGCACCCTCTGTTTCTGTCTCATTCTTTTGGCTGAAACCGTTAGTATACTGTGTAATATTCCAACCTGACGTAATTAGTTTTGAATTTACACAAGTTAACTAACAAGTGGAACATCATTGTCAGCTAAAAAATACATGGTGGTGACCATGCAAAAGTAACGTCAGCAATAATTACACAAGGTAACTAGCAAGTGGAACATCATTGTCAGCAAAAAAATACATGGTGGTGACCATGCAAAATTCACGCAAGTCAAGTACGTTGTCATCTTCCTACCTATATAAATTCATCAACAACTGTCCATCTGGGTAAAACAGATAATGTGATTATTGACGTAATATTACCTTGTCAATCTTTTCTTTGCGT
Organism: Oryza sativa Japonica Group; assembly: GCF_034140825.1. Taxonomy (NCBI): domain Eukaryota; kingdom Viridiplantae; phylum Streptophyta; class Magnoliopsida; order Poales; family Poaceae; genus Oryza; species Oryza sativa. Next base: position 6,236,366 of record NC_089036.1, on the reverse strand, counting down.
TAAAAAAAATGCAATTTTTAGCTGGATCTACAGTTGATCAGTTCCATCCTTGGTTGATGTACAGGCGATGTCTCAAAAATCTCATCCAATGGATGGACTTCCTCTCTTGCTACCACAGGCACCAAGATCCTGAAAAGAAACATAACAAGCTAATAATTAAATGTACAAGTATATCAGTAATATTTATTGTATGTATGGTTAGGACCATATGCAAATGCAAACCATAGTGATGCCTTTATTTGACCAGTCAAGAAGACTACCTACGATTCCATCTCCTGGTTGGGATAATGAGGCATGTTCAAATGAATTAAGAAGTCTGGCTTGCACATCTGCTGTTTACAACACATCAAATTGTAGCATTTAAAACTAGAAATCATATAGCTGCCTGGCAATAATTTAGTTTGAGTGAATTATAAGTCGTTAAGTCATGCCTTGTACTACTTACCACATAGGGCACCGGAAATCAATAGATTTTTGATAATTAGCATATCTTTAGCTGATGGTTCTAGCTTCCCCTAGCTTGCTATTCAGTAAACAAAATAAAGCCAAATAGCACATAGGTCGATCACTACATGGGCATATTCAGAAATTACATGGAACCAATACGCCTTGTGGACTGGATATTGGATAGCATGCGAAAAGTCAGTTACGTGAGAAAGAAGCATGTAGAAGAGGATTCTAGTCAACAATGGTAGATATTATTTTAGTGTTGTGCATCTACCCGTCCAACTCATTTATCAGCATGCAAATTTTGCAGTCAATTTTCACCACCAAACTCAACTGGCACCATCATATGTGAACACAATGCTAAATGATCACACACATCAGATATTCACAGTTGGATATCTTTGAAATAGAAGTTAGGCACCACTATCCCATCTAAAATCATATATAATTATATATAATGTAATCCTTCAGTCAATAATGGATGGAGGACATCACATTAGGCATCTCCACCAATATTCGACAGTATAAAGTAACCAAGCACATAATATGTGATTGACCTGAGAAAATGAAGTCAACTCAAAGTTCTGACTAAGAAACAATGCAGCAGCTGATTCATACCTTCCTTCCCAGAGTTAGAAAACAGTTTTCATTTGGGCAAAAAGAAGTAGGCACAATCATTGGAATATACGAATATAAGACAAGTGTGTGCCTGCCTGCACTTAAAATGCCATAAGCAAGAGAAAGCCACAGCACGAACAGCAAGATGATCCGCTTGTTTGCTCCATGCCCAAAATTCATTCCACTCTTGGCTGTTTTCATCATCTCATGCTCTCTGCCATTAGCAATCAGCGATGACACTGATACTGATAGAGAAGCCCTGCTCTGCTTCAAGTCTCAAATCTCTGATCCAAACGGATCCTTAAGCTCATGGAGCAACACTTCCCAGAACTTCTGCAACTGGCAGGGTGTTTCATGCAACAACACCCAGACCCAACTCCGAGTCATGGCGCTCAACGTCAGCTCCAAAGGCCTCAGTGGTTCAATACCACCTTGCATTGCCAATCTGAGCTCCATCACAAGCCTTGACTTATCAAGAAACGCGTTCCTTGGAAAAATTCCAAGTGAGCTCGGACGCTTGAGACAAATCAGCTACCTGAACTTGAGCATCAACTCTCTTGAAGGCCGTATTCCAGATGAGCTGTCCTCATGCAGCAATCTCAAGGTACTCGGCTTATCGAACAACTCCCTCCAAGGTGAGATACCACAAAGCTTAACCCAATGCACTCACCTCCAGCAAGTTATACTATACAACAACAAGCTTGAAGGCAGTATACCCACTGGATTTGGGACGCTTCCTGAGCTGAAAACTTTGGATCTCTCTAGCAACGCCCTCAGAGGTGACATACCACCATTGTTGGGCAGTAGCCCATCTTTTGTATATGTTAATCTTGGGGGCAATCAGCTCACAGGAGGAATCCCAGAGTTCTTGGCAAATAGCTCATCCCTTCAAGTGCTTAGGCTCACACAAAATAGTCTTACAGGGGAGATCCCTCCAGCCCTCTTCAACAGCTCCACATTGAGAACCATTTACCTGGACCGTAACAACTTAGTTGGTTCCATACCACCTGTTACAGCAATTGCTGCACCTATTCAATACCTTACTTTAGAGCAGAATAAACTCACAGGAGGGATACCAGCCTCACTGGGCAACCTTTCTTCCTTGGTTCATGTTTCTTTAAAAGCAAATAACTTGGTGGGGAGCATCCCTGAGAGCCTAAGTAAGATCCCAACCCTAGAGAGGCTAGTTCTCACATACAACAATTTGTCTGGTCATGTGCCACAGGCTATTTTCAACATATCATCTTTGAAATATCTTAGCATGGCCAATAACTCACTCATCGGCCAACTACCACCAGATATAGGCAACAGACTTCCAAACCTTGAAGCATTAATCCTATCAACAACACAGTTAAATGGGCCGATCCCAGCTTCTCTTCGCAATATGTCCAAGCTAGAAATGGTTTATCTTGCTGCTGCTGGTCTCACTGGTATAGTGCCATCTTTTGGATCCTTGCCAAACTTGCAGGACCTTGATCTTGGATACAACCAGCTTGAAGCAGGGGACTGGAGCTTCCTCTCATCCCTTGCAAACTGCACTCAACTGAAAAAGTTGGCCTTGGATGCAAATTTTCTCCAAGGAACCTTGCCTAGCTCAGTCGGTAATCTTCCCTCACAGCTCAACTGGTTGTGGCTCAGGCAAAACAGACTTTCTGGGGCAATTCCATCAGAGATTGGTAATCTTAAGAGTCTCAGTGTTCTGTATTTGGATGAGAATATGTTTAGTGGGAGCATCCCACCTACCATTGGAAATCTTAGCAACTTACTGGTTCTAAGCTTGGCACAAAATAACCTCTCAGGCCTTATTCCTGATTCTATTGGCAACCTTGCCCAACTAACCGAGTTTCATCTAGATGGGAACAACTTCAATGGGAGCATACCTTCAAACTTAGGGCAGTGGAGACAATTAGAGAAGCTTGATTTGTCCCACAATTCATTCGGTGAAAGCCTGCCAAGTGAGGTCTTCAACATTTCTTCCCTGTCACAAAGTTTGGACTTGTCCCACAATTTGTTTACTGGGCCCATACCACTAGAAATTGGCAACCTCATAAATCTTGGAAGCATCAGTATTTCAAACAATCGCTTGACCGGGGAAATACCGTCCACTCTAGGGAATTGCGTGCTTTTGGAATACCTTCACATGGAAGGGAACCTTCTTACTGGAAGCATTCCACAATCTTTCATGAACTTAAAAAGCATCAAGGAGCTGGATCTCTCTCGTAACAGCTTGTCAGGAAAAGTTCCAGAGTTCCTCACTCTCTTAAGTTCTTTGCAGAAACTCAACCTTTCATTCAATGACTTTGAAGGGCCAATACCATCAAATGGTGTCTTTGGTAATGCTAGCAGGGCTATCTTGGACGGAAACTACAGATTGTGTGTGAATGATCCAGGGTATAGCCTGCCCCTTTGCCGTGAATCAGGATCACAAAGTAAACACAAGTCTACTATTTTGAAAATAGTAATTCCAATCGCAGTGTCTGTTGTAATTTTATTGTTATGTTTAATGGCTGTTCTCATCAAGAGAAGAAAACAAAAACCATCTTTGCAGCAATCCAGTGTGAACATGAGAAAGATATCATATGAAGATATTGCCAATGCAACAGATGGGTTCTCTCCCACAAATTTGGTTGGTTTGGGATCCTTTGGGGCTGTTTACAAGGGCATGTTGCCGTTTGAGACCAATCCAGTTGCTATTAAGGTTTTCGATCTTAACAAGTACGGAGCACCCACAAGCTTCAATGCGGAGTGCGAGGCATTAAGATATATTCGCCATCGAAATCTTGTCAAAATCATTACTTTATGCTCTACGATTGATCCAAATGGCTATGATTTTAAAGCACTTGTCTTTCAGTATATGCCAAATGGAAGTCTGGAAATGTGGCTACATCCAGAGGACCATGGACATGGTAAAAAGAGATTCCTAACTTTGGGTGAAAGGATTAGCTTAGCCTTGGACATTGCATACGCTTTAGATTATCTTCACAACCAGTGTGTATCCCCACTAATACATTGTGACATCAAACCAAGCAATGTTCTTTTGGATCTTGAAATGACTGCATATGTCAGTGACTTTGGGTTGGCAAGATTTATGGGTGCTAATTCAACAGCAGCGCCTGGTAACTCTACAAGTTTGGCTGACTTAAAAGGATCCATTGGATATATTGCACCAGGTGAGAGAAATTGGAAACTTATACTGATTTATTGACCTGTATGCTTCAGCCATCTTATTAACTTATCCAATGTTACATGGATTGTAGTTTTCCTCCATTCGCCATTCTTATGTTTTCAAATGAAAATGCAGAGTACGGAATGGGTGGGCAAATATCAACGAAGGGTGATGTCTACAGCTATGGAGTGTTGTTGTTAGAGATATTAACTGGAAAGCGTCCAACTGATGAAAAATTCAATGATGGTTTGAGCCTCCACGATCGTGTGGATGCTGCATTTCCCCACAGAGTAACTGAGATTTTAGACCCCAACATGCTACACAATGATTTGGATGGTGGAAACTCCGAACTGATGCAAAGTTGTGTCCTCCCATTGGTTAAGGTGGCCCTCATGTGCTCCATGGCATCACCAAAAGACCGGTTAGGGATGGCACAAGTTTCTACTGAACTACAGTCCATCAAGCAAGCATTCCTTGAGCTTTCCAGTGGAGGAAAAGTAGTGTGAATAACTCCCCGGTGGTGTGCAAAGCTATGTTGCTTTGCAACTACTGTGTAAGGCTACTTCTATTACCATAACTAAGCCTATATATAAACAGGGGCAGACACAGCAGGGGGTCAAATAGGGCTCAGGCACACCTACTGCCGCCAGGCCCCCTGGAAACCATACCTTATTCAGGAACCAAGTCCACACTAATACAAGCCAATCTCATGGCTTCACGGTACAGTATTGCGTATAGGCTGCAGCCACTCGTTCAAGGGAGGCAAGCAGACACATGTCAACACAGATTTAGCAGCCATTGATGCTAGTATTGGTCATCAACAGATCTAACCCAATTAAACCATTTTTGCTAACTTTTCTTAGCTCAGCCCATGACAGTATAAATCAACAACAAAAGCTTTGATAATGTTCATGACTTAGTGGTACTACGTATTTTAATGATAATCTTATATTGGTCTTTTAAACTAGCACCTCCTAAAATTTTGTTCTGCGTTCTCCACTGTATATAAATAACCTCATGAATCTATTATGTGTTTAGGAATTAGGACAGCACCAAATGCAATGTTAGCAGGCTGTCGACACACCCAAGATATGGTTACAATTCCACGGTAGTTAGTCAGCGGCACAACTCACACCACACAACAGGCATAATAACGCGCATAGAGCAAAACGGGCACACAGCTGCGCCCGCCCAAGTGCGTTAGTGCGTGCTGCGCGCTACTACTTTCAGAGGCATTTCCACAAACACGCCACGCGCGTTCGAAGTCCATACACGAAATCCAGCACACACAGGCATACGCAAAAAATTCAGAAAAGCAGTAGCACGCTGACCTTGGAGAAGACGGCGCCGGCCTGGCAAACCTGCCGCCTTCCGCCGCGCCTGCGCCGCCCATCGTCTCGTCTTCCTCCGCCGCTCCGCGGCGGCGCGACAGGGTCGACGCCGTCGAAGAGTTGGAGAAAGAGAGAAAGGGAGGGTGACAAAACAAGGTTGGGTCGGGCCTTGTTGATGTTGGGCTGTGGGCAGGCCGTCCTCATAGATGTATTCCATTCTCTCTCTTAATTAACTTTCTAGTAGCAAGTTTTTTTTCCTCTCAAAAAAATCTCATGTAAATTCCAAACTTTTTTTTCATTTTATTTTTTAAAAATTACATATTTTTTTCATTTAAGGGAAGACATACACATGCGCATATACGCATGAATGTGCGCTTTAACACATCCTATAAGAAACACTCTTAATATAGTTACAATTTTATTGAAAGCATTTTCGTGGTGTGATATTTATGAGCAGCATGATTTGAACCAGATGAACCACCACATATCGGTCTTTCCTAGTTTCAAATAATTTTATTCGTATGAGCAGATAGTTCATCTTTATTCAACAGTTTCAGATACGTTTGGAGCAAATTTACATAGACTCGAATACAAACTTTTGGGCATGAATTTCTAGCTATGTGCTATTTTTTTAATAATGAAAATAGATTATATCTCCAGTCTTTGGCAATGGACACACATCAACAAGTTTCAGAAGAATTTAAAATAGATGTGATCTATGTGCTACTTAGGCCCTGTTTGGGAGAGTTTGTCCCAGCTGCAGCTTTTCCTAAAAGCTGCTTCTGCTAGAAGCTGCCCCAAACAGTCTAAGATTCTGAAAAATGAACTAAAAAGCCAGAAGATATAAAAGCTAGGTTTCAGAGCTTTTCCAGATTCTCAGAAGCTGGCTACCAAACAGCTGCTTCTCAAAATTTAAAGCTCCCCCAAATAAACCCTTAGATTGGCTTGCTATGTCCTGGGGCCTGGCCAACGATACATTCCACGTCGACCTACGGAAGCAAAAGCAATTCAGTTTATAATAATGCTGCTATAAATTTAGAGGGGAAAAGTGAAGGAATATTTACATATACTTTTATGGGTACAAACGGACGATTTTCCTACCATGTTTTTTCGAGGATTCTTAATTATCAACTTTAAAAATAGTACCAAGTCATGGTACTATTTATAACCTAGGAAAAGTTCTATGATTAATATTTAGACAAATAAGTTCGATACATCTTATTAGTTATATGTATATAGGATTATATCTTGTGCACCCAAGATGGTTAAAGTGTCGTACTTGAAAAGAAAGATGGTTAAAAGGCTCTTCTTTTTTCTACATGTAACTACATTTTCTGGTGGAATACACTTGCCTGTCGGCATGTATTGGTTGCCATGCACGGACGAGATTGGAGGATTGTGAGCCCCGTTGGGACCACTACCATATCCATCTCCATGTTCTACAAAGCAATTATGTAAATTTTAAACCAAGTTGAATTTCGTGTATTAGAATATGTTATATTTTTCCTTAACTAATAGCTAACCGATGTTATATGTAGATATTTCCTCTGGTTCTAATATGCAGTACAGTTGAGTAGTTTTACAGCTTTTATACACCTTTTCTATTTCCATTCCATGTTTATTACCCTTTCCAAAATGCTACTACTTTCAAAAATAAAATTGTCTCATATTTTAAAGAAAACTCTTACATATTTTTCTAGATTGATAAACTATTTTTTCTACAAGTAGCTAAATTTTCAAGTGAAATACACTTGCCTATAGGTATGTACGGGTTGTTGTACACGTAAGAGATTGGAGGCTCGTGAACCCCGCCGGGTCCACCACCTCCGGCTCCACTTCCATATCCACCTCCACCTTTTACAAAATCAACATCTTTAAATAAATTTATGCAGTAAATTTTTAAACATGGTTTTGTTTTGAGTATTAATATATTATTTTTTTCCTTTACCCAATAGGCAGCATATGTTCATATATGACTATTTCCTCTTATCCGAAATGCATTGCAAGTAGTTTCAGAACGTCTATACACTATTTTACCTTTTATTTCAAGTTTATCCTTTTCATAAATAAATGTCCCATATTTCTATAGTAAAATATAAATGAAAGACAATAAAATAATCTAATATACCATTTTAAACTTCTATTAGTAATGTTAAAAACCAATAACTTCATCTGAAACCAGAGTACAAATCAGAGGAAATGTTCCACCGGCGTGCGTCCTCACCAGCGAAAGGGCCACCGCCGCCGGCCACCGGCGGCGCCCACTGCGGAGGGAAGAAGGGCGGCGGCGGCGGCGGCGAGAGCGCGAGCGAAAGCGACGACGGCAGCAGCAGTAGTAGGACCGACATGGCCGACGCCGCTGGCGCTCGTAGCCCGAAGCGAAGCCGACGAGCTGCTCCCATGGCCGCAGATGGAGCTCGCTCTACTACACTTGATCAATCGCTCTCTGAAATCTGAAGCTGGTAGATCACTCGGCTGTAGTTCTCACGTCCAAGGCTTTGCCCCCCATATATATACAAGATAAACGCAACGACGCGGTTTTGCTATGACAATGCAGCTTCTCTACTTGCTACTTGCTAGCCAGCTAGGAGTGGGCAGTCCATCAGTCAATAGAGTAGTATACAGTTCGAACTGTAGTGTCAAATCCTGCTCAATCAGCCACAGGTTCTGATTATAATGTATACTAATATTATGCTTGTTTTGAGAGGACGAACAAGTGGATTGATTCTGCGTCTGACCACTGAAAGATTAGGCCTGAAGTTTCCCTAAGGTATACCAAACAGAATCTGCTTGGGATTTGTAAAAGAAAATGAGCCAAAGAGCCTTCCAAGTTCCAACATAAAAAGCTCTCCACAATAACGACGGTGACAAAAATCAAGGAGGAAGTCAAGACCTGAGCTTCAGGTACAATAGCAGGCTATAAGTCAGCTGCAAACATATTTTAAGGAGATAAATGAGAAAAGAGAAGAGCAGCGGACTACATATTTGTAGCCAGCTGTAACACGAACTCCAAGACACAGTGTGTACGATAGGTGGGATCAGGTATTAATAGTGTAGTGTGTAACTATTGTATAAATGAGCTATTAGATTGGCTATAGATGAATTGTAGCCAGTAGTTGGCTATACTCCTAAACTTGCTCTTAGCCAGAGCGAAACGTCTCTCGAAGCTAGGGGTAGTAGTGAATTAGGGCCCGTGGGCGCTTTCACAACCCACTTCAGCCTTTAAATATTTTTAGCTAAAAAATGTATTAATTTTTAGTACAACTCTTTTTGAACTCAGCCCTTGCATTTTGCCACCCCTGCTCATAGCTCATCCTTGGTTTTACTTTTTGTGCGGTTCTCCTTTTTACTTATACAAAATTTTTACTCCTACTTTATTCAATGAAATTAGGACATCTAGTACTGGTTCGTTAAAAAAACAAGAAGTTCCCCAACATCTTAGGCTACTCCAACCATGAGATGAACAATTCTTCATGGTTACTGATCAGGCCACGGAGGATGATGCACTGTCACTCTCCCTGGCAACTCTGATGAAGACATCCTCCAGCGTTGTGTCAGCCAAGCCCCAGGCAAGAACGTTCATCCTGAGCTTCGCATGCTCCATGGCCCGGAAAACTTGAGAGATCCTCACCTCCTGCTTCGCCATCTCGAACTTCTGCGTCCCGGAGATGTGGTACACAATGTTCATGGTAGGGGAGATGGACTGGACCAGTCTCCTCATCTCCTCCGCCTCGCCTGTCGCGGTTGTTACTGTGAGGACATATGAGCCTCCATATTTTGCTTTCAGCTGGAAAGGCGAGATTTTGGGGGTTCAAGTTACTAAGTTAGCATTTGGGATCAATGGCCATATATGAAATATGTGATCAGTTTACATGTGTAGATGTACCTCTTTAGAGTTCCCGATGCATTGCAAGCTGCCGTTTGCGATAATTCCTATCCGATCGCATAGAAATTCAGCTTCTTCCATCGAATGCGCTGGAAATAGGTGAAAGTATGATGTGATAATATGATGTGGTGCAAAAGATTTCCATGGTGATTAACTGGACTAAGGTTATACTGTTGTATCAGAGTTGAAAGCAAAGTGCAGTACTTGTGAGAATTATGGCCCTGTCCTGCTTGGCAGACTTGACAGCATTCCACAAGTCTTTCCTTGATGCTGGGTCCAACCCTGAGCTTGGTTCATCCATATAAACTACCTGCAGAATGTTAAAAAATGCATGATTTATACATGCAAGAATGTTCAAAATTTCCCTGAATTTGACATATATGAATTGTACCTTAGGGTCACCAATTAGAGAGATTGCAACACTGAGACGACGTTTCATGCCACCACTGTATTTGCTTACAAGCTTATCGGCAATGCCACCAGCAAACAGGCGCACACTTTTCAAAGATTTCTCAATGGCCTATAAAATAAGAAATATGAGATCTTAGATGATTGCTTCAGAACTTGTATTTTATAATAATTTCTCGTGAAATCATAACCACATAAGAACAGAATAACTACTGGGAAAATGTTTGTTGAACCAGTATTTATAATAATCTGTGCTAAAGCGCCTTGGACGATAATGTGTCTTGGATCTTATGTGCAGATGATAAGCTCATCTTTCACTTGTAAATAGTGTTTGAAGTCGAATCCATCATGTTCATCCATGGAAAAAAATCACCATATATTACTTCTTCCGACATTATTGACTTTATTGGGTCAAACTTTTAAAACTTTGACTATCAATAGCTCTCAAGATATTTAGTTTGAAAACATAAAAATCATATGGGTAGAATTTTACTTATAAATTATAATTGCTTTTACAATATTATAGTTTCGTTAGATATTATCGCTATATTCCAAAATAAAAATAGTAGCTAAAGTTGTGCACTAAGACTGGATAAAATCAACAAAATTATATATTTAAATACAGAGGTAGTACGTTATTTACCAAATGGTCACATATTACCTGAGATAATGGTGCACCCCGCAAATTCTTAAGTCTACCATAGAACAACAGATGCTCGCGACCAGTCAGTGTTTCCCATAGCAAGCTGCAACAAGAAAATAAAAGAAGGGGGAAATTTAATTTAAGTTCACCAATACTAAATTGCCTTAAAGGCTGTCCTAAACTAAACAAAACTGTAATTCAGAAACATCAGAGTGAGATTAGATTACTCATGCTGTGGACAAACACCGATTCCTGCATAAATCTTGTTCATCTCGAATTGTATGTCCATTCCTTCAATGTACGCCGTGCCAGACGTAGGTTTAGTAAATCCAGTCAACTGTTGTCAGGATAAGAATTAACCCCCTTAACCAATAATGTCATGTGACCAAATGAAACATCAGTTATATTTGTAAGTAATCTATATAGGGATCATTTGTGACAAACAGAAAATCTGGATCATTTCTTACTACCTAGACATGTTTTCAGATTTTTAGAAATGTATATGCCTGTTCCTGGCCTTGAAAGTGGCCTGTACTTTACATACTAGAGATTTATGGCTATCTAAATATATTATTTATTTCTTTTATTATTAAGATCTAAAATTAAATCATACTTACCATGTTAATAAGAGTGGTTTTTCCAGCGCCATTTGGTCCAAGAACACCAAAACATTGCCCACGTGGCATAGAAAGAGATAGCCCTCTGACAGCAATTTTTTTTGCATTCCCATCTTTTCCATGGTACACTTTCTTAAGGTTGTCACAGATGATCGAGTAGCTATTCTTTGATTCTTGTAAGATCTGTTCAACCGTTTCTCTCTGAGAAATCATGATAGAACAAAATTAATACTCATGATGCTCTGTGCAAATACATACATGCAGGACTAATTTCAACATATTATGCTTGTTTAAACTATCTTATGTATTTGTATTCCATACAGCATTGAAGTTTGGTAAAAAGAAAAAAGGAAGGTAAAAATAAGATAAAGTGAGACTCCAAGTATCCAAGCTAACTTTTGACGTGCCATACTATAAAGGATAAACTGACATATAAGCTGCTTCTAGCCTATGATTAGAAAGCTTAACATAAATGGTCAGAAAGACCAGGAGTCTTACCAGCTAGCACCACAAGTTGGTGGGCTAGCCGGTCTGGGTTCGAGACTTACCCCTGCTTAATACCATCAATATGAATATCCTTCCTTTCATATCCATCATTTTCTTTAGAAATTACAGGAATATACAGAACAAAAGAGCATACCTCTTTGATAACATCTGTCTTCTCATTGTCAGCAGAAGCTTTGAACTCTTGAAGCTGGATGGTCTGCTGAGTAGCTTGAAAACGATTCTTATCAATGTGCGAGTGAAATAGTACTGCTGCTTTTCTTATTCCCTTTTGGAAGGAACCGAAGTGATCCAAATAGAATGCCAATAAAAGGAACAGAAACCATTCTAGTACCATTATGGTCAAAACACTTCTCATTCCATTTTTGGGATCATTCAAGTCAACCCACTTCATCCCGGAAGAGTTCATATAATTCCCGAGCAATGCAGATTGTGCAAACTCATAGATAATGCGATACAATGAAAATGCAGGGAAAAGCTCCAAAAGTGTAATCCAGCTTCCTTGAGACGAACAAATACAAAATTTCCACAAAATTATTGGAAAATAGTGATAGACACTGACATGAGAAAAACACTAAAATCATAGATATTGGCTGCATAAAAATATCCCACATATTTATCTTTACTAATTAGACACCACCATTTTAATCCTACATTCATCGGGTATAAAGAACCATCTGTTATATGCAAAGGAAAACATGCATTTTTTTTAGATAATGAAACAAAATACAGCTTTGATTCAAAAAGACAGTATGTTTTTATTGATTATTAAGTAGATTCAACTGAAAAAAAATGATTTCTATTAAAGGAAAACTAAGAAAGTTACCATGACGACAGCTCATAGCCTCATACACAGCCAAATAAAAAGAAAGATCCTATGGCCACTATAGCAAGACTAGCAAGAGAAAAACATAAGCACAATTGTAATAATGGAAGGGACAAAATGGATACAGCGAACAAAGAATTACGGTATCATTGTAAAAGATAAACTTGTACATACTTGAGAGGAAAACATCTTCAACATAGGACCTGAATAAGAATTCTCCTAAAAGGCCAGAACCAATTATGTAGAAGTATCCTGTCACTGAGGCACAATATGCCAAATAATCAAAGTAAATTTCATAATCTGACAAAATGGATATACTGAGATTACTTATATATCAAAGCATACCAGTAGCTGTCCTCACACTAGAAAAGCATGACGCAGTAAGAAATGCGAACGAAATTTGTAAATTCATATAGGCGAAGTAATACACAAACTGCACACTGTAGTCGTTCAGTCGAAAGAATCTTAAACCTGAAAACAGATAAAGGTACAAGCATAAGCAACTTGCCTCCAATTTATAATTTTTCCATGAGGTTTCTTTTTTCTTGTATCAAACCAGGAACTAAGAAAAATAGGTGAAATATCAGAATTCTGAGACCAAAATCACTGAATACATCCTAGATAAAAAAGATTGTCTTACCAAGAACAGAACCAAATAATGTGAAGGACATCACATAGAGCAGCGAAAGAAGAAAAAAATAGCAGTACGAGATAGTCCAATATGAAAAATCACCAAGACCATGCATCTTCATCATAATCCTTAGCTTCTTTTGCTTCTCGTATACAATGTTGGTCAAAATTACCTAGAGTATTAATTCATTAAACATTACAAATTAAGCTTGCAGCTCAGTTATTTGCTTGTAAAAGTGTCACAAAAAGTCACACATGATTCAAATAAACTGGTGCAATATTCATACCGGGAAAAGAAGTTCCATAGTCCATACATAAGGAAGTTGCCCTATTAATGAGGATATATCAATTGGCCTCATTGGTCGAGCTGCTCTGGGCATGTCTTTGACAAAATCAAATGAGATCTTGAGGCCACTGGCCCTTAGGTGAAGGTATGCATTTGAAGCCTGCAATGTTTAAACTATATGAAATGCAGAGCAGTGATGAAGCATAAGAAATCATCAAATAGCTAGTAAACAGAATAGTACACAAATGAGTGGTAAAATACAGATTTGAGAATGGTATGCGTGCAACACTGATAAGGTTATATATGCGATGATATATGGACAAATATTCATGAACAATTAGGGAGGATATAATGAATGTAAATTATCGACATGTCCAACTTTTCAACTTGGAAAAAAGGATACCATATTGATTAGTCGTGAAACTTGAACCAATCTAGGTGCTTGCCATGCTCCTTGATTAAAAGTGAGTGAGATGTCTTGTTCATAAGCATCAAACTTTTTTGTTGAGTTATACGAGATGAACACGTTAAAGTTGCCTTGATCAGAACTTAAGAAGTCATAAGCTGCAAACAATGAATTCAATGTTAATGAGTGGCAGATTTGAAGAACTGATTGAGGGCACATTGGAGATTACCTGCAGCGATTTCATTGGTCTTCTTCTTATTATTTCCTTGGTAGTAACCTCTATAGAGTTCATCGTTGATGAGCCACAAACTGTCACGCCAGAGCATTAATCCTTGGGTACATTGCACATCTATTCCATGTCCAAGTAAACATTAGAATAACTAAGTTGTAATAACATTGCTAGTTTTGAAAACAGAGAAAATGTCTGTAAATGAATTTATTCACTTTTCCATGTTCATTAGAACCTTAATAGACCAGTATTGAGAATAGTTGACACCATTGGTACGGCACATTTTTCTACTAAACAATGTGCAACCCAACTTTTGTATCTTACATGTAGAAAAACTTACGTTTAGTCTCGGTTGTATTGCCACTTTGATATGTAAAAGAAAGTGTCTGGTTTGGGGTGCATGTCTTCTGAAGAAAGGAGCTGACTTCAAAGGAATTGAAATCCAACTCATCATCTGCCTCTGCCTGCAATTATAGATACATCACAAAATGCCTCAACACTTTTCCATCTTCTAAACATACGCAGCACTAATACATACTATTCTTTAAAAAAAAAGATCAACCAGAACAAAGGTCACACTGAAATCAAGGACACTAACCAGAACATAATCAGACAAAGCGGAAATGTCAGACGGTAGTTTCGCCGAAGAATTATGAGCAGGGAACATATTGTCCATCACCCCTGCATGCAGATCAAGCTATCAAAGACTGAAAGACTGTTCACCGTCAGAGTAAAACTACAAGTCAACATATGCATGTCAATAGAGATCGGAGATGTAAACCATTTTCAGTCTTAAAAAAGGAGAAATTTTATAGTCCTTAAAAAGTATCCGGATGTACCTAGATTTTACATTTTAGTACCTCGAGATACCTACTACTTAGAGATATCAAGTTTTACATTTGAAAATATGTTTATATCCAGACTCATAATGCTACTCGTTAGTATCCTATTTTATACTAGGTAAACACTCCTTTAGGACGATCTTGTAAACACTTGTAACCCTCATTTTCTTCTTAATAAAATTTGGTCGGCCAATCCTTCGGCCGACCCGGTAATTTTATACTAGGTAGCAATATTTTAGGACGAAGATAGTACTTCCCGATACATTTTTAAGGATGGTAAATTTTTTTTTAAAAAAAATAAAACAACGGGACAAGAGCACAACCTTGTAACTGCACCAAAAGAAAAGAAAAAGGAGCATACTTGCTACAAACGATCGGTTGCCGCCGGTGACAAGGAAGGCGGCGGCGCAGGACCCGGCGGCTCTGCACGAGGCGGCGTCGGGGAGATCGCCGGCGGACGAGAGGAGGTCCCCGTCCCCGACGGCGCGGCGCTCCGGCGGCGGGATCTGCAGAAGGGGCGGCCACTTGGGGGCACGCGGCAGCGCGCACCGCGTCGGGCAGTCCAACCCCCCCGTGGCGTTCGCCGCCACGGCAACGCCGCCGCCGCACCCGCCGCAGTCGATGGAGGCGGCGGCGGCGAACTCCCGCAGCATCTCGACGTTGATGGCGATCTGGAGGCCCCCGATGGCCGAGAAGAGGAGCAGCGGGAAGAGGACGATGCAGCAGTTCGTCTTCCCCGCCCGCCTCTGCACACAAGAACAGCAAAATCGAGCTCCATGGGTGACTAATCTTGACGAAGAAAAACAATCTTGGTATGAACAAACATAGCAAAATGGGTGGGAAATCGAATCTTGGAATCAGAAAAAAAAACAAAAAATCGTGCAGCATCGGAATCACCGCATTGAACATAACGAGAACTAATCCCCTGAACATGCGACTTCTTTTCACCCAAATCCGCGAGCAGAAAAAAAACCACCACTAAACAAGAAGCATTTCTTCACTGATTCTAAGTTTCTGACTACTGAATCATCCAAGCAAGATAACGAAGAAGCCACAAAAATGTTCTTTCAAAGAAAGGCATAATTCTGCTGATAAAAACTCTACGGCTCGACGAAATCGAGCCCGAAAAACGAAGAGCAAGATCGATCGAGAGGCCATCAGGCCATCACCTGGATGACGAGGCTTTTCCTGAAGAGGGCATTGGTCTGCGCGAGGCAGCTGGCTGCCATGGCGCTCGCAGCTCGCAGCTCGCCTCCTCCAACCTCGGAGAAGCCGAAGCAACAAGAGAAGAGACGCAGACGCTACACTCTCAAACCGGCCTGAGTGTGAGTGGAGCGAGGCGGCAACGTTAATACGGGGGAAAAGCTTTGCCTCAGCGAAATGACGGTTTTGCCCTCGGAGAGAGGCGGCAACGTTAATACGGGGGCAAGCTTTGCCTCACCGTAATGACGGTTTTGCCCTTGGGAGTGAAGGAAAGTGGCCGCAAGTGGGTCGTCGTCAACTCGTCATCAGTCGTCGCGAGTCAAAGGGGAAATGACGATCACGAGTTTTTTTTTTCTTGGTATGAAAAGAAAGAGGAAATGTGTTGCAAATTTGGGTGACCTGAATTAATACGCGGTCTCATTGTTGGGTGGGTATTTGCTTTTTTTATTTGGGGGAATAAAGATGGTTTTGGCATAGCTATCTATCTACAGCATTGAATGTGTGAGGACTTGAGAATGTGATTTGAAAGACATTATTGGCTAGGCCTGTGTGAGATGTGATTTGTAAACCATTATTGATTTTAAATTTCAAAATTAATTTATTGTTTTTAATTTTATGTTTTTAACCTCACACATTTAAACAATGAAGAATACTGGTATAAAAGTTTTGCCAAAATTATTTTTTTCAATGTTCGATCAAATAATTTGTGGCTGAGTTCGTTTGCTGCAGTTGGGAACTAATCTCCCGTGTACACAAAACGGAGAAACTCATTAGCACATGATTAATTCACTACTATACAAAAGATTTTTCATTGCAGAACTGGTCGCGTTTAGGAAAATATGACCTATTTTTACGTGCGGTCCATTTAAGAGGACCACATGGAAAAATCGATTTTTCCGTGTGGTCTTTGGACAGCATATTTTCACGTACCGACCTATTAAGAGAACTACTCGGAAAAATACCCACCCTCTCTTTCCCTCCTACCCACTTTCTCTCCTCTCCTCTTTTTCTCATCTCCTCTATTACTGTCTCCACTTTCGCTCCTGCCCTCTGCTCTCCTCCCCTCCCCTTCCTTCCCTCCCCGACGACGGTAGTGGCGGCGGCGTGGCGACGGCACGCGGGATCTGGCGGGTGGTGGCCAAGCCCCACAAGGATCCAGCGGCCAGCTGCCCTCCCCCGCGGGATCCCGCTCCCCTCCCCTCCCCTTCCTTCCCTCCCCAGATCCAGCAGAGGGGAGGGCGTTGGCGGCGGTGCGGCAGGAAGGGAGCGCGGAGGTCGGCGGGAGGGCGAATCCGTCGGCCGGCGGCGCAGAGGCCGCCGCCGCCGATGATGAGAGCGGGAGCGGCGTCCTCAGCCGCCGCTGACAATGAGGAAGACAATGAGGAGGACGACGATGACGAGGAGGAGGAAGAGGCGATGGCGCCGCCACCGGATTCGTTTTTTTGAAAAAAAAATTTCCGGATTTTTGTTTTTCCGTGCGGGCAACATAAGCACCTGCACGCAAAAATCGCGATTTTCGCAGACCGTTGGATTCGTGCGGGCCGCCCACCCACACGGGAAAGCCGGTCTCGTAGTAGTGATTAAGAATTAGCTTTTTTCGAAAAATAGATTAATATAATTTTTTAAAACAACTTTAATAAAAAAATTTATTTAGCCGTTTGAAAAGCATGCATGAGTTGGAAAAGGAAACAAACAAACACAACCTCATTTGTCTTCCAGGCGTACTTTTCACATTGGCACGTTGATCCCATATGAATCAAGAGCATAAATTCCAGGTTGCAAATTTAGCATCCGAATTGCTTATTTCATTTCATTCATCAAAATATCTTCACAAAATAGGATGGAAGAAATAAAAATCTACACGACGCACGCGTGTCACTCTCTGCAAATTATCTTCATGTCGCCACGGGCATGTCGTACTGCCTGTATCCATCTCTTCACCAGCCTAGCGCCGCCGGCACGGCGGCGCGGGGGCGGCCGGACGGCGCGACGATGTTGCCGGCGGCGTCGTAGTTGATGACGCCGGAGAACTCGGGGAGCTGGCACTTGCCGCCCATGAGGATGTTCTTCTGCCAGACGCACGACGGCGGCCCGCCCAGCCCGTCGTCCGCCAGCTCGCCGCCGGCGCCGACGCCGACGACGCCGGGCTGCACCTGGTGGATGCTGACGATCACCGGCTCCGTCCTCCGCCGGCTCACGCTCGCCAGCGCGCGCCGCAGCCGCTCCGGCGCCGCGTGCGACGCGCACAGCGCCAGCGCCAGCGCGCACACGGCCAGGAACGCCGCCGCCGCCGCGCCGAGCTTCCCGCACGCCGCCGCCGCGGCCACCGCCGGCGTCGCAGCGTGCAGGACGAGGTGGTGGCGCGCCATTGCTAGCTAGCTAATTGCAATTTTCTCGTGTGCGAGAGATCGTTCAGGCTCGCGTCGTTGGTGGTGTGTCTTCCTGTGATTTGGAGCTCGCTAGATTTTTATACTAGGTGAGGACTAGCTAGAGTTTTTTTTTTTAAAAAAAAATGTTCCCGCGCTTTTTGTGGAGTTGTTTTACTTGCTTGCAAGGAGCAGCAGTGCATGGAGTTGGTAAGGGTAGTTTGCTAGCTCAAACTTGCCTAACTCAACCTGAACCATTTCACTTTTCAAGTCTTGTGGATTGCCAAGGTGAGGTGACACTGTACATATCTGTAAGCTGCAAGCCTGCTCCTACTAGAAATTGATGTAGGTCTTGTTTAGATTCAAAAATTTTTGGCAAAAAAATATAACATCAAATGTTTGGACACATGTATAGGGCATTAAATATGGGGAAAAAAACTAATTGCACAGTTTGCATGTAAATTGCGAGACGAATCTTTTGAGCCTAATTACGCCATGATTTAAAAATATGATGCTACATTAAACATTTGTTAATGACGGATTAATTAGACTTAATAAATTTGTCTCGTAGTTTACAGACGAAATTTGTAATTTATTTTGTTATTAGTCTACGATTAATATTTTTAATGTGTGTCCGGATCCTTCAAAAACTTTAAACACACCCTTAGTACTGTAGCTTTTTTGTGGCAGATGTAAGTTAAGGGTGCAGGATGGCTATTGTTTTGCTTCACTGGGAGTGAGCGTTAACTGTTTTGTTGTTTTCACATCATCAATACTCCATATAGGAGGAAAAAGTGATCCATATCTCTATATGGTCTTGCTCAAGTACTGTGGAAGTGAGCCACATATAGCAGTTCATATGTATATGAGCAGACCATAAGAATAAAAAAGTAATAATATTCTCTTCTAAGTTCCCATCATATGCTGGTGGGTCCCATATTAAAGTTTACACATCATAAAAGTTGAAATAACAAGAGCTCACTGCTTGGTAAATACAGCACTGCTTGTGATGAGATAAAAGGAAACCTTATTGATCTTAAAGAAGATGATATAAATACTCCAAGACTACCTCTAGCCTCTCTACCTAGGATGCACTTAACCTATATTTATTGAAAAATTAAGAATGAAAAAAGAACGACATGATAACGAATATCGAGCTACAAGCCTACAACCACAAGCGATTTTCATCCTCATACCACACCGAAGCAACACTCGGACTGCTTCGTGATTATTGCCCAATAGTGAACAAATAGAAAATACCTCAAGGTGTTGCCATTTTTGCTGTTATCTCTCAAGCAATCCAATCCTAGTTCTTGTTCGACAAGAAGAATTGTGATGTTTGACATGCATTTTTCATTTCCATGAGTGTGAGGATCTAGATATATCATATATCATGGTTTTGGTTTTCTTTATTCATGATTACTCTATCTACAACACAAGTCTCTGCATAAGTTCATCATATTGCCGTTTTGCCATTCCATTCCATTCCAAACAAGAAAAATACTAGTGACCAAGGCTGTTTTCCAGTTCATACGGCGCATAATAAATCAATTGGAGTGACAAATGCTAATTCAAACTTCAAAGCACATAACTATTTTACGTGCAATTGGTTCGTCGTATCCCCTGCTTCTTATCACTTAACTTTCAATTTGGGGCAAAACTCTCTTTCAAGATCCTGAGGGCTTCTCCAATCCCGTCCTGCGAAAAGCAACATGAAAAAAAGTTAGCTACAGAGTTCCTTCAAAGAAAAATAAGCATGGTTAGCATTCGTAATCTGTTAGTGAAGAACACGCCTCAGAAGAAAGTTTGTTAGCGATTCTGGTTGCCTGAGCTTTAATTTCAGGTGATAATGCCGATTTGATAGCTCCAATCAGCATATCTGCAGCACTGTTGATGCTTGAGGCATTGTCAGTATCCGGAATTAGATGTTGTCTTCCTAGGGGCTCAGGTGCCACTCCTAGCCAGTGTAGCCTTTCTGCCCAGTAAAACTGATCCAGCAGGAAAGGACATGAAATCTGCATGACAGGATTGTGTGAGCAATCTGAAACCATCTAATAACATAATTTTATAACAGCCATGTAATATGTTGAGTATAGAATATAGAACATTATTTGAATATTTGCCTGTCACCCTGGACCACTCCATAGGTTGTTTCTAAGTGATGTCAAAAACAAGAGTAGAAAGAACAACATTGAACCACCCGAGTGATCAAACAATACAAAATATATCGGTGCAAAGCTGCTGTATTTATCACCTGAGGGATGCCGGCAAAAAGTGCTGCAGCTGTAGATCCACTGTTATGGAAGTATTGGATAATTAGAAATTCTGTAGAGTAATGGGAAAAAATTTTCAATCATATGCTGGGCCACAGTGAGAAAATGTAAATTTATTTTACCTGCCAGCATGGTGAATAGCAACTGCACATTTAGGAAACAGCCAACTGTATGGTATTGATCTGAAAAGGTAGTCATGTCATTGGCCAGTGCATGTACAGGTTTCCAGCAAGAATAAAGAGATTTGTGATATTACTCACCCAGAAAAGCAAAAGAGTCGACCATTAAAAAGGAGATTGCTGTCACAATGAAGAGCAGATGCCTGATACTCACTTGATTCTGCTACTGAAGGAGCAAAATATTGTATTGCAGAATCTAATGGCTGGTATCCAGATGAGAAAAGGATAAATCTGTAATCTGTTTTCTCTATGACAGCTTTAAGCACCATCAGAAATGCTTTTGGATTTCTAAGAAAACCCATGCTGCAGGAGGTTGATGTCATGATAAGTATACCAAGAAAGGCCTAATTCAAATTTTTGCTAATGAAATAGAAGAAATTTGACTCCTAAAGTTATGAAAATAAGCACAAAATAAGAACAGTGAGCTTGTCAACAGCAGATTCAAAATGCGCATTTGTGAGCGGTCGATACTTCTAAGGGCATGAGCGAGATGTCAACTTCATCAAGGTTGATTCTCGTATCTTAGTAAGTTACAAATCAGATAACACTTATGGAGAAATCATACAGCTCTAAAGTCTAACAAACAAAATGTAAAATATATAAACATATCAAGGACACTGCACTGGCTAAGAGAAATGTCGTTGTGAAATAGAAAAACAGACATAAATTCGTTAGAATAAGAAACTCACCTACCAATGGAACTTAATCCTATAAATATAGGTAAGGACGAATAAGAATTTCCCATGGTAAAGTGTTCTAGGCCAGCATGATTTACACAGAGAGCACCACCAGAATTACTGGCATTTCCACACAGTAACTCCTTGCATTTATTACAAGAAAATTGCCAAGCCATAGGAAGAAACCAAAAACCACAAACATGAGCGCTGAATGGCCAATATCCTGTCATGATGTTACACAATAAATATCAAACTTTGGTTTCATGTGAATGAATCCTATATTATTATATAGTTCATTCCCACTAAGTATAGTTAATGCTATTTCTCTCTTATCTCATGAAGCTACATCATCCCAATTATTTCTACTCTTTGGATGATAGATCTATGGTACAAACACTTCTTTCTTCTCTCATAAAACCATACAATCTCAATTATTTTTAGGCTCAAAATTCATAAGTATCAATTACATAAAATATGTTCACCTTGCATTATATTTGCAACCATGTGTAAATTATATAGAACATAGGAAGTCATTTTGTTTTGGCTTAGAAAATATATTACAGCTTATTTGTATATATTTTCCTGCAGCAAATACGGCGGGGTATTCATCTAGTTAAGTATAAACATCTGTAAGGATTTAAGGTAGATACAAAGACCTCAGCATTGCTTACCTGGGCACTCAACAATTTCCTTGCTGAAACCATACCTGCTCAAATGATGAACAAGGAGCTCATTTATTCAGTATAATCAAGTAATCAAAAATTCAAAAGCAGCTATAACATTTCATTTTCAGACAACTGCTTTATCCATGCCCAACTCATAACTACTATCACAAGTCCTAGTTGGCTTAATTTAGCAATTTAAATTCTTCAAAACTATGACATATGAGGGTGACAATTTCATATATGTTAATATCAAGATACAGGCTTAATATCGATAGAGTAAATGAGTCTTACAGCAACAATGGGGATTCTTCTCGCATATACCACAGAGGAAGATTTGTTACTGGATCCTGCAGTTATTAAAAAAAATCTGACCTCAGTACAGACCCTATGGGAATTGCACATAAATAGAATGGAGAATGGATTGCATAGATAAAAACAAAAATTATATACTGTAAATGCTTTCACTCACTGTAAAAGGAATTGGGCTAAGATTTAGACTATCATTTCTCCATGATCCCCAACTTTCCATGAACAATGCCCACATCCAGTGGGTAATGTCTGTCCAGCAAACCTGACATGTTTCCCAGCATCAGTTTTCCCGGTGCAATGCAGAAGATGCATTAGAAGGCAACATAAGGCGGCATATTGTCCACATATATCAAAGCAATACATTTGATAATGTGATGCTAAGGACAGGAAACCTGATGATTGCGGCTTCAAAGGATCAAATGAAGATCCTGATTAAACTTTAGGAATTGCAATAGGCAGGATACTGCTCTATTGTTTAGTATTCCATAACAACGGTTACTAGATATCACACACACAATGTGAACTTTTGGTAAATGCTAGAATTGTAAAATATTATCATTATATAAGCCTTAGCAGCAAGTTGAAGGTGTAATGCTAGAACATAGGAAAACGAACCAACCAAAAGTGAAAAAAAAAAGAATTCAAGGAGGTAAAATACACTAGCATTACATTGCTACTAGAAGAGCAAATTTTGTACCATGTTCAGGGGAGCTTCTTGAAAGTACTTGTATAGAAGAGGAAGACTTTGTTTAAATTGGCGTTCAAATGATGCAGGTGCACTACAAGTAAATGAATTAAAGTCATAACGAAGACAATTGAAAATATGGGGAAAATCCTCATAAAATAAATAAAAACTGGAGTTGAAATCAGTAAAGCCCCAAGTTACCTGTATGGAACAAAATAGGGAGCAGCAATGATGCACTTAACTTGGAACAATTCTGCAAGATGCCAACCTTCCTGAATTGTGAGAAAGATCCAAATTACGTATATAACCACATATAGGACAGACTAACAGGTATAGTCCTGGAGCTGTTCTAGTGCCAAATATGGATAGTGCAGAGCAAGGTTCTAGAATTATCTCCGATTCTTGCAACTTAATGGAGTATTATGACCATAGAAGGCATTTAATAGATACACCATAGATTATTCCTAGATAAGACTGACTGACTGACTGAGATTGTACTGGAAATGTTCGGGTGCATCCTCAAACAATGAAATTCCATATTTTCAACATGAATTGGTGTGGCAGGACTGTATTATTACCTCCAATATTTTGAAGAATGAATTAAGCTACATAAGGACTAACTGAAAGTTGAACCAGGAGCTCCACAACTCAACTTATAGCAAGCTTTGTTAATGGGATCCTCACCAACGCAAAGAAGTTGATCACAATGAAATCACCATGAGTGCTCATGTCATTTCCAAAAACATTTTCGACGGCAGACAAGCACTCTCTCCTGTGCTCCACTTGAATGGTCTTTTTCCTCTGCGAAAAGGAGTCATGCTCAACATTTGATTGAACAGAATCACCTATCAAAAATGCTTACATGATAAACCATATTTGCAAAAAGAGAAATCACGAACATGAAATTGGACAGACTTCACGGCACTTACATGAGATGCTCTCGAGCTGTTCGGCAGCAAGGACAGGTGGGCTTGACACAGGCATATATCTAACATTACAGTCTGCTAGATGTGTCGACAAGCTCTGCATCAAATTCACTATGTGAAACTGTGATCCCAGTAAAGCTAAGCCAGCTAGGCAAGTTTATATTGAGTTTTAGTTTCTACAAGAATCAAACCTGATGTGCTGAATGTGTGATGAACACTACACCATACTGTCGTTGGTCCTGCGCAAAAGCTGCAGCAAGTGCCTAAGAAAAAGGGAAAAAATATATCCAAAATTAGGCGTATAGACTCTAAATGGGTTCATCCCGAGCTGTAAACTGTTCGCTGTCTGTTCGGTGACATCCCCATCCGCAAGAAAATCAAGTGGGATTGCATCTTGCGCTCGAATCCCCACGGACAAAGAGACGAAAAAAAATACGAAGAGAGGGAAGAGCGCGTACAGCTATGGGGAAGACGTCGCCGCGGGTGCCGAAGGCCATGAACACGGCACGAGGCCGCCGGCCTCCGCCGCCGCCGTCCATCGCCTCGTTGAGCCGCCGCACCGAAGGTCGGGGTCTCTGCGGCGGCGGCGGCGGCTGTGGCCTGTGGGCCTTTCCAGGTGAAAATATGGGCTCTAACCACTTTCCGTTTGGGCCCAGATACTTTCGGCCCAGTACGTGCGCGTCCTAATAAGCTTTCGCGTCGTCTCCTCGACTCTCGTTCGAGTGCTCGTCACAGGCGGCTCCACTTCTCCGCTGGTGCGGCGGCGACGGCGACGGCGACGGTGCCCCGCGCGCCGGAGAAGGCCCCGCGCCGCATCTACGTCCGATGGCCTCCTACCAGGTTTGTTCCGTGGCGCTGTTTCTCTGTACGCATGTTTGCAATGGCGGCGGCGGCGGCGGGGGTGTGGCGGTGGAGGTTGGTGTTCGCCACGCGTGCGCGTGGTGTGTTCGTGGAAATGCCCATGAGGGTGTCACGCGCCTGCACGGCTGCACTTGGACATTCCAGCGGCAAATCACCATGTTAGTTTCTAGGATTTAACTAGGAAAACGATAATGATGCAATTAGCAGAACTGCAGAAACGCGTCGCTGGATTGCCGTACCTTTGTGGATTACGGGGGACCTGAACTTTGGGGGCAAACAGGGGTGGGGAACTGGGGATTATATTGCTGTTTCGCATTGCATCTGTATGGTCAATTGCACAGGGGGTTGGATTAGTTGGCAATTTTGGAAAACCATAGGCTCAACAACTCAACAGGTTCTTATATCTTCTCTTTTTGTCATGTTTTCAGGATCTGGTTAAACAACATAGGCTATACAATATGAATAATATCGTACAGACTAATAAAGTTTATCCCAGGAACAAGAATGCCATTACACCATACCATTTTATGGAATCTCAATCTAATTAAGAACGATAGTTAAAAACAGCAGCATACAAGCTCAGATAGGAATCTTAATTGCAGGTTATGGAAAAAAACAGAATAATTGGCTTGGTGGACCAATATTATTTTTTTAATACCAAATGGAATTCGTTACAACTCTCAAAGTGTATTAAAAGTAGTTGTACAAACATCCAAATTACAGCTGAAACTATTGGTACTATTAGGTGGGGAACAAAAGTTGGAGCTAGAATTTTTCATGCATTCACCTCTATCTGTTTTTGTTTTTATTTCTTCCTCATAAAGAACAAGATTGCACGTCCCATTATGATCATTTCAACAAAAAGATTTCTGCAATTGTCAGTACTATTTACCATCGCAGCTAGCTCCTTGTTCTCATTGTAACTCAAGAAATGACTGTCTTATTGTGCCCATTTCGGCAGAAACCTGTGACATTCCTAATCGGTCTTTTGGTGATATGGACGAACACAACAGACCCAGCTTAACCATTGGTATGATGCAACTCTGCATTATTTCAGTATGATATTTTCCTCCATTTAGGTCACTCTGCAGCATAATGGGATCCAAAATCTCATCTAGTTTGTGTGGAAATGCTGACTCCACGAGTTCATGAAGGCTTAAGCCATCCTTCAATTTGTCATCACTTGGACGCTTCCCAGTTAATATCTCTAATAAGAGCACTCCATAGCTGTAGGCATCGCCCTTGGTTGAGATAGGTCCACCCATTCCGTACTCTACATATGTATTTAAAAACAGAAGTATTCATTTAATAATAAGGAAAATCACTTGAATATAGTATTGGATAAGTAAATCAAGTGGGAAAACCTTATATAAATTAGAAGAAAAATAGATAGTGAATGGTTCGTCTCACCTGGTGCAATATATCCGATGGATCCTTTCAAATCAGCCAAACTAGTTGAATTGGCGCATGCTGCAGTTGTAGTGCACATGAATCTTGCCAATCCAAAATCACTGACATATGCCGTCATCTGTAGATCTAACAGCACATTGCTTGGCTTAAGGTCACAATGTATTAGTGGAGATGCAGACTGGTTGTGAAGATAATCTAAAGCATATGCTATATCCAGAGCTATGCTAATCCGATCACCCAAAGTTAAGACTTGTTTCTGATTATGATCATAGACTTTCTGATGCAGCCATGTTTCTAGGCTTCCATTAGGCATATATTGAAAGATGATTGCTTTGAATTCTTCTCCTTTGGGATCCAAGGTTGAACATAAGGTGATGACTTTGACAAGATTGCGATGTCGGATGTTTTTCAAGGCTTCACACTCTGCAATAAAGCTTGAAGGTCCTCCATGCCTATTGAGATTGAAAACTTTAATAGCTACTAGATCAACCTCAAGCTCCAAGGTGCCCTTGTAAACATCTCCAAAGGATCCTGAACCAACCAAGTTTTCAGTAGAGAACCCTTTCGTTGCTTGGACAATGTCTTTATATGAAATTATCTTCGTATCCATGCTAATGTCTGTCAATATTGGCTTTTCTTCTCTTCTTTTCAAGCAGACAGTGAGTAAACAGATCAGTGAAATTACAAGAACAATGGCAGCAATTGGAACCACTATCATTAAAATAATGGACTTATGCTTTGTTCTTCTGTCTAATGCAGGACAATGAGGCAGCCCTAACTCTGGGGTGTTGGCACATAAACCGTCATTTCCTTGAAGGGACACCCTGCTAGCATTTCTGAAAATGCCGGTTGATGGAACAGGTCCATCAAAATCATTAAAAGATAGATTAAGATCCTTCAAATAATTCATGGATGCAAAAAAATCTGGAATGCTCCCTGATAAGTTGTTTGAAGAGAGATCCAACTCCTTGATGCTTCTTAAATTCATGAGAAAATGTGGAATGCTTCCTACAAGGAGATTTTCTTCCATGTGAAGGGACTCTAGAAGCACACACTTTCCGAGAGTGGATGGAATGTTGCTAGTGAGGCGGTTGTTGGAAATGCTAAGGCTGCCAAGATTTATGAGACCTCCAATCTCCAGTGGTATAGGCCCAGCAAAGGAATTATGCGACAAGTCCAAGCTTTGTGACAGTGAAGAAATATTAAATACCTCGCTTGGTATGCTTCCACCAAATGAATTGTGAGAAAGATTCAACTTCTCTAAATGTCTCCATTGCCCTAAACTTGCTGGTATAGTCCCACTGAAGTTGTTTCCATCCAAATATAACTCGGTTAGTTTTACAAGGTTGCCAATGGAATCAGGAACATGGCCAGAGAGATTATTTTGTGCAAAGCTTAGAACCAGTAAGTTGCTTAGATTTCCTACGGAAGGAGGGATTGTACCAGTGAACAAATTTTGATCCATATACAGCACTTCGAGGCTCCTAAGGTTTCCAATCTCCAAGGGAATTGTCCCAGAAAGTTTGTTTTGCTTGAGCCAGAGCCACTTGAGCTCCGAGGGAAGATTACCAACTGAGCTTGGCAAGTGTCCTTGCAGTCCATTCCCATCCAAGCAGAGTCTTTGCAGCTGAGTGCAGTTTGCAAGGGATGAGAGGAAGCTCCAGTCACCCGCCTCAAGCTGGTTATATGCGAGATCAAGTTGTTGCAAGTGTGACAAGGAACCAAAGGATGGCAGTATTCCAGTGAGCCCAATATCAACAAGATGAATTATTTCTAGCTTAGAAGCATTAACAAGAGAAGCTGGGATTGGTCCACTCAAACGTGTTTTTGATAGGATCAATCTCTGAAGGTTTGGAAGCTTGTAGCCAATATCTGGTGGCAGTCGTCCTATGAGTGAGTTGTTGGCCAATTCTAGATATTTCAGAGATGATATATTGAAAATAGACTGGGGTACCTGACCCGACAAGTTGTTGATTGAGAGTATTAGCATCTCGAGAGTTGGGATTCTACTTAGGCTCTCAGGGATGCTTCCCACAAGGTTATTTGCTGCAAGGGAAACACCAACAAGAGAGGAAAGGTTCCCTATTGAGGCAGGTATCTCACTAGTGAGGTTATTCTCTGCTAGACTGAGGTATTGAATAGGTGCAGCAACTGCTGTAACAGGTGGTATGGAACCAATTAATTTGTTCCTGTCGAGGTAAATGGCTGTCAGAGAGGACGTGTTGAAGAGAGCTCGTGGCAGCGCTCCTGTAAGTTTATTTTGTGTCAGGCTAAGAAATTGGAGAGATGAGCTATTCGCCAAGAACTCGGGGATTCCTTCAGAGAGGCCATTTCCTCCCAGATCAACATACGTGAGAGATGAGCCACTGCCCAACAACCACGGTATGTTACCCACCAAAGTATTGGTGGCAAGGTTCAGAATTTTCAGCTCACGAAGTGTGCCAAACCCACTAGGAATGCTTCCTTGCAGCTTGTTGTTTGACAGGTCTATGAGCTGGATATGAACGAGTTGGGCTAGGCTTGCAGGGATCTCACCTTGGAGGGAGTTGTTCCACAAGCTCAGGACTTCGAGACGGCTACAGGAAGATAACTCGGCTGGGATGCGGCCATCGAGCGAATTGACACTCAGGTTGAGGTGTCGTAGTTGTTCCAGGCGGCTAAGCTCAGCTGGTATACGCCCGTGAAAGCTATTGTTCGACAGATCAAGCCTCTCAATGGAGCTCAAGTTGGCTATGCACGGAGGTATAAGGCCATCGAGCTGACAGGAGCTGAGGTCTAGCACGGTCACGCGGCCTGGCATCGTCGTACTGCAGGTCACGCCATGCCAGTGGCAGAAGTCGAGAGAGGTGATCCTCCATGACTCTAGGGCTCTGGCTGGATCAGAGACCAGAGACCTGAAGGAAAGGAGAGCCTGCCGATCAATGTCATTGCCGTCGCCATGACCTGCTGATGATGACGATGGCCATGAACATGTCAAGGCAAGGAGGACTAGAAACAGTGCAGGACTAGTTGGGCTGATCATACTACTGGTGTGGCTGCAGCTACTTGTGCTTGTGATGTAAGCTTCAGGAAGCATGCGTGCTTCTTTTATATGGCTAAGCACCTTGCTCACTTGACTGGCTGGCAACTTGTTCAGATCAACGGTATCATCTGCTGGGATTCAGAAACCAGCATTGTGGATTGGTTTTGAATGTTTCGATCAAAGTTAGGTACGTACCCCATCTTCCCTACAAATGTTTTCCGAATAAATTACGCTCTTCAGTCTCGGATGGCAGGCTGGGCACTTGGGCAGCTCAAAGATTAGTACTACTCGACAGAAGAATGGATACCAATGGGCTATCAAGACATCAAGGGGAGTACATTTGCTGTGCGGCCGAAACTGCTGTTTGCTCAATGACGCTGCTTCCGATCGAGCGGCCGACGCCGTTGATAAGCCGCTTGTATTGACCGGTGTCAGTAGGAAGGAGGCCAGGGAGCATGGGGGAGAGAGGAAAGTTTGTATTCGCCGCGTCCCAGCGCCACTGACATCGAGACGATAAGAACCTAGGGAAGAAAGAGACAGAAAATTTAGAGGATTGGAAGTTTCTCTGCTACCTTCCCGGTAGAGAAAAAAGAACAAAGTTAAGTTAACACGCTATGTTTACTGAAGGTAACTGTATGTATGAAAATTTAGAGCAGTTACAGTCGAAATTAAGGCCCGCTAGGAGAGCTAGAGATTATGAGAAGCTGGTGCATATTATAATTTGTAAATTCTATAACTTCATAGAAATGGACCGATGCTCTGCCTCCCAATCTGGTTGTGAGGGTATTGGGGATCCACATATCCGTGTGATACCTATAGTTACTTTGAACATGGCTTATATTTTTACATATTCATAATAAATTTTGAATAGATGAATGGTCAAATGTTTCCAAAGTCAACCGTGTTAAATATTTGTGACTAAAGAGAGTAAAAAATATATATATGTGCGCTGAGTTAGGTTGGACCATTACCACTCCTATCTTCAGGCCGTCGAACATACCGCGCAATTCATGTTTGACACCTTCTTTGTCTTCAAATAATTAAGAGCTTGTTTGGTTTGGTTCCAAAACTTGCCCTAGCAAAACACGGGCAACTTCAGTAGTATCTTTTGTGTGTTTTGGTTGAAGCCAATATGTGCTAATTAAACCAATATAAGCTAGGAACCCTTGTCCTACCGTAATTTTGATAGAGCCAAAACTTACCCAAGCTTTGACACTATCAGTATTTAGTACTGCTATACGTACGATGCAGTTGTATAACTCATATTGAGTACTGCTATACGTACGATTCAGTTGTACAACTCATGTACAACTAGAGATATGTAACCATATATCAATCAAAAGAGAACATGTTCTTATGCACTATAGTCGTTTACAACCGTTGATCAAATTCAGTAGTACGTGAGTTGTGTCGTATGTATAGCTATTTTCATCAATATTTGATAGGGTAACAATCCAAACATGACTTATTAAGTTCATAACTATTTATCTTCAAACTTGATGTCATGTTTTCATTTTCAAAATAAAATTCATAAAAATTGGCATGTTATGAAAATGTATTGGCTATTTGGCTATTAATAAAACTTCCGTTTCTATACTGCCTCAATTTCCAATGCGATAGGTCGCATCGACGATATATAAGTGGTAGTATAGGATTTAGGATGATCCGCAGATCATTAAAGAACCATGCACGTGACTTGTTTGGGATTATTCGTGGCGCCCGCCGGCCGACGATGTGTATACCGACGGCTGGAACTCACCGGACGGAGCTGAACATCTCCCGTCCGAGTCCACAGGTTTCAATTAATTGTACTACTTTAGCCGTACGCCCACATCGATCTATGCGGTACGACGCTGTTAACTTTTTAATATATGTTTGATCATTTGTCTTATTAAAACGATTACGTAATTATTATATTTTATCGTGATTTAATTTATCATCGAATGTTCATTAAGCATGACTTAAATTTATTTTATGTTTATACAAAATATTTAAATAAAACAAAGAGTAAATTTCACCTAGGGCCTAATTTATTGGCCAAAGTTTCTCAATGAACGAGGTCTAACTCTACCTTTTCACTTAACACCAAGAACGATTACCTTGTTTTACAGTTTGGACCGGGTTTTAATACTTTGTGCCAGGCTTGAGCCTAGTGAACTCAGTTCAGGGAAGAGGAGGTATTGAGGGAGACTAGTGCACAGGGAGGAGGAAGATAGTGCCGTGGAGGTGGAGGGGGTTCACATCCTCTACCTTAATGGCACTATCATTACAGGCATTGACGTGTGGGGTAATAGGAGGGTGGGACCACATTATAGTGATTGTAATGGTAGTGACATTATATTAGAGGATCCTCACCCAGGTGGAGGCGGACTTGCTCAACTCCTCTGTCTCCACCCTCGCCACCGGCGGCTCCCGGCCGCGTCTCCCGAGCGGAACGGCACAGCGGCGGCGTGCTCTTCTCCGGCTCCGACATGGCATGGCGGCGCGCTCTTCAGCTCCGGTGTGGTACTGGCTGAATGAATCAGTTTTGTTTGTTTCTGAATATGTGTGCATTGTGCAAGTAAGATGGAGCTGTAAGTTTTGCCACTAAACACGAGCAAAGGGGTTCCAAGTTCCATATGTACATGTACCTGATGAGGTACAACGAATTATCGGGACAACATAACACTTGTGATATTTTTTTTCCAGTGCCTTCTCTTTAGTGGTACTTACCTACAATACACAGAGATAATAAATGCTACTCCAACTTGGTGAGACTTTTGGAATCCTCTCCCATCCTGCCACGAGCTGAGAAGGAGCACTGCATGCACCCCGTTGCCGGCACCGCGGTCGAGCTGGAGAAGAGCATGCCACTGCCGTGCCACGCCAGAGCCGAAGAAGAGCACGCGGCCGCTGCGCCATGCCTCACCGGAGCTAGAGACACTATTAGAAAAAGCATTTTTTATGTGAGGATCTTTTTTTCCGCAGGCAGACATAACCCTTGGAGCCAAATGACCGCCTACAAAAATATAAATCAAGGTGAAGTTCGCTGTCCACGCAGGCGGACCACTTAAGCGGTGCCTGCGAAAATCTATTTTCACAGGCGAACCTTATGTTGTCCGCCTGCAAAAATCGCACCTACCAAAAAAAATCTTAAGTCTACCCTTATATATTCTCCTCCCACCCCTCCCCACCACTCATTTCCTCTCAACTCTCTCTATCTCTCTCTCCCTCAACACTCAGTCTCCTCTCATGTCCTCTCCCTCAACACTGTGGCGGTGCGGTGGGGACGGCCACTGCGGCGGCGCGGACAGCGGCGGGGCGCGGCGTCGCGCGCGGGGCGGCCGGCAGCGTCTCCCCTCCCTCCCTCCCTCACAGATCTGGCCGGAGGAGGGAGGGGGAGGCCAGCGGGGGCGGCAGCGACGACGACGGCGCGGGGCGGCGGCGGCGGCGGCGGCTCCCCTCCCCCCTCCCTCCCAGATCTGGCCGGAGGAGGGAGGGGAGAGGCTGGAGGGGGTGGCGGCGACGACGACGCGCGGGACGGTGGCAGCGGCTCCCCTCCCCCCTCCCTTCCAGATCTGGCCGGAGGAGGGAGAGGGGAGGCCGGCGGCGGCGGCGAGGACATCGTGGGGTAGCGGCGATGACGGCGCGGGGCAACGGCGGCTCCTAGCGCGGCTCCTCTCCCCTCCCATCCCAGATCTGGCCAGGGAGGGCGGCGGCGGCGAGGCGCGTCCCGCGATTTTTTTTTGTTCGTTCATTGCATTTTCCCAGGCGGGCCATTGCCCCGACTGCGAAAATCGATTGTGCTGCAGGCGGTCCTCCCTCCCGTCTGGAAAAATTAGTTTTGCCTGCCTGCAAAAATATTTTTTTAGTAGTGAGAAGAGCACACGGCTGCCGCGTCGTGCCACGCCGCCGCTGCATCGTGCCGCTCCGTAGGCGCGGGAGCCACCGGCGGCGAGGGTGGAGACCTTGGCGTTGAGCAAGTCTGCCACCACCTCCACGTCTCCACGACACTACCTTCCTCCTCCCCGTGCGCTAATTTCTCTTCCTGAACTGAGTTCACTAGGCTCAAGCCAACGTGGTGGCACAAAGTCTTAAAACCCGGTCCAAACTTCAAAACAAGTTAATTATACCTTACAAATTTGCTATCAATCTGTCGACAGAATTTTAGTTAGATATTTGTCGATTTATAGACCGTATGATTTGCGTGAAGATTTGTGCTAATACGGTCGATAAAAAACACATGCGTGTGCATAGCGGGGGATCGGTTCGAGGATCACTGGTTGCCCTGTTAGCCGTATACCAAGTAGCAGTTAAGCTAAATTGGTTGAAGTTATGGTGTTAATAAACTAAAATATACGTTATAAATGTAAATACACTGTATTATCGGGAAGGCTAAATGGCTGTCGAATGTTTTTTTGATAGCTAAATCATTCATGTTTCAATATATTTAGAACTGTTGTATGATACGTTGTAGTAAAATGTTTCATGAGGTGATTTGATTGTGTTTCAGCTTTTTTAAAAGATTGAAATATTTTCAATCTACTTGATGAAACAGCGTTCGATTGGCTTCAAAATCTGTATGATGAAAGCCTAAAAAATCATGCGAATCCTATATAGACTTTTTCTCGATGTACTCGGATTTGTTTCATGTTTCAATATATTCAGAATCGTTGTTTTATAAGTTGTAGCAAAATATTTCATGGGGTGATTTGATTGTGTTTTAGTTTTTTTAAAAGATTGAAACATTTTCGATCTACTTGGTAAAACACTGCATGATGGAAGCCTAAAAATCATGCGAATCCCATATAGACAGCCCCAATAAACTATGCAATATATCTACTAGATATCACTATAAAATTACAGTCCTATATAACTAAAATTATATTTGTAAATTCAGTTGATATGATATGTGAGTGCACTGTAATTTTGATAGAAATATTACGTAAGTAAATATGTATTTTTAATTTTCTTTTATAGTTTATTGGATATAAATCTAATAGTAAAAAAAATCTCGCTGATTTTTTTTAGAAATCACCCAACAAATGTACCAGGGCAACAAGAGATCCTCGAATCCATCCCCCGCTATGCACAAGCATGTGTTTTTTATCCGCCGTATTAGTATAAATCTCCACGCAAATCATACTGTCTAAAAATCAACAAATATCTAACTTAAAGATATGTCGCTAGACTGATAGCAAATTCGAAGTGAAAAGGTAGAGTTAGGTTTGGTTCAGGGCGGAACTTTGGTCAATAAATCAGGTCCAAAGTGAAATTTCCTCTAAAACAAATAATCAACCGGTTGACTTCATCGTTGCCTTTAAATATGTGGGTAGGTTAGTTTTGGACTAATTAAGAATCAGGCAAGCAAGCACGTACGTTCGTACGCAGACAATTTAAGGTTCACCGGAAGCGGATTTAAGCAAGAAGTGTAACCGATCGACCGGCCGGCGGTAGATCGCCGTCGATCGACCATAGTCGGAGTTTCTCGATCTTCTTCTTCTCTGCGCGCGAGGCGGACAAGCAGCTTAGTTTGTGCAGGCTGCAGGCAGCCATGGAAGCTGCTCGTCGTGTTCGCTCCTCCGAGCTACGAGCGGCCATAGTCGTGGCGGTCCTCCTCCTCCTGCTGCTGCTGCTCCAGCTGCATGCTATTTCTGCCTCAGCCGCTACTAACACCAGTTCTTCAGGAGGATATGGTTCTGGTGGTGAGTATTTAAGCAGTGTACGATATCAATATATTGGCATTGCCTTTCGCCCATGATTAATTGCTCTGGTATGCTGTACTGTAGGAGTATTATATTGCACGGGCGTGTATATGATATATCTGCTACTGAGTAAATCAAAGGCAAATTAAATATATATTTTGCTAATATTTCAAACGATTTTATTTGTGAAAAATAAAGCATTTTAATTAATTGTGGTATAGTCGGTTAGATGTCATGTTTGTAGGGTTCATTCAGAATACATGATTGAAAATACGTAGAAATATAATTGTAAAACAGATAATTGAAAAAAAAAATGTGGGATAGTTGATTGGATGGAGTAAAGGAAAAAACATAAGAATAAAAAAATGGGTGCCCTGTAACAAATCATGACAGTACATGCTAGTGACGTGAATAACATTAATGAAATCAAAATTGTCCTTTGTGCCTTGATTAGTTGCTTGATAGCCTGATTTTGCCTCTCGTTCCCACGTGAAGAAAGAGAAAAAAGAGGTCAGCGTGCATGGATAGATTTTGTCCTATAGTATTTCCCTTGTATCGCTAATGTAGCAAAATTTTCCAGAGCTTTTCCCGTGACCCGATTCCTACTATCCGAATGAAGCTGTACAGTGACTCAATCCATAGGAATTAGAACCCTTCATTTTTCCCATGTTCTTACTCCATTTCAAATGAGCCCTTAGTAACTTGTTCATTTCTCTTCAGAACAAGACAAGCCAGGTAGACATGACGACGATCTTTCCCTATCATATACTCCTAGCTATACGCACCCATATTAACCCTAATTGTGTAACATAGATTTTTTTAAAAAATTATATTAATCTCTACTATTATAAAAATTGAAGATGTTTTTGCTAAAATTTTGATACGTCATTCATGTTTAAACCGTTTTTTTAAATTCATTGATCATATTTTGTATGGAATCGGACACGGACATTTTGTTGAACGGACGAGGACTTTTTGAAACTGTGAGACACCAATAATGGAAACCATGCAAGGCACCGGTGGGAAACCCAATCATACTCAAACTCATGCATGGCCTGGCAGCCACATCAGTGATCGATTTAGAACGAGTGAAGTTCGTAGTAGTAATTAAGGATATTAAAATAAAAATCAATGTAAAACTGAGCACATGCATGGTTAACTAAAATTTGCAATCTCCATTTCTATCTTTATCTTCTTTACTATTATAAAAATAAATTGAAGATATTTTCATCGATACTACATCGTCTATATTTGATCAGTTTTTAAGTTTATTCGCTTTTAAAAATACACAAAGAGTCGTATAAGAAATTCTTTTAAAAAACTCATATGCCAACTTGAGATGAGAGTCAGAGTCCTAATTGCTTTAGAATTCTTGCCACGTTATAAGAAAGTAACATGCATGATATAGCCATTAAGGATTTTAGATTAAATATGAATACTATCAAAATAAAAATCGCATATACTTTTTAGACAAAACAATCTAGCAATAATACGATTAAAATAGCCTTCACCCGTTGCAACGCACGGGCATTTTTCTAGTTAAGAAAAAATTAAAAAAAATCCTAACTATCAAATATATTTAGCTGGTAGTATATCCTACAAATAGAAATCAATCTCTTTAATCAGTGTATTATACAAAGGTCATTAATTAAGATGTTGAGTTACATTCAAATTCTACATGAAACTTTAGCAGTATACACTACGATATTTTTTTCCAAAGGATAAAACAAACAAACCACCATACAAACATATACATTTAGATATTGTTGCCCAAGTTTGTTACAGAAGCTATTGAAGAAAGCATGAGTACATGCTACTCTTCCATGCATGGTTGGAAAGTAATTTTATTATTACATACTGTATATGCCAAATCATTGATATAATAAACAGATTGAAATCCGAGTATCTTGACAGAATAAACATTCTAAGGAAAATCAAAATCCCAAGATACATATGCCGCCAAAGGTTATTGAAGTCGACGTAGTCTAAATAAAACATGTTACACGCACGAATGGATGGGTTAATTGATAACTAAGTTTGACATAATGATATGCATATGACATTATTTGGTGTTCATAGGACCTGTACTTATCTTACTAATGCTAATTGGTGGCTATTATTATATTCTATAAATTTCCTCGCGTTAATGTCTTACTCCTATTAGAGAGCTAAGAATTCTCATGTTAATTCAAAACTATTGAAATTTGTTATAAAAGAAAATACCTGTCAAGTTTATATAACTTTAATTTGTACGTGTAACTTGTAACTTTTTGCAGGTGGTGGGTGCGGACATCCTGTTCTAGTGTCTCCGATACCAAGATAGGCACAACAGCCTAGCTAGCTGCACACACCGGCTAGTTCAGTCAGTTGTAATAAAAAAAACAATACCTAAATAAGTGATGGAACTATGAACTACCGATCGATATGAATTATGTATGTGCGGATGAGAATAAGGAAAACTGCATAAGGCCGGCGTGCGCATTTCTGGATGATGTAGCACCCATGCATGTGTACTCGATCATGCTTTTAGGCCCCATTTGAATCGTAGGATGAAAAAACAGAGGAATATGAAAAACACAGGATTCTGGCAAGAATACAATTGTAAAACAGAGGATTACAAAACATAGGAAAAACAAAGAAATAACCATTTGATTGGACCACAGGAAAAACGCAGGAATCAGATGAGAGAGATAGACTCAGAGGAAATGTTCCAAGAGGTTTAGACCTCTTGCTAACTTTCCTCCAAAATGTACATAGGATTACCCATTCCATAGGAATTTTAAAGGATTGGATAGGATTCAATCCTTTGTTTCAAAGGCCCTCATAGGATTTTTTTT
This sequence comes from Oryza sativa Japonica Group, assembly GCF_034140825.1. Taxonomy (NCBI): domain Eukaryota; kingdom Viridiplantae; phylum Streptophyta; class Magnoliopsida; order Poales; family Poaceae; genus Oryza; species Oryza sativa. The sequence continues at coordinate 6,198,430 of NC_089036.1, read as the reverse complement.
TCCATAGAATTAAAATCCTCTAAAATTCCTACATTTTTTTTCTACAAATCAAAATCAAAGGGGCCCTTAGTTAATGAAAAATCCTATGGTAGGGAGGGGGCCTTACCCTCCCGTCTATCTAAAAAATAAACATTGTGCATGACTCGAACAACATATATGGGTGTTTTTTTGAGCTGAATAGCTGAGTGGATGAATAAATTAATGATTTGAGATAATTATTTAAGGATACAAATGAACGAATTAACTATAAGGTTGAAAAATAGATTTCAAACAATGTTATAAGAAATTCAGGGTCTGTTTAGATACCACCCCAAAACTTTACACCCTATCACATCGAATGTTTACATTCATGATGTATTAAATATAGACTAAAAAAATAACTAATTGTACAAATTGTGACTACTTTGCAAGACGAATCTTTTAAGCCCAATTGCTCCATAATTTGACAATGTGGTGCTATAGTATATATTTGCTAATGATGGATTAATTAGGCTTAATAAATCTGTCTCGCAGTTTACGGACGGAAATTGTAATTAGTTTTTTATTAGTGCCTAAACACGGGGCTTCTAATGGGCGATTGGGTAGCGATCGATCCCCCTCCCTCCCTCCACCTGGTTTCTTTTTTTTGGCACCGTATTACTTTCCTATTTTAGTAAATTTATGCACCTAAAGTTTATACACCTCAAGTTTACACATCTAAAGTTTAGAGACCAAAAATTTATATGTCAAAAGTTTATATATCCGATTCAAATTTGAATTTGAATTCAAATATTTTTCATATATAGTATTTCTATACATCTAAAGTTTATACACCTAAAGTTTATAGAGCTAAAGTTTATAAGTCAAAAGTTTATATACCCGTTTCAAATTTGAATTTGAATTATATCTGATTCAAATTTGAGTTTGAATTCAAATATTTTCTATATATAGTATTTCTATACATCTAAAGTTTATACACCTAAAGTTTATAGACCTAAAGTTTATAAGTCAAAAGTTTACATACCCGTTTCAAATTTGAATTTGAATTATACCCGCCTGAACACCCTATGTGACAATCTATATAATACCCGGTGTGACATGCCAAAATTTTACACCCCTGAATCTAAACACACCCTCAGATACAGAAATTGTGTAATACCACCATGTTTGGTGGAGCTTCTTGAAAGTAACTGTATAGAAGCGGAATACTTTGTTTAAATTTGTGTTCAAGTGATACTGGTGCACTAAAAACAAAGTAAAGAAAAATCGGGCAATAATATCCTCATCCCCAAGTTATTACCGGTATAGAACAAAATAGGGAGCAGCAAGCCAGCAATGATGCTAAATAGAACTGTTCCGTAACATGCGGGGAGAGAATCCCCATCCGCTAGAAAATCGATTTGGATTGCATTTTGCGCTCGGATCTTACGGACAAAGAGTCCAAAATAAAACGAAGAGAGGGTAGCCCGCAGTCCGCACCACTTCGTCGGGTCTCTGGCTGACTGGGCTCTCTGCGGCGTCCGTGGACTGTGGGCCTTTTCCATTCCGCTTTAGAGCCCAGCTACTTTTGGCCGAGGCCCGATCCAGTCCAGCACGCGCGCCTCCTCGCCCTCGCGTTTCTTCTCGTTCGAGCGCTCGCCACAAGCGGCTCCACTTCTCCGCTGGTGCGGCGACGGCGACGGCGACGGCGACGGAGGCCCTTGCGCCGGAGAAGCCCATGCCGCATCTACGTCCGACAGCCTGCGACCAGGTTTGTTTCGTGCGTTGTTTCTCTGTACGCGTGTTTGCAATGGCGTCGGCGTCGGCGGTTTGGTTGTGGTGGGTGTTCGCCACGCGTGCGCGCGGTGTGTTCGTGGAAATGCCCATAAGAATGCCATGAGCCTGCACTTGCACATGCAATCGGAAAATCGCCGGTGTTAGTTTCAACGATTTAGCTAGGAGAATGATTATGACGCAATTAGCTGGAGCGCATCATCGGATTGCCATACTTTTTTGTGGATTATGGGGATCTGAACTTTGGGTTTTGTTCATGGTTCCATCATGCAAATAGGGGTGTATTATTCTACTACTCTTTGACATGGCATCTGTATGGTCAATTGCACAGGGGGAGTAGGAGTGGATTAGTTTTCATCGAATCATCCGTTGATCGGAAAACCTTGCTCAGCAATGTTTCTTATATATTTTATTTTTTTCTTTCGTTTGGGTTTTTAGGGTCTGGTTAAACAACAGATGCCATACAATATGTATAATATCGTTTAGACCAATAAAGTTTATCATGCATACAAAATTTTATGGAATCTCAATCTAATTAGGAATGATAGTTAAAAACATCAGCAAACAAGCTTAGATAGGAAATTTAATGGCAGGTTATGGCAAAAACAGAATAGTTGGATTTGGACAATTTAATACCAAACGTAATTCATTACAATTATAAAGCATATCCAGGGCTATACAACTCCGATCACCCAAACTTAAGACTTGTTTCTGATTATGACCATAGACTTTTTGATGCAGCCATGTTTCTAGGCGTCCATTAGGCATATATTGCAAGATGATTGCTTTGTATTCTAAACCTTTTGGATCCAAGGTGGAACATAAGGTGATGACTTTAATAAGATTGCGATGTCGGATGTTTTTCAAGGCTTCACACTCTGCAATAAAGCTTGTTGGTCCTCCGTGCCTATTGAGATTGAAGACCTTAATAGCTACTAGATCAACCTCAAACTCCAGGGTGCCCTTGTAAACATCTCCAAAGGATCCTGAACCAACCAAGTTTTCAGAAGAGAACCCTTTTGTTGCTTTGACAATATCTTTGTATGAAATTATCGTCATATCCATGTTATTGTCTGTCGATATTTGATTTCTTCTCTTCTTTTCAGCGGACAGTGAGCAAACATATCAGTGAAATTACTACAACAATTGCAGCAACTGGAACCACTATCATTGAATAATGAACTAATACTTTGTTCTTGTGTCTAAATGCAGGACAATGAGGAAGCCCTAACTCTGGGGTTGGGCCGTCCCTTGGTAGGGCCCCACCCTAACGGCCCAATGAGAGATACCCAAGCCCGCAGCAGCTGCAGCACCGTTCGCTCCGAGAGTGGCTGCGCGGGAGACGGCGCGCTACGAGCGTGAGAAAACGAAGGGTTGGTTTGGTTTGTGGTCTAAATAGGCCTTACCAAATTTTACCAATGCTAAATTTTGGCAAGTTTTAGCATGACTAATTTTGGTAAGGCAAAGTTGTGTTTGGATTGAAGCCAAAATAGCCTAAGTTCACTATTGAAATGGCCTATTTTCTTAGGCATGCCAAAATTTGGCTTCAAACCAAATAGACACACTATTGAAATTGCCAAATATTGATATCCCTAATTTAGGCCTAAGCCAAACCAGCCCGAAGAAGCCGGGCCCACTACTGCCCGAGGTTCGCACGCGGGAGGGAGTGGAGCGATGTGGACGCAAGGAGAATCGAGCACGTCGGCCCGAATTCGCCCGGAGCGCAGCAATTCGCCATCATCTTTAATTTACCCCGATGCTATAATATTATTATGAAGTATTCAAATTACTCCGGATCTTCACTAATAGTTGCATATAATGTTATAATTTATAATATAAACATGTAAGTGTAACTTACGTGCCCTTACCCTTATGATATGTTATTTCCGATGGTTTATTCAACTAATTTCATTTTTTTTATTTTATAGTGTCTCGGTAGAGTACCGATATCATTTTTGTTTCTAGCTCTAATGTTTCAATTGTTTCCGAGAAAAAGATCTACTTGGGAAACGATTTTTAGATCTGGTTTACAACCCCTTTAAATGATTCTTAGATCCGGCTTACAACCTCTTTACTACCGGTTGTAGCAACCCAGTTAGCAAGTGAAAAACATATGTGGGGTGTGAGAATCGAACTCAAGAACTCTCACCTTAGTCCTCACGCGTATAACCATCCCACCTACTACACACAATTGACTTGAATAGATATGCTTTCCTTTTGAACTAACCCTCGAGACATCTTTATTACCGGTTGGTAACACAAATCCGAACTAAAGCGATCTTTAGTCTGGGTTGGTGTTACCAACCGGTACTAAAGATGCATTGTTAGTACTGGTTGGTAATACCAACTGTGACTAAAGATGTTTATAGGGATTTAGATTTTTAGAACCGGTATTAAAGATACTTTAGTACCGGATTTTAATCTAACCGAGATATTTTTGATTTTGGGTATCACGTCGAAAGATCAATTCTCTGGTAGTGAATACGGTAAAAGAAATATAGTTTCAGGGTATGGTACGCCGAGAATTGGTGGTGTACATTGATGATATTGTTATTATCCCTCAGCCCGAGGAACAACATCTCCTGAATCTGAGGAAAGCGTTCGCAGTATAAGTTTCAAATGAATCCTTTGAAATGCGCTTTTGTTGTTTCGGCTGGTAACTTTCTCGTATTCCCGTCAGAAGGGGATCGAGAAAATTAAATATAAACTAATGGTTTGCGGCATATTTTTATGCGGGTCTTAGCAAAAAAAGGATTGAGTTATTTCGAGAAATATATTAAACCAACTCCAATCCTTTTACCAATTAACATATTAGAAGATTTCACAAAACCATTACGCTTAGTTTTCGACTTTTCGGGATGTGGAGAAGATTGGAGTAGAGAAGGCTTCCTTCTGGGCTTTTTGATTTGAGTGTCAGGGCTTTTCAACGACTAGAAAGCTCTCTATGACGGCGGCTAAGTCGAGGAGTAGGCAGGCAAGAGTGCTTTTTTTGGGCTCAACCTGTATAGGTACTGTGTAAGGTTAGCTCTATTGGGCGCCGCACTTACTTATTGTAAAGCATGCGCCAGAATGCCCAGACATAAACTATATATGATAATATGGTTTTTAACAAACTTGTCTCTCTTTATATTCTAAGAATTGTCCGTCCTTGTCATTTTACTTCTTACGTGGGATTTATAGACAAAAGTTAGCCCGGATTACTAAAGAGCTTTGTTGCGGGAAAAGGAGGGATTTGCTGAGTTCAAAAGCAAGAGTACGGGAGTATTTTTCTGGCCATTTTCGTCCCTAAAGACGCATTTGCGCATGGCGGCCGAAACAGCTGTGTATAGTACGTACTGCACACAGTTGCTGCCTCCGATCGAGGGGCCGACGACGTCGTCGTCGTCGATAGCTAGCGCAGCCTGTATTAGCCGCGGCCAATGGGAGGCCGGCCGGCGAGCATGGGGGAGAGAGGAAAGCTTGTATTCACCGCGTGCTCGTGCTACTGGCATCGAGGCGATAAGAACCTATCAGGAAGAAAGAGACAAATAAGGAAAACTACAGGATCGACGTACGACTGTGTCGATCGAGTCTCAGCTTTGCTTCTCTTTATGTACTGTATGTTCTTTTCTGCAAGATCGACTTGGAATGAAACACCTAGCGTCGTAATTACATTACATGAGTATACAGTGTGCCGTTCGTTCATTGGTAAAACATACAGCTCGATTCAAAAACCAGTGACTAAATAAGAAGCTGCAGGATTCGACAGTACAAGCTATAGCTAGAAGAAGCACCAAACTGTCTCATTTCCAATGTGATAGCCTGCATCCATGGTACGTGGTACTCCTTCAGTTATAAAATATAAGCATGTCTAGGATTAAAAATAACATAAACAATTTCTGAAACATTGATTCTGATACATAGAAATACATACATTTTAGAATCTAAGCAGTTCAAATTTCAAAATTTGATCACTATGGTAACTAGAAAGGAGATTCTGTCTCAACTTTAATATTTAATAAATAAACTAGGTAGAAATCTTATATTTTAAAATAGAGTAACCACCAACCGGTCATTTATTTTTTATATTACCACCACTACACAAAACATCAAATAGGTATCGGCACTATATATAGGCCTTTTCCTATTTCCGCGGGTTGAAATCGTAAAAAAAACAGCACCTTTAATCAATTATAAGTACCGGTTCTAAATCAATGAGCCGACCGGCAATCAGATGAGCCAACCGGCAGGCCCCACCACAACAAGGCGATGAGGAGATAAGGTTTGATCTCGCGTCTCTCTCGTCTCGCTCTCTTCTCTCCGTCTCCCTCCCTTCTCTCTCTCTCTATCTATCTATCTATCTATCTATCTCTCTCGCTGCTGGCGGCTGGCCGATGGAGGCGGCAGCGGCGACCATCCCCTCCGCCAGATCCGGCGGGAGGGGAAGCGACAGTGGGGTCGGCGGTAGGCGGGGCGGTGTCAGCGGTGGGCGGGGGCAGCAGGCTCATCGGGGGTAGGTGGCAGTAGGCGGAGGGCTCGCCAGCGGGAGGCGGTGATCTACCGCAGGGAGGAGCCCTCCCCTCCGCCAGATCTGGCGGGAAGGGTGGCGGCGGTCGGCGGGCTCGCCGACGGGAGACGGCGCGACGGGAGGTGGCGCGACAGCTCGAAGATGACCAACCATGCGACGGCGATGATGGTGGATCTAAAGAGGTGTGTGTCGACGTTTGATGTCTCGACTACGGTATTTGGACAGTACGAGGATCGTTGGTGCTAGGATATACGCGAGACTGAGATAAAAAAGATGGAGACAGGGATTTTTATACAGGTTCGGGCCCCTGAGTTGTCAGGTAATAACCCTACATCTTGTTGGCCGAAGCCGGTATTGCTCTTATTCACCATAATCACACCAGTACAATATGTGGGTAGCCTATCTAACTGTTGTCGACATGGCGGTCTGAAGGTCTGACTCGTAGTCGACAACAGGGTAGCCTTCCTCCTCGAATCCATGTCCAGCGAGATCAGAGATAGCGCTTTCGTATCTCCTGACGGTATCCGGAGACACCGTAGGGGAATAGCCATGCCTATCCCTGAAGTCGATATCCGGCGGCGTGTCTTGGCGTATGTAGACTTCTATGTTGTGGCTTCTATGTCGATTGTGTTGGGTGTTGATCCTGTCGATTGTCTCGTTGTGGGTGTCCCCCTGTCCTCCTAGGGGGGCTTGTATTTATACCCATAGGTGTCCCCTTATCAAAGTAGAACTAGGGAAACCAATATGGATACAATCCGAGTAGTCCTTGTCGTTTTCATGTAGAACTCTAGTTGTCTTTCCTTATCCGGAACTCCCTCCATATCTGAAGTCGATTTCCGTATAGGACATGGCATGTGGTGGGTCCTGCCGAGATGTAATCAACTACTATTAGGTATGTGGTATCCATAACCATGACAGTAGCCCCCGACTTCGATGCAAATGAACGAATTCCTATTCTCAACCGCGCACAGGCATTGGAGTAACTGTTATCAAGCTCATGTGACTGTTCTCGGTGAGTTTAGAGATAACGTTAGACTTCCTTTGTCAGCCCCGTGCAGGCACCGAAAGGGTTTGTCTAAGTCAATCTCTGATGTCAACCGAAAAAGTACAGAGCGTACGACTAAGTCTCCCGTCTTGCTGTAGTCGAGAATTTGGATTGAAGTCAAGAAATTTTATCTCGGCGGGTACACCATCTCTTCATTCCGTATTCCTTGTCGAGATCCAGCAACCGTTCCCGAGCGATCGAGAAGGCGTAGAGTCTGCGACGGAGCCTTGTCGACATTGGTCGTACTTGCCTTAGTCGATCTTGGTGTAGAACCATAGAGACATGGAGTCTTCATCAATGTCGAATAGGATTTTCCTGAAATCAATACTCAGAAAAGAATATCAAATAGAAATAGCCCCCGAGCGAATGCTCAAAGCGTGACATGTTATAATATGTATGGTAAATTGAAAATGAATTAAATTTACCGACCAATGTTTTGTGTAAGAGTGTCTTCTCAGTTCACGACTTTGGTCAGTCGTTTGAGTTGTACACTCTCTCTAGCCCCCAGCCTTGTCGTCGGAGAATCGTTCTCGGAGGAGAAGGCTCTTGGACCCTTGACCTGCCTTGGTTGAATAAGCATTGATCCTAGCCCCCAGCCGTGAAGTTGGAAAAGTCAATTTTCCGATTACACGGCTTGGTTAATACGCACGGCGAAAACTCTTACACAACCAGATCTTACATGGTCTTTCGTCTCTGAAGGATCCGACAAGGCCTTATCGGCTCTGGGCGTCCCCAGTCGAAGATCCCTTAGGTTCCTCGGAGGCCTTGTCAAGACGGCGTAAAGGGACAGCAGGATAGGTTTCAACGCTAGGTGTCGTCGTGGTAAGGGATCTCTGGGTAAAACACTTGGCGATATTGTGTACCTGCTACCAACTTTATTGAAGTAGAGGTAGTGGGAGAAATCGGTACATCGCTGGTCGAGGAACAGGCAGTAGCCGCAACTTGACCACTGAAAGTGGAAGTAGTCGGAGAAACGCTACATCGCTGGTCGAGGACCAGGCAATAGCCGTAACTCGACCACTGAAAGTGGAAGTAGTCGGAGAAACGCTACATCGCTGGTCGAGGACCAGGCAGTAGCCGTAACTCGACCACTGAAAGTGGAAGTAGTCGGAGGAGTAACCGTAACTCGACCACTGAAAGTGGAAGTAGTCGGAGGAACACTGCATCGCTGGTCGAGGACCAGGCAGTAGCCGTAACTCGACCACTTGAAGCAAATGTACGAGAGATCACTACGATCAACTGGTTGAGAACCGGTGAGTAGGTGTCCCTCGATCACTTGGAGTCGTGGTAAGAGGACCGCTACGCTGCTGTAGTCGTACCTTGACCATCTGAAGTAAAGGTGCGAGAGATTGCTACGTACTAGTGCGAGAACCAGTGAGCGAGCAGAATTATCTCTCGAACACCGATGGAAGGTGCGGTGCGAGAGATTGCTGCGTACTGGTGCGAGAACCAGTGAGCGAGCAGAATTATCTCTCGAACACCAATGGAAGTTGCGGTGTGAGAGATTGCTGCGTACTGGTGTGAGAACCAGTGAGGGAGCGGAATTATCTCTCGAACACCGATGGAAGTTGCAGTGTGAGAGATTGCTGCATACTGGAGCGAGAACCAGCGTGCGAGTAGAGTTATCTCTCGGACACCGATGGAAGTTCTATCTCAACCTTAATATTTAATAAATAAACTAGGTAGAAATCTTATATTTTAAAATAGAGTAATCATCAACCGGTCATTCATTTTTGATATTACCACCACTACACAAAACATCAAATAGGTATCGGCACTATATATAGGCCTTTTCCTATTTCCGCGGGTTGAAATCGAAAAAAAAACAGCACCTTTAATCAATTATAAGTACCGGTTCTAAATAATAACTGACACCTATTCTATAGGTGTTGGTTTGACACCCACAGAAATCGAGCCGAGCCGGCAATCAGATGAGCCGACCGGCGGGCCCCACCACAACAAGGCGATGAGGAGATAAGGTTTGATCTCGCGTCTCTCTCGTCTCGCTCTCTTCTCTCCGTCTCCCTCCCTTCTCTCTCTCTATCTATCTATCTATCTATCTATCTATCTATCTCTCTATCTCTCTCGCTGCTGGCGGCTGGCCGATGGAGGCGGCAGCGGCGACCGCGCCCTCCGATCCCCTCCGCCAGATCCGGCGGGAGGGGAAGCGGCAGTGGGGTCGGCGGTAGGCGGGGCGGTGTCAGCGGTGGGCGGGGGCAGCAGGCTCATCGGTGGTAGGTGGCAGTAGGCAGAGGGCTCGCCAGCGGGAGGCGGTGATCTACCGCAGGGAGGAGCCCTCCCCTCCGCCAGATCTGGCGGGAAGGGTGGCGGCAGTCAGCGGGCTCGCCGACGGGAGACGGCGCGACGGGAGGTGGCGCGACAGCTCAAAGATGACCAACCATGTGACGGCGATGATGGTGGATCTAAAGAGGTGTGTGTCGACGTTTGATGTCTCGACTACGGTATTTGGACAGTATTGGGATCGTTGGTGCTAGAATATACGCGAGACTGAGGTAAAAAAAGATGGAGACAGGGATTTTTATACAGGTTCGGGCCCCTGAGTTGTCAGGTAATAACCCTACATCTTGTTGGCCGAAGCCGGTATTGCTCTTATTCACCATAATCACACCAATACAATATGTGGGTAGCCTATCTAACTGTTGTCGACATGGCGGTCTGAAGGTCTGACTCGTAGTCGACAACAGGGTAGCCTTCCTCCTCGAATCCGTGTCCGGCGAGATCAGAGATAGCGCTTTCGTATCTCCTGACGGTATCCGGAGATACCGTAGGGGAATAGCCATGCCTATCCCTGAAATCGATATCCGGCGGCGTGTCTTGGCGTATGTAGACTTCTATGTTGTGGCTTCTATGTCGATTGTGTTGGGTGTTGATCCTGTTGATTGTCTCGTTGTGGATGTCCCCCTGTCCTCCTAGGGGGCCTTGTATTTATACCCATAGGTGTCCCCTTATCCAAGTAGAACTAGGGAAACCAATATGGATACAATCCGAGTAGTTCTTGTCGTTTCCATGTAGAACTCTAGTTGTCTTTCCTTATCCGGAACTCCCTCCATATCTGAAGTCGGTTTCCGTATAGGACATGGTATGTGGTGGGTCCTGCCGAGATTTAATCAACTACTATTAGGTATGTGGTATCCATAACCATGACAGTGTGATTCTTTTTTTATTGCATAAATTTGAGTGCCAAAATTTGTGTTGTGGGATGAATGGACAGTGATATGTGGATGAATCCATCTGTGGATGGATGATGATATTCTTTTTGTTTTGTTCATTCTTGTTCTTGTTGTGGTGTGGATGGATGCGGATGTGTGAGGAGGAACTGCTCGGCTCAATCGAGCCGACGCATCGAGCCGTTTTTTTTTTATTCGTCGAACCTAAAAGGTGTCGGACCGGCACCTATTTAATTTTCAAATCAGTACCGTCTCTCTTGTGCCGGTTGAGAAAACTGGCACCTAAAAGGGTTTTCTAACCGGCACCAATTTATGTTTTTTAAGTAGTGCACTCGCCGGCGAGCTAGCTAGCCTGGCAAGTGGTGTACCAGCTGAAGCTCTCCGGCCAAAGCGCAACCTCGCCGTAATCCGAATCTACAGCTTAATTAATTTGCTTGTCTCTATGTTCCACATTATAAGTTATTTTGAATTTAAATAAATTCATATATAGATTCATATATGTGTTTATATATTATCCAAATTCATATGTATGTTAGCGAATCTAGATAAGTACTAGAGAAACCAAAATGTCTTATAACATAGAAATGAGAGAGACCTATATACTATCTCTAGTTTCTAAGCTAGCTGGCCAGCTACCTAATCTCTTCATATCAAAATATTATTTTCTAGTATTTAAAATTTATTATAAAATATAGTAAATTTTGTACATGCATTCTCTTTTTAACTAATCATAACAGTCCTCACATAATTTTTTAGTTTTTTTTGTCTTTTCAACTAATCATATTTTATTATTTTATTATTTCTATTTTTTAATAAACGTGTCTAATTTTAAAAGGTTTTATATTTTAGGATGGAAGCTCTAGCTGCCTACGAGGCTACGACGACTGAACTGACTTCATCGCTGGTTTTAAATACGGCCAAAGTTTTGGACATGATCAAGCCACGGCCAAGCTCTCACCGATCACCAGATCGATCGATTCAGTTCTCACCTTCTCAGAAGAGAGAGGAGCTAGCACGAGGCCTGGTCGATCGACCATGGCTGCTGCTGCTGCTCGTTGGCCTCGCTTCTTCGTGCTACGACCTGCTGTAGCGCTCCTGCTGTTGCTGCTTCTTCTGCCGCTGCATGCTACCGCTGCTTCCCCCACCACTGAAAGCAGCGCCGGCAACGACACTGTTGCTCGACCTGATCCTTGTGAGTAGTAACGATCGATATAATTTATTTTCTTATACTTCTATATATATAAAAGATTCGCGAGTACAAGATAGATTTTCATCCCTCAAGGAACATCTACTTGTTTAATTTCTTGTATTTCACCTAAATAATTACCAAAAGATTGAAAATAAAATGACAAGGTCGATAGATTACTCCATGATTAAACATGTAGATTAAGTTCTTTTTTGAATTGTGAAAAAAAATCAAACTGAAACTTTTTTTGAAAAGCACAAACTGAAACTATTATGTGTACTTTTACAGGTATATTTTTTTATGAATATTCAATTTATAGAAGTCAAATTTAAACTTATATGTTTTGTGAAGCGATATATCTAATATAAAACTATCTTATTAATATTTTTAAAAGATAATAAAGAAACGAAGGGATTTCCTGTCGAGAGATGAACAAATTTCTCCCCACAAATACGCACCTACACCACCAGCAGACAACACGCATAGCATTTACACACATGCAAATACATGCATAATTTAATGAACATATAGATATCTCAACTATGTATTCGTAGACCTCACTAAATTCCTAATAAAATTATACACATTTACCTATAGAAACATTGTCAATATTTATCGATGAATATGTCTACTAATTGAGACATGCAAGAAATTAATAGTTTGTGTTTTTCTAATGTTGTAACTATGTACAAGGGAAAGCCTGAAAGTTTTCTTGATAATCACCCCCAACAAAAAAAAACAACACTTCCAACTTATGAAAACTTCAAGAAATATAACAAACCGACAATAATACATGTTACCTTGTATTCTAATAAACCACCAAGCTAGGGGATTCTCAAGGAAATAAATTTTTCTTGGCTGCTACAACCGCCAAGGAAAATCTTCGAAAAACTTGATATATATTAATCCGTACATGGTCTTTGTTTTAATTTTTTATTTAAAAATAATCAATGGATGCACCTCTGCTCAGTGCTCACCCTGTATCGTGGACGTAGGTTGTCCTGACGGCGAAAGACGACGTGCACCAAGATTTGACGGAACTCATCCTACTCCTCCCCCCTCCCCGTTGCCACACATGCCAAGTAATAAGCTCCTTACTGATCTTAATTATATATCTTGACTGTCAGATTATACAGATGACCACATTATCTTGAATTTTTAGGAGCTGCAGCATGTACTGTACATGGAACTAAATTTGTTTAACTTTTGTTGCTTCATAGGACCTGGAGTACGTGGACGCCAATATTGGAGCAGACCCAAGAACCTGACAAGAGGGAGCCGGCTATAGTTACTTCGATCGGTTTTACTTAACAATAAAATGGAAAACGTACCTGCAGCCCTGCAGGAGCATGGAGTATTTCCATACCACGAAGCAGATCTATACGTGTCATAATGGGTGTTGCAAAAATCTTTTTCTTCAGTTTGTATGTGTGTGTATCTTACGAGGAATTAATGGATTCTAATCTTTAAGGATGTTCACTCATGCATTTTTTTAAAAAATCCACTACAAATAGTCCTGAAAAATTATGATAATGTAAAATATAGTGACATCTATCGGTACAAAAGAAGTCAATTTTAAATTCGATCTATACATTGAGAAGAAAAAAAAAAGATAAATTCAGATGTGAACAATACGCTAATATTCAATCATACATTGAATTTGTCTTTATATATATGTATATATATATCTTCACATGTAGTTTGGACCTAAGATTTTGTGAAAGTGGTATATTTATATATGTTGTATGACTGTTATCCAGTTTTTCAAGAATTTTTGTAACTGTCTAGATGGGTTTTAAACAAACGATGGGACATCCTTTGAGATATCAAAATAATGTCCCCACCCTGCACCCTTGCTCACTCCTTTCTCAATTGTAGCACCTAAGCTTGTTTTCTCTTCTTTTACTTCACATATATCACTACTGAAAAATAGGGGAAAAACAACACTATATGAGTCGCCAAGTCCACAACCGATACCTATCGACGTTTGATATCACGACTACGGTATTTGGACAGTATGGAGATAGTCGGTACCATGGTATATGCGAGATTGAGGTAAAAGAGATGGAGACATGAATTTTTATACAGGTTCGGGCCCCTTATCTGACAGGTAATAGCCCTACATCATGTTGGCCGAAGCCGATATGCTCTTTATTAATCTGGACCACACAAGTACAATATTTGGGATAACCTATCTGACTGTCGTCGACTTGGCGGCATGGATAATCAGCTCATAGTCAATGACAGAGTAGTCTTCCTCCTCAAATATAAACCCGTCGAGATCAGAAATGGCGCTAGATTCCTCTTGCCAACCTTCACAGGCACCGGATGGGGTATATCTAGGCTAATCTCTAATATCGAGATCTGGCGGCGTGTGTTGGCTTGTGTATATGTTGTGTCTTGTTGATCTTGTGGCTTGTCCCCTCTCCTCCTAGGGGGGCTTGTATTTATACCCATAGGTGCCCCCTTGTCCAAGTAAAACTAGGGAGACCAATATGGATACAATCCGATTAGTCCTTATCTTTTCCATATAGAACTCTACTCATCATTCCTTATCTGGAACTCCTATACACGAGGTTTGTTTCCGTATAAGACATGGTATATGGTGGGCCCTGCCGAGTTTAGTCAACTACTATTAGGTATGTGGTATCCATAACCACGACAGATACATATAGTGTTTTTTTTTGTCCGAGCGCAATCTCACGGGACTAATATTTTGAGACAAGCGGCACCTATGTATTGTTATAGGTTCCAGTTGTGTAACCGGCACCGATGACCCTAGTCATTGGTACCATATATATTTCGTGGAGTGGATCATGCTCCTGCATGCATACATTAGTATTGTAGACTCCCCTTCACGTATAAAAGGATGATCCATTCCGTAGAGAGAAGGGTTCCGAAAAATTTATTCCAAGCTCTAGAAGTAGACTAGGTTAGATCTAGCCTTAAAAACTCGTTGAAGAAGTGTTCACCACCTTCCATTTCACCACATCATCCATTGAACAACTCGATCATCTTCCCATATAGTAAGAACATAGGATTATTGTATTACGCTTATCAACAGCCTGAACCTATATAAATCCCCTATTTTGTTCTTTTGTTTCGCACGCTATACTCATGGGCTCTGAACTCGCACCCTACCCGAACTCTCAAGAGAGGGTATCTTGCCTTCTCGCTAGAGGAGTTTTGTACTCCCACATGCACATATACATTTCTAATAGGATTTGAGTGAGAACATGAAATTGCCGTTGACCTTCGTCTTTTTAAGTATGCGTTAAAGGGCGCACGCGTTGGTATACGAGAATGGTGCGCGTACATAGCCGTGTGTGTTACTGTCTTTGATGTAGTCAGAAAAAAGATATATGAAAAAAAATGTGTACCTTAGCACCTTATATTGTTTTCCTCTCCAATGATCGTAAACTTCTTAATCATTCAGAGGATGTTCAGAAAAGATTAGTGCCTTTTAAACCATTGACAAAAAAATAATGTCTTTAAACCACTGATTGTCTCCCATGATGCATCCATGTAAAAGCATATGGCAAAGCCCAAAAATAGCGCGGGGGAGAGGGCCGTGCGTGCTGGCCACAACACACACATATATTCTGCATATCTATGTACACTAGTCAACCCCAACACACAAATGGAGACAGAGATCGAGAAGCACGAACCCCTTCAACCACTGCACGTCCATATTCCGTTCGTTGGATGCCAGCTTTTCTAATATGCCTCTTCTTCTTCTCGCCTTGCCAATTGGCACCCTTCCTCCCTCTCAATCTTCTTCCTAAGCCATTCTTCCCAACATCTGTCAAATCCCCGTAATCTATCTTAGTCGCTGCATTGATCGATCACAATCTCAACAAAAAAGAAATTATGATCTGCGATCAAAGCTAGCTAGCCACTTTCAGATCATCACCCGCCATTAAAATTGCTCCAAGCTCGCTCTCTCACCATCGCCGGCCAACCCAGCTGATCGATCAGACCATTGTCTAGTTCGTAATCGATCCTGCTCGGCATCATCCTGCTCGATCAAGGATTGGTTATCCAAGATGAACGACCTCTTCTCGTCGGGGTCGTTCAAGAAGTACGCCGACCTGAAGAACCAGGCGGCGCTCGACGACATGGAGTCCGGCGGCGGCGGCGGCGGCGGCGGCGAGGGCGCGAACCTGGAGCAGTTCTTCGAGGAGGTGGAGGGCGTGAAGGGGGAGATGCGGGGGCTGGAGGCGCTGCACGGGCGGCTGCAGGCGTCGCACGAGGGGAGCAAGACGGCGCACGACGCCCGCGCCGTGAGGTCGCTCCGCGCCCGCATGGACGCCGACGTCGAGCAGGTGCTCCGCCGCGCCAGGGCCGTGAAGGGGAGGCTCCAGGCGCTCGACCGCGCCAACGCCGCCAGCCGCAAGCTCCCCGGCCGCGGCCCTGGCTCCTCCACCGACCGCACCCGCTCCTCCATCGTCTCCGGCCTCGGCACCAAGCTCAAGGACCTCATGGACGACTTCCAGGTGAGGAAAAAAAACAGCAGCTAAAAATTATGGCTAAAACTTTTATATCTTTGAGTGTATTGTTAGTGGTTTAAAAGTTAATGCTGGAAAATAGACTACAATGTAAAAAACTAAAATCAACTTCAAATTTCAGTTTTAATATTGGTTTCGATCAGTTTTAATAGTGGCTGTTGCGATCAGGTTTCCACCATATTGGTTTGCACATTTCTTTTCACAAGGGGGACGATCGAAAAGATTTTAGAAATTGAGGAAATTTCGGAATCAAACAAGTTAAAGCTTTAACAAATTTATGTTGAACTTCAAAAATGCTTGATTAAAAAAATAAATATTTCAGAGATCATAATGTCCTATCGCGGACTATAGGACAATAATCTCTAAAATTATTGAAATTAATATCCGAAACATTAAACCTGACCGTGATAACTGATAAACCAATAAGAAAACGATGAAAAACAATGCAATACGTGCAGGGGCTGAGGAGTCGGATGGCGGAGGAGTACAAGGAGACGGTGGCGCGGCGATACTACACGGTGACGGGGGAGAAAGCCGAGGAGAGCACGGTGGAAGCCCTCATCTCGTCGGGGGAGAGCGAGACGTTCCTGCAGAAGGCGATCCAGGAACAAGGGCGCGGCCAGGTGCTCGACACCATCTCCGAGATCCAGGAGCGGCACGACGCCGTGAAGGAGATCGAGCGCGGCCTGCTCGACCTCCACCAGGTGTTCCTCGACATGGCGGCGCTCGTCGAGGCCCAGGGCCACCAGCTCAACGACATCGAGAGCCACGTCGCGCGCGCCAACTCCTTCGTCCGCCGCGGCGCCGTCGAGCTCGAGACGGCGCGGGAGTACCAGCGGAGCAGCCGCAAGTGGGCATGCATCGCCATCCTCGCCGGTGTTGTGCTCGTCGTCATCATCGTCCTTCCCATCATCGTCAACCTCCACCTCTTGACCATTAGATAGACTCCCTTTCTTTCAGGAAACTATTCTAATCCCTCTCGAGTGATGTCCTCTCATTACATCAAATAGTTGTAAAAGATTTGATGAAATAGATTAGTATGTGATATATTATCCACAAACATACACATTTAAATTTAATTTCTACAAGTTAAAAACATAATGACTGTATTTCTAGTAAGATATCATACATTGTCTGCTTGCCCCCGCATCGTCCTCCCTCACGGGCGACATGGGAGGCGGAAACCGCCGGCATCGCCGCTCCCCCCTTCCTCTCTCTGCCGCCTCGCCGCCGCTGGCAAAGCCGCGCGGCCACAAGAACGGCGGCGGCGGGGCTTCGTCGCCTTCGTCTGCCTCTCCCGTCGGCGGTGGGGGCCCGCGCGAGACAGCGAAGGCTACCCAGATCCGGGCTGCCGCGGCCGGATCTGGCGGGGAGGCCGCCGGCGGAGGGTCGGCCTGAGGTGGCGGCGGCAGTTGGTGGTGGTGGCGGCGGGGATTGAAGATGGCGGGCTGGCGACGGCAGTTGGTGGCGGCTGGTGGCGGGGGTGACGGCGTTGGGAATGGTGAGGGGGCGCCAGCGGCGGGGATGGAGGTGGCGGCGAGGCTGATGACGGCGGGTGGATCTGGCGGCGAGGCTAGCGACGGCGGCCGGATCCAGGCGTGCTGCAGGCCGATCTGCCCCCCCCCCCCCCCTCCCCGCATGGCGACGGCATCGGGGCGGCTGCGTTGGAGGTGGCGGCGGTTTTGCGACGGCGGCTGCTGACGTCGGTGGCTGGTGACAGCAGCAGCGGCGACGGCGGCCGGCTTGCGGCGGCCGTGACTGAGGAGGCGGCGGCGACGTTGGCAGTGGAGGCGGGGAAGGAGTCAGGTGTGAGGTGACGGCGGCGACGGTGAGGTGGTGGTGACCGTGACGGTGGTGGGAGGAGGCATGGCGGCCTCGGACGGCTTGCCGAGGACATGGCAGACGGCTACATCGGACCGGCGCAGCATCGTTTGGAGGAGGGGTCGGAGACCAGCTTGACGCAGAGTGGTGCAGCCGATGGCAGCAGAGGCCGGCTCGGCGCGAGAGGCGCGAGCGGCGGAGATGGAGTCCGGCTTGGCGTGAGAGGCGTGGCCGATGGAGGGAGGCCGGATTGGCGCGAGAGGCGCGTCCGGTAGAGGAGGCCGGCTTGGCGCGAGAGGCGCGGCCGGCGGTGGAAGAGGCGACCTCGGTGCGTGGTGGAGCTGCCGGTGGGTGTGGCGCGGTCTTCGGCGCACGAAGGTTGGCCGGCGGGGGGCGTCGGTGCAGGGGCCCCACATGTCGGCAGAGTTTGAGTGGTGGTGGAGCATCGGTACATCATCCGTGGATTCGCAGGTGGCGAGCGACGGGTGAAAACCTAGCCCGGCCTTGGCCAGACCGACAACGATGGTTATTTCCCCCTCCTGAGGGCGTTGTCGTGCTGTCTCACCCCTCAAGGGCAGTTGCCGGGCGAAAGTCCAGTCTTGGCTCCTTTGAGCTCTAACGGACGGTGGCGTCGCTTCTTGAAGACGTCGTTTTGGCACCCCCTTGCTGTAGGGCGATCTCGTCTGTGTTCCTTTGTTGGTCTAGCGGCGGCCGGTCACGCTTAGCGACGGCCGGTCCGGTGCTAACCTTCTCCTGTCATGTGTGTTGGCGCTGCTGGTGTGTGGGTGGTGGTATATTTTTTCTTTTTCCTGGTTATGACCCTCCAGGATTGTAATCTTGTAATTTTTTCCTACTCTGTCAATAGAACTCGTTCAAAAAAAAACATAATGACTGTGAATACATGCATACTAGCCATGTTTAATTTGTTTTTTTTTACAACTTGTACAAGTTAAAAACATAATTTCTATTTTTGTGAGGTGATATATCACATATTAATTTTATCTTCACGGTTTTTTATATATCTATTTAAATTATATGGAAAAAACGAAGTGACATCCATACGAGAGTTTAGTGATCATTCCCCTTTCTCTCCACGAAGAGTTTAGTGATCATTCCCCTTTCTCTCCACGTTCTTCGTGTATTGTTCAATTAGTGCGTTATAAATGCTTGGGAGTTTGTTAATATCTTTGTGTGGTGATGGGAGGGGTGTGGAATTGATTGACGAACTGTTTGCACGATCGCATCGCCTTGCTCAAGTTCAGGTCATGCTGGAGATTGCTGGTGAGCTGTCGCCTGCAATTTTCTGCAGGAATTGCATCATTAAACTGAACAGCGTTCAGACTTTTGTAAAACATTACAACCGCGCACGTCGCCTGCATAGATTACATGCAGAGATCATACCATTTTATGAATCGTGAGGAAGACTAGTGATGTTGAGTGATTAAGCATTTCGTGGCAGAATGTCACAAATTTCAGCCTGCGGGCACACCGGGCTATTCTGCAAGACTGCAACCAAGTTTATGGGCCTTATGTCCTGGACCCCGTGCTCGAGTACGAATGGTCTGTGTATTTAAAGGAAATATGAAAATACATATAATACATTATTTCCATTTATTTGCAACAATAAGGCACCAGTGGTCTAGTGGTAGAATAGTACCCTGCCACGGTACAGACCCGGGTTCGATTCCCGGCTGGTGCATTTTGTTCCTCCCTTCATTTTTATCACTGGCTTAATCGTTTTCTGAAGATGTTCACCTAGTCAGCCATATTTCTGTGCTCATTTCTGAAGATGATCACCTATTCACCTCTGTCCCGCTGTGACTATCTTTTTTTTTCTCTCACTGGCTTAATCGTTTTCTGAAGATGTTGAGATGTTCACCCTCTCAACCCTTTTTGTGCTCATTTATGTCCCTGTGACTATCCACTGCCAATCAAAAGTCAAGACAAAAAAGACTCGCCGAGGAACGCCTCAACTTAGTACCACTCCATAACACTATCATATCCTATGTTTTATGATAGAATACAGCCTCCAATATCAGACCTTCAAAACATGTAGAAGCAGGACCGTTTGAACTGATCAAAACAGGCAGCAATAAACAACCCAAATCAGAAATCACCCCCCTACTGTTCTTGCATCCGTTTAACTATAAATTCTGACGAGATTTCTTACACTGGTATCAGCAACAGCTTATAGCTCAGCTCGGTTCAGTTCAGTTCATTCTTGCAAAGTTACATAGAACAAGAAGAAATTGAGCAGCAAATATATATATCTTCTCTTCACCGTCCGTTCTTGGACAGATTGAGCTAGCTAGCCAGCCAGCCATGGCCATGGGTTCCATCAAGGTGCAGGCCGTGATCCTCACCTACGTCCTCCTCGCCGTCCTCCTCCACCCGCTGCTCTGCCAGGGCTCGCCGGCGGCGTCTCTCCTCGAGGCCCAGACCAGCGACGGTAACAAGAGAGCTAGCTATAGCCAGCTAGCTGCTCGATTTCTTCTTCTCCATTGTTTTTCTGAACTTGGTGAACCTGAATGTGCTCTGTTTTTTCTTTTTTGTTGTTGTTGTTGTTTTTTTCAGGTAAAACGATCGACCAGGGCATCGCGTACATTCTGATGATCGTGGCTCTCGTCGTCACCTACCTTGTCGGATGAGTGATTCAGTGGCCCGATGATGCAATGCTGCCTGCTGCTTTTTTTTTTGTTTCTTTTGTACACGTTTAATTGTAATGTTCTTTAAGTTGTACAAATTCATTTTGATCTGTCAATGAGACACGGCAAGACATGAGTAAGCATTAGTACTGAAAGTTTATGCGGTGATGACAAGTTCTTGATTTCGTGTCATACAACTGGAATGACAGAGGATGATCGATCGACTTACTTAACGGGCGATTAGTTGCGCAAAAGTTTTATTCGTGTCATACAATGGAAGGACAGAGCAAATGACGATAGGCTGCATGTCTTCGCCATCTCTTGAGGTTTCCTGCCACCACAACACACAAACACAAACGATCAAAAATCGTGAAATGGTTCTATGGTTGATCTTGAGGAGAATTCGAATGTTTTTGGTAAATTCAAATTTAGACCCATAAATTCGATTAAACTTTGTTGAAATTTCCCGGTTCTTGACATCTGATTGGACCCTGCGACGTCCTAATTATTTGGTTTTATTATCCCATTTTTTAAAATATAGCGATGTGAGCTTTTCGACATTAAGTTCGACGATTAGTCTTAACAAAAAAAGTATAAGTGAAATGAGGATATGGAAGAGGTTTATAGAAATTCAATAAATATGGATATAGATTCATATAGTATGGTGTGGATGTGGTATCCTAAAATCTAGCAGATGCGGATTATACAATATTTTCATCTGAATATCCGGTAGGTTATTTATCGGGTAATCTGAAATCGTCAACCCATGTAACCATTTTATTTGTTCCATATAACATGAGTTGACTCATTCAATGGCCTAATTCATGAGTTAACTCAGGCTCCTCAATCTGATATTCTCACCATCTCATCTCATGACCACTTGTAACCACCGCTACTATAGCCTTTGCTATGTATTGTTGTTTTATATTTGTAACTTATTAGTATATATGGACATCATATTTAGACGTGCTATGTGTCCTAGGATGTGTGTGCTATCCTGTGTTGATTGATTGGGTGCTTGTCTTGAACGTGTTAATGCCAGCTTTGACTTTCAAATCTTACTAATCTATTATGTATAAACATTATGGATTCATATTAAGTACTTAAGAAAATACTACCTCTATCCCAAAATATCAAATTTTTGGCTGTGTCTGGACAAACGTATATCCATATACATAACCAAAAAGTTGTCATATTTAGGACGGAATAAGTCTACATAACCCCCAACCTATTGTCAGGAGATTACTTAACCCCCTCACCTTACAAGCCAGGTATTTAACCCCCAATCTTACTAAAATCATTTAATTAACCCCTTATGGTGGTTTTGCTCCCTAGTTTTGCCTTGCTGGCATGCCACGTTAGACAGATGGATTGACAGGCATGCTGTGACTGTCACCTGATTTTCTCAGGCAAGGCCTTCTACTCTACCCGGTCCTCTATTTACATTGAAAATCTATACCATTTTTATGGTTCATAACATTGCCATTGAAGTCGGAATTGCATACATGTGCAAGAATTCAGTAGCACGAGCAAAACAAGAGTGCAAAACCACCGCAAGGTGTTAATTAAACGGTTTTAGTAAAGGTTAGGGAGTTAAATACCTGGTTTGTTAGGTGAGGGGGTTAAGTAATCACCTGGTAATAGGTCGGGGGTTATATAGACTTATTCATATTTAGGAGAGAGATAATAGTTGTTATGTTGGTCCGTTGATTGATTATTGTTTTTTGTCCATTGTATCGCTAACTTAATGTTGCATCGATTGTATATATACGCAATACCAGCAATTTTGATTCGTTTCTGAGTGGAGTCTGCTTTGACTCTGCAACATTACTGACATAAAAAAACAATCTGTTATGCATTCACATCCGCAACATCCACATTCGCTATGAATTAATGCTCTTAAAAAAATATGGTATATGATATGGTATCATCACTATCCGAATTTGCTTAACTTTCATCCTAAAAAAATTACAAGATTCATATTTTTTATTGTGACTTAATTTATCACTAAAGACAGTTTAAACATGACTTATATTTTTTTTAGTAAAATTTTAAATAAAACACTTTAAGAATATTCAAAAATAGCTCAAAACTTCGTATGTGAGGGTTAACACTTAATACCAAGGTTTCATGTTTAGGAAACTTACCGAACGGTTCCAAAGTAGGATAGTCTTTCGACATAATATATTAGAAATTATTTTATATAGCTGTAATTATAGAGATGGAGAAAAAAATTTGAGCTCTGCCCCCTTCCCGCTATTTGAAGTCATAGTAACCTAGTTTTTTTCCTTGTCTTTTGTTTTCCTCCTTTCTTGACATAACTCGGTATAACTGATTGTGTTGTGTAACAATATTCTTTTCTTTTAATATATTGACGTGTAATTCTTTTACGTGTTCGAGAAAAAAATTATACAGATTAAGCCGAAATTTGTTTGAGTTTCAGTTTCATTTTCTATCATTCCCCTTTTTATTTCCTTAATTAACACTCGACGAGAACCACCCTCAGTTCCATGATTGGACTCCTGAAACGGTTTTGCTATAAATAAATCTTGCGACAGATTTCTTGTTACATATCATTCGATTTTTGGACCGTTTGATTGCGTCAAGATTCGTGCTTACACGGGTGGGAAAATAAAATGTGCGTGTTAAACGTTTAAGCGAGGAGTCGACCGCACGATCTCCTGTTGCCGAACAAAGGACTTTTACCAACTGAGCAGGAACCAATATTGTTTTTGAGTCCAAAGAACAAACTTATATACTACTTACAAATTAATTACAGTGTAATTACTACATAATTACACTATAACTACTGAAATTACAATGTAATTATACTAAAATTACAGTGTAACTTTTTAATGCATATGTTGATGACATTTTTATTTTTTTATTAAACCTCCTTGGACTTATAACTGTTAGATTGAGTCCGTTGTTACGATTAAGCTAGCCCGTTTCCCTCTGCAACGTGACGCACATCCATATGTGGAAAAATCCGAGTGAGATGAATGAAAAAATCATTCGAATGATTGCTAGGCACTCCCATTAGGCCTGACGTTTCTTCTAGAAGAACAAAAGAGGCGTGCGACCCACAGAATCTGAACACGCAGCCAAACAAGTGCCCACTGCTTGACTGGCTGACGGGACATGACGCCCAACGCCGCGCCGCCAGCAAACACTGAAACACACTCCCACCTCTCTCTCTCTCTCTCTCTCCCTCTCTCTCTCTCTCTCCCTCTCGCACCATCTCCACGACCAAACCCACCGCCACGCCGATATAAGGACCCGTTTCGGGTACTTTAAATCAAAGGATTTATATAGAAATTTCATAGAATTTAAGTCCTATAGGAAAATTTTCTATTTGGCCCTTTGATTCAAAGGATTGAAGTTTTTCAAATCCTATAAAATTCCTATGGAATAGCATATTGCATGTGAATTTTGGAGGAAATTTAGCATGAGCTCCAACCTCATGGAAAATTTCCTTTAAGTCTATCTCTCTCATCCGATTTCTGCGTTTTTTTTGCGCTCCAATCAAACGACCATTCCTGTATTTTTCCTATGTTTTGCAATCATCTGTTTTACACTTCAATTCCTGTCAGAATCCTATATTTTTCCTATTCCTCCGTTTTTTCTACCCTGCGATTCAAAGGGGCCCTTAGTTTACAACTTTTTCCCAAAAACATCATATCAAATCTTTAGACACGGAGCATTAAATATAGATAAAAATAAAAACTAATTGCACAGTTAGGGGGAAATCGCGAGACGAATCTTTTGAGCCTAATTAGTCCATGATTAGGCATAAGTGCTACAGTAACCGACATGTGCTAATGACGGATTAATTAGGCTCAAAAGATTCGTCTCGTGGTTTCTAAGCGAGTTATGAAATTAATTTTTTTATTCGTGTCCGAAAACCCCTTCCGACATCTAGTCAAACTAAATAGGCCCTAAAAGGTGATCATAGGCTCATAGCCTTATAGGATACATAATATAAGAGATTTTATACGGATTGAACACTTTCTAGGACTAAGAATCGGGTAAAGAGTTTATTCAGAATCATAGTCTTGGGAAGTATCCCATCCATCCTTAATATCTTAGGTAGTACTCCCTCCGTTTTTTAATAGATTACGCCGTTAACTTTTTCTCACATGTTTGACCATTCGCCTTATTCAAAAATTTTATGCAAATGTATAAGATATAAATCACACTTAAAGTACTATGAGTAATAAAACAACTCATAACAAAATAAATTATAATTACATAATTTTTTTGAATAAGATGAATGGTCAAACATGTGAGAAAAAGTCAACGGCGTCATCTATTAAAAAACGGAGGTAGTATATTTTAGGACAGAGGAAGTATGTGAAAAGAAAAGAAAATAACTTATTTAATCAATTTATACTTCTAT
Source organism: Oryza sativa Japonica Group (assembly GCF_034140825.1). Classification (NCBI taxonomy): domain Eukaryota; kingdom Viridiplantae; phylum Streptophyta; class Magnoliopsida; order Poales; family Poaceae; genus Oryza; species Oryza sativa. The sequence continues at coordinate 6,173,379 of NC_089036.1, read as the reverse complement.
ATACTACGACCTATTTATATTTTTCTCTAATTATATTTAATAAAATATTTAAAAATATAGTATAAATTGAGTCACCCATGTAAAAATCATACGCCCCCGCCTCTGAGTCTCTGACCTCCCGCACGGCCGCACCCCGCGCTTGACCCGTCGCGCGCCACGCCACGCCACGCCAGCCACCGCAGCAGCAGCAGCGCGAACGACTAAACCCCACCGGCGCCGTACGTACGTCAAACACCAACCATCCATCCCCGTCTCCTCCTCCATATAATCGCAAGCCGCCGCCACCAACGCGAGATCGAGTTAGCCCGGCCGGCTCCTCGTCTCCCTTCCCGTGTCGCCTCGCCGCGCGCCGCCGCCCGTGTGTACGTACGTTACGTTACTTCCTCGTGCCGTGCGTTGCTGAATACTAGTATGACGGTTCGCTCGGAGACGGGCGGCGCGGCCACCACCACCACCGTCGTCGTCGCCGCCGCCGTCGACGCGCCGCCCCCGTGGCGGCTGCGGAGGCAGCGCTCCGTCCCGGCCGCCGTCGTCGCCACCTTCGCCCCCTGCGTCGGCATCGGCGGTCACCACGCGCCAAGAAGAGTCCTTCGCTTGGGAGGGAATAAGGCGGCGGCGGCGGCGGCGGTGCACCACCGCCGCGGCGAGGCGGAGGAGGAGGGGGAGTACTTCGATTCCGGCGGCGGCGTGGGTGTCCTGCGTGCGCTGTGGAGGAGGATCGTGAGGGGGAGGAGGTGGAAGGTGATGAGCCGGAGCGGGTCGTCGACGGCGAGGAGGAGGGAGCAGTACGCGCAGGACGAGTACGAGCAGAACTTCGACGAGGGCGCCGCCGCGGCCGGCGGGGAGCCCGAGCCGGAGTACCTCTCGCGCTCCTTCTCCGCCCGCTACGCCGCCGCCGGCGGCGGCCGGCGATCCGCCGGGCTAGCGCGCTTTGGCGTTTCGCGCGCTAATTAATTATTAATCGATGTCGATGGTTTAAAACTGTCGATGGCGGGTAATTCGAACCTCGTTTTGCTTTGCTCTCGATATGTAAATTAAATTTGTGGAATGAATTATGCTGTCCTAATCCATCGATCGAAATGAAGATGAAGATGAACAGTATGGACACTGATGATACTTTTAATATTACTTTTCTGCTTGAATTATGTTTTGTTTTCTTTTTTGCCTCATTCTTTGATCAAATCTACTTCATCTGTTTGACTGTTTGCTCTGAGCAGCAGATAGTCGAAGATAGCAAGAATAATATCTCTCAATTCAAATATCCAGAAGAAAAAAAAAAGATCATCCATTGCAAGTTCTGTTCAGGCCTGATCATATACACTTTCAGATAACCCATGGCTATGATCAAGAGCCGTTTTTATTTTTCCAGTGCAACCTCTCAATTCAAGCAACGTGTTCAACAGTGAAAGGCATAGCGTAGACAGGTAGACTAATGCCATTTCTGCCTCGATTAATCTTATATTAGTCTCCACCACAACATCAAGAAAATCTGTGATATTAGTATTTTGGATGGACGAAAGTCGTATGTGCTTTTGACTGCTGACAAACAGCCTCATATTATTGGGTGTAGTTGTTCATTCAGCTGAATTTTCGTACGGTCATATCTGGAGTTGTCAAATGCTCGCCAGTACTACTTATCCATAGTTCCCAAAAGTTTTTTGCATTGTGGTGAATATATAATTAGTCCCGGATTTGGAAGAATAACCACCAGTGATTGTAAGATGCTTTGACGTCCTTGCCTTAATTACCTCAGAAGTTGAAAATTTTTTGTTTACCTCAGGGTTCAGGAACACGTGAATCATCCTTCAACCCAAAAAATTCTTGTCACGATAAACAGTACTATCATAGACTTGATTGGTTCTCTTATAGTATGAGTCTACTACCAGTCTACCACCATGTTTAAATCGTGAGACCGGTTTACAATTATTATCAAAATCTTGAGGAAATGAGAGTTTTCCGTTTACTACCCCTAACATGCTAAACCAGCCGTACGTTACCCTACCTGTTTTTTTTTTCGTGTTACACGAAACAGCTCCCATGAAGTCCATGATACAAACCTGAAAAACAAAGGTTCCATGAAGTAGGTAATTTACTTAAGAACACCCCTAAATAAATACTAAAAGAAGTGATCCAGAGAGATAGGAGACTGGGAAGAGAGAGAAACCAAGATTATGAATTACTCCATGCTCTAAAATAAATAAATCAAGTATGTGAGATGACCTGTCTATATCCATAGTAACAGAATATGTCACATGTCATACTAGGTTTGTTTATTTAGTATAGGGTGAGTAATTACAAGGAACAGTATAAAACAAAATCAGAGATCATGAAGAACATCAGCAGTGGCTTAGGAAGAACAGGAGGAACAAAAGGCCCCGGTTTCTGTTCAAGTGTTCAGTTGGATCCCTGGCCTCTGCTGCTGCAGCAGCCTAAAGACGGGAGCATCTATCCATTTATCAGGTGATTTTTAATAAAAAGTCGGGTGATTTTTTAGATTTATTTTACCCTTTATTTACATCCAACGGATTACAAAAGAAAATAACAAATACATATTAACTTACATACTATCTTTACCAAAATTACAATGCACTTGCATGTAATATCAACTGAATATACACATGTAAATTTAGTTATATAGGACCGTAATTTTATATTTTAAAAAAATAATAAATACATATTTACTTACACATTATTTTTGTCAAAATTACAGTGCACTTACATATTAAATCAACTAAATTTACAAATGTAATTTTAGTTATATAGGACTGTAATTTTATATTTTAAGTACATATTTACTTACACATTATTTTTATCAAAATTACAGTGCACTTACATATCAAATCAACTAAATTTACAAATATAATTTTAGTTATATATGACTGTAATTTTATATTTTATAGAAAATAATAAGTATATATTTACTTACACATTATTTTTATCAAAATTATAGTGCATTTACATATCAAATCAACTAAATTTATAAATGTAATTTTAGTTATATAGGACTATAATTTTATATTTCACGACGACGAGAGGGACGGTGTCGCTCACCGATCAGTGTTGGCCGTGCTGTCGACGGTTGGCTCACCGGTCAGAGGCCACTTGTCACCGTGCTTCTCCAATCTCTATCATCGTGCGCGCTTGGGCTAGCTGGACACAACGGCCGATGTGCTTGTGTCCGATGTGCCGGTCGGCAGATGAGCTGAATAAAAGGTGAAATGTTAGCAAAAAAAAAATCACGCGAGTGATCGATAGCAAAATGCTCCCAAAGACAATCCGTACACCACGGCGTGGGCCACCAAACAGCCCGGCCCATACATGGTGTCCGTTGGGCTGCCAGCCCATCTATGACAGCTGGGCCCGGCTGGCCGGCCAACGCGGCGTCACCCCCGGACGGGCCGGCTAGTGGTCAAAGCCGGCAACTAACCGCGCGTCTTCCTCGCATCAGCCGCGTCATTTCTCACGTTTTTCCCACGTCAACCGACCTCGCGTCCGCGTCGCACGCACGGACACGGGCTACGCAAGCTACAGTTTACACTAGTAGCTTTCGCCTCTCTAGAAGGAAAATGACCTCACAGAATTAAATTAACTTATTAACTAATGGCCTCTTCTTCTTCTTCTTCTTCTAGGTTCTCTGACCCCTCCGAATCAAACGTGGCGGCTGACGACCTTCCTTGTGCAAGTCTTCCTCCTCCTCTTCTTCTTTTTCCTTCTCATCGGTCCTTATATATACATCAGCACGAGCTCGCCATGGCATCATCAGCAATTCCCAGTTCATTCCTGCCTCCGTCTCCAGTAGCTTGCTTTGCTCGCAGATTGTTCCTTTTTTCTTTTTCTCCGGCGACTCGAGATCGTGGCTAGCTAGAGCCTAGATGGCCTCTTCCATGGCGGGCGCGGCGGGGGAGGAGAAGGCGGCGGCGGGGGCGGGGCGGCGGGGGATGATCGTGATCGACCGGCAGGCCGTCGACCGGGGGATCGCCTACGCGCTCATGGTCGTCGCGCTCGTCGCCACCTACGCGCTCCACTAGCTCGATCAATCGGCTCAGGGAGGAGGAGGAGGAGAAGAAGAAGTCGTTCCCCTTCCCCTACCAACCTGCACTTCGATCGATCGATGCCAAAAGTCTATAACTATAGAACCTGATTCTTTCTTATTCAATTCTTCTTTTTAGAGAAGGTTAATTAATTGTGTGTGTGTGTGTGTGAGAGAGAGAGAGAGAGAGAGAGATCGATGGATAATTTGGATATGTACACTATACCAAGTGGGTTAATTAACTGGATGTACTCTTCTGCATATTTTGGTGTTCATTGGTAACAGTTTGGCATTGGAATGTCTGGTAAATCGATGATTTACCCCTTTCGCCTCCAAATACAGATTTAAATATTATTTTGTACTAGAGAAGTAGAAATGTAGTGATATTTTCGGGAGCAGTTGATAATCTGAATGCTCTGCCACATCTTCACAGGTTGAACAATCAAATTACGTATTGGCTGGTTATACTTGTATCTTTTCTTGAGTCGTCGTCATTCGTCAACACGCTGAATATTCTTTGGAGTCCTCTATAGATAGTAGAGCCGTAGAGGGGCGATGAGAGATGGAAACTTTCTTTTGAACGGGCAAAAAGTCTGCCATTTCATTTATAGGAGAGAGAAAAACACGGACCGTTCTTACAAGAGGGCCAGAGTAAAAAGCGAAAACATGATACAATAATTATTAGGTAACCGATGGCAACAAGTATTTGCAAACGGTGGAGGATCATCTAATTACCCTCCCAAACTATCGCAGTCATCTGAATTACCCCATAAACCATTAAACCGGACATTCTTCACCCCTAATTATGCAAACCGGACGAATTACCCCCCTCGACCCAATCCACGGTAGTTTTGGTCTACGTGGCGTACACGTGGCAGTCCAGTCAGCGTTTTTTAAATTAAAAAATTATGAGACCCACATGCCATACACTTCTTACTCTCTCCCTATTCTCTCTCTCACTCTTTTCTCTCGCACAGCGAGGACGAGCGCGGGGATGGGCGGTCGGCGAGGTGAGGCGAGCACGGTGGCGTTGACGTCGGCGCGGAGGCAGAGGCGGCGCGGACGGCGGAGGAGCATGGCGGCGGAGCTGTGTGGCGGCGGAGGAGCGAAGGTGGAGGAGGAGCGTGGCGGCGGAGAAGCGGAGGCGGCGGAGGAGCGGAGGCAGCGGAGGAGGTGGAGGCGGAGTCAGTTGTGGCGGAGGCAGAGGCAAGGTTTGTGGTGAGAGCGTGCAGCGGCGTGGTTAGCGCTTTGGCACAGCAACAGGGAGGAAGGCGCGCGCAGGTGCATGCATGAGCAAGAAGAGGAGAGAAGGAGGTGGCGGAGGAAACAGCGGCTGCGACCCGCCGGTGATCGATGCGCTGTCCATGGACGGCGGCCTCCGCGAGGTGTCCCTCTCTGTCGTCTTCTCCGTCTGGTGCCTCCTCCTCCTCCTCCTCCTCCTTTGCTCCCAGTTCCTCCACAGCCAGACCGACCCTTCAGGTACCCACGAACGATCCACCTCCTCTCATGGATCGATCAATGTCATGTCACCCTGGCGTTTGATTGATCGCTTCTTTGTAGATTTCTATGATGACGTCGAGGACGGAATGCGTGAAAACTACTGCAAGGTAATGCCGCTGGAGGCCTACATTTTCCCAACTGAGTATAACGCCTCTGCGGCCGCGCCGACATGCCAGCCATCGTTGCACCCCCCGGAGCCACAGCAGGAAACCGACCACCGGAGCCTGGAGCCGTTCAACAACACAACCGGCGGCAAATCGTCCGCGGAGGCGGCGCTCGATTAGCTCGACGAGTTCCAGAACCGGATCCTGCAGGGCAAGGCCGAGAACGGCTGCGTCCCCGACGGCGCGGCGGCCCACCGGCTCGAGCCAAGCGGCGGGGAGTACAACTACGCGGCGGCGTCCAAGGGCTCCAAGGTGCTCGCCCACAACCGGGAGGCCAAGGGCGCCGCCAACATCCTCGGCGCCACGCTCCTCCGCTACCACACAGCTCCGCTGCCACGCTCCTCCACCACCTCCGCTCCTCGGCCGCCACACAGCTCCGCCACCACGCTCCTCTGCCGTCCGCGCCTCCTCCACCTCCGCGCCGACGTCTGTGCCGCCGCGCTCGCCTCACCTTGCCGACCGCCCGTCCCCGCGCTCGTCCTCGCCGTGCGAGAGAGAAAAGAGTGAGAGACATAATAGGGAGAGAGAGTAAGAAGTGTATGACATACGGTTTCTATAATTTTTTAATTAAAAAAACGCTGACTGGACTGCCACGTGTACGCCACGTAGACCAAAACCACCGTGGATTGGGTCGAGGGGGGTAATTCATCCGGTTTGTATAGTTAGGGGTGAAGAATGTCCGGTTTTGTGGTTCAGGGGGTAATTCAGACGATCAGGCGGTAATTCGCACTTTTTCCTTAAGATAAAGATAAAGATAAAGATTAAGTGTTTCACATAAAACGATGTGTTAATAATGTGTGATTAATTGAGTTTTAATTATTACAAACTTAAAAAATGGATTAATCTGATATTTTAGAACAACTTTCATATATAAAGTTTTCACACGAAACGCACCATTTAGCCGTTTAAAAAGCGTGCCATTTTAATCCAAAGTTTATCCTCCATTTTCATTAGAAACGAACGGGGCCACTGGACCTCCTCCCTGCCTTGCACATTGCCATGATGGAATGGAATCCGCCACCTGATTCGCCGTGCTGTATGCTCCATTGAAAATTTTATCAGTCCGCTGTAACCAAATGCCTCAGGTCGTGTATATGATTATTCCGTCGAAAATCTTTTTTTTTTTCTCCTTTGCCATCTCCTTTCGGCAAGTTCACAACCATGAAGGCTGGAAACATTTATCTGTCTCACATTTTCAAAACCATGAAGGATAATGGACATGAAGTCACTTGATGCATAAACTTAGACAATAATGTTCCTTCATTAGAAGAGTCTCACATTTTTACGCGGATAGATACAATGATGATCTTTAGGCAATGATGAATCCAGAAAATTGATTTGTTGGTGTTATAACGTGTTTATTGGTGTCATAGTATGTTAATTATGCTTAGATCATGGTGGTATAATATATGGATAAACAGTTTTCCTATAAATTTTGCAAAAAGTCATCGGTGCCGTTTGACACTGGTCATTACACTACACTGTAGATCCGCCCTTGTCTTTAGGCCACGTTTGTTTCCCATTAAGATACAAAGTTTGCATTAGTTTCCGTTAACACTTTCGGAATCTTGCTATTTAAGAGTATTAAACATAAATTACTGACAAAATCCATTTCATAACCCCTAGGCTATTTTGCGAGACGAATCTAACGAGATATATTAATCCATGATTTGCTACAGTGATGCTACAGTAATCAGCCGCTAATTATGGATTAATATACATCATTAGATTTATCTCGCAAAATAGCCTAGGGGTTATGGAATCGGTTTTGTCGGTAATCTACGTTTAATAATCCTAAATAGCAAGATTTCAGAGGGCGATTTAATAGCCCGGAGGATCAAACAAGGCCAATGTATTTTGTACAAAATTTTTTTTGTGTAGAAGTTGTTTTAAAATATATTAGATAAACCCACATTTTAGTTTAAAATAATTAAAATTTAATTACATGACTTCTTTCGCTTTACATGCCCGTATTTAATCCTCATCTTCATCACTACCAAAAGAAGCCTCTCCCTTCGTTCTCAAATACTGACACGCTGTTAACAACATATCTGTAACTTTGCGTTGTTTTTTCCAGATTATTTACTGGATTATCGGCACATGTTTATTTGCTCTATACTTTGAAAATATGCTTTTTGAAAAAAAAAACTTTCTTCTACTACATTTTTTAGATCAGCAGTTCTAAGATATTTAAAGTCTTTTCTTTAAAAAAATATTTGATTTAACCATCTAACTAATTAAGTAGATAACATGCAACGATAATTTATTTAATAATCTAAATCAAACATGGCCCTGAAATTTGTACGATTATACTATGACCCTACACATTTCCTTTAAAAAAAGAGCACCCATAATGACTAATCATAGACTAATTAGACTTGAAAGATTCGTCTCATGATTTTTATGCAAACCGCATAATTAGAGCAGGTACAATAGCAGGCTATAAGCCAGCTGCAAACTTATTTTAAGGAGATAAATAAGAAGAGAGAAGAGCAGCGGGCTACAGATTTGTAGCCAGCTGTAGCACGGACTCCAAGATGCAGTGTGTGTATGATAAGTGGTACTAGGTATTAATAATGTAGTATGTACTTATTGTATGAATGAGCTATTAGATTGGTTATAGATGAATTGTAGCTACTAGTTGGCTATACTATTAAACTTGTTGTTATTTTTTTTATCTATATTTAATATTCTATTCCAAAATTTTTCCGGAACCACAGGGCCGAAGTCAACAGACCCCCAAATCCCCAATCCACATGCCATCTTACATCCGGGACCCGTTAACCCGTTTGCCCACCACCGTCCTCCTCCTCCGACCCTTCTCCCCCATCTCGCGCCCTCCTCCTTCCCGGCGCCGCGTCCTACTCCCCCTCCCCGCAGGCGACACCGCGAGAGCCGAGAAAACGAGGCCTCGCGCCGCCGCCTCTCTCCACTCCGGCGCCCCTCCACCCACGACGGCCTCACAGCCCACCTCTACCGCCGCGTCCCCGCCGTAGCCGGCCGTCGCGGGCGCCACAATGGTACGTGCCCCCCCCCAACCCCCCCGCGGCTCTCTCTCGCTCTCGCCTTCCCCCAGGCTCGCGCTGTTTAGGTTTCGCCGCGAATGGGGGATCGGTGTGGCGAGGCGAACCGTTCGACGGCCGCGCCTCGCCGCGCCGTGCCGAGATCCGGTGGCTGGAGCGTCGAATTCCGCGTGGATCTGGGGTTTTTTGTTTGTTGCGTACTGACGTGATTGCATTCTCGCTCGTGTTCTCCTGTGATTTTTTTTCTCTGGCGGCGAACTGGCGATGGCTGTGAATGTTGGCAGCCGCTCAGGTTGGATATCAAGGTAACCACCGCGCGTCTCCCTCGGATCCGCTTAGCTTAGTTTGGTTTGTTTAGCTGATAGTGATCGTCTGTTTGATGGTTGGATCAGAGGAAGCTCGCGCAGAGGTCGGAGAGGGTCAAGTCCGTGGATCTGCATCCGACCGAGCCATGGTGAGTGGGCAAGTTTGTGTGGGTGACATGGTTTTGGGTTTTGGGGGTGCTAGGGATGTAATGATTGTGTTGTTCAAAGTCACATGAATAACTTCCTCCGGTGTAATGCCAGGATTTTGTCGAGTCTGTATTCAGGGAGCGTCTGCATCTGGAACTACCAGACGCAGGTACGTGACTGTTCACAGTAGCTTAATTCGTCATTTTCTGTCTAGTTTCATGAATTTTATGAGATGATGATTATCTACTACCAGCACGATGAGCTTTTGTACTGCAAAATGGATATTCCCATCCATATGTAAAATTCAAGTTACATTTGGATTTAGTGTGCTTGTAGTAGTGAACTTTGATGGTATGCAGTGATAGTAAGTTGTTCCGGAGAAAAAAGGGGGGGGGGGTAAGCATAGTGATGAATGAATGAATTCTTAAAACCTAGCGAGGAATTCTTCAATGCATTGTAGAAAGGATATGGTCAAAACAGAAGTAACAAGGAGTCAATGAACTTCTAGATGATTGTTTCAGATGTTCGAGTGTTAGCTACATAATTGTGACTTCTAAAAAGGTTTGCAAACTGTATAGAGTAATAAAACAGGAGGAGGAGGTAAAACATAAAAGTAAAATCTAGTATTTTCAGTATAGTGAAATCGATAGAAGGAAAAAGAAACATACATATTTTCAGTATAGTTACTCTTACTGTTAAACTGATTATAATATATTCATCTATCCCCAGACGATGGTGAAATCATTTGAAGTCACAGAGTTACCAGGTATGCTTTCCCACGTCATCGCTTACTTCTGTTCCTTGATATACCATCTTGCTAATATAATCATCCCCATTTCAGTTCGGTCATCTAAATTTATCGCACGGAAACAATGGATAGTTGCTGGTGCCGATGATATGTTCATACGTGTGTACAATTACAATACGATGGATAAGGTCAAGGTTTTTGAAGCTCATACGGATTACATCAGGTGTGTGGCTGTTCACCCAACCCAGCCTTTTGTGCTGTCATCATCTGATGACATGCTGATCAAGCTTTGGGATTGGGATAAGGGTTGGATGTGCACTCAAATCTTCGAGGGGCATTCTCACTATGTTATGCAAGTCACATTTAACCCGAAAGATACCAATACTTTTGCTAGTGCTTCCCTTGATCGCACAGTAAAGGTTTGTGATTTTGTTCCTTACATTTGCTTGGCATAGTTTTTGCATTTCTAACATTTCTTGGTCTGGATTTGAATGTGGTGCCCTTATTTAATTTCAGGTATGGAGTCTTGGTTCCCCTGATCCTAATTTCACATTAGATGGCCATTCAAAAGGTGTCAATTGTGTTGATTACTTTACTGGTGGTGATCGCCCATACTTAATTACAGGCTCTGATGATCAAACCGCGAAGGTATGCCATCTGCAGTGAATTATCGTGTGAGTATATTGGACATTGTTACGAGACACTTCGTTGAATCAGGTTTGGGACTATCAAACGAAGAGCTGTGTTCAAACGCTTGAAGGACATGCACATAATGTCTCTGCTGTTTGTTTCCATCCGGAGTTACCTATAACACTTACTGGCTCCGAGGATGGGACAGTTCGCTTGTGGCACTCTACTACCTACAGGTTCTCTTGCTCTCTCCCCCTATAATAGAACTCATAGGATACTTCATGCATAGTTTGAATTTTGAGATAAATTCATGTACTTGTTACTCTCATAGATGTGATGTTCTATTGATGGCAATAAAAACTCTGTTCGGTGGCATAAAATCTGGTTCTTAAATAATCATTGGTGTGTCATATCTATTGATGACCTTACAAGTGTAGTTTCTGGTCTCCATGTCCTTGTTTCTTTTGGAATTAGTTTGTGCATTTAGTAATTTATTATTTAGCCATGTAATTTTGATTGATGCAGCATTACAGTCTTTAATCTAGATATAAGCTTTTGAGTGAAAGTGTTACATTTACGCCTATAGCATAAGTTTGTATTACAACTCAGTCCTATTTTAGTAACAATATAGGTCAATTTACAGCTTGAAGTACGACTAACTAAGAGGAATATTTTCTATTAACCCTGTCCTGACTGGTATCAGACCTGGTAGTGATGGTTGGGGGTTAAACTAAGAGAATTTGGAGTTAATGGAAACATGAAAATATTCAACTATACTACTTCCTAACAATTGGTGATCTCTGAAGTGAAGCACTGTGTCCAGAGAATTTGAAGCTACCATTTTCCTGTGGTGTTGAGAACAAGGAGATTCTCTTGCCATATTATGAAACTACTTCGTCCGTTTCATAATGTAAGACTTTCTAGTATTGTCCACATTCATATACATGCTAATGAATCTATATATATTATAATGTCTAGATTCATTAGCATCTATATGAATATGTGCAATGCTAGAATGACTTACATTGTGAAACGGAGGGAGTAGCATTCTACACCAGGATATAGATAAACATTTTTTGAGGGGTGCGACCAGGATGCACATCACGCCCATGCCACAAACGTTCACTTTCGCGTCGCAGTTTACTATATATGCTTATGCTTAGTTGGCACCTGGCAAGATATTCTTATCTCTGTGCATTGGTTTGTTCTTTTCTTTTTCTTTTTTGGAAGACTGCTTTGGATTGTTCCATTTTTGTCAATCATTGTTTTAGGCCTTTTATTCTTACTGTAGACAGGAATAACACGTTGCTTGTTTCTTACAGGCTTGAGAACACTCTTAACTATGGCCTTGAGCGAGTGTGGGCTTTAGGATACATGAAGGGTTCAAGAAGGTAATGGAAATACTACACTCTTACTATTCGGATGCTATGGACTTACGGTTAATATCAAGTGCCGTGATACTAAATATCACCTATTCATGTGGTATTGAAGTTCCCCACACCCAAAATGAATCAAAGTATAAAGATTTGATTAGTTTAGCGTATATGTTCTCTGCTCCATAGTTCTCTCCCAATGTAGCAATAACATTTATTCCTTGTCTGCTAAACAGTTTATTCCATAGTTTGCTCTTGACAGAAACCCTTTTCTTTTCATGTTTTCATTAACTTATTCCTTCTCAAGTTAATTTAGTGATACGGGAAAAAACTTGACCTTTGCAGGGTTGTGATCGGATATGATGAAGGGACAATAATGATAAAAATTGGTCGTGAAGTTCCTGTTGCTAGCATGGACAGCAGTGGAAAAATCATATGGTCAAAACATAATGAAATCCAAACTGTTAATATCAAGACTATTGGTGCAGACAATGAGGTTTTCTGTTCACCATGCTAATATGTTGAAAACTTGTAATACTTTCTTATACGTCATGTTTCCTAACCTGTTCTATTTTTCAGATTGCAGATGGTGAGCGCTTACCCTTAGCTGTGAAGGAGTTGGGAACCTGTGATCTTTATCCACAAGTATGTTCATATTTTCTATTTAAATGAATGCATCATTCGCATAGTGATCAAGTGATGTTTTCCACCAGAACCAACTTGATGCTTGCAAATGAGTCCCAAATTTCTGCTTGAGTTTCTTTTTCCTATTCATTACATGAGTCACATGTATACACCATTTGACCATGCATGTTGAAATATTTTTAATATGTTAATTTATTTGACATTTGCACTGGTGAGTTGTTTTATTTAAACACACCTTGGAGATTCTGTTGTTGTAGTAAAATTAAATTAATCTCAAATCTAGTATAGTGTAATTATAGTGTATGTTAGTAATTATAGTAATTATAGTGTATTCATTTCAGAGCTTAAGGCACAATCCGAATGGGAGATTTGTTGTTGTATGTGGAGATGGAGAATACATAATCTACACTGCATTAGCATGGAGAAATAGATCATTCGGGTCTGCACTTGAATTTGTTTGGTCAGTTGATGGAGAATATGCTGTCAGAGAAAGCACGTCGAGGATAAAGATATACAGTAAAAATTTCCAGGTTTGTACTACCACTGTCCCTTCTTTTAATTATCTTTGTACATCAGAGTAGGGGTCCTTCAATGCAATGTGTGGGCTAGAAAAATTTATTGGGTGTGCACATTTCATGGACAACCTGGAGTACTGTGCACATTCCAATAGAAATTAGTATAAAATTGCCAAAAAAAATTGCAAATAGTTCAAAAAAATATAGCCTGAATAGGAAACCACAAATTATATAACGAAAAAATGAATATCTCATGAACATTTATAAATCACCACCATCAATCTTCAAAGAACATATCCATTGTTTCAAATCGTTTTTCACATTTGGCTAATCCCAATTAGAAAATCCATTAAAAATCATCTACAATTTATTAATATAACTGAAGGTTTCATAATATAAAGTTAGTTTGTTTCTTGTTTTTCTTTAGAATATATAAAATCAGTAAATGACCAACTCCTTCTGGATAGGGATATGGGAGTGAGCAATATTGCCTATAGTAGTTTGGGTAGACTGATCAATACTCAATATGATCTCCTATATTCCTCTCGTGCCAACATATCATATTTCAAATGGTAATATCCTTTGCACTGTAAAATGTGATTTGAGTAAGGGGCATTATGAACCACTTTATTCTTCTACTGTTTCAGGGTCAACTTGTTACTTATATTTATTAGCCAGCTGCCAAGCTTATCACAACAATCTCCTTTACTGTGGTTTCTGAAAACATAGTATGATGATAAAACCTATCTATTTCAGGAGAGAAAGAGTATAAGACCACCATTTTCTGCAGAACGTATATTTGGTGGAGTATTGCTGGCTATGTGTACAAATGATTTTATTTGCTTCCATGACTGGGCAGAGGGCAGGATGATACGCAGAATTGATGTCAATGTGAAAGTGAGTAATTTTGTTCATGGATTCAAATTTATTTTGCGTGTCATTTGGAATATTATGATGCTAAATAGGATCCGCTTTCTTATTTGTAGAATCTCTATTGGGCCGATAGTGGTGATTTAGTGACAATTGCAAGTGACACCTCATTCTACATTTTGAAGTACAATGTAAGTTTTTCTGCATTTTGTTGGCTCTGTAGTTCAATGATGTAACATCTACTTGATGTAACTATAACACAACAATTATACCTTCCAGAGGGATGTAGTTTCTTCTCATTTGGATGGAGGGGGTTCAGTTGGCGAGGAAGGTGTGGAAGATGCCTTTGAACTACTTCATGAGATCAATGAACGCATCCGAACTGGCCTATGGGTTGGTGATTGTTTTATCTACAACAATTCTTCGTCACGGCTTAATTACTGTGTAGGAGGAGAGGTAAGTATTTTCATTATATCAAAAATACATTGTCACATATGATTTGGTTAGACCCTTAATTTTCAGGGGTAGTATAACTATTCGATGTATTACAGGTCACAACCTTATTTCACTTGGATCGGCAAATGTATTTACTGGGATATCTTGCTAACCAAAGCCGTGTCTATCTTATTGACAAGCAATTTAAGTGAGTCTTGGTTGTCTGGTATTGTATCATATTCTGAAGCCACAATGAACTTCTGAGGTTAACTTGTTTTCTTACTGCAGTGTTGTGGGGTATACTTTACTCCTTACCATGATTGAGTATAAAACACTTGTAATGCGTGGAGACTTCGATCGTGCAAACGCTCTTTTACCATCTATACCAAAAGAACAACATGACAGGTGCCCCCTGTTCTGCTAATTATTGTACTCTGCAACTCAGGCCTCAGAATCTGAAGATAACCCTTTTATTTTCAGTGTGGCACGTTTCTTGGAATCACAGGGCATGTTGGAAGAAGCCCTTGAGATAGCAACAGACTCTAATTACAGATTTGACTTGGCCGTGCAGCTTGGTCGGCTTGAAGTTGCAAAGGCACAGATGATTAATTTATTTATCACATTTCCAAGAATGTTTTTGTCTTTGTTCAAATGTTGTTAACTATTTGCTTTTCAGGCAATTGCCATTGAGGCACAAAGTGAGTCCAAGTGGAGGCAGTTAGGAGAGTTAGCTATGTCAACCGGAAAGGTACAGCTGTTGGATGTATTAGTTACTATCTTCTATGAGTAGTCAATATATATTGTGCTAATGAAGTGGGACTGTTCTGCCATGGCATTTTAGTTTCTTGATTATTAGTACCAGTATACCGTGTAACTTAATAATTATGAGCACACAAATAAATCCCTCCGTCCAACAATATAAGCACTTGAAGCATTTGAATTTTGTCCATGAATATAAGCATTTCTACAATACATATGTAAAATCAATCGCCTCATTTAAATTTCTTCCCATCTTAGGCCCAACCAGCCTTCAACCCCAACCTTCTCATTAAATGAGGGCACTAAAGTACTGTCTCCTCAACTTTAATCTTTGCTAAACAACCTAGAAATGATTATATTCTTGGACGGAAGAAGTATATAATTCAACAATGGCATTTGTGAAGAGATAATATTGCAGTTTTGATGGGAAGGCGCTTTGGTCGTTGCTATGATGCTAGAATTATAGAACCTAAGAAGTTATTTTGCCTTCGCTTTTGCTCTTTCCATCTTTTGTACTACCTCTATTTCATATTATAAGTCATTTTGACTATTTTCTAAGTTAAACTTCTTTAGGTTTGATCAAATCTATACAAAAATATAGCAATATTTCGAACACATAACAAAGAAACTATCCAAATATATTCAATGTTAGATGTAATGAAACTAATTTGGTGCTATAAGTGTTGCTATATTTTTTCTATAAACTTGGTTGAACTTTCAAGAAGTTTGATTTAAAAAAAAAGTCAAAACCACTTATAATATGAAATGGAAGGAGTAGTAGTTTTTCAAAGTAGAATTATGCGTGCATAACAATAATTTTGCTTGATGGCAGAGTTCTGCGTGTAAAAAAATAACTTATCATCTTAGTGTTAAGTAGAATTCCTGCAATTTAATAACTTTGCCATGCTATGTTTCCACGCCTTGGCCTAGATACAAAACTGGCTAAAAGAGTGCACCATATTCTAACCTGTCAAGTGTAAATTACTTTCTGCAGCTTGATATGGCAGAGGAGTGTCTTCTACATGCTATGGACCTCAGTGGTTTATTACTTCTGTATTCATCCCTTGGTGATGCTGAAGGGCTAACAAAATTAACATCTATGGCTAAAGAACAAGGGAAGAACAATGTTGCTTTCCTTTGTTTCTTCATGCTAGGAAAACTTGAAGAATGCCTTCAGTTGTTAATCGAAAGGTATTGCCATTTGCCAAGACTATCCTATTTAATAGTACAATGCTTATTCAGAAAATATATTTTTTATTTTATGGTGATCACGTTATATTCTCTATACAGTAATCGTATACCAGAAGCAGCATTGATGTCGAGATCTTATCTTCCGAGCAAAGTCCCTGAGATTGTAACATTATGGAAAAAGGATCTCCAAAAGGTACCATCTGCCCTATCCCCTATAATATTTCTTTGTTTTTTTCTACCTATTCTCATGCTTAATCTTTTGCACACCTGTATTAGATCGTGCTCAGTTGCTCACATTTTAGCGTGACTTGTCTCTTCAACCTAAGTTACATATTCAAGCATGAAATTTCTGTTCGGCATTACTGATGATTTTTAGTGATGTTTAGTGATGTTTCAGTCCTTTCTGGTGGTAATACTGATGGTTTTTAGTGATGTTTCAGTCCTAACAGGCAGAATGCCCCATCTAATTTTTGTGTACCTGATAAATCAAGGGCATTTTGTCTATTATCTAAGCTAGCATGAAAAAACCAACCAAAAGACATGCTTGTTATCTTGTGCTAGAGTATTGTTCTTATTTTCAGACTTACGCGACACTGTTTAATTTGTAGGAGCTATGTGTTTTATTATCTCACCATGCCTTTTTTCCTTCTCATGCCATTATCTTTATAGGTAAACCCCAAAGCAGCAGAATCATTGGCAGATCCTGACGAGTACCCAAACTTGTTTGAAGACTGGCAAATTGCTCTCAATGTAGAAGCTAATGTCGCGCCCAAAAGGTATGTTCGTAAAAGTAAAAACTATGTTCTTTTGTGAAAGTTTTACCAGTTCTCTCTTCCATGCATGGGACAAGTCGTCAAGGTTTGCTTTCCTCTTCTCTTTAATTGAAAGCATCTGATGAAATAAGAATGATGTCCTCTACCATGTACAGGATGTGGGGTTGGAATATCATATTTAGCTTCAATTGAACACATATAGTGAAATAAATAGAAGTAATGTCGGTGCTCATTTGTATTGTTTTTCTTTATTGTTCTGATGAAATCCTGTTTGAATAGGGGTATTTATCCACCAGCTGAGGAGTACATTATCCATGCTGAGAGGCCCAATGAGACTCTGGTGGAAGCTTTCAAAAGTATGCATATACATCTAGAGGAGGTGCTGCCAGATGAAAATGGAGATGACACTCACGAGGTATCACTCCTACGGAAAGAGTTGTAAAAAATATTGTTAAATAGTGGGTAGCTATTTGAAGATGTTAAATTACTTCTACTAAACTGATCTCTTTTTTTGCATGCGAGGTCCTATATTTATCACCAATCTTTAAAAGTGATCATTATTTCAATAAAATCGCATCTTTTGCTCTTCATTATATTTTCTTTTCTTCATGCTTTAAGTTGTAATATAGTAATATCAATCTGTTCCATCAGGCTATTGAGGAAAATGGAGTAGAAGAGAGCCAAGAAGATGCTGTTGAGGTTGATGTTGAAGCTGATGGTTCGACTGATGGTGCTGTCCTTGTGAACGGAAATGATACCGAGGAACAGTGGGGTACGAACAACGAAGAATCATCAGCATAAAAGCTGTAGTTGAGCAAGTGTACAGTCCTAAAACCCTTTTTTTGGTCCTCGTTTATCCTCCCAGTGCACCAATGATCACAATGAAAACTTGATGCTGGTGTCCTCAAAAAGAAAGAAAGAAAGAAAGAAAGAAAACCTGCTTCTGGATACAAGTGTTTATTCTGGACTATATCCTTTAGTTTAATCTGTTGGGATAATTTCAGTTATAATTTCATTTTGGTATTCGAGTTAATCTGTTGGTCTGACCAGTTTTCTTAGACAGTTTGAACATGAGAGCAAAATTTGTGCTTGCTATACATGAGTTGTTGATGTTTTCTAACGACTATCTTGCCTTTTGCAGTATTGACTCCTGACCAATAGTGAATCAGCGGGACAGCAACCTGATACACTGATTCAGCTTGTAAAGGTGAAGTGTTTTTCCATCTATACAATTAGCGACAGTTGTTAACAACTATTCATTTATTATAGCTAATTATTTTTTGACAGGTTGCTGACTCCTACTGAAACTATGTGAAGGCCGTTTTCCTCCACTTGTATAATCATTGGGCGTGCTTTAAGATCGGCATATCCGACGATAAAACCCACAGAAATTAGTCATCGCTTTGTCCTTGTTTGAGATAGAAAATTTTGTACCTTTTTACACACATAGGTCCTTACTGTGGGTTCTCAGGATGCTTTATATATACGAGGGATGTTCCCTTCTTGTTGAGGTTGAATTTGATTAGCTAAACCGGATCCATATTTTACACAAAGTACATAGGGTAAAATGTTAAACCAGCCGAACATTACCTTTTTTTTTTTCTGTTTCATGTTACACGAACCAGCTCCCATGAAGCCATGATACAGGTAATTCACTAAAGAGCACCCCTAAACAAAAAAAATAGTATACCAGAAAAATGGGGGACTAGGAAGAGAGAGACCGCGAGTAGGAATTAATTACAAGAAACAGTATAAAACAAAAATAGAGATCATGATTCATGAAGAACAGCGACAGTGGCTAGGAGGAAAGAATAGGAGGAACAAGCCCATGCAACTTCATCTGTTAAGTTGGATCCCTGCCTTTGCTGCTACCGCCGCTGCTGCAGCCTGCAGACCAGTGTGTACATAGGAGATGCGACAAGCTCAGGGAACTAGGGAAAAATGAGAGGGAGGTGCGGGGAGCGTTTTTATAGGCTCGGGAGGGTGAAAGGGAGCTGGGGCGAGGCGGATTTGGGCGGCGACGACATGGGCGAAGTGGAGCTCGATTAGGCGCCAGAATTTGGGGAAATGTGGAGAAGAGGTGTAGTAGTGTGCGACGACCGGGCCCGCATGAGAGAGGGCGCGAGGAGGCGCGGAAGAAGCGGCAGCGTGGGGCGGGTGCAGTGACCATGGCGGTTTCGGCCCGAGGAGACCGGAGGTAGGAGGAGGAGCTGACAGGTGGCGTCACCGGTCCCACCTGTCGGCGAGGGAGGGAGAGAGGAGACCGAGAGAGGAACGTGAAATGGACAGCCCAAAGAGGAAGGAGGAGAGGAGGGCGGCCCGATAGGGAAAAGAGGAAGGAGGGGCGGGCGGGCCAAGGGAGGAGATGAAGCCTTTGGGCCGGAAGCGGCCCAAAGTGCAGGAAGAGATTTTAAATGGTTTTCTATTTAATTTAATTGATTAATTGATGTTTGTACTATTATAATTACTTTTTGAGCTCTGAAAATTCACGGGAAATTTCAGAGAGTAAATTAGAACATAGAGAATTTTACAAAAATATTTTCGGCCATGATTTTTAAAGAAAATTTTTAATTCCCTCAATAATTCACTTGATTAAATTGCTTTAACTTTTAATATAATTTCTAGAAATGATTTATTTAATGATTTTTAATCCCGAACGAAAATCAGGGCGCGACACGACAGCTTATCATCGTCTAGAGAAGTTGTTTGCTTGGACTGGGCTTAAAACTGATGTTAACTTTATTAAGCAGTGTCAAGTATGTCAGCATGCCAAGAGTGAACATTGCAAGTTGCCAGGCTTGCTGGTACCTCTTCATGTTCCCAAAGAGGCTTGGATGGATATCTCAATGGACTTTGTGGAGGGTTTGCCTAAATCTGATGGCTATTCAGTAATTCTGGTAGTTGTGAATCGGTTCACTAAATATGCTTATTTCATTCCTTTGAGGTATCCTTTTACAGCCTCTCAAGTGGCTACAACTATGGATCGTTCTGTGTTTAAAACATATGGTATTCCTCACTTGATTGTCTCTGATCGGGATATGATATTTACAAGCAAATTCTGGGGAGATTTGTTCAAAGTTTGGAACACACAGTTGCAAATGAGTACTGCGTATCATCCACAAACCGATGGGCAAACCGAGCGTGTGAATCAATGTTTGGAGATATATCTTCGTTGTGTATGACTCAGGCTTCTCCTCACAAGTGGCATCATTGGCTCCATCTTGCCGAATATTGATATAACACTTCTTCTCACACCTCCATGGGCTGTTCACCATATAAAGCATTCTTTGGTACTAATCCCCACTCCAATCAGATTCCTGTTCTTTGTCTTCAACTCATCATGCTGTGGATGGATTTAGTATTTGAATGTGATCAGCTCTCAGCTTTTCTTCAGGAGCAATTGCAAAGAGCTCAGTTACGTATGAAACACAAAGCTGACAAGGGTCGTTCTGAACGTGCTTTTTCAGTTGGGGAATCTGTCTTTCTGAAACTCTAGCCGTATGTTCAGTCATCGATGGTCAATCGTCCATATCCCAAATTGGCGTTCAAGTTCTTTGGGCCTTCCAAGATTCTAGAGAAGGTTGGCACTGCTGCTTATCGTCTTGGTTTGCCTGATCACAGTTTGGTGCATCCGGTTTTCCATGTGTCTCAGTTGAAGCCCCATGTGCCGGCTCACACACCTGTTTTCGGTAGTCTGCCTACTCTTGTGGTTCTGGATGCAGTTGAAGTTGTACCTGCAGAGATCCTTAATCGTCGGCTTGTTAAGAAGGGGAATGCTGCTCGAATGCTGCTCATGTGCAAGTGTTGATCAAGTGGACCTCGCTGCCAGCCGATCATGCAACTTGGGAAGACTATGACGTACTCCCTATTTGTCAAGATTAATAGCCAAAAGTTGTTATATTTTGGGGTGGAGATAGTACTGAAGAATCCCTTCCCTTGTGCGCCAGCTTGGGGACAAGCTGATACTTTGGCGGGTGGTACTGTTACTGTTACGAGTGTATGAGATATAGACTTTCATGTGTGAGTGGGCCTGCGAGCCCAGGAGGATTTAGGCCTGTGCGCCAACAACTAGTATATAAGCAAACAGAAATGAGAAATACATCTCTCCTCCCCCGACAACTCTGTTCTAACTTCTTCTTCCTCAGTTCCTCTGCTTCTCGATCTTGAGCGATTTCGAAGATACTACTCTCTTCCTCAACTCCGATCAGATCTAGCCTGATTCCGGCGGTGAACGGCGGCGGAGGTTGTGTAACAGCCGCGTCCCCGCCGTAGCCGGCCGTCGCGGGCGTCACAATGGTACGTGACTCCCCTCTCTCTCTCGCTCTCGCCTTCCCCCAGGCTCGCGCTGCTTAGGTTTCGCCGCGAGTGGGGATCGGTACGGCGAGGGCGAACCGTTTGACGGCCGCGCCGCGCCGCGCGGTGCCGTGCCGTGCCGTGCCGAGATCCGGTGGCTGGAGCGTCGAATTCCGCGTGGATCTGGGGTTTTTTTTTGTTTGTTGCGTACTGACGTGATTGCCTTCTCGTTCGTGCTTTCGTGTGATTTTTTTTTTCTCTGGCGGCGAAATGGCGATGGCTGTGATGTTGGCAGCCGCTCAGGTTGGATATCAAGGTAACCACTGCGCCTCTCCCTCGGATCTGCTTAGCTTAGTTTGGTTTGTTTTGGTGTGTTTAGCTGAATGTGTTTGGTGGTTGGATCAGAGGAAGCTCGCGCAGAGGTCGGAGAGGGCCAAGTCCGTGGATCTGCATCCGACCGAGCCATGGTGAGTGGGCAAGTTTGTGTGTGTGACATGATTTTTGGGTTTTGGGGTGCTAGTGATGTAATGATTATGTTGTTCAAAGTCACATGAATAACTTCCTCCGGTGTAATGCAGGATTTTGTCGAGTCTGTATTCAGGGAGCGTTTGCATCTGGAACTACCAGACGCAGGTACATGACTGTTCACAGTAGCTTAATTCGTCATTTTCTGCTGGTTTCATGGATTTTATGAAATGATGATTATCTACTACCAGCACGCTGAGCTTTTGTACTGCAAAATGGATATTCCCATCCATATGTAAAATTCAAGATACATTGGATTTAGTGTGCTTGTAGTAGTAAACTTTGACGATATGCGCTCATAGTAAGTTGTACCAGAGCCCGGAAAGAAAACAAAGAAAAAGAGGGGGGGGGGGGTCAAACATAGCGATGAATGATGAATTCTTAAAACCTAGCGAGGAAGTCTTCGATGCATTGTAGAAAGGAATATGGTCAAAATAGAAGTAACAAGGAGTCAATGAACTTCTAGATGGTTGTTTCAGATGTGTGAGTGTTAGCTACATAATTGGGACTTCTTAATAGGTTTGCAAACTATTTAGAGCAAAACAGGAGGAGGTAAAACATAAAAGTAAAATCTAGAAATCGATGGACGGAAAAAGAAACATACATATTTTCAGCATAGTTACTCTTAAAGTTAAACTGATTATAATATATTCATCTATCCTCAGACGATGGTGAAATCATTTGAAGTCACAGAGTTACCAGGTATGCTTTCCCACCTCATCGCTTACTTCTGTTTGATATACCATCTTGCTAATATAATCATCCCCATTTCAGTTCGGTCATCTAAATTTATCACACGGAAACAATGGGTAGTTGCTGGTGCCGACGATATGTTCATACGTGTGTACAATTACAATACGATGGATAAGGTCAAGGTTTTTGAAGCTCATACGGATTACATCAGGTGTGTGGCTGTTCACCCAACCCAGCCTTTTGTGCTGTCATCATCTGATGACATGCTGATCAAGCTTTGGGATTGGGATAAGGGTTGGATGTGCACTCAAATCTTCGAGGGGCATTCTCACTATGTTATGCAAGTCACATTTAACCCGAAAGATACCAATACTTTTGCTAGTGCTTCACTTGATCGCACAGTAAAGGTTTGCGATTTTGTTCCTTACATTTGCTTGGCATAGTTTTTGCATTTCTAACATTTCTTGGTCTGGATTTGAATGTGGTGCCCTTATTTAATTTCAGGTATGGAGTCTTGGTTCCCCTGATCCTAATTTCACATTAGATGGCCATTCAAAAGGTGTCAATTGTGTTGATTACTTTACTGGTGGTGATCGCCCATACTTAATTACAGGCTCTGATGATCAGACCGCGAAGGTATGCCATCTGCAGTGAATTATCTTGTGAGTATATTGGACATTGTTACGAGACACTTCGTTGAATCAGGTTTGGGACTATCAAACGAAGAGCTGTGTTCAAACGCTTGAAGGACATGCACATAATGTCTCTGCTGTTTGTTTCCATCCGGAGTTACCTATAATACTTACTGGCTCTGAGGATGGGACAGTTCGCTTGTGGCACTCTACTACCTACAGGTT
This sequence comes from Oryza sativa Japonica Group, assembly GCF_034140825.1. Lineage (NCBI taxonomy): Eukaryota > Viridiplantae > Streptophyta > Magnoliopsida > Poales > Poaceae > Oryza > Oryza sativa. The sequence goes on along the minus strand of NC_089036.1, from coordinate 6,149,903 downwards.
CTCTCGCTCTCTCCCCCTATGATACAACTCATAGGATACTTCATGCATAGTTTGAATTTTGAGATAAATTCATGTACTCGTTACTCTCGTGGGTGTGTTGTTCTATTGATGGCAATAAAAACTCTGTTCGGTGGCATAAAATCTGGTTCTTAAATAATCATTGGTGTGTCATATCTATTGATGACCTTACAAGCATAGTTTCTGGTCTTCATGTCCTTGTTTCTTTACGAATTAGTTTGTGCATTTAGTAATTTATTATTTAGCCATGTAATTTTGATTGATGCAGCATTACATTCTTTAATCTAAATATAAATTTTTGAGTGAAAGTGTTACATTTACTCCTATAGCATAAGTTTGTATTACAACTCAGTCCTATTTTAGTAACAATATAGAGCAATTTATAGCTTGAAGTACGACTAGCTAAGAGGAATATTTTCTATTAAACCTGTCCTGATTGGCATCAGAGCTGGTAGTGATGGTTAGGGTCAAACTAAGAGAAATATGCAACTATACCACTTCCTAACAATTGGTGACCTCTGAAGTGAAGCACTGTGTCCAGAGAATTTGAAGCTACCATTTTCCTGTGGTGTTGAAAATAAGGAGATTCTCTTGCCATATTTTGAAACTAGCATTCTACACCAGGATATAGATAAACAATTTTGGGGGGTGCGACCAGGATGCACATCACGCCCATGCCACAAACATTCACTTACGCGTAGCTACTATGCTTGTTAGTTACATGAATTACACTGTCTTCAATAAGTATTATAGGTTACTATATATGCATATGCTTAGTTGGCACCTGGCAAGATGTTCTTATCTCTGTGCATTGGTTTGTTCTTCTCTTTTTTTTGAAGACTGCTTTGGTTGTTCCATTTTTGTCAATCATTGTTTTGGATCCTTTTAATCTTACTGTAGACTGGAATAACACGTTGCTTGTTTCTTACAGGCTTGAGAACACTCTTAACTATGGCCTTGAGCGAGTGTGGGCTTTAGGATACATGAAGGGTTCAAGAAGGTATTGGAAATATTACACTCTTACTATTCGGATGCTATGGACTTACGGTTAATGTCAAGTACCATGATACTAAATATCACCTATTCATGTGCTATTGAAGTTTCCCACACCCAAAATGAATCACAGTATAAAGATTTGATTAGTTTAGCGTATATGTTCTCTGCTCCATAGTTCTCTCCAATGTAGCTATAAACTTTTTCGTTGTCTGCTAAACAGTTTATTCCACAATTTGCTCTTCACAGAAACCCTTTTCTTTTCATGTTTTCATTAACTTCTTCCTTTTCAAGTTAATTTAGTGATACGGGAAAAAACTTGACTTGTGCAGGGTTGTGATCGGATATGATGAAGGGACAATAATGATAAAAATTGGCCGTGAAGTTCCTGTTGCTAGCATGGACAGCAGTGGAAAAATCATATGGTCAAAACATAATGAAATCCAAACTGTTAATATCAAGACTATTGGTGCAGACAATGAGGTTTTCTTGTTCACCATGCTAATATGTTGAAAACTTGTATACTTTCTTATACGTCTTGTTTACTAACCTGTTCCATTTTTCAGATTGCAGATGGTGAGCGCTTACCCTTGGTTGTGAAGGAGTTGGGAACCTGTGATCTTTATCCACAAGTAAGTTCATATTTGCTATTTAAACGAATGCATCATTCGCATATTGATGTTTTCCAATAGAACCAACTTGATGCTTGCAAATGAGTCCCAAGTTTCTTTTTCCTATTCATTACACGAGTCACATGTATACACCATTTGACCATGCATGTTGAAATATTTTAATATGTTAGTTTATTTGACATTTGCACTGGTGAGTTGTTTTATTTAAACACACCATGGAGATTCTGTTGTTATAGTAAAATTAAATTAATATCAAATCTAGTATAGTGTAATTATGGAGTTGGAGTGCCGGTTTTGAAATTGTACTTGTCGGGTTAAATAAATGTGATGAACTTTTCTACGTTCTGGTTTATGTTTGCATGTTATTAATAATAGTGTATTCATTTCAGAGTTTAAGGCACAATCCAAATGGAAGATTTGTTGTTGTATGTGGAGATGGAGAATACATAATCTACACCGCATTGGCATGGAGAAATAGATCATTCGGGTCTGCACTTGAATTTGTTTGGTCACTTGATGGAGAATACGCTGTCAGAGAAAGCACCTCGAGGATAAAGATATACAGTAAAAATTTCCAGGTTTGTACTGCCCACTGCCCCTTCTTTTAATTATCGTTGTACATCAGAGTAGGGGTCCTTCAATGCAATGTGTGGGGCTAGAAAAATTTAGTAGGTGTGCACATTTCATGGACAAGCTGGAGTACTGTGCACATTCCAATATAAATAAAATTGCCAAAAAAAAATTGCAAGTAGTTCAAAAAAAATATAGCATGAATAGAATACCACAAATTATATAATAAAAAAATGAATATCTCATGAAACATTTATAAATCACCACCGTCGATCTTCAAATAACATATCCATTGTTTCAAATCGTTTTTCACATTTGGCTAATCACAATTAGAAAATCCATTAAAAATCATCTACAATTTATTAATATCACTGAAGGTTTCATAATATAAAGTTAGTTTTATTCTTGTTTTTCTTTAGAATATAAAAAATCAGTAAATGACCAACTCCTTCTGGATAGGGATATGGGAGTGAGCAATATTGCCTATAGTAGTTGGGGTAGACTGATCAATACTAAAATGTGACTTGAGTAAGGGGCATTATGAATCATTTATTCTTCTACTGTGTCAGGGTCAACTTGTTACTTATATTTATTAGGCAGCTGCCAAGCTTATCACAACAATCTCCTTTACTGTGGTTTCTGAAACATAGTATGATGATAAAACCTATCTATTTCAGGAGAGAAAGAGTATAAGACCACCATTTTCTGCAGAGCGTATATTTGGTGGAGTATTGCTGGCTATGTGTACAAATGATTTTATTTGCTTCCATGACTGGGCAGAGGGCAGGATGATACGCAGAATTGATGTCAATGTGAAAGTGAGTAATTTTGTTCCTGGATTTAAATTTTTTTTTGCGTGTCATTTGGAATATTATGATGCTAAATAGGATCTGCTTTCTTATTTGTAGAATCTCTATTGGGCCGATAGTGGTGATTTAGTGACAATTGCAAGTGACACCTCATTCTACATTTTGAAGTACAATGTAAGTTTTTCTGCATTTTGTTGGCTCTGTAGTTCAATGATGTAACATCTACTTGATGTAACTATAACACAACAATTATACCTTCCAGAGGGATGTAGTTTCTTCTCATTTGGATGGAGGGGGTTCAGTTGGCGAGGAAGGTGTGGAAGATGCCTTTGAACTACTTCATGAGATCAATGAACGCATCCGAACTGGCCTATGGGTTGGCGATTGTTTTATCTACAACAATTCTTCGTCACGACTTAATTACTGTGTAGGAGGAGAGGTAAGTATTTTCATTATATCAAAAATGCATTCACATATGATTTGGTTAGACTGTTAATTTTCAGAGGTAGTATAACTATTCGATGTATTACAGGTCACAACCTTATTTCACTTGGATCGGCAAATGTATTTACTGGGATATCTTGCTAACCAAAGCCGTGTCTACCTTATTGACAAGCAATTTAAGTGAGTCTTGGTTGTCTGGTATCGTATCATATTCGGAAGCCACAATGAACTTCTGAGGTTAACTTGTTTTCTTACTGCAGTGTTGTGGGGTATACTTTACTCCTTACTATGATTGAGTATAAAACACTTGTAATGCGTGGAGACTTCGATCGTGCAAACGCTCTTTTACCATCTATACCAAAAGAACAACATGACAGGTGCCCCCTGTTCTGCTAATTATTGTACTCTGCAACTCAGGCCTCAGAATCTGAAGATAACCCTTTTATTTGCAGTGTGGCACGTTTCTTGGAATCACGGGGCATGTTGGAAGAAGCCCTTGAGATAGCAACAGACTCTAATTACAGATTTGACTTGGCCGTGCAGCTTGGTCGGCTTGAAGTTGCAAAGGCACAGATGATTAATTTATTTATCACATTTCCAAGAATGTTTTTGTCTTTGTTCAAATGTTGTTAACTATTTGCTTTTCAGGCAATTGCCATTGAGGCACAAAGTGAGTCCAAGTGGAGGCAGTTAGGAGAGTTAGCTATGTCAACCGGAAAGGTACAGCTGTTGGATGTATTAGTTACTACTCCCTCTGTTTCATATTATAAGACTTTCTAGCATTGCCCACATTCATATAGATGTTAATGAATCTAGACACACACACACACACACACATATATATATATAGATTTATTAACATATATATTAATTTGAGCAATGCTAGAAAGTCTTATAATATGAAACGGAGGAAGTATCTTCTATGAGTGGTCAATATATATATTGTGCTAATTAAGTGGGACTGTTCTGCCATGGCATTTTAGTTTCTTGATTATTAGTACCAGTATACCGTGTAACTTAATAATTATGAGCGCACAGAAATAAATCCCTCCTCCCAACAATATAAGCAAGCATTTGAATTTTGTTCATGAATATAAGCATTTCTACAATGCATATGTAAAATCAATCACCTCATTTAAATTTCTTCCCATCTTACGCCCAACTACTCTTCAACCCCAACCTTCTCATTAAATGAGGGCACTAAAGTACTTTCTCCTCAACTTTAATCTTTGCTCAACAGTCTAGAAATGTTTATATTGTTGGACAGAAGAAGTATATAATTTAACAAAGGCATTTGTGAAGAGATAATATTGCAGTTTTGATGGGAAGTAGCTTTGATTGTTGCTATGATGCTTGAATTAGAACCTAAGAAGTTCTTGTGCCTTTGCTTTTGCTCTGTCCATCTTTTGTACTACCTCCATTTCATTTTATAAGTCGTTTTGACTTTTTTCTAAGTCAGACTTCTTTAGCTTTGACGAAATCTATAGAAAAATATAGCAATATTTTTAACACAAAAGAAAAAAACTATTCAAATATATTCAATGTTAGATGTAATGAAACCAACTTGGTGCTATAAGTGTTGCTATATTTTTTCTATAAACTTGGTTAAACATTCAAGAAGTTTGATTTTTTTAAAGAAAGTCAAAACGACTTATTATATGAAACGGAAGGAGTAGTTGTTTTTAAAAGTAGAATTATGCGTGCAAAACAATAGTTTTGCCTGATGGCAGAGTTCTGTGTGTAAAAAAATAACTTACCATCTTAGTTTTAAGTAGAATTCTTGCAATTTAATAACTTTGCCATGTTATGTTTCAGCACCTTGCCAGATACAAAACTGGCTAAAAGAGTGCACTCATATTCTAACATGTCAAGTGTCAATTCTGCAGCTTGATATGGCAGAGGAGTGTCTTCTACATGCTATGGATCTCAGTGGTTTATTACTTCTGTATTCATCCCTTGGTGATGCTGAAGGGCTAACAAAATTAACATCTATGGCTAAAGAACAAGGGAAGAACAATGTTGCTTTCCTTTGTTTCTTCATGCTTGGAAAACTGGAAGAATGTCTTCAATTGTTAATCGAAAGGTATTGCCATTTGCCAAGACTATCCTATTTAATAGTACAATGCTTATTCAGAAAATGTATTTTTTATTTTATGGTGATCACGTTATATTCTCTATACAGTAATCGTATACCAGAAGCAGCATTGATGTCGAGATCTTATCTTCCGAGCAAAGTCCCTGAGATTGTAACATTATGGAAAAAGGATCTCCAAAAGGTACCATCTGTCTCTTTTTTCCCCCTCCAAAAGGTACCCAGTTTCTGGTGTTAATACTGATGATTTTTAGTGATGTTTCCATCCTAACAGGCAGAATGCCCAATCTATATTTTGTGTACCTGATAAATCATGGGCATTCAAGGGCATTTTGTCTATTATCTGAGCTAGCATGCAAAACTAACCAAAAGACAATCAATCTTGTGCTAGAGTATTGTTCTTATTTTCAGACTTGCGCTACGCGACACTGTTTAATTTGTAGGAGATATGTGTTTTATTATCTTACCATGCCTTTTTTTTCATTCTCGTGCCATTTTCTTTATAGGTAAACCCCAAAGCGGCAGAATCATTGGCAGATCCCAACGAGTACCCAAACTTGTTTGAAGACTGGCAAATTGCTCTCAATGTAGAAGCTAATGTTGCGCCCAAAAGGTCTGTTTGTAAAAGTAAAAACTATGTTCTTTTGTGAAAGTTTTACCTGTTCTCTCTTCCACACATGGGACAAGCCGTCATGGTTTGCTTTCCTCTTCTCTTTAATTGAAAGCATCTGATGAAGTAAGAATGATGCCCTCTACCATGTATGGGATGCTGGTTTGGAATATCACATTTAGCTTCAGTTGAGCACATATAGTGAAATAAATAGAAGTAATGTCAGTGCTCATTTGTACTTTTTCTTTATTGTAATATGAAATCCTATTTGTATAGGGGTATTTATGCACCAGCTAAGGAGTACATTATCCATGCTGAGAGGCCTAACGAGACTCTGGTGGAAGCTTTCAAAAATATGCGTATACATCAAGAGGAGGTGCTGCCAGATGAAAATGGAGATGACACTCACGAGGTATCACTCTTACAGAAAGAGTTGTAAAAAAATATTGTTAAATAGTGGGTAGCTATTTGAAGATGTTAAATTACTTCTACTAAACTGATCTCTTTTTTTTTTGGCATGCGATGTCCTATATTTATCACCAATCTTTTAAAGTGATCATTATTTCAATAAAATCACATTTTTTGCTATTCATTATATTTTCTTTTCTCCTTGCTTTAAGTTGTAATATAGTAATATCAATCTGGTCCACCAGGCTATCGAGGAAAATGGAGTAGAAGAGAGCCAAGAAGATGCTGTTGAGGTTGATGTTGAAGCTGATGGTTCGACTGACGGTACTGTCCTTGTGAACGGAAATGATACCGAGGAACAGTGGGGTACGAACAATGAAGAATCATTAGCATAAAAGCTGTAGTTGAGCAAGTGTACAGTCCTAAAACCTTTTTTTCGTCCTAGTTTCTCCTCCCAGGGCACCAATGATCATAGTGAAAACTTGCTGCTGGTGTCCTCAAAAAGAAAAGAAAGAAAGAAAGAAAACCTACCTGCTTCTGGATACAAGTGTTTATTCTGGGCTATATCCTTTAGTTTAATCTGCCGGGATAATTTAATTTTGGTATTCGAGTTAATCTGTTGGTCTGACCAGTTTTCTTAGACAGTTTGAACATAGGAGCAAATTTTGTGCTTGCTATACATTAGTTGTTGATGTTTTCTAACTACTGTCTTGCCTTTTGCAGTATTGACTCCTGACCAATAGTGAATCAGCGGGACAGCAACCTGATACACTGATTCAGCTTGTAAAGGTGAAGTGTTTTTCCATCTATACAATTAGCGACAGTTGTTAACAACTATTCATTTATTATAGCTAATTATTTTTTGACAGGTTGCTGACTCCTACTGAAACTATGTGAAGGCCGTTTTCCTCCACTTGTATAATCATTGGGCGTGCTTTAAGATCGGCATATCCGACGATAAAACCCACAGAAATTAGTCATCGCTTTGTCCTTGTTTGAGATAGAAAATTTTGTACCTTTTTACACACATAGGTCCTTACTGTGGATTCTCAGGGGGATGTTCCCTTCTCGTTGAGGTTGAATTTGATTAGCTAAAGAGGATCCATATTTTACACAAGAGTACATAGGGTAAAAGTATGCTTGCTGGATCCAGAATGTTTCTTTGATGCAATCTGCAAGACAACACTTTGTGCGAGCTATGTATCATTTCATTTGTGCTATTCCTTGCGAGCGTTATTAGTGAATAATAAAAGTTTAGATACAAGAGTGATTCTTTTATATTGATATAAACGTCATAGCCTTGTAAAATTTCAGCTCTTCTTGTTGGGCCTATCATGAATCATCTTGATAACCAAAGGGAAAGTCTACTTGTGAACGTACTCAACAAAAATTGTTTCGACACTAGTATGGCATGAACAGACTGAAATTCTGCTTTAAAAGAACTTATTTGCCATTCTGCTTGCCGCCATCTTTAGCACCTGACACGCACTGATCACATACCATGCTTGTTTACGTCACTTGCCGTGGAGTAATTTTATCATCATTAAGGTATAAGAAATCATAGTGTAAAATTTGATATCTTCTCGAGGTACTAAAATTTTTAATTTTAAAAAATTTTCTCGAGGACCCAAAAATTTGAGAAAGCACAAGAATCTTCAGGTACATACAATATGGTGAAAACAACTTAGAAGTTTCGTTTTGTCCTGAGTATCATACAACATTCCAAAAATGGACCTTACACAATTATACATATCAACCATAATCCGGTATTACCATCCACATAAATTTTAATAGCCAACTGCACTGGGGGTAAATAAACAACCTGGGCCAATAAGAATACATGATTTGCACATGGTCCATGGAGAATCCGAAAAGAAAGTCAAAAAACCATTCGAGGCCCCGAGGCCTCATCCTTCCCAAATATACATGTTGCAACCGCATCAAACACAAATATACAAACACTATTGGAATGCGCATCAAGAACTCCGAAGGGTGGAGCTTATGCTCAGACGCAGTTACGCTCGACCATTGTCCTTGTGGAAACGAGTTGTACAACCAACTACAGCGGATAAATACACAACCAGTAGTATGAATTAACAAATTCTCTCGAGGGCTAGTATGGTTCCTGATCCCGCTGGGCACTGCAAACCCTTTGTCCGATGATGCACAAGAACTCCAAAAGAGCAGATAATATCGCACGTCGATTGTATAATGACCTTACCCAAAAGGATTTCCCCCAACAGAGCCATAGGAAGGTGGGGTGCTTGGCTGGGGGTACCTGGGAGCAGCTTGTTGATCAAAGCCCATGTTGAGGGAACCCAAACCTCCTTGTTGCCTGTAATGCCACAACTTGGACATAAGCGTCGAAACAACAAAAAATTGCACAATGGAACCAACACCTTGGAAGTATTTTAGGACGGAAATACGTCTTGTAGGAACTAAAACTTAAAATGAAAGAATGATATAACACAACGGAACCAACGCAAAGGCTGGTGCCTTTGGTTGCAGTACCAGATTTTAATGACACAAACAATGGGCATGCCACTAGAAGGTGGATGCTATTGTTTATAGTAGAGCAAAGGTGAGATAATTCTGAAAGCTACGGGTTTCAGTGGTTGATGTCAACCATCCAATCTGGTCGAATGGACTCATTAATAATTAGTCTCTATTTTAAGGTTGCATGCTACTTCCTACTCCTACATCCCAAAAGATACAACAAAAATGGCAGAAAAAAAAAATCAACACGAGCAAAAAGTATCTTTAAAAAAATGCTAAAAAGTTCTTCACTACACTTTCAACTTAGGAGATACACTAAATACAGCAGTCAACTCACATTGGAAGCATGGTATTAGGTAACTGCTCAGACATGTTTGGAACTTGCTGCATCATGTAATGATCTGAAGTTGAACCACAAATTAGCACACAGATAAGAAATACTAATAAAGAGCACAATTTCAGAGATTATGCTGAGATATGGAAATACTTGGAGGTGCAGGTGACTGGTACAGCTGCTGAGGTTGCTGTGGAAGGACTCCAAAACTCGAGGTACCAAGTAAACCTGGGGGAGTCATGCCAGCAGATGCTCCCAGTGGTCCAGGTAGGGGCTGCTGCTGCTCAAGGACACAAAGATTAACCATGTTAATGGAGCAAACAAAGATGGTGAGTCATACCAGCTGATCCAGGTCGGGATTGCTCAAGGGTACAAACAATATGGTCGCACTATCGTAGTGCATCATCAAGTATAAAACTAATGCACTTGACAGTTTTTTAGAGGAAGAGGACCAACATTTACACGAATATCACAATGTTAATGAAACAATCAGGCATAATTAATAGACAAGATACCTCAAGATTTACAAGAATAGTAAGTGAAACGATCTTAGTTTGAGATATTTTGTAAAAGAGGTATTTCATTCTCTTCATTCATACCGTGTGAGCTTGAACTGGAGCTGGCTCATTCCCAAGATCAAAAGGATTTGATGCTTTCGCAGGTTGGGGGTATGCATGTTGCTGTTGCGGATATACAGGTTGTTGATATGCAGGTTGAGCAAATGCCATCTGAGGATATGCTTGCATTCCCTAAAATTGGTAAATAATTTATCTAGTTAGGAAAAACATCAACATCAGATACACAATAAATCGCTAATATGAGAATGATAGATACCATTGCAGTCTGATATGGCATGGCATATCCCATTCCAAATTGGGGTGTTCTCTGCCAACCCCCTATTGTTTGAGGTCCTGGTGGATATAACGAAGTAAAGATATCCTGCAAAAAAATGATCTAAGGGTCAACTATGCTGACACAATGATTTTATGGAGCATATTAGTGGCCCCACCAGGTTTTTTTTTCTTCTCTAATATGACCATTTTTCACAGAAAAGGAAAAGGATCGCACAGTTGTCCTCAATTCAAAGTTAGTTTAAACGATCTTGCAAGTGAAATAGGGGTACAACGAAAAGACAAATGAACTGAGAAGCATTGTTGGTCACAACCAGCATGAATGGGCGACTCAGATCACTACTTATTACTTACTGGAAGTATAGACTCAAACCAATAGCTATATATTTTTTTTCTTTTTTTCCTTTTTTTGCATAATGATGACCTGAATGCCTGTTTAGCTTTTTCACTCGATAACCTGATTTATTTCCATGTATCTGGTTAGTCAACCCAGATATCACATTCAAATGCACCAACAATTATTAACACCATTATTCAACTCTTGCCCTACCATACCATGCATTGTTTTACATGCATATATTATCATCTCTCAATAAAAAAAAGTTAATAACCATGTAACCCCCATTAAAATGCAATTTAATATGTAAACAATCAACAAATCTCACCTAGTTTTAAACCAACATAACTGATCGCATAGGAAATGATATATCCTACCAACGTATTAACAGTTAGCTAATGCTTGCTAAACAGAAATACCACCTCTGACAGATCAAAAGATCATCATTTAACCTTGGGCCACCACACCTTACATTATTTGACAAGATTTCAAGGAAATACTAGCCATAGAAAAACTGTAAGTGTCAGTCTCTTAGCAGTTTTGAGCTCTATACCTTTTATCATGTACTCCTGTTCTTTTTTTATCTGACACTTTTTAACTCCATAAAATTTCAGCACGACACTGCAAATAACTTTTGTAACTTTATGTAAATTATTAAAGGCACCTGAATATCTAGGGACACATCTATAATCCAATACATGTATATGCTCAACAAGAATTTTGGAGCTTGGGTATGAAATGTACCCCATATGCATATGGTAAGTGAAATCCGAACTAAGAACTCATATTGACTAGTACTCAATTTAGTTGGACTGCAGTGATTATATGTCATGAAATTAGTTCATGGGAGGATAACCATATCATAAGTCCTGAACCTCAAAGCATATTGCTGTCCTATATATTATAGGTAATACACCAACAGGTATCGACTTGGAAGCCTAGGCAACAACAAAGTGCCTCATACTGCTATCCTATATATTATAGGTATAAAATAATGCAGTTCCTCTGCAACTTACAACATGGATTCTAAAGCGTCAAAGAGAAAACGGTTGTGCTACTAATCTGGTAAGTAGTTGGTTCTATGCCCTGTCCACAAATTTGGTAATTTCAGCTTTATGATTCACAAAATATGGTTACAATAAGTTTAGAAAATGGCATCGCATATTGCACAAGCTATACTGTAGAACATACAAATTAACGGATTACATATCTAAATGAAGCCAATGAAGCAAAGGGGTGGGGAAGATGAAACAAGTCAGTAGTGCAGGGACTAGAAAATGCTGCAATGCTAGATGTTCAATTCTCTACAAGCAGTTAATCACATACCGCTGGAAGTTCTTTCCGGCCAATGGATCTACTGTCAGTATTAGGTGCTGCTTCTTGAATGCCACTAGTTGCTCGGGAATTCGCAGAGACCTGGAACGGAAGTCCAGCTGCCGGAGCAGCTAGACCAGTTTGTTGAACTGAAGATCCATGGATAGACATTCCTGTTGAGGCCTAAGAAAAGTATCAAGTGAAAACCTATTTCAAGGCAAAAAAAGAAATGGAAGGTACACAGATCGACTTCTGATATTCCTCTGCAAACGGAAGTACCTGGTGACCTGAGACTCCAGGGGGTGCACCAAAAAATGAAGAATGTGACTGCCCCATCATGGATGACCCTCCATCATTTGGAACTGAAGTGGGCATGACCGAAGCTGGAAAAGCTGATGAATTGGGTGCAGAGGGTGTTTCAGAAAATGATAGTTGAGCAAGTGCAGACTCAAGGGGATCTACACTATTGCCAGTTTGTGGTGTTTGTTGCTGGCCGAAAGAATCAAACGATGCCCAGTCACCACCACCACTGCTCACTGATGACACATTTTTCCCTTGTTCCACAGCAGGCTGTTGTGCTGGTGCATTAACAGGTTGCACTGGCTGTGCACTAGCAGGCTGCTGTTGTGATGTAGGTGTAGATTGTGGAGGTGGCACAGATGCAGAAGGCTCAGGATCAGCACTGAAATCAATTAAACTTATCGTACTTGCCACTTTTATCTGTTCGGAGGTCCCCTCTGAAGAACCAATACTGCTGGCAGTTGATGTCCTCTACAATTATGAAGTATGTATTGTAAGCTAATGAATTGAACCTACTGATAAAATTATCAGCTTAACGTGGAAATGGAGACAAGAACATGGTGATATTTCTAAAAGCAATGTCTGCAAAAAAAAAAAGGAAACATCAGAGGAAAATAATAACCTGCATCTGTGGTGGAGGTTCGATGGTTCTGGTTCCATTTGGTCTTGGAGGATCAATTGGCCTTGGAGGATCAATCGGTCTTGGAGGATCAATCGGTCTTGGAGGATCGATTGGTCTCGGAGGATCAATCGTTCTCGCTACATTTGGCTTAGGAGGCTCACCAACCCGTAGTTGAGGTGCATTATCACCCAGTATATCCCTCACTGGCCGTACAACAGGGCTAGATCCATCGGTTTCCTTCTGGTAATTTGGAGACCCATTATCTGGCCTCTGTGGTTCAGAAGGCCTGCGGTCCTCAAACCGTTGAACTGGAGTTGTTTTTCCAGATCTATCCTCACGATTTCTATCATCAACTTCAAAGTAGCGGGGGCTTTTCTTATAATCATTATGTTCATAGCCAGGACTTCGTTCTCCATAGGAATATCTGGAATTTCTGTCATCGCTCCTTCCACTATAACTGCGACGATCAGAATAGCTTTCATTGTATGGCGGACTTCTTGAACCACCCCAATTTCCATCAGATCTCCTGTTTTCACTATACTCATCCTTATCATCCTAGAAGATACAAAGAAATAAGGAAATAACGAATTTAGGATAGTATAATAGCAATTTCCAACAAGCAATGGCAACTGCAAAAAAACAAGGATAGTTATAATTAGCCAACATATCACCTTTCCCCTCGGTGGCCGATCTGCACTTCTTTCTCCTGTGTATCTCCGTTCCACATAAACATGCTTAATAAAGTTCCTCAATTTATCCGCATTACTGAGACCAAAAGAAACAGGTCAGAATTCCAAGATAAAGGAAACAAGTTGTAATCTAAATATGGTATGGCTAAACAGAAAGGTAACCTGCTGTCAGGGAAAGAATTGCGGTGAGCATCCCATTCCTTGAAGAATATTTCTCTAGCACGCTACAGGTTATGCAAAACACATGTCAAATTAGAAAGGCCTAAAATGGTAGAAAACATGAAAAAGAAAAGAGAGGACAAGTCACCTCATTTCCTCCTTCTTGAAGGGCACTAACTTCCTGTGCAGTAAATTTAGCCATAGAAACTGACTTCGCTCGATGCGTGAACTCTCGGCTAGAAGCAAAACAAATTTTGTCATCAATAAAATTAGGATCACTGACTTCACTAAAATGCATCTAATTTGACCAAAGGGACAGTGAAGCTAGAGAGGTTCGACATATTACAAGTGTAACAAAACAGAACTGAATAAGAATCTTACTGTGCTCCACTGCAATTGGTACAAATGAAGGTCCAGAAATTTGTACAGACATATTGTGGTCCCTGTTAATATCAATATATGTGATTCAGTAATATACAAAAAAAATTAGGAAACAAAGTAATGCACATCAGTATTACACAAATACCCACTAATTAAGTCTACTTTCCCAACAAAAACATGTGTGGAGCACCTAAGCAAGGAGTACTCTGCTGAAGCAAAATATGGGCATAAATATAAGCTTGAACTATCTTAGAGTCCACCTAATTGCAAGAGTGGAGTGCAATCCTCCATAATCTTGACATGACATTATTAGGCAAACCTAGCTGCTTCTACTGCCGATTCCCTCCAGTACACATATTGCAAAACTCTTCAAGTTCCAAATGATAGATTTTGACATTATTTTGGGTGCACCATAGAATTAGAAAGCATAATACTCCCTCCGTCCCAAAATATAGCAACTTTTAGCTATGAATCTAGACATTTACTTGTCCGGATTCATAGCTGAAAGTTACTATATTTTGGAATGGAGGGAGTAATTTATTCTACTTGTGGTAGAGAAAATTAGGCAAGGCTCGCTGTGATGACTAGTTGGAGATTTCCAAATAACCTCATTGCGCTGTAGATCGAGTAATAAACGAACTACCAAAAAAGGCTTATGTAGTGAAAATGTCATGTGGACTGCAGATGATTCATGCTTTTCCAACAGTAGAAAACATTTGCAACAACTGATGGCATCTAATTATATAGGACCCCACTGTTGCAATAGCAGTTTAAGAAAAAAAATCATTTATTTTGCATAATAATAGAAGCAATCACTAATTGGCATACTCTAAAAGAGTAAAAAAGGTGAAGTCAACTGCCAGAACAATAGACATCCAAATGGGCCATGATAATATAGTTTCCTTATTGATAGCTGTGGTAAATTATTAATGCCCAAAACAACTAGCAGATCAGTCAAGTCAAGAATGCTATTTGCCTTAAATAGCAGATACTATGCTAGCAGAAAAAGAAAAGGAAAAAATCAAGCTTAAAGAAATGCATAGAGCCTAAAGTGCAGCGTGCAAATGTGCATGTATTAGCACGACAGAGTTTAGGGCATAAACAGAAGGGAAAAAATATTAAACATCCATGAACGCAAGGTCAACTAAGCTATTCAGGTGGTTGAAACAACACGTGAATTTTTAGACATCATCTGGAGAGTTAACAATCTTGGTATATAGTAGAATATTACTCCCTCCTTCCCAAAATGATCATCATATATGTTTATGCACCAAGACCAAGGATAATTTAAATCACATCAATCAAGACACCATGCACGCATTCTCCCACAATGCATGCATCGATCAAAACACCATGCCAATTACACCTTAGCATGCACACATTCTCCCATGCTGCATTAATTGTATTATGATGAAATCCGTGTCCATGCGGTTATATGATGATCAATTTGAGAAATTTTGAATTCCATTACATGATGATCAATTTGGGAAGGAGGGAGTAGCATGTACTGCCTTGCAAGTGCCAGAATGTCACAAAATACACGTTTTGGTCCAAGACGACCATAGTGGTTTCTAATTTTTTTTGCTTATGATCTTCAATTCTTCATCAACTATAATAGCAAAGAGTATATGTCAAAGCTGTTTTTCGACTAGGGATTTATTAAAATTCCACATGTTGTAATTCAATTATAAAGAGGTGTTCTTTTTATTTTATTTTCTGCTTGTGCTGCTTTTTGAAGGGCTGCTTTGTTTTGTCACACCACAGACAATGTAAGCAAGTGTGACATTCACCATTGACTTTGACTGCAAAGATATGAACATGATAACTTTGAGACGCTCATAATCCGTTTTTCCGCAAAGATAAGAATACTTTAGCAGCTCATAAGCGCCATTACTTTCTTGATACTTGTATCTTAGGTACCTCTTGGCCATTGTTCTAGTCCTAAGTCGTAACGCGTGATGTATATCTGGCAGAAAGTAGCAACATTTGTCGTCTACATAATTAATTACATGAAAAAGAATATGCTGTGTGATTACAGGGCATGGCATTACATCCAGCAATAGCTCCACGCATTACTCTCCGTCCCAATTTACTGAATTGTGATCCAGTATCAACCAGCCTAATAAAATACCGCTATCCGATCGGAAACCTACCTATCCAGCCAGCCAATGAGATCTCCTAGTATGCCGCAAACATTCGCGGGTAGCTCTAAAACCCTCGCCATTACTAGCAACGCTGAAGTATAAAGCCAAGCGAGCTCAAAAACCACTTCCCCTAGATCCTAGCCAACCCCGCCGAAATCCTACCACATTTAGCAAGCGAACAGTAGAAAGCCAGCGGGAACTCACCAAATTGTTGCAGTTGATGCACCTCTTGTTGGCGGGCAGCTTGAGCAGCCCGCGTATGATCCGCTCGTTCCTCTCGTCCTCCTTGAGCCTGCTCGCCATCGCCGCCCGGATCCCCGGCCGCCGCTGCCGCCGCCACAAACCCTAAAACCCCACCGCCGCAAAAAAAAAAATCAAACAAAAATATCCCCCACCGAAATGGCTCGAGATCCGACCAACCCAGCCAGATCCGCCCACAATTAGAGCAAAGCCACCGCCAAAATCGGCGAGCACTCACCTGCCGACGCGCCTCCTCCTCCGATGGCGGCGCTCGCGCGAGATCTCGCAGCGGAAGACGAGGTGGCGGCGAGCGGCGACGCGAAGGCTTCGCCTCTTTCGTTCGCTGGCTGCTTCGCTGCGCGTGTAAGTAAGTAATAATAATAAAACTGAAAAAAAAAACTTTTAATTAAACCTTTTTTTCTCTCTTCCCTTTCTCGTGGGGGGTTTGGGAGAAGAAGGCGAAGGTTAGGCAGCCGGTCAACCGAGAGAGCGGTGACCGGCGGCAGCCGGTGGGTTGGTGGGGCCTGGGGTGTGTGGGGCCCACATGGCAGTGGCGGTTGGGTCGGTTGTGGGTGCGTGTGTGAGCTGGACGTGGGCTGTTCCTTCACCGGCGTTTCTGGTCTGGTCTTGGTTTGTTTTTGGGTTTTCGCTGAGTCGCTGACTAATGATGATTCCTGTCTCCGCGCTGTCTCACCGACAGGTGGGGCCTAACAGAAAGAAGGTATTTTTTTTTTATTTTGGGGGGAAGGGAAGATGATGGTTCTAGAACCTTTGTGGTTGAGTTGGTGGCATGTAGTGATAGATGAATTCATCTTTGTTTTTGTTCTCTTTGGATGCATGAGAGGGTAATGAAGGTTTTGAATCAGTTGTTTGATTAGATGTTTTGAGGTTTACTGTGTTTTATTAAGTTATTACTAGGTGATATCCCGCACTTTGCTGCGAGATTTATAGATATATATTAAATATTATCGAAATGATAAAAGTTGAAATGTTAAAAAAATAATGTTAGGAAGATTATTTGACATATACTTGTTGATCTCTATAATATAATATTGTAGATATAATATAATATTGTAGATAATATGTTATGCTTGCATGGGATTTAAAATAGGCTAGAATAGTAATCGCTAGTGAGTGAAGATGTGGTATACTTGCATGGGATTTTAAATAGGCTAGAATAGTAATTGCCAGTCGGTGATGATGTTGCATGCTTGCATATTGAACTTTAGCTTCTATCAATTGTTAGTGGGTACTAATTATATAATTATATAGAAAGTATAGATTAGTATGTGCCTGATTACTATTTGGAAGCATGTTAAGGGAAAATTGGGTCTCCTGTTCGGAGAACATGCTTTACGGTGGTCTTTTTCACCCCAGGCTATAATGTTGACGAAATGAAAACTGAAACTATGACGATGTCCACATCTTCTAATAATCTAAAAGCTAGCTCTTTTGCTAGCTTTCGATTGGTGCATGTGGCGCCTTTTACTTTGAAGAAAAAACATAAGTTTATACTAGAGAAAAAAAAACACCTAACAATCATATGTGAGGAAAAATCTAGAGAAAAATATAATTCCAGAGGCTTCCAAAACTATCTTCTCTTTCCAATCACACAGAATTCTACTTATTTGCCTCCTATAAATATAACACGCCTACTCGATACCGCTCCGGTAACTCTAGAATATATAGTAAACCTAAAAATATTAAGCAAAAAAACATATCTAAAACAACAAATTTACACTCATTTTCTTTCTTTAAATATACTAATCATACTCGGTACTATTAGCTTGCGCTTTTGTTAGCTTTCGATTGATCCACGTGGCGCCTCTTACTTTGAAGAAAAATTATAAATTTATACTAGGGAAAAAACACCTAACAATCATATGTTATGATAAAAATATCACATATGGATTCCAGAGGATTCCAAAACTATCTTCTATTTACAATCACATGTAATTCTACTCCTTTGCCTCCTATAAATATACCACGTCTACTCGGTACTACTCATATAACTCTAGAATTATAGTGTAAAACAAAAATTATTAAGAAAAAACAAATCTGAAACAATGAATTTATATTTATTTTCCCTCTTTTAAATATACTACGCATATTCGGTACTACCCATATAACTCTAGTCTAGAATATATAGTGAACAAATAAATCATTTATATATAAATCCATAAAATGTTTCTTTAATATCATATATGTCCATTTGTCAAAACTAAAATAATGGTTCATAATTTTATTTCTAAAATATTTTATGAAAACTTTAAAATTTCAAATAAGAATGTCACAGTAATTATCCAGCATGTCACAGTAAATCTTCCCAACACTCTGGTTTAAAGTAGAAACTCGTTTATCACCCCCACCATTTGTGTTCATTGTCTTCTCCAGCGCATTGTTCTTCATCTTCGCCAAATGGGTGTTCATTGTCTTCTACAGTGTTTGTTGTTCATCTTCTTCTCTAGCAAGAAGATACGACTTATATAGGTCATCGCTCTCTTCTGCTAGCTGCCAATTATATAATATAAATTATCAACCTTGTCAGTGTTTAAATAAATAAACAAAAATAAAAAGAGTGAAAGTATTGAGCATCAGGTATTTAGGTCAGGTGTAAGTATTTGTTGCTACTGTCGGTTTTCGTAGTAACATGTACTACTCTGAATTTCTCTTTTAAACCACTTATGTGATAAGCATTAATGTTCATCCATACCTCGCTAGAATGAGGCTTCGACCGTGCTGATATCAACACCAACTGGTTCATCCGAGTGAATTCTACTACTTATGTGATAGCACTAATGTTCATCCATACCTCGCTAGAAGGAGGATTCGACCGTGCTGATATCAACACCAACGGGTGAATTCTACTGTGATTACAAGGCAAAAACGAAAACATCAAAAATACTACACCGTAATAATAATTACTTACTTGAAAACATCAAAAGGAGGTCTAAATTATGTTAGTTCTTAAAGCGTCATGATAATCATGGCACATGGCACATGTCAATGCTACTTGAGCACTTCATATCTCGCATTATGTCTGTTTTGAGTTACCAATTGTGGTCATATCTTTGGATTGCTCGTTCGACTATGATAGCGCTTATGAAACAGAGCTGTAATGAAATTATTTTACATCTCATCCTCTGTTGTGAGGCACACATGCAGTCAATAAAGTTATTAACAAAAGAGGATTAAAAAAACAGGGTGAGACACCTAAATCAATAAAAAAATGATTTAAATGGTACTTCGAAACAAGGTTGCAGTTAGTTGCTCCGGTTATATATATATAGTGTAGAAAATCGGTGTGCCGTTGGCATGTTTGCTAGTCAACCTATATAAATTTATCATAAAAAAATAGTAAATGATAAAATTGATGTGCTCACTAATTTGTCGTCACTACAAAGTGGAAAGCCAAACTAAATATGAAAGGTTTGCCGTGGAAATAAGTGCAAGCTGAGGTAAATGAGTTGGAGAGGCGAAAGGTGATGTTGCTGGCCTCATGCAAGGCTAGCGAGAAAGAGTTGAATCTTCGATGAATCAAATCCTTGAGCTACAGCACAGCCTCTACAGCACCCACCTCTTCTTGAAAGACACCCGGTCCAGTTTGATTCGAGAGCAGAATTTAAGAGACAAAAGTTGGAGGAAAAGAAGATCATTAGGAAGGAAAGAAGAAGGGAAGAAAGGATGGCATTGAAAGAAGATAAATCTGATAGGGAAAGGTCATCAACTAAGAAAAAAAAGGAGAGAGGGGCAGTCTGAGAGTGAAAGGAACATGCCATCAGAGAATACAAGAAATGGGAGGTGAAGTCTCAGATATCTTCTGAGAAGAAGAAGTCATATGAGAGCTCCAAGGCTGAGGATCATAAGGGAAAGGGTTATGAGAAGTCCAACACGGAGAAGAAGGGGAAAGGCAAGGAGAACAAGAGTTCTGAGAAGGGGAAGGGGAAGACAATTGACGGTAGAAAGAAATGACGAGGAAGGTTAGAAGAAATTGTTTCAGCCACTAGGACAACTAAATGCCAAGTATGAAATGCGACTAGGAGAGTAATTAAGGAACGATCCCTCCAGATAAAAGAAAACTTGTTGAGTTTTTAAGTCCTATTTCTCTGCAAGTACTTTTTTTCATGAAATAAAGACCATGCACTTATGCTTCTTATGCATTTCTCTCAGATCCATCATCCTTATTAGTATGTGCCTGATTTCTACTTGGATACATGTTAAGGGGAAATTGGGTTTATGTTCGGAGAACATGTTTTACTATGGTCTTTTTCATCCCAGGCCATAATGCTGACCAAATGAAAACCAAAACTAGAAGATGTCTAGATCCATGTATATAACTGGAGCAACTATCTGCAACCTTGTTTTGAAGTACCATTTAAATCATTTTTTTCATTGATTTAGGTGTCTCACTCTGTTTTTTAATCCCTTTTGACTGTGTGCGCGCTTCATAACAGAGGATGGAGATGTAAAATAATTTCATTACAGCTCTATTTCATGAGCGCTACCGCTGGTGATCACAAGTAAACCAAGATATGAACACAATTGGTAGCTCAAGGCAGACCTGATGCGAGATATTAAGTACTCAAGTAACATTGGCATGTGCCATGCGACATGATTAGCTAACAAGAACTAACATAATTTAGACCTTCTCTAGAACACAAATTTGACTGGTTTTCATACAAACTAGTTCTAATTCCGTGAAAAAAATGCCCTATTTCTCCCTTCACAAATAAGGCATTTGATACACAAGACCCAGACGGTGAGCTCTTTGATAGCTAAATAGCAATTTGACAATATACTTTACCTTCGTTTAAAACTCTTTTTTTGTTAAGTATAATATTGTACTCCCTCCGTTTCAGGTTATAAGACGTTTTGACTTTGGTCAAAGTCAAACTACTCTAAGCTTGACTAATTTTGTAGAAAAAAGTAGTAATATTTTTAACCCAAGGCTAGTAGTATTATAAAAAATTATTAAATTATAGATTTAATGAAACTATGTTGGTGTTGTAAATATTACTACCTTTTTCTATAGAGTTAGTTCAACTTAGAGTAGTTTGACTTTGACCAAAGTCAAAATATCTTATAACCTAAAACAAAGAGAGTAGATAACTATTTTGAATCAAAGTAAACAAAGTGAATCCAATTTTATGGATAACATGTTACTACCTATTTTGATAGGTCACACACGTACCGAGTCTGAGTCAGCGTCCGAGCGGCTTTGGCTAGGAGTCCGGATCAGAATTCGAATCCGAATCCGAAATAGAATGAGCGCCCCGCACTATAAATATATCAACCGGCGATCGTATAAGGAATTTGGCATCGTTGAATAGCCTCATCACCGTCGCAGACCACCCATCGCCTGATCTGCGCCTGCTGCTACCCATCTGCTTGCTAGCCGGGGCCGATCGATCGAGAGGCCCAATCAGTGATCAGCTTGCGAGCATGGCGACGGACATGGAGGTGGACGAGATGCGCCGGTGCCGGCGATCGTCGGGAGGAAGAGGTGCGCGGCGGAGGACCGGAGGATGGAGTCGGATTTGCGGCAGGAGGCGGAGCTCCGTGCGAAGGCGCTCAAGGACAACACGTGGGGGGAGATGGTGGCCTGCGACGACCCCTGGCTGAAGGAGATCTTGCGGAGGAGGTGCGTGAACGCAATGCGGACGAGGGCCCTCCACGCCCAGATCACCAGGCTCATCGACGACATGGATCGCCGCCATCGCAAGTTCTTCCTCACGGGGAACGAACAGGTGCTCTGGCCGCCCTCCCATGTGTACTAGTATCATGGATGCATCTCTTCTGTGCAATTGTTCATGGTTGAATCCTTTGTTCCTCTGTTCCAGATTATCCAATAATTCTATGTGTAATCAAGTAGGTAATTATTATTACGGTGTAGTAGCAAACTTTTCAAGGTTTTTTTTGGCCTTAGAATCATAATAGAATTTACTCAGATGAAGCTGTTGGTGTTGAGATCGGCAACTGCTAATACGGCCGAATCATCATTCTAGCAAGTCAAGAGAGATTTAGAGGCATGGATGAACATTACTAATAGTGCTATCACATAAGTGGTTTAAAGAGAAATTCAGAGTAGTACATCACTACATCTCACTATAAAAACCAACCGTAGCAATAGCTACTTACACCTGACCTAAATGAGAGCTCCTAGCGCGGGATTAAGTGACGCACGCGGGATTAACGCTAGCACGTCATGGAAAAAAAAAGGGGCTGCTAGCACGCACGCACGGCAGCCGCTTTCCTTTTTCTCTCTGATCTCCTATTTTGGTGCTTTTTGGATTTTTTTTAAATCTCTTTCTTTTTTTTCTCCACACGCGCGCATAATTTTTTTTCAATATTTTACAAATTCAATCTTTCACCTTTAATATCAGTCGAGAGTTTTAAATTTGAGTTGAATGTTTATTAAATTTAAGTTGAATGTTTTAAATTTTGAGATGGAAGTTTTCAAATTTAAGTCGAAGGTGAAAGTTTTTAAATTTGAGTTAAAAGTTTTCAAATCTTGACTTGATTTTTTAAATTTGAGTTAAAAGTTTTCGAATCCGAGTTGAAAGTTTTCAAGTCTGAATAGAAAGTTTTCAAGTTCGAGTTGAAAGTTTCAAATCAGAGTTGAAAGTTTTCAAGTCTGAATTGAAAGTTTTCAAATCCGAGTTGAAAGTTTTTAAATCTTTAATTGAAAGTTTTCAAATCTGAGTTGAAAAATTCAAAAAATCTTAAGTTGAAAGTTTTAATCTTGACTCCTATACATGTGCGGTAGTCAAAGGCGAAAAAAGAAAAAAAAACGTGACAACGCCATATAGTCCATGGGAAAAAAAAGAAAAAAAGGAATAAAAAAACGTCACAACGCCAATAAAAAAAAAGAAAAAAGAAACATCGCGTCTACACGGGCCTCCGTTTGGCGGCGTCGTAGGCGCGTATGCGCTAGATAGCTTTTCCGGACATGAATACCTACCTGAAGCTCAATCCTCTCACTCTTTTTTTTTCTTTTTTGCTTATTCATCTAAATACTAACAAGTTGAATAAACTAGATATCATGACCATCCAAATGTGAAATGATATTACAATTAGGCAAAAATCAACGACCTCTTCCATTCTTCAATCAAGAAAAAAGAACTGAATTTCATTCTGCCACAAAAATATTGCATTACTGAACTACAGGCCCAATACTGAATGTTGGTGATATGGGCCTGGGGGTATCATGTTTAGAGTGCCCCCCAAGGCCACGTGGCCCTCCCCCGAGGGGAGTGAGGCCAGAGGTGGGGCGGCGGCCACTCCTTCCCAAAGACTAGTCAGAGGAGGCTGCCCCCCAAGGCCACGTGGCCCTCCCACGAGGGGAGTGAGGCCCGAGGTGGGGCGGCGGCTACTCCTTCCCAAAGACTAGTTAGAGGAAGCTGCCCCCCAATGCCACGTGGCTCTCCCCCGAGGGGAGTCAGGCCCGAGGTGGGGTGGCGGCCACTCCTACATAGACTAGTCGAAGGAGGCTGCCCCCCAATGCCACGCGGCCCTCCCCCGAGGGGAGTAGGCCCGAGGTGGGGTGGCGGCCACTCCCTCCCAGAGATTGGACGGAGGAGGCTGCCCCCCAATGCCACGTGGCCCTCCCCCGAGGGGGATCGGGCCTGAGGTAGGGTGGCGGCCACTCCCTGGCCGAGACTAGAGGGAGAAGGCTGCCCCAGGCGCCACGTGGCCCTCCCTCGAGGGGAGATCGGGCCCGAGGTCGGGCGGCGACCGCCCCCTCCCGTGACTAGGGGTCGGACTCCCCCGACCCCCTCTCTAGGTCACCACGTACGGTGGGTTAGGTGTCCGCCTCCAGGTGCCCACCTACCAGCATTAACGGCGACCCGAGCGGTCGCGCCACGCCGCATTTAATGCGGTGTGCAGTGCACTCAACCGGTCTGTGACCGGTCGAATGACTGATGGGACCCAGGATGTCATGCGCACCATCGCGTGTGTCAGGCGACGTGCAGCCCGACATATCCCATCAAATAATGATGGTGAGAGGTTCTCATCCTCTTATCCCAGCCGGAGTCGGTCCTCCCATTCTGGTCAAAGCAAGGCTCCCGTTTCCCGGTGTAATAGGAGCCCAGAAGTCTTCACCCATTAAATGGTGACTGACAGGGGCACCCCCCGTGTCAGGCGGCAAGATTTGATAGGCCCCATCATCAAGACGACGTGCGCATGGCTTCCCAAGCCAAGAGACAAGACATGCATTTAATGCAAAGATTATAATACTTCTCCACCGGAGCTAGCTTAGGTTGTTAGGCTCATGTGGTAACCCCTTGAGGTATAAAAAGAGGTCCAGGCCTAGTGGTGGGGGGGAGGGGACTTCCGAGCGAACTGGCGCTTGAGTCTCGCAACCCCAGGCACTTGTGTTCTACACTTGACCATAATCCCAAACACAGGAGTTGGCCCGAACCTGTATAAACCCCTTTTGTCTCATCGTCTTTGGGGGATTGAACCCCCTCAAGATCACACAGCTTCGCTCACCGAATCCTTGAATCTCACCCGCTGCCCCCAGCCGAACTCACAAAGGGGGGCCTCACAGTTCCCTGGTGGAGGAGTTCATTCTCCGACATCTGGCGCGCCAGGTAGGGTGTGTGTTCGTGATTTTTGAGGTTCTTTCGAGCGCCGGCGCGACGAGCGTCACACCGCCGATGCGGGGGAAGGCGCAGCCTCCTCGGGAGAGCCGCGCCACCCTAGGCAGGGGGCTAGGCCTCCCACTTCCTCACCGGAAAAGGCTAGCGGCCAGGCCTTTGTGGCGAGTCTTCGGAATGTCCGATGGCCCCTAAAGTTCCGACCCAGCCTCACCGAGAAGTACGACGGCGGCGTCAACCCCTCCGAGTCCCTCCAGATCTGCACGACGATCATAGAGGCGGCGGGGGGTGATGACCAGATCATGGGGAGCTTCTTCCCCATGACCCTCAGGGGCCAAGCGCGGGGTTGGCTCATGAACCTGCTGCCTGCCTCGGTCTACTCTTGGGAGGACTCTTGCAGTTGAGCTCCGGGTGCCGTCGAAGCCCGGGACCCCCTGTGCTGGTTCTTCCGTAGCGGCTAGCTTTGGTCCCGCCGGCTGGCTATGGTGCCCGGCCCGGCTCAACTAATCGTCCTTTCAACCTTCAAGTATTTTCAATTTTTCAATTCATCAGCTTAATACAGCTTGAAGTCTTATATTTCTTTTCCCCCATTCTTTTCTCATGGCCCTGTGACGCTCGTGTATTGCGCATTCGTTTGCTTCCTCGGTGGTAAGAGCCCAACCTCTTTCTCATCTACATGAACGTTTCCTCGCCAAGTGTGGGGGCTAAGTTTTCTAGCCCTATTCCAGCCTTAAGTTGAGCTCCGGGTGCCGTCGAAGCCAGGGACCCCCTGTGCTGGCTCTTCCGTAGCGGCTAGCTTTGGCCCCGCCGGCTGGCTATGGCGCTCGGCCCGGCTCAACTGCAGACAGGGATCGCTGGCTCTAGAGTTTTTCGGCTCTCACACTCGTGCAAAAGTAGTCGTCCGTGTAGAAGGGAGAGATATTGGAAGGAGGCCACCGAAAGGAAAGAGCAAACAGAATGTGTAGCGTGGGGACACAGGCTCGTGGGAACTTGACCTCGTTTGCTAAGTGATCACAGGCTTCCCAAGATGGTTCGGAACCCATGGTGGGGGGCTCTCTTCGAGCTAAAGGTTTGAAAGGTCGTGACATGCAAGCAAGGTTTGTGTTTGCTTCATTCATACAAGCAATTCTTTGCTATAAGTCTGGGGCTACGATTCCTAGCTCTATCCTAGCCCTGCGTCGAGCTTTGGGCGCCGTCGACGCCTGGGCCCCCCTGTGCTGGCTCTTCTGTAGCGGCTGGCTTTGGCCCTGACGGCTCGCTACAGCGCCCAACTTGGCTTGATCATGGGTGAAGATTGTTGGCTATGGAAAATTTAGTCCTCGCACTCGCGCGAAGATAATCGTTTGCATAGAATTATTATTGCTTATATTTATCTGTCGCCCATCTCTTCCTCGTAGTCCCGCGGTACCCATGTGTCGCGCGCTGGCTTGCCTCCCTTGATAACAAAAAGTTTGTATTCGCTTCATCTATTCAAATGATTCTTTGCTAAAAGTGTGGGGGCTACGATTCCTAGCTCTATTCTAGCCCTGCGTCGAGCTTTGGTCGCCGTCGACGCCCGGGGCCCCCTGTGCTGGCTCTTCCGTAGCAGCTAGCTTTGGCCCCACCGGCTGGCTACGGCGCCCAGCCTGGCTTGATCACGGGTAAAGATTGCTGGCTATGGGAAGTTCAGTCCTCACACTCATGCGAAAATAATCGTTTGAATAGATAAAGTAGAACACCAACAGAGGTTAACAAAAGGCAGGGGCAAGCGAGGTACGCGGCGTAAGGTCACGGGCCCGAGAGAATCTAAAACCGTTTGCTGAGTATATACATGAAATAAGTTCACGACCTAAGGTACGTGCTAAACTCCCGAGCCCACAGCGCTTCGGAAACCGGGAGGAAAGTGAGAAGTTAAGGCAACGTATGAACGTGACTAAACTCCCACCGCCCAACTCCCAGAATGATAGGATAGAAGATCGGGCCCACATGTCAACTGACTAGAAGATTGGCGTCAACCCTGACCACCTGGGAAAGGGTTTGGTCAGGGCTAACGCCGGGGGCTACTGTCGGTGATATGGGCCCGGGGTATCATGTTTAGAGTGCCCCCCACTAGTCTTTGGGAAGGAGTGGCCGCCGCCCCACCTCCGGCCTCACTCCCCTCGGGGGAGGGCCACGTGGCCTTGAGGGGCAGCCTCCTCCGACTAGTCTTTGGGAAGGAGTGGCCGCCGCCCACCTCGGGCCTCACTCCCCTCGGGGGAGGGCCACGTGGCCTTGGGGGCAGCCTCCTCCGACTAGTCTTTGGGAAGGAGTGGCCGCCTCCCCACCTCGGGCCTCACTCCCCTCGGGGGAGGGCCACGTGGCCTTGGGGGGCAGCCTCCTCCGACTAGTCTTTGGGAAGGAGTGGCCGCCACCCCACCTCGGGCCTCACTCCCCTCGGGGGAGGGCCACGTGGCCTTGGGGGGCAGCCTAATGCCACGTGGCTCTCCCCCGAGGGGAGTCAGGCCCGAGGTGGGGTGGCGGCCACTCCTACATAGACTAGTCGAAGGAGGCTGTCCCCCAATGCCACGCGGCCCTCCCCCAAGGGGAGTTAGGCTCGAGGTGGGGTGGCGGCCACTCCCTCCCAGAGATTGGACGGAGGAGGCTGCCCCCCAATGCCACGTGGCCCTCCCCCGAGGGGGATCGGGCCCGAGGTAGGGTGGCGGCCATTCCCTGGCCGAGACTAGAGGGAGAAGGCTGCCCCAGGCGCCACGTGGCCCTCCCCCGAGGGGAGATCGGGCCCGAGGTCGGGCGGCGACCGCCCCCTCCCGTGACTAGGTGTCGGACTCCCCCGACCCCCTATCTAGGTCACCACGTACGGTGGGTTAGGTGTCCGCCTCCAGGTGCCCACCTACCCGCATTAATGGCGACCCAAGCGGTCGCGCCACGCCGCATTTAATGCGGTATGCAGTGCACTCAACCGGTCTGTGACCGGTCGAATGACTGATGGGACCCAGGATGTCATGCGCACCATCGCTTGTGTCAGGCGACGTGCAGCCCGACATATCCCATCAAATAATGATGGTGAGAGGTTCTCATCCTCTTATCCCAGCCGGAGTCGGTCCTCCCGCTTTGGTCAAAGCAAGGCTCCCGTTTCCCGGTGTAATAGGAGCCCAGAAGTCTTCACCCATTAAATGGTGACTGACAGGGGCACCCCCCGTGTCAGGCGGCAAGATTTGACAGGCCCCATCATCAAGACGACGTGCGCATGGCTTCCCAAGCCAAGAGACAAGACATGCATTTAATGCAAAGATTATAATACTTCTCCACCGGAGCTAGGTTAGGTTGTTGGGCCCATGTGGTAACCCCTTGAGGTATAAAAGGAGGTCCAGGCCTAGTGGTGGGGGGGGACTTCCGAGCGAACTGGCGCTTGAGTCTCGCAACCCCAGGCACTTGTGTTCTACACTTGACCATAATCCCAAACACAGGAGTAGGCCCGAACCTGTATAAACCCCTTTTGTCTCATCGTCTTTGGGGATTGAACCCCCTCAAGATCACACAGCTTCGCTCACCGAATCCTTGAATCTCACCCGCTGCCCTCGGCCGAACTCACAAAGGGGGGCCTCACGGTTCCCTGGTGGAGGAGTTCATTCTCCGACACTGAAATTCTTATCGTCATCATGCGACGGCCCATTACTGGCGAGTAAATAAACCAGATATCATGACCATCCAAATGTGAAATGATATTACAATTAGGCGAAAATCAACGACCTCTTCCATTCTTCAATCAAGAAAAAAGAACTGAATCTTATTCTGCCACAAAAATATTGCATTACTGAACTACAGGCCCAATACTGAAATTCTTATCGCCGTCATGCGACGGCACATTACTGGCGAGTAAATACGACGGAGAGATCTCCCTTTTTTATTTCTTTCTCCGGTCAGTCTCACGAATAAATAACAACAACGTTGCGCTTGGACACACGAGCCAGCCATCATCGATCCAAACCTGATAAAGAACTTGATCTTGCCGTCTTGGCCATCTTGCTGTCCCTGTAAAATTTGTCAATTATGTGTGTGATGAAGTGTGAACAGCGCGTTACATTCGACTGATCCTGAAAATAATCCCCCAAATTAATATCTGAGCTAGTAGCTAGCTGCAATCGATCCTGCAAGCTACACCAGCGGCCAAAAAACGAGCCGGATTAAAGCCGGTGCAATTGCATTGATGCTCCCAACGCCCAATCTGATCGACAATTTGCACTGCACGATCGGCTCAAATCAGCTCGTCAGTCACACTCGATGCGTAACAGTGACAGTGACATGTCACTCCTGTGTCTGTGACTCTGTGTGGCTCTCTGTAAAAACGGGATCGAGAGCGCGCGTGCGAGCATGTGCTCGTCGACGGCGGCGGCGTCGCGAACGAGTGGATAGGGCGGTGCGCCGACGATCTGATCGATCCGCGGCTCCGACCGCGACGGACGTCGATTTGGGAGGAAATGGGTTAATGGAATGGATGCACTTGCAGTTACAGTTAAGTTAACCAGAGCTTTGCTTTATTTGCTCTGCTCTGTTTTGTCTGTTCGGTCACTCCGCTGGTCCACTAAATATCACCCTTTATCCTGATCGATTAGTTGGATGGGCACGAGGAATAACTGGTATGCTTAAAAGGTACCGGTATTTTTTTATTGACCGGTAAACAGAATCAACTCTGTACTCTTCCCATCAAAATAAAGGAATTAACTTCTTACTATAAATTTAAACATAGAAAGAAAATACTAGCACCGTTATAAAAAAAGCTATCTACTACTCCCTCCGCCCTAAAATATAAGTGTTTTTAATTAGATGAGACACATTCTACTATGTGGATAGATTATCATACAAAACATAAGGCAGCAAGATCATTTGAACCAAGGGACTAGGGTAGTACATAGAGAGGAACGGATCATGAAGTTAACCAAGCCATAACAACTTTGTCACACATAAATCGACGTATACATTCAAGACTTCGGGTTGGCCATAGCTTCGTTGAAACAAAAGTAGAAATAACCTAAGTGAGCAATAGTTTAACTGATTAGGTTTCTTGTGATAGAATTTCCCTCTGAATTTCTAAATGTTTAAATTTATAGCTGATTATTTTTTTTATTGCTAGGCAATGTAATTGTTGACAATGAGATGTCCGTGTTGATTTCATCAATATTAAGATATACCAATCCAATCTTTTAATATGGTGTGCATATGTGTATTTATAGAAGTGAGTATATGAACGTTTACGTTTGTACTGTGTTCTAAAAAATCGAAATAAATTTTACTACAGTATTAAAAAAAACTTGTGGTTGTACGCACATATAGCCTAGTCATACCAGCCGGCAGTGGCTCGTCGGCAAAAACTCCATCAAATTTTAATATTGATGTGTAAATTGATGGTGAAATTTATAGAGTAAATACTATGAATCCAGTTACTCTGCAGTAATGTTGAGCAACATTGGTGATGTGAGGAGAACAGTGAACGAATGCATTGAGCATCAGCGCTCTACTGTAGCTACAGTATAGTAGATGTTGCTTTACAGCAGAATTTACTGTAGCAGATCATCCGAACCATCAATCACACAACCAACGATACACAGTATCCCTAATGCCATATATTGTACCTCTCTGCCGTATTACATTTACATGCTACTCCTATAATATATTAATATATTATAGTAACATAATATCGGATGAGACATTTCATATTATAATGTAGACACCCTCTTATCTAGTATATTCGTTGTACTATGAAATATCTCATCCGATACTAGTTTATTATATTATGGGAGAGAGAGAGAGTACTGTAATAGAGGATCCCAATCCAAATACGAAGTTATATTGAAATCTATTCGGGTTAAAAGAAAATCTTAAGCGACGGGCGCCTTCGTGACTCCTCATTTGCATCCAATTTTCCCCCTGACCCAACCGTGTGCCCGCGCCGCCGAATACAATAGAAACACACGCAAATTAAAACACACCTCCAAAACCACGCGACGCGACGCGACCCCCGGTTCCCCTCAAACCAAACGGTTCGCCGCAATTCCCACCCCCCCCCCCCCCCTCCCCCAAAACACTGCCGCACCACGCCTCGTTCCCGCGGACTCCGACCTCTCCCGAATCCCTTTCTCTCCTTTGCCCGCCTATTTAAACCTCTCCCTCTATTCCCAAACCCCAACATCTCCACTTGACTAATCCACAGTTCCACTCTCTGATTCTCAATTTTCAATTTCTTAATAGAGAAGAAGCGATCGGATTAAGCGATGAGTGATGACGAGCTGATTCCGGGGCTACCGGAGGAAGTGGCCCGGGAATGCCTGCTGCGCGTGGGATTCGACCAGCTGCCGTCGGCGAGGAGCACGTCGCGGCGGTGGAAGGCGGAGGTCGAGTCGCCGTTCTACCACCGCCTCCGCAGGGCCCGCGGCATGGCGCGCCCGCTCCTCGCCCTCGCCCAGGCCGAGCCGCCGCTCGCCGCCGCCGGCCCGGCTAACAAGTACGCCGGCCTGTCCACCTCCTACCGCCTCGTCCTCCACGACCCCGTCGCCGGCGGCTGGGCCGCGCTGCCGCCGCTCCCCGGCGCCGGTGGGCTGCCGCTCTTCTGCCAGCTCGCCGCGGTGGCGGCGTGCGGCGGGGAGAGGAGGCGGCTGGTGGTGGTCGGCGGGTGGGATCCCGAGACGTGGGCGCCGACGGACGCGGTGCACGTGTACGACTTCCTGTCCGGGTCGTGGCGGCGCGGCGCGGCGATGCCTGGACCGAGGCGGTCGTTCTTCGCGTGCGCCGCGGTGGGGAGGTGGGTGTTCGTCGCCGGCGGGCACGACGAGGAGAAGAACGCGCTGCGGTCGGCGGTCGCGTACGACGCCGAGGCCGACGCGTGGGTGCCGCTCCCGGACATGGCGGCGGAGCGGGACGAGGCCAGGGGCGTCTGCGTCGGCGGCAGGTTCGTCGCCGTCGGCGGGTACCCGACGGAGGCGCAGGGCCGGTTCGCCGGCTCCGCCGAGGCGTTCGACCCGGCCGCGTGGGCGTGGGGCCCCGTGCAGGAGCGTGTCCTCGACGAGGGGACGTGCCCGAGGACGTGCTGCGCCGCGCCGGCGCCCGCGGCGGGCGCGACGATGTACATGCTCCGCGACGGCCACCTCGCGGCGCGCGACGCCACGAACAACGGCGGCGCCGCGTGGCGGGCGGTGGCGAGCCTGCCCGAGGACGGCCGCGCGGTGACGGCCCTCGCCGCCATCGGGGACGGCCGCGTGGTCGCCATCGGCGCGGGGAGCCACGGCGGCGAGCAGGCGGTGTACCTGCTCACCACCGGGGAGGGCGGCGACAAGAACGGCGCGGCGCAGTCGTGGGCGCGCGCCGCGGCGCCGCCGGAGTTCGCGGGGTACGTGCAGGCCGCGTGCTGCGTCGAAGTATAACGATACGTGCAAGTAATGTACGTACAGAAACGTACACTGTACGTACGTACATATGCGCGCGCGCGCGCGCGATTGTGTATACGTTTTTGTGCGCAATTTTTATAGTGTATATGTTTGTGTTGTACACTTAAAGCTCAGCGTTTCGTATATACGATGATCCGAGATGGAGATGATCAGTTTTGCATAAGCTCTGTTTTGTTTGTTTACTTCACATAAGCAGATAAGCTCATTGGAGTCTTCCGTGCATCCACAAATTGAACGCTATTTTTTTCTTTTCAAATATGCAAACAGCATCAAGCGTGTGTACACTGCACGGAAGAAGCTTCTTTTGATATAGGACGCTGACATGTAGGCCCGTGATATGTAGGCTAATGAACTGTGGGACTATCAGGCATTCAAAATCAGAGAGCAGGAGAGTAAGGGGGTTAGAACATGTTTAAAGAGACAAAAGATTATAATAAATTCATATTCTTGCTGAAATCCTTTTAAAGTGTTGTATATATATACTTCCTCTGCTCTATAAAAAAACTATTTTTAACGGTGAATCTGAACATGTGCATATACATGTTTGGGTTATAACACGTTCTGTAGAAAAATCCCGCATATTACTGCTAAACTTATTTTTTGATAAAAAATATGGCGCCATAAATATAGCTACACCCAAAGAAAAATACCACCACCCCTACCATATGTCACTGATTAAATTTACAAATCCCAAAAATAGAATAATGATGTCAGTAATATCCGAGACAATTGACAGAGCCAGCTTTCGGATGATATTTTGGCAATCATCTGTGACATTTCCCTCTTGAAGACACGGACAGGACAAACCAAAAAAAACCATGAGCCAAATGGATTCAAAGTGGACCCTGTAGACACATCACACATATCCCTGCAGCGGCAAGTGACGATGTGTAAACCAGAAGACGACGAACGGCGACGATCTGATCCGAAAACCCGCCGCCGGTAAATGGCGCGCGAGAGCAACCGCCCGCCGCAGGATACCTTTTTTTTGGGGCGCCCAACGGATAACCGTTGCCGGCACGAGGTCCCACGGAAGGCGACCATGTCGTGTGCCGTTTGACGGCGACGTCCTCCAATCCAACCCGGGCAGCTGCTGAATCCGCCAGCTGAAACTGGCAAGCTGATGAGGATGTTTTTCAGTCAGCGCCATCGGTTACTCCTCAACTCAGTAGCCCCCAGCTCAAATTTAAAATTGAGTAAATTTCATCATGGACTACATTTTTTTTACCAGTGTTTCATATTGGGCTAGGGCTAAGTCAAGATTTTCACTTTACACCATGTTTCTTTGCCAATTGCCAAGAGTTGCACTTTGGGGCAGGGTATGTTCACAACTTGGGCATGTGTGACTGACCTCGCCGTAGATATTATGATTGGATTGTGATGACACTCAATTCAAACAACTTCTTGATGCGCGGTGTGGCACGGTTCAGGTAGAGATGGCTAAACCCACTCATGACATGACGAAAGAACGAGATGTGTGCTATCGTTTCATGCGTGCAGAACTTCCTTCGCATATCTAGGTGTTGTCACATTGCAATAATCTCTATTACAAGCTTGCCGACGTCCACAATCCAATCATCTCCATCACAAGCTTGCCGGCGTCCTCTCTTATCTCCTGATCTACTGACATGTGAGAGCATCCAGTCCAAAGTGAAAGCTTTTGGTAAAAGAAACTGGCCCAAAGTGAAAACTTTGTCTTTAGGATTGTCCATGTTGAAACTTAGGTAAAAATACCTAGACCAATGTGCAATTTACTCTTTAAAATTTAAAAGTTATTTTAAAAATTGATCTTGATTTTTTTTATCATACTTTATTTCAGAATTTATATTAAAAGTTAATTTTATAGTTGATTTTGATTTTTTTTAATCGTACCATTGAATTTTAAGTCGTCCAAAATACATATAAAAAAGTTTTTCATATGAACAACCTTCTCTATCTCATATTATAAAAAAGTCAAACGACTTATAATACGAAACAAAGGGAATATTTTTTAACCGCTAACAAAAGCTACAGCTTGTAATAGCTGTAGGCGAAACGACGGTTTCTAGTGAATGGATACTGCCACAGTGGATGGGAAGAAAGGGCTGCAGGTTTCGATTCCAACGAGAGGCAAAAATGCCTTTTTGGAACGCCGACAAAAAAGCGAAGAAATTTCTTTAAGGACTCCTCTTGAAAAAGAGGGAGGTGAATCAAACTAAAAACTTTAAGAATTGAGATACCTTGGCTGCGTACTCTTTGTTCATGAGCTTCAGAGTCACCGTGCTGCCAATTCTTAAAGCTGACTTAAGAAAGAGCCAACTCTGTCAACGCCAGAAAGTTCACCAGCTTGTATCTGAAGCAAAGATCATTTCTGGCTGCTTCGTGATGAAGTGCCCAAATCTTTCTTTCCTCTGCTTTGCACCTGGTTATTGACTGCATACGGCAAAGCATAATTTAAGGTCAATTCTTGGTGCAAATCCAACTCCAGGCACTTCTACTTCATAATAACTGCGGAGAACAAAGCCACAAAAAATGTCCGGCACATGCAGAATACTAACTATTTTTTTTTTGCGAGGAATCTGACCTAAAAATTGGCAGCATGTTCTGACTATAGGCTAAGACAGAAAATGGATGTTCCCAAGCCAATATCCACCTGATAAGCTGGACCATTGGTAAAGTTGACATCAACAAATATATCCAGAAGTCAAGCCGTTGGCACCGATGAAACCTGAGTTTACTGAGTACGATTTCTGCATGCTGATGACACAATTGCCATTCACTAAATCTCCAATGTTGATCACATAAGGGCAGCATATCTTACCAGATATGGTGGATATATTCATGAGAAGTGCGTTCAGCAATCTAAACCAAACAGACCAAGTAGAACAAATGAGCCCGGTGCTCATTCTGAACTCTGAACTTGGTGATGGAAGCAGTCTATCTATCGACAGGCTGTTGGTTTTCTCTTTCTTCTTTGCACCAGCAAGCTTTGCACTCCTAGCAGCATCCTCCATTTTGCAGCATGCTTTGCAGCCCCATCCACCTCTGCCGGACTTCTTTTTGGCTGAAGCTATCTTCTTCATCTTCTCCTTCATATACACAGCTGTGATTTCCTCTTCAGATTTGTATCCGCCACCTCTCCATGGTCCTTGCTGGAATCCATTTCATTGGGCTGCTCTTTAGAATCCTTGATTGATTTGTCTTCTTTGATTTCTTCTTCCTTGAAGTCTTGCTCTCTGAAGGTACAGGAGCACCATTCTTATCACCACCATTCTGCTTATCTGGCTTTCTTTCAGCTGTAAATTTGGGAAAAATCAAAATACTTGCTTGTTTATTAAAATATATCATATGATCAATAAACAATAGTTAATGAATACTCCCTCCGTCCCTAATATAAGGGATTTTGATATTTTGTTTCCACTGTTTGACCACTCATTTTATTCAAAAAATTTATGCAAATATAAAAAACGAAAAGTTGTGCTTAAAATACTTTGGATAATGAAGTAAGTCACAAATAAAATAAATAATAATTCTTTTTTTTAAATAAGACGTATGGTCAAACAGTGCAAGTAAAATGTTAAAATCCCTTATATTAGAGGACGGAGGGAGTATGAAATAGTGAAGATGTTCTTAATTTGGTACAAGTCACACCATGAGTAAGTTCTATACATTTACTAATTGCATCAAGCTGGGTACCATGTCCAGAAATCCCCAGCTCAGCCAGCACAGTATCTAGTTCTGCAAGCTCTTTCTTCTTCCATTCCTTCTTCGAAAGCTGCCTTTCTGTCTCTTTAGATTGTGCAGGTATTAGACCAGAATTCTTAACCTCAAGCTCAGATGGTACATCACCTATACCAACATCAAGGTCATCATCTTCACTCCCCGATTCCTAGAGAGCAAACGTACAAGTAATTAATTAAACCAGAGTGAGTTGGAGGAAAAATAATTAGGACACATACATCTTAAGGGTGGACAGCTGGACACATGAGCCACATACCAATTTACATACCTAAGATAAAGAGCAGAATTTATTTTATGCCTAATTAGTCTCTGAATCAGAGAAAATCTTGTTCATGCTGTCCCTCATAGAATCGTGCAGGAGAAATAAATTAGAAGAATATAAAGCTTAAATAAACATTTCCCCCTTTCTGTTCTGTTTAGTTAACACTTTCATATACACAAGAAAAACATGTATCGTTCATCTTTGCTTTCAGCAGTGTTCGCTAGGGGATTCCCACAAGCACAAATTTATGTTTATAATGAGTTCAAAATTTTCTTTATTGCGAAATGATCTATCAGACTATCTGGTATGGTGTGGTATCGCAGAATGTTGTGAGCATAGATACTGGCATAGTCTTTAGAGAATACTTTAGCAAATATTGGTACTAAAATATATTTAAAAGTTCTGATAAAATTGAATATAATAAAAATATGCTTGAGATAAATTTGCACGCTTGATATTTATGCGTTCAATCCAAATATTTAACAATGTTGACATTTTTAAAAGTAATTTTTGATTAAATCTCTAACATGATATAATTAAAAATATATATGTAGAGTTTCTAAGTAGAGGAATGAATTTTCTTTTTTTTCTCTTTTTTTTGGTAACACACGAACATTATGGTACTTCAATAAAACAAGAGAATCTCCCCTCAAAGAAAAAAAAGAAAAGAAAAGAATCTACCACTTAATAGGATGGGGAAAAACCAAAGCATTGCCATAGATGGGAAGGTCCAGAAATGGTAGCGCACTGTACTACCGCATGCATTGTCCCAACATCAACATCATTCATGATACGAAAAAGGTGAGACCACAAATTCTTCTGGCAAGTCAATAGTCGCTTTGCAATTTCCACTAGTGCACCGAATGCCACCTGACAATTTGACAATTTAAACCAAGCAGATTCTGCTTTGCATTACATTATTATCGTTTAATCAATTATTCGAAGTGTCTACGAACAGATTGGTTCGAAGAGAGGAGCTATTGTTCGAAACGAAGATTTAAAATTTCTTTTCCTACGATTATGAATACAACCCACAACTATCTCTAGTTTATCCAGATTACATCCCCTGTACGGGTGTACACGACTGACTCATGCTTACATTGAATCGCTGAACTAAAAGAGAGAAAGAGAGAAGCCACCCTACAACGGACGCTCGCAGGTTGTAAAACCAGCATAAATTTCAAGGTTTTACAGGTTCTATCTCGGTCTCCATGCCATTCCACCCACACTCCCAGAACCATAGCTTTGCGCGCTGTTATTACTGTTGGGTATCACACCATACTGCGACTGCTGCACCATGCTCGCCGGCGCAGCGGCGGCGGCGGCGCCGCCCTGCGCCGGCCACCAAGCATTGGTCTGCTGCCAGGCTTGCGCTGGCTGAAGCTGCTGCTGCATCAGAGGAAGTTGCTGCAATGGTTGCTGGGTTCGGAGGTAAGCCTGGGGGATAGAGTTGCTGGGTATCTGAGGTTGCAATGCATTTTGGTGGTGGTAAAGCTGCTGCTGCTGCTGCTGCTGATGCTGGTAGGGATGATGCAATTGCTGAAGCGAGGGCGGTGGTGGTGGTGGAGGCAGCGGTTGCTGTGGTGTGGGTGGAACTGGGAGCTGCCTTGTTGGCTGTTGTTGGGTGACAAGCTGGTTGGGGTTCCATTCTGGTATATCATCGTCGTCATCATCATCCCAAGGACGAGCCTGAACAGATGATCTTTTACCATACTTCTGAACCAGTTCCCTCATTTGCTCTACCGGGCGAGCAGAGGTAAGGGGTACATGCTGCCGGCCCTTGTAGGCCTGGGTGGTTGTTACATTAGCAGCAGGATTGGACGAGTTAACAAAATTAAATTCAGGAAGATCGTCTTCATCCCTAGCAACACCAGGGCCAAAGCCCGGAGGGACATCATCAGTTACATCTTCCTCGTGGCGGTGACGCTGAACTGGAAAACCCGGCGGCGCGCCGTGCGAGCTCATAGGCAGGGAGGGCCTAGGGCCTGGAGTAGAACCAGTAACCTGCGGTTTCTTTAAAATCGACGGCCTCCGGGAACCATCATGCCTAGGGTGTGCCGGCATCCTGGGAACGTTGGGCCTCCGCCAGACGATGACCCCGATGATGGAGGATGCTGACACAGCAAGACTCTCCAAATGCTCCTTTGGCAGGTGCCGAGAGAGAATCTCCACAGTTTTCCCTTGAGAAGGGCACAGGTACAGCTCTATTCCATCTGCAGGTTCAGCTAACCCTACTCTTTCATCTGAAATATACGAGTCAATTGTCTGCAGAAGAATAGACAAATTTAATGATCAAATCCACAAACATTCATTAAGCTAGCTCCTGAAGGAAGGTCTTTCTCTGAAAGAAAAAGGGCTACGATAGAAAAACCTGCAAGAGATGTTGGCGACCACTCTCATGAGAACCTTCCTTCCAACACAACTCAGTTACCTATGAACAAAGTTGGACATATTCAATTACTATCCTATCAACACCAGCATGAACCATAATCTGTGATGACAAAAGCGCACTAACTATAGTTTGAGGCATTTAGTTAAATAAAGGATAGATCGAGTAACAACTCCCAAACAGAGTGATACTTCTAGATGCTAAGCATACAATCATAAGAAGCATTTCAAAAGTTAAGACTTAAAATACATGCAAGAGATCATGTCAAGAGTTGTTTTTTTTGTCTGTAACAATTGTTTTCTTTTCTGGCTGACACATGCTCCAATTCATAGCTTTTTGTTTTCTTGGCAAATTTAGCATATAAGTACCAACATTTTTCAAACATCCTGACCCAGACCTCAGACATTTAAACATATTAGTTAGTTTTCAACAGGAAAAATGCAAGATTACCATTATAGCACGGCTCCTAGATTTGGGAAGCTGTTCAACAAACTCTTGAAAGGCACTAAGTTTGACTCTCCCCTTGATTTCAACAAAGCT
The DNA here is from genome assembly GCF_034140825.1 of Oryza sativa Japonica Group. Taxonomy (NCBI): domain Eukaryota; kingdom Viridiplantae; phylum Streptophyta; class Magnoliopsida; order Poales; family Poaceae; genus Oryza; species Oryza sativa. The sequence continues at coordinate 6,110,534 of NC_089036.1, read as the reverse complement.
CCGCCATTCTTTTACTGGTGGCTTTTCACCACTGCAAAGTGAAATTTTAATACATGTCATCACAAATACAAAAATAAAATACAGAATAAACACATATCAACACTATCTTTCAGGTAGAGTGGATCATGTGTACTTGGACAGTAGCAGGGCATTCTGGGCCACAACAATGAAGAACCAGTTGTAAATTGTTATCAACATTAATTAAATCAGCAAACTTTGCAAAAGGGATGATTTAGATCAGTATTAACTAACAAGACATAAATCGAACAAATACACAAGTATACAAGTTCCCATCAGAAAGAGGTGAAGTAGCCAAGCTGGACCCTCAATGACATACACCTACTTAATGCACTCTCTGCGGAATCAAGAGAAGTACACTGAAGCATGTCACATTTGGCAGTGCTTGCTAATTATAAATTATTACTCTTAGCAGTTCTCACATGAAGATATATTTATATACTTGCATGCCATGAGCTATCAGTTTTTACTTATTACTTAATTTGATGCTAGATGTCTAGCTTCTAAACCTAAAGTAATTTAGGTAGAGCAAGACCTTGAGCCTCTTGAGAAACCAATAGAAACAAGGAATCAAACAACAGCAGCTAGCTTCACCAGATGAGGAAGAAAGACTTCCATAACTCACTTGCCTGAGGCGCGAAAGAACTGAGATCTTCAACGAAAGCCCCCCAATTTCATTGACCCTTACTTAATGACCAGTGATGGCGATTTATGCTTTTATTGCCTCCCAAACTTATCATTCTTACTCAAGCTTAAGACCAGGACAGAATAGTTGGAGTATAAATAAATAAAGTTATCATACGAGTCTTGGACATATGCAAGTTGTGTGTGTGTTTTGCCAAGGAGTGCATATGCCATATAGTTCAACAAGTATCTTTCTGAAGGAACAGACAATCAATTTCCAAAATACGACCAAGCGAATACAATGTAGAAGATGAAATTGCAGAATACAGTTCAGTAAAAGCTTTGTGCAAAAGAAGATGTACGTGTTCTGTAAAGCACTAATCTGCTTTTAATAAATTAAAACTAAGACAAAGGCATCGAAGAGAATGTGTCAAATCATCATGGTATGCTAACAGAAACGATTGTATATTGGTAATTCAAAGGAAAAGGCTGCAGATGAAACAAACCTTTTGAAGATGGCAACGACATTTGTGAGCGAAGACATGGTAAGTTGAATTGCACCCTCCCATATACTTTCACGTATCATAGGAAGAGTAGTTGCCATATTATGCACAGTAGAGTCACGATTCAGCACATTTTCAGTAGTTGTTTGTTTGACTTCAACACTATCTGGGGAGGATTTTATCAGCTTTCCTTCACGCTGCTCAACAGGGCCCAAATTTGAACCCACCTCATCTTTGGGTGACTCTAACTTGGACTCAGATTTATCCTGCGAAGATGGCAGGTCAGCTTCAGATACAATCTTCTCTGCTGCAGAAACTTTAACTTCTTCCTCAGGAAGTTCCGCAGATTCTGCAGTAGTGTCAGCTTCGTCTCGATCATCTGAATCTTCTTCTGGCGTCCCAGCTGAGAGATTTTCAAAAGGTGGTTCAGAATCTAAACCTTGCATGAATTCATCTAGTGAAGGGATCGGTGGAAGGTTTTCAGTGTCTTTCAAGTCATCCACCATAAGTTCTTGCATAAGGTCACTTTTCTCATTATCAACATATTCTAAATCATCTTGTGGATCGTTCTTGCCTGCCCCATTATCTTCATCTTGTGAAGTCCCATCAGGTGCCTTGTCATTGTCTTGTATGCCTGTTTTATCATCTGTACTTTCTTTATCGTCTGATTTGGTCTGATCTTCAGGGGCTTTTGATGGAACTTGAGTAAGAAGATTACCTCCAAGCTCAACCTCCACTGAGATACCATCTGTTTCTTCTACTTCAACTTGAAATTCTCCTTTGTGTGTTTTCCTAACCAAACGTCTAACATCAACCTCGGTACTAGGAAGGACAACCATTTGTGCTAGTTCTTCAGCTTTAGCTAACCGCCACTCCGATAGCTCCTTGGAAGCAAGTTCCTCCGCAGTCATTGAACAGAGGCGATCAGGTGTAATATCTCCAGACAATACCCTCTCTCTTAACTCAGGATTACTTTTATCTTTTAGATTAAATAGAAGAGATCTACCTTTCTCCTTATACTTCTTATTAACTCCACCAAATAGTTTGAACAGCTCCTCTTCAACCCTAACTGCTAAATCATCTGCCTTCTGAATAATGCTATCCTTATCTATCGCTTCCTCATCATTGGCAGACTTCATTCTTTTGGACTCAGATTCTGAGAGAGTGTCTGCAACAACAGGGTCAATGTCAGAAGCCCTGGACCTTTTTAAATTAGGTTGTGTGGCAGGTTCAGGAACCCCAGCATCAAAGTCAGAAACCCAACAAAGTCCATGACCTTGCAAGAGTTCATCAGCAACAACTGTATATTGTCCCAACATTTCATCTTGTAAAGAAGCATTCTCTGGTTGTTGCTGGATGTCCGCGTTTAATGGTGTGGCTATGTTCGAAACTAAATCACTGTTTAACTTCTCATCTTCAGCACGCCTCTCAGCACCAACACTTGTCAATACTTCCGACTTGGCTGCACTCATGCCTTGGGATGTGGTGGCCACTTGATCTGCATCTACATCCATCTCTTTCTTTTGGTCTGCAGACCCATCAGGCTGCACATCAGAAGATTGATTCTTACTCTGATCAGAATCTGTTCTCAGAGCAGCAGAAAGTGACTCCCTGAACTTTGATCTCACAGATTCCAATTGCTGAGTTTGAACCTTTGATGGTGTCTCCTTCTGTGCAGAACGTTTGTTCGATGACTGTGACTGTGTAGATTTCAGTATTTGAACCTTTGGAGAAGCAATTGTCGGTTGCAGTTTCTTGCCAGCAGGAGAGTGTTGTGATCCAACCATTGTTGGCAAAGATGTTCGAATACTTAGCACTTGCTGGGGTGGCCTCAATGATACTCTGCTTAGAGAATGTGCCCCTGAAGAACGCGGAGTCTCTGGCCTAGAAGCACCAATTTGGACCGATTGTTGACTCATAGGAACAATAAAATACGAACTAATTGGAACAGAAGCTCCCATAGAAAACATTGGCTGTGCACCCCAGTCAGCAGGCAAAGATGGATAAAACATAGACGGATACTCAGCCTGATTAGGTTGAATATTTGAAGAAGGCAATGGTTGAGAACCCATGTTAGTTGACATGGGTGTCTGCCCTTGATTTGACAACTCCATTATGCAACTATTTCAAAAACTCCCAAGATCCTTGACGAGAAATAGTTGTGTTGCTTAGAACAGTTAATACATATATCTGAAATAGATATGAAGCAATGGAGGTCTTAGAACCGTAAACGGGAAAGGAGTAAATACAAACTGTGGAGGACATCAAAATAGATGCTCCCTGGGCCAGTATACATAGATTTAAGAATTAAAAAAAATATTGAATTAGAATTTCGTAAAAAAGCAATCCCTATGTAAAAATGATACATCCCACATGAGTATGAATATTATTATGGTGGAAAATTGAATTTATTAGAAAAGTACGCACACAGATTCCATTCATGATAAGTATTCTGAAGAGGTGTCCGCATTAATCAGTTCTAGATTAACACAACAATAGTCTAACAGTAAAAAGAAAAACAATCCAGAATACAATCGTGATACAACAAAATGCCAACATGGCTGTTCATACGCATACAGTAAAACATAATCCTCCACAGCGCATTGACCTAGAGTGAAGAAATGAATTAACGTTTGATTAGCAATTGCTAGGAAATGCACCAGGCGGTGATAGCAGTGAAAATAGGAGGCATGTGAATGAAGTAACACTAACAGATCTCAATACAGCTTAACAAAGCAAACCCTAGAGCTATAACATTCGTCTACATCGAACCAATATCAAGGAACACCCAACCATCATCATCAAATCTAAAAGGGCACAACGCCCAGAGAAGGGACGATAACCTCGCTCCGTAGACGAATCCCCCCCGGCAGCGCAGACCCAACCCAACCAAACCCTAAACGTCTCCCTCCACGTATCCGACGATCCCAATCACTCAAACCCAACGAACAAATCCCTCGCTCACACCGAGCCGCGGCAATCACGAAGCAAACACGCCGACAAAAAAAAAAAAGAACTACACGCATCGATCGCACGAATCATCTGGAGCTCAGAAGCGCCCGGCGGAAGAGGGATCCACTTTTACCTAGGCGCCGGGCGGCGACGGCGACGGCGGCGAGAGGGAAGGGGGGGGGGGGGTTGGGAGATTTGCGGGGAAGGTGGGGGATTCGATTTGGGGGTTTAGGGTTAGCTATGGGCAGGGGCAGAGGTCACGGATTGTGCGCTTCGGGTTTCCATTTGGTTCGTCTCGTCTCGTCGCCGCGCGAGGTGGTGAGGTGAACGGCTGCTGCGTGGTGGATGGATGGATGAGGTGGGTGATGACTGGGTGAGTGGGGTGAGGCCGCCACCAACGTCGCAAGTCGCGACTCATCTCCCGTCATCCGTCTCCTTCCTACCCACGTCGCGTGCGGTGCGGGTGCGGGTGTTTCTCGTGTTGGGCCGTGTCTACATTGGGGCCTTTTGTGGGAACAAGTCTATTGTTGACTCCGTTTCTCTAGCTCCAAATCGAATTGTCTCCCCCCCCCCCCCCACACCGTAAAACTGAGTATAACTATGACATCTCTCCCATCAACGGAAATCGGTATAAATCGACTCCTTTAACGGTACGAGAACTGACGCCTGGAGAAAGAGAGATGGGGGAGGGGAGAGGTGATGGTGATGAGATGAGGATGACATGTGGGTCCCGCTACTTACTCGGTGAATCAACCTCGATCAACGTACCATGTCAGCAGAAACCACTTTGCAAACCGTTGAAGGAGTTGATTTTCACCGGTTTTTCAAGATGGAGGATGTGTTATATCCAGTTTAGCAGTTGCCGGTTAAGGGAGGCGATTTAATCAGGAGCAAGACATGAGAGAGGCACAATAGACTTATTTCCGCTTTATCATGTGTTCGATGGGACGTGATTTTGTGGTTTGGGCCTCTTGTTGTGGTTTGTGGTTTGTGGCTGTGCCCTGAACCTTTGGCACAATAGTAAAGGTCCATTTGATAGGACACTGGCTCTCAGATCCTCTCTGGTGGAGTTGGAGCCTATAGATCTTTACTTTTACAAATTAAAGTGAAGGATTCACCCCACAAAGTACATACTAGGAGGGGTGAAACCACTTTCCTAGCTTCATATAGCTCTACCAAATAGGCCTGTAGTAGCAAATTTGGTAGGATAGAATCTTAGGGGTGCAAGCGGACCGATCCGTGAGTTTAAATAAATAATAATTTATGGTTTTTCGCGTCGCGGTCCGGCTTGCCGCATTTAAATATACAAGTGGATCGATCTATAAACCAATTTATAAGTCAAATTCATAGTTAACCCGCTAGTCAAACCGGCGGGTTACGCACTATTTTTGCCTATAAGTGGTTTCGCGGGTAAACCCACTTACACCCCTAGAATAGATGCTTTTAGAAAGAAGCAAATCTTCATATTGTAGGGGGAAAAAATGGCACCATCCAAACCAGCGCTTAGTCTAATCACTGCTTCCTCTCTAACGCATGATATTTACAAGATCTAGACACTCCTTGGAAGAAACAAATTTTATAGTATTTTCAAGGGTGTTGAATTGATTCACATGAAAAATCCTGTAAAATTTATATGTTCCAGCCCCCATAAAATCATCTTAGGATTTTCGGAGCCCACGGATCATCCAAAAATCCGCCCATACAATGGATCTCCTTTTCTATGTTGGACATGCAATCCTAACAAATTATTTTCTCTCTCCATGTGCTCATAAAAATATATATCTTGTGTTTGTTCTGTTGTTAGATTTTAGGAATCATACTGTTGAAACATCTCTGTATTATAGTTCCAAGAGTAATTTTACGGTCCTTAAGGAGGTACCATGAAGTACCGTTTTTTCTATTGTAAATTTGGTACCTCATGGTACCTAGGTACTGCGAGGTATCATGAGGTACCAAAATTTAAGTGTAAATTTTGATACCTCATGATACCTCCTCAAGGACAGTAGAATTGCTCTAGTTCCAAATTGTGTCCTGCAAACTATTTCCAGGCATCATCACTGTGTAGAAGGATAAGAATACACTGGCCCAATGTAGTAGCTGTTCCTGGTAAGGCCTCCTCTCCACCAATCAACTCCAGAATCCATCCAAACTTACTACATACTGTTAAGTAGCTCAATTGTCTCTCCAAATCAATCAGCTTGGATGATGAGCTTCAAAAGGACAGGACAGGGACACTTGGAATTCTGTTCCCTGATCACCTGATACCCTGATATCCAAAGATGCTAATCTATACATTAGGTTTCCAACCATGGCTGTGCTGTTTAACTCTGTTTATGCTTTCCTGATCAAAAGCTTGACAGTAGAATTCATGTTTGTAACTTGTAAAAAATAACTGGTGTTTACAAAACCACTAACTCTCTAAAAAAAAGAAATTTATATTTAGAATTATCTGCTTAAATCATGTAGTTCAGGAATTCGGTAAGACGATTTCAAGTATTTGCAAGAACAGCTTGATGGGAGTTGCTTAATGCTTTTGTATGGGATGATGCAATTCCTATGAAAATCTTGTAGAAAACTTCCAAGGAAAGACTTAGCTACTATTGCCAGTTCAACGTACTCTGACAAAAAAAATAGTAATATAAAGATAATCTGCAATCAAATATTCTCAGTTGGCGAACGCCTGAACGGGATATGCTGATGCAAAAGATATATATTCTCCGAACTCAGATCATCTTATGGAAAAAAAGAACTGATTTGCCATATGATTGGTTGCTTCAAACCTCTAATTGTGTGACACATTGCCCCATAGTGCTTGATGTGCCATTGAGATGATGTTTACATCCAATATATGGATTATTGGATGCTGGGGCATAAACAATGAGTCACTGAAAACAACATCTTCTGAAAATGTCAAAATAATATTTACAATCGGTATGTAAATTCAACTTCAATTGAGCTATTCTATCTCTAACTTTGAATCATGCACGCCTGGTTTAAAGAGATTAATTGAACTGTGGTTCATTTTGCTTGGATATGATACCAATGAGCTATCACTAATTCGGTGGCAGGTCACCTTAATGAATATTAACCATGGATTGTGATTGATGAATTATTAGAAGTTTAGAACAGTCTAACTAATCTAAAATCTGCACCTGAATGGATCAATGGAAGGATAAGGGCTAGCCACTTTTATGGTCTGAAATTGATATGTTTTCGCACTAACTGCAGATATATATTAGCCTGCATCTTTACATTCCCATAAACCATATATTATTATATTTTGGAGTCAGTATGAATGCAAAATCTGTGATATGATATAGGAGTATATATACTTTTTTCAAAAGTAGTTTTTCTACCTCTGCACATCTTCTTACACATTAATCTTCAGAAGCTGAATCTTAAGCCTGTAAAATATTTGACTACAATTACTACTTTTTTTTACTGTTAAATATTTGATACACCAAACTGAAGCACTACAGTTACTATCTAAGGGCCTATTCGGTTTGGAGGATTTACGCGAGAATTTTGGAGGAATTGAACTGTCCTGTGAAAATTCTGTAAAATTCCTACATTCCGAAGATGGCTAGGTTCCTTGTGGTGGAACCAGTCCACCTGGGTTCAAATCCTAGATTTGACACGGGTGCTCGCATTTACGGTTAATTATTCTTTTAGTAATAGACCATGTACCTATCAACAGCGATGCGTCTGTGGTAACTTTGTTAATCTCAAGATACGTTGACTTAGTCTTCCGGAGGTGCTCATATGGATAGGGTGTGTGTGCGTTTATAGGGATGAGTGTGCGCACGTTATGGGCACCTACATTCATACTATGTTTCTAAAAAGAAGTTGATGGAGAAAAAAAATGGTGCACTGAATGCGGTCGTATTGGCTTTGTATTTTGGTGTTGAGTCCCTTCCATACAAGAACTAATGGACACTTCTTTTGCAGTTTCAAACCAATGTTGCATTGTTCAACATACACTGTTTTAGTCCCATCTGTTGCAAGAACCAATGCAGATCACTGCTGCAGCAACTGAAGCATCCGAAGGGGTTAGCCATATCCATCAAACCATCAGCATCACTATCACAGTAACAGTTCAGAGCATCTTCAGAGGCATCTCCTAATCCTAGCTATATATGCTCCTTTTCTAGCTGAAAATTGGTGGGGAACACGATGACCACGACGCGATCGTATTAGTACACAAATCAAAAGAGAAATAATTAAACAATGGTGCACTATCAGTAGCTGTTAACTGAAACAGTCTGCTCTGAATTCTGAAGATTGCAAGGGGTTAGGTAGAGCTCTAGGCCTCTAGCCTAGCCAGCCTTTCTCTTCCCTTCTCCTTATATACCACACTAGAACACAGGAGCAAGAACAAGCCACACCATTGCTCATCACCTCTCCATCTTTAGTTTGAAGTATCTCAGTTTTGCGATTCTCCTCGCTGTTCACCGCGAATAATCAAGCATCGATTGACGACGACGATGGACGAACCATCGCAGGGCGGTGACCAGAAGCTGTCGGCCATGGAGCATGTCAAGAAACGCCATGAAGAGAAGGGCTTCCTCTATGCCTGGTTTGTACAGAAACACAACACTCTGCATCTGCATGCATGATCATACTGCAAGTTCTTGCTGCATGCAGTAGCTTCAGTTCAGTACCAGTGCTTTAGCTCTGAACTCTGAACTTCTGAATGCATCTCAGCATGTGAACTCTGTATCAGACTGCATCTGCAACGATGTGGCACTGCAAGAACAATCACACATGCATACATGATGATTAATTGGTTGCCGTTAATTTGGGTGTCGGATTTATTTTTTTTTTCCTTTTTTGCAGCTTGTTCATGCTGTGCTGCTGCTTCTGCTGCTACGAAACCTGCGAGCACTGCCTCGAGTGCTTCTGCTGCTGCTGCAAGAAGGACAACTGATAGAGATCAAGATCGATTTCCTGGATTTGTTAGCGAATTGTTCGTCGAAATAATAAAAGGCTAGCTTGGTGTGATTCTTCTCGGTTTTAATTTGTGTGTTAACTATGCGTTAACCGTGGTGAGCTAGCTAATAGTTATGTACTCCATGCTGTGACTATGAGTGAGCGAGTGAATTGCAGGTGGATTGTGGTTGTAAGTTTGTAAGCTGGATTTCTGATTTTTCATGTCAGTTCATTGTTGTAGTACAAATTCTTGTGTAAACATAAGTGTAGGTGATTCATGTTGCAGTTATCCAGTTATTTCTTCTGCTTGCATAAACTGATACACAGAAGTTCAGATTAGACGGGAAGATATGCAGAACTAAATAACTGTAGAGTTCAGTGGATCATGAAGGCATCTTGTTTGTGATGAATTATTTTTGCCTTTCTTTTCTTTCTCCCTATCTTCAGTTTTGCATTGCGAGAATAGAAAGCAAAGGAGAAAATGAAAAAAAATGTTCAAATGTTATAAAAAAAATTCTCCAATTCAAATTTGGAAAAAGCTCTAAAATTTGAAACAAATTTTCAGCAGGTTATTGCAACGATTTACTTTATTGTACAGATAAATTTTAAAAATAGCTTAAAACAATTGGTATAAACAAAAGATTATTTTTTTGGGTGAAATGTATTTTGAGAGATGTGAAACAATTAATCCATCATAGGATAATCGATGGATGTGTAAAGAAATGGACAAGAGCAAAAAGCTCTTATGCTAAGTTGGGGTCGGGGAGACTGGGGAGCTTCTCGTTGTTATAGCTTCTCTCAGAATTAGAAGCTCCCCTATACAGTTTAGTTTTTGGTCCACATTATGAGAAGCCGTAGTTGTATAATCTAGAAAGTGAACTAGAAGTCAGAAGTTGAAAAACCCATCTTTTTCATATTCTCAGAAACTGGCTGCCAACCAGTTGTTTCTCAAAATCTTAAACTCCCCAAACAGGCCTGAGAGTGATCCCACGCCTATTTCTTATCCAACGGTGGTTAGATCATTAAAGATATTTTTTTTTGTCAGAAAGGGGAAAATTGAAAAGTTTATATGTACTCAATTTTGTCTGTTATACTAAAATTCTATCTGTCACACTATGAGTCCAGCTATATTTTTTTATAATTTTATCTAATTAAATTAAACTTTTTTTATACATGCCACACTATATTTTTTTTTTATAATTTTCTCTAATTAAATTAAACTATGAGTACTTAAAAGCCCTGAAATCTGAACCCAACCCAGGCGCGAAATCCGAGGTGCCCCGCGACCGCGCTGACCGGCGGCGATGCCGATCCGGCGGCCGGCCCACGGGCGGATCGTGGCCGCCGCCGCCCGCGTTACTCCGGCGCTTGGTCGGCGTGGCTCTGGGTAACGATCCTGTAACCCTACTTCTCCTCAGAGTCAGATCCATCCCGCGCCTAATCTTCCTGCGGGTGTATGTTGCCATCGCGAATTACCAGTCTATAGTTGCTGTATGAATGTGGGAGGCGATCTTGTTGATCTGTACTTCCATCGATTGTTTAGTGCTGGGTAGTTGGATGATCCCCTGCAAAATGTGCCTGTTTCTGTACCTGAGCTAGTGCGGCTGGAGGGGAATTGTTTGGGGATTTCTGAGTTGCGCTGAATTTGGTGGTGCGATTGCTGTTTATCACCATTTCCACTTGTGCTTTTGTTGTGGAACACTTTGGCAATTTTGACAAAATCTTCCGAGGATTACCAAGAGTCCAATGTCAATTTTGGAGGATTACATTGTTTCGTGAAAACAACGACTAATCTAAATCAACAATTTATTTCTCACAGTCAGTTAACCATCGATATTGCTGCAAAAAAAAAAGTTGACTATCGATTCTATGGATCTGTTTTCGACTTATTGTTAGTTAACAATGCCATACTTTTGTATAGAGAAGTCCCCCCTCCCCCGGTTTTTAAGCAACTAGGCCATGTTGTTTTTTTGCCTAAGAGAAACTATCACATGTTGAAATGTGCAATATAGTTGTTGAACAGTCATCTTTCTTTCCCTTGGTTGGGCCAAATTGATTGACAGACAAAGGCCGCTCAATAAATGGCACAAGTTATTTTGTGAATATGACTGCAATAATCCCTGATGCAGTCCATGCTCTGTACATTCTTGTAAACCAGAGGTTTGCTGGATGTCTGTTCAAAAGTTTGTGTCGAAGTATAGTTGCTTTTGGAATGTTATTTTTATATGACAATCTGGCCTGTCCTTGCTGGATGTCTGTTTAAAACTTTGTCTCAAAGTATAGTTTGCTTTTGGAATGTTATTTTCATATGACAATCAGTCTTGACTATAAAATTCGTTTCTTATGCAAAATTGCAAACCTTTATCGATATTCTTTAAGCCTCCCAAATTATCCAATAGTTAAATATATGGCACACCTTAGAAGCTTCAATAGTTGGATATCTGAATTTGTCTTTGGTTGTCAATACTTTTGCTGTCCTGCTGTCTAGAAATGTGAGTCACGTCTCATTTAAAATTCGCATCAAGGTTATTTTTAATCCAAATGGTAATATGTTATCACAATAATCGTAAATTATTAATTATATGCTGAACACACAACATCATCAGCAATCTTGAATTATTGATTATATCAGTTCCTAATGCTAGTGTTTGTAGTAGATTTCTAAAGTTTCTACTGTTTTCAGCATTATATAGCAGTGCCATCTTTTTTTTTTCACATTAATGTTTCATTTGCTGCTTTTTGAAGGCAGTGAGATTCAATTGAACAAATACTTGACAATATTATGGAAAAAATTACATCATGGAACTATTGCATATTTTTACAGTTTACATACATGCCTCTTATCTGTTTGATAAATGCCAAACTGAACAGATAGAGATGTCAATTGCCTACGAATGAAACAAATACTGAATACATTCTCTCCTCATTTACAGTGCTGTGTGCCAGTACTCAACAGCAAACTTATCCAAACTTGAATCAAGATGAGATGGTGCTCTTATCTTCTTTGGAAATTGAAGACTTTGATGGAGAAGGCAAAGACGAACGCGAAGAGAGCAGCAAACCCAACAACGGCAGTTGCTACATAACCTAAGTAGTCATGCCTAAACCCAAAGTATCGTCTGATGTAATCTTGCACCACTTCCCCGTCCTCCAGTGTAGAGTTTGTGATATCACCATATTGTGAGGCAACAAGTCCGTACAGTGTCCATGCCACTGGGCATGCCCAGGAATACCACCTCCACCATATTGGTATCCTCTGCAAACCAGCCATGTATATTTCAGCATCAACAGTATAGAAAAAAGACTTAAAGGTTGGTATGGACAATGAATGAATATCAGATACTTACTGGTCGGGGGATTAGGAAGCCGGCAAAGATATTCCATATGCAATAGAATGCAGTAGAGACTATGGCAGCAATGTCGCTGTTTGGTGTCATGGCGACTGCCATCATCCCATAGAATGTGAAGTACATGAAGGTGAAGAACATGAAGAACATGTACCAGAAGAATTTTTCAACTGTCCAGTCAAAGCCAATCAGGCTGTAGACGATCAGACCATACACGACAGTCTGGAGGAAGATGTGTGGTATCTCAATAAGAACCTGTTGAAAGGATAAATTGTTAGATTTTTTTCCGTATAATAAAGGAAGCACACTGCAATTGTTTTTTGTTTAAATATGCAGCTATGACCATTTACCTGCGCAAATGCATATGGTAGAGCGGAGTACATTCCAGCGGCCTTTTCTCGGTAGAACACTGTTCGCTCAACGTCTACAATTGGTTGGACAGTCTGGCCGTTTTGAATTCCAATGAAAAGGACTGCTGCATACATGGATCCCAAAGAGTTGAACAGATCCAATCTCTTGTTTCTGTAGGCAAGATAAGCACAGGTAAGTTTCTTTCTCACAACATGCCAACATAGATCAAGTTAATTGGGTTTGTTAGCAAAGATACTTACATTTTCTTCCCTAGGTTCAAGAATATAGTGCCGAAAATGAGGGCTATAACTGTTGTGAAGAAGATTCTAGTTGCTGTATACGACGGATTTCTCCAGTATGATTTGTGCTGCTTCCACAGGCAAGCCATGCATTGTGTGAAGAAGGGCTGTGAAAATTGAGTTGGGAAGTGTAGGTCCGTTGATCCAGGTGGAGGTGTGCTTAATTCACTTATCAATGTTTTATTCCTCCTGCAATGGTGCAATTGAATCAGTGATATAACACAGAAAAAGCAGAAAAAGAACATTTTGGGGGGCTTTTGTCATGAAACATACTGGTATAGATCAGAATTCCTGTATACTTCAGCAAAGTTGATGCCAAGGATATCTTCTTGGGCTAGGGTGGTAACCTCCAACATCCATGTTGCAGGATTGTAACCATCCTTGATTTTCCTCACTCCTTGTATACCCTAAATTTGGAGCAGCGAGCAAGGTTACCATGCATGTCTTAAGTTGGAAATTTGGTGTTCACTTCAGTATTTAAGTATCGAGGCTCACCTCAAAGTAATTGATGAGATGGCATGAGTTGTGTCCCAGGGGGCCCACATATATTTCTTCACCTCCTCGTTTCATCAGAAACAGCTGCAGAAGTTCAAGAATAGCCTGTTAGTGTTCGTATGAGAGGCATCCAAGAATTGTGCAATTTTGGCCCTTGCTTCAACTTACCTCATCAAAAGCTTCAAATATGTCAATGCTGGGCTGGTGAATTGTGCAGACAACAGTTCTTCCTGTGTCTACTGTGTTTCTAACTGTTCTCATCACAATTGCAGCTGCCCTTGCATCTAGTCCTGAAGTTGGTTCATCCATGAATATGATGGATGGGTTGGCAACAAGCTCAACGGCAATAGTGAGCCTCTTCCTCTGTTCGGTGGATAAACCATTCACTCCTGGCAGTCCCACCAGTGCTCCCCTCAGTGATGTCAGCTCAACAAGTTCCATGACTTCTTCCACAAACATCTGCATCCGTGAAGTGAGTCAGCATCACAATGCAAAATGTGTAATGAGCTAGCAGAGTAAAGGCTGTTTGACTAACCTTTCTTGCTTCTGAGTCTACTTCAGAGGGTAACCGGAGCCATGCTGAGTACAGAAGGGACTCGTAAACAGTGACATGTGGAGAGTGGATATCATTTTGCTCACAGTAACCAGCAATCCGAGCAAAGGTCTCTTGCTTCTTTGGGTATCCAGAGATGGAGATGTCTCCTTCAATGTAACCGCCTGTTTTCCTTCCCGCCAGCACATCCATTAGAGTTGTTTTACCAGCTCCGCTAACACCCATCAGTGCTGTAAGGACTCCTGGCCTGAAAGCTCCGCTTACACCTTTCAGCAGCAGTAGCCGATCTTCAGTAACACCTTTATCTTTCATTTCCTGTCAAAAATTGTGCATCGGGATTAGCATAATAGCATTTGGTGGTATATTTGTTACACACAGGGAGGCTTCCAATGCTTGCTTACCTGAGGCATATCCACAGAGTATCTGATATTGTCGAAGGTGATCGACAGAGGAGTAAATGGAAGTACCATTCCTCTCTTCCTGGTGTCAGCTCCTGTAATCTCTCCTCTTCCTGCATTTGCTATACTTGTTAAAAGGACACAACAAAATGGCATATCTTGTTCAATGCCATAATACAGAGGAATGTACTAAAAAGACTGACCATCAGAAGGTGAATTCTGGGAATCTGTTCCAAGAGTCAGCAGCTCAACATTTTCTCCGGTACGGTTTACATGTTTTTCCCTCAATTCCTCTTCAGAAACAACAGCCTGACCTTTTCCAAGTGCTGCAGTCATAATATGGTGTCAATGCCAAATAAATGATGTTTGAATATGCTAATCTATGTGTTTCAGAGCTGAGATGATACTCACGGTCAAGCCATTCAAGGAACAGAATGAAGAGGATGTTGAAGAGCATGATGTATCCAAGTAATGCGCCAACGCCAATCCAGTACCAGTTTGCATCGACAAATATGCCACGTACCTTAAGGACTTGGACACCAAGCGTGTCGTTGCTTTGTGTCGGATCAACAACCTGCGCAAAGATTAGGTTGCTTCTGAGTTATCTAAATCCAAACTTAGATTGTCAGGTTTGAGTTGGTGCAGGAGACACTGCATTACCTTGTTCCAGCTGTGGCCAAGGAACTCATTAACTGCTATGGCATTCTGTGCATACATCAGAGGAGAGGACCAGTAGCCCCAAATCCACCATTTCTTGATGTTTTCTGCAAAAGGAGAACTCAGTACAATGCTCTTGTTACTACTGGAACAATATATGAGTTACTTGGCATACCTCTAGATATCAAGAAACCACCGAGAACCAGAAGAATAAGCTGAGCAAATGACCCAAACGTGTCTGCAACAACCATCTCTCTTCCTAGTGCAGCGAGAAGCCGGAAGAGACCGGACGCCATCTGGCTGATCAGTACCAGCAGCACATAATGGCGGAAGAATCTCTCTATGTTTGGATCGAAGCCCATGACATAGTATGTCATGCAAATCCACACAGCACATTCTAAGAATGATATTGGGATTTTGAGCACCCATGTAGGTAATGCATACGCCCATGATGGATAGAAAAGCAGGTCCCTCTGCTTATAGAATATCGGCAGCTTTGCAATGCTCATGGCGAGCTCCGCAAATCCATTGAACAAATGTGTGACTAATCCAAGGAACATAGCACCCAGGAAGATCGCACCATCTTCTACACTGCGTCGATGCATCTTTGTACGCAGGAAGACCGTCATTCCGATGCTTCCAAGGATTATGAGCTGGTACAGATGTACCTTTCGTCAGATTTTATTTATGGTCCCGAAGTAGAGAGAAAAAATTCAAGATGCGAGATACATACCTGGAGAATTTTGAAGATGTAAACAAATGAATTCCTCTTCATCAGCAGCCACTCCCTCGAGAAGCATGCCTTGGTAAGCTCCATCTTGCTGATGCCATACCTGGAAGTTGTGAGAGCAGCAGGATGGTTCCTGGTTCGGTCAAAGGGCACCCTGAGCTCTGAGCCCAGATTACGCCCAACATGGAATTCCTTGAAGGCCTCCGAAAAGTCGTTCACCGAGATGTACCGGTATGGTTCATCTCTGCGGCACCAGTACTGATGCTGATCCTTCCTCGATGTAACCTGTGCATTCAGAATGAACACTGTCAAATTTGAGTTCCTAGTCCAACATGCAGGGAAGATTACTCTGCTGGATCACTCACTTCTTGCAAGAAGTCTGCAACACCTTTCCTCTCCGGACATTTGAAGCCCATTGCCTCAAAGAACTCGAGGATGTTTTCTCGAGGTCCCTGGTATACGATTTGGCCCTCGGAGAGGAGAACAATGTCATCAAAGAGGTCATACGTCTCAGGTGCAGGCTGAAGCAACGCGATGAGCGCGGTTCCTCCTAAGATGTGGACAGATTGCCTGAGGGAGTTGACGATCTGGTATGTTGTGGAGCTGTCCAAACCGGTGGAGATCTCATCCATGAACAGAGCCTTTGCTGGACCGACAAGCATCTCACCTACGTAAATTCAGTGGATTGAGAGGTCAGATTTTTTTCACTATGATCGAAGAACACTGTCATGCCTAGTTCTTTGTTGACTGCAGATTGCACATACCAGTTGTGACACGTTTCTTTTGTCCTCCTGAGATACCTCTGATCATAGCGTCTCCAACCATTGTATCAGCGCAGATTTCCAGACCCAGAATCTGCAATAGCAACTTAATTAGTTCTAGTCATGTATATTTCTTCTTTTTTTCTCTATTTTCCTGTAGTGTGTTGTACTCACTTTGAGAATGTAATCTGTGACCACGCTTTCCTGACCTTCCACGGAGATGGCCTGTTTGCACAAGGGAACAACAATTTGAGCACTTCTTGTATACTTTTCCAAAAAAAAAAAGAAAAAAAAGGAAGGCTTGTGCTTTGAATAAACTAGCATTTTACCTTCATGTAAACATCAATATCAGGATCTGGTTTAATGCTGGCTTCTTTCTCCCTTCTTGACAGTTCAGTAAGCATGTCTGCGTGATAACAAAACCACCATAAGAATAACTTCACCAAAAGCGAAACAAATTGCTCTGCACTTTCAGTGCAGCATGCTGCGTACCGTAACGAGTTCCAACTCCTTGACATCTTGCAGAGAAGGCCAGTGTCTCCCTCACAGTCATCTCGCCGATGTGAAGATCATGCTGCCCGATGTAAGCCGATGTCCTCTGAGGGACAAATTCGTCCATGTCATGCCCATTGTAAGTCACTCTTCCTGATACCTGAGCATTTCAAAATTCAAATTCAGCCATGTTACAACTTTTGCGACTAATCTTTCCCATGTGATAATTTTTGTCCGAAAACACGGGAATACTCGGAAATTAACAAGAAACATGTGAAGATGTGGTTACCTTCAGTGTTGAGTCCAGTTTCCCTGCCAGAGCTAGGAGCAGGCTGGTTTTCCCAGAACCAGGAGGGCCAAGCAACAGAGACATCCTGAACAAATTTCACATTATTAAGCTCCAACCTTTCATCAAAATATGATAATCCGACACATGAACAGTTCTTGATTTTCCTCACCTGCCGGGTCTGATGATTCCACTGATGTCATGAAGGATGGAGATAGGCCTCTTCCCGCTCGAAACGATCCGCATCGCGCTCAGCACATCCTGATGATCCAAACAGTTCAACAAGAATCAGAAGCTGCAGGACGAGCTTAACAACATCTGAACTTGGAAACTCTTTCAGCTCCTCCATGATGATCATGGATGATCCAAATGCGTACCATGATTTTGTTGGAGAAGAAGTTGGTGAACGTTGGGATTCCCCGGTTGCCGACGTATGCCTCCGCGTCGATGCTAAGGTTCTCAAACCTCACTTCAATCGTCGGGTTGTCAATCCCAACTCTGCAAATCAAATCATCACAAGTTCAAATTTCAAAACCACCCAGAATTAACTCTCAAAAACAAAGACAAACAAAGAAGGAAAAGAAGCCATGACTGATCACTTTTCCCCCACTATCTTTCAGTTGCTACTGATGATGAACACCTTTTGTGTCTGAAATTTGAATTTGATCGAGAAGAAGAGGAAGTGAATGGAATTGAGCCTCACCGCTCCATCCGGTCGCGGAGCTTGAGGAGGAAGCGCTCGTTGTCCTCCTCGGCGGTGCGGACGAGGCGCTCGATGAGGTTCCTCCTCTCCTGCAGCCCGAGCCCCCCGATGTCCACCTCCTCCACGCCGCCGGCGGTGAGGATGCCCTTCCGCATCCGGTCGTACGTCGGGAGCTTCTCGATCGCCGCCCACTTGAGCGCCTCCTCGTCGTCCTCCTCCCTCACCGACCTCCCGAACGCGTCGCTCCTCCCCGACGTCCCCCTCCACGACGACGCCGTCCGCCGCACGCTCCCGCCGCCGCTCGCCACGCTCCCCATCCTCACTATATCCATCTTCTCCGATCACCTCCTCTCAACTCCGATCACCTCCTCTCAACTCCGATCTCTCCTTCGATCGATCCGCCCTTGCTTGCAGCTGCAGCTTTTTGCTGCTGCTCGAGTGGAGAAGATGACGAGAAAGAAGCGAGGGTTTGTGTTGGTTGGAGGAGACGGTGATGGGGGTGGTATATATACCTCGCCACCCACGCGCGCCTCTTAATTACATATTAATCGGAGATTAGCGAGGTGATTGATGATTAGTATAGCTAATTACTAGATTTAGTCGAAATGGCGGGCTCGCTGGTCATGACGCAGCCGCTTGTTTCGAATTTTTTTTAATTTTTTTAATGCGGTCTCGAGCGTGGATAGTTTGACCGGCCGGTCGGTTCGCGCCGAAACGTCTTGACCGGTTCGGGGTCAGGTCCGCCTCGTCTGACCCGGGCACTAGGGGGCATCGGGGTCATCGTGGCCGTTGGTGGGAGGATCTGCGGGTGGGATTGTTCCACGTGTCGCCGGGATTCGCGGTGTTGGGGTACCTCCCGCGTACGGCAAGGGGGTGCGTTTAGTATTAGTGGTGCGAGTGAAGTCAGCTATGCAGGTAAACGTCAATTAGTGGCTGCATGCTGTAGTGTTTATTACTACTAGCTTGGTATGTAGATTATCACGTCCATGAACAGCGACAATGTTGCCAGATATCGTGATGATCAAAACAAAAGGAAAAAGTGTGGGCCTGAGAACTACAGCATGCAATTTGGATGTGTTGGAATTAATACTCTTATGTGCCGAATGGTTGAATGGATGAATAGTTGAATAATTTTTAGCAATTATTCGAGAGTACAAATAAATGAAATAAATTAACAATGGATTTAATATGTTTCTTGGAAATTTATATATAGGAAAATTCATGCATGTTTCTTGCGAAGCGTGCACATCTCTCCTATCATTTCATTAAGTACAAAAGAATACGCAGGTTACAAATCTCAGCATCTATATTTGGAGGGGGTTCATTGATTTTTATTAAATAGAAAAAAGAGAACTGTACATGGCGAAAAGAAAGAGAAAAGGTACAGGCTAAGGACCCTTGGTCCAAGCTAACTAAGGGTGTGTTTAGTTCCACGCCAAAATTGAAAGTTTGATTAAAATTGAAAATTCGAAGAAAAAAGTTGAATGTTTATATGTGTAGAAAAGTTTTAATGTGATGAAAAAGTTGAAAGTTTGAAGGAAAAGTTGGAAACTAAACAAGGGCTAATGTGTAAGCCGGCGAACTGATTTTTCACTCTCTTGTACTCTCCCCTAGCTGCTGTTCCTGCTAGCGAACACCTGTGATCAAAAGGCAAACTGAACACCAAAATAACTGATCGGCGATCGGTTTGTACGGCAAAAACAAAAGGAGAAACAGGGTAGACCATCTACGAAGGGGGAGTAGACAGTAGACTACTTCATCTGCAGGCAACAAGAAATCAACGGCGGCGTGCGCGAGGTCTGGTCAGTCGCCACCCCAGATCGGACGGCCACGGTTCGTCTTCTAGACGACCAGCTGTATGACATAGCCGATCTTCAAGCCTTCGTTGAAAAGGATAACGTTTCTTATATTTAATTTCTTAACGATTCCGTTAATAATACTATATCGCTTGCCAAAGTTAACAAAGTCAGAATCCAGTGGCAATCGAGAGCATCACGAACTCTGGACTCTGAAGTCTGAACCAGTCAGCAGTGGCTTGCGGCCAGTTAATAATAACAACACTTTTCCTCGCAAACAAAATATAATGATAATAATGCTAATCCTTTCTGTCTGGTCAGGTCAGGTCAAAGATGGCCAGCTCTTGCGTTGTACTCGACCATTGTTTTTTCAAGGATTTGTGGGAGAATTTCTCTGGAGAAAACAATGTGATAGTAGTAGCTTTAGATGAGATTTAACTGTTTTGGTCGTGGAAGTCGTGCTTCGACGGGGACGGTGACGGACGGCCACGGGATTCACGGGCGGCCGGCGAGCCGCCGCCGTTCGTTCGTTCGCACTGCCGGCCTCTTAATTCGCTTCCATTAGTTTCTGGTCGCCGAACCGGTGTCGTGCACGTTGCACCAACATTGCGAAGTCTGCTTCCAGCTGCATTGGAGATTCGGAGTCGTCTTCCAAAATAGTTTTCATCACGATAGGAGCATACGGTTTTAGCTTTTGCTGATGTAGTTTTGCTTGGAGAAAACATAGTACAAGAACTGTGCTGCTCCTAGAAACGTGAAAAGGGAATAGCACTACGGCACACATTCGTGGACGTGCAATAGTTGAAAAATATGTGTTGGTGTACTAGCCCAGTTGAACTATGCAGGGAGCTAGTGGCACACAGACTGTTCAAGTGGTTCACAACATTATTCTTAAGAAAAAAAAGAGAGCTTTAGACCGCACGTGATGATACGAAACCCATTCCAAAACCAGTGGCCTATGCAGAGACACCTCTAGAAAACAAAGAGGTTCTGGACAAATTTCAAAGTCAGATAACTGCTCGAGTTGGCATGGTACGGACAGCATACACATTATCACTTGTCAAAGTCAGGCAAGAATTCCTCGGGCTAATAATCTACACCGACAAAAGTTCACACTAAACAATCTGCAGACTAATACATGGTTTCCTAGCCTTCACTTACATGAATCACTTGTTACAGTTCTTCATGGTATATTGTACTTCTAGGAAAGTTAGCACCATGATAAACTAATAATACCGGTTTTGTGATGTGCAGATTTTCATGCTACGCCATTCTCATACATTGAACCATCTTTGGTTGTGGCTTCTTCACCAATGTCAACCTCACCCATTGCATCGTCAATAAGAGACTGTAATACAGAAAGAGACAGCAGTTCAATTATATAGCAGGTCAAACAACTCCCAAGAAATACAAACTAAGCTAACGCATTACTTCATGAAATCATGAGTATCTCCACAGACTCTGGGCACGACTACAAGAGCATGCAGGTACTGCACCCAGGATTACTGAAATTCAATAAAGGGTACTCTAGGGAATCAAAAGAAATCATATGTTGAGCAAATAACCTGGAGCTCCTTTTCAGACATCTTCACCCTGTCATTGTAGTCTTGAAGTTGCAGAAAACATTTGTACAGCTGCATTTAATATTTTCAAAGTACAGAATGTGATTTGTCTTGGTTATCCGTTGCTTATTTTCATAAAGCAGCAGCTAGCATGTGAGCAAAATACCACATGTACCTTTGTAACAACCAATTGTCGTTCTGAAGAAACTTTCCGTGCAGCAGACAATTCATCCTCTAACTTCTGTATTTTTGTATTTAAAAATAGTTTGTCAGAAAAAAATAAACCCGAGTATTGGACAAGGATAAGCACTTGCAAATTTAAAAAATAACAGTGCGAAAGATGCTAAAAAGGATTCCAGTATCAGGATACACAGATCACCTGGGATCTCTTTTGCAAATCTGCAATGTGTTGTTCCTTTGCTGCAACTTTATCTTTGATCTGACTAACCTGTAATAGGACAGCGTTCAAACTATTTTTTCATAATATGAGAAGCAAACAGAACAAAGAACACTATATAACAATTGTAAATGCTAAAGTTAGTAGCCAGATAAATATGTGGTCTAATGCACTAGCACCATGAGTAGTGACAAAATCCTAGCATGCTCCTAGTTGACTATCTGTTGGTGTTCAAGCAATTTAGGCATGTTGCATCAAATGTATCTTATGAGACAATGTTAGCTTTGCTGACTCAGATTTTATGAACTAGCTTTGATTATCCAAATAATGACTAATAAAATAGAGCATAGCTGAAAAAGAAAAAGAGTACCTCATTTTCAAGGTCCTCGCGCATTTGAATTGCTTTGTTCAACTGTCGTTTTGCCTGATAAATGCATGAAAAGAAAGAAAGGAGAAATGAGAAACCCAACAAAAATTAGAAGCAATAGAATAAATGGTTAGAAAAGCTCATAGACAAATTTCCATTTGAAGTAACAGAACAAAGAGAGATGTATTTACATCACTGTGAAGATCATCACTGGAAACTGATAGATCCCTGCTATCATGATCTTTTGGACGGCTGTACAGAAGAAGTCAGGAAAGTAAAGAGATGACTCAATCCTAACTTCTCTACTACTTGGTAGCAAGCAAAAATATTAATCATATACAAATTTTGTTTCAAAGCAGACACAGCAGAAGGTAATAGACTGTAGACATTACATGAAGACTCGAAACTCACCAGTGCTCTTTGTAAATTTTGCACCAGCCAACATAAGTACATAACAGATGTCATACCAGTAAATGAGATTTGGCTGGCAAATTTCAAGTATGACATACGAAAGTACACTCTATTTTATTGCGCAGATAACAGAAAGACAACCCTGGATCCAGGCTCGCTATTTATGGTTTCATATCTCAGTTCAGATCCAGCAGAACACTTGTTTAAAGTGCTAATCACGGCGACAAGGCACATACGATAATTTCAGTTTTAAATCCTCAGCATACTCAATATGTGAAACCCATTCAGTTGGTATGTGTGCTGTTAGTCTTGATCACTGTGGGGTAAACTTAATTGCAATGTGCCAATGTCTATCCCCATCACCCCCTAGGAGATAGCAAAGGTGTCAACCCAATTTAATCTACAATCAGCCACTTGCAGTTGAAATCAAGACTGACAGATGACATATGCAGGTAAAAGCAACTTACAAGACTCAATATATCTGCAAGTCACTACTCACTACAAAGGTGCATTCAGCATTTCAGCTGCACAAATTCTAACAAATTTGGACAAGACTGACCATCAACTTTAAATTCAGGGAGTAGTCAATTAGTAAATTAACAATTGCAAATTTACATTATTGATAAAAATGAATATACAGTATAAATTATTGGGTAAGTTGGCAAAATAATAATAATAATAAGAAGAAGAAGAATAGAACAATTGGTTTTCGTGGTTGAAACTTTACTAAGGACACCAGGATCCTATCCAGATTTATCAAAAAATATGCCACATCAATAGTCCTAAAAACTAAATAACACCACTAAAGAAATTACAACCTTCTGACACAATTACATGCATCAACCAGAAATATATTTTTTGTGGAAATTCAACTCAGATGCCTTGCAACTTCAATTAAGCTTCATGCCTTCATCACAATACAAATATCTTCCCTAGAATATATATATACATGATCTATTTCCACCCAAGTGCATGATTAGCAATATTAACAGAGCTAAAATACAATGAGAAGATAATACCTGAACCTTTTTCTTGATCGCTGCTCCTTTTCTTTCTCTCTTTCACTATCATAGTCTTTAGAGTTTTCTTTTTCTCTGTCATTATCCGAATCAACATTATGCATTTCTGCTGCACGGTCGTAGTCTCTACGCCTTTCATCCCCATGATCTTGATCCATGGGATAGTCAATTTCTTGATCAAAGCCTCTAGGTTCGTAAAATCTGTCTCTATCACGGTCACGAGATCTATCACTATCCCTGTCATGGTAGGGATCTCTGTCACGGTCATAGCTCCTTTCTCTATCCCTTCTGTCCCAATAAGCATCCCTTGCGCTTCCAGGTTCTCGCCGAAAACCTTCACGCCCGAATTCTCGGGCACCTCTAGTACGCACTTCATTCACTCTAACAACACGTCTATTTATTCTCTGTTGCAAACAAAAATGTAATTAATACAAGAGATAATAAAAGGTGTTAAGTTCCAGATAGGAGCATACCTTGCCGTCCATGCCTGAGATAGCATGCTGTGCAGCATCAGCATGAGTGAAAGTAACAAAACCGTAACACTTGCCTCTGACTCTCTGATCATTTATCACCTGCAAAGGTCAGAAAGAGATTCCTCTGTACTCTCACATAATTTGAATCTTATCTGACAGGTAACTACTTTAAGAGGGAAAAAATAGTGCATTGACTGCTTCAAAGCAAAAATCCTTTTCTGTTATTGTATCGGCAAACTCGGGAACTAAAACTTTAAACCCATCTTTGGCATTGCAGTAATGCCATGCCTCCTCCACTTGAACCAGAAACAATATAACCACATCTATCACTTGCATTATTGAACCTCTCATTCTACTAGGTATTAAATCAAGTACCAATAACACAAAAAAAGGAACGCATCCAAACTAATATCCAAAGGGAACCCTGAATCCTTCTAGTGTAAATTTACCCTAAAAACTAATTTGAAATATGAGCTACTTGCCTCCCTATTCATCTTAGCAGCAAAATAAGTGACTGTGTGACTGAACCAAGTAGCATGTCACTACATATTCACCTTCATTTCCCCCCTCCCGCTTTAGATAATACAACTATCTCCCCACCAAATCCCGAGCCCTCACTCCAGAGTCCCAATTACCCAGCCACTCCATGTCTCGCATTAGGACGTAGATCCAAATAAAAACCCTAAAACAAACAACGCCCTTGTTGAACCCAGCTATCTCGACCACCAAAACGAGTCTCGCGACATCTCGCGTGCTTTTACATCACAGCGGGCAGCAGCAAAACAAACCCTAGAAAAAAAAATAAACAAGCCGATTGACCTCGGAGCTCGGACCAAACAACCGTCAACAGCTAAAACTCCTCAACGCCGCAAACCCCTGCGACGGGAGAGCGGGACGGGATAGCGGTGGGGGGCGCGCGGCGTGGGAAGTAGGGAAGGGAACCTTGACGGAGACGATGGTGCCGAATCGGCCGAAGGCGTCGCGGAGCATGTCCTCGTTGGCCTCGTACGGCAGGCCGCCGACGTAGACCGAGGTCTCCTCGTTCACCGCCGCCGACATCTCGCCGCCGGCGACGACGACGACGACGACGCGGGCTAGGGTTTTGGGTTTACCTCCGCTCCCTCCCCTCTCTCTCTTTCTCTCTCTCGCGGAGACGAGGAGTCGACGAGCGAGCGGAATGGGTGGGGAGGCTGTCGGATCTGACGCCGCGCGTGGTGATGGTGGTGGTGGGCTGGCGGCATCCACAATCCAGATCCGTGTGTCCCCTCGTGACCAATCCCCGTCGTCCCCGTTCCGATCGTGGGTTTTTTCTACGTGGGCCGGATCAAAGATCAGGCCCATCTCGTTTGGAAGGATCGCGGCTTTCAATACAGGTTGGAGTAGGTCTATTTTCCATACTTCAACTATTGCCCCTTAGTTGAATCACATTACTCTACCACAAAACCGGGTACATCACATACTACAACTACCAAAACTGAATCCCTCAGCGGTTTGGCCGATGGTTTTCTCCTACATGATGCCAAATAATTAATAAAAAACTTAATGAGACCCACATGTCAATCAGATAAAAGTTAGTAAACGCATAGTGGGCCCACATGTAAGTATTCTCTCCCTTTACCCCTCCATCTTCATCTCTCATATTTTCCACGCCGGTGCCAAGAGTGACGACGTCCTTGATCTCGACCCCAGAACCAGCGCGGGTCGCCGTCGATGAGTCCCGCCGAGCTGGCATGCCTATCCACCATCATCCCCGATGAGCCCCTCTGAGACAGCACACCATCCCCTTTCCTGAATTGTTGTCTCCTTAAGCTGCGCAACACTTAGTGGCACCTTGGCTACCAGGGTTCGCAGCAATGGAGGTGAAGGCAGAGCTCATTGGAAGGAGGCACCAACAAACCTTGGTGGCGAGAATAGAAGCTTGGAAAGGCCACGTCAGCGGCACTCCAGCTTCATCTATGTGCTTAGTGACGAGGGGTGGCCGCAGATGCCCAAACCTAGCCCAAGCTCCTCTACTTCGTTGGCCACGCCCAAACTTCCACGTCTCTCTATCGCTATCCGACGTCCTCTTCCTAAGATGCTCAATGCGGCCGATGGCCCGTGCTTCCTCTGCCTCTTCCTCGACTTTTGCACTCCGCCACCAGCCCACCGACCGCCGCTAACATGCACTGCCTGCCATGTCATTGGGCGCCTCGTGCGTCCTTGCTCTCGTGAAGAGATAAGGGGTGAGAAGAAGTGATGAGAGATAGAGAGAATGACACGTGGGTCTTAATGGGTCTTTTTTTACATTTTTTCAAGAGCGATTTACTTGTGGGCCCTTTTTTTTATTTTGGGTTGACTGTGATGCTATTTAAACGCCGTATAGACGTCACGCCAGATAAAGACCAGTTTAACATGCCATGTAATCGCCACATCATCCAAAACCACCTTGCAAACCACCAAAGTAGTTAATTTACACCGGTTTTAAATAGTTGAGGTAGACTTTATACCCGGTTGTGTGGTTGAGGGATGCCATTTGAAGGAGAACGATAGTCCAAGGAGACTTTATTCCATACTAGCTTGACTCATGTGCGGGCCATCTAAATTGGGCTCGAGAACGGGATCGCAGCTTTCGTGCGGGCCCATATTAGTTGGACTGGAATGGAACTTCGGCTCACGTTTGGCCCATGCTGTTTGGGCCAGAACGGGATCGGATCTGACGTGAGGCCGTAACGGAACTGTCGCTAACGAATGTACGGGCCCAAATGAGAGGCATATCATGCGGTTGTGGGACGACGGCGGCCGACGGCAGGGGAGCGAGCGCCGGCGACGGCGTCGACCGAGAGGTGGAACCGCCGGTGACCATTGGACTGCGCTGACCTCACCGGCTCCGGCAGTTCTTCGCTGGCTGGCAGCCCGAGTCTTCTGAAGTTCTGATACCAACACTTTGTCTTGTAGTAAACATCAGCATAGATGTCACAACTCTAGTATAGCTAAATTTAAAGGTTGCAAGGCCGGAAAAAAAACATGGATAGCTACTATTGTAAAGATTCAAAAACTTCTCCAACGTTTACTTCCAGATCAGACAACGTCCTAGTCTGGAAAATCCGACGAAAAGTTTTGGTCCTTTCCTGAAGGTTGCAGGTTGCAGCACGAAATAAACATTTGCAAATTGCAAGCATCGGCCACTAGTAGATGCAAAATGAGTTGAG
The DNA here is from genome assembly GCF_034140825.1 of Oryza sativa Japonica Group. Lineage (NCBI taxonomy): Eukaryota > Viridiplantae > Streptophyta > Magnoliopsida > Poales > Poaceae > Oryza > Oryza sativa. The sequence goes on along the minus strand of NC_089036.1, from coordinate 6,083,223 downwards.
GAACCGGAATTTCCACAAAATTGTAATTACCAAAAAGGCAGTTTCATATCTATGGGATGGAACAACAGACAGCTACAGATATTCTCAAGCAAAGAACTAAAGACAATTCTCAAGGTGAAGTCAAAATATACATGCTACAACAACACAAAAAAAATGGCCTGCTTATTTTTCTTACCACTCTGCTGCTTTCCTCAGCAACAACCCAGGGCAGGCCAAACTAAGCAGCTTTTGATTCCACGGAAGACTTATACTAACTAAATTTGCAAGGCAAAGAACTTATTGAGATTGTTGACCAGACTTCTCCGAGGTCGTACTCTCAGGTTCCTGAGACACTTTGATGGCCGAACCATTCGCAGAGTTCTCACTGGCTAGAGTTTCTTGGAGAGAACCATTTCCTGACCCAACAACTTGAGCAGTTGTTTCGACCGTCTTTGCTTTCAGCATTTTCTCCTTCTCAAGCTCTTGCTTTGCCAGTGGGGAGAACTGTGAGTCAAGGGACCTTACAGCACCCAACCAGGCAAGAACAATTACCAATAGAATTCCTCCCAGGTAGGGTGTAGAATTTGCGAGAGATCCAAATGATAAGATCATGAACTGCTGGATCAAGGCGCCTCCAGACTTCCCCAATGGGTTGCAGACCACATCAATTGCTGCCTTACCTTTGACCTGAAATCATGAATAGAAGGCACACATGAGAAGAAAATTTCAGAACCGCGTGAAAATTTTGAATCTTATATCAGCCTTAAAATTTGACAGGCCATACGTTCTTAATGGTGAGATAATGTGTGAATAATATTGGACTGCAACTATAGTGGATTTGTACATCACAAATGTTACGGTTAGCACTTAGAAAAAAAAAGCACAATAAATTTGATAGACAAATGCATTCCAGTCACAATCAACAAATTAATCAGATTATTGTAGAACTAGCAATTTTGATATGTATGCATTCTACTATCAGCCTATCAGGTGTCAGGGACTATCCTCATAGTAACCCAACCCATCTTGTAATAGCAAGTGCATCAACCATCTGGTGAGGTACTATCAAACATGCCTAGCACAGTTTTCTGAATTCCAACAGAACTAGTGGGTAGCAGGGTTTATCTGTTTAATACTACCATATGTTTTCTGACATTAGAGCAACTGGCCTGATTAATTATATCAAGATAGGAATTTTGGAGACTAACCTTCATGTCCTCGTCCAAAGGAATGTATGCCATTTCCTTACAAGGGTCAAACAAACTGTACTTCGCACTCTTACTGAAAATGTTCTGCATTGCCCCAACATAGACCGCAGCAAGCAAAGGTGTCATTCCAAGTGTGGCCATAAGAGGAGTCAATGGCTCACCGAATAAAATCAGTGAGAAGAATCCAACTCCAGTGAGAAGCAACACTGCAGGGGTGATTGTAGCTGCGACTCCCCACCCAAACTTCCTAAGAATTACTCTCCCTAACAACATCATTGTAAATGTGGCTATGCCAGTAGCAGTCGAGAAATCCCCCATGAATGAAGAATATTCATTAGGGCTTGGGTACTGCAACAGAAAATAGAGTTAATAACCACTCATATTATCACCAAACAATTGCACATCTGGCAATGTGGATGAACTTACTTGTGCCTTCAGTTTTGACTTCCATGTCACCTCCACAAGGTTAATGCTTATACCATAAGCAACGACCAGGGTGGCAAGATCCCTCACATACCGAGATGACACAAGCACCTTCAAACTCTCTCCCATACTCAGCTTTGGCTTATCCTGCAGGGTCATGTTTGAAGCACCATAAATGAAAGCTCAATAAACAGAAGTTGCAAACCATAGAACCCATAAGAAAACCGACCTTCTTCTTCCGCTCGACGACTGGCGCAGCTGATTTATCAATTACAAACTTGTTTACTCCCCAGTAGATGCCGGCAATCACAAGGCCCAGCAAAACCACTATGCTCATCATGCCCCTCAATGAAATCGCCCATCCGTCCACCCCTGGACCCAAATTCTGCCTCATGTTTGAGAAGTATTTCACTGTGCGACCCGAGAAGATGAGTGCCACATTGGCCCCAAGCCCGAACAGTGGGTAAAACTCTTTGGCCTCTTCAACCGTAGTAATCTGCAATCGTTAAATGCACTGAGAATTTGTGTACGTAGCCAATTGTTTTGAAGTGAGAATCTACACAAATTTAAACATGACCCGTTCAGCTATTCACAAATGTTTAGAACAACAATGTCCTACAACCAACTGACAATTTTGTAATTTCGTAGACCAACATCACTGTCAGTTATTGCCGATATTTCAGGAGAATAGTTTGCAAACTTCAATTGCTGCTACTAAATCCGAGAGGAAAGATTTGATTGTACCTGATTGGCGAATCCCCAGAAGAGCACGGAGATGACGACGCTGCCCCAGAGCTCGGCCATGACATAGAAGAGGCAGAAGCTCCAGACGCGGAGGATGGCGACGGGGCCCAGGAAGCTGGGCCCCAGCGCGGCGAGGAGGCGGTCGGCGAGCGCGGTGGGGTGGATGGCGTCGCGCATGGGGTAGAGCAGGTAGCCGAAGGCGCCGAAGAAGGCGATGAAGGGGAAGATGACGGTGTAGAAGAGGGCCTCCTTGGAGAGCACGTCGGCGAGCTTGGTGTAGAGCAGCATGAACCCGATGGCCATGGGGAGGTTGACCCACGTCTTGAGGAACGGGATGATCTCCGCGCTGCTGCCCTTGGCGGTGACGACGAGCACGTCCTTGGTGTCCCGCAGGATGGTGTAGTTGAAGAGGATGCAGAAGAACATGAGCCCCAGCGGCACGATCTTCTTCAGCGTCTTCGTCTCCACGCCCAGGAACTTGGGCGAGGCCGACCCCACCGGCTCCGGTGCCGCCGCCGACGCGGCGGCGGCGCGGAGAGGCGGGAGGGAAGGGCGGAGCGGGAGCGCGGCGGGGAGGCGGAGCGGGGTCGGCGTGGGGAGGTGGAGCCCGAGCCGGAGTGGGGTGGCGGCGACGCTGCCCCGCCGCTGGCGGAGGAGGTGCGGCGGCGCGGCCGGGTGGTGGCGGTGGTGGGCGGCGGCGAAGGGGACGCGGAGGCGGTGGCTTGCGACGAGGCCGGACTCCATGGCGGCGGCGGCGGCGGAGGTGGGGAAATATCTTGGAGGTGGTGGGGGGAAAGGAGATAAGGTCGGGGCGCTCGGCAAAGCGGGGGTTTGGGGAAGGGGAGGGGTGTGTCTTATACTACTACTCCGGTGAGATTAGGAGGTGGGGAGGAAGACGACAGCAGTGGGGAGAGTGGGAGGGGCCGTGTGGCTGGCTTAGTGCTGAGATTAGCCTAACGAACCTTCTTCGCTAATCTGAGGAGGGGAGACGCGGACTTGGGAGTGTATATTCAGTGTACTGAATTTTTTTTCCTCTAGAAAAGTTATACTACCAGGCTGTAGTAAAAAGACAACCAATTTATTTTAGAAAAAAACGAAACTGATTTGAATTCTAGTAGAATTTAATTTTAGTTGTTTATTTAAGGCCCAGTATTGGGTGCTTAAGATTCTAAAAATCTGCTGGTCGGTATCCAGCTTATGAGAATATGGAAAAGCTGGGTTTTCTTGCTTCTGGGTTGTAGTTTATTTTTTGGATTTTATAACTACAGATTCTCAGAATCTGGGTGATAATCTGGACTGTTTGAGAGAACTGGAGATTCTGGTAAAATCTGCAACAACTAGAAAATCCCCTCAAACAGGCGCTTAGCCGTTTCTGTTTAAGCTCTCTTCTCATCATGGTTAAGAAAACAAATAAAATAATTTTTTTTGTAAAACTACAGATAGTTTAGTAAAATTATTATGAGACTATAGATAGATTTATTAATTTATAGTATCACAAAACTAAATGAACAAATTTATTAGAAAGCTATAAATTTAAGCAATTGTATATAGAAACTATATATTCAGTGTCATTTTTTTCCTCGCAACACGGAGCATCGATTTTCTCGGAGAATTACACATTTTAAAATTTTACTATGTTAATAGGTATAGGGATAGCACATCTAAAATTTATTGTTTTATGAAGATAATACTAAATGTATGCTTTCGAGTAACAATAGTTTTATGTTACCATGGTTTAAATATGTTGTTTTATGATAATTTTGTTAAAGTATATGTAGTTTTTGAAAATTATTTTAAAACATATGTTTAAATTATCCCTAAAAATATATGAGGGTTTGTACTATGTATTTCACAAAATATTCTTAAAAACCAAAATTTTTAAATTCAAGTCAAAATGATGCTGATCAATATCTTAAAGCAAAGCGTAATAAACGCAACACACAATATACAGGTATCACATAATTTACTGGGTGTGGTTGTTGAATCACGCTTGGCCTTATTGTAAGTAGAATGATGCATAGAAACAACAGTTGACACGACAATGATCTCCAGTAAACTCCACGTTGATTATGAACAACACTTGAAAAACAAATAAAATAACGGTTTCGTATGATCGGGATATTAATTTGAGTTACATTCGGACTAAAGAGAGATTCAGCCATATAAAAAGATAAATATAATTCCTCATTTGGATTACCATAATAAATATAATGGATGCACTCAATATGATTAGGGATGTTGAGGGTAGATGGTTTTTCTATAATAAAAAAAAGATGAATCTAGAGAAATTGGATGTATTAGTTAATTGTATACATGCATGTCTTTTTATTATGAAAAAAAAGATGGTTACATCCTATATTTTGAAGTAAAGAAAGTAATAGATTGTTATATTTTAGGACAAAATAAGTATTTTTTTAAAAAGAAAAGGGCGAATAAAAAATATCAGTAAAGTAAAATGGCCTCCTGAGGTAGATACTACAAGTCTTGACAAGAGGTTAATTGGTACTACTACTACTTGCTACAGTAGGGGCCAGTAGCAGTGGATCATTTTGCATGATTTGCTACAGCCTACAGGATGAGTAGCAGTAGTAGTAGTACGTTCCATGCCAAACCGATCGATCCGTGCGTGCCTACACCCCAGAAGGGTCTGAGGAGAGTGAGAGGACGGGAAACGCATGGGAATGGGATGCGCCCGCCCCGCCCCCGGTCCCTGGTCGCAGGCGATCAACGTTCCATCCTCACGTCGCGACGAGCGAGCAGCACACTGTACACACACTGATACTGATACAAAACGCTCCGATGCTCGCACCTGCAGGATCGAAAAGTTTGTTGGGCGCCACCACCGCTGTCGCGTGACCCTCCCTCCGCTCCGATTGACGGCCAGGAAATGCCCGGCGCGACGCGATGCCCCCTTTGCTCTCGTCTCGTCCGCCACCGCGACGTCGTCGTGTCCGTCCTTCCCACGTGACTCCGCCCCCGCCCGGTGGCCCCTCGCCTCCTCACGGCCGTCCATTCGCTCGCAGCGCCCTCGTGCTAGCTGCCGGGGGGCCTTGGACAAATACTGGGACGGAGTACGGGAAAACGCACTGATTCTGCCGTCGAATCGCGTGCGTATCTGCATCTGCATATATCGGGCCGCTCTTTCTGGGACTGGGTGATTAATCTCGTGTCGTGTCAGCTTAACTAGTGGCCTGGTCTAGTGCATGGGATGATGATAATTCCGAGGTACGCCCTGTTTAGTTCTAATTTTTTTTTCAAACTTTCAACTTTTCATTACATCAAACCTTTCATATACATATAACTTTTTTACCACATCATATCAATTTCAATCAAACTTTTAAATTTTAGTGTGAACTAAACATAAACATAGTCGTAGATGGCGTGTGGGGTGGGGTTTATTAGTGATAAAAACCCCTTTTGGCTTTACGCGCGTGAGTGCCACGGGACTCTCGGGCTCGGCTCGTGTAAGCTGTACGTAGCGTGCAAAATATCTCTCTCCCTCTCTCGATCGATCGCCTCGTGTCATTTTCAGTTTGCTCCCTTTTTCCGGCGACGCACGCACACGCTCCTCATTTCGTACGGGGAAAGCTCGTGGCTTATAGCTATTTTGCATGCACTGGCCGGTTGCTGGCACAGTGGCGCTCCACACGTATCCGAAGTTCTAAACCAACTAGAAAGGTAGCCCGCGCACATGCGTGGGCACCTTCTCGTATAATATGAGTAAAATTTTATTATGAATATTTATATGTAGGTGGCTTTTTATTAAAATATCTTGTATTATATTCTAAACTAAAATTAAATTTATTTTGTGTGCTTTGAAAAGCTTTTTATATTTTTATAATTATCCTTGCAACATATAAATTCTAAAATAAAATTACTTGAAATCATGTGGTTTTGAATTGATGAGAAACTATTGTGTCGAAACAATGGAGGTGGTTCCTATGATAAAATTTAGGGTATTTTAACTCGCCAAAAGGATAGTTTACAACCTCAAAACAAATTCAATAATATCATTTTTTTGTTTGATTGTATTTTAAAATTATATATATATATATATATATATATATATATATATTCATTCTAACCGTCCTTGTAAAATGTTTCAATTTTTCTATCAAGTATTGGTTTTAAATCCAGCAACATTTGTTCAATTTTCAATTTATTTCATGCCTATTTTTATTTTTTTTCTTTTGGATAGTTTCATTCTATGAATCATCCTTGAAATGATTTGATCTTTGCAATTTGGGACGAAAATATAAGAACACATAACCTAGTATGGGGTAAAGGTATACGTTCTAAATTTTCTCTCCTGAAATATCAAAGTAATGGTCATAATGTATTTAGTGAATCATCACTAAAGTGTATTGTCTTATAAAAAAAGGAACTGACTTGATTTATTGCTAAAGCCACTGCAAGGTTGTTCCATAGTTAAAATCCTTAGATACAACCTACATGCTTATCGATATGATGTTCAACCAACCACACCTTTATTTTCACCCTATTGTCTATATTGCTAGATGAATACCTGCTATGATTAGTGACTTCGTAGATCATATGTGTAATTCGAACGCTATGATCATCTTTCTTAAAAATATTTATCTATGTACTAAAAACTTTATTTTGAAAGTACCAAGGTCAATTTGTATAGGCATGTCAAGAGAAATTAATTAAGTTGGCAGAAAGTCTTTAGATGCCTAACATGATATAAGTAATAAATGGAGGTCCATTTGTAATTTTTTCCCATATAGATAATTTTAATTTTAATTATCAAGGAGATAAAAAATAGAGAGAAGAATGGCGCACGCTGTACATGGGCAGGAAGGGAGGGAGGTTTGGGATGTTTTTCTAAATGATTAATCTAACAGACTAAAATAATGTGTCAGATGTTTATGTCGAAACCGATGGTCGGATGTTTTGTTTTCTTGTCAGAATTTTATTAGGATTTTCTTTGATTTAAGAGAATAACATAATATCTTAAGAGCATTTATAAGATGTGTAATCGACTTTTAACACCGTATGCCGCAAAGGAGGGAGGGAAGAAGGTTTAGGGTGTTCTTTTTTTTTAAAAAAAAATAGATCTAATGACCTAATATAATGTGTCAATTAATCCATTGAAAAAATGTGTCCATCGATTTATGTCATATCTAATGGTTGGGGTTTTTTTTCCCAAAATTTCTAAGATTTTTCTCTAATTTAAGAATGCCATATAGCAGCTTAGAGGCATTAATAATATATTTAATGGATTTTAACACCGCACGGGGATGGGGAGGGAGGCAGGAAGAGAGGTTTGGGTTTTTTCTTATTAAAAACCTAACAAATCGATAGCCAAATGTTTTGTTGTTTTTTTAATATTTTCTAGTATTTTATTTAATTTAATAGCACCACGTGGCATTTTAGAGGCATTTGTAGGATATTTAGAGTCACAGAGCGAGAGCTGCTAGACCTAATAGGTGGAGGTCTCTTTGTGATTTTTTTAATGTAAAAATAATTTTGATTATAATTTCTTATGAACATAGCTCGTTGGTAAGTACGTGACGGGAGGTTCGGAATGCGTGCTTTTTTTTAAAAAAAATCTAACCTTCTAAGATAAAAATAATAGATCACCGATTTAAATAAAAATCGATGGTTGGATTAGAGTGCCACTTGGCGACCTAGGAGCGTTCGTAAGGTACCACTTGGCGAATTAAAAGTATTTTTAAGATATTTAATGAACTTTTATATATAATTATCTTTTTTTTGAAAATTCTAAGGAGTATGTGATATAGTAGCTTAGAGGTGTTTATAAAATGTTTAATGGATTTTAACACCGCATAGGGGTGGGGAGGGAGGGAGAGAGGTTTGGGGTTTTTTTCTTATTAAAAAACTAACAAATCAATAGCCAAATGTTTTGTTCTTTTTTTAAGATTTTCTAGCATTTTATTTAATTTAATAGCACCACGTAGCAGTTTAGAGGCATTTGTAGAATATTTAGAGTCAAAGAGCGAGAGGTGCTAGACCTAATAGGTGGAGGTCTCTTTGTGATTTTTTAATGTAAAAATAATTTTGATTATGATTTCTCATGAACATAGCTCGTTGGTACGTACGTGACGGGAGGTTCGGAATGTGTGCTTTTTTTTTAAAAAAAAATCTAACCTTCTAATATAAAAATAATGGATCACCGATTTAAATAAAAATCGATGGTTGGATTAGAGTGCACTTGACGATCTAGGAGCATTTGTAAGATACCACTTGGCGAATTAAAAGTATTTGTAAGATGTTTAATGAAATTTTATTATATAATTGTCTTTTTTTTTGAAATTTAAGATTTTATTTTATTTAAGTATGTGATATAGTAGCTTAGAGGTGTTTACAAAATGTTTAATGGATTTTAACACTGCACAGGGGTGGGGAGGGAGGGACAGAGGTTTGGGATTTTTTTATTAAAAAATCTAACAACTTAAATCCATCAATTTAAGTAGAAATCGATGGTCCGTCGCTTTGTATTTTTTAAGATTTTTTAATACTTTCTCTAATTTAATAGTACCACGTAGCGATTTAGAAATAGGGAGAGCTGCTAGTCCTATTAGTTGGTCTATTTATGTTTTTTTACCTGTAAAAGTATTTTTGTTTTTATTTTCTCATTAAGTAGAAAATAACACATGAATGAAAATATGGAAAGACAACAGGGAAGTACGTACAGTACATACGCACGTACGTTCGGCATTACGTACGTTGGTTCCGTATATGATGTTCCGGATGTTCTTTTTTCTTTATAAAATAGATCTAACTAAATCCAACCATTCAAAATAATGGGTCCACCAACATAAGTAAAAATAGATGGTCAGATTTTTCTTATTTATTATGGTGCCACTTGGCGATTTGAGAGTGTTTATAGGGTGCCACTTGGCGGTTTGAGAGTGTTTATAGGAAAATATAAATATTGGCACCATCCGGCCTAACTGCCTAACGACCTAGGAGCGTTTAATGGACTTTTAGTATATAATAGATAGATAGATAAATATTGGCACCATCCGGCCTAACTGCCTAAACAAGTGCGAACTTGTCTAACTGTCATGACCACGGGCTTTAATACTTCGTTTAGGTGCTAAAATAAACCAATATTAATGAAATTATAAAATTGTAAAATTTACATAGGTTATACGCAGATTTGCCTATGGGTGCTGGTGTCAGCGTAGCAGTTGTATGGCTACCTTATACTTCCTACCTCCCATATTAAGTTCATTGTTAGCCATCTCTATTTGTCCCTAAATAAATTCGTTTTTAGAGTAATCATATCATTACATCAGAACTTGTGAAAGTGGGGAATACTCCCTCTAGAGTAATTATATTGAGGCTGATCGGTTGCAGCTGCGGCAGCTCCAAGCTGCTGCCACTGGCAGCTATTTTCAATGGCCACAGCCATAGCCGCTAGGACAGCCAGCACAAGCGAACAGCCTCATTAGGAGTAGATAAAGTGATGAATAGTTGCATTGAGATTTGATAAAGTAGATGTATTATAGTATTTTTGCTTTTGTATTGGTATGTGTGTGATGAATGAAAAATAAACTTATTTTGGGACGGAGGTAGTAGTGGCTACGATGGTACACTCAATACATACAAGTCCTATACGTGCAAAGTATACATGAAAATGATTTCATTCTTATTGAATGATAGAAATAGTCCCTATTCAACGTGCGTGCATATAGATGTCTAATTGGCTACTTGGCATGGTCCGCCTCGGGCACAACCAAGACACGACCTAAGATCAGTTGGGTTGGCACACCCCGACTGACACACCGTGCCCACCCACGGGCTGTATCTACGGCGTAGGCACGACCTAGTAAGACTCGAGCTATGCCGTATCGGCCCGAAGACACGACTAGTTCACCATACTCGTCCTTAGAATAAGTCTATTTTCCTCCCTCGTCTCTTTAGGCTACACGTTATTGTCTGTTATAAGACTATTTGGGCTCCCTCATCGTTTTGGACTGTGTCTTATATGACTGGAGTAAATCTATTTTGCCTCCCTTTTCTCTTTGGACCGGCTGTTGACAAGCTATGACCTGCGGAAGCGTTGGCCGTGCCATATCGAGGAAGAGGCTCAGGCACAACCCAACAGTCGGTCGGACCGGCATGGGCCCAATAATAGTTGAGCCGTGCCTGGATCGGACCAAAACTCCGTGTCCTGAGCTAGACCGTAAGGCCATGGGCCTTTTGACCAACTATAGTTGCACGTCCTAGGTTACGTTTGTCGACCCATCACTCGAGATTGCTATTTAGCGATCAGTCGCGCGCCCCCTTCCCCGCGCGGCTGGACACGTGTCGCGCGCGGAGAGGGGGCGGCGGACGCGTCGCGAGGGAGGACCGGAGGAGCGAGTTTTCCTTTTTTCCCCTTTTTTTTCCGTTTATGTTCGGTTGTTTTTTCTTTCTCCGGTTTTTTCGTTCTATTCGGCCTGGTTTTTTTTGGTGTATCTTTTGTTTGGTTCTTTTTTTGTTTATTTAAAGATGTATAAATATAAAGTTTATATTCGTATGTATACCAAGTACGTATTCGTACATATAGAAAGTTTATATACGTGTTTGTATACGCGTATATAAACTTTCTATATGCATATGTAGAGTTTCTATATGCGATACAAAGTTTCTATACACGTATACAAACTTTGTATATGTGTATATATTTTTATGCATTAAAATATATTCATAAAAATTATATATATACACGTATGTATATACTATATAGTATAGTATACATACGTATATACATACGATGTATATAGTACTTACATACGAGAGAGACTAGGCGAGCGAGTGATCGCGCGCGCGTGGAGGCGCGCGGCTGATCGCGTATCAGCGCCGCCCGGTCACTCTATCACGTGTACATCCGAAAGCGAATTTTTTTTATTTTTAATTTTTTTATTAAAAGTTTTACAAAAATAATTTTTCATTTTGAAAATTGACAGAAGTGGTCGCCTACCGCCCTCTGGGAGGGCGATTTTTAAAAATCGCCATCCCAGAGGGCGGCGAAAGTGACGTGGCAGACGGCCGTTCGCTCTCGGGCGACGGCCGTCAACGAAATTTGCAGGCGGCCCCCTTGCCGCCCTCCGCTAGGGCGATTTTGTACTGTGCGGGGGGCCGCCTGCAAATGGGCGGCGGGGGGCCTGGAATTTTGCAGGCGGCCCCCTTGCCGCCCTGGGGGAGGGCGATTTTATACTGTGCTTTATATTTTTTATAAATATCAATAGTTATCAAAATTTTTTATATTGAAAACTATATAAGATTAAAATCTCCAAGACTGGTAAAATACAATTTTATTATTTTTTAGGGCCTATTTGGAATGTTACCGTACAAATATTTTGTTAGTGCCAAAATATAAGCAAGTTTTGGCACTACCAAATATTTGGTAAGGTAAAATTGCATTTGATCATATTTGGTTTGCTGCCAAAATGTAAAATTGTAGTGAAGAATGTTCTACATAATCTCAAATCTAGATTACGTATTACCAATGAATAGGCTTCAATCGAAATCAAACACAAGTACTATTCAAATTACCAAAATATTGGTAGGGCATGTTTTTGGTAGCAATCCAAATAGGCCCTTAGTCTTATGCATACAAAAAATCACCACCATAATTAAACATTGTAATGATAAGATAGATAAGAAGTGCCATCGATACACGGTACAAATTTGTCGATCCCGACGAATCAAGCATGCGGTAACCTATCGGCCCCTTCTAGGTCGGTCAGAATGCATTGCATTCTCGTGGTCCTTCAATCGTTGATACTCTACTTGTGTTTCTGACTCTGTTATCTTCTGGCCATGATATGATGGAGTGACATTGTCGATCCATCGAGTAAATCCACCCATCCTTGGATTGCCATGTAAAAATAGTAATGTTATTCAGTTTGGGTAGTAATTTTGTGCAAATCATAGCGGATTTTGTAAATGGTTAGACATACAACGAAATCGTTGTCTACATTGGGGCAGACAAAATATCTCCTTCGAAATGTTTGTTCAGCAAAGGATGTAGCCACCTGCCAGCGATCTCTGCACCCACACTTTGGACGCTCGGACCATTTATGTAACCCTAATGGATTGTTCCTCCAGTCTAAGCTTGCAATTTCCACCCGACGTTCGTACTCCATCCAAGCATGAATGAACTGTATGGTCGGTTCAGGTTGCATTATCGGCCCGCCACTTGAAGTAACTCTGACTGTGTCAATCCATTGTACGAAAGTGTGTTGTCGTGAGCATAAGTTGTTCTAGCACCATATGAATGAAAAGAACTATGTAGAGGAGACAAACACAAGTAGTACTGCAGTAGTAATAGCAAAAGTAGTACTGCTTTACAAGTTTATAAGCCAAAAGAAACGGTCACATAAGGACTGAAGAGGTAGAACACTACTGACGAGGCCTCTTACCCCTGTCCCTCCTACCCTGCGCCCTAATGTGCCCCTGGGAGTACGTGAGTCGGTCCGGGGGTACGGCACGGCCAACCCGTCCTGCCTGTACAGGTGTGACCTCTGGCTGCTCCTGAGTGTGCGCCTCTGGAGCTCCTCCAAGCTGAGAGGAGCCTAGTACGTCGTGGTGGTGTGCACCGTGCAAGTCGTCGTCGTAGAACTGGCTAGTAGGACCAGTCCTACCGGCGTGAGACGAAGAGGCCCCAGTACCGAAGATCCCGGCTGCAAATCCTGCTGGACAAGGACCATCAGTTTCATACATGTATTTAATAGTATTAATAAAAAGTAAAGTACCGTGTGGGCGAGGGATCGACGCTCCGTGAGAGGAAGAGCTGGCGAACGCGCCCGAAGAGGTGGCGAACGCCCCTGCGGAGCTCGCGGAAGCGCCGGTCGTGCCTGCGAACGCGCTCGAAGGCAGACGAGGTCCTGCGATGAGGAAACGTGCAGTTAAAACATGGTGACATATTCGTGCAAAAGCTGAAACAAAAATGAACTAATCTCTGGGCTGAACTGTACCGTGCGAAACCGGTGCTGTAGGTCGCACTGCTCCGAAGCTAGGGGCGCTCGAAGGCAAACGAGGTCCTGTGAGGATGGAACATCAAGTTACGACGGGGTGATGTTTTCGTACAAAAACATAAACAAAACTTAAGAAACCTCTGGGCTGAGCAGTACCGTGCGAAACAGGTGCCGTAGGTCGAGGTCCTGCTCCGACGGTAGGCGCGTGAGGCCGTGGTTGTACCGGACCAGCTGGAGGTACGACGTCCACGGCGCTGCGACAGGAGAAGACGCGCATGACCGCACGCATCTTCTCCTGCATCCGGTCGAAGGTCACCCTCTGCTCAACGTCAGTCAAGTGCAAACCTCTGTTCAACCTCACTTGGACTGCGGTGATATCGGCACTGATATCCCGTGCGGCATCAGCCTATGCAAGATGGAAATAAAAAATTCAGTAGTTGTCCTATATTATGCAAGATAAATGAAATAATTGTAAGAACTAATACAAATTCGACGTACCCCCACGAAGTAGTCTCGGTCATGGTGCGTGGGATACGCGTCCGTGACAGCGGCAACGTGCGGCTCTGGGGCGTCTGGAGTGAAGGTCACACGCGCACGAGTGCGAGGAAGGTACCAGCGAAGGTAGTCACGGTAGTTCTCCTCCGTGTGTGGGAAGAGCTCGTTGATCACCTCCTCTGTAGCTAACACCCAGTCGTCAACGTACTGCTGTACACGTGGAGCCCAAAGTGCGCCTGCTAGATGTCCCCGTCGAGTCAACCTGTGAAGAGAGGTAAATTATATGGCTCAATGAAGTAAGTATCATAAAAATTTAGAAATGAACAATCCGAACTCACGAGTGGTCGGCAGGGAGGACGGTCGGCTGCACGTTGCCCGGAAACACCTGCCTAAGTCCGAACTGTCTCATCACACGCTGCGGGCAGTGAGGCTCAACGAAAATGTCGAACACCATCAGCAGGATGGTGAGCCAGTAAGCCTGGTCGCGTGTGCACAAGGACGAAAGTCCTAGCGGTGCTCTCGCAGCGACGGCCTCTTCTGTGTACGGCTCCCAGATGACGTCGCTCGGCTGGAGACGGTCAAACTCGAACACGAAGTCCGGGTAACCTCGTCTCACCTGGACGTGAGCGTAACGACGCTGCAATAAACATGATCGGAATTAGACATGTTATGTGAAGAAAAAAAAGAAGACGACTGATAAACTTATAACGCAGCGAAGTTGCACTAACCCCACGTCGACACCAGTAAGTCCCCATCGTGGGACCGTCCTCTGGCCACTGCGCGCTGCGACCAACCCCGTAGGGTGCGCTGTCCACCACTGGTCGACCTATGGCAAACCTCTCGGCTGCCCAAAGCTCAAGCAACATAGGGCAGCCAGCGATAATCGCTCCCGCGTCAGTCTTCGTGCACGCCTCACAGAGGGCACGGTACGTGGCTGCTAGCACGGCAGAACCCCAGCTCCACTGCGGCACGTCCTGTGGCTGAGCATCCGCGATGGACCGTGCGTAGTGGACCAGCCGGAAGTCCACAGCGTGCCCGTGGGTGCTAGTGAACATCACCCACCCGAACAACCACAACAGGTACGCCTCAAGGGAGCGTCGGACCGAGTAATCATCAGCGTCAGGGTGCAGAAGGTCCGCTTACAATTAAAAATGAAATGTTAGTACAAAACACTCTGTTGATCGCAAATAAGCATGTCTGATAATAACAACTTATTTACTTACAGTGAACTGGAGCAACCAAGCCTTGCTAGGCCCGACTGTAGAGTACGGAGGAAGGGTGTTGGCCGGTCCTAGGTGTGGAAGGCGCATCACCTGCTCGAAGCGCGCAGTGATATCCTCCTTCCACCCAACAACACCGTCCACGGGACCAACTCGTGCTCCCGCCAGCGGTAGCCCGAGCAGGTACGACACGTCCTGCAGTGTCGGAGCCATCTCCCCACAGGGAAGGTGGAACGTGTGCGTCTCAGGTCTCCAGCGGTCTACCAGAGCGACAAGGAGTGACCGGTCTGCATCCCACCGCTTCGCTGGGTCACGGTCGTCCGCCGCCGCCTCAACAAGCCTACAAAGTGGTAGAAGGCCTGCCGCACGCAACCTGTATAGAGCAAACTTCAAACATAAGTACAACACAAAGCAAAGTTGAGTTGAAATGTGAACATACGCGTACCAAGGAATGTGACGGGGGTCGACACGCAACCACTCGCGCGACGTGCGTGGACGGAAGGTGCCGAGCTGTGCACCCTCGACTGCTGACAGGAACGAGCGGTGGTTCCTGTCAATCCCACGGTTCAACAGCGCCGGTGTGTCGTACACCATACCTGCATCAAATAGATTGGTCAGAAACATATAAATAATTAGTCAACATAAGTAATAAATGTTCATAAGCGAATTACTAACACATATTAAACAAGAGTACAAACAAACAAAAGTGTCACCATACGGAATATTTCTGATTACAACAATAGCTGCAGTTACACGATATGAGTACTTAGTCCGAACACTCATCACGATAACATTATGATACAACACCGAATAGTTCGCAATACTACTAGTACAACAATAGTCGGAGGTACTCATTACAACAACATTCAATTGAAATTACACGATAGAAGTATTTAGTCCGAACACACATCACATCACAACAGCGTTTTATTTCCTAAATCGATAGCATTGTTACACCATGGAATCGCCTGCTGCGCGACGACGCCTTGGCCTTGCGCGCCTGCTTGTTGTTCCTTCACCATGTGGTCGCCTACCATCACTTGCCTGTCCAGATAGACTAGCATCTGCGCCGCTTGGAACTTCTGCATTCTTCGGGCATTTCTTGTAAGTATGGCCGCGCAGATCACACTTGCTGCAGCGTAAAGTCCTCCCACCTGCTTCTGACTCATCCATATCATTTCTGATGCGTCTAGTTTGGCGTCGACCCTTTTTCACCCTTAACTTAGATGGATCTGGAATATAAAAAACTTGGGCACTCAGCGTTGTGTAAGATCCTAAGATCCCGAACCCATATATCTCCTCACTCCATGTATGAAAGATTGCTTCTTTCCTGAAATAATTTGAGACGTACACATTGGGAGATATGCCACAATCACCGGCAGCAGCAAGAACGTGTGAGCAAGGAAGGTGATGAAGCTTCGGCTTCATACAACTGCAGGTACATCCACCATCCGCCTTCAAGACACATTCCTGCACGGCTTGCTTGCGATAGATACCACGCCTGCTCCTATCAACACACATTATTTCATACCGATGCACTTGTGTGCCTTGAGCAACAACTCTATGTCTCCGTGCCTTTTTGATTTTATCTTCCATGTACTTTGTCACTACGTTGCCAAACACTATGTTGTTATCGGCCATGGACGGACCAATTTTCTTGTACGCTTGCGTGCCGTGAAGGATGAATTCAACAATAGCAACCAATGGAAGTACCCGAACTCCTCGCATTACCCAGTTGTACACCTCTGCCAAATTGGTTGTCATTATGCCATACCGAGATCCATCGGTGTCGAACAATAGAGACAACTTCTCCTTAGGCTCATTCTCAATCCACTGAGTGAAATTTCTGATGGCCGACCCTGACCTCCTTCTCATTGTTGGTGGGTCATCATGTAATGCACCAAGAGGTATGGGAGGCTCGTCACCTTCAACTTGTGGTCTGCAAGATTGCTCCTCTGTTTGCTTCGTTGTCAACTCATCCAACTTGTCCCACAACTCATTAAATTTCTTCTCTTGGTTCTGTGCACAGAGCCTCTTAAAGAGCTCCATAAGATGCTTGTTCTTGAATTGCTTGTAGAAATTTGCACCCATGTGACGCATGCACCACCGACTCCGAACATCAGGCCACTTAGCTGGAAGTCCCTTCTCATCCCAACCGTTCTGCAAGTAGTCAATAGCCCGCAACATACCCGTATGACGATCATGTATAAGGCAAACGTTGGGCCTCATACGCACCACTGCAATGTGCACTCTCTCTAGGAACCAGTACCAGCTTTCAGTGTTCTCACTCTCTACAAATGCAAAAGCCATAGGTAGAACCTGGTTGTTCCCATCACACCCAATTGCTGTCAATATCTGACCTCGGTATTTACCTGTCATAAAAGTTCCATCTATGCATAGAACAGGTCGACAATGCACAAAAGCATTGATGCAAGCACCCAATGAGAAAAAGGCTCTTTGCAGCACACTCTTTGTTCGATCATCAACCGATGTAAATGTATGTAGGTCATAGTAAGTATTATTATTCCTCTGGGCAATGGTGGCTAACAAACGAGGCAAATTATCATAAGAAGCTTCAAATGTGCCATACCTCATCTCAATAATCTTTTGTTTGGCTCTCCAGGCCTTTGCATAGCTTATGGTGTACTTGAATTTGTTCTCGATGTGCCTAATAATTGATTTTGGTTCAAAGCCAATGTTACCAACAACACTGCTGTACATCTCACTTGCCACAAAAGCTGAAGTGATGTTTCGGTGATACTTCTCCACCCCTTGTAAGTAGCACTTGTGCTCGGTCACAATGCTAACTTTCCAATAATCATTCCATTTACCCTTATATGCATGGACACGCCACGGACAATCTTCCTTCATGCACCTCACTTCATACACATAATTTGTTGACTTGACCACCCTAAACTCTCTCTGCAAGGAAACTGCCCAATGCTTCACCGCCTCCTTCATCTCATCCTTATGAGCATACCTTGCACCCTCAATTACCTCGTTCTCCTTATACTCCCAGGGTACATGATCACCCTCTGATATAACAAGTCCAGAGAAGTCCTCATTTGCCCAATCAGTGGCCATTACATCACCTTCCTCATCGGATGATGCGTCGTCGTCCGCTTCCTCATTATCCGAATCTTCCCTCTCCATTTCATCAACAATTATACCGACTCTCTCCCCCTCATCCGCCATGCCCATGGCCTGCTCCTCCCTTGGTTGATTTTCCTCATTTTGCATCGATGGTCCAACAACATCCCTTGCATTGATAGGACCCTCTACATCTTCGGTTTGCATTGAAACATTTATATCTTTCTCTTGTACCGACACAAATATAACGAGGGGCCATGACCGTTCAAAAGCCATTTCCACATACCGTCTCCAAGCAGCAGTGCTGTCCATCGGCATTAGTTCCCAAAAATAACCTTCTGTTGCACGACTCACTACAACTGATACTGACATTGTGTAGACTTCTTGGTCTATTCTAAATCCTCTCAACAACCAACTATAAATTGACTGAAATGTTTTCTCCGCAGGCCTATCGATACCCTTAGATGTCATTACAAAATCTGACAGATCAACACCATCTGGACCAAATCTAATATTTCCTTCACCGTGAACTATCTGAAATGTGACCTTATTTGACATTGTGCCTGATGAAAACAATAACTGCGTTAACCTCGCATTTCTGTACTACGCCCTAAGTTACATTCTCTACAATATTGTTCTCCAAAATTCTAAAAGTAGGTTACATTCTCCAGATCAAACTAAACTATATCTTACAATTAACACTACTGTCTATGTCTCAATTCATACTATTATATTCTATGCTCTGGATCTACACATATGTGCTGTGTACTACAGATATGCTAAAATATATGGAACTAAAACTAAAACGCAACATATATACTCAAACATAACATATTAGTACAAATGCAAAAGATGTATGGGAGCAAACCTGTGATGAAGTGAGCGAACCAGCAGGGCTTCGCCGCTCCCCTTCTGCTGCCCTCTCCTCTCTCTCTTTCGTTTTTTTTGGATTTTTAGTGAATATAATGAAATTTCAGAGAGGGGGGACTGGGCTTTATAGGGGGGAGGCAAAAATCGCCCTCCCCCAGGGCGGCAAGGGGGCCGCCTGCAAAATTCCATGCCCCCTCGCCGCCCATTTGCAGGCGGCCCCCCGCACAGTACAAAATCGCCCTAGCGGAGGGCGGCAAGGGGGCCGCCTGCAAAATTCCATGCCCCCTCGCCGCCCATTTGCAGGCGGCCCCCCGCACAGTACAATATCGCCCTAGCGGAGGGCGGCAAGGGGGCCGCCTGCAAATTTCGTTGACGGCCGTCGCCCGAGAGCGAACGGCTGTCTGCCACGTCATTTTCGCCGCCCTCTGGGATGGCGATTTTTAAAAATCGCCCTCCCAGAGGGCGGAAGGCGACTACTTCCGTCAATTTTCAAAATGGAAAATTATTTTTTGTAAAACTTTTAATAAAAAAAATTAAAAATAAAAAAAATTCATCCGAAAGCTGTGCACGTAACTGACGGCCCCATCTGACACGAGATGGGCCGGCACAGTGCACGGGGCTACAGCTCACTTTGCAGGAAACTTAGTTAGTGGGTTATGCGGTGGCCCATGTAGGATAAGAAGATGGTCTACTCATGCAACGGTCCCAATGAGGCCCAATATTCGCAAAAAAAAAACAAAATATTGGACCTGGCCCCACCAACCACCACGCCTGCGACACCTTATCCAGGGTCCCACTCGTCATAATCTCTGTTTGGCCATAATTGGAAACCGAAACTGCGCACAGCAGTACTCCATCCCATTTTAATCCTTTGCACAGAGTTCTTATCTCAGTTTTCCTAACTCACCTATCTTGTTTTCCGCGTGTACGTTTTTTAAACTGCTAAATGGTGTGTTTTTTTAAAAAAATTCTATACGAAAGTTGTTTTAAAAAATCATATTAATCTATTTTTTTAAAAAATAGCTAATATTTAATTAATTGTGCAATAATACGTACCCAACCCCTCCTTCTGACCACACTCTTAAGAGATCTTTTCAAATTGATCATCATCTAACCTGTCTATTTGTTTATTTATGCAGAAGTAAATGCAATAGTTGCATGTCTATTTATCCATGTGTGTAGGAGTAAATGCTGTAGTTACATGTCTGTTTGATCGTGCATGTGGACATCGTTGCATATCCACATGTATGCTTAACACAACACTTTGATTGATGAGGTTTAATTAAGAGATAATTAAAAAATGCCATTGACGAACGTTTAAATCTAAGAAATACCATCAACGTGTGGGTTTTAAAAAAATACCATCGAACAAACGATTTTATCCTAAAAATACCATCACCGTTAAAATTCCGTCTATTCTACGCTGTTAAATACATTGTTCGTCCTATTACACTTAACATAGCGGAATGAAAGGAATCATAATGACGATGACATTTTTGATAAAATTGTTTGTACAATGGTATTTTTTAGAACTCACACTTATCGATGATATTTTTTTGTATTTGGACGCTTGTCAATGACATTTTTTTTAGGTTATCTCATTTAAAAAAGGAAGGATGTTTTATTGTCTTGGTCTTGACGCTATTGCAAATATGATAATCAAATTTAAATAGAGGAAGCAACCCTTTTTTTCCTTTCCTTTGTACAATAAATGAGCTCACTGCTCACCCATCTTCCATTTCTGCTGGCTTTCGTCAACGAAAAATAAAGGAGAAAAAAAATATCTTCTCGCCGTCTCGCGTGCTGCCGTCTCCGTCTCCGGCGATGGCGCCGCCACCGCCGCCACCGACGGCGACGAAGTACTTCTGGGGCGACTCCCCGGAGCCCGACGAGTACTACGCCTCGCTGGGTCTCCGCCACGCCGAGGCCTACTTCCAGTCCCCCTGCGGCCGCCTCTTCACGCACTCGTTCCACCCGCTCTCCGCCGCCAGCGACGGCGACGTCAAGGGCGTCGTCTTCATGAGCCACGGCTACGGCTCCGACTCCTCGTGGATGTTCCAGAACATCGCCATCAGCTACGCGCGGTGGGGGTACGCCGTCTTCTGCGCCGACCTGCTCGGACACGGCCGCTCCGACGGCGTCCGCGGCTACCTCGGCGACACGGAGGCCGTCGCGAGGGCGGCGCTCTCCTTCTTCCTCTCCGTGCGGCGGAGCGGCGCCTACGCCTCCCTCCCGGCGTTCCTCTTCGGCGAGTCCATGGGCGGCGCCACCACCCTGCTCGCCTACCTCCGCTCCCCGCCCGACGCCGGGTGGGCGGGGATCATCCTGTCGGCGCCGCTGCTCGTCTTCCCCGACGACATGTACCCGTCCCGCGTGCGGCTCTTCCTGTACGGCCTCCTCTTCGGCCTAGCCGACACATGGGCGGTGATGCCGGACAAGAGGATGGTGGGGAGATCGATCCGCGACCCGGCGAAGCTGAGGGTGATCGCGTCCAACCCGCGGCTGTACCGCGGCTCGCCGCGGGTGGGGACGATGCGGGAGCTCGCACGCGTGACGGCGCTGCTGCGGGAGAGCTTCGGGGAGGTGGCGGCGCCGTTCCTGGTGGTGCACGGCACCGACGACGGGGTGACCTCGCCGGAGGGGTCCAGGATGCTGTACGAGCGCGCGGCGAGCGAGGACAAGAGCCTCATCCTCTACGACGGGATGTACCACTCGCTCATCCAGGGGGAGTCCGACGAGAACCGCGACCGCGTGCTCGCCGACATGCGCGCCTGGATCGACGAGCGCGTCCGCCGCTACGGCGCCGGCGCCGGCGCCGCGGCGGCCGACGGCCACGCCGAGGCGCCCGCGGCCTGACGACACGGCGGTGCGATTCTACTATGCTCGATGTCCTCCTCCAATTCGCTAGATTTTTTCCTCTTCCTTTTTACTAGTATCGAATTATCTCCACGGACAAATGTTTTTTTTTTAAATAATGTAAATGATTTACACTCCTGGTCTCTAATAATGTAAATGATTTACATTTGTGGTTTCTACAAGCAGGCGCACAATCAATAAGTAAAGAGAAGATAAATAAAAAAACTCGAGGTTATGGGATAAATCCCATCTAGGCATCTACCATCTCCCTCCTGATAATATTCAACTATAATACCAAGTAGAAAATACGTAGAAACTATAACGATAATATCAAGCACTAGAAACTACGCCATCTAAAATAGAACTCCCACGGAATATGTGTAGGATGAGGTTGTTACTCTTGCGAAGATTCCAATATGATTTCTCATCTAAGATAATACCAACAAAACGATACTCCTACTCTATAATATTACGTTCGTTCTCAAATAAACGACCTAAATAAACATTATCTAGTACAACGAATTTAA
This sequence comes from Oryza sativa Japonica Group, assembly GCF_034140825.1. Lineage (NCBI taxonomy): Eukaryota > Viridiplantae > Streptophyta > Magnoliopsida > Poales > Poaceae > Oryza > Oryza sativa. Next base: position 6,060,856 of record NC_089036.1, on the reverse strand, counting down.
ATAGATACGATACATATCCGAAATAGGTAATGCACAGATTTATTGTAATACTCCCTCTGTCCCAAAATATAAGTATTTTTAAAATAGTGCCAAGTTAAATATAATGTTTAACTTTGACTATTAATAGCAAAAATCAATAAAGATCAATCGTGTAAAATTGATGTTACTGGATTTATCATTAAACAAACTATCATAATATGCAATTCTTTTTATTTAAAACATTTTACTTTTATAGATATTATTGGTTAAAATAGCATCTCGAAAACTACGTCGAAGTTCAAAACTGTTTATATTATGGGACGGAGGGAGTAAAATATAATTTTGTTATAGCTTGGTTTTGATTAGTGTGCCTCCTCGTACAAACAAATGTCTCACGTGGTAATAGAACTTTTGCCGACAGTCAGACACAACATGCAAATGTTCAGAGTTGAGTTCAGATGAAGAGCTTTATACTATACTTCCTCCGTGCAAAATAAAAAGGCAAACTGTGGGTTTCTGTGCCAACGTTTGACTGTCCGTCTTATATGAAAAATTTTTATAATTAGTATTTTCATTGTTATTAGATGATAAAACATGATTAATACTTTATACGTAACTTATCTTTTTAATTCTTTTCATAATTTTTTCAAATAAAACGAACGGTCAAACGTTGGTTTGTCTTTTTTGGGACGGAGGAATTACTACTGAACAGATCACATGGATTGCAGATCAGATCAGTTGACTCCACGAGAGGATCCCCAGGTCCGGAGCTAATTCCCGATCAGTGTGGAAACGCAAGCGATCGACCAACGACGTCGCGATGGCTGGTTCAGCGTGGTCAGGAATGTTCGTTCGATCGACATAGACCTCCCAACGCGGGCGCCGCAACGATTCCCGGTAGAGTGTTTAGGGTGCGATGTTCAGGCTAAAATTGGAAGTTTGAATAAAATTGAAACGATATGATAGAAAAGTTAGAAGTTTGTGTGTAGAAAAATTTTGATGTGATGGAAAAGTTAAAAGATTGATAAAAAAGTTGGAACTAAACCAGGCCTTAATGCGCTGATCGAGATGACGATTGAGATGTATGGTGCCACCAACCGGTTGCGAACAGCCGACGGTTTGGACCAGACAGGCGTTGAGCTATGATCTCGTCAATGCCTCCTGTGGATGAACCTGGAGAACGCTACGCGTCGGACGAACGGCGCGAGACGAATAATCGGACGCATCCATGAGCCGTCCGATCCGCGCGCACGCCATCAGCCATCCAACGTTATCAAGCATGCATGCATGCAAAACTATTTAAACTATTTTTTCTCTTAAATTATTATCCAAATCATGATCCGATTGCACCATTAAATCCGTTGCAATTAAATCTTTAAAATAAGACCACACATGAATATATTCCGGTGAAAAAAAAAGCTTATTATTGAATTATTTTTAAATGTTGCACGCTGTTTCACCAAGTATATTGGAATTGTTTCACTAGGTAGATCGAAAATGTTTTAATCGTTTAAATCGGACGCTGCTTCACCTTATATAAAAACAATGTTTCAGCAAATAGCGAAAGAATATTTCGAGTCACCGCAACATTTGATCCATATAAAGTGAAACATTTTTTGTGGAAGAAAAAATGAAACGAATTCTCTTAATAGATGATTTCTATAATATGTGAGTGATTTGTTGTAAAAGAATTTTTCAATTCACTACAACATTAGATCTATACATAAACATTGTGAGTACACTAGGTAAAACATTTTTAGTGGAATATTGTGAGTACACTAGTGAATACTTATTGTAACACTCAACCAATACATATGCAACATTTACAAATAAACTAGTGAAACACAATAAACTACTTACTGAAACATGCAAATAACACCATGAGATATATTAAAGAAAGATATATGCATCGTGACACTAAATAAATATGTGCAACATAATAGAATTTCAGCTGAAACATCTAATTTTCACATGTGAAACATTAAGTTTAATTGGTTGAAACATATGTGTGTTTTTTATTATAATATAGTCATATGAGATCTTGTTGTAAAGATTTAATTGCAACGAATACAATGGTGTAATCGTATCATAGATTGGATGAGTAATCTAGAAGAAAAATCATTTTTCAAGTTTGCTAAAAAGGTGTTATGTACATGCAAATAACCTCGTCTCATCTCTCTTTCATGCATATTAATGCTCAGAAATAAAGCGTATGTAACAGAGAGAGCATCTGACAAAGTCTGTATGAAGCAAAGTCATAGTAAGATGTGTCCGATTTTTTTTTCAAGATCGGACGACCGATCTGAAGTGTTTTCCTAGTTGTTGCTATGTGTACAGTGTCGTTTGTAGAGCGTCCGATTTTTCTCCCCGTGTCGAATGTTCGAGACGAAGCATTTTCGAATGAACCTTCATAACATCCTGTAGAAAGATGGTTTCATATACTTTATGTCGGGGAAAGCAATAGAATTGAAGCTGATCCTGGCCTGGTCGACATGAATCCAACAGAACTACAGTAAGCTTTTTCAGAAGTATAAAGAACAACACCAACGAACCCGGCCCGTCCGGAGATGACGATAAGTAGTAGCTTACTAAGAGCAGGTACAATAGCAGACTATTAGCCAGTTATAAATATATTTTAATGAGATAAAAGATGAGAGAGAAGAGCAGCGGGCTACAGATATGTAGCCAGCTGCAGCACGGACTCTAAGACGCAGTGTGTATATGACAGGTGGGACCATATATTAATGGTATAGTAAGCAACTATTGTATGAATTGACTATTAGATTGGCTATAGATGAATTGGAGCTAGTAGTGGGCTATACTATTAAACTTTTTTAACGTGAGAATGAATAAGGGTGTAGGGGTTCATGTTCATGGGTTAGACCCTTAGAAATTAATTAGATCCCTCCCCTATACAAATCACACAGCACCGTATAATTTCACAAACTCAATTCCTCCCTAATACAAGTATAATTTCATTCTATTACACATGGTTTAGTAAGCAATATTCTGCTATTGGTAACCTATTACAAGGTTGGTTTAATAGGCAGAATATATGGTTGCATGGTACCAAGTCATGTTATTTTACGCGTGCGTGCTTGCGGTAATATAACATTAACCTCTCACTCTCCTTACCATCCCACCTATAAAATTAACACTCCATGAATATGAGATGAATACTATTCTTTGGACTTCATCTCAATTTATAACACATATTTAGCACTCCAAATAACATCAAATGAAAAATTTATGCATAATTTATTGTTGAAACAAATACAAGTTGAGATGCATATAATGTCACCAGTCGTCGTTTTTCCATATTCCTTACATTATGTTGTTGGGATTAACGTGATATGGTATAAACAATGTTAATAAAACATGAGTTAGGTTGGGATTGATCTTAGAAATTTGAATTTTATTGATTCTTTGTTATACTAAGTAACAAAGATATAATTTTTAGATCTTATTGTTTCTGTATGTATACTACTATGCTAATAAGTTATATATTAGAGTGTGTACCTAGATTTCTTCATACCGTACATTATGATTTCAACTAGATTATTGATATGGTATGAACAATAATGTTGATAAACATGAGTTAGCTTAGGATTGATTTTAACTTTTGGATTTTATTGATTTTGCAGTATACTACAGTAACAAAAATACAATTTGGATCTTACTGTTTCTGCATGTATATTACTATGCTAATAAGTTATATGTTGGAGTGTGTAATTAGATTTCATCATACCATATATTATGATTCCAACTTGATGATTGTTATTTTTACTCAATATTTATTATTTTCAATGGTTAATTTTGACTGAAAGATTGTAACCTTTCTTGTCTCTGTTTTATACAACTTGGATGGTTTATGACCCGGCTAATCCTTGTTAGTTGATATGATAAATATCTTACCACTAAATTCCATGACAATAACCTATGTACTTTATTTTTGTTGGGAGGATAAAATTTGTTTTTTAAAACGACACATATCTAATCCTTAGCATTAACCATCTAGTTTTCAAATTTCTATTTAAGATGACATGTTAGTGCTATTTGTTTTTCTCCAAATTCTCATAGAGCAAAACAATATACTATCCTATATATCCCTAACTTTCAACAAATAAAAGAGAAGAAAAGTTCTACAGTTGCAGGTGAATCTGCAGGTAGACTCACTGTGTTTATATAGGAGATGATTCTATCATCTAGGTTTTGCCTTTGGTCATTCATGCATATGACTACATCACGTATACATGATAGACCAGTGAGCTTCAGACCAGTGAGCTTCAGGACATTTTCCATGATCTTTTCTTCAGCATCCATCTTTTTTCATGAATGTTCATGAGTTTGGGACCGGCCGGCGGTAATTATCTCTCACACTCCTACCACGAAAGTACGTACAAAATTTTCTTCTTATTACAGGTCTCTCGTGTGCCGTATATGCCGTCTTGACTGCTCATTAAACCATCATGCATCATCTGTGCTGTTGGCCTGCCACCAACCCTTGTTTTCTGCATGTCGAAAACATAAAATTTCATGTGCAAGCTAGAGTTACGACGACTGTTTTCTTCTTTTATTTTGTAAAACAAAAATTCTACCGACTATAGGGTGGCCTGGTCTGGTCCTGGCCAAGGCCATGTTAGCATCTTGCCACCGTTAAGAAACAAACCTATATATGCATACTTTATCCTTTCTGTAGAGACAGATGCGGGCCTGCAGCAAACATGGGTGATGAACAATTCGATTGATCTGGCTCGAGACAGAGGACAGTTGGAGATGTCCCTCTTTTTCTTCCTAAAACATGGTAGAAACGCACAAGCTAATATAGACATGTGCACACTCACTTATAGAAAGACATATACACGCTCTACCCCTATGAGGTTAGCGACCTAGGCTAGATCGGCACACGCACACCCCCTATCCCTATGATGTTAGTGGCATCTTCGATAGACTGAGTTGGTATATCTTAAGGTTGATGAAATCATCACACACACATCAATATTGACTGTAGATATACGCACCGATTTTAAGCCTAGGAAAAAAATGCTTTTTCTCTCGTTCTCTCTCGAATCCTGTCGCATCCCGTCTTAGCACAGCTCTCTTCCATGCCATCTTCCCCATTTTCGCAAGTGGAGGATAGAGGGGTTGGGCTTCACGGCTCCTCTAGTAGTAGTACTTTTAGTCGGGTCCTCCTACTTTCTCGGGCTATTCCCATGGATTTTACTCTTTTGGTCTTCGAGATGGCTGTTGGCTTCGGATGCCATCGTCCTACTGTCATGATGTTAGTCTCCGGGATTCCTCCTGCTAACGAGCTGCAGCATCGCCATCATTTCTTTCCTAGCAGCCAACTGTGGTACTACTAGATGTGCATAAGGAAATGTTGCTCCGGCCTACACATATCTCTTCGGCGAGCTCTGTGCAAGAGAGGCAGCCTTCTTCTAGATCTCAGGGAGGATTCCTCAATAGGTGGTTGAAGTGGTTAAGATTCACGAAGGATTAGGCCCCATTTAAAAATGGACCTCGGTTTCCTTCGTAGTTCACCATGTTTCATCTATCTTCTTTGATGGGGTTATAGATCTGGCCGATTCTTATGCATTTATTGATGTTACATCGAACATATACAAGAACTTTGGTATAAATCTTATGGTGTTGCTGAAACTTCGCATCATGTGCTAACACTTGAATCTCCGCATATGGGATGCCCCTTTTGGGTTTGTGCATAGGCTTATCTTTATGCAACTTGCCTTGATTCAGGCTTCGTTGGAGTCAAGCTCCAAGCCTTTGCCATTGCCCATTGGCATCACAAGTAGCCTAAGGGTGTGTTCGGACTTCCAGGTTCCCAACCCCTCTTCCTCGTTTTCCGCGCGCACGTTTTTCAAACTGCTAAACGTATGAAAGTTGCTTAAAAAAACAAATTAATCCATTTTTGAAAAAAATAGCTAATACTTAATTTATCACGTGCTAATGAACCGCTCCGTTTTCCGTGCGCTGAGATAGGTTCCCAACTTCCTCCAGCGAACACACTCTAAGGAGGACTCAATCATTTTCTATACTCTTTTTAAGTCATGTTCTGCAAAATGCTGATAAAAGGTGTAATTTGCTCATTCTTGTGGGGCTTCTTTTGCAAAATGGGATGAGTGAACGCACTGTTACCACCCATGTATTTTGTTTATAGTCTTTATAAAAAAAAACAAATGCACGAGTTTAAGAAAATCTACAAAGAATGAATCTAACCAACTGACCTACACGACTTTGGTCAAGATTTTATTTAAATTCATGATAAGATCATGGAACTACCTATATTTCAGTCTACATAATTCTCAACCAAAATCAGTCCATTTTTATTCTTCATGGTTCACAACAAACTATTATATAGAAATAATATCATGCATTAAAAACATAAGAAGTTGTAAAATCATACCATCAAACTATAATCAATAGAAAAGTTCCCAAGTAATTAACTTAAAAAATCAGTAAAATATTCCAAGAGCTAAAACACAATAAGTGTTTCTATCAATCCAAAATCCTCCATTAAAGAGTTATAAAGGACACCTTTCCCAATACTTTCCCAGGAGATAGTGAGGACACCTCGCCTGCATGTAGGGCTGTCGAGCTCGAGCGAGCTCGTCTACCCAAGCTCGAGCTCGACACAAGCTCGAGCCGAGCCTATTACACCTTCGAGCTTTTAGGAAAGTTCGGTTCGAGCTTGTTCGTGCTCGGCCACAAGTAGTATAATATAGTAGTATATTTTAATTATCATTTCTGGATAAATATAATTATTTTCTATTTGATCACTCTAATAAAAGAGTAGAAAAGGACTAAGATAAATATATTATACTAACACATGCTAATTTATTGTCTAAATATATACTAATATAAATTGATATATTAGTTTATTAAATTAATAGGAAGAATAAACAATATGAACTATACACAGTCAAGTTCGGTAGAAGTTCGAGCTCTATTCGGTAAAGCTTGCAGGCTTTTGCTCAGGCTCGGATTTGGCTCGTTTGGAGCTCGAGCCTAGGACGAGTCTAGCTTGAGCTGCTCGCAAGCCTTGAGCTTTTTTTTTTGACAGCCCTACCTAGATGACACATATCCCATTAGATCAGATATATTTTTCTATTTTGATTAGAGGAGATGGTTCCGAAATCACATCTTATAGTTACGGTAATATAGCTTTGTTATTCACATGAGAAATGATCTTTCGGACACCATCGTCTGATTTTTGGTATATACAGTTAGTCATGAAGCGCTGCAAGTGTTAGCACCTATATTCTATATATACTTTCCTGCAATTTATTTACCAACCGTCTGTTTGCATGTGTGGGACATAATCTTATTGTTAATAACATAGTAAGATGCTAATTGCATGAGTACCTTACTGCTAGTCATGCCCTTCATTGGAAACATATTATGATATAACGAAAAGTTAACCTTGCAAATAATACTCGTTGTTAGTTTTTTTTTTCTTGAAGAACAATCATATATATTGGCCATGACTGCATGATCCAATTGTTAAAATGCAATCCGATTTTTCCCAATTTCTCCTATGCCACTAGATTCAAGTGTGAGTGTGTGACTTACAGAAATGTCAACTTGATGTTATAATTAACAGCTCAGGCGGTTGGATGTTGAAAAAAAAATCATCCAAAAAACCCTTTATTCCTTTTCACATATGAATAAGGTGTTAGATTGATCTCTTGCCACCGAGTCAGAGAATTGCGCTAATGGGCTTGCCCACCCACGCCCACACGTACCTAACGATGAGGACTGATTCCCTCGGTCCTGAGCGCACGTTGCTCTCTATCGCGCGATGATCGGACGCGCTATCTACGTAACGTCGCCCCCGATCCCCTCAACGCACACACAATTATCTTTTTTTTTCTTTATGCAAGAAACATTATACTTTAGGACGGTAGATAGCACTATACCTCATACCTCATCTTTTTCTTAAATTACCCTAACAAACCTTTTTCTTAATTTTTTATCATTATTTTCATAGGTCGGAAGCACCTACGGCTAATTTAATTATCGAGATTTAAACTACATGAAACATTTCATGAAGAATCTTGAAAATGTTTTTTTTAACATAGATTAATTATGTTGTCAATATGGATATACAAAATTTGAACGTAAATTTTATATTGGGAAAAAAAATCAAACAATGCTGCACGGAAGCAAAGTGGAGCCACTTTATTTAGTTTAAACTCCAGTGGTAAAAAAGCTCAAAAATTGTCAAGCTAAATTACATAGACTTGCATAGTTACATAGTGCGTGCATCTCCTTGCGAAAATGGTTAGCGAAAACTGTCTAGAGAGATTCACAAGTTTAAAATTAATTAGAGAGTAAGCTCATCAAAATAAGAGAATCAATCGACCCACTGACCACTATGTAGTAGTTGAACCTAACAAAACAATGTGAACGGTCAATTTCGTTATACATAAGTACCACAACTATTTGTTTTTCTCCGATATCTCATATGGCACATGTGATTTCAAAGAGAGATATATCTGCAAATCAAAATTACATCTCCAGCTTCACCTTTATGGTGTGGAAGAAGCTAACTAAATAACCTCATGCTTTGATGGAGCATACCAGCCAGCTACTCTGCTCATCTAAGTTGTGCCTAACGTTCATGATCACTACGTTGATGTCTATCTATGGCCAACTCTCACATCTTTCAGGATGTGTAACCTTTTTTCAGGTAGCTAGAATATACGAAGTAGAACGAAGTGTGTGCCACTCTCAAATGCAGACAGACGGTTGGACATGGGTGATGATGCGATTTGTCTAGTTATGTCTTCTGCCGGCTATAACATGGAGGCCGCTCACATATCCAGTTCGTGCCCTGTTACTAAATACTGACCTCCCATAAGTGATAAGTTTGTCATTTGTCATTGATAACTGCCGGCTATACCATCAAGGTGACCTAAAGATTGGATTACTAAGAAAATATGGACTAACAAAATGGAAAAACACATGCCGGTCAAAAAAAATTAAGGTGGACTAGGTATCCATAACCTTAATATCAAAAATAGATGCTTGTGAAGCAAATGACTTTCTAGTTGGTTAATGGTGGAGGTGTATGACAAGACTTTTTACGAAATAATAAATACATGAAGGATAAACTTCTCTCTATATGTCTAGCAACACAGGTATTTTTTTAGTCCTGGACCGGTCTAATTAAAGTTAAAGATCAATTTCTAATATTTGGGTCTTTTAGATGTGGCAATGAGACAAACATAAGATTTTGGAAAGACACGTGGTTGGGATTGCGTACTTTCAAAGTTCAATACCCTACTTTATATAATGTGACTCGAAGTCTACTGCCGCAGAGGTTATGACCACAATGCTGTTGAATATTTTTTTGGAGAGCCATTGTTGGCTAAAGCTAATTGAGTGGAATGGTTTGATTCTTAGGCTAGCTAATATAACTGTCAAATGAAAAATACTGCTTTGTTGGTAGCTCCATAAGAACTTATGGCCAATTTTCAGTCTCTAATGTTAGGATCCAAATGAATATTCTATGGGACTTTATATGGTTTCTTTACAAGAAAGTAATTCTAACGAAGGATAACCTGACTAAAAGAAAATGGGGGCAGACAAACATTGTTCCTTCTGCCATGCACAAGAGATAATCCAAATCTTTTCTTTGAGTGTCATATTGCCCAGTTTTTTTTGGAGATGTGTGTTTTTTTTCTTTTAATATGCCTCTACCCCGTAACACAAAAAATATTTTTGGTAATTGGCTTAAAGGGGTATCTACGTCTATAAAAAAGATGATTATAATTGGAGCTAATGATGTATATCGGTCAATTTAGTGTCGTTGTAATGATCAAGTTTTTAATTGTAAATAATTATCTAACCCTATGCAGGTTATTTTCATGTCTTTCTATTGTCTTAATTTTTGGTCTACGATGCTACAATAGGGGAAGCATGATACAATGTGCAATGGTGCTATACTTTTGGTATCGGTAGCTAATGGTCTCTTATTCTATTATAGGTGACTTAGTTTCATTAGAATTGCTAGCTAATAAAATATATGTGGTTTAACTCTAGTCAATAATAAAGGAGAGTTAGGGATTTGTCCCATCACCTTATGTTTTATTTTTACCTTTACCTTTTTTTTTTAACAAACTTATGCCTATATATCTTATGACAAAAATCGAAGGTGTAATACATTTTCATTATTAAAAAAAATAACATCAAAGGCTGCTCACGGCTCACCTCGCCAGTTCATGCGCTGTTACTAAATGAATATTGGCATCCAAAAAGTTTGTAATTTTTTACTCAATACCCAACTGCTTGGATGGAGACTACTCACCTGCGCTGCCCTGTTTGTTTGGCTCCGACATCTATAAGGCCAAATAGGCCACCTGGCTCGGCACGACCCATGCACGACCAGGCCTGGGCCGAGGTCAGTCGGCCGGCACGGTCCGACCTACACGTGGGGCCAGTCCGTGCTTGTCCACGGGCTGCACCCACGGTCCAATAAGACTCGGGCCGTGCCGGGCTGGTCCAAAGGCACGACAACTTATCGTGCTTTTCTATAGAATAAGTCTATTTTTCCTCTCTCATCTCTTTGGATGGTGTCTTATATGGTTGGATAAGTCTATTTTGTATCTCTCTTTTCTTTGGGCCGTGCATTTTATAGCTGAATTAAGTTTATTTTGGTCCCTTAACTATTTTTCTTGATCGCGTCGGGCTGGGCCGGCCCACCGTGCTAAGGCTCGGCTCAGGCATAGCCCAACTGTTGGCATGGGCCCGACACCAGTCATACCGTGCCATGTTTGAGCCTGGCTCTCGAGCCTTATGGCCATCTATGCCGACATCTTATCTCACTGGATAGAGGAAACACTCGTAGCTAGCTTACCTTCTGGCTTCATGAACAAAAGATCGATCAGATCAAAGAAACGCTTCCCCTCGAGACTTCTATCATAATTGCTACTTCAATGCCATCTCTTTCTACTTCAATTGCGGTAGACACCGCCTGATCTAGATATCTTCATAGTTCATCGTCAATCCAGTTGCCTCAGGGTTTTGGCTAACTTAGCTGCATGTAAAAAAAGAAACGTAATAAGCATATAGTTAATTGAATATTAATTATTAATAAAAAATTAAAATAATTCTTTAAAGCATCTTTTATCTACCTCTATAACCGTGACGCCGACGCCATGGCGTCATCACGCGCGTATACGCCTAAACCGCGGTTGCCCGCGTGGCTCGACGCCACAAAAATACCAACTCCGTCGTCTATGTCAACTTTAGTAGCATTGCATGCAAGACGCCCAAGTACTTGTTCAAGGTCGGCCATGGCCTAGAGGACACCGGCAAGCCATTTCTATGGGTAGTGAAGAAGTCGGAGGTAGCTGCGTGGAAACGAGCCGAGCCGTAAAGTAAAATAATCGATATAAAAAGATGGTGGTCTAGGCTCCGAAACAAGCGGCTCACAAGCCAGCTTGGGCTCGGCTCATTTCAGCAACGAGCTGAAAAGGAGGCTTGGGGTTGTCTCGTTTGGCTTACGAGCCGAGCCAAGCCCGAGCTGAGCTCATGAGCCTGAGCCTTTTTTCCATCACTGCATCGAAGGTAGAAGAATGGATGTCGGCCCTAGAGATGTTTGGGATGACACTCACCACATGTAAGTTGGGTCCGCGTGCTCACGTCTTACTTTCTGTACCCAATAAAAGGAGGAAGAAACAGAGAAAATGTTGCAAGTGGCATACACTCGCCACACGCAAGTTAGGCCTGCGTGCTCACGTATTACTTTCTCTACGCAATAAAAGGAGGAAGAAACAAAGAAAAAAAATGGCAAAATTTGTTACAGGACACGTAAAAAACGTGTAATTAGCTGAGGAACACCGCAAAATTATGACACTGCCCTAGGATACTACAAAATTTGTGTAATTTGTTGAGGCACACCGAACGCATTATTTTATCATTTCCCGGCTGAAAGTGGCGATATTTTTTTGAAATGCCTAGATTGCCCCCGCGTCACTCCACCGAACGAAAAATCCCCAGTCCCTAACCCTAGCTTGCGACGGCGACGGTGGCGGAGGAGGCTTCGGCGGCGCATGCTAACGCGGTGATGGAGGACCAGGCGTAGGTCATGGCGTCACCCAGCGACACGCTTGCCGGCGTCTATGATGGCCATGGCGGCCCCGACGCCTCCCGCTTTCTTCGCTCCCGCCTCTTCCCTTTCGTCCATGGTGCGTGCGCTCGCCGGCGCGTGCGCGGCGGAGCTCCATCTTTTACTTTGATTTGTTAAGGTTCTGAGAATCTTTAGTTGATTTGTTGGCGCCAAAAATTGAACAGAGTTCGCGGCGTTGTGCAGCGGCGTGGTGGACGCTGACGTGATTAGGAAGGCGTTCCTGGCGGCCGACGAGGAGTACTAGCAGCTGTTGCGGTGGTCACTGCCGAACATGTCCCGCGCGGCCGCCTCGGGCTCCTGCTGCCTCCTGGGCGCCATCTCCGGCAACATGCTCTACGTCACCAACGCCGGCGACTCCTGCACCGTCCTCGGCCGCCGCGCGGCAGCCGATTAGACCGTCTCCGAGCGGCTCTCTACTGAGCACAACGTGGCCTCGGAGGAGGTCCGGAGGGAGCTCGCCGCGCTCCACCCCGACAACGGCGAGGTCGTGGTCCACGCCCGCGGCACGTGGAGGGTGAAGGGGATCGTCCAGGTGGCGCGTGCCATCGGCGACGTGTACCTCAAGACGCCGGAGTTCAAGCACGACCCAGCGGTGTAGCGGCTTTGTAGCTGCTGTGCTGGCAGCGCCGCCGCCGTCGAGCTGGGGCAACATATAGTATAGAGGGTAACGCAGGGGCAATCTGGGCATTTAGAAAAAAAATATCTGTCACTTTTAACCGGGACATGATAAAAATAATATGTTCGGTGTCCCTCAGCAAATTACTCAAATTTTGTAGTGTTCTAGAGTAATATCATGGTTTTTCGGTGTCTCTCAACTATTTACATGTTTTTTTACGTGTCCTATAGCAAATTTTGCAAAAAAAATAAAAATCCTGTGTTTATCGTGTTCACTGTGATTGTTTGTGCTCTTCTCCTTCGCGTCCAAGCTCGTGTGTGTTGCATGGTTTCGCTACAACCGCCGGGTTTCGCTGACAGCTGCCCTTTTCAATGGGGAAGTTGTACTACTCCCTCCATACCCTAATATAAGAGATTTTAACATTTTAATTGCACTGTTTAATCATTCGTCTTATTTTAAAATTTTTTGGTATTATTATTTATTTTATTTATGACTTACTTTATTATCCAAAGTATTTTCAGCACAACTTTTCATTTTTTATATTTGCACAAATTTTTTAAATAAGACGAGTGATCAAACAGTGCAAGCAAATTAAAATCCCTTGTATTAAGGAAAGGAGGGAGTAGTAATTTTCGTTGGCATTAGTTATTTAAGGCTTGTTCACTTTGCTACCATTTTTAACTTTACATTTTTTTTGATAAAGTTATCGAAAAAGTGGCTATATTTAGTTTGTTGCTAAATTTTAGTAAGTACATATGAAATCTTACCAAAATTTTGATAACCTTACTAAAATTTAGAAAAATGGTAGCAAAGTGAATAAGCTTTACTTTCATAGATGCATGCATTTTTGCTGGCTGCAGAGAATTCATCATGCACATCAATTGAGTCACCCGTCATTCTATTTGGATTTGGGGTGTGTTTAGTTCTTTGAGTGTAAATTTTTTTAAGTATACGGATACACATTTGAAGTATTAAATATATACTAATAACAAAACAAATTACAGATTCCGCCTGTAAACCGCGAGACGAATTTATTAAGCCTAATTAATCCGTCATTAGCAAATGTTTACTTTAGCATCACATTGTCAAATCATGATGTAATTAGACTCAAAAGATCCGTATCACAACTTACATCCAAACTGTGCAATTAGTTTTTTTTTCTCACATTTAGTGTCTATGCATGTGTCCAAATATTTAATGTGATGTTTTTGGCCAAAATTTTTTAATCTAAACAAGGCCTTGACGGCGTCTCACCTTCATTGCTTCATCCAAATGGTCACCTTGAAATTAATGTTGACCACATTCAATTCATGCACGTAGTACTACTCTATCCGTCAAAAAAAAAAGGCAAACCCTGAGTTTCCGTGTCTAACTTTGACTGTCCGTCTTATATGAAATTCTTTTATAATTCTTATTTTTATTGTTGTTAGATGATAAAACATAATTAATATTTTATGCGTGACTTGTCTTTTTAATTTTTTTCATAATTTTTTCAAATAAGACGGACGGTCAAATATTGGGTACAGAAACCAGGATTTGTCTTTTTTTTTTTGACGGAGGGAGTAGGTTCTAGCAAGTCTGCCAGTCCTGCCACTAGCTAACGGAGTACAGTGACAAATTTTAGATGTACTCCATATTAATCTAAAATTAATGCACTTGTACAAAACTAGAACATGAATATATTTCTTTTTAACAGAACCCCCAACAAAGGAACTCCTGCACCATCCGTCATCCACAACCATATATTTTTAATAAAAGTTAAACGACACAAGATATGAAAAAAACAGAAAACAAATTCCCGATAATAAGTTACTGGTAAAATGAAAACAATAAATTTGTAAATCATAATAGTAGTATAACTCGGTGACCAAAATATCAATCTTATACCCTCCTTCCCTAAATGTTTGACGCCGCTGACTTTTTAAAATATGTTTAACCGTTCATCTTATTCAAAAACTTTTGTGAATATTATTAAAAAACTTGAGTAGTAGTAGTATATTTAACAATGAATTAAATGATAGGAAAATAATTAATAATTGTTTAAATTTTTTAATAAGACGAACGGTCAAATATGTTTAAAAAAGTCTAACGACGTCGAATATTTAGTGACGGAGGGAGTATATGGGTCTATTGATATAGTATCGCGATGACACACCGATGGACACGTTGGAGCAACAACGATAATGTAGTGCGCCTAACAAAAAAAAGTTTAGAAGAGAGCGAAAATGTAGTGAGGGCAAGTTTTATAATAGGTGACTACCATATCTAATTTTATGCATGACATATATAATTAAATTAAGATGTGATATGTATAATAGGTTACCTCTACCACACAATCTCCAATTTCTTTAACACTCTCACATATTTATTGAAGTTTGTGTAGGGGCTGCCCCTTGCATGAGAGGTGACTATTTCTCTCTCATCCTTCTTCTCTCCTCCACCTCACTATTTAGTCCTATGTGGCATCTTGGGGCTTGTGCTTAGATGCCCATAGTACTTGCCCTAAGAGCAAGGATAATAGTAGAGCTCACTTCCTACTATTAGTCCATCTTAAAGCCAACATATATAATGGATTAGCTATAAGGTTGGTTACAACTATCTTCTCCTGTCTCTATCTCTAACCTATGTATTTAATATATTTATCTAGGAGCTTATGTTAAGCTAGCTCTTGCATGAGAGCCAACATTCTTGATTTTTTTGTTATCTCTCTCCTCCACATAAGCTTGTAGTAGACTTATAGCTCACTATTATACTTGCTCTAAATCAGCACCCAACCGCTTGGACATGAATCTCTAATGCTTCCCCACAATGGAGCAATAATGATAATACAGCTGGCTATGATAACGAATACCCAACCGCTGGCTGCTGTAAGAAGTTTAGAAGAGAGCGAAATCAAACCGCACCCGTCTTAGAGCAAGTTTAATAATATAGCCAACTACTAACTCTAATTCATATATAGCCAATTTAATAGCTCATTCATACAATAGTTACATATCACACTATTAATACATGGTCCCACCTGTCATACACACTGTGTCTTGGAGTCCGTGCTACAGCCAGCTACAAATCTGTAGCCCGCTGCTATTCTCTCTCCTCATTTATCTACTTAAAATATGTTTACAGCTGGCTTATAACCTGCTATTGTACCTACTCTTAAGCCCGATTAGCCTGATTTATTTTGCTCCACTATCTCACAACCTATCTTAATTTCCGATTGCTCTAGCTCAACCATAAAAATAATGTCCTTTAATTTCTCCCATCTTATACCATCCAATTTATAGGACTATGCAGGCACGGGTGTCATGAAAACCATTAATCCAATTCTTGTAAACCACCACATTTAATTTGCTATGTGGTTATGCATTCTTGCATAGATCTACCAATAGTGCCATCAACAAATCTCATGCGAAAAAACTATCGGTGTAATTACGGTGTAAAAACACATCATAGTTACACCGTATACTATATATATACGACTAGTAGCATTAAAATTGAGTTCAAGAGAAAACACAGCGCTAGCTTGGTGGCAAAAGGAGCACTCGTGTGATGGGGGTGGGTTTTTATAAAGAAAAACTCATGCATTTATTTTATATATAGGTTAGAAACATAATATATGATGAGTTGTTACAGTGCAGTGCTAACAGTACGGATCACTGGGACACTTCCAGTTTTGCGAAAAACCCCTTGTGAATGGGCAAATTACACTTTTGCTCAACATTTTGTAGAAAAGGACTTAGAAAGAAAAAAAAAGCAATCGAGTCATTCTCCTTCTTGGCCTTTGTCACCGATGAAGAAGATCTGAAGCTCACTTCCGGTGGAGGGTGAAACCAAGTGAGCTGAATGCACTCAATCCCTAATGATTCCTCCTATGTATGGAGGCTAAGGTGTTGATGAGCAAAGTGAAATTTTAGCAACACCACTTGAGATTTCTACTATTGTTCTTGAGAGAAATTAGTACAAAGACCATAGCTACTCCAAAGACAACAACTAGATGTATTTTGTTGGTGAAGAAAGCAAAAGAAACGCGGTGAGCTACATAAGAAGCCAAGAGGCATACAGATTCGGTCCTCCACGAGTGGGAGGTTGAGACATCTTTGATGCAACTTGAAAACTCCAGCCACCTAGTGAAGATTTGTCGCCAAGGATCAAGCATGAGGCCGCCTTCCTTGGAAAGACCTCGCCGGAGATGTCGATGTAGACAGACGTTACCTCTCTTTGCACAGATCTGGAGGCATCCTAGGTAGCAGCTGGGAGAAGAAGCCCAACAGGGAGTGATTCGTCTCCGTGGAGAAGCCCGACAGCGCTCCTAGACACAAGGACGAGGCCAACCGACGCCAACAATCACCATGAGAATCAAAAGGGAAAATTAAAACCACGAGAAGAACCTGAACCAACGGGATAACCCGACTATTGCTACTACAAGTACTAGAGGAGCAGGGAACCTAGTCCCTATCCTAACCTTCACCAGCGATGAGCCGATGGTGGGGAGAGAGAGGGGTTGGAAAGGGGTGAACTTTACTATAATGAGTATTCATGAGAGGTCAAGGACCAACGAGAGAGCGTTTTCTGTCACTTATGTGTGGCTGCAATAGGGAGGTTGCAGGGTCGATTCTCACCCCACCAGCGTGCGCCTGTGCACGAATCTTGCAACGAATTTAATTGTCTAAAATTAGCAGATTTCTTCCAAAAAAAACCATCACAGGTACTAGAATTAAAATCTCAAAGCAGGAAGAGTTGAGCGATATGGTTAAAAATGGCTAGAAAAGAAAATCTTAATCATCAAAAAGCAGGTTGCAGGTGTACACGTCCATTCTCACTACCATAAACAAGGGGATGTATTCCAAGCGAACAGAAAATTAAACAAAGTCAAATTACTAAGTTGAAAACAAACTTACATTTGTTATCCATAGATTTTCATTGGTACCATTAATTTCGCAATCACTTTAAAATCAAGATTGCTCGGGTGTTCAGTGCACTGCTCATGTTTGATGCTAATATAGATTGGACCGAGAAAAATAATCAATGCAAAACCCATAAAAGAACGTGGGGAATCTATGCGTACGAAGTGAGTTGGCGAGTAGACAAATGGAGGGGTGGTTTAGACCGTGAGAATTTGTAATTTATTCCAAGGAGGTATTGTGTAATCTAGTGATGAACTCATAACGAGGGAATGCCATGATTTTTTTTTTCTGCAAAAATAAGAACATGAAAGAATTTCTGAAAAGAAACAAGCAGTGGCCCGTTTCAATGGTGCGGACCGTGCGGTCGATGCCTTGGTGGGTCTCACATTCTCACTGGCCCAGCCTCGGCCCATGGTTATTACTATTTCACATTTCTGGGTGCACTTGTCAGTAGGATAATAAAAAAGCTCGAGACTCGCGAACCGCTCGAGCTCTTAACGAGCCGAGGCCTAAGCTCATGAGCTTTGTCGGGCTTAGCTCGATCTTCTCACCAGCATAGGTGCACATTTAATTTTTATCTTTTATATAATAAGCTAGTAGGTAATTAATATACATTCACGTGAGAACTTAGTATATATATTTTGTAGCAGAAAGACCTCTAGATGGTTTAAAAAAGACGCGAATGACCTAATATCAAATAATTAAAAGTGGTAAGGCTTCGAGTCTAAATTGTCTAGCCCACCACCTTGTGGAGCTAGCTAGAAAACCTATGAGCGTAATTAGGGGTGGGCATTCGGTCTAACCGAAAATTTCGGTCTCGGTCTTCGGTCTTTCGGTCATTTCGGTCTTTGAAAAGTGAAGACCAAATTTATGTGAAAAACTATCAGAACCGACAAATTCGGTCTCGGTCTCGGTCCTGACTGAAATTCAACAATATTTTCATATATGCAAAGAAATAATGGAAATTTTCAACACAAAAATCACAATAAAAATTCGTAAGCATTTATGAGTAAAGACTCTTATTAGGTTGCATGCCTAGAAGAAGTAGGGATGTGAAAATTAGAGTTTAATCCTATTAAACATAGTGGATTGTAGATTGTATTTAGACATTTTTTGATAATTCGGTCTTTTCGGTCTATTCGGTTATCCGAGGAGACTAACCGAATTGACCGAACAAAATTCGGTCTTTCACTATCTAGGACCGAATTGATGACCAGATTTCTCGGTCTCGGTCTTTTTGGTCTCGGTCTCGGTCTTTCCGGTTCGCTCTTTCGGTTCGGTCCTTTTTTTTCCCACCCCTAGGCGTAATCACTCCATATATCCAACGTCCCATGTTAGCCACGCCATCAAAGCTTTTGGCTGGTGGCTGCCGCTCGCACCGGCTGCAAACGCTCGTGCTCACCTTGTCCATGGCGCCCACGGCTGAGCTCGATACTGCTACGTCACCGCCGCCGCCGCACTTCGTCATCGTCCCCTTTCCGGCGCAGGGCCACACCATCCCCATGGTCGACCTCGCGCGCCTCCTCGCGGAGCGCGGCGTCCGCGCCAGCCTCGTCGTCACGCCCGTGAACGCCGCGCGCCTGCGCGGCGCCGCCGACCACGCCGCGCGCGCCGAGCTGCCGCTCGAGATAGTGGAGGTCCCGTTCCCGCCGTCGGCCGCCGACGCCGGCCTGCCGCCGGGCGTCGAGAACGTCGACCAGATCACTGACTACGCCCACTTCCGTCCGTTCTTCGACGTCATGCGCGAGCTCGCCGCGCCGCTCGAGGCGTACCTGCGCGCGCTGCCGGCGCCGCCCAGCTGCATCATCTCTGACTGGTCCAACTCGTGGACGGCCGGCGTGGCGCGCCGCGCCGGCGTGCCGCGGCTGTTCTTCCATGGCCCGTCGTGCTTCTACTCCCTCTGCGACCTCAACGCCGCCGCGCACGGGCTGCAGCAGCAGGGCGACGACGACAGGTACGTCGTGCCGGGCATGCCGGTGCGCGTGGAGGTGACCAAGGACACGCAGCCAGGGTTCTTCAACACACCAGGGTGGGAGGACCTACGGGACGCGGCCATGGAGGCCATGCGCACGGCCGACGGCGGGGTGGTGAACACGTTCCTGGACCTCGAGGACGAGTTCATCGCGTGCTTCGAGGCGGCGCTCGCCAAGCCGGTGTGGACGCTGGGGCCGTTCTGCCTCTACAACCGGGACGCCGACGCCATGGCGTCGCGCGGAAACACGCCCGACGTCGCCCAGAGCGTGGTCACCACGTGGCTCGACGCCATGGACACCGACTCCGTCATCTACGTCAACTTTGGCAGCCTCGCTCGCAAGGTCCCCAAGTACTTGTTCGAGGTCGGCCATGGCCTCGAGGACTCCGGCAAGCCGTTCATCTGGGTGGTGAAGGAGTCGGAGGTGGCCATGCCGGAGGTGCAAGAATGGCTGTCCGCGCTGGAGGCGCGCGTGGCGGGGCGCGGCGTCGTGGTCCGCGGGTGGGCGCCGCAGCTCGCCATCCTGTCGCACCGCGCCGTCGGTGGCTTTGTCACCCACTGCGGCTGGAACTCGATTCTGGAGTCCATCGCCCATGGCGTGCCGGTCTTGACGTGGCCGCACTTCACCGATCAGTTCCTTAACGAGCGGCTCGCCGTCAACGTGCTCGGCGTCGGCGTGCCGGTCGGCGCAACGGCGTCCGTGTTGCTGTTCGGCGACGAGGCCGCCATGCAGGTGGGGCGAGCAGACGTCGCGCGGGCGGTGTCAAAGCTCATGGACGGCGGCGAGGAGGCCGGCGAGAGGAGGAGGAAGGCAAAGGAGTACGGGGAGAAAGCTCACAGAGCCATGGAGAAAGGGGGCTCCTCGTATGAAAGCCTGACGCAGCTGATACGCCGCTTCACCCTGCAGGAACCAAAAAACTCAAGTTCTATAACAGTAGAGTGCAGTGCAAATAGGCACATTTGAATCCACAGATTGCAGTGTTTTCCTGAATATTTTTTTTCCATTTTGTTGGCATTAGGTTTGATTGCAATGATTTATTTCTCCATGCATGGACATCCATGCACATAAGTCACCTGTCTTTTCTTATTCTGAAGAAGTTAATGGATGATGTAATTCTATTTGCGGACAACTTTCTTCACAATGTGGACTTGGAAGTTGGAATATTCCAATGAGAATCCAAGAAGATGCATGCCTCCAGAAATCAGAATATTCCTAGGCCGTGTTTAGTTCCAAATTATTTCATCAAACTTCTAACTTTTTCATCACATCAAAACTTTCCTACACACACAAACTTCCAACTTTTTTGTCACATCGTTCCAATTTCAACCAAACTTCTAATTTTGGCGTGAACTAAACACACCCCTAGTTGACTTGGAATTGTTGGCTTTTGTCAGGATCCCAATCTACCCTATAGTTCAACGTTGCTTCGTCTGAACATTTTATCTTGGCCGTGTTTAGTTCACCCCCAACTTCCAACTTTCTATCACATCACATCACATCCAAAACTTTCCTACACACATAAACTCCTAATTTTTTTTCCAAACTTCTAACTTTCCCCAAACTTTTAACTTTTTTCAGGAACCCTTGTTGATATCAGGCTAGCTCTATCAGGTTGTCAGTTGCCACCTTTGTGGCCTTTCATATTTCACCTTTCGCCACTTATGATCATCTTGCAATGCCATCCACATTCAGATGATCTGTATGGTGTAACAAGTCTGCCACAAACAAGTGAGTTCAGTGTTTAAATTCATCAAGAAAATACACTTGGTGATGTATTGGATCTCGATCGATCTGATAAACCAACGATGACCATTTGCTTGTTTTCTCTCTGTGTGTATGACTCTGCTTTAGGTTTGCCTGTCATTTTCATGAGACACTAGCCAATTAGTCGTGCGTTGCACAACTTTGGGTGCCTGTAATGTACAATCATACTTAATTTTGATTTTTTTTCTTACAAAATCATACAACTTGATTTTAAAACTATAGATTCAGCTCAAACTATATTTCAACTGAAGGTTCAAATATTATGTCCAGGATCAACCTCTTACCGTATACGGTGAAGAGGTGAGAATGTTTACTCAGCAATACGATGCATAAGGTTCACAGTTATCAAACCTAACGCAATACACAGTAGCAAAGTAAACGGCAATCAAGTCCATGATTTGAAACCAACACAAATTGCTCAAAGATCATTTGGCCTCCGAGTATCTCAAGAAGATAACATAATAAACATTCCAAAATGAAAATGTACAATTTGGTTATGAAGTATAGTAAAAAATCTAGAGTGATCACAATTACAGTAGTTTGTCTATTTATGCATTATTGCCAACCAAAAATCCTTCAGCCCAAGCCAAGGAGGTTTTCTCTTCTCTGTAGGCCTGCCATCAACCACAACTCATTCATTTCAGGAAATTCGCATCAACAAAAATATTCTTGGCTTGCAAAAGCAAAGCAAAACTTTGTAAATCTTCAGGTAGTTTCTCCTAGACAGCAAACGAATGATGACAGGTTATTCTCATCCTTGTAAGTGATGGTTCTGCCCTGAATAATAGTTTCAGAAAATCTAGTTCATGTTTCTTTTCTTTGAAGTTGGTAAGCTCCACCTCTGCGAGTAACTTCATCAGAACATTATGAGCTCCCTAGCTTGTTGATTGATAGCAGATGCAATTCAAAGAACATGATTCTTCCCCCTGAAATGAAAGAATATTTAGGTGTAGTTGAAGTTTTAGTTTTGGAACAAAAACAAAACTAAGATATGAATAGACTGATTCTCTTATGAGATGTTAAGGTGGAGACGTCATAAGTAGATTATACAAAAGAGTTACAACATAGAAGAAAAAAATATTTTAAGGGTAAACTCAGTAAGAAAATATCTTCTTTAGATTCCATCTAATGTTGTCAACTAATAATTTTTCTAATTCAACGCAACTGAAAATGCTTCAGAGCAAAATTGTCTCGTTAAGTGTAGTACCTCAGGTCCCCTTTCAATTTTTATTCTCTCATTTTTTTAATACCTATTATTTTATATCAAGGAGCAAACATAATTCCTTGGCGATCTCTAAATGAAAGTTTAACGTCTTGTTAGTTTTGCTATATAACTTGGTTAAAGGAGACTGTATAATAGCATGCCACTTGCAATTTAGTAGTCTTGCTTCTGTGTAATAGCACCTGAAAGTATATAATTGAATTTTACTGTTGGATGGCCTTGAAGATGGAATCACTACTTAAAGCATATGATTATGTAGTTATGCATTACTAATTAACTTAAAGAAGTGATTTTAGATATAACAACATTTGCATTCTGCCTTGACCATTGCACAACAAATAATTACCTAGATGCGATGCCTATTCTAGAAAATAAAAAACAATGAAGAATTAGGCCCATCTTTAAATCCCACAAATCCTTGATATGACTCACAAAGCCTCAAAATCCTATATATGAAAGAATGAGATGTAGTGTTTTGCATAAATAGTAGAACGAATGCATTCTATTGACCTTTGCTTCCTCCACACCATTACTCACGATTTATGGTGATCCTACACCAGTTCATTATAGTGTGCTGACACATCTATCAGTGTGAAAATCAATGTACTTCCTCCGTTCTGTATTATAAGACCATTACCCACATTTATATATAGATGTTAATGAATCTATACATTTCTAGCACATCTATATGAATGTGGGCAATGCTATAAAGTCTTATAATACGAAACGGAAGAAGTAATATTTACCATGATTGTAGCCATACAGAAATTTGTGCCTCGCTCTTCATCACTCCATCTTTGGCATCGTCTCTTTTATTTGAGCCGATCTGCAGTGGTAGGCCACAGCGTGGGAAGACAGATAGGAGGGGATGGGATATATTGATTATGTAACTTATTACCAGATACCTGGGATGGGATCATGGGATTCAGTGGGCAAGGGAGGAAGAGATGGCGACAGTCTTGTTGCAGTACTTCTGCTTGAATTTGCGATCTGATTTTTGACCTCGATCCACCATCGTCGATCTCGATCTTGTTCTGTTCTTTGCAGCTGTGATTCGGATCAATGGGGAAACACGGCAGCGGCGGCGGCGGAAAACGCTGCGGTGGAAACGATTTGAAGCAGTGGTGCGGATGGGGAGGTGCGGTGGGAGGGTGGCAGTGCAAACGAGGAGGCGGCGGTGGCCAGTGGAGGCGACGGCAATACGGGCGGAGCGCGAAGACGAGAGAGGCAGTGGTGCACACGCGATTGGGAGTGTGGGCTGTGTTTTTTTTTTTTTTTTGCCGGGTAAATCCGTGAGACCGATCGGGAGTAGTGCGGTGGGCCGTGGACACGTGGGCTTTATATATTCACGAGGCTTCCAGCCTTTTCAGTCCAAGACTCAGGAAGACTACTCATGTTACTTCGAAATCCAATGGTCCGTGTTGATCACATGGTTGCATCCGACGGTCATTTTTAATCCGATGACGTGGCACATTCTGGTGGTGAAAAACTTTACTTTTTTCACTACTTTAGATACTCTAGGATTAAAACTAGATTGATTACCGTTTCTCAAAAAAAATAATAATGAAAAACTAGATTGATTATTGTGTTGCAGGCTAGATGCTAAGTCGGTACAATTAGATCTCTGAAGCCCTTTTCTCGCTCTCCACATTTTCGATCAGAAAAAGGGTCTAATTCGCACATGTAGATTTTAAAAATTTCCATTAATAAAAAAATACTCAGTTTTTTATAATGAGAAGGTAGGAGTGCCATTTGATTAAATGAAACATTTGATTCTCTTGCAAAATTTGTACCATACGTTATGAATTGCAGTATGCAAGTATACTAATTTCATAGTTGCAAATATTTGTCCCAAAATGTAATTTAGTAGTATGAGATATTTTGGATGCACAAGAGTTTATCACCAATCATTATCTTGTGATGGTTAGAGAGGTCAGGATTCATGAGACTGTAGCTCCATTACTGAAAAGAGAAAAACGCAGCTTGTGATGGCTGCAGAGGCCATTCCCTCCTTCAATCTTCAGACTGTATTTTTCATTGGAGCAGAATCAAAAAGTGAAAATTGATTGACGGTGCATGCCTGCTTGCTTGGGTGTGTTTCTTGGCTTGTGCTTTCTTCCTCATGGAGCGGACAGTATCAGTACCAATTAATCGAGCAGTTCAGCTGCAGCTAGCCACATCTGAACGTCTTGAGACCAGATGTTGATTGGCATAATTGTGGACTACGACAGGTTGATTTTTGCACTATTCGTTTTCATCTTGCCTTCCTAATGCAGTGTCTGGATGAGTTACAGAGGTCGCGTAGTCAAATCTGAAGATCCAACCGTGTGGTTGAAACCTAGAACACAGTTTGTTTCAGATGTCGTAATTTTGTTTCCTGGCGTTCTTTGTATATTCTTTTATCCAGCCTATACACTTCTCCAATGCAAATAGTCGATCAACATTTCTATGTGATACATCACTTACATAGAATTACAGAAAATACATATATTTATATTTCGCGTCGTACCGGTGCTACGTGATCATGCGTGTGGGAAACAACGAATGGAGGACCGGGACTGACACCATCTCTGGCAACATATACGCGATCTTCAGAGAAGGAAAAAAATAGAGGAGATTGACGATGACGGACAAAAGAACGTAACACTTTACTCCATGCTAAAAAATTACCTCAGTCCTAGAATAAATACAGTTTTATGAGTAGAAGGATAAATTAACAACGAGGGAAAATCATCTAGCTGTTCCCTATCAATTGGGGGGTGGTTGAAAGTGTGAAGATAGTTGGGTGTAAATTAGAGAACATTTAAATTAGTTGTTATTAATGGGACAAGTAACAAGTAGCACTATAAGTTTTACTTATTTTGGGACAAAATTAAAATCGAGAATTGCACTTTTTAGGACGGATATAGAATAAGACGTAAAATCGATCTTGAATATCGTAATTTAACCATTTATTTCTTTTATAAATTATTATCCACAACAACAAACTTTACATCATATGAAACTTACCAGTTGATTTTGCTACCGAACCGCTATGGGAAGCACGGCTGCTCCGGTATCCACCATTAAGATAAACCCTGATCTCTACCAGTACTAGTATTATAGTACTAGTCTTATTATTAGTAGAACAATCTAAATCATCGATTTATACTACAAGTAAAAAAAATCTACCACAACTAATTGAAGCTATAGTATAAATAGAAATTATTCATTAGATAAAATAAGACAAATGCTTACATAAATTGTGCTACCTCTATAGACCATCATGAAAATTACCATGTTAATATGCATGTAACCACATTTTTAGGAAAAAGGGAAAGGTTATATGTATAAGTGGAATTCATGTTAACTTCAGTTGCATTTGTTCCATTGAAGCGAGAGCCTATAGATTAGGAAAACCCAACAAATTAACCCTCGTAGCATAGATTTTAACAAAAAGAAAAAGATTTAAGATGCGGAGAACAAATAAAATAAAATCATAATTAAAAATATTAGTAAAATAAAAGCCTCAATTTCATAAATCATAATACAACTCGGAGATTACCGTCGGTCTTATGCGACAACCGCTATCGATTATATAGTTTTGGTTGTGATAGTGTTCTCCTATTAAATATGGAAGATCAACAAATACTATGAGAAATAAAGTAACGAGGACGGAAGTAATGGTAACAACTATGCACAACTAAAGTGAAGTGCATGGGCATCCAACCATAGAGAAATAAACCAAAACCCAGCTGAGCTAGATGGTGTAAGGAGTATTTAAGAAGAGAGCATATGGAGCAACCCCGCCGTCCCTTGGGCACATAGAGCTGCGCGCCGCCCTTGTTGGCGAACTACCGGACGTAGAAGACCCAGCTGAGCTAGATGGGGTAAGGAGTATTTAAGAAGAGAGCATATAGAGTAAACCCTCCGTCCCTTGGGCACGTAGAGCTGCGCGCCGCCCTTGTTGGTGAACTACCGGACGTAGAAGACGGCGTTCTGAAATGGCAGGGTGTTGAGC
The DNA here is from genome assembly GCF_034140825.1 of Oryza sativa Japonica Group. NCBI lineage: Eukaryota > Viridiplantae > Streptophyta > Magnoliopsida > Poales > Poaceae > Oryza > Oryza sativa. The sequence goes on along the minus strand of NC_089036.1, from coordinate 6,034,250 downwards.
GTGTTGCCATCGCCGAACTTGGTGACGGGCGCAACCCGGTGCCCATCGCCACCCATCGCTGCCGCCATGGACCAACTCAACAACGGTCAGCAACGCCAATGCTACAGCCAACTGAACAACGCCATTGCCATGAACACAACAACAATTAGCATCCATTGGGGAACAAATCAAAACAGTCCTTCCAGATCAAAACCTCCAAAATTCGGGACCAATAAAACTAAGACGCGACAATCTTAAAGAGAAACTAAACTATCAAGAAGCAAGGAATAGATATGCCATTTTCTCCAAGAGAAAAGATCCCGATCACATGAAGAATCAACAGGCCAAGCCAGTTACTATCGATTATATAGTTTTCGGTGTGATAGTATTCTCCTATTAAATAACAAAGCAGAACCCAGCTGCTAGATGGTGTAAGGAGTATTAAAGAAGAGAGCATATGGAGCACAACACACATGTCTACATCTAGCGTAAGATTTGTTTCGCTCCACTATCTCACAACAGTTCTATCTCCACTATCTCACAACAGTCCTACCTTAATTTCAAAGTGCTAATTAACCATACAAATCCTGTTTTTTTTCATCCATCTATACCCTTCAATTTATATAGTACTCCGCAATGAATGACATGAAATTCTTCATCCAATTCTTCCGAGCCACCCGCGTTTAATTTGGTAGGTGGTCATGCATTCTTGCATACATGGAGTCACCTAGCAAGTAGTTACCCGGTCAAGGGCCAAGGCTATCACTTATTAGTTCCTACTTTGTCTTTATTCCGCTGTTCTTCATGTGTTTGTTTCATCGAGGAAGCATACATGCATACATCACGTGTGAGTTGGATGAGGAACCCCTGACCTACAATGATGATTGTGTGGCTCTAACGTGAGAGGCTCTCCTAGCTAGCCTTAGCCCGACTCATAGCCAGGGTTCACCAAGGGCCTGTTTAGTTTCCAAATAAAATTTTTCATGCCATCACATTAAATGTTTGGACACATGCATGCAGTATTAAATGTAGAAAAAAAACCAATTACACAGTTAGCCAGGAAATTGCGAGACAATTCTTTTAACCCTAATTGCGCTATGATTTGACAATGTGGTGCTACAGTAAACATTTGCTAATGATGGATTAATTAGGCTTAATAAATTCATCTCGTAGTTTCTTGGCAGAATCTGTAATTTGTTTTGTTATTTGAATATATTTAATACTTCAAATATGTGTCCGTATATCCGATGTGATATGCAGGGGCACAATTTTTTGCCAACTAAACAAGCCCTAAATCGTTTTGGATGTGGTTACCATCACCTCACAGTGAGACGGTTATCACGATAACAGCGTGGTTACTATGAAAACCGTGCGGTTACCACAAGGTTTATAGTGATTAAAAACTAAGAAAATTGCTGGACGTGATAATAGTGATAATCACACGATTTTGTAAACCCTATTCATAGCAAGATCAGTTAAAAAGTACTCCCTCCATCCCAAAATATAAGCATTTTGGCTATGAATCTGGACAACTGTATGTCTAAATTTATAGCCAAAAGTTGTTATATTTTAGGACGGAGGTAGTAGAACGCAATTATCCTCAAAGATATTAGAACAGACTGAATTTAAAACTAAAATTTATTGTCTCTAAATTTTAAAGGCCCTGTATGGTCAGATACTCTCTACTGATGTTAATACACGGCGCTGGAAGGCCAGGGCACCAAGCCAAGCCTGAGTTGCAGCCCATGTATGGTAAGCCATTTCTTTAATATCTTGTCCTTTACTTCTATTTTATTTTTATGTAAGGAAAAAGTGCGAATTACCCCCTCGAACTATCGCGGTCCTCCAAATTACCCCATAAACCCGAAAACCTGTCATCGTCCACCTTGAACTTTCAATACCGGACAAATTACCCACCTCGACCTAATCCAGAGCGGTTTTATCCAACGTGGCACACGCGTGGCAATCTAGTCAGCATTTTATTTAATAAAAAAGGGTGGGACCCACCTGTCATGCTCTTCTTCCGCTCTTCCTTCTCTGTCTTCTCTCTCTCGCGCAGTGCGCACGGCGAGGACGGGCGGTGGGCGTGGGCTGTCGGCGGCGCTCGCCGGCGCCAACGAGCTGGTACTGGTAGCGCCGTGCCCGTGGAGTACCTCGATGACGTGGAGCTTCACGGACACGGCAGCGTGCACGCCATGATCATGATGCCCATGTACTCCTGCCCCGTGCCCGTGGAGTACCTCGACGACGTGAAGAACTATAGCTGCGTGAGCCCGGCACCGAAGTTGACGCCGGCGCCGGTCATGCCGGAGATGATGCCGAGCGAGCGGCGGGAGACGAAGGGGATGACGCCGAAGATGGTGCCGCAGGCTGCCTGGGCGCAGAAGGAGAAGAGGACCATGCAGACGACGGAGGAGGGGAGAGTGGAGGCGCGGCCGAGCAAGAGGCAGAACGGCCGTCGGCGGTATGGAGGATCCAGATGTTCCATGGGCGATGGACTCCAAAATCGAGTTCCAGCTGCAGTGGGTGACGAAGCCACCGACGGCGCGGTGCGACAGGATGGCGAGCTGCGGCGCCCACCCGCGGACCACGACGCCGCGCCCCGCCACTCGCGCCTCCAGCGCGGACAGCCATTCTTGCACCTCCGGCGTGGCCACCTCCGACTCCTTCACCACACAGATGAACGGCTTGCCGGAGTCCTCCAGGCCATGGCCGACCTCGAACAAGTACTTGGGGACCTTGCAAGCGAGGCTGCCAAAGTTGACGTAGGTGACGGAGTCGGTGTCCATGCCGTCGAGCCACGTGGTGATCGCGCTCTGGGCGACGTCGAGCGTGTTCCCGCGCGACGCCATGGCGTCGGCGTCCCGATTGTAGAGGCAGAACGGCCCGAGCGTCCACACCGGCTTGCCGAGCGCGGCCTCGTAGCACGCGATGAACTCGTCCTCGAGGTCCTTGAACGTGTTCACCACCGCGCCGTCGGCCGTGCGCATGGCTTCCATGGTGAGTTGAAGAATCCTGGCGAGTTGAAGAATCCTGGCTGCGTGTCCTTGGTGACCTCCACGCGCACCGGCATGCCCGGCACGACGTACCTGTCGTCGTCGCCCTGCTGCTGCAGCCCGTGAGCGGCGGCGTTGAGGTCGCAGAGGGAGTAGAAGCACGACGGGCCATGGAAGAACAGCCGCGGGACGCCGACGCGGCTCGCCACGCCGGCCGTCCACGGGTTGGACCAGTCGGAGATGACGCAGCTCGGCGGCACCGGCAGCGCGCGCAGGTACGCCTCGAGCGGCGCGGCGAGGTGGCGCATGACGTCGAAGAACGGGCGGAAGTGGGCGTAGTCGGTGATCTGGTCGACGTTCTCGACGCCCGGCGGCAGGCCGGCGTCGGCGGCCGACGGCGAGAACGACACCTCCACTATCTCGAGCGGCAGCTTGGCGCGCGCGGCGTGGTCGGCGACGCCGCGTAGGTGCGCGGCGTTCACGGGCGTGACGACGAGGCTGGCGCGGGCGCCGCGCTCCGCGAGGAGGCGCGCGAGGTCGACCATGGGGATTGTGTGGCCTTGCGCCGGAAAGGGGACGATGACAAAATGCGGCGGTGGCAGCGGCGGCGGCGGTGACGTAGCAGAAACGGAGTCCGGCGTGGGCGCCATGGTGGGCACGAGAGCGGTGCGAGTGGCAGCCAAAAAGCTTTGATAGTGTGGGTGATGTGGGAGATTGGATACAGCATAGAGAGTGATTTATAGCCATCAAAGCGGTCCAGCTCTTTTTTTCTTTTTTGCGCCATTCTAGAAGCTTTTGTGATTATAACTATCTCGATATCTCTTCTAATCTTGGAGTATTATTATTGCTAACTACGAAAAACATACCTGCCTTTGTCTAGCTACTGTTTGGCTATGTACATCCTTTTGGTTTTGGGTTGCTGTGTTATAAGTAAAAGCTATACAATTAACCAACATTATTTTTCTATTTTCATCAGCATATTTAGTAACATTCTAACAATTGACGCTTAGTTAAGTTATTTATCGAAATAACCTTCGGTTGCACCACAATTTTGATGTACGTTTGAGTACAACCACATCACTATTTATGGCGTGGCATGATATTTTCCACACATGATCGCTACATCGAAACGTGGCAACGAACACTGCCAAACATGAACACGAGCTATAGTAGCCCGAGCAGATTAATTGGATGAAGAAAGGTTTTTAGCCATCGAGGTGGTCCGCTGATGTCTTTTGTTTCTCTCTAGAAGCTTTGGTGACACTATTGCATCATCTATCTTATCTATGTATTACCGTATCTCTCTAATCTTCTCTCATTATCAAAAAAAAAAAGCTCTACTCTTATATTATTATTATTATTATTATTATTATTATTATTATTATTATTATTATTATTATTATTATTATTATTATTATTATTATTATTATTATTATTATTATTATTATTATTATTATTATTATTATTATTATATGCTAAAAGTAGGAAAATTATCAACATATGTCCAGCTATGATGAGGTACTAAAAATAAAAAGTACATGATTCTATCAACAAATATCCCCATTTATACTCCTTCGCAAAGCATAGGAATGATTATATTGCACAACACTTAGCTAGAGGTCCCCAAGATCAATTTTTCCTTCCCCTTTCGCAGCAAGCGTTTGATGAATATAAGGACATGCAAGAAAATCTCCAATCCTTTACCCTTCAGGAGGTTGATGATTCATGGACATTTGTTTGGGGATCAGGGAAATTCACTTCGCGACTCTGTTACAAGCTCAGTTTTCTGGCTCTCACTCCCCCACCTACTATCAAATGGATATGACAGTCCAAAGTCAATATGAAAATTAAGGTCTTTGAATGGCTCTTCTTCATGGACAGGGTTAATACAAGGGATCTCCTTGATAGAAAGCACTGCGCGCCACCCAATACTTCAGTCCTTTGTCTCTCTTGCTCAGCTAATGCCAGAGAAACTAGAGATCTCCTGTTCTTCCTTTGTCCTTTTAGTGCGGCTTGTTGGAATTGTCTGGGATGGACATGGAACCCTAACTTGGATTTTCATCAAAGGATCCAGGCTCAAAAAGTGGCTGTCTTGCATTCTTGCTTTATGGATCTATTCTTAATTGCCTCATGGAATATCTGTAAGGAGAGAAATGGACTTATCTTCTAAGGCATCCAGCCCTCAGTGCAAAACTGGTTGATGAACTTGAAGTTAGATTTGAGCTTACATTTAATTAGGCTCAAAGAATGTTACAGGCCCCTAGTTCAATCATGGATAGATCAGCTGTAACTTAGATGTTTTTTTTCCTTCATTGTTTATCTTTTTCCTTCTTTGTACATACTACTGGAAAATTAATATACCGTGGGGGCCTCCCCCACTACCTTTGGTTAAAAAAAGTACATAAATCTATATATCCATCATTTTTTGTACATTTAATAATAAAAAGACATATTTCTAAACATGTTTAATAATATTCTAACAATAGACTATTAATAATGTTACTTCTAAAATAACCTTTCATCACACCACTATTTTGGCAGGCTTTTAAGTACAACCATGACATTGTTTTCGGTACGGCCGGGACGATATGCTATAGATATGTTAAATGGGGCGAGTACAATGGCTGAGGCTGGGCCGGTGAGCAGTGGCAAATACAGAACTAAACTTAAAGTGAAGAACTGTTAGTGGGATCCAAAAGTTGAATAAAACTATCCATCAAAATGAAAACTAGTTTACCCTTTTATCTAAAATTAGATATGAACAAGATAGTAGATTGAAAAATGAATTTGTAATTATGTAAAATAGAAGTAAAAGACAAGAGATTAAAGAAATGGCTTACTATGCATGGGCTGCAACTCAGGCTTGGCTTGGCCTTCCAGGGCCGTGTATTAGCATCTGTAGAGAGTATCTGACAATACAGGGCCCTTAAAATTTAGAGACAATAAATTTTAGTATTAAATTCAGTCTGTTCAAATATCTTTGAGGATATTTGCATCGTACTTTTTAACTAATCTGGCTATGAATAGGGTTTACAAAATCATGCGATTATCACTGTTATCACATACGGTAATCTTTTTAGTTTTTGAATCACTGTAAACCTCGTGGTAACCGCACAGTTTTCACGGTAACCATGTTGTTATCGTGATAATTGTCTCACCATGGGTGATGGTAACCCCATCCAAAACGGTTTGGTGAATCCTGGCTATGAGCCAGGCTGAGGCTTGCTTGGAGAGCCTCACGTTAGAGAAGATACAATAGCAGACTATAAGCCAGCTATAAACATATTTCGAGGAGATAAAAGACGAGAGAGAAGAGCACCGGGCTACATATTTATAGCCAGTTGTAGCACGGACTCTAAGATGCACATGTGTATGACATGTGGGACCAAACATTAATTATGTAGTATATTTTTATAGGTAACTATTGTATGAATTGGCTATTAAATTAACTATAGATGATTACTATTAAACTTGCTCTTAGAGCCACACAATCATCATTGCTGGTCAGGGGTTACTCATCCGACTCACACGTGATGTATGCATGTATGCTTCCTCGATGAAACAAACACATGAAGAACAGTGGAATGAAGACAAGTAGAGCCAATAAGTGATAGAATTGGCCCTTGCCAGGGTAACTACTAGCTAGGTGACTGTCCATATGTGAAAGAACGCATGACCACCTAACAAATTAAACGTGGGTAGCTCGGAAGAATCGGATGAATAATTTCATGTCATTCATTCTTACAGAGTACTATAAATTGAATGGTTTAGATGAATTAAAACAAAGACAAGATTTGTATGGTTAGCACTTTAAAATTAAGGTAGAATTGTTGTGAGATAGTGGAGCGAAACAAATCTTACAATGGACGTAGCCGGTGTGTCGTGTTCCATATACTCTCTTCTTTAACACTCCTTACACCATCTATCAACTGGGTATTGCTCTGTTATTGTTTCTCCATGGTTGGATGCGCATACACTTTAGTTGTGCCTAGTTGTTACCATCACCGCTCATAGTATTTGTTAATCTTCCATATTTAATAGGAGAACATTGCCATAACCAAAACCATATAATTGATAGCGTTTGTTCCATAAAACCGATGGTAATCTCCGAGTTGTATTATGATTTATGAAATTACGGTTTTTATTTTACTATATTTTTAATTGTGATTTTTATTTTTTTTTGTTCTTTGCATCATAAATCTTTTATCTTTTGTTAAGATCTATGCTGCAAGGGTTAATTTGTTGAGTTTTCCTAAAATAAAATATTAGGCTCTCGCTTCATTGGAACAAATGCAATTGATGTTAACATGAATTCTACTTATACATATAACATTTCCCCTATTCCTAAAAATGTGGTTACATGCATATTAACTTGTAATTTTCACAATGGTCTCTAGGGGTAGCACAACGAATCTAAGCGTTTGTATTATTTTATCTAATGATAATGTCGGTAGATTTTTTTACTTATAGTATAAATCGATGATTTAGATTGTTCTACTAATAATAAGCCTAGTACTAGAATACTACCAGTACCTAGAATACTACTAATACCGGTAGAGATAAGGGTTTATCTTAATAGCAGTTACCACATGCAGTCGTACTTCCCAAGTACCGGCCAGTCGTACTTCCCAAGTACCGGTAGAGATAAGGGTTTATCTTAACAGCAGTTACCACAGGCAGTCGTGCTTCCTATAGCGGTTTGGTAGCAAAAACAACTATTGAGTTTCATATGATCTAAAGTTTGTTGTTGTTGATAATAATTTATAAAATAAATAAATGGTTAAATTGTGATATTCAAGATCGATTTTATGTCTTATGATATATCAGTCGTAAAATAAGTGCAGTTCTCGATCTAAATTTTGTCCCAAAATAAGTAAAATCCTATAGTGCTACTTGTAACTTGAAACAACCCAGAAATTTAAGCTATTTTAAAAATTAAAAATTATGTGGCATATATCACTAATTAATTAGTTAACTAGCAAAATTGTTGGAAATAAGAATAAGCCACTCAAAATTTATGAAATTCACATCCGTCGAAGTTAAAGAAACAAACAATGTCCAATATACAACCACAATATAATAGTAATAATTGGAAATATAGTACAGCATCATGGACACCGTGGCGCCGACCGGCACGCCGACGCCGAGCACGTCGACGGCGAGCCGCTCGTTTAGGAACTGGTCGGAGATGTGCGGCCACGTTACGACCGGCACGCCATGGGTGATGTCCTCCAGAATCGAGTTACAGCCACAATGGGTGACGAAGCCACCGACGGCGCGGTGCGACAGGATGGCGAGCTGCGGCGCCCACCCGCGGACCACGACGCCGCGCCCCGCCACGCGCGCCTCCAGCGCGGACAGCCATTCTTGCACCTCCGGCGTGGCCACCTCCGACACCTTCACCACCCAGATGAACGGCTTGCCGGAGTCCTCCAGGCCATGGCCGACCTCGAACAAGTACTTGGGGACCTTTTGGATCATGTCGTTGAATAATTTTGTTTCCTGACGTTCTTCGTATATTCTTTTATCCAACCTATACATTTCTCCAATGCAAATAGTTGATCGATATTTCCATGTGATGTAGAATTACAAAAAAAATACATCTATTTATATTTCGCGTCGTACATGTGCTACTTGATCATCTGTGTGGGAAATAACTAATGAAGGACCGGGACTGACACTATATCTGGGAACATATATGTGATCTCCAGAGAAGGAAAACAGAGAGAGAGGAGATGGACGATGACGACAAAACAACGAAACACTTTACTCCATTCTAAAAAATTACCTTAGTTCTAAAATAACTATAGTTTTATGAGTAGAAGGATAAATTAACAACGAGGGAAAATCAACTAGCTGTTCCCTATCAAATGGGGGTGGTTGAAAGTGTGAAGATAGTTGGGGGTAAAATTAGAGGAAATTTGAATGAGTTATTATTAATGGGACAATTTACAAGTAACACTATAGGTTTTACTTATTTTAGGATGGATATAGAATAATATGTAAAATCGATCTTGAATATCGTAATTTAACCATTTAGTTCTTTTATAAATTATTATCAACAATAACAAACTTTACATCATATGAAACTTACTAGTTGTTTTTGCTAACGAACCGCTATGGGATGTACGGCTACTGCGGTATTTACTATTAAGATAAACCCTGATCTCTACTGGTACTAGAATTCTAGTACTAGTCTTATTATTAGTAGAACAATCTAAATCATCGATTTATACTATAAGTAGAAAAATCTACCACAATTAATTTAACATATAGTATGAATAGACATTACCATTAAATAAAATAAGACAAATGCTTAGATTCATTATGCTACCTCTATAGACCATTGTGAAAATTACCAATGTTAATATGCATGTAACCACATTTTTAGGGTTAGGGGAAATGTTATATGTACCCTCAGTTGCATTAATTTAATTTCTTCCAATAAAGCAATAGCCTAAGTATTTTATTTCATGAAAACTCAACAAATTAACCCCCGCGGCATAGATTTCAACAAAATATGAAAGATTAAGATGCAAAGAAAAAAATTAAAATTAAAAATAAAAATATTATTAAAATAAAAGCCGTCATTTCATAAATCATAATACAATTCGGAGATTACATTCGGTCTTATGAAACAACCGCTATCAATTTTATGTTTTGGTTATGACAATGTTCTCCTATTAAATATGAGGAAGGAGGTGCTAGCAACAACTGTGCACAATACGAGGAAAGAGATACTGCCAACAACTGTGTAACTGTAGTGGATAGGCATCCAACCATGGAGCAACGATAATTCAATAGACATGACAGAACGGACCAATACCCAAATGAGGACTATTAAAGAAGAGAGCATATGAAGCACGGCACACAAGCTGCGTCTATAGTAAGATTTGTTTCACTCCATTATCTCATTTCACTCCATTATCTCACAACAGTCATACCATAATTTTAAAGTGCTAACCATATAACTCTTATTTTGTTTTCATCTATCTATACCATTCAATTTATAGCACTCCGCAAGAATGGATCATCATGCAATTCTTCCGAGCCAACCGCGTTTAATTTGCTAGGTGGTCATGCATTCTTGCATATATTTGCTAGGTGGTCATGCATTCTTGCATATATGGACAGTCACCTAGCTAGTAGTTACGTACTCGGTCAAGGGCCAAGGCTATCACTTAATGATTCCTACTTGTCTTTTGTTTCGCTGTTCTTCACATGTTTGTTTCATCGAGGAAGCCCTGACCTGCATTGGTGATTGTGTGGCTCTAACGTGAGAAGCTCTCCTAGCAAGCCTCAGCCTGGCTCATAGCCGGGGTTCACCAAGGCGTTTTGGATGGGTGTACCATCACCCGATGATAAGACGGTTATCGCGATAACAACATGTTACCGTGAAAACCATGTGGTTAACACGGGTTCATAGTGGTTTTAAAAACTAAGTTTACCGTACGTGATAACTGGGATAATGCACGGTTTTGTAAACCCTACTCATAGCAAGATCGTTGAAATAGGAAGCGGATATCCTCAAATATATTACAAAGACAAGTTTTAACTCCACTATCTTGTTCATATCTAATTTTGGATAAAGGGGTAAACTAGTTTTTATTTTGATATATAGTTTTATTCAACTTTTGGATCCCACTAACCGTTCTTTAACTTTAAGTTTAGTTATGTATTTGCCACTGCTCGCCGGCCTAGCCTCAGCCATTCTACTCGCTCTATTTGAGATATCTATAGTAAATATCGTCCCGCACAAAAAACAATGGCATGAATGTACTTAAAAGACAAAATTTGCTAAATGACATTTAAATATTATGGTCTTTGCTGCTAGATATGATAAAAACAAGGTTTTGCTTTTGGACATCCTGGAAACATTGTAGTAATTTGTTGCTATACATTGCATCGATTATTTTATTATTTCTTGCCTATTCGGAGAGAGAATCATTTTGAAAAAACCAAAATACCCTAGTCTAGGCCGAGTTTAGTTCTAAATTTTTTCTTCAAACTTTCAACTTTTCCATCACATCAAAATTTTCCTATACACATAAACTTTCAAGTTTTCTGTCACATCGTTTTAATTTCAACCAGACTTTCTATTTTAGCGTGAACTAAACGCACCCCTATTTCGGTTTCCCCGGTGGGCGGTGGGTGACTGTCAGTCATTTTTTCACTCAAAATCAGTCAACCAGTCAAAATCCCCAAATAACCATCCCCTTCTCTTTCATCCTTCCATTCCAGTGATATGGGACAATGGCGGCGACACAACAACTCCCTCCCGGCGCGGCAGCTAGTGCTCAACGCGGCCGACCCGTCCGGCAGAACACGACGGTGATGTACCCGCACCCGGACGGTGATGTTCGTCGCCAACAACATTGTCTCGTCATCACCATCGGTGTCCGATCTCCCCGACGTTCTTGCAGCAGGGCACGTGAGGCGGGAGTGGAGGAGAAGGCGGTGGAGTCGGCGTCGGCGTCGGCACGGTCGGAGCTGGAGAAGCAGTAGCGTCGGCGGCGGTTCTTGATGATGAAGCTCTTGTATAGTAGAGGCTCTCTATGGCAAGCAACACTGCAACAGCAAGGTAGTTTACGGCTCTTGCTATGGCCAGCTAGCTAGGGAGAGATAAGGTACAGCTCGTCGCGTGTGTGTGGTGGCCGATGCTCACCGAGAATGTTTGACAATTTCCTGGAAGAGGGCCGTGGAGTACTGCTTGATGCTCAGTGGAAGAACAGAAGAGGAACTTGAAGATAATGGTACAAGAAGAAAAGGGTATAAATGACATTTCACACAACATGTCTCTCCTCTCCTGGCTGTATATATTATTTTGTTGCTGGTAATGTCCAGTAGCTAATTACCAAGTTTCTGGGATACTAAAAGCAAAATCTCGTTTTTACGATGTCTACTAACAAATACCGTAATCTTTAGATGTCGTTGTTAACAGTGAAATTTTGTAATTGGTAAAGACGTCATCGGCTTAGAATCATTATCGGCTACAGCATCTCGGAATCAGCCGATGGGAGTTATCAAGTCACCAATAGTCGGATTCCTGCTATATTTGGTTAAGGAAATCAATCTACTAAAGGAAGCTTATCCCTAAGTGACCGAGTTTAAAAAGGATGTGGCATGGCAGTTTATCTATTAATTAGGAATAGTTTGTTAGTTTCCTTTTATCTTTAGGAAAGTATGTTTAGTGTCCGATAAGGACTTTATATTTTTCTTTTATCTTTAGGTTAGTTTCTTTCTTGTCCGACAAGGACTTGTATCAACCCATGGGTATAAATATGTACACCCGATGTCTATGTAATTTATCTCTACGATCAATACAATTCGGCACATCGCCACCTTTTTTACTTCTACTTTTGTTTTTTACGTTCCGGCGGAACTTGGCACCCGACGCGGGGCTGCGTCGTCTTCGATCTCCGGCGAAGGGATAAGTCCAATGTTCCGTCGGCCCAGGCAATTGTCTCATCTACATCGGCGTCGTTCAAGGCTGCATCAGTACATTCGACCTCTTGGATTGCTCTAGTTTGGATGATATATTTGCCTACCTATTTATCATATGTCTCTATTAATCTAGTCCTAGCATATCAATTTAGCTATATCGGCTGCTTCTCGTTTTAGGGTTTCTGCCGATATCGGCTAAATCGCGTTGCTAGATTAGATTAGCTCAGACATCTACCACCCTAAAACTCAGTCAACGGCTTGATTGTCTAGATATTATGTTTCTTTTCATACTTAGTGCTGCATCAGTTAAGTTTGATCTACTAAGTCGTGCTTAGAACCATAATCTCTAGCCTGCTTCTTGATTGACAACAAGGGTTTCATCGAGGTTTCAGCCGGTGAGTTATCTGGACGTTGCATCGGCTCATAAGGATTGCACATACATATAAGTTGCATTTCGCCGATGACAACAAAGGTTTCACTGTTTAATCTAATCTTGTGGATTTCATGACACCGGACCTCCAGCCGATGTGTGCTTTAACCTTCGGATCGATGCTTATTTATCATATCATTGCTAGCCGATTGGTTTATACTGGATTATATTGTTATTTTATTGCATCATCATCAGCCGATTGCCTTTATATCATCCGATGTGTGTTCGATTTTTTTTTCGTCAACACAGATGTGTTAGCAACCAAATTTGGTAATATTGGCATCGGGAAAGAAGATTAGATCGAAGCAAAGTCGGAGGCGGAGATCGAGTTTGGAAACAGAGTAGGAATCGGCTGGAGTCCAGATCGGCTACGAGTAGGATCGGCTGGGTCTGAGTCGGGCTAGGTAAGCCGATGCAGCCGATTCCGACGATGCAACTTGATGTATGATATCGGGTTGAATTGAGGCGCTTCAAGGTGATTGCCGCACATGGATAGAGTCCTGAGAAGGCAATTGTATCTAGTAATTAGGATGTTTTATGTAATTACCTTAGATATATGTTTGGGCAAAAATCTGCCGCAAAGACTTATGGTATCTTAGAGTTTGTTAGAGATAGTAGTCGTGTCCGTTATGGATATATCTTGTAATTCTCGGGTATAAATAGACCCGAGCCCTATGTAACTTTTAACACACACGTTTAATACAATCTCGGCGCATCGTGTCACACCCTAAAAATCGCTAAATTATAAATCATTGTGAAAAAGGAATTTTTTAGAAATTATTTAATAATTAAAGAAAGTGTGTGAATAAAATCTATGAAAAATTTGAACTTAAACATGAGCTAGATAAAATTTCATCAAATACTTTGTGTGCCCAAGTATTTTCAGAATTTTTCTTGGATTTATTTGAGCATTGGAAGTATTTTTAATAAATGGAACATTATTTCAGCAATTATTTAAATTAAAAAGTCAATTAAAATCCTCTTCTTTGTCTCGGGCCGAATCCGGCCCATTCGCTTTCTTCCTCTCTCTTCCGCCGGCCCAACCCGAGCCTGCATCCTCTCTTCCTCTCTCTGCCGAAGTTCTATTTGCTTCCCTCCTTCATTGGGCCGAGGAAATGAAGCCCGGCAAGAAGTCTGTCTTGTCTCCCTCTACTACAGTGTCGCCCCTAACCTCCAGCCGGTCGATCTCCTCCCTGCCGTGCCCGTGTACAGCGCCGCCTCCCCACCAAATTCGTCCTCTCCGTTGCTCCTCTTTCCAAATTAGTTGTGGGAATGGATTCCTCTCGATCTCCTCTATCTTATCCCCAAGAAACCCCCTTGAGTCTCGTGGTATATCGTGTGGATTCGACGCGGTTTTGAGTTCCTATTTTCCGGCGAACCCAAACTAATCCGTCGCCGATTCCATCCGTTCCCGAGCCGATCTCTCCCTCTTCCGGCTATAAATAGCATCCCCTAGCCGTCCTCTTCCGTTTGCCTCAAGTCCCAAGCCGAGCCATCGTCCGTAGCGCCGCCGCCGCGTAGCCCTAGCCGCCGACGTCGCCGACGCCTTCCAGCCGCGCCGCGCCGCAACTGTAGCCGTCGTCGCCGCTTCCCGTCGCCGCCGTCGGGTGTGCACGGAGGAGGAGTACCTCGGCCGCCCCTTAGCCGCCGTCGCAAGCTGCCGGAGCGCCACCGCCGCCGTCGAGCCGAGCCGCGCCGTTGTCGGAGCTCGTTGCCGGCCGCTATACGTCGTCGTCCGTCATTATTTCTTGCACCGGTGAGTTCGCGTCGTCGTCCTCTTCGCGTAGGTGTCCTCGGATAGTCCAACCGAGCTCCCTTTTGCCGGTGGTCGCGTGGAGCCGTGCCATGGCCGGCGATGATGTCAGCGATGACGTCATAAATCTTTTTTTAGTTTTCTCTGTTAGCTGAAAATCGATTAAACTTCGGAAATTCATAACAAAATCATCGTAACTCGGATTCGAGTGGTTAAAGTTGCTAAATTCATCTAAAATCGAGATTTACATGTTAAAAGTATCCACATGTACTGTTTATGCTTGTTTTGTACTGTTTTGTTGATTTTGTTCATTTACTTTAGTTTCCGACGTTCTGGAGGAGAGCGTTTACGTTGAGGAAGGTTCAGAAGCGTTTGCGGAAGCTCAAGGCAAGTCACACAGATCCCAAACAACCCTTTGTACATGTTGAACCCGTTTAAAGCTAATATTTTATTTCAACTTATGCATTATTTTCGAATGTCATTGGGTGGTGAGCCTTTCCCATTTAATTCTGGCCGAAGATGACTTTATTTTCCTATGGGTTATAATTTGACTAGCATGGACCTTATATATTGGATTGATTCAGTTAGATGTTATTTATAGTTGCTTAGCCGTGCTTAGAAACATTAGCTCATTAATGAGATAAATTATGCTTCACTATTACTTATGGTTATATTTAATGGTAGCTCACGATGGTCAATCGTGTTATGATAATTAATTGATAATTAAAATATGATTAATGGTGGGTTGTGAGCACATGGTTTTGAGGGTCGTGCTCATGATAATTAAGGACCGGTTCGCGAGCTACTGTTGTGAAACATTAACCATGCCAACCACAAGCCAGCGTGGGCAACGGCTTTATCTTTTGTATAGCATGATTCATTACGGGGTGTCAGACTATGAAGCGGCGAGAAGTCCGTGGGGGTCGCTGGGGAGTCCATTGTCTCTGGTTTTGAGTTGGAGATTATGATCCAGGAATGGTGCACTGTGGTGAGTTGTGTTGTGCAAAGGGTACTGTCACGATTTCCCCCTTTGCAGTGCCGTGGTGGTACTTCGGGGCATGGTAACATGTGTGGAATCGTGTCTTGTGGGTACATTGGTACATCTCTGGCCAGAGTAAAACTATTCGAATAGCTGTGCCCGCGGTTATAGGCGGGTCTAACAATGTTTTTCGTGATTAGTTCCAGACTACTTATTAATGATAATAATGTGATAATTAATTTGACTCCTGGTTTGGAGGTTTGATCTGTACGACCGGGGTTGGTTGTTCAGGTTTGGTTGGGCCTGAGCAGCATGGGTGTGCTGTTCAGTGTTGATTAATATTGATGATTAATTAGTGTACTGTTTTACTACTCTTAACTCTTTGCTAAATGCTGCTTTTGCAAATGAACCCTATATTATGCCATCCTTTGGTATCCATGTGCACTTGCATACTTGCTGTGTGGCTTGCGGAGTATTCCATGTACTCACCTTGCAATAATCATCAAACCTCAGTTGAAGAAAAGGATCCAGAAGGAGAAGACCTTTGGTTTAGATCCCAGTTGAGCTGCCTGTGGGAGTGGAGCTGAAGCTTCGCTAGATTTTATTTTCCGCTGCAGTTTTCTTCATGGTGAGGACTAAGTGCCTCTTATGTAAGTATTTATCATTTTAGTTATTTTGATGAATCTGTATATTAAATTGTCAGTTTGTGTACCTCGGCTGATTCCTGGACGAGGGTTTTAATGCACAAATTAGTTCGGAAATTACTTGTGAATTTCTGGGCGTGACACATCGCTACCCTTTTTGCTTTAGTTTTATTTCGACGAGTTCTTGCTTTCGGGTTGAGCTGCATCGGTTTCGATTTTCACCAAGAGGTAAAACTTGTTATGATGAATTATGTTCTCGGGATTAGTGCTTCCATCTTTATGATACTCTAATCTTGTCTATGTAATTCATCAAGTTATCATATATCTTACATAATCTTCGACAATATCGTCATCTAACCTACAATCGGTTAACATCTGTTAACAGAAGGCAGCCGATTTGGTTAAATAGCGACGTTGACCTAGATTATATAAGATATCTACCACTCTATGAAACTTCCAGCGGCTTGATTGTCTAGATATTGTTCTTCTTTTCATACTTAATGCTGCATCAGTTGAGTTTGATCTATTAAGTCGTGCTTAGAATATCAATCTCTAGCCTGCCTATGGTCGCTGATTAGAGTAGCGTCGGAGTTTTAGCCGATCTTACCTGATTTAATCGTATTTGCTCTATATGCTTCAATGATACATTAAATCTGCCCTTTATGTCAAGATCTTACTTCATTTATGTATAATAGGCTCTTGTTTGATATATTTTACTTGTTTTAGTATCCTGATATAGAGTAGTATCGGAGTATTAGCCGATACATGCTAGATCTATCTGATCGGCTATGCTATTAAGATATATAAGGCTGTTATCAATATATATATTGATCTAAGTGATTCATACTGTCTCGGCATGGCGACCGATCTATCCCAGTCACTTGATTTAAGTATATATCGGTATAGGAACTATATATTGTTAATATTTACAGCCGATCGAATAGATTTAGTTCTTTATTGCCTATTTACAACCGCCGATCGATTCATATATGACATCGGCTGCCAGATAAATGATGTGTCATCGGCACCTAGCCGATCGGCTATCATTTATATATTTAACTGCGGTTTCTTTGCTTCTATTTCTTGTTGATTACAGGATCAAATCAACTGGCACGCTCATACATTCGAAGGCGAGCTTTGGACCTGCACTGGAGTTAAGCAGATCTCCTAGGCCTCGTGTTTTCTGTCAACACGCTTTTGGCATGCCCGGTGGGACCTTTAAGAAGTCAGCCAACAATTCTTCCTCATGGCCGAGAAACAACCACTACCACCATCCCTAGCTAGCCCAGGCTCTGTTAAGGAAAAGATGCTGAAATTAGGGTTGACTGACGTCAATGAAGGAAACGTCGTGCCGATCAATCCAGAAAAATTCACACCTAAGCAGAAGAAAGAGTTTGAAGCAATGTTGCAGCAAGCACGGGATCAGTTCTTGAACTCATTCATGCAAACCCGCAAGGGGACATTTGTTCAGAAGTACAAAATAAAAGTGGTTGCTGATGATCCGGGGACCAGTTCTTCTAAGGATGGAGATGGGAAATAAGCTCCAGACGGCTCGGCTCAGCTGAGTAACAAAAGTGCTACCGATAGCTCTCTAGGAAATCAAGGTGACAATTCTCAAGGAGTCCATGGAGTGCAAGGTGACGGGGTGCATGGAGTTCAAGGTGATGGTGCCCAGGGGTTGCAAGGAGGAAATATTAATCAGAATAGTGATGCGGCACAAGATTTTTTCAGTAATTTCCAAGATCGGGTTGACTACGCTGTGCATCATGCTTTGATCAATCAATCTGGGGTGTTAGTCAATACCTTATCAAACATGGTGAAGTCCATAGCCGATGGTTCAATAGCTGAGCATCAGGCTGCAGCCCGGTTTATTTGCAAGGAGATGTCTTCCCAAATTATCGGTCTTTGATTACCGATGTTCAACCATCAACTTAGGCGGTTCCCTCCGTTGCACCAACATCTCAGCCGACAGCACTGGCGTCAACTCCCCTGCCTGTTCTGTCAGCAATGGCACCAGACCAGCCAGTGAACCCTCGGTTGTTAATGAGAGAGCAGCCACAGCATGGCGGGCAGGTTGCGAATCGGCTGACCCAAGATCAGGTTGCTGCCACGTTTCTGCCGCCTCAACCTATTGTTGATCCAATACAGCAGCAGCCGATTCAGCAGACACCCCCAATTCAGCAGGTTGTGCAACTAATCCAGCAACAGGTCATGCAACCAGTTCAGCAAACACCACCAATGCAGCAGCCTCTCCAGCCGATTCAGCAGACGCCGTTAAGACAACAAATCGTTCAGCCGATCCAGCACCAAGGTTCATTAGGCGCATCGGCCGGGTTTGCAACGCCTGGTGGTCAGCCTGTACAACAATTTTTAAATCAAGTTGTCCCAGAACACTTGGTTCACCATGTACAGTCAGATGGCACAGTAATACCTCAAGTTGTTCCTGAGCATTTGGTACGTAATATCCAGCCGAACCTTCATAATTACCAAGGGGGTAACTTGAATTATCAATATCAGCCTCCTTCCCCGCAAGCCCAATATCAGCCAGGGGGATTGGCTCAACCTCAGTTTGCGCCTCAATACGGTCAGTTCGAGCCCATGCAGCAATAGTCACAAGGGGTAGCTCAGCAACGACTGTGGGCCAATGTGATTGCTGACGTAATGAGGGAATAGTTTGGGTTTAAACCAAAAGAGACTGGAAGCTTGTATCGACAGCCTTACCCTGAGTGGTTTGAGAGAGTTCCTCTTCCCAATCGGTTCAAAGTTCCGGACTTCTCCAAATTTTCGGGACAAGATGGTGTGTCAACTTATGAGCACATTAGCCGATTCTTAGCTCAGTGTGGTGAAGCATCGGTTGTAGACGCTCTGAAGGTTAGGTTATTCCGGTTATCTTTGTCTGGATCGGCTTTTACTTGGTTTTCCTCTTTGCCGTATGGGTCGATCAATAGCTGGGCCGATTTGGAGAAGCAATTCCACAGCTATTTCTATAGTGGGGTTCATGAGATGAAATTATCTGACTTGATAGCAATTAAGCAGCGGCATGATGAACCTGTGCACGAGTATATTCAGAGATTCAGGGAGATGAGGAACAAATGCTTTAGCTTGAGTTTAACTGATGCCCAGTTAGCCGATCTGGCCTTTCAGGGTATGATTGCTCCGATTAGGGAGAAATTCTCGTCTGAAGACTTTGATAGCTTGTCACATCTGATACAGAAAGTAACCTTGCATGAACATAGGTCCGCGGAAGTTAGGAAAAACTCTAAGAAGGTTAATCATGCTTATCCGTACATGTATGGGTCGGATGATGATAAGGACGATTCTGAAATAGCTGCAGCCGAGTGGGTGAGGAGTAAAAAGGTCATACCGTGCCAATGGGTAAAAAGTTCTGGAAAAGAGGAGAAGTATGACTTTGATATTACTAAAGCTGACAAGATCTTTGATTTGCTACTCCGAGAGAAGCAAATTCAACTTCCTACTGGTCATACAATCCCATCGGCTGAGGAATTAGGCAAAAAGAGGTATTGCAAATGGCATAATTCTGGGTTCCATTCTACTAACGATTGCAAGGTTTTTAGACAGCAGATTCAGGTGGCCATTGAGGGAGGCAAGATTAGGTTTGATGATTCCAAAAAGCCGATGAAGGTCGATGGTAACCTTTTTCCTGTTAATATGGTGCATACAGCTAGCCAGACAGCCGATAGGGCCCGTGCAAGGGGTTTTCAGGTGAATTCGGCTAAGATTATCAACAAATATCAGAAGAAGTATGACAAGCAGCAAGAGAAGCATCATGAGAAATACGATGATGGTTTTAATCCTTATTGGGGATGTGAGTTCTTTAGATTCTACTGGAATGAAGGTATGAGGTTGCCATCTATTGAAAACTGCCCTGGGTGTAGTGACATCGTCGAGAACTCAAGCCGATCATATAATAGGGGTAATCGGCTAAGGCAGACAAGAGTTTCTGTTCATCAAAGATTGGGTCCAGTAAATCAAGATCATGGCCAAGAGGACAATGTAATCAGGAAGAATCAATGGTGTCCTTCTGGTATTTTCAAGAAGAATCAGAAGAGAAGGGTTCAAAGATTGAGTAACAGGGAGCGCCTTCAGGAGGTTGAACAAGAAATAAATCATCGGCTGAAGAAAGCAAAGCCAAGGCAGGAGTGGCGTGTTAAGAATCAGGTTCCTGTAGCTGATGATGTTGCAGCCGATGAGGCAAAGAGGTTGGCAAAAGGGAAGAGTGTTGTGACGGCACCGGTTAACATGGTCTTTACCCTGCCAGCAGAATTCGGGATCGATCACGCCGATGTCGACGAGGTGGAGGAGGAATCGGCTAAGTTGGTTGTCACCAGAATAGGCAGTGTTCGAGAAACCCGAGGGGACAGAGAATCGGCATCTTAAACCATTGTATATAAACGGCTACGTGAATGGGAAGCCGATGTCTAAAAGATGGTTGATGGTGGGGCCGCGGTAAATTTGATGCCCTATGCTACGTTCAGGAAGTTGGGTAGAAATGCCGAGGATCTCATCAAGACAAACATGGTGCTCAAAGATTTTGGTGGCAATCCATCAGAAACCAAAGGTGTTCTAAATGTGGAGTTGACAGTCGGCAGTAAGACTATTCCTACCACGTTTTTTATCATCGATGGGAAAGGTTCTTACAGCTTGTTGCTTGGAAGGGATTGGATTCATGCCAATTCTTGCATTCCTTCAACTATGCATCAATGTTTGATTCAGTGGCAAGGCGACAACATAGAGATCGTGCCAGCCGACAGGTCAGTTAATGTTGCCAGTGCCGATTTAGCTCTTTGGGAGATGGATGGCCTTGATTGTTTATCTGGAAAAGTCTGGGATGGAGATTTTCTAAAAGTGTCCGATTCTGATATACAGCCAATTGAAGATGGAGAACCCAAGCTATTATTTTGAGGGCGTCGTGGAGGGTTCAAATGTCTACACTAAGGACACGGTAGATGATCTCGATGACAAGCAAGGTCAAGGTTTCATGTCGGCCGATGATTTGGAAGAAGTAGACATAGGTCTAGGCGATCGGCCAAGGCCGACATTTATTAGTAAGAACTTATGTCCAGAGTTTAGAACCAAGCTGATAGAGCTCTTAAAAGAGTTTAGAGATTGCTTCACTTGGAAATATTACGAGATGCCTGGACTCAGCTGATCGATTGTTGAACATCGGCTACCTATCAAACTAGGGGTTAGGCCACATCAACAACCTCCGAGGAGATGCAAAGCCGACATGCTTGAACCGGTCAAGGCTGAGATTAAAAGATTATATGATGCTGGTTTTATTCGTCCTTGCCGATATGTTGAGTGGGTTTCTAGTATAGTTCCTGTTATCAAGAAAAACGGCAAGGTCAGGGTATGCATTGATTTCCGAAATTTGAATAAGGCCACCCCGAAAGATGAATACCCAATGCCAGTAGCCGATCAACTAGTTGATGCTGCTTCGGGACATAAGATTTTGAGTTTTATGGACGGAAACGCAGGATACAATCAAATTTTTATGGCCGAAGAAGACATTCATAAGATAGCTTTTAGGTGTCCTGGTGCAATCGGCTTATTTGAATGGGTTTTCATGACTTTCGGCTTGAAAAGTGCTGGAGCTACATATCAAAGAGCCATGAATTACATATATCATGATCTAATCGGCTGGTTGGTTGAAGTCTACATTGATGATGTGGTTGTTAAGTCTAAAGAAATAGAGGACCATATAGCTGATTTGAGGAAGGTTTTCGAGAGAACCAGAAAATATGGACTGAAGATGAATCCAACAAAATGTGCTTTTGGTGTATCGGCTGGCCAGTTTTTGGGATTTCTTGTTCATGAGAGGGGGATCGAGGTAACTCAAAGGAGTGTTAATGCGATCAAGAAGATTCAGTCTCCGGAGAATAAGACAGAATTACAAGAGATGATCGGCAAGATAAATTTTGTTAGAAGGTTTATTTCTAATTTGTCTGGAAGGTTAGAACCTTTTACACTATTGTTGAGATTGAAAGCCGTTCAGCAGTTTACTTGGGGGCAGAGCAGCAAAAGGCTTTGGATAATATTAAGGAATATCTTAGCTCTCCTCATGTTTTTATTCCTCCACAGAAAGGAATACCGTTTAGGTTATATTTATCGGCCGGTGAGAAGTCAATCAGCTCAGTCTTGATTCAGGAGTTGGAAGGGAAGGAATGAGTTGTATTCTATCTCAGTCATCGGCTCTTGGATGCTGAAACTAGATATTCCCCTGTGGAGAAGTTATGCTTGTGTCTATATTTTTCGTGTACAAGGTTGAGGCATTATCTACAGTCCAACGAGTGTACTGTTATATGCAAGGCCGACGTTGTCAAGTACATGCTATCGGCTCCAATATTGAAAGGAAGGGTTGGAAAGTGGATATTTTCCTTAACCAAGTTTGATCTTCAGTATGAGTCGCCGAAGGCGATTAAGGGACAGGCTATAGCTGATTTTATTGTGGAACATCGTGATGATTCAATCGGCTCGGTTGAAATAATGCCATGGACTTTATTCTTTGATGGATCGGTGTGTACTCATGGTTGTGGTATCAGCCTAGTTATAATTTCCCCTAGGGGGGCATGTTTCGAGTTTGCTTATACTATTAAACCGTATGCGACTAATAATCAAGCTGAGTATGAGGCAGTGCTCAAAGGGTTGCAATTACTCAAGGAAGTTGAAGTCGATACCATTGAAATCATGGGGGATTCTTTGCTAGTAATCAGTCAATTGGTAGGAGAGTATGAATGCAAGAATGATACATTGATGGTTTATAATGAGAAGTGCCAAGAACTAATGAAGGAGTTTCGGCTGGTTACTTTAAAGCATGTCTCTCGAGAACAAAATATTGAAGCTAATGATTTGGCCCAAGGGGCATCGGGGTATAAGCCGATGATCAAAGATGTTAAGGTTGAAATTGCAGCAATGACAGCCGATGATTGGAGGTATGATGTGCATCAGTATTTGCATAATCCATCTTAATCGGCTTCTAGAAAATTGATATATAAGTATATTAAAGTATACTCTGTTGGATGATGAGCTTTATTATCGGACGATTGATGGAGTGTTACTTAAATGTTTGAGTGCCGATCAGGCTAAAGTTGCAATCGGCGAAGTTCATAAAGGAATTTGTGGTACTCATCAATCGGCTCATAAGATGAAGTGGTTACTTCGGTGTGCAGGGTATTTTTGGCCGACAATGCTGGAGGATTGTTTCACATATTATAGGGAGTGTCAAGATTGTCAGAAGTTTGGGGCAATTCAACGAGCTCCGGCATCGGCTATGAATCCTATTATTAAGCCATGGCCATTCAGAGGTTGGAGAATTGATATGATCGGTATGATAAACCCACCATCGAGTAAAGGACATAAGTTTATATTGGTGGCGACTGATTATTTCACCAAGTGGGTGGAGGTGATTCCTTTGAAGAAAGTTGATTATGGGGATGCAATTCAATTCGTTCAAGAATATATAATCTACCGATTTGGTATTCCTCAAACGATTACAACTGATCAGGGGTCAATCTTCGTGTCTGACGAATTTGTTCAGTTTGCCGATAGCATGGGTATCAAATTATTGAATTCTTCACCTTATTATGCACAAGATAATGGGCAAGCAGAGGCGTCTAATAAAAGTTTGATCAAATTGATTAATCGGAAAATTTCTGATTATCCTCGGCAATGGCATACTCGGTTGGCCGAAGCGTTGTGGTCTTATAGGATGGCTTGTCATGGATCGATCCAAGTCCCTCCTTACAAACTTGTTTATGGGCATGAGGCTGTTTTGCCATGGGAGGTTAGAATCGGCTCTCGAAGAACAGAATTACAAAACGATTTAATAGCTGATGAGTATTACAACCTTATGGCCGATGAGAGGGAGGATCTGGTTCAGTCACGATTGCGAGCCCTTGCAAAGGTTACCAAGGATAAGGAACGTATTGCTCGGATTATAATAAGAAAGTGGTACCTAAAGATTTTTCGGAAGGAGAACATGTATGGAAATTGATTTTGCCGATTGGTACTCGTGATAGTAAATTCGGCAAGTGGTCGCCGAATTGGGAAGGACCATTCCAAATTTATAAGGTTGTGTCTAAGGGAGCATATCTGTTGCAAGGGCTTGATGGTGAAGTCTATGGGCGAGCGCTCAATGGCAAGTATTTGAAGAAATATTACCCAAGTGTTTGGGTTAACGCATGATCGGCTAGTATTGCCGATGCATGACAGCCGATGTGTTTGCATCGCCTTGAGATGGCCGATATGGTTATATCGCCCTTAGTTGTTTTTCATGGTGTAATCGGTTGTGGTTTGTCGATGTACAATGGCCGATATGGTTATATCGCCCATAGTTGTTTTTCATGGTGTAATCGGTTGTGGTTTGCCGAGGTACAATGGCCGATATTGTTATATCGCCCTTAATTGTTTTATAATTTTATCAATGCTTTTGTCATTGTAAAATTAGGGGGGCACATATATATCAAAATGCAATGCAAATTTTTTGAGCGAATTTCAAAGTCATAATTAATCGGCACAAAGGATTATCAAGACAGTAAAGTACTAGAGCATCTTAGCTGATTACAAAAAATTTCTGAGTCCTATTACACAAAAGTTATTGAGACAAGTATCGCTGGATAGCCAAAATAGCCCTTTGCCTAATTTGTTCTACTTCTTCAATAGTTTGGACATCTTGAGCATCAGTTCCAGAGATGACTTTCAGGGACTTGGTTAGGTCAGCAACATTCTTGATAGCCGATTTGAGCCTTGCTTTTTGTTCTTCAATTAATTTTGGGAGATCGGCTAGCTTTTTGTGTTCCATATCTAGCTCGGCATTGCATTCTTCAAGTTGCGCCAAGAGCTCAATCTTGCGAGCTTCGAGCCGATCAATATTGGATTTGATCGGACCTTCAGATAGCTGATCAAGTTTGGTTTTTTCTTCATGCACAAGCTGCCGATTAGCTTGGATTGTGGCCTCAATCTCTTTGCGCTCACGGCGTTCGGCTAGTCTTAGCTTGGCTTTTTCCAGCTTGAACTGATGTTGCTCGAGATAAGCGGCTGGAGTTAGGACATCAGCCAAATCTTCGGGAATCAGAGATTGAACTTCATGCATCTGTGTCCTAATTGACCCACAGTCAACTACCAAACTGTCTAAAGAAGAGGCTTCTAGCCGATGAGAGATGTCTTCAAGTGTTTTTCTCACATCATCGGATAGGGGAGCTAGGGCTTTGCTTGAAGTGTCTTCTTCTGCCTCATCAAGGTAATCTCTGATGTCAAAAGAGAAGAGATCGGCTAGAGCATGCAGAGACAATTTCGGAAAGAATAAGAGCTGGGTAAATTATAGCCAATCTAATTGTGGAGACAAAGGGAAACTTACTGGGATAGCAGGAGCAGCTGGTTGTTCTTCCTCTTCGACGTGATGACTCCCCACAGCCGATGGAGTCTGATCACTTGATGATTGCTGTACAGGAGGAGAAGGAGGAGGAGGCTGCGAAATAGACAAGTGTTATATAGAATCGGTTGAGATTGATTAAGTAAAAGAATTAAGGACATCTTACTGGTGGAGCCGATTTAACAATTGTTGCTGCTGGTTTTTTCTTCACAGCAGTTTTCTTCTTCTGCAACTACAAAGTCTATGGGTAATTAGCCGAAGAGGGAGGTAATTTCAGAAGAAGTCAGAGAGAGGTACTTACTCTTGTAAAATGAACGGGGGCAGAAGGAGTTGGAGGCGTTTGCTTGGGTGAAGCCGATGGTGTTCTTTCTGTGTCACTCATTTCGGCTATAGCTTGGTCAACATCTTCACCAATTTCCTCTTCATCTAAAGCTTGTTCAATAGATGGATCCAAGGCAGGTAGATCATCAGTCGGCATATCAGTTGGTTGTGGTTGAGTTTTCTTGAATTTGGTTTTTTTCTTTGGAGCCAAGGCTAAGGTACTCATGGTTGATGATCTGGTTTTCCTTTTCTTGCCTGCATCGGCTGGTTCCCTAGTTAGGCCATGAAGGAGAGTTGAAGTCTTGGGGGCATGGTAGCCGATAAAAGGGGGAGATAGTCCACCTCCATTCGGAATTAGACCTGAAGCATATTCAATGTTCTTGCCACTGTTACTTTGATGAGGAGGGGAGGACTCTGTTGTCTGCAAAACAGGAGCAAGAGATTAGTCAAGTAATGAATCGGCTAACTGGTTATGCAATTTAGTAATGACAAAGTTTACCTGGGGTATGACGTCAGGGAATAGATCTGTCATATACATTGAAGTCGATTGATGAAATAGATGCAGCTTCCATTCACCCCACCATCTGTCAAACTTTTTGCTTCTAAATCCTGCCAACTCAATATTATTAATGCTGCCCAAAGGGGGTCCTAGTAGGTTAAGTAGCCGATCCATCATTAGAGTGGATGTGATTTGTCCTGGGCACTGAATCTTGTCGGCAAAGAATAAGCCGATTGGGAGTTGGCCCAATCCAAGTTGTCTGGCCGAGCTCATTAGGTGATAAAACTCGTATGAGACTTGGATGTTTCTCCCTTGGTGAATGCCGACAGGGAGGATGCATGGGCTGATTGCAGCTATAAGAATTTCTCTGGATTTTTGGAATTTTTCATGATTAATGTCTTCAAATCTAAAGTCTGATGGAAGTTCAAGGTCTGCTGAGTCTTCATAAGGAAACCAGATTTGTGCATCTTTCTTAAAACCTTCGTAGAAGCTGCAGAACCAGTCCTTGAGTAGCTCAGCCGATAGCTTCGCTCCAGCATCGGTTGGTGTGGATGCATATTCTCCATATGACATGCATCTGCGATGGGTGCGCTCTTCTCCGTCATCTTCCACAATCGGCTCTGGCAATGGGAATTCAGCTTCTGTCACAGAGGGCCGATTGACAACCTTCATGACTATCAGGTTTAACCAAGTTTGCAGCAGCCACCATGGTCCACCTGCTCCAACTATTGAGCCAACGGCTATTTTAGCCAATGCATTGTTCAACATCTGGTACAGATAGCCGAGAAGGATTTTGCCCAAAGGAAATTCTTTCTTTGATTCTAAGGCTTCGGCTACAAATTGCCAGTTGGTTGTAGGGCCACAACTGGATCCACTGAAGAGGAACTTTTCCAGCCATGAGCAAGAAAGCTACATGCTCTCGAGGGGTAACAGACCCTTGGCCCATATATGCCGCCACATAGCCAGACCAGCCACCTATGCTTTTGGTCTTGAAGTCAAATTGGTTCTTGGTGTTCATACTCATAGGGTTAGCCGATGAAGTTACATCTAATCCGGTAATCATGGTGATGTCGATTAAAGTTGGAGTCATCGGCCCTTGGTTGAATAAGAAAGCATTGATGGTGTTGGACCAAAAGTAGGTGGCGGCAGCCATCAAAGGTTCATCCTTAGCAGAATTGGCTATGGTGAGAGCAAGTGCTTGGCCGATTCCAATTTCATCGCAGTGAACTTTCTTACTAGCCGATACGCGTTGGTACCAGGTGGTCCAGCTCTTATCAGGAGTAGGTTTTTCGAGAGATGGCCAAGACTTGAAGGTATTCTTCCAGTGACCCAGGTTAGGGTTGGCTAGTCTAAAGGGGATCCGGTTGGTTTCACCGATGATGAAATCAGTGTGGTCGAGATTGTCGATTAGGCCAAGAAAATAGTGGTTTTTGTGTGAAAGGCTAGGAATCGCGACTAGGTTGGAAAGGTGCAACAAATCTAAAGGAATTGGGAAGCAGAAAACATGAGGAGAAAAGGAGAAATCAATTTCATGCGAGGAAAAGGGATCTAGCTGGTGAGGACTTACCTCAGCGTACTCGGCCGATGGCGCAGTAGAAGGGCTGGTGGAAGACGACATCGCCGCGGGCGGAGATCTGGTCGGGAACGAAATCGCCTGGAGATCGCCTTGTGCGTCGGGGAGATCGCCGGAGAGAGAGAGGGCAAAGTTGGTTTCAGTGGTGAAAACGGAGGAGGACGGTGTGAGATTTCTCGAGGGTAACGGTTAGTATTTAAAGCACGGCAGTAATGGTCGGAAAACGGCAAGGTGCGAAACTTGCTCGGAGTCGATTTACAGCAAATCCGAAACATTATCAAATATTCCGTACTTGGGGGGCATGTGTTAACAACCAAATTTGGTAATATCGGCATCGGGAAAGAAGATTGGATCGAAGCAAAGTCGGAGGCGGAGATCGAGTTCGGAAACAGAGCAGGAATCGGCTGGAGTCCAGATCGGCTACGAGTAGGATCGGTTGGGTCTGAGTCGGGCTAGGTAAGCCGATGCAGCCGATTCCGACAATGCAACTGTATGATATCGGGTTGAATTGAGGCGCTTCAAGGTGATTGCCGCACATGATAGAGTCATGAGAAGGCAATTGTATCTAGTAATTAGGATGTTTTATGTAATTACCTTAGAGATATGTTTGGGCAAAAGTCTGCCGCAAAGACTTATGGTATCTTAGAGTTTGTGAGAGATAGTAGTCGTGTCCATAATGGACATATCTTGTAATTCTCGGGTATAAATAGACCCGAGCCCTATGTAACTTTTAACACATACGTTCAATACAATCTCGGCGCATCGCCACCCTTTTTGCTTTAGTTTTATTTCGACGAGTTCTTGCTTTTGGGTTGAGCTGCATCGGTTTCGATCTTCAACAAGAGGTAAAACTTGTTATGATGAATTATGTTCTCGGGATTAGTGCTTCCATCTTTATGATACTCTAATCTTGTCTATGTAATTCGTCAAGTTATCATATATCTTACATAATCTTCGACAATATCGTCATCTAACCTACAATCGGCTAACATCTGTTAACAGAAGGCAGCCGATTTGTTTAAATAGCGACGTTGACCTAGATTATATAAGATATCTACTACTCTATGAAACTTCCAGCGGCTTGATTGTCTAGATATTGTTCTTATTTTCATACTTAATGCTACATCAGTTGAGTTTGATCTATAAAGTCATGCTTAGAATATCAATTTCTAGCCTGCCCTCTGGTCGCCGATTAGAGTAGCGTCGGAGTTTCAGCCGATCTTACCTGATTTAATCGTATTTGCTCTATATGCTTCAATGATACATTAAATCTGCCCTTTATGTCAAGATCTTACTGCATTTAAGTATATTAGGCTCTTGTTTGATATATTTTACTTGTTTTAGTATCCTGATATAGAGTAGTATCGGAGTATTAGCCGATACATGCTAGATCTATCTGATCAGCTATGCTATTAAGATATATAAGGCTGTTATCAATATATATTTTGATCTAAGTGATTCATACTGTCTCGGCATGGCGACCGATCTATCCCAGTCACTTGATTTAAGTATATATCGGTATAGGAACTATATATTGTTAATATTTACAGCTGATCAAACAGATTTAGTTCTTTATTGCCTATTTACAACCGCCGATCGATTCACATATGACATCGGCTGCCAGATAAATAATGTGTCATCGGCACCTAGCCGATCGGCTATCATTTATAGATTTAACTGCGGTTTCTTTGCTTTTATTTCTTGTTGATTATATGATCAAATCAACTGGCACGCTCATACATTCGAAGGCGAGCTTTGGACCTGCACTGGAGTTAAGCAAATCTCCCAGTTCTCGTGTTTTTGTCAACAGTCGTATAGTAAATTTTGCCTACTTAAAAACATGATAAATTCTAGCGGTGTGATTAAAGGTTATTTTAGACGTAACTTTATTAAGGGTCTATTGTTAGAATATTATTAAACATGTTTAGATGTATGTTTCCTTTTTATTATTAAATATATAAAAATTGGTGGATATATAGATATAAGTACTTTTATTTTTAGTACCTCTTTATAGCTAGACATATGTTGATAATTTTCCACTTTTAGCATATAATAATAATTGAAGGGCCGGTTTATTTTGATGCCATTTTCAATCATATCATTTTTGGCAAAGTTAAAAAAAATATGTGCGTTTAGTTTGTTACCAAATTTGGTAAATACATAAGAAATTCTGTTAAAATTTTGGCAATATTATCATCTTGTTAAAATTTGGTAAGGTTTATTTTGGCTACAATATGAACAGGTCCAAAGATTAGAGAAGTTTTTTTTTTGTTAATGAGAGAAGATTAGAGAGATAATACATAGATAAGCTAGATGATGCAATAGTGTCACCAATTAAAGCTTCTAGAGAGAAACAAAAGACATCCACGGACCACCTCGATGGTTACAAACCTTTCTTCATCCAATTAATCTGCTCGGCCTACTATAGCTCGTGTTCATGTTTGGCAGTGTTCGTTCCCACGTTTCGATATAGCGATCATGTGTGGAAAATACCATGCCATGCCATAAATAGTGATGTGGCTGTATTCAAACATACATCAAAATAGTGGTGCAACCGAAGGTTATTCCGATAAATAACTTAACTAAGCGTCAATTGTTTAAATGTTACTAAATATGTTGATCAAAATATAACAAAATGTTGCATAAATGCATAGCTTTTACTTATAGCAGAGCAACTAGCTTTTTTTTCGAAAAAAAACACGGCCTTTACACCGGAAACTATTTTCATCCCTCGAGGACATATCTCCTCGTTGTTTGCATGTCACTTAAATGATTATGAAAAAAGTTGAAAAAAATTAAGAAGATGTATTAACATGTGATATATCACTCCACAAATATGCAAATTTAAATTCAACTTCTACTTCTCACAACGAAAAAAACAAATTAAACTATAACTAGTGAACATATATTCACAGTCAAATTTATTTTTTTTATTACGAGATGTAAAAGTTGAATATGAAATTGCATATTTGTGGAGTGATATATCACATGTTAATACATCTTCTTATTATTTTTTAAATTTTTTTCATATCCATTTAAGTGACATACAAATAACGAGGGGATATCTCCTTCAGGGATGAAAATCCACTTCCCCTTTACACCTAAAACCGAAAGGATGTGCATAGCCAAGCGCCCTAGCAGTAGCTAGCTAAACAAAGGCACAGGTATGTTTTTCATAATTAGCAATAACTAAACTCCAATATTAGAAGAGATATCGAGATAGATATAATCACAAAAGCTTCTAGAATGGCGGAAAAAAAAAACAAAAACAAAAAAAAGCTGGACCGCTTTGATGGATATAAATCACTCTCTCTATGCTCTATCCAATCTCCCACATCAGCCACACCATCAAAAGCTTTTTTGGCTGCCACTCGCACCGCTCTCGTGCCCACCATGGCGCCAACGCTGGAGTCCGTTTCTGCTACGTCACCGCCGCCGCCGCCGCCGCCGCATTTCGTCATCGTCCCCTTGCCGGCGCAGGGCCACACCATCCCCATGGTCGACCTCGCGCGCCTCCTCGCGGAGCGCGGCGCCCGCGCCAGCCTCCTCGTCACGCCCGTGAACGCCGCGCGCCTGCGCGGCGCCGCCGACCTCGCCGTGCGCGCCGAGCTGCCGCTCGAGATAGTGGAGGTCCCGTTCCCGCCGTCGGCCGCCGACGCCGGCCTCCCTCCGGGCGTCGAGAACGTCGACCAGATCACCGACTACGCCCACTTCCGCCCGTTCTTCGACGTCATGCGCGACCTCGCCGCGCCGCTCGAGGCGTACCTGCGCGCGCTGCCGGCGCCGCCGAGCTGCATCATCTCCGACTGGTCCAACTCGTGGACGGCCGGCGTGGCGCGCCGCGCCGGCGTGCCGCGGCTGTTCTTCCATGGCCCGTCGTGCTTCTACTCCCTCTGCGACCTCAACGCCGCCGCGCACGGGCTGCAGCAGCAGGCCGACGACGACAGGTACGTCGTGCCGGGCATGCCGGTGCGTGTGGAGGTGACCAAGGACACGCAACCAGGATTCTTGAACTCGCCAGGGTGGGAGGACTTACGGGACGCGGCCATGGAGGCCATGCGCACGGCCGACGGCGCGGTGGTGAACACGTTCCTGGACCTCGAGGACGAGTTCATCGCGTGCTACGAGGCCGCGCTCGGCAAGCCGGTGTGGACGCTGGGGCCGTTCTGCCTCTACAACCGGGACGCCGATGCCATGGCGTCGCGCGGGAACACGCCCGACGTCGCTCAGAGCGCGATCACCACATGGCTCGACGCCATGGACACCGACTCCGTCATCTACGTCAACTTTGGCAGCCTCGCCCGCAAGGTGCCCAAGTACTTGTTCGAGGTCGGCCATGGCCTCGAGGACTCCGGCAAGCCGTTCATCTGGGTGGTGAAGGTGTCGGAGGTGGCCACGCCGGAGGTGCAAGAATGGCTGTCCGCGCTGGAGGCCCGTGTGGCGGCGCGCGGCCTCGTGGTCCGCGGCTGGGCGCCGCAGCTCGCCATCCTGTCGCACCGCGCCGTCGGTGGCTTCGTCACCCACTGCGGCTGGAACTCGATGCTGGAGTCCATCGCCCATGGCGTCCCCGTCGTGACGTGGCCGCACTTCTCCGACCAGTTCCTGAACGAGCGGCTCGCCGTCGACGTGCTCGGCGTCGGCGTGCCGGTCGGCGTGACGGCGCCCGTGCTGCTGTTCGGCGACGAGGCCATGGCGGTCACCCGGGGTGACGTCGCGCGGGCGGTGTCAAAGCTCATGGACAGCGGCGAGGCCGAGTCCGACGAGAGGAGGAGGAAGGCGAAGGAGTACGGGGAGAAAGCTCGCAGAGCCATGGAGAAAGGAGGATCCTCGTACGAAAGCCTGACGCAGCTGATACACAGCTTCACCCTGCAGGGAGCCAAGAACGCTCCAGAACAGTAAACAGTGGAGGTGCAAACAAAAGCACATTTGAATCCAGAAGTTACACACTGTTTTCTGAATATTTTTCCTTTTTGTTGGCATCAGATTTACACTGATTTACTTCTTCAAGTCATCTGTGTTTCTTATTCTGAAGAAGTTAATGGATAATGTAATTTTAGTAGTGAACAGACTTTCTTCACAATATGGACTGAGAATCCAAGAAATGCATGCCTTTTCAGAAATCAGAATATTTCTAGTTGGAACCAAAGATTTGTTCGGTTTCTTTGTTTCTTGGCTAGGAATTGTTGGCTTTTTCTCAGGCGACCAATTTCTGCACTACTTTGAAATTGCTCTACCTGAACATTTTATCTGGTTGATATCAGGGTATAAGGTTGTCAGCTTTGTGGCCTCTCATGTTTCACGTTTGGCCACCATATGAATATATGATCACCTTGCAATGCTCTCCACAATCGGATCATCTGTATGTTTCAACGAGTCTGCCGCTATCAAGTGAGCTCAATGCTGCGAAGTGAGTATAGCTTAAATGATTAGGTTTTTTTTAACTAGTCTAATCAGATTTAAGTCGTAAACTTAACACGGGTACTTATATTTACAACTAATTATTATTTTAGTGTTAGAGCAATTAATGTATTCATCGAGAATGAATCGTTCAATCTTAAATCTTAAGGTGTGTCGGCCTATTTTTTTCGGAGGGGCACACAGAGGTAAAGTGCACGTGCATGAATTATTAATGGTGTGTATATGTGTTATTAGCGTTTGTATTTATACTGTGTTTCTTAGAAGAAAAAGTGAGCTCAGTGTTTCTATTCATCTAGAAAAGACAAAGAACTCTTTGCCACTTGTGATGCCTTCCTTGGATCTCTCGATCTAATAAACCAATGATGACCATTTGCTTGTTCTCCTTGTGTGTATGACAGTGCTTTTGTCATTTTCATGAGACAAAAGTCTAAGACTAACACTAGATTGATTATTGCTTTGCAGGATACCTGCTGATGATGCTGTAAGTCGGTGCAATCAGATCTCTGTTCCTGAATCCCTTTACTCGCCCTCCACGTTCTCGATTGTATATTAGATCAGGAAAAAGGGTCTAATTCGCACATGTACATTTAAAATAGTTCCCCCTGATAAAAAAAAATACTCAGTTTTTTCTAATGAGACGGTAGGAGTGCGATTTTATTACAGGAAACATTTGATTATCTTGCAAAACTTGTACGATATATTGGCTTTATTTATAATTGGGTTTGCTAAAAGTATGGTACCACATTTTTCCTTTAATTTGAATCACTTTTAGAAAATACATGCTCAAGTAGATAATAAATTATTGTTAACCCTAATTCTATCTACATATTAGAAAAAATAGTATAAATACTAAAATTTATAATGTAATCCTACAATAAGTTTTAAATTAAATTTATAATGTAAAAAGGCAACATGATTTTTTTAAGAAAAGTATAATGTCATAAATATAATTACTCCCTCCATCCTAAATATATAAGTTGTCGCTCTAGCTAGGATTTGAATTTTATCTCAAAATTCTTGTCACTTTGGAGCTTTTTTTTGTTTTACATCAATCATTTCCAATTCAAAATTTTCCCCATCTTACCACCAACTACATCGTCACTCCCATCCATGCACTATTTAATAGGGGTACTACGATATTTTCTTGTAAAACTCACATTTTGCCAAACAAACGACAATAATTTTAGGACGGTGGTAGTACACATATTTGTCCCAAGATTTAATTTAGCGCCACAAATGTTTGTCACCAATCATCGTCTTGTGATGATTATAGAGGTCAGGATTCAGTGGACTGTAGATTCATTATTGGAAAGAAAAAACACCCGAAGCTTGTGATGGTTGCAGAGACCTTCACTGGAGCACCACAAAAATGAAAAATGATTGACGGTGCATGCTTGCTTGCGTGCGTTTCTTGGCTTGTGCTTTCTTCCTCATGGAGTGGACAGTATCAGTCCCAGTCAAGCAGTTAGCAGCTAGCTTAGCCACGCCTGAACGCCAGACCAGATTTGATGTTGATTCGCATAATTGTGGTACTACGACAGGTTGATTTCTAGATGTAATCGTTTTCATCTTGCCTTTCTAATACTCTCTCTGTTTTTTGAGTTTTTACTTGTAGACCACTTGTCTTATTTAAAAAATTTATGCAAATATAAAAAATAAAAAGTTGTGCGTAAAGTACTTTAGATAATAAAGTAAGTAAAAAAAAGTAAATAATAATTTCAAAAATTTTTGAATAAGACGAGTGGTCAAACACTATTAGCAAAAACTCAAAATCCCTTATATTATGAGACCATAGTGCCTGAAAGATCACGTAATTAAGTTGAAGATAAACCTTGTGTCTGAAGCTTTAGAACACAATCGCTTTCAGTTTTTGTTTGCGTCTGATTAGTGAGAGAAAGAATGATAGAAGCACTACATGTGAGGTTTTCTTGCTCGATCCTAAAGATGTTGAAATGTAGGGCTCGTTGGTTTAGAGTTAATTTTTTCCTATCAAAATTTTATTTTAGTAGTGCCAAAACCTTCATAAGTTTTGCCACTATCAATTTAGTATAAAAATTTGAACTAGTGTGTATAAAAGTTGGTAACAAACTAAACATTTAGTTGATACGTACCGTTGAAGTTGCTAAAGTTTTGGTAAGACAAACTATTTTTTTTAGGGATGATAGGACAAAAATTAGCTCTAAACTAAACAAACCCGTACAGTGTTCCAGAGAGCATAGCCACAAGTACAGTCACTGGGTATACGTTCTAGGAGGACCTAACTGGCAACAAAACACAATTATTAGATCTTCAAAGAAAAAAAAAACCCACACATATACACACAGACACAGGCAGCCTAGTGGCTGATGATATTTGCATCCCTGGAACAAAACATTTTGGCAATTTGTGACGACTAACTAACTGTTTTGCAGAAAACAGGGGTCGCAAGAGAATTATTAAATTAACATCGGCCCACTGTTTTGTAGAAAATGAGGCTGAAAGAGCTAACCGTTTTGCAGAAAAATGGGAACTTTTTTTTTCAAAAAACCATGATAAATATTGTCAGTTGTCACAATGTGCTGCTGTGCATGTGGGCATTTGCACAAAATGGGACAGGCCGTTGAATAATTATTATTTCCTTGATGTTTATTTTTTTATCCAGCTTTTCCAATGCAAATAGTCGATATTTATATGCAAATAGCCTCCAAATTGTGCAAATGGGAATTACATTTATATATAGTGCGAGTTTCGGAAAACATCTTTGATTTTATTACAAGTAGAGACCTAACAGTTCCGTAATATATATCTGTATTTGTCTACTCTTCCATGTTCCACGTGTTCCCATATTCAATTGCACATTTCAGTCATTTTCAGTTCTTTTTGGTAATTTAGTTGCTCTTCTGCCTAAAGTGTTCTCTGGAAGTGTATATATTGGCATTCCGTATTGCCAAGTTGCCAACTAAAAGAATATAGTGATACAATTATTGGTTTCAGTTTTGTTTAGGAAGTTGACGACCTATGTTTTAGACAAATTGATAACATAACACACACAAAAATATATGCAAAATTGTGAAAAAAGAAGTTAAGGAGAACAGCAATATCAAACAAGGAGAAACAGGAACATGCAGTGACAAAATCCACTAGAAAATTCTTGTGGTATGGGATGTTATCTAACACAGTATTAGGACTCAGCGTGGCTGCCTGTACAAAGCCTTCAGTCAATCAGTCATAGACAGAGCTAACTAGGTGACACTAGCCACAGACCAGACTAAAATTGACCCAAAGTTAAAACTATGGTAGATAGGAGTAGTTGCTTAAAATCATAAAGATATATATATATGAACCATCCTTTTAATCTTGTCCTTAAATTTAGAGATGGACCACCTTATTCTAAACCCTAACTACGCCACTGTCCTCCAGCAACAGCCACACTGGATCATTGCTACTGGTACTACGCATTCATACAAATTGGTAACCAGGCAAACCCCAACCAGGGCACCCAAAGTATCGTAGGCGCATAGCCGCTATGAGGTGGAGGCATGACTCCTACTATTCGTGCACGCTGAATTCCTCATGCCTCCTAAGCCTCGACTAAGTGCAAGCGCCGCACATTCGTGTACACATGCTACTTCTATGTAGTTCATGGAAACTTCGGCTTGTAGTGCAATTTTGATGGATCCCAATTGAGTATGTGACTGTAATATATACTACTAACAATTCAATGATATATATAATAGATGTACTAGTTATTGGACCTGAGTAAATGTAACTCTGTGTAGTTCTCTCTTTAGCCATCATCTTATTATTATGCATGCTGATTTTTGAGGTACAGACCATAGTTTGTCTCCTATAGGAGATATGGCTTTATTCTTTCTATTAGGGCCCTGTTTAGATCTCACTTTAAAATTTTTCACCATGCCACGTGCATCGAACATTTAAACACCTGTATGAAGTATTAAATATAGACTAAGAAATAACTAATTACACAGATTGCGACTAATTTGCGAGATGAATCTTTTAGGCCTAATTGCTTCATGATTTGACAATGTGGTACTACAATAAATATTTGCTAATGATGAATTAATTAGGCTTAATAAATTCGTCTCGCGGTTTTCTGACGGATTCTGTAATTACTACCTCCATTCCATAATATAAGGCACAACCACTTTTTTTAGATGTTCCATAATATAAGGCATGTATGCATGTAGGCTATTAACTATAACCTCTTCTCCATTAAATTATTACTTTTTTAAATCATCCACTCTCATGTTCTCTAATTCTGTTAGATGCATGCATTGTATTTATTAGGATGATCCAAACTATAATATGATAATAATTATTTTCTTGATTTTTAGGTTAGGAGTTGTTATGCCTTATATTTTAGAATGGAGGGATTAGTTTTTTTATTAGTATCCGAACACCCCATACGATACCCTTTATAAACACCCCCTAGAGCACACAGAAGTCAAATTCAATCGACGGCACGTGCTTACCGGCCGCAACCATCTAGGAATTAACTATGAAGGTTCTGAAAGAACAAGTGATTTCTTAGATGCGGTTGTTTGTATCATAGAATAGGACAGATGGTTCTAACAAAACCATTAATTATTAAATGGTCTCAACTCTTATATATAAAAAAACTAGTGGTAGCTATCTGTATCTCTCCACTTTCCTGTGAAATTTAATAAGGGAGATTTTTCATCTACTTGATTTCAATTACATTATTGATCGATCAGCATGTGCACTACTGCACTGACATGCTAGCTTTGTGCTGCTGCAGAGTTGAACATGAGAAAAGTGATACGCATTTGATGGAGAAGCAGAAGCCTTCGCTTTCACTGTAAACTCTGATGCTCTTTAATCCCAATTGTTTCTGCATGCATGCTTCATGGAATATTCCTGTT
This sequence comes from Oryza sativa Japonica Group, assembly GCF_034140825.1. Taxonomy (NCBI): domain Eukaryota; kingdom Viridiplantae; phylum Streptophyta; class Magnoliopsida; order Poales; family Poaceae; genus Oryza; species Oryza sativa. Next base: position 5,995,940 of record NC_089036.1, on the reverse strand, counting down.
TCGTGTAATTAAAGAGGTGGCCGTAGGAAGGGGATGCATTGCTCTGGTGTACACTTGCCTCGGTGGTGATCAATTAACCCCAGTCAAAAACATTTTGCCACTTTAACTAGATGAGTAGTTATAATGTTGCTGACCCGGCTGTTGTCGGACAGTTTTTTCTCTTTGGGGCTGTTGTCGGACAGTTTTATCTCTTTGGTTTCGACAGTCTCCTGTCGATGTTTGTTACCCGTATATGCATAGCTATGTACCTATATATCCCAAATCTTAATAAAATTGGACGGCCCTTCCTTGGGCCGCCCTGGCAAAATCTAGCTAGGATTGAAGATTCTGAGCCACCGTAGTCTGTGATCAACCGATCACAATTGTAACGTCCACTGGTGGAGAAACCATCTTTCGTCGGTTGGCCGATTTCCACAATAGTCCCGGATGCAATAAAAACCGGGGCTAAAGATGATCTTTAGTCCTGGTTCAAAAGGGTAACGAGCATATTTGATCTTTAGTGCCGGTTGGTAACACACCAACCGGGACTAAAGATCATCTTTAGTCCCGGTTCGAATGCTGTCAGGGCATGTCAGGCCCCCCCGGGATCTTTAGTCCCAGTTGGTATTACCAACCGGGACTAAAGATCCTGGTGATCTTTAGCCCCGGTTGGTGCTACCAACCGGGACTAAAGTCCCACCCCTATATATATATATATATATATATATATATATATATATATATATATATATATATATATATGTCTTCTTCCTCCTCCAGCTGCCCGAGCAAGCTTCAAAATTTCTTCAAAAAAGAGGGGAGGTCATGCCAAAATTTCTATTGAATTTATTTTGGTGATTACATACAAATCGGAGGTGCCTAAAAGGTTTGCAACTTCATCCTCCAATGTTTTTTTTTGTCATACTACATTTGCACCTATGTTTTGCACACTTTTTTTTCTCCAAAATTTAGTTGTAAGTTGATGAGAGAGAAAATGTGTGTGGGGAAGAAAGAATATATAGAAATTTAGTTCATTTGCTAAACAAGGTTTTATAAAATAGTTGAGAAGGAAAACTCTAGTGAAAGTTAATCTTAAATAATAGAAAACAAACTAAAATGAAAATTAAAAGAAGTAAAACACATTAAAATTAGTTTAAAACTTTACAAATAGTTTTTAAGAATTATTTGGTGTAATATTTTATGATTTTTATATGAATAAAGATATCTTATAATTATTGTATGACTGTCATTATTGTAAGAATAATTATTTATGTACGGTTTTTTTTGACTCATGTAGATGGATCGGCAATGGATGTACGCTGACCGGCGGTCCAAAGAATTTATTGACGGCATGCACTATTTTTTGAGAGTAGCCGAAGCTAACAGGCAAAGGAGTTTTATTTGTTGTCCATGCAATAAGTGTAAGAATCAGAAGGAGTATTCTGCATCTAGGACTATTCATTTCCACTTGTTTGAGTTGGGGTTCATGCCAAGCTATAATTGTTGGACATCCCACGGAGAGCAAGGTGTTGAAATGGAAGAAGATGAAGTGGAAGACGACAATATTCCGGACTTTGCTCAGTATGTTGGATTTGAAGAAAATCAAACAGGCGAGGAGGAAATAGCTGCTGATGGTAACGACGTTGCGGATGATCTTGGTCAGATGTTGCAGGACGCCAAGGAGGACTGCGAAAGTGAAAAGGAGGCCCATAAATTGGACAAGATGTTGGAGGACCACAGAACTTCGTTGTACCCAGGTTGCGAGCAGGGGCACAAAAGGTTGGATACTACTCTGGAGTTCTTGCAATGGAAGGCAAAAAATGGGCTTAGTGACAAGGCATTTGGCGATTTATTGAAACTCATCAAAAACATTCTTCCGGGGGGAAACAAATTGCCCGAGACAACGTACGAGGCTAAGAAGATAGTCTGCCCGTTAGGACTAGAAGTTCATAAGATTCACGCATGTCCGAACGATTGTATCCTATATCGCGGTGAGGAGTATGAGAACCTAGAAGCATGCCCTGTTTGCAAAGCACTACGATACAAGATTAGACGAGACGATCCAGGAGAAGTTGACGGGCAGCTAACAAAGAAGAGAATTCCTGCTAAGGTGATGTGGTATTTCCCTATAATACCACGGCTGAGGCGTTTGTTCAGGAAAAAGGGGAATGCTAGAATGTTGCGATGGCACGCTGAAGAGCGTCAACAGGACGGGATGCTGAGACACCCCGCCGATGGTTCGCAGTGGCGAAACATCGATAGAAAATTTAAAGAATTTGGAAAGGACGCACGAAACATTCGGTTTGGTTTGAGTACGGATGGCATGAATCCTTTTGGAGAGATGAGCAGCGGCCATAGCACTTGGCCCGTTACGATGTGTATCTACAACCTCCCCCTGGCTATGCATGAAGAGGAAGTACATAATGATGCCGATTATTATTCAAGGCCCCAAGCAACCTGGTAACGACATCGATGTGTACCTAAGACCACTGGTCGAAGATCTTAAACAGTAGTGGAAGAAGGAAGGTGTCCCCGTGTGGGACGAGGACAAACAGGAGGAGTTTAACCTACGAGCGCTGCTGTTCGTAACCATCAACGATTGGCCTGCACTTAGCAACCTATCCGGACAGTCCAACAAGGGGTACAAGGCTTGCACTCACTGTATGGATGAAACAGAAAGTACGTATCTTAAGCACTGTAGGAAGGTTGTATACATGGGTCATTGTCGATTCCTTGCAGCAAACCACCCGGTACGGAAGAAAGGCAAGCACTTCGAACATAAGGCCGACCACCGTACGAAGCCTAAACATCGCAGCGGGAAAACAGTGTTTGCTATGGTTAAAGATCTTAAAGTAGTGTTCGGAAAGGGGCCTGGAAGCTAGCCTATAGAGAGCGAAGATGGTCACGCGGCGATGTGGAAAAAGAACTCTATATTTTGTGAGTTACCATATTGGGAATTCTTGGACGTACGCCACGCAATCGACGTGATGCACCTCACTAAGAACCTTTGCGTAAACCTTCTTGGCTTCCTAGCTGTATACGGAAAGTCGAAAGATACACTGGAAGCACGTAATGATCTGAAGCATATGGAACAACGCGGCGACCTTCACCCGGAACCAAAGGAGAAAGGAAGCTATTACTTGAGTCTAGCCAGCTACACTCTTAGCAAGGCAGAGAAGGAAAGTATGTTTGAATGCTTGGAGAGCATAAAGGTACCGTCTAGATACTCCACGAATATCAAGCGAATAATAAGCACGAAGGAGAAGAAGTTCACAAACCTAAAGTCTCATGACTGTCACGTGTTGATGACACAACTGCTACCAGTTGTAATAAGGGGTATCCTTCCAGACAATGTCCGGGCAACAATAACAAAGCTATGTGCATTCATGAACGCAATTTCGCAGAAGGTCATCGATCCGGATAGATTAGAAGCCCTTCAGAATGAAGTGGTGCAATGTCTCGTCAATTTTGAGTTGATATTTCCACCTTCATTTTTCAATATAATGACGCATCTGCTTTGTCACCTTGTGAAAGAGATCCGTATTCTCGGGCCTGTGTACCTACACAACATGTTTCCTTTCGAGAGGTACATGGGCATTCTGAAGAAGTATGTTCGTAACCGTGCTCGTCCAGAGGCAAGCATCACCAAGGGTTATGGAATAGAGGAGGTCATCGAATTTTGCGTAGAATTTATCGAAGACCTTCACCCAATCGGGGTACCTGAATCACGCCATGAAGGGAGACTACGGGGAAAGGGAACTCTCGAAAGGAAAGCAATAATGACGGTAGACAACAATTTATTCCGTAAAGCCCATTTCACTGTTCTGCAACACTCTTCATTGGTATCTCCTTACATCGAGGAGCACTTGGCTCTAGTTCGCGCCAGGAACATCGGTAAGTCCGATGCATGGATTACACGGTATCACATTGATACTTTCCCCACGTGGCTACGACAACATCTCATAGGTAACAAGTCGATCAACCAAGAACTTGCCTTCCTGGCGAGGGGACCGTCTGGGTCAATTGCGACATTCCAGGGATATGAGATCAATGGGTACACATTCTACACGAGAGCCCAAGAAATGAAGAGCACGAACCAAAACAACGTTGTTCGTGTCGATGCCATGGGACACGATGGAACAACTGCCACGTATTACGGTGCCATCGAGGATATATGGGAACTTGACTATGGTCCTCTCAAGGTTCCTCTGTACCGGTGCCAATGGGTTAGGTTGATTGGTGGAGGCGTAATGATTGATGACAGTGGTATGACAACTGTTGACCTTAACAAGGTTGGATACTCGGACGAACCTTTTGTCCTTGCCAATGATGTAACGCAAGTCTTTTTCGTGAAGGACATGTCTAGCAAATGAAAGAAGGGCAGAGGGCCTGACGAGCCTAAGCGTCAAGTGGTTCTCCCAGGCAAAAGAAAAATCGTCGGAGTTGAGGACAAGACTGACGAGGATTACGATCAGTTGGATGGGCCACCCCCTTTCACGGTGACGATTGACCCTAGCATCCTCCTATCAAATGAAGACACCCCTTACTCACGCAGCGATCACAAGGAGGGAACAGTAGTGAGGAGAAAGTACGTGCGGTCAACCGTCACCGCCGATGTAATGCCGTAATTATTATGTACACGATGTAAACTATTTTGGATGTATTGATTATCCATATAAATCAATTGATGTATGGCATAATTTACAATCATTCATATGCTACATTTAATTGACTATCATTCATATGCTAATTATAATTGACTAGAGAATTTTTAAAAGTATTAAATCATTCATGTGGCATTTACATATGTTAATTAGAGTTTTTAACATTTAATTTTATATAATTCCTACGCTAAGTATATATGATGATTACAATTTTTATTAATTTTAAATCATGCAGTATGTACATACATATCTTAATTAGAGTTTTTACCAATTTAATAATATCATTCATATGCTAAGTATATATGATTATTGGAATTTTTATTAATTTTAAGTCATATATTTGCTTATTACGATTTATCCACTTAATTTATTACAGACAAAAATAATTTTTCGAAGTAATTGTCATTAATCTTTGTACTTTAAATAATGTTAATGCATTAACTTCTATTTTAGAAACATATATGTAAGCGAAAATAATATGCAGTGCTATAATCTTTAGTCCCGGTTCTTAACCCTAACCGGGTTTAAAAAGAATTTGGAAATAGCGGGAAAAGATCTTTACTCCCGGTTGATGAGAACAACCGGGACTAAAGATATCTTTAGTCCCGGTTGATGAGAACAACCGGGAGTAAAGATATCTTTACTCCCTGTTGTTCGGAGTAAAGATATCTTTACTCCCGGTTGTTCTCAACAACCGGGAGTAAAGATCGAGGGCTATATATATTCCCGATGCGCGCCCACGTCTTCTCCACTGTCACACCCTAAAAATTCAAAATATATAAATTGTTGTTTAATTGGCATTATTAGAATTTATTTTAAAAGCCTAGAAGAGAAGATCTAATTTTAATTAATAAATTCCAATATAAAATGGGGCCAGATAAAATTTCATTAAATACTTTGCTTAATTCTATAATTCCTAGATTTTTCTGGGATTTATTTGAGCTAAGGAAGTATTTTTAATAAATGGAATTGCATTTAAGAAATAATTTTAATTGAAAAAGGTTTTAAAAGTCTTCTTTTGGCTTTGGGCCGAAAGTCGGCCCAAGACCCTTCTCTCTCTCCTCGGCCCAGCCGGCCCAGTCCGTAGCCGCTCGCGCCCGCGCGTCCGCCCGCTGACAGGTGGGGCCCACCTGTCAGTCTTCGTCTTCCTCGCGCCGCTGCCGCCGCCCGAAACCCTAGCGCCGCTTCGCCGTCGTTTCCTTCCAAATCCGGCCGCTCCTTTCCATTTCCGGCCGAATTGATAGAGGGGAAATGATCCTCGGGATCTCCTCTACCTTTTCCCTTTTGGAAACATCGGCTAAATCGGCTTGGAAAGTGTTTGATTCGAGGTCGAATCGGATCGGCTTTTCTCTCTCCGAGCCCGACCTTTCCTTCTCGTCGCCGGCCGCCGTGGGCCTTCGCCGTCGCCCTCCAACCCCTTTAAAAGGACCCCCGAGCTCTTCTCTACCCGCCGCCACCCTCGCCTTCGTCTCTCGCCGTCGGAAGAGCTCTAGCGCCGTGTGACCTAGCGCCGCCGTCGCCGCCGTCGCTCCAGCCGTGCGCCGCCGCCGTTCCGGTCATCGTCGTTGCTCGGGAAGACCGCCGTCGTGGTCGCCAAGTCGCCGCCGTCCTCGTCCGCCTCTTCGTCGCCGCCGAAGACCGCCGGAGCATCGTCGCCGCCGTCGACCCGATCTTCTCCGCCGTTTCAACCTCGTCGTCGTCGCCGTCCGTTGGCCTTCCGCCGCTCCTTTGGTCACCGGTGAGTTCGCCGCGTCGCGCTCTACCCGTTGGTGTCCTCCGTTCGTGCCGAAGTGTCGCCGTTCGCCGGCGAGCATGCGCGTCCGAGCCGCTGAGCCGCCGCCGCCGGTGGTGACGTCATCGCTGACGTCATCGTCCCCGTCTCCCGTGAGCCGGTCGTGGACCGATCGATCTCGGCCGTCCATTTTGGATGGATCGATCTCGGCCATCCGTTCTCGTGAACCGTCGCCGTGCGCCCGGTCCACCGCAAACCCTAGCCGCTGACGCAATAAACCCCTTTTCCTTTTCAAAAATAATTCATTATTGCGTCATAATTCAATTAAAATCAATATAAGTGTTTTAATCCGGCTTAATCTTTAAAAATTCATAACTAATTCATCTTAGCTCGGATTTAGTTGGTTCAAGTCTCTAAATTTTTCTAAAATTGAGATCTACATGTTAAAAATATCCACATGTACTGTTCATGCTTGTTTATGTGCTGTTTTGGTGATTTGCTTCTTTCTGTTTAGATTCCGTCGTTTCCGGAGAGTCCGTTTTTGCAGAAGAAGAATTTGAAGAGTTCCAAGGCCAGCAAGGCAAGTCACACAGATCCCAAACAACCCTTTGAGCATGTTGATCCCGTTTAAAGCTATTGTTTCTATTCAACTATTGCATTTATTTTCGAATGTCATTGGGTGGAATTAACCTATTGTTTGTTATAGCCCTTTTGTTCTTGATTACTTTATTCCTTGATACCTTGGGTTATTATAATTTGACTAGTTGAGCTTTATATATATTGGTTCAACTAGATATTAGATATAATTGCTTAGCCCTGCTTAGAAACATTAGCTCACTATTGGGATAACTTATGACTCACTATTATTTAATGATGGCTTAATGATAGTTCACGATGGACAATCGTGATTGGTTAATTAATTAATGTGCCAACTAAAACCTGGTAATGGTGGGTTGTGAGCACATGGTTTTGATGGTCGTGCTCATGACAATTAAGGACCGGTTCACGAGTTTCGGTTGTGAAACATTAACCGTGCCAACCACAAGCCAGCGTGGGCAACGGCTTTACCTTTTGTATCGCATGGTTCATTGCGGGGCACCAGATTGAGAAGTGGCGGAGATAAGCCCACAGGGGTCGCTGGGGAGTCCATGCCTTGTTTATAAGGGGGTGATTATGATCCAGGAATGGTGCGCTGCGGTGGATTGTGTTATGCACGGGGTATTGTCACAGCTCCTTTCCGAGGTACCGTGGTGGTATTGAGGCACATGGTGACATGATGTGGGGCTGTGTCTTGTGGGTACAGTGGTACACCTCTGATCAGAGTAAAACTATTCGAATAGCCGTGCCCGCGGTTATGGGCGGGTCTAACAATGTCTTTCGTGATTAGTCTCACACTTCTCACCATAGTAAATGATGCTATAACTGGTAATAATTTGATTAGCTCCTGGTTTGGAATGGTATATTCCTGGTTTGGAGATAGAACTGTACAGCCGGGATGGTTGTTTAGAATGGTTGGGCCTATACAACAGGGTATGTTGTATAGTGTTGGATTAATATTGTTTAATACTTAACTGTTTTATTAAATTCTCAAATGTGTGTAAATGCTGCTTTTGCAAATGAAACCCTATTATGCCATCCTTTGTTATCCTGTGCACTTGCATATTTGCTGCGTGGCTTGCTGAGTATGTCATATACTCACCTTGCAATCATTCATCAGAGGAAGAGTTCTACAATGATGCTGATGGTATGGAGGATTAGGTGTAGCCCTGGTCAAGCTGCCTGTGGAGTGAAGTCGTCTGCGCCGTTTATCTTATTTTCTGCTGCTTAGATCTTTATTGATTGAGAGGAACTATCTACCTCTGTAATGACATTTTATTCGCTTATTAATTAGAGTAATAATTGTACTCTATTATCAATTTGTTATTGTGTGCCTCGGCTGATTCCTGGACGAGGGTTCACACACATGTAAGCGTTTGGAATTTTGGATAGAAATTCCGGGCGTGACATCCACCAACACTTAACGTTTTCGGCCGATCGATCTCTCTCGGCCTCTCCTTCGCTGCCACTGCATAGGGCAAATCCCCGCGCCGACGCCGCCGTATCTCGCCGTCATCTCGAGCTCGTCGTCCTCGCTGCCGCCTCCGCCTCCTCCGCCGCCGCCGCATCTCTGGGGTGAGAGCCGCCGCCGCCTCTCCCTTCATCGATCTCCGATCTCGATCTCTCTCTCCGTCGCGCCGCCCGCCACGAGACGCCGCGCCACGACGACGCCGCGCCACGCCGACGCCGCACCACGCCGCCGCCGGCACGCCACGCCGCCGCCTTCGCCGCCGCGCGCGCAACGCCGCCGCCGCCACGCCACGCCGCCGCCTTCACCGCCGCGTAACGCCGCCGCGCAACGCCGCCGCCGCATGAAACGCCACGCCGCCGCCGTCGCCACGCCGCCGCCGTCGCCGGCCCGATGCCGCCACACCTCCGTTAACGAACACGTGAACGAGAACGAACACGTCAACGTACGTTGCCGCGAGAACATGAACGAGAACGAGAACGATCGAACGAACGAGAGCGAGAACGAACACGTCAACGTACGTTGCCACGAGAACGTGAACGAGAACGAGCGAACGAACGTGAACGAGCTAGGGAACGTGAACGAGCGAACGAACGTGAACGTGAAATGCAATATATATATGTTACACGGAATTTATCCTAATACATATTTTTTGTATCTTGCAGAAAAGACGTGTTGTCGGAGTCGTCCCTCAAGCCGGAGTGGAAGAGCTAGCCCTAGAAGGAAATCGTGCAGGCAAGTGACGTAATAATATAAATGATTGTTATATTTGTAATGCAATTAAGAATATTAGACTTTTAATTAGACTTAGCATATAAGATTGTGTAGTGTTCTAATATTATTTGAGTTTTAATATAAGATTATTTTATTGCAAATTAGACTTAGTATGTAATAATTGACTACGGAATTGGTGCGACTCCTAGCAATTGACTATTGTAGTCTTAATTAGACTTAGCATATACGCACGAAACACTTAGCATACATGACTATTTTAGTCTTAGCATGTAATATTATTTGAGTTTTAATATAAGATTATTTTATTTGTAATTAGACTTACTATATAATTATTGACTACGGAATTGGTGCGACTCCTAGCGATTGACAATTTTAGTCTTAATTAGACTTAGCATATACGACAGTTACACTTAGCATACATGACTCTTTCAGTCTTAGCATGTAATATTATTTGAGTTTTAATATAAGATTACTTTATTTGTAATTAGACTTAGTATGTAATTATTGACTACGGAATTGGTGCGACTCCTAGCAATTGACTATTGTAGTCTTAATTAGACTTAGCATATACGCACGAATGGTGTCTTCGTTGTTCTTCTCAGCTGAGCAAACCCCTCCTTTTATAGGAGCTCGGGAGGCTCGACTGTGCTTCAAGCTTATCTTCTAGATACTGTATTTTCACGAGCTGGCTCGCACCATGGAGATGCTTATCTTCTTTTTGGCTTTACTTTGTCCTTGAATTGGCCAAGGTGGAGACACCTCTGTACCTGCGCCTTTCTTTTCCGCCGAAAGCAATATTCTCCACAGTATTTTTAACAGTCAAATGTCATTCACTGTCCTTGCATTTTGGATTGATTCAAATTCAATTCATACTTTGGTCATTCGCAAATATAGTCTTCCCACGCCCAAAGAATGGATATTTATTATCAATTTATATTATATTGCTTTATTGGTCAGGCTGCCCATGACCACCTAAATCCATAGTATCTACATCAGAAAAGGAGACTTCAAATTTTTCATCATATGCTTTTTTCATTTCTTCAAATTTATCATTCATTTCTTTCTTTAATTCTTTAAGTATTTCTTCTTTCAATTCTTTTTTAATTTGGGGGGATGCTTCTTCAAATTTTTCAATTATTTTCCAATCGATATATTCGCCATCCAAAGGATCTACTCCCTTAGTCAAGCATTCCTTATACGTAGGTTTTTGGGATGATCCTTCATTCTTAATATTTGAACAATATGGGTTCTCTGGAGCCTTCTTATTTTTAGCTTTTTTGCATTTTTGTATATATTCTTTTGCTGCTGGTTCCAAGTAGTAGTTTATTCCTAATATTTTTCTGGCCTGAGTTAAAGCTTCATCAAAATCTATATATTTTTTCCATGACAATCCACCCATTAATTTTGCATCTATTTTTTGGGCTACTATCTCTTCAAAAGATATGTACACTCCAGGAAGCTTTCCGTCAAAAACAACATATATGGGTTTTTGCTGTATTACTTCATTATTTTCTGATGTTGGCATTATATCATTCATTAGATGGAAATATTCAGCAAGACTGTTTAATATTGATAGCATATAGCCTTTTTCTTCCCTCTTATTATTGTATTGATACCAGAAATTATCTAAAATGCATTCTTGGACTTCATCTAATATTATGTGGGTTTTTGGCTTAAACTTATAGGTATTCGGTGGGAATACTTTGAGCTTATTGTCTTCTCCAAACGTGAAGAACTCAACTCCATTATAATTCATGGACTTCTT